>NC_141703.1:118256851-119456851 GCF_971803275.1 Cyanistes caeruleus
GGCCCAGGCTACTCAACACTGCTGTCAATGTTTACTGCCTGTGAAAGAAGAAGCCTAGGCCCAAATGAAAAGATAATAAGAGAGAAGATATAACCACAAAACTAAGAAATAAGCATCCTCTAAAAAGGCGGATCTAAGGAGTGGCTATGCAAAACATTTCCTGGAAAAATTTACATATGCATGAAAGTCCACGTGGCACAATAAATAAAGGGTGTTTCCAAGACACCATGTGTGTTCTTGGCAGAGAGCCAATGGCACCCAGCCATTTTAACCCTTTGCTTTGTTATCTTTGTCTCCTGTTGTCTTTTTGTTTATATTAAACCTTTTAAAATTTGTTAGGAGAATGGACCTTGTTTTTTACAACTGTGAAGTTGAAGACACAGGATAACTCTTTCTTGTGGAGAAGTCTCTATGGCACAGAAAGAGAAACTTCCCTCTATATAGGAACTGATGAAAGACTATTGTAGAGTAGTAACTGATTGAAAATCCTTGGTTTTTTCTCTACGTTGTCTGTAGAAAAGCAAGGAGATTGTGGGGAGGGAAGGAGAAGGTTTTAATTTGATTCTTATTATTCTTTAATTTTGTTAATAGTTTTCTTCATACCTTTTAAGTTCTGAGCCTCTTTTGCCTTCCTCCGAGATTTGTATCTCGCAGCAGGAAATGAGTACATTCTTGTAGTAGGTACGCTGGTGATTTTAGCCAGCACTAAACCCACCACATGTGGATGCTTTTGCAGAAACAAATTACAAACAAAAACCTGCAATCAGCCCAATCACCCAACAGTTTTTAATTCAAAATACAGAGCTACACTAATAGGAAGTAGCCTGATACAAGAAAATTAAAGGACAGATACATAAAGGTTTAAATAGTAGCCACACTTCAGCATGCAAAGGGAGCACTCTGCATTGTACTTTCACAACCGAAGAAGAGGAAGTAAAAAAAGAAACAAACAAAAAATTGGTGGGGTTAGACTCCACTTCCCTCCAGTATGCAGAAGTTTAAAAGTTGCTCTTCAGAAATTGAACTAGACAAAAAGACATGCATAGAATGTAAGACATCAATGAGGTAAGCAAGAGGTTTGACTGGCAACTTAGGAAAGAAACAAATATGTTTTGGAACGCCCGTGAATCCAAGTGGTGCTCCAACAGGATGTTTGATGCTACAGAGTTGGGAAGGGAGGACTCCTGTGCCAGTCTCCACAGGAGCCAGCAGAGCAGGCCATGAGCAAGGCACAGCCACCAGGACCAGCAGGGTAAAGGTCTTCACAGCCGGAGGAACAGGGGAGGTGGGGGATGTGAAAAATGAGGTCCACTCGCTTTATAAATTATAAAAGGTTTAATATAAACAAAAAGACCTTTAGGAGACAATGATAAGAAATCAAAGGGTAAAAAAGGGTCAGGTGCCTGTCTCTCTGCCAAGACCACACCTGGTGTCTTTGGAATGTTCCTTTTATCTCTTTTTGCTGTAGAAGTTTAATGCATATTCCATCTTTTCCAAGAACTAGTTTGCATAGCCACTCCTTGGAGCCATCTTTTTAGAGCATGTATCGTAGAAGCTTGATTCCTTCTTTTCATAATTTTATTTGGGCTGGGGTTCCTTCCTCTGCAGGCGGTCAGTGCTGACAACAGTCTGGACCCCATCATCTTGTCCACTGGAAGTTATCTTGTTTTGTAACAGTCAGGACTTCGCTCTAACATTCAGAATTCTTCTCGACCTATACCTAAGCTTGCTAGCAGGAGAAAAAGACATAGCAAAAGCATATAACATATAACGTTCATCTTAATACTTGCGAAAAGCCAATATCACAATATGGATTTATAACAGTTAGACAGAAGAGCTTGGGGTCCTGTGTGATCCCCTTCTCCAGAGGGATGCCCAAACCACCAGCAGATGGCGGCGGGGAGGGGCAAGAGCAGGGGAAGAAGCAGGCGTGTAGCATTCTGGCTGGAGCTGGGCCGGCCAGCCGTGTCAGCAGCAGCCTGTGCCTGGAAGCAGCACTGCCGTTCTGGCTCAGCCTGCACCCTTCCGGGATGCTGCCTGCACTGCGGAAAGAGAAACTAAAGCCATGCTCCAGCTCCCCAAATGTCGAGAAAATGGAAAAGGGAGTTGGAGTCCGGAGCTGTGTGGAGAGCCCCGGCGGCCCCACCTCACTTGCAGCAGCGCCAGGAACACCGTGAGGCACCGCACACCCCTGCCACTACAAAGGCCTCCTCCATCTCCATCTCCGTCCCCAGCAGGAGTAGAGCCACATCTGTGTTACCCCGCCCCGCCAGTAAAGCGCTCATACACAGTGGGCAGAACCAGCCTCTGCACAGCCTGAAGCACCCATTTCTTTACTGTAAAACAGGTGAGCCCAAACAGCTAGGGAGTGAGGTGAGCAGAGTGAGAAGCAGCAGCATCAGGCAGTGGGGAAAGCCTTTGGCCCTGGTCCAGGGACAAAGGGCTGCCAAGAGAGGAAGTTGGTCCAGGCAGGATGCACGGGTATATGGCCACATCTCTCCATCAAACACGTTCCAAAGGGGAGCTGTGAGAGACACCCCTGAGAAGAGCAGAACAGCTTGGTAACTGATCCATCATTGTTTCAACAAGGGAGAAGTTTTCCTTCTTTCTCATGACCTCGATTTTAAGAGAAGCATTGCTTTTCATCAAGATTTAATTTAGACTAGATAATTGCAGGCCTCTGCCAAAGGTTTGTTTTGCTCAATAGCCTTCTCCAAAGGCTAGGAGATTATCCTGTCAATTCAATGATCACTTTGAACTACTGCTAGTGTGGGGGGCAAGGAACTGGCAAACAGATGAGTGCTGGCACTCCCCTGGAAAGCTTCATACTAGGCCAGGCACTTCCCTTCATAGCGAGAGAAATGTATCTCCCAGACACCCTTTCCTGTTTTCTGTTAAACTGTTGCACCCCATTGGTGCATTGTCATTCCACCCTGCTATTTGTATCCAAGTTTCCCCCGCCCCTCTCCTTCCCTATATATACTGTGGTATTTCCCCAGTTGAAGAGAGTTGTTGTCACTGGCTCCCTTCACTGAGGACTGTGTTATAATAAAGGCTATTTCTCAGTGGAATGCCATACAGAGCTCTAATCTCTCTCTCTGTGTCGCCTGCAAGCTGCCGCTGAGCTGAGATCACTCGCCGGGCAAGGGACGTGCCCGTGCCCTTGGGCTGTCCTTTTCAGGACAGCTTCTACAGGGTAGTCGTGACACCCATGCCATCGACCCCACCATGGCAGCTACCATTCAGGAGCACATAATCACGGAATGATTATATGAAGGTTCTTTATTAAAGAGCTCTGGGTATCAGGGTTACACATACCCAAATCTGACCGGACTTGGTTTCGAGCTGAAGCTATTCTATACTCTATCGCTATATAACTTACATTTTCATTATTATTAAACTTGCAATGTTATATTTTATACATTGATTCCATCCAAGCATGGATTTCTCATGATTCCCCTCAAACCCTTAACATAGTTTCTCATGATTCTTTAAGCAACAGTTATATTATTTATCATATCTTGACTACACAGGTGCAGTTTCACATGATCTTAGCAAGCATGAGGCCTAACATTTCCCAGGGCCTTCTTTTCCCAGGGCTTGCCAAGCCTAACTTTCTTTCTAACTCCCCAAATTTTCTGTGGAAATCTTTTACTGTCACTACTATAAGTGCTCTCTCCACCCAGGGGCTTGCAAAGCAACACCTAGAATGCTCCACATCCTATGCACAGCACAAGAAACTCGCTGCCAACAAGTTAGCAAGCATAAAGACATCAACTCTCAATTAAACATGGCAGAAAGAGGTTTGACAAAAGCACAGAGAGTGGCTGTTGTTAGAATTCCTTCAAGACTAACACACGTGGTCATGGCTGCATTTTCCCTAGCATTACATTTGTTTACAATCACATTAACTTTATAAAGAGTTTTAGGTTTCCACTGGGACTTTTTTAAAAAGTCTTTCTCTTCAGCCATATGAAGAAATGCTATTGTTTAAGGCAGTAAGGTGTAGACACAATATTTTATTCAAAACCTGTTTGCACAACGCAGATTACACTGACCTTGAAGTCACTGTGAAGAATGAAAACAAAGAAGGAGAATATCGCATTGGGCTGGAGCTTATCTGGCTCTATCACTTTGGCCTGCAACAGGAGTGGGTCACACCCCAGGAGCAGGATGGCCCGAGGTGCGACTAGAGCACTTGCTCAATGGCTTTTTGGCTGTCAGTCTGCGCTCTGAGGAGACAAGGACAAGAGGGAGGTCTTTTGCATGGGATGATAAAGCATTTATTGCTCTGGGGAATCTTGGGGACAAAAGACAGAAAATTGCGAGCATGCAGCAGCTGAAATAGGGAGGCAGTTCAAAGGGAGGGTACAAAGCATCAGCTGATCAGAGATATCCTGAAGAGGGTAAAAGGCAGGGTTCACAAAATCACAAAATCAAGCTGGGGAAAGTTGGGTCACATGGACTAATCAAGCACTGAAGTTCAGGGGGTTTCCGAAGTGGAATTCCAAGCATGCGGTGGGCTTAAGACAGATGGACAGGAGACTCAGGGTAGATTGACAACATGGGGTGGGAGGGTCTCATTTGGACCAAACTATCAACTTGGGTAATAACAGAACATACCATTAACATGAAATACAATGCAACATCTCCCCGTTTTCTGTTTAAGAAGGAGAGTTTTGGCATTGAGGAATAGATTCTGATCAGGGGAACACGTTTCTCCATGAGGATTGCTGTGTGGATACTGCTATATGATTGACTTCAATGTGGTAAACATTAACTAAAAAAATCTGACATATCACTGAGAAAAAGAACAGTCAGGGATAATCTGACAGTCAATTAGGGGATCGGGTTTTCCAGTTCCTTGGTGCCAGTGCCTCCGGAGGGAAGCCACAGTTACATCTTTGGTGGACTGGACTGATCGTGGTACGGGCTTGAGGATGTGCGGTTTGACCCACTTTTGAGGGACCCATCTCAACCCAGAGGGCGTGGATATGCAAGCATATCCCTGACCCCAAGTGATTAACCCAAATGGGCCCTCTACTTTTGCTGTCTCAGGACTCCTTATTAAAACTGGGGGGTGTTCTCTCAATTTCAGCTGTGTGTTACTGCTGAGATGCCGAACAGGCGGGTTACAGTGTTCAAATAAGCAGTTTAGAAAATTTATGGTAAACAGTGCTTTACAAAGCTTAATCTGTGGTGGATCACTGGTGGTGTTACTCTGCTGCTGCTCTAGAACTCTCTCGAGTGACTGATGTGTTTGCTCAATGATGGCTTGACCTGTAGGTGAATAAGGGATGCTTGTTTTATGGTTTACTCCCCATTTCTGCAGGAACTCCTGGAAGGCCTTGGAGGTATATGTGGGACCATTATCTGTTTTAATCTCTTTAGGGATCCCCAACACACAGAGAAGGCCTGCACTAAGTGTTTTTGCACATCTGTGGTCTTCTCTCCTGTATGGGCAGAAGCATAGACTGCTCCAGAGAAAGTATCCACTGAAACATGAACATACCCCAGCCTGCCAAATTGCGGGACGTGAGTCACGTCCATCTGCCACACTTCACAGCTGTTGAGGCCTCTTGGATTTAACATCTTTAACATCTGTCTCCCATTTCTGAGTCTGAGGATCCTTCCAGGTCATCACTGACTTGTGGGATGCTCCAGATGCATCTGTGAAAACTGCTACAGCATTGAGTGGCCTCCAACTTTGTTTTTCCTTGGGGACTAATTTAAATGCTGAATTAAATAATTTATGTCCAGGATTATGAATTGAAATAGCTATCTGGGTAGCTATCTGGAGCAAATTGGAGTGTGTCATTTTCCCTAAGTAACTGCTCCAGAACCACTTTTGTTAACTTACCTGATGTTGGGGTAAGTGGTAGATATGGATGCATGTGAAGTCACACTCTGCCAGTTCTTGCATTCTTGGCCTGGTCTTCTGGATCAATTGAGCTACTAACTCTTGTGGCCTGGTGATACTTTTGGACTGCTGGTGACTGAGGAATACCCATTCTATGCTCAAGAGCGGATCCCTCTGGCCCTAATCGCACTGAAAAATCAGGCCGTGGAGGTGTGGCAGTCTTCCCAAAACAATAAACTTGAATGGCAAGTCTGGCAGGCAGCGATGAGCTTGTTTTGTTGCCATCACCTCTTGAGCTTTCTCCATAGCCAGCTTGGCCTCTTGGGTCAGGACCCTAGGAGAACTCAGCTCCTCTCCCCCTTTCAATAAACTGAAAAGGAGGGCTAGGTCTTCTGTTGTTAATCCCAGCCAGGGTCTGACCCAAGTTAAGGACCCACACAGCTGGTGGAGATCAGCTAAGATTTTTGGGTTGTTTCTGATCATCAGTTTTTGAGGAGTAATGGTCCTCTTGCTAATTTGGAGCCCCAAGTACCTCCAAGGGGGCAGCTGTTGAACTTTGTCCTTTTGGAGTTCAAATCCTGCAGCAATCAAAACATTGACAACTAGGTCAAGTGCACACTGTAGTCTATCATCATCGGGGGCACACTTGAGCACATCATCAATATAGTGTAGGATGATGGTTTCTCTTGCTTTGGCACGCACTGGGGACAGCAATGAAGCAATGTACCACTGGCATATACTGGGACTGTTTTTCATGCCTTGCGGAAAGGTTCGCTAATGGTAGCGCTTCATTGGAATTTCTCGATTGATGGAGGGAACTGACAAGGCAAACCATGGGTCATCAGCAGGGTCAAGAGGAATCTGGAAGAAACAGTCTTTTATATCAACAACTGCCAAATTCCAATTTTGGGGGAGCATCGATGGGGAGGACATTCCTGGTTGAAGAGACCCCATGTTTTCAATGACTTTGTTAATTTCTCTAAGGTCCTGGATGAGTTGCCACTTGTCTTTTCCCAGCTTCCTGATAACAAAGACCAGGGAATTCCAAGGGCTGGTGGTTGGCACAATGTTGCCTTTTGCTAACTGCTCTTCTAGCAATTCATTGAGCGCCTTCAATTTTTGTTTATTCAGCAGCCACCGATCTACCCAGATTGGATGTTGTTTCCCAGTTCAGCTTCTGGGCAGGGCACTCATCAGCAGCCACTATGAAAAATCCTGTAGGGCTTTTGGGATTTTAATTTTTACTCTTCATTGGAACATAGTGTCTCTCCCCCACAGGGGAATTTTATAGTCCAAAATGAATGGGCGTAAGCTGGCCAATTGCCCATCCAGCCCTTTAATTTGGACGATGCTCTTAGATTGTTTGGCTAATTGGGCACCCCCAATGCCCTGTACTTTACCTATCACGGGTTGCAATTCCCAATGTGACGGCCATCTGGTGGTTGGGATGATTGTCACATCTGCCCATGTCCAACACTCCATCAAGGTGAAGGTAATCTTCACCTCGCCAGAGTCCACACCCCATCCAAGGCTTGTCTTCTCCAGTGACTTCTGCCCAGTGGACACCTGGTGAAGAATTATCTACTGGCATTTCATTTGGCATCAGAATTGCCTGGGTGATGATTTGGCCTTGTGGCATAAAGAAGGGTGGGTGGACACAACGTGCCATGAGAATCAGTGCCTCTGGCTCTGATGTTATGATTGCCGGAGAGATTTCAATCTCTTGCTGTGTGCTTGGTGTCCCTGATAACGACATGCTTAGAGTCTAGTCCAGCAAATAAGTCTTTGTCAAGTGGGTCAACTGACACAAGCTACGAGTCATCTGTATTAAAGAATGTACTTTGTATCACAACTAGCTTAAAGGGAGCTTGTGTCTTCCAAACCTTCTCTGGGTCCCCATTCTGACCTGCTTCATTTTTGTCTACATGCGAAGCAGGCCCACGCTTCCCATCTAGTTTTTTAGAAGCGGTTGTCCCCCTCCCCCCTGAGAACTTATTGGTTTATTTTGCAGAAGTTGCCTCTTTGGGCAGACTTTTGCTATGTGTCCCTCCTGCCTACAGTTAAAACACTGATAAGGCTGTTGGTGTATTTTTGGAATAGCAGCAGCAGCTGTTTTCTCCATTCTGTCTCATTTTCTTGAGGCTCTGGGATGATGGCTCTCTTTGTGCAGGCTTCGATGATCAAGTCGAGGGTTGGTGGTGGCTCAAAGGGTAGACCCAGGATGATCCTCTTACAGATGTCATTAGCATTTGCTTGGGCCACTTCCATTATTATCTGTTCCTGTAGTTGCCAACTCTCACCGGCCTCTCTACTTCGACTCGGAGCCTTTCAACAAAATCTATAAAAGCCTCAAAGGGAAACTGTTTAATATTCACATAACTTTGCTTACGTTCTTTGGTGGGCATAAGGATAAAGACCTTCTCTGCAGCTCTCTTTGCCTGTTCCAACACAGGCTGCAGTATTTTTTCAGCCTGAGTTCTAGCTTGTGACTAATCCCCTTCACCACACAAGCGGTCCATTGAGATATTGTTGTTGTCTGCATCAATGGCACAGTCAGGGCTTTGCAAGAGCTCAGGAAAGAGTTCTCGTAATAATCTCCATGTCCTCTCCCACAACAGATACTCTGTTTGGATTAGGAGATGTGCAAACAAATCCCTGATATCGTCAGGAACTAGTGTGTTTGAGGAAAACGTGTCCTTTAAAAGACCTTTAAAATATTCACTTTTTCTCCCAAACTCCTTCTGAGCCTTGCAAAGCTCCTCTCTATGCAGATAATCAAGATTGCCACTCAGGGGTTCCTCTTGTTTGGGTATAGGTAAACAGGTGCAGCGAACGGGATGGTCTCCTGTTCCAGGTTTTGCATTTTGGGCTCATGGCTTTCAGTTCCCATGCCATCATGGGAATTTGAAGCTGGAAGAGGATGAGAGCTGCCAGAGAAGGAGGAGGGAGCAGGGGTAGGACAGCAATTGGAATGGGAGCTGCTGTTCCCAGGTCACATCATGGGAACAAATGATGTCATGGGAATGGGAGGCGGAGACAGTGGAAAGGAAGAGGGGTTGCCTGGGGAAGGGGCTGAGTTTGGGGAGAGGGGAGGAGAAGGAGGGGCATGCGTAGGGGTAGGGTCAGGGGATAAGAAGAGGTTGGAAAGAACAGAGTGAAAGGCATTCTGGGAAGAAGAAGCACAAGGTGGGGGCCGAGCCATGTGGCTTCCACCATCTTGTGTCTCTTGAGAGTCATTCTGAGGGGCAGGAGAGGACTCAGGGAAAACTTGGGAATTTCCTTTGTGGGCATTCACTTGAACTCTCCAGTTCACTTGAACTTTAACAACTGGGAAAGAGGGGTTTAGGAAAGGGTCCTTGACAGCATGACCATTGCTCTCAAGGCAAGGGTACTGAGAAGTCTGTGGGAGGCCAGGGAGTTGGTAGCTCTCCTGTGCAGTTTGCCTGGCACAGTCTTCCTGATGCAAGGGACAAGGATTTTGGATCAGGGGACGGGGGAGCTGAGGGGGTTAGTTTGAGCCTTTACTTTCTTTTCTTCAACTGTCGCTGATCGAATTAGCACAAACAATGAAAAGAATTTAGCAACTGTGTATCACCTTTATTTGTCAAGGCTGTTAATTTGCTTCCAGCTATATCCCAGAAGGGGATGCTTGGTATTTCCTCTGGGGATACCCTTGGAAAGTGGAGGAAAAGCCATTGAACAAACTTTTTTAACAACCCTTTTGAAAACTTTCCTTTCCCACCCTCCAGGGTACCCAAAATTTGAAAATAGATTCCTCTCTACTGTGCTGACAATTTCACACCCATTTTCCTTGATGTTAAGCTGCCGGCACAGCAAAAATGCACCCTCCTCTGCAGCAAAAGAAACAACAAGCTCAAGATAAAAGATCCAGGGCCAGTCTCAGGACAGGGTGCTTTCTGCAGGCAACTATCATGGCCTGTAGGTTCGTGGCTGCCCCCTCCACCACTCCCGGGGAGCAGTGCACCCTTCCCACAATTTGTGAGCACCCTCAGCCTCACTTGGGGTATACTCATCCTCCTTTGGTCCACTGGACAGGGGCTGCAGGGAAGTCCTCCTCAGGGAAGTGGTCCTCTGGATGCTAGAGGGTTATCACTTCCTCCCCACAAGAGCCACAGGAGAAAAACCACTCTGCTGCACTCAGAGGCAGCTGAGGGCCAGAACTTCTTGGATAAAATCCACAGTTCATCTGTGGGATCTGTTCACAGGGCCCCACATTAGGCGCCAGCTATCGCATCGGGCTGGAGGTCTGTCACTTTGGCCTGCAACAGGAGTGGGTCACACCCAGGAGCAGGATGACCCGAGGTGCGACTAGAGCACTTGCTCAATGGCTTTTTGGCTGTCAGTCTGCGCTCTGAGGAGACAAGGACAAGAGGGAGGTCTTTTGCATGGGATGATAAAGCATTTATTGCTCTGGGGAATCTTGGGGACAAAAGACAGAAAATGCAAGCATGCAACAGCTGAAACAGGGAGGCAGTTCAAAGGGAGGGTACAAAGCATCAGCTGATCAGAGATATCCTGGAGAGGGTAAAAGGCAGGGTTCACAAAATCATCATCCAATGTGGAGGTAGTGGGGGAAAGTTGGGTCACATGGACTAATCAAGCGCTGAAGTTCAGGGGGTTTCCAAAGTGGAATTCCAAGCATGCGGTGGGCTTAAGACAGATGGACAGGAGACTCAGGGTAGATTGACAACATGGGGTGGGAGGGTCTCATTTGGACCAAACTATCAACTTGGGTAAGAACAGAACATACCATTAACAAGAAACACACTACAACACAATACACTAGCCAACAGCAGTTTTACTTAAGCTGCGTGAACCCTGAAAGAACCCCATAAGAATGTACTGAGTTATGCAATAAACGAAGTTCACTTTTACCTCTATGAGGACTCCGTGAATATTCCAAGTGGTTTTCCTTTAGTAAGGTAGGATGACTTTCCCTCAGTATTCTTAGTTGAGGAGAACTAAAATTAGTAGAAATATTGTCTGGAGTGGTGCAGCTCCCTGAGGAAGCAGTGTGGGACATGCAACATAGTGAGTGTGGTACACAGGAAGAGCTAAGTGAGGGTCAAATTACTCCTTGCCTTTGAACTGTTACAGCCTGGAAAAAACAAACTTTCTAAATAATTTCTAAGCTTCCCCGTGAAAAACAAGTTTCGCTATTTAAAGTTTTTTTTAATAAGTTGAATGAGAGATAAAAGGGACAATATCCAGGCTGGGGTGTTCGGCAATATGCCAAAACCACACAATTTGCTTAAGGCAATGTTCTTATATACTGTTACATTACAGGAGTTATGTGCATATTCATGAGAGTTTATACATTATTCAAACATACCTGTGAGTTTAGATGTTCCAGGAATTTCTTTTGCTTGGTTTTAACCTTTGACTTGTCTTCATGCCATCCTGTAGATTAAATCAATATATTTTATTTCTTCTTGTGGTTCTATCCTGTTGTTTTTACACTACCTGCTAACAAAGAGTAAATTCTTCTTGGTGTTCTGGTTTTTGTCACTGTTCTCTTATCATTCAGCTAGGATAATCCACCAATGTGAGAATCCACCTAATTATCTTACATCATTTTCTGAGTGGTGCATTTTAATATCACAGTCTCTATTTTAATATTACGCTATGGCTTAAGCTATATTTATCACACTGCTGTTTATATAAGCTATATGGTGCATACATAAACTCACCGGTTATACTATACCAAAAAGCAGTTAAAAGAAAATTGTACCATATCAATATATTTGTGACTAATAATAATAATAATATGCAATAGTTAATACATAAATACAAAAGCCAATACTATATTGTCATTTATAACTTTCCCTATCTATGTAGTCACAGTACATTAGCAGACAATAGTGAAATCTTTTGTTTTGAACTCCTTGTAGTCTCTACTCCAGCTTGCTTTCATGATTCCTATCCTAATGCAAACAGAGCAATCTGTTGCTGAAATTTGGCAAAGGCAGGCAGATATAAGACAGGCTCCCATTCTGTCCCCTGAGTACATCTACATAAAAGAAGAAAATAATTTTGGAAGTCTACTGCTTTTACAATACATATTAGATTTCCCCTCCTATTCCACCATTTGTTTTCCCATACTAGTGAGGAAAATACATAATGCCTCAGAACTTAAA
The DNA here is from genome assembly GCF_971803275.1 of Cyanistes caeruleus. Taxonomy (NCBI): domain Eukaryota; kingdom Metazoa; phylum Chordata; class Aves; order Passeriformes; family Paridae; genus Cyanistes; species Cyanistes caeruleus. Next base: position 118,268,870 of record NC_141703.1, read on the forward strand.
AAGCCCCTCAAAACAAAAAACAAAACAACTACAACAAAACCCCCACAAAAGACCTGTCACCATTGCTGCTGCTGAATAATTAACATTTTAACCTAAGATGTATGTACCAGCATTAGTTTTGAATTTTCAGATTATTCCCTGATTGGATCTTACCAGCATCAGGTAGACAGCTTTTAGTCCACTTTCCCACTACCTGCTAAACGTTAGTTGAAGAAATAAAGGAAAAAAGTCAGCATTACTTTCAGACATCCACAATTTCTTGGCAGGGTGCTTGTACTGCATGAACTTTTCTGACATCAGAAACTGAATCATGGCAAGGTCCCTTAAGAGTCAGTGTGTGCTTCTGGGATGGATTTTCATAATGCTTAGAAATCATTTATTGCTATTGTCTTTTAAATCTTTCTCCTCAATGAACCATATAAAAAATATATTTTATTGAGGCTTGAAAACAAGCCTTGAGGAAGCCTTGCAAACAAGGCCTAGAAAACATGGTTACTGAGGTTTTTACTTGAGTTTTGGTAGGGGTGTTAACAAATGACTTGAAGGGAGGTTTGAAAAAGGAAAGGGCCAAATTCACCTATGCATGTCCTCCTCTGGACTACCAGAAGAACCCTGACTAGGGAATACAGAACAAAATCAGTTTCATGTCCAGCAGTTCCACAGGAAGTTACACTCTTTTGGGACATTGAGCAATTCAATTTTAATTCACTCTGAACCAAGCACCTAATCAAACCAGGTGACACTATAGTATGTTCAAGTTGCCTCTGGCAGGGTACATTTTATTTCAGCCTAAATCAGCTTCAAACTTGGGGGCAGAAAATCAAGAGTAGCTTAGTCATAATTCAACGAGTTTTAAAAGTTTCTCCAAACTTCAGATAGATTGTTTTTGGTGTTTGAACCATTATAATAAGTAACAGAATACAGATTACATAGTGACTAGGTTTATAATAGTAATTCAGATAATAAAATATCCACTGCATCTTGCTCAAATCAGTATTTATTAAAGACAGCATCAAGGTAAGTCAATGCATAATGAAGTTTCTATCCTACAAATATGTAAACAAGTTGACAGCAAGTTATTACTATAATATAAAAATTAAAGCTTACATTGCATTTTTTTAAAGCTACTACCTTCAGTCCAAATGTATATTCTGTGGTTTGTAGCATTTAACAGTATAAGTTCTTGAAAAATGTTAAAGTATTGCCTTTGCACATACATTTTTGTAGAAAAAATACCTTAAAATACCAACTTCCCATTAATAAAAGCAACACCAAAAGTAAAACATATTTTTGTCATGAACAGTACGTTGAATGCGCCCAGAATTTTATCCACCATTCTCTTTTACTAAGTTATCTTCTATTTTAAAATTCATTATATTTTGCAAAATGTATGTTGGATATTATTTAGTTAGTTTCACATAGCAAAGGAATTAGCAATATTGGCAATTACATTGTAATCAAAGTCCAGCCTAAGCTTATTTGCAGCTGAGGCCACCAATTTAATCCTCATCTCAGACTGGGTATTTTAGAAGTACAGTAGGCTCTTGCTAAGAAAGCTGTCAGTTCAGATATATTTTGGAAAGGCTTCAAACCTTTATACGATTTAAATGGAAATACATATTCTCCTTTAAAACACTTTTAAACCCCAAGTCTTTGTTTAAGTACACCAGCAGTCCTGTTGGTGGCAGTCAGTCAGTTCTCAGAAAACACTTTTTTCAGAAGATCAGATAATTTGGCATGAACTACATTTTACATTCCAAATCCACAATGAATAATAAACATCAATTTTTAACATTATTTTCAAGAAGTTTCCTGTAAGAGCTAGACAGATGACTTCTGCAGTTGCTAAGGCAAGAAAAGTTTGAAAATTTCCTGTAACTAAAGTTAAAAGATTGTAATATTTCAAACCCAAACTAAACTAAATTCAGTAAGGAGAACTATGTATCACTGGGATGAAAGCTAATCATGCCATTGTGGGCATTGTTAGCATCAGCTAACAATGAACAGTAAGAGGAAAAAAAATTAAGATAATCCAGTGAACAAGTTTGAGGATGAATTCAAAGATCAAAATCAGTCTGAGATATAAAAAGAAAATATTTTTAGAGTTGGCTATTAGAATGAAGACAACAGCTAGGAAAACATTGAAGATTTGATCATGTAAGATCTGAAAGAAGTACATTTTTATGCAAACAGTAATGAATATTAATAACACTGCCAGCTTTCCTAACTCCATGCAAGTTCCAGATAGAGGAGTGTTTATTTAGTCTTTATCACTACTGAGCTGGCAAGTTAAGTCTGCCAGAAGTTACAGCCTCAGGCACATAGAGACACATAGAGCAACTTCCTGACAAGAGTGTGGTAGAGCCTAAAATACTTCAATGATCTCTAGTCCTAGAGATGGGGTAAAAACACAACTCCCCAAACAGGATCTACATGAACTGTCGCCACAGGTCGGGGATTACCGGAGCCGCGGAAGACAAGCCTTATGCTATCATGGTCAGCAAGTCTCAGTTTATTGAAATCTTATGCAGAACTTATAATGCTTTTAATTAGATTATACATATTGCAAAAACTCAGCTCATTATTGATGCATATTGTTCTTTGTGGTTGGCCTTGCAGTTACCAGTTTTTTATCTTCAGCTTGCAGTTCTGCATATTTTGGCAGTCTCGACATCTTGTTATCTATGTAACTCTCTCTTCAGGGACGTACTGAACCTGAGGCCTCATACTTTAAGTAACCTTACAGTATCATGTCCTTTTTCTCTTAGCCATTCTTCTGTCATGCTCTCTACACACTGGGCGTGACATTGGTGTGGTTTCACAGAGAGGAGGCAATTTTGGCTGTCACCTCTCTGGTTTCACAGAGAGGGCAATATTTTGGCTGTCCCTGCTCTGGTGTCACGGAGACGGGAATATTAGAGCTGTCACTGCCGTGGTGTCTGAGAAAGGGAAACACTGGGCCTGTCTTTGCTGTGCTGTCATGGAGAGGAGCACGTTGGAGCTCACACTGCTATGATGTCACAGATAGGGTAACAGTGGCTCTGACATTGCTGTGGTTTCCCAGAGAAGAGGAAATTTGGGCCCTCACTGCTCTGGTGTCACACAGAGAGGTAAAGTTGGGCTCTAACTGCTATGGTGTCTCCAACAGGGTAATCCTAGGCCTAAAATTGCTGTCGTTTCAAAGAGAGGAGCAAGTTTGGGCTGTGGCTGCACTGCTGTCCCAGAGAGTGGAACTTTGGGGCTCACACTGCTCTGGTGTCCCAGAGACGGGAACATTGGAGCTGTCACTGCTGTGTTGTCACAGAGAGAGGAACACTGGAGCTCTCCCTGCTCTGGAGTCGCGGAGAGGAGGCAATTGGGCATGTCACTGCCCTGGTGTCACAGGGAATGGAAGAGCGGGGCTGTCACTGCCGTGGAGTCCGAGAAAGGAGGAAATTTGGTGTGTGACTGCACTGCGGTCACAGCGAGTGGAACTTTGGGGCTCTCACTTCTGTGGTGGAAGAGATGAAGAAATAGGTGCTGTCACTGCTGTTGTGGTGTGACGGAGAAGAGGAAATTTGGGCATGTCATTGCTGTGGTGTCACAGAGAGGAGCACTTTGGAGCTCACACTGCTATGATGTCACAGATAGGGTAACACTGGCTCTGATATTGCTGTGTTGTCACAGAGAGGAGGAAATTAGGCCTCTCCCTGCTCTGGTGTCACAGAGAGGGGGAAATCTGGGCTCTCACTGCTGTTGTATCAGTGAGGGCGTAACACTGGGGCTGTCATTGTTGTGGTGTCCCAGAGAGGATTAAATTGGAGCTCACACTTCTATGGTGTCCTAGACAGTGGAACTCTGGGCCTGACATTGCTGTGGTGTAACAGAGAGGAGGCAATTTGGGGCTGTCATTACTGTGATTTCACAGAGAGGGGAAGAGTCAGGCTGTCACTGCTGTGATTTCAGCGAGAGAGTGAAATGGAGGTAGTTCGAGCTGTGATGTTCCAGACAGGGGAATCCTGGGACTCGGAGTGCACTGCTGTCACCGAGAGCGGAACTTTGGGGCTCTCACTGCTGTGGTGTCACAGAGAGAGAAACAGTGGTGTTGTCGCTGCTGTGGTGTCTCTGAGAGGGAAACACTGGGCCTGTCTTTGCTGTACTGTCATGGAGAGGAGCACGTTGGAGCTCACACTGCTATGATGTCACAGGTAGGGTAACAGTGGCTCTGACATTGCTGTGGTTTCCCAGAGAAGAGGAAATTTGGGCCCTCACTGCTCTGGTGTCACACAGAGAGGTAAAGTTGGGCTCTAACTGCTATGGTGTCTCCAACAGGGTAATCCTGGGCCTAAAATTGCTGTCGTTTCAAAGAGAGGAGCAAGTTTGGGCTGTGGCTGCACTGCTGTCCCAGAGAGTGGAACTTTGGGGCTCACACTGCTCTGGTGTCCCAGAGACGGGAACATTGGAGCTGTCACTGCTGTGTTGTCACAGAGAGAGGAACACTGGAGCTCTCCCTGCTCTGGAGTCGCGGAGAGGAGGCAATTGGGCATGTCACTGCCCTGGTGTCACAGGGAATGGAAGAGCGGGGCTGTCACTGCCGTGGAGTCCGAGAAAGGAGGAAATTTGGTGTGTGACTGCACTGCGGTCACAGCGAGTGGAACTTTGGGGCTCTCACTTCTGTGGTGGAAGAGATGAAGAAATAGGTGCTGTCACTGCTGTTGTGGTGTGACGGAGAAGAGGAAATTTGGGCCTGTCATTGCTGTGGTGTCACAGAGAGGAGCACTTTGGAGCTCACACTGCTATGATGTCACAGATAGGGTAACACTGGCTCTGATATTGCTGTGTTGTCACAGAGAGGAGGAAATTAGGCCTCTCCCTGCTCTGGTGTTACAGAGAGGGGGAAATCTGGGCTCTCACTGCTGTTGTATCAGTGAGGGCGTAACACTGGGGCTGTCATTGTTGTGGTGTCCCAGAGAGGATTAAGTTGGAGCTCACACTTCTATGGTGTCCTAGACAGTGGAACTCTGGGCCTGACATTGCTGTGGTGTAACAGAGAGGAGGCAATTTGGGGCTGTCATTACTGTGATTTCATAGAGAGGGGAAGAGTCAGGCTGTCACTGCTGTGATTTCAGCGAGAGAGTGAAATGGAGGTAGTTCGAGCTGTGATGTTCCAGACAGGGGAATCCTGGGACTCGGAGTGCACTGCTGTCACCGAGAGCGGAACTTTGGGGCTCTCACTGCTGTGGTGTCACAGAGAGAGAAACAGTGGTGTTGTCGCTGCTGTGGTGTCTCTGAGAGGGAAACACTGGGCCTGTCTTTGCTGTGCTGTCATGGAGAGGAGCACGTTGGAGCTCACACTGCTATGATGTCACAGGTAGGGTAACAGTGGCTGTGACATTGCTGTGGTTTCCCAGAGAAGAGGAAATTTGGGCCCTCACTGCTCTGGTGTCACACAGAGAGGTAAAGTTGGGCTCTAACTGCTATGGTGTCTCCAACAGGGTAATCCTGGGCCTAAAATTGCTGTCGTTTCAAAGAGAGGAGCAAGTTTGGGCTGTGGCTGCACTGCTGTCCCAGAGAGTGGAACTTTGGGGCTCACACTGCTCTGGTGTCCCAGAGACGGGAACATTGGAGCTGTCACTGCTGTGTTGTCACAGAGAGAGGAACACTGGAGCTCTCCCTGCTCTGGAGTCGCGGAGAGGAGGCAATTGGGCATGTCACTGCCCTGGTGTCACAGGGAATGGAAGAGCGGGGCTGTCACTGCCGTGGAGTCCGAGAAAGGAGGAAATTTGGTGTGTGACTGCACTGCGGTCACAGCGAGTGGAACTTTGGGGCTCTCACTTCTGTGGTGGAAGAGATGAAGAAATAGGTGCTGTCACTGCTGTTGTGGTGTGAAGGAGAAGAGGAAATTTGGGCCTGTCATTGCTGTGGTGTCACAGAGAGGAGCACTTTGGAGCTCACACTGCTATGATGTCACAGATAGGGTAACACTGGCTCTGATATTGCTGTGTTGTCACAGAGAGGAGGAAATGAGGCCTCTCCCTGCTCTGGTGTTACAGAGAGGGGGAAATTTGGGCTCTCACTGCTGTTGTATCAGTGAGGGCGTAACACTGGGGCTGTCATTGTTGTGGTGTCCCAGAGAGGATTAAATTGGAGCTCACACTTCTATGGTGTCCTAGACAGTGGAACTCTGGGCCTGACATTGCTGTGGTGTAACAGAGAGGAGGCAATTTGGGGCTGTCATTACTGTGATTTCATAGAGAGGGGAAGAGTCAGGCTGTCACTGCTGTGATTTCAGCGAGAGAGTGAAATGGAGGTAGTTCGAGCTGTGATGTTCCAGACAGGGGAATCCTGGGACTCGGAGTGCACTGCTGTCACCGAGAGCGGAACTTTGGGGCTCTCACTGCTGTGGTGTCACAGAGAGAGAAACAGTGGTGTTGTCGCTGCTGTGGTGTCTCTGAGAGGGAAACACTGGTATTGGCGAAGCAAAAACACTCGCTCGCGGTGAGAGACTTCTCCAGGGTCAAGCTGTTCAAGTATAAGCGATTTATTATAAGAGTAAAAGGAGGGGAGACCCGTGTCCGCCACCAGCCTTGGCGTCCACGTGGTCCGGGGGAGGGGAGGCAGAACAGGTAGAGCAGGGAAGGTGAGTTTGGAAGGGAGAGGGAGGGAGTAAGAGAGACAGAGGGAAAGAGCAGGGAAGGCGAGAGGGATAGGAGCAGGGAGAGAGGGCTGAGAGTTAAGAGGGGGGAGAGGGGAGAGGGGTAAAGGGAGGAGGGAAGAGAGAAGAGTAAAGAGGCAAGAGGTAAGAGTAAAGAGCAAAGAGTAAAGAGAGCGAAGTTCTTGTTACAATCCAATATATCTTTTTCTATCGTGAATATTCTAATTACCAGAAACCAATCACCAAGAGACACACCCACTAAAGAATTTACATACAACCTATGGGCTTCCCTATATTAATATACAGTGTTGCATATTATACTCTACAGAGCTTTACAAGTTCTTTCCTTGCTTCTTTACTTTTGGACTCTTCTTATCAGCAGAAGGACATTGTTTTATCAACAGGGATTCTCCACTAGCTGGCTAGGCTATTGTTCTTTGGTTAACCAGTACTCAATATCCTATAACTCAAAGCAGGCTTTCATTTCTACTTTGATTCTAGCCTTCATATTTTCACAATCTAGTACCAAACAATCACATTCATTCCCTGTTTCACCTTCCCCAACACACTGGGCCTGTCTTTGCTGTGCTGTCATGGAGAGGAGCACGTTGGAGCTCACACTGCTATGATGTCACAGGTAGGGTAACAGTGGCTCTGACATTGCTGTGGTTTCCCAGAGAAGAGGAAATTTGGGCCCTCACTGCTCTGGTGTCACACAGAGAGGTAAAGTTGGGCTCTAACTGCTATGGTGTCTCCAACAGGGTAATCCTGGGCCTAAAATTGCTGTCGTTTCAAAGAGAGGAGCAAGTTTGGGCTGTGGCTGCACTGCTGTCCCAGAGAGTGGAACTTTGGGGCTCACACTGCTCTGGTGTCCCAGAGACGGGAACATTGGAGCTGTCACTGCTGTGTTGTCACAGAGAGAGGAACACTGGAGCTCTCCCTGCTCTGGAGTCGCGGAGAGGAGGCAATTGGGCATGTCACTGCCCTGGTGTCACAGGGAATGGAAGAGCGGGGCTGTCACTGCCGTGGAGTCAGAGAAAGGAGGAAATTTGGTGTGTGACTGCACTGCGGTCACAGCGAGTGGAACTTTGGGGCTCTCACTTCTGTGGTGGAAGAGATGAAGAAATAGGTGCTGTCACTGCTGTTGTGGTGTGACGGAGAAGAGGAAATTTGGGCCTGTCATTGCTGTGGTGTCACAGAGAGGAGCACTTTAGAGCTCACACTGCTATGATGTCACAGATAGGGTAACACTGGCTCTGATATTGCTGTGTTGTCACAGAGAGGAGGAAATGAGGCCTCTCCCTGCTCTGGTGTCACAGAGAGGGGGAAATTTGGGCTCTCACTGCTGTTGTATCAGTGAGGGCGTAACACTGGGGCTGTCATTGTTGTGGTGTCCCAGAGAGGATTAAATTGGAGCTCACACTTCTATGGTGTCCTAGACAGTGGAACTCTGGGCCTGACATTGCTGTGGTGTAACAGAGAGGAGGCAATTTGGGGCTGTCATTACTGTGATTTCACAGAGAGGGGAAGAGTCAGGCTGTCACTGCTGTGATTTCAGCGAGAGAGTGAAATGGAGGTAGTTCGAGCTGTGATGTTCCAGACAGGGGAATCCTGGGACTCGGAGTGCACTGCTGTCACCGAGAGCGGAACTTTGGGGCTCTCACTGCTGTGGTGTCACAGAGAGAGAAACAGTGGTGTTGTCGCTGCTGTGGTGTCTCTGAGAGGGAAACACTGGTATTGGCGAAGCAAAAACACTCGCTCGCGGTGAGAGACTTCTCCAGGGTCAAGCTGTTCAAGTATAAGCGATTTATTATAAGAGTAAAAGGAGGGGAGACCCGTGTCCGCCACCAGCCTTGGCGTCCACGTGGTCCGGGGGAGGGGAGGCAGAACAGGTAGAGCAGGGAAGGTGAGTTTGGAAGGGAGAGGGAGGGAGTAAGAGAGACAGAGGGAAAGAGCAGGGAAGGCGAGAGGGATAGGAGCAGGGAGAGAGGGCTGAGAGTTAAGAGGGGGGAGAGGGGAGAGGGGTAAAGGGAGGAGGGAAGAGAGAAGAGTAAAGAGGCAAGAGGTAAGAGTAAAGAGCAAAGAGTAAAGAGAGCGAAGTTCTTGTTACAATCCAATATATCTTTTTCTATCGTGAATATTCTAATTACCAGAAACCAATCACCAAGAGACACACCCACTAAAGAATTTACATACAACCTATGGGCTTCCCTATATTAATATACAGTGTTGCATATTATACTCTACAGAGCTTTACAAGTTCTTTCCTTGCTTCTTTACTTTTGGACTCTTCTTATCAGCAGAAGGACATTGTTTTATCAACAGGGATTCTCCACTAGCTGGCTAGGCTATTGTTCTTTGGTTAACCAGTACTCAATATCCTATAACTCAAAGCAGGCTTTCATTTCTACTTTGATTCTAGCCTTCATATTTTCACAATCTAGTACCAAACAATCACATTCATTCCCTGTTTCACCTTCCCCAACACACTGGGCCTGTCTTTGCTGTGCTGTCATGGAGAGGAGCACGTTGGAGCTCACACTGCTATGATGTCACAGGTAGGGTAACAGTGGCTCTGACATTGCTGTGGTTTCCCAGAGAAGAGGAAATTTGGGCCCTCACTGCTCTGGTGTCACACAGAGAGGTAAAGTTGGGCTCTAACTGCTATGGTGTCTCCAACAGGGTAATCGTGGGCCTAAAATTGCTGTCGTTTCAAAGAGAGGAGCAAGTTTGGGCTGTGGCTGCACTGCTGTCCCAGAGAGTGGAACTTTGGGGCTCACACTGCTCTGGTGTCCCAGAGACGGGAACATTGGAGCTGTCACTGCTGTGTTGTCACAGAGAGAGGAACACTGGAGCTCTCCCTGCTCTGGAGTCGCGGAGAGGAGGCAATTGGGCATGTCACTGCCCTGGTGTCACAGGGAATGGAAGAGCGGGGCTGTCACTGCCGTGGAGTCCGAGAAAGGAGGAAATTTGGTGTGTGACTGCACTGCGGTCACAGCGAGTGGAACTTTGGGGCTCTCACTTCTGTGGTGGAAGAGATGAAGAAATAGGTGCTGTCACTGCTGTTGTGGTGTGACGGAGAAGAGGAAATTTGGGCCTGTCATTGCTGTGGTGTCACAGAGAGGAGCACTTTAGAGCTCACACTGCTATGATGTCACAGATAGGGTAACACTGGCTCTGATATTGCTGTGTTGTCACAGAGAGGAGGAAATGAGGCCTCTCCCTGCTCTGGTGTCACAGAGAGGGGGAAATCTGGGCTCTCACTGCTGTTGTATCAGTGAGGGCGTAACACTGGGGCTGTCATTGTTGTGGTGTCCCAGAGAGGATTAAATTGGAGCTCACACTTCTATGGTGTCCTAGACAGTGGAACTCTGGGCCTGACATTGCTGTGGTGTAACAGAGAGGAGGCAATTTGGGGCTGTCATTACTGTGATTTCACAGAGAGGGGAAGAGTCAGGCTGTCACTGCTGTGATTTCAGCGAGAGAGTGAAATGGAGGTAGTTCGAGCTGTGATGTTCCAGACAGGGGAATCCTGGGACTCGGAGTGCACTGCTGTCACCGAGAGCGGAACTTTGGGGCTCTCACTGCTGTGGTGTCACAGAGAGAGAAACAGTGGTGTTGTCGCTGCTGTGGTGTCTCTGAGAGGGAAACACTGGGCCTGTCTTTGCTGTGCTGTCATGGAGAGGAGCACGTTGGAGCTCACACTGCTATGATGTCACAGGTAGGGTAACAGTGGCTCTGACATTGCTGTGGTTTCCCAGAGAAGAGGAAATTTGGGCCCTCACTGCTCTGGTGTCACACAGAGAGGTAAAGTTGGGCTCTAACTGCTATGGTGTCTCCAACAGGGTAATCCTGGGCCTAAAATTGCTGTCGTTTCAAAGAGAGGAGCAAGTTTGGGCTGTGGCTGCACTGCTGTCCCAGAGAGTGGAACTTTGGGGCTCACACTGCTCTGGTGTCCCAGAGACGGGAACATTGGAGCTGTCACTGCTGTGTTGTCACAGAGAGAGGAACACTGGAGCTCTCCCTGCTCTGGAGTCGCGGAGAGGAGGCAATTGGGCATGTCACTGCCCTGGTGTCACAGGGAATGGAAGAGCGGGGCTGTCACTGCCGTGGAGTCCGAGAAAGGAGGAAATTTGGTGTGTGACTGCACTGCGGTCACAGCGAGTGGAACTTTGGGGCTCTCACTTCTGTGGTGGAAGAGATGAAGAAATAGGTGCTGTCACTGCTGTTGTGGTGTGAAGGAGAAGAGGAAATTTGGGCCTGTCATTGCTGTGGTGTCACAGAGAGGAGCACGTTGGAGCTCACACTGCTATGATGTCACAGGTAGGGTAACAGTGGCTCTGACATTGCTGTGGTTTCCCAGAGAAGAGGAAATTTGGGCCCTCACTGCTCTGGTGTCACACAGAGAGGTAAAGTTGGGCTCTAACTGCTATGGTGTCTCCAACAGGGTAATCCTGGGCCTAAAATTGCTGTCGTTTCAAAGAGAGGAGCAAGTTTGGGCTGTGGCTGCACTGCTGTCCCAGAGAGTGGAACTTTGGGGCTCACACTGCTCTGGTGTCCCAGAGACGGGAACATTGGAGCTGTCACTGCTGTGTTGTCACAGAGAGAGGAACACTGGAGCTCTCCCTGCTCTGGAGTCGCGGAGAGGAGGCAATTGGGCATGTCACTGCCCTGGTGTCACAGGGAATGGAAGAGCGGGGCTGTCACTGCCGTGGAGTCCGAGAAAGGAGGAAATTTGGTGTGTGACTGCACTGCGGTCACAGCGAGTGGAACTTTGGGGCTCTCACTTCTGTGGTGGAAGAGATGAAGAAATAGGTGCTGTCACTGCTGTTGTGGTGTGACGGAGAAGAGGAAATTTGGGCCTGTCATTGCTGTGGTGTCACAGAGAGGAGCACTTTGGAGCTCACACTGCTATGATGTCACAGATAGGGTAACACTGGCTCTGATATTGCTGTGTTGTCACAGAGAGGAGGAAATGAGGCCTCTCCCTGCTCTGGTGTCACAGAGAGGGGGAAATCTGGGCTCTCACTGCTGTTGTATCAGTGAGGGCGTAACACTGGGGCTGTCATTGTTGTGGTGTCCCAGAGAGGATTAAATTGGAGCTCACACTTCTATGGTGTCCTAGACAGTGGAACTCTGGGCCTGACATTGCTGTGGTGTAACAGAGAGGAGGCAATTTGGGGCTGTCATTACTGTGATTTCACAGAGAGGGGAAGAGTCAGGCTGTCACTGCTGTGATTTCAGCGAGAGAGTGAAATGGAGGTAGTTCGAGCTGTGATGTTCCAGACAGGGGAATCCTGGGACTCGGAGTGCACTGCTGTCACCGAGAGCGGAACTTTGGGGCTCTCACTGCTGTGGTGTCACAGAGAGAGAAACAGTGGTGTTGTCGCTGCTGTGGTGTCTCTGAGAGGGAAACACTGGTATTGGCGAAGCAAAAACACTCGCTCGCGGTGAGAGACTTCTCCAGGGTCAAGCTGTTCAAGTATAAGCGATTTATTATAAGAGTAAAAGGAGGGGAGACCCGTGTCCGCCACCAGCCTTGGCGTCCACGTGGTCCGGGGGAGGGGAGGCAGAACAGGTAGAGCAGGGAAGGTGAGTTTGGAAGGGAGAGGGAGGGAGTAAGAGAGACAGAGGGAAAGAGCAGGGAAGGCGAGAGGGATAGGAGCAGGGAGAGAGGGCTGAGAGTTAAGAGGGGGGAGAGGGGAGAGGGGTAAAGGGAGGAGGGAAGAGAGAAGAGTAAAGAGGCAAGAGGTAAGAGTAAAGAGCAAAGAGTAAAGAGAGCGAAGTTCTTGTTACAATCCAATATATCTTTTTCTATCGTGAATATTCTAATTACCAGAAACCAATCACCAAGAGACACACCCACTAAAGAATTTACATACAACCTATGGGCTTCCCTATATTAATATACAGTGTTGCATATTATACTCTACAGAGCTTTACAAGTTCTTTCCTTGCTTCTTTACTTTTGGACTCTTCTTATCAGCAGAAGGACATTGTTTTATCAACAGGGATTCTCCACTAGCTGGCTAGGCTATTGTTCTTTGGTTAACCAGTACTCAATATCCTATAACTCAAAGCAGGCTTTCATTTCTACTTTGATTCTAGCCTTCATATTTTCACAATCTAGTACCAAACAATCACATTCATTCCCTGTTTCACCTTCCCCAACACACTGGGCCTGTCTTTGCTGTGCTGTCATGGAGAGGAGCACGTTGGAGCTCACACTGCTATGATGTCACAGGTAGGGTAACAGTGGCTCTGACATTGCTGTGGTTTCCCAGAGAAGAGGAAATTTGGGCCCTCACTGCTCTGGTGTCACACAGAGAGGTAAAGTTGGGCTCTAACTGCTATGGTGTCTCCAACAGGGTAATCCTGGGCCTAAAATTGCTGTCGTTTCAAAGAGAGGAGCAAGTTTGGGCTGTGGCTGCACTGCTGTCCCAGAGAGTGGAACTTTGGGGCTCACACTGCTCTGGTGTCCCAGAGACGGGAACATTGGAGCTGTCACTGCTGTGTTGTCACAGAGAGAGGAACACTGGAGCTCTCCCTGCTCTGGAGTCGCGGAGAGGAGGCAATTGGGCATGTCACTGCCCTGGTGTCACAGGGAATGGAAGAGCGGGGCTGTCACTGCCGTGGAGTCCGAGAAAGGAGGAAATTTGGTGTGTGACTGCACTGCGGTCACAGCGAGTGGAACTTTGGGGCTCTCACTTCTGTGGTGGAAGAGATGAAGAAATAGGTGCTGTCACTGCTGTTGTGGTGTGAAGGAGAAGAGGAAATTTGGGCCTGTCATTGCTGTGGTGTCACAGAGAGGAGCACTTTGGAGCTCACACTGCTATGATGTCACAGATAGGGTAACACTGGCTCTGATATTGCTGTGTTGTCACAGAGAGGAGGAAATGAGGCCTCTCCCTGCTCTGGTGTTACAGAGAGGGGGAAATTTGGGCTCTCACTGCTGTTGTATCAGTGAGGGCGTAACACTGGGGCTGTCATTGTTGTGGTGTCCCAGAGAGGATTAAATTGGAGCTCACACTTCTATGGTGTCCTAGACAGTGGAACTCTGGGCCTGACATTGCTGTGGTGTAACAGAGAGGAGGCAATTTGGGGCTGTCATTACTGTGATTTCATAGAGAGGGGAAGAGTCAGGCTGTCACTGCTGTGATTTCAGCGAGAGAGTGAAATGGAGGTAGTTCGAGCTGTGATGTTCCAGACAGGGGAATCCTGGGACTCGGAGTGCACTGCTGTCACCGAGAGCGGAACTTTGGGGCTCTCACTGCTGTGGTGTCACAGAGAGAGAAACAGTGGTGTTGTCGCTGCTGTGGTGTCTCTGAGAGGGAAACACTGGTATTGGCGAAGCAAAAACACTCGCTCGCGGTGAGAGACTTCTCCAGGGTCAAGCTGTTCAAGTATAAGCGATTTATTATAAGAGTAAAAGGAGGGGAGACCCGTGTCCGCCACCAGCCTTGGCGTCCACGTGGTCCGGGGGAGGGGAGGCAGAACAGGTAGAGCAGGGAAGGTGAGTTTGGAAGGGAGAGGGAGGGAGTAAGAGAGACAGAGGGAAAGAGCAGGGAAGGCGAGAGGGATAGGAGCAGGGAGAGAGGGCTGAGAGTTAAGAGGGGGGAGAGGGGAGAGGGGTAAAGGGAGGAGGGAAGAGAGAAGAGTAAAGAGGCAAGAGGTAAGAGTAAAGAGCAAAGAGTAAAGAGAGCGAAGTTCTTGTTACAATCCAATATATCTTTTTCTATCGTGAATATTCTAATTACCAGAAACCAATCACCAAGAGACACACCCACTAAAGAATTTACATACAACCTATGGGCTTCCCTATATTAATATACAGTGTTGCATATTATACTCTACAGAGCTTTACAAGTTCTTTCCTTGCTTCTTTACTTTTGGACTCTTCTTATCAGCAGAAGGACATTGTTTTATCAACAGGGATTCTCCACTAGCTGGCTAGGCTATTGTTCTTTGGTTAACCAGTACTCAATATCCTATAACTCAAAGCAGGCTTTCATTTCTACTTTGATTCTAGCCTTCATATTTTCACAATCTAGTACCAAACAATCACATTCATTCCCTGTTTCACCTTCCCCAACACACTGGGCCTGTCTTTGCTGTGCTGTCATGGAGAGGAGCACGTTGGAGCTCACACTGCTATGATGTCACAGGTAGGGTAACAGTGGCTCTGACATTGCTGTGGTTTCCCAGAGAAGAGGAAATTTGGGCCCTCACTGCTCTGGTGTCACACAGAGAGGTAAAGTTGGGCTCTAACTGCTATGGTGTCTCCAACAGGGTAATCCTGGGCCTAAAATTGCTGTCGTTTCAAAGAGAGGAGCAAGTTTGGGCTGTGGCTGCACTGCTGTCCCAGAGAGTGGAACTTTGGGGCTCACACTGCTCTGGTGTCCCAGAGACGGGAACATTGGAGCTGTCACTGCTGTGTTGTCACAGAGAGAGGAACACTGGAGCTCTCCCTGCTCTGGAGTCGCGGAGAGGAGGCAATTGGGCATGTCACTGCCCTGGTGTCACAGGGAATGGAAGAGCGGGGCTGTCACTGCCGTGGAGTCAGAGAAAGGAGGAAATTTGGTGTGTGACTGCACTGCGGTCACAGCGAGTGGAACTTTGGGGCTCTCACTTCTGTGGTGGAAGAGATGAAGAAATAGGTGCTGTCACTGCTGTTGTGGTGTGACGGAGAAGAGGAAATTTGGGCCTGTCATTGCTGTGGTGTCACAGAGAGGAGCACTTTAGAGCTCACACTGCTATGATGTCACAGATAGGGTAACACTGGCTCTGATATTGCTGTGTTGTCACAGAGAGGAGGAAATGAGGCCTCTCCCTGCTCTGGTGTCACAGAGAGGGGGAAATTTGGGCTCTCACTGCTGTTGTATCAGTGAGGGCGTAACACTGGGGCTGTCATTGTTGTGGTGTCCCAGAGAGGATTAAATTGGAGCTCACACTTCTATGGTGTCCTAGACAGTGGAACTCTGGGCCTGACATTGCTGTGGTGTAACAGAGAGGAGGCAATTTGGGGCTGTCATTACTGTGATTTCACAGAGAGGGGAAGAGTCAGGCTGTCACTGCTGTGATTTCAGCGAGAGAGTGAAATGGAGGTAGTTCGAGCTGTGATGTTCCAGACAGGGGAATCCTGGGACTCGGAGTGCACTGCTGTCACCGAGAGCGGAACTTTGGGGCTCTCACTGCTGTGGTGTCACAGAGAGAGAAACAGTGGTGTTGTCGCTGCTGTGGTGTCTCTGAGAGGGAAACACTGGTATTGGCGAAGCAAAAACACTCGCTCGCGGTGAGAGACTTCTCCAGGGTCAAGCTGTTCAAGTATAAGCGATTTATTATAAGAGTAAAAGGAGGGGAGACCCGTGTCCGCCACCAGCCTTGGCGTCCACGTGGTCCGGGGGAGGGGAGGCAGAACAGGTAGAGCAGGGAAGGTGAGTTTGGAAGGGAGAGGGAGGGAGTAAGAGAGACAGAGGGAAAGAGCAGGGAAGGCGAGAGGGATAGGAGCAGGGAGAGAGGGCTGAGAGTTAAGAGGGGGGAGAGGGGAGAGGGGTAAAGGGAGGAGGGAAGAGAGAAGAGTAAAGAGGCAAGAGGTAAGAGTAAAGAGCAAAGAGTAAAGAGAGCGAAGTTCTTGTTACAATCCAATATATCTTTTTCTATCGTGAATATTCTAATTACCAGAAACCAATCACCAAGAGACACACCCACTAAAGAATTTACATACAACCTATGGGCTTCCCTATATTAATATACAGTGTTGCATATTATACTCTACAGAGCTTTACAAGTTCTTTCCTTGCTTCTTTACTTTTGGACTCTTCTTATCAGCAGAAGGACATTGTTTTATCAACAGGGATTCTCCACTAGCTGGCTAGGCTATTGTTCTTTGGTTAACCAGTACTCAATATCCTATAACTCAAAGCAGGCTTTCATTTCTACTTTGATTCTAGCCTTCATATTTTCACAATCTAGTACCAAACAATCACATTCATTCCCTGTTTCACCTTCCCCAACACACTGGGCCTGTCTTTGCTGTGCTGTCATGGAGAGGAGCACGTTGGAGCTCACACTGCTATGATGTCACAGGTAGGGTAACAGTGGCTCTGACATTGCTGTGGTTTCCCAGAGAAGAGGAAATTTGGGCCCTCACTGCTCTGGTGTCACACAGAGAGGTAAAGTTGGGCTCTAACTGCTATGGTGTCTCCAACAGGGTAATCCTGGGCCTAAAATTGCTGTCGTTTCAAAGAGAGGAGCAAGTTTGGGCTGTGGCTGCACTGCTGTCCCAGAGAGTGGAACTTTGGGGCTCACACTGCTCTGGTGTCCCAGAGACGGGAACATTGGAGCTGTCACTGCTGTGTTGTCACAGAGAGAGGAACACTGGAGCTCTCCCTGCTCTGGAGTCGCGGAGAGGAGGCAATTGGGCATGTCACTGCCCTGGTGTCACAGGGAATGGAAGAGCGGGGCTGTCACTGCCGTGGAGTCCGAGAAAGGAGGAAATTTGGTGTGTGACTGCACTGCGGTCACAGCGAGTGGAACTTTGGGGCTCTCACTTCTGTGGTGGAAGAGATGAAGAAATAGGTGCTGTCACTGCTGTTGTGGTGTGACGGAGAAGAGGAAATTTGGGCCTGTCATTGCTGTGGTGTCACAGAGAGGAGCACTTTAGAGCTCACACTGCTATGATGTCACAGATAGGGTAACACTGGCTCTGATATTGCTGTGTTGTCACAGAGAGGAGGAAATGAGGCCTCTCCCTGCTCTGGTGTCACAGAGAGGGGGAAATCTGGGCTCTCACTGCTGTTGTATCAGTGAGGGCGTAACACTGGGGCTGTCATTGTTGTGGTGTCCCAGAGAGGATTAAATTGGAGCTCACACTTCTATGGTGTCCTAGACAGTGGAACTCTGGGCCTGACATTGCTGTGGTGTAACAGAGAGGAGGCAATTTGGGGCTGTCATTACTGTGATTTCACAGAGAGGGGAAGAGTCAGGCTGTCACTGCTGTGATTTCAGCGAGAGAGTGAAATGGAGGTAGTTCGAGCTGTGATGTTCCAGACAGGGGAATCCTGGGACTCGGAGTGCACTGCTGTCACCGAGAGCGGAACTTTGGGGCTCTCACTGCTGTGGTGTCACAGAGAGAGAAACAGTGGTGTTGTCGCTGCTGTGGTGTCTCTGAGAGGGAAACACTGGGCCTGTCTTTGCTGTGCTGTCATGGAGAGGAGCACGTTGGAGCTCACACTGCTATGATGTCACAGGTAGGGTAACAGTGGCTGTGACATTGCTGTGGTTTCCCAGAGAAGAGGAAATTTGGGCCCTCACTGCTCTGGTGTCACACAGAGAGGTAAAGTTGGGCTCTAACTGCTATGGTGTCTCCAACAGGGTAATCCTGGGCCTAAAATTGCTGTCGTTTCAAAGAGAGGAGCAAGTTTGGGCTGTGGCTGCACTGCTGTCCCAGAGAGTGGAACTTTGGGGCTCACACTGCTCTGGTGTCCCAGAGACGGGAACATTGGAGCTGTCACTGCTGTGTTGTCACAGAGAGAGGAACACTGGAGCTCTCCCTGCTCTGGAGTCGCGGAGAGGAGGCAATTGGGCATGTCACTGCCCTGGTGTCACAGGGAATGGAAGAGCGGGGCTGTCACTGCCGTGGAGTCCGAGAAAGGAGGAAATTTGGTGTGTGACTGCACTGCGGTCACAGCGAGTGGAACTTTGGGGCTCTCACTTCTGTGGTGGAAGAGATGAAGAAATAGGTGCTGTCACTGCTGTTGTGGTGTGAAGGAGAAGAGGAAATTTGGGCCTGTCATTGCTGTGGTGTCACAGAGAGGAGCACGTTGGAGCTCACACTGCTATGATGTCACAGGTAGGGTAACAGTGGCTCTGACATTGCTGTGGTTTCCCAGAGAAGAGGAAATTTGGGCCCTCACTGCTCTGGTGTCACACAGAGAGGTAAAGTTGGGCTCTAACTGCTATGGTGTCTCCAACAGGGTAATCCTGGGCCTAAAATTGCTGTCGTTTCAAAGAGAGGAGCAAGTTTGGGCTGTGGCTGCACTGCTGTCCCAGAGAGTGGAACTTTGGGGCTCACACTGCTCTGGTGTCCCAGAGACGGGAACATTGGAGCTGTCACTGCTGTGTTGTCACAGAGAGAGGAACACTGGAGCTCTCCCTGCTCTGGAGTCGCGGAGAGGAGGCAATTGGGCATGTCACTGCCCTGGTGTCACAGGGAATGGAAGAGCGGGGCTGTCACTGCCGTGGAGTCCGAGAAAGGAGGAAATTTGGTGTGTGACTGCACTGCGGTCACAGCGAGTGGAACTTTGGGGCTCTCACTTCTGTGGTGGAAGAGATGAAGAAATAGGTGCTGTCACTGCTGTTGTGGTGTGACGGAGAAGAGGAAATTTGGGCCTGTCATTGCTGTGGTGTCACAGAGAGGAGCACTTTGGAGCTCACACTGCTATGATGTCACAGATAGGGTAACACTGGCTCTGATATTGCTGTGTTGTCACAGAGAGGAGGAAATGAGGCCTCTCCCTGCTCTGGTGTCACAGAGAGGGGGAAATCTGGGCTCTCACTGCTGTTGTATCAGTGAGGGCGTAACACTGGGGCTGTCATTGTTGTGGTGTCCCAGAGAGGATTAAATTGGAGCTCACACTTCTATGGTGTCCTAGACAGTGGAACTCTGGGCCTGACATTGCTGTGGTGTAACAGAGAGGAGGCAATTTGGGGCTGTCATTACTGTGATTTCACAGAGAGGGGAAGAGTCAGGCTGTCACTGCTGTGATTTCAGCGAGAGAGTGAAATGGAGGTAGTTCGAGCTGTGATGTTCCAGACAGGGGAATCCTGGGACTCGGAGTGCACTGCTGTCACCGAGAGCGGAACTTTGGGGCTCTCACTGCTGTGGTGTCACAGAGAGAGAAACAGTGGTGTTGTCGCTGCTGTGGTGTCTCTGAGAGGGAAACACTGGTATTGGCGAAGCAAAAACACTCGCTCGCGGTGAGAGACTTCTCCAGGGTCAAGCTGTTCAAGTATAAGCGATTTATTATAAGAGTAAAAGGAGGGGAGACCCGTGTCCGCCACCAGCCTTGGCGTCCACGTGGTCCGGGGGAGGGGAGGCAGAACAGGTAGAGCAGGGAAGGTGAGTTTGGAAGGGAGAGGGAGGGAGTAAGAGAGACAGAGGGAAAGAGCAGGGAAGGCGAGAGGGATAGGAGCAGGGAGAGAGGGCTGAGAGTTAAGAGGGGGGAGAGGGGAGAGGGGTAAAGGGAGGAGGGAAGAGAGAAGAGTAAAGAGGCAAGAGGTAAGAGTAAAGAGCAAAGAGTAAAGAGAGCGAAGTTCTTGTTACAATCCAATATATCTTTTTCTATCGTGAATATTCTAATTACCAGAAACCAATCACCAAGAGACACACCCACTAAAGAATTTACATACAACCTATGGGCTTCCCTATATTAATATACAGTGTTGCATATTATACTCTACAGAGCTTTACAAGTTCTTTCCTTGCTTCTTTACTTTTGGACTCTTCTTATCAGCAGAAGGACATTGTTTTATCAACAGGGATTCTCCACTAGCTGGCTAGGCTATTGTTCTTTGGTTAACCAGTACTCAATATCCTATAACTCAAAGCAGGCTTTCATTTCTACTTTGATTCTAGCCTTCATATTTTCACAATCTAGTACCAAACAATCACATTCATTCCCTGTTTCACCTTCCCCAACACACTGGGCCTGTCTTTGCTGTGCTGTCATGGAGAGGAGCACGTTGGAGCTCACACTGCTATGATGTCACAGGTAGGGTAACAGTGGCTCTGACATTGCTGTGGTTTCCCAGAGAAGAGGAAATTTGGGCCCTCACTGCTCTGGTGTCACACAGAGAGGTAAAGTTGGGCTCTAACTGCTATGGTGTCTCCAACAGGGTAATCCTGGGCCTAAAATTGCTGTCGTTTCAAAGAGAGGAGCAAGTTTGGGCTGTGGCTGCACTGCTGTCCCAGAGAGTGGAACTTTGGGGCTCACACTGCTCTGGTGTCCCAGAGACGGGAACATTGGAGCTGTCACTGCTGTGTTGTCACAGAGAGAGGAACACTGGAGCTCTCCCTGCTCTGGAGTCGCGGAGAGGAGGCAATTGGGCATGTCACTGCCCTGGTGTCACAGGGAATGGAAGAGCGGGGCTGTCACTGCCGTGGAGTCCGAGAAAGGAGGAAATTTGGTGTGTGACTGCACTGCGGTCACAGCGAGTGGAACTTTGGGGCTCTCACTTCTGTGGTGGAAGAGATGAAGAAATAGGTGCTGTCACTGCTGTTGTGGTGTGAAGGAGAAGAGGAAATTTGGGCCTGTCATTGCTGTGGTGTCACAGAGAGGAGCACTTTGGAGCTCACACTGCTATGATGTCACAGATAGGGTAACACTGGCTCTGATATTGCTGTGTTGTCACAGAGAGGAGGAAATGAGGCCTCTCCCTGCTCTGGTGTTACAGAGAGGGGGAAATTTGGGCTCTCACTGCTGTTGTATCAGTGAGGGCGTAACACTGGGGCTGTCATTGTTGTGGTGTCCCAGAGAGGATTAAATTGGAGCTCACACTTCTATGGTGTCCTAGACAGTGGAACTCTGGGCCTGACATTGCTGTGGTGTAACAGAGAGGAGGCAATTTGGGGCTGTCATTACTGTGATTTCATAGAGAGGGGAAGAGTCAGGCTGTCACTGCTGTGATTTCAGCGAGAGAGTGAAATGGAGGTAGTTCGAGCTGTGATGTTCCAGACAGGGGAATCCTGGGACTCGGAGTGCACTGCTGTCACCGAGAGCGGAACTTTGGGGCTCTCACTGCTGTGGTGTCACAGAGAGAGAAACAGTGGTGTTGTCGCTGCTGTGGTGTCTCTGAGAGGGAAACACTGGTATTGGCGAAGCAAAAACACTCGCTCGCGGTGAGAGACTTCTCCAGGGTCAAGCTGTTCAAGTATAAGCGATTTATTATAAGAGTAAAAGGAGGGGAGACCCGTGTCCGCCACCAGCCTTGGCGTCCACGTGGTCCGGGGGAGGGGAGGCAGAACAGGTAGAGCAGGGAAGGTGAGTTTGGAAGGGAGAGGGAGGGAGTAAGAGAGACAGAGGGAAAGAGCAGGGAAGGCGAGAGGGATAGGAGCAGGGAGAGAGGGCTGAGAGTTAAGAGGGGGGAGAGGGGAGAGGGGTAAAGGGAGGAGGGAAGAGAGAAGAGTAAAGAGGCAAGAGGTAAGAGTAAAGAGCAAAGAGTAAAGAGAGTGAAGTTCTTGTTACAATCCAATATATCTTTTTCTATCGTGAATATTCTAATTACCAGAAACCAATCACCAAGAGACACACCCACTAAAGAATTTACATACAACCTATGGGCTTCCCTATATTAATATACAGTGTTGCATATTATACTCTACAGAGCTTTACAAGTTCTTTCCTTGCTTCTTTACTTTTGGACTCTTCTTATCAGCAGAAGGACATTGTTTTATCAACAGGGATTCTCCACTAGCTGGCTAGGCTATTGTTCTTTGGTTAACCAGTACTCAATATCCTATAACTCAAAGCAGGCTTTCATTTCTACTTTGATTCTAGCCTTCATATTTTCACAATCTAGTACCAAACAATCACATTCATTCCCTGTTTCACCTTCCCCAACACACTGGGCCTGTCTTTGCTGTGCTGTCATGGAGAGGAGCACGTTGGAGCTCACACTGCTATGATGTCACAGGTAGGGTAACAGTGGCTCTGACATTGCTGTGGTTTCCCAGAGAAGAGGAAATTTGGGCCCTCACTGCTCTGGTGTCACACAGAGAGGTAAAGTTGGGCTCTAACTGCTATGGTGTCTCCAACAGGGTAATCCTGGGCCTAAAATTGCTGTCGTTTCAAAGAGAGGAGCAAGTTTGGGCTGTGGCTGCACTGCTGTCCCAGAGAGTGGAACTTTGGGGCTCACACTGCTCTGGTGTCCCAGAGACGGGAACATTGGAGCTGTCACTGCTGTGTTGTCACAGAGAGAGGAACACTGGAGCTCTCCCTGCTCTGGAGTCGCGGAGAGGAGGCAATTGGGCATGTCACTGCCCTGGTGTCACAGGGAATGGAAGAGCGGGGCTGTCACTGCCGTGGAGTCCGAGAAAGGAGGAAATTTGGTGTGTGACTGCACTGCGGTCACAGCGAGTGGAACTTTGGGGCTCTCACTTCTGTGGTGGAAGAGATGAAGAAATAGGTGCTGTCACTGCTGTTGTGGTGTGACGGAGAAGAGGAAATTTGGGCCTGTCATTGCTGTGGTGTCACAGAGAGGAGCACTTTGGAGCTCACACTGCTATGATGTCACAGATAGGGTAACACTGGCTCTGATATTGCTGTGTTGTCACAGAGAGGAGGAAATGAGGCCTCTCCCTGCTCTGGTGTCACAGAGAGGGGGAAATCTGGGCTCTCACTGCTGTTGTATCAGTGAGGGCGTAACACTGGGGCTGTCATTGTTGTGGTGTCCCAGAGAGGATTAAATTGGAGCTCACACTTCTATGGTGTCCTAGACAGTGGAACTCTGGGCCTGACATTGCTGTGGTGTAACAGAGAGGAGGCAATTTGGGGCTGTCATTACTGTGATTTCACAGAGAGGGGAAGAGTCAGGCTGTCACTGCTGTGATTTCAGCGAGAGAGTGAAATGGAGGTAGTTCGAGCTGTGATGTTCCAGACAGGGGAATCCTGGGACTCGGAGTGCACTGCTGTCACCGAGAGCGGAACTTTGGGGCTCTCACTGCTGTGGTGTCACAGAGAGAGAAACAGTGGTGTTGTCGCTGCTGTGGTGTCTCTGAGAGGGAAACACTGGGCCTGTCTTTGCTGTGCTGTCATGGAGAGGAGCACGTTGGAGCTCACACTGCTATGATGTCACAGGTAGGGTAACAGTGGCTCTGACATTGCTGTGGTTTCCCAGAGAAGAGGAAATTTGGGCCCTCACTGCTCTGGTGTCACACAGAGAGGTAAAGTTGGGCTCTAACTGCTATGGTGTCTCCAACAGGGTAATCCTGGGCCTAAAATTGCTGTCGTTTCAAAGAGAGGAGCAAGTTTGGGCTGTGGCTGCACTGCTGTCTCAGAGAGTGGAACTTTGGGGCTCACACTGCTCTGGTGTCCCAGAGACGGGAACATTGGAGCTGTCACTGCTGTGTTGTCACAGAGAGAGGAACACTGGAGCTCTCCCTGCTCTGGAGTCGCGGAGAGGAGGCAATTGGGCATGTCACTGCCCTGGTGTCACAGGGAATGGAAGAGCGGGGCTGTCACTGCCGTGGAGTCCGAGAAAGGAGGAAATTTGGTGTGTGACTGCACTGCGGTCACAGCGAGTGGAACTTTGGGGCTCTCACTTCTGTGGTGGAAGAGATGAAGAAATAGGTGCTGTCACTGCTGTTGTGGTGTGAAGGAGAAGAGGAAATTTGGGCCTGTCATTGCTGTGGTGTCACAGAGAGGAGCACTTTGGAGCTCACACTGCTATGATGTCACAGATAGGGTAACACTGGCTCTGATATTGCTGTGTTGTCACAGAGAGGAGGAAATGAGGCCTCTCCCTGCTCTGGTGTTACAGAGAGGGGGAAATTTGGGCTCTCACTGCTGTTGTATCAGTGAGGGCGTAACACTGGGGCTGTCATTGTTGTGGTGTCCCAGAGAGGATTAAATTGGAGCTCACACTTCTATGGTGTCCTAGACAGTGGAACTCTGGGCCTGACATTGCTGTGGTGTAACAGAGAGGAGGCAATTTGGGGCTGTCATTACTGTGATTTCACAGAGAGGGGAAGAGTCAGGCTGTCACTGCTGTGATTTCAGCGAGAGAGTGAAATGGAGGTAGTTCGAGCTGTGATGTTCCAGACAGGGGAATCCTGGGACTCGGAGTGCACTGCTGTCACCGAGAGCGGAACTTTGGGGCTCTCACTGCTGTGGTGTCACAGAGAGAGAAACAGTGGTGTTGTCGCTGCTGTGGTGTCTCTGAGAGGGAAACACTGGGCCTGTCTTTGCTGTACTGTCATGGAGAGGAGCACGTTGGAGCTCACACTGCTATGATGTCACAGGTAGGGTAACAGTGGCTCTGACATTGCTGTGGTTTCCCAGAGAAGAGGAAATTTGGGCCCTCACTGCTCTGGTGTCACACAGAGAGGTAAAGTTGGGCTCTAACTGCTATGGTGTCTCCAACAGGGTAATCCTGGGCCTAAAATTGCTGTCGTTTCAAAGAGAGGAGCAAGTTTGGGCTGTGGCTGCACTGCTGTCCCAGAGAGTGGAACTTTGGGGCTCACACTGCTCTGGTGTCCCAGAGACGGGAACATTGGAGCTGTCACTGCTGTGTTGTCACAGAGAGAGGAACACTGGAGCTCTCCCTGCTCTGGAGTCGCGGAGAGGAGGCAATTGGGCATGTCACTGCCCTGGTGTCACAGGGAATGGAAGAGCGGGGCTGTCACTGCCGTGGAGTCCGAGAAAGGAGGAAATTTGGTGTGTGACTGCACTGCGGTCACAGCGAGTGGAACTTTGGGGCTCTCACTTCTGTGGTGGAAGAGATGAAGAAATAGGTGCTGTCACTGCTGTTGTGGTGTGACGGAGAAGAGGAAATTTGGGCCTGTCATTGCTGTGGTGTCACAGAGAGGAGCACTTTGGAGCTCACACTGCTATGATGTCACAGATAGGGTAACACTGGCTCTGATATTGCTGTGTTGTCACAGAGAGGAGGAAATTAGGCCTCTCCCTGCTCTGGTGTTACAGAGAGGGGGAAATCTGGGCTCTCACTGCTGTTGTATCAGTGAGGGCGTAACACTGGGGCTGTCATTGTTGTGGTGTCCCAGAGAGGATTAAGTTGGAGCTCACACTTCTATGGTGTCCTAGACAGTGGAACTCTGGGCCTGACATTGCTGTGGTGTAACAGAGAGGAGGCAATTTGGGGCTGTCATTACTGTGATTTCATAGAGAGGGGAAGAGTCAGGCTGTCACTGCTGTGATTTCAGCGAGAGAGTGAAATGGAGGTAGTTCGAGCTGTGATGTTCCAGACAGGGGAATCCTGGGACTCGGAGTGCACTGCTGTCACCGAGAGCGGAACTTTGGGGCTCTCACTGCTGTGGTGTCACAGAGAGAGAAACAGTGGTGTTGTCGCTGCTGTGGTGTCTCTGAGAGGGAAACACTGGGCCTGTCTTTGCTGTGCTGTCATGGAGAGGAGCACGTTGGAGCTCACACTGCTATGATGTCACAGGTAGGGTAACAGTGGCTGTGACATTGCTGTGGTTTCCCAGAGAAGAGGAAATTTGGGCCCTCACTGCTCTGGTGTCACACAGAGAGGTAAAGTTGGGCTCTAACTGCTATGGTGTCTCCAACAGGGTAATCCTGGGCCTAAAATTGCTGTCGTTTCAAAGAGAGGAGCAAGTTTGGGCTGTGGCTGCACTGCTGTCCCAGAGAGTGGAACTTTGGGGCTCACACTGCTCTGGTGTCCCAGAGACGGGAACATTGGAGCTGTCACTGCTGTGTTGTCACAGAGAGAGGAACACTGGAGCTCTCCCTGCTCTGGAGTCGCGGAGAGGAGGCAATTGGGCATGTCACTGCCCTGGTGTCACAGGGAATGGAAGAGCGGGGCTGTCACTGCCGTGGAGTCCGAGAAAGGAGGAAATTTGGTGTGTGACTGCACTGCGGTCACAGCGAGTGGAACTTTGGGGCTCTCACTTCTGTGGTGGAAGAGATGAAGAAATAGGTGCTGTCACTGCTGTTGTGGTGTGAAGGAGAAGAGGAAATTTGGGCCTGTCATTGCTGTGGTGTCACAGAGAGGAGCACTTTGGAGCTCACACTGCTATGATGTCACAGATAGGGTAACACTGGCTCTGATATTGCTGTGTTGTCACAGAGAGGAGGAAATGAGGCCTCTCCCTGCTCTGGTGTTACAGAGAGGGGGAAATTTGGGCTCTCACTGCTGTTGTATCAGTGAGGGCGTAACACTGGGGCTGTCATTGTTGTGGTGTCCCAGAGAGGATTAAATTGGAGCTCACACTTCTATGGTGTCCTAGACAGTGGAACTCTGGGCCTGACATTGCTGTGGTGTAACAGAGAGGAGGCAATTTGGGGCTGTCATTACTGTGATTTCATAGAGAGGGGAAGAGTCAGGCTGTCACTGCTGTGATTTCAGCGAGAGAGTGAAATGGAGGTAGTTCGAGCTGTGATGTTCCAGACAGGGGAATCCTGGGACTCGGAGTGCACTGCTGTCACCGAGAGCGGAACTTTGGGGCTCTCACTGCTGTGGTGTCACAGAGAGAGAAACAGTGGTGTTGTCGCTGCTGTGGTGTCTCTGAGAGGGAAACACTGGTATTGGCGAAGCAAAAACACTCGCTCGCGGTGAGAGACTTCTCCAGGGTCAAGCTGTTCAAGTATAAGCGATTTATTATAAGAGTAAAAGGAGGGGAGACCCGTGTCCGCCACCAGCCTTGGCGTCCACGTGGTCCGGGGGAGGGGAGGCAGAACAGGTAGAGCAGGGAAGGTGAGTTTGGAAGGGAGAGGGAGGGAGTAAGAGAGACAGAGGGAAAGAGCAGGGAAGGCGAGAGGGATAGGAGCAGGGAGAGAGGGCTGAGAGTTAAGAGGGGGGAGAGGGGAGAGGGGTAAAGGGAGGAGGGAAGAGAGAAGAGTAAAGAGGCAAGAGGTAAGAGTAAAGAGCAAAGAGTAAAGAGAGCGAAGTTCTTGTTACAATCCAATATATCTTTTTCTATCGTGAATATTCTAATTACCAGAAACCAATCACCAAGAGACACACCCACTAAAGAATTTACATACAACCTATGGGCTTCCCTATATTAATATACAGTGTTGCATATTATACTCTACAGAGCTTTACAAGTTCTTTCCTTGCTTCTTTACTTTTGGACTCTTCTTATCAGCAGAAGGACATTGTTTTATCAACAGGGATTCTCCACTAGCTGGCTAGGCTATTGTTCTTTGGTTAACCAGTACTCAATATCCTATAACTCAAAGCAGGCTTTCATTTCTACTTTGATTCTAGCCTTCATATTTTCACAATCTAGTACCAAACAATCACATTCATTCCCTGTTTCACCTTCCCCAACACACTGGGCCTGTCTTTGCTGTGCTGTCATGGAGAGGAGCACGTTGGAGCTCACACTGCTATGATGTCACAGGTAGGGTAACAGTGGCTCTGACATTGCTGTGGTTTCCCAGAGAAGAGGAAATTTGGGCCCTCACTGCTCTGGTGTCACACAGAGAGGTAAAGTTGGGCTCTAACTGCTATGGTGTCTCCAACAGGGTAATCCTGGGCCTAAAATTGCTGTCGTTTCAAAGAGAGGAGCAAGTTTGGGCTGTGGCTGCACTGCTGTCCCAGAGAGTGGAACTTTGGGGCTCACACTGCTCTGGTGTCCCAGAGACGGGAACATTGGAGCTGTCACTGCTGTGTTGTCACAGAGAGAGGAACACTGGAGCTCTCCCTGCTCTGGAGTCGCGGAGAGGAGGCAATTGGGCATGTCACTGCCCTGGTGTCACAGGGAATGGAAGAGCGGGGCTGTCACTGCCGTGGAGTCCGAGAAAGGAGGAAATTTGGTGTGTGACTGCACTGCGGTCACAGCGAGTGGAACTTTGGGGCTCTCACTTCTGTGGTGGAAGAGATGAAGAAATAGGTGCTGTCACTGCTGTTGTGGTGTGAAGGAGAAGAGGAAATTTGGGCCTGTCATTGCTGTGGTGTCACAGAGAGGAGCACTTTGGAGCTCACACTGCTATGATGTCACAGATAGGGTAACACTGGCTCTGATATTGCTGTGTTGTCACAGAGAGGAGGAAATGAGGCCTCTCCCTGCTCTGGTGTTACAGAGAGGGGGAAATTTGGGCTCTCACTGCTGTTGTATCAGTGAGGGCGTAACACTGGGGCTGTCATTGTTGTGGTGTCCCAGAGAGGATTAAATTGGAGCTCACACTTCTATGGTGTCCTAGACAGTGGAACTCTGGGCCTGACATTGCTGTGGTGTAACAGAGAGGAGGCAATTTGGGGCTGTCATTACTGTGATTTCACAGAGAGGGGAAGAGTCAGGCTGTCACTGCTGTGATTTCAGCGAGAGAGTGAAATGGAGGTAGTTCGAGCTGTGATGTTCCAGACAGGGGAATCCTGGGACTCGGAGTGCACTGCTGTCACCGAGAGCGGAACTTTGGGGCTCTCACTGCTGTGGTGTCACAGAGAGAGAAACAGTGGTGTTGTCGCTGCTGTGGTGTCTCTGAGAGGGAAACACTGGGCCTGTCTTTGCTGTGCTGTCATGGAGAGGAGCACGTTGGAGCTCACACTGCTATGATGTCACAGGTAGGGTAACAGTGGCTGTGACATTGCTGTGGTTTCCCAGAGAAGAGGAAATTTGGGCCCTCACTGCTCTGGTGTCACACAGAGAGGTAAAGTTGGGCTCTAACTGCTATGGTGTCTCCAACAGGGTAATCCTGGGCCTAAAATTGCTGTCGTTTCAAAGAGAGGAGCAAGTTTGGGCTGTGGCTGCACTGCTGTCCCAGAGAGTGGAACTTTGGGGCTCACACTGCTCTGGTGTCCCAGAGACGGGAACATTGGAGCTGTCACTGCTGTGTTGTCACAGAGAGAGGAACACTGGAGCTCTCCCTGCTCTGGAGTCGCGGAGAGGAGGCAATTGGGCATGTCACTGCCCTGGTGTCACAGGGAATGGAAGAGCGGGGCTGTCACTGCCGTGGAGTCCGAGAAAGGAGGAAATTTGGTGTGTGACTGCACTGCGGTCACAGCGAGTGGAACTTTGGGGCTCTCACTTCTGTGGTGGAAGAGATGAAGAAATAGGTGCTGTCACTGCTGTTGTGGTGTGAAGGAGAAGAGGAAATTTGGGCCTGTCATTGCTGTGGTGTCACAGAGAGGAGCACTTTAGAGCTCACACTGCTATGATGTCACAGATAGGGTAACACTGGCTCTGATATTGCTGTGTTGTCACAGAGAGGAGGAAATGAGGCCTCTCCCTGCTCTGGTGTTACAGAGAGGGGGAAATTTGGGCTCTCACTGCTGTTGTATCAGTGAGGGCGTAACACTGGAGCTGTCATTGTTGTGGTGTCCCAGAGAGGATTAAATTGGAGCTCACACTTCTATGGTGTCCTAGACAGTGGAACTCTGGGCCTGACATTGCTGTGGTGTAACAGAGAGGAGGCAATTTGGGGCTGTCATTACTGTGATTTCACAGAGAGGGGAAGAGTCAGGCTGTCACTGCTGTGATTTCAGCGAGAGAGTGAAATGGAGGTAGTTCGAGCTGTGATGTTCCAGACAGGGGAATCCTGGGACTCGGAGTGCACTGCTGTCACCGAGAGCGGAACTTTGGGGCTCTCACGGCTGTGGTGTCACAGAGAGAGAAACAGTGGTGTTGTCGCTGCTGTGGTGTCTCTGAGAGGGAAACACTGGTATTGGCGAAGCAAAAACACTCGCTCGCGGTGAGAGACTTCTCCAGGGTCAAGCTGTTCAAGTATAAGCGATTTATTATAAGAGTAAAAGGAGGGGAGACCCGTGTCCGCCACCAGCCTTGGCGTCCACGTGGTCCGGGGGAGGGGAGGCAGAACAGGTAGAGCAGGGAAGGTGAGTTTGGAAGGGAGAGGGAGGGAGTAAGAGAGACAGAGGGAAAGAGCAGGGAAGGCGAGAGGGATAGGAGCAGGGAGAGAGGGCTGAGAGTTAAGAGGGGGGAGAGGGGAGAGGGGTAAAGGGAGGAGGGAAGAGAGAAGAGTAAAGAGGCAAGAGGTAAGAGTAAAGAGCAAAGAGTAAAGAGAGCGAAGTTCTTGTTACAATCCAATATATCTTTTTCTATCGTGAATATTCTAATTACCAGAAACCAATCACCAAGAGACACACCCACTAAAGAATTTACATACAACCTATGGGCTTCCCTATATTAATATACAGTGTTGCATATTATACTCTACAGAGCTTTACAAGTTCTTTCCTTGCTTCTTTACTTTTGGACTCTTCTTATCAGCAGAAGGACATTGTTTTATCAACAGGGATTCTCCACTAGCTGGCTAGGCTATTGTTCTTTGGTTAACCAGTACTCAATATCCTATAACTCAAAGCAGGCTTTCATTTCTACTTTGATTCTAGCCTTCATATTTTCACAATCTAGTACCAAACAATCACATTCATTCCCTGTTTCACCTTCCCCAACACACGGGGCCTGTCTTTGCTGTGCTGTCATGGAGAGGAGCACGTTGGAGCTCACACTGCTATGATGTCACAGGTAGGGTAACAGTGGCTCTGACATTGCTGTGGTTTCCCAGAGAAGAGGAAATTTGGGCCCTCACTGCTCTGGTGTCACACAGAGAGGTAAAGTTGGGCTCTAACTGCTATGGTGTCTCCAACAGGGTAATCCTGGGCCTAAAATTGCTGTCGTTTCAAAGAGAGGAGCAAGTTTGGGCTGTGGCTGCACTGCTGTCCCAGAGAGTGGAACTTTGGGGCTCACACTGCTCTGGTGTCCCAGAGACGGGAACATTGGAGCTGTCACTGCTGTGTTGTCACAGAGAGAGGAACACTGGAGCTCTCCCTGCTCTGGAGTCGCGGAGAGGAGGCAATTGGGCATGTCACTGCCCTGGTGTCACAGGGAATGGAAGAGCGGGGCTGTCACTGCCGTGGAGTCCGAGAAAGGAGGAAATTTGGTGTGTGACTGCACTGCGGTCACAGCGAGTGGAACTTTGGGGCTCTCACTTCTGTGGTGGAAGAGATGAAGAAATAGGTGCTGTCACTGCTGTTGTGGTGTGACGGAGAAGAGGAAATTTGGGCCTGTCATTGCTGTGGTGTCACAGAGAGGAGCACTTTGGAGCTCACACTGCTATGATGTCACAGATAGGGTAACACTGGCTCTGATATTGCTGTGTTGTCACAGAGAGGAGGAAATGAGGCCTCTCCCTGCTCTGGTGTCACAGAGAGGGGGAAATCTGGGCTCTCACTGCTGTTGTATCAGTGAGGGCGTAACACTGGGGCTGTCATTGTTGTGGTGTCCCAGAGAGGATTAAATTGGAGCTCACACTTCTATGGTGTCCTAGACAGTGGAACTCTGGGCCTGACATTGCTGTGGTGTAACAGAGAGGAGGCAATTTGGGGCTGTCATTACTGTGATTTCACAGAGAGGGGAAGAGTCAGGCTGTCACTGCTGTGATTTCAGCGAGAGAGTGAAATGGAGGTAGTTCGAGCTGTGATGTTCCAGACAGGGGAATCCTGGGACTCGGAGTGCACTGCTGTCACCGAGAGCGGAACTTTGGGGCTCTCACTGCTGTGGTGTCACAGAGAGAGAAACAGTGGTGTTGTCGCTGCTGTGGTGTCTCTGAGAGGGAAACACTGGGCCTGTCTTTGCTGTGCTGTCATGGAGAGGAGCACGTTGGAGCTCACACTGCTATGATGTCACAGGTAGGGTAACAGTGGCTGTGACATTGCTGTGGTTTCCCAGAGAAGAGGAAATTTGGGCCCTCACTGCTCTGGTGTCACACAGAGAGGTAAAGTTGGGCTCTAACTGCTATGGTGTCTCCAACAGGGTAATCCTGGGCCTAAAATTGCTGTCGTTTCAAAGAGAGGAGCAAGTTTGGGCTGTGGCTGCACTGCTGTCCCAGAGAGTGGAACTTTGGGGCTCACACTGCTCTGGTGTCCCAGAGACGGGAACATTGGAGCTGTCACTGCTGTGTTGTCACAGAGAGAGGAACACTGGAGCTCTCCCTGCTCTGGAGTCGTGGAGAGGAGGCAATTGGGCATGTCACTGCCCTGGTGTCACAGGGAATGGAAGAGCGGGGCTGTCACTGCCGTGGAGTCCGAGAAAGGAGGAAATTTGGTGTGTGACTGCACTGCGGTCACAGCGAGTGGAACTTTGGGGCTCTCACTTCTGTGGTGGAAGAGATGAAGAAATAGGTGCTGTCACTGCTGTTGTGGTGTGAAGGAGAAGAGGAAATTTGGGCCTGTCATTGCTGTGGTGTCACAGAGAGGAGCACGTTGGAGCTCACACTGCTATGATGTCACAGGTAGGGTAACAGTGGCTCTGACATTGCTGTGGTTTCCCAGAGAAGAGGAAATTTGGGCCCTCACTGCTCTGGTGTCACACAGAGAGGTAAAGTTGGGCTCTAACTGCTATGGTGTCTCCAACAGGGTAATCCTGGGCCTAAAATTGCTGTCGTTTCAAAGAGAGGAGCAAGTTTGGGCTGTGGCTGCACTGCTGTCCCAGAGAGTGGAACTTTGGGGCTCACACTGCTCTGGTGTCCCAGAGACGGGAACATTGGAGCTGTCACTGCTGTGTTGTCACAGAGAGAGGAACACTGGAGCTCTCCCTGCTCTGGAGTCGCGGAGAGGAGGCAATTGGGCATGTCACTGCCCTGGTGTCACAGGGAATGGAAGAGCGGGGCTGTCACTGCCGTGGAGTCCGAGAAAGGAGGAAATTTGGTGTGTGACTGCACTGCGGTCACAGCGAGTGGAACTTTGGGGCTCTCACTTCTGTGGTGGAAGAGATGAAGAAATAGGTGCTGTCACTGCTGTTGTGGTGTGACGGAGAAGAGGAAATTTGGGCCTGTCATTGCTGTGGTGTCACAGAGAGGAGCACTTTGGAGCTCACACTGCTATGATGTCACAGATAGGGTAACACTGGCTCTGATATTGCTGTGTTGTCACAGAGAGGAGGAAATGAGGCCTCTCCCTGCTCTGGTGTCACAGAGAGGGGGAAATCTGGGCTCTCACTGCTGTTGTATCAGTGAGGGCGTAACACTGGGGCTGTCATTGTTGTGGTGTCCCAGAGAGGATTAAATTGGAGCTCACACTTCTATGGTGTCCTAGACAGTGGAACTCTGGGCCTGACATTGCTGTGGTGTAACAGAGAGGAGGCAATTTGGGGCTGTCATTACTGTGATTTCACAGAGAGGGGAAGAGTCAGGCTGTCACTGCTGTGATTTCAGCGAGAGAGTGAAATGGAGGTAGTTCGAGCTGTGATGTTCCAGACAGGGGAATCCTGGGACTCGGAGTGCACTGCTGTCACCGAGAGCGGAACTTTGGGGCTCTCACTGCTGTGGTGTCACAGAGAGAGAAACAGTGGTGTTGTCGCTGCTGTGGTGTCTCTGAGAGGGAAACACTGGTATTGGCGAAGCAAAAACACTCGCTCGCGGTGAGAGACTTCTCCAGGGTCAAGCTGTTCAAGTATAAGCGATTTATTATAAGAGTAAAAGGAGGGGAGACCCGTGTCCGCCACCAGCCTTGGCGTCCACGTGGTCCGGGGGAGGGGAGGCAGAACAGGTAGAGCAGGGAAGGTGAGTTTGGAAGGGAGAGGGAGGGAGTAAGAGAGACAGAGGGAAAGAGCAGGGAAGGCGAGAGGGATAGGAGCAGGGAGAGAGGGCTGAGAGTTAAGAGGGGGGAGAGGGGAGAGGGGTAAAGGGAGGAGGGAAGAGAGAAGAGTAAAGAGGCAAGAGGTAAGAGTAAAGAGCAAAGAGTAAAGAGAGCGAAGTTCTTGTTACAATCCAATATATCTTTTTCTATCGTGAATATTCTAATTACCAGAAACCAATCACCAAGAGACACACCCACTAAAGAATTTACATACAACCTATGGGCTTCCCTATATTAATATACAGTGTTGCATATTATACTCTACAGAGCTTTACAAGTTCTTTCCTTGCTTCTTTACTTTTGGACTCTTCTTATCAGCAGAAGGACATTGTTTTATCAACAGGGATTCTCCACTAGCTGGCTAGGCTATTGTTCTTTGGTTAACCAGTACTCAATATCCTATAACTCAAAGCAGGCTTTCATTTCTACTTTGATTCTAGCCTTCATATTTTCACAATCTAGTACCAAACAATCACATTCATTCCCTGTTTCACCTTCCCCAACACACTGGGCCTGTCTTTGCTGTGCTGTCATGGAGAGGAGCACGTTGGAGCTCACACTGCTATGATGTCACAGGTAGGGTAACAGTGGCTCTGACATTGCTGTGGTTTCCCAGAGAAGAGGAAATTTGGGCCCTCACTGCTCTGGTGTCACACAGAGAGGTAAAGTTGGGCTCTAACTGCTATGGTGTCTCCAACAGGGTAATCCTGGGCCTAAAATTGCTGTCGTTTCAAAGAGAGGAGCAAGTTTGGGCTGTGGCTGCACTGCTGTCCCAGAGAGTGGAACTTTGGGGCTCACACTGCTCTGGTGTCCCAGAGACGGGAACATTGGAGCTGTCACTGCTGTGTTGTCACAGAGAGAGGAACACTGGAGCTCTCCCTGCTCTGGAGTCGCGGAGAGGAGGCAATTGGGCATGTCACTGCCCTGGTGTCACAGGGAATGGAAGAGCGGGGCTGTCACTGCCGTGGAGTCAGAGAAAGGAGGAAATTTGGTGTGTGACTGCACTGCGGTCACAGCGAGTGGAACTTTGGGGCTCTCACTTCTGTGGTGGAAGAGATGAAGAAATAGGTGCTGTCACTGCTGTTGTGGTGTGAAGGAGAAGAGGAAATTTGGGCCTGTCATTGCTGTGGTGTCACAGAGAGGAGCACTTTGGAGCTCACACTGCTATGATGTCACAGATAGGGTAACACTGGCTCTGATATTGCTGTGTTGTCACAGAGAGGAGGAAATGAGGCCTCTCCCTGCTCTGGTGTTACAGAGAGGGGGAAATTTGGGCTCTCACTGCTGTTGTATCAGTGAGGGCGTAACACTGGGGCTGTCATTGTTGTGGTGTCCCAGAGAGGATTAAATTGGAGCTCACACTTCTATGGTGTCCTAGACAGTGGAACTCTGGGCCTGACATTGCTGTGGTGTAACAGAGAGGAGGCAATTTGGGGCTGTCATTACTGTGATTTCATAGAGAGGGGAAGAGTCAGGCTGTCACTGCTGTGATTTCAGCGAGAGAGTGAAATGGAGGTAGTTCGAGCTGTGATGTTCCAGACAGGGGAATCCTGGGACTCGGAGTGCACTGCTGTCACCGAGAGCGGAACTTTGGGGCTCTCACTGCTGTGGTGTCACAGAGAGAGAAACAGTGGTGTTGTCGCTGCTGTGGTGTCTCTGAGAGGGAAACACTGGTATTGGCGAAGCAAAAACACTCGCTCGCGGTGAGAGACTTCTCCAGGGTCAAGCTGTTCAAGTATAAGCGATTTATTATAAGAGTAAAAGGAGGGGAGACCCGTGTCCGCCACCAGCCTTGGCGTCCACGTGGTCCGGGGGAGGGGAGGCAGAACAGGTAGAGCAGGGAAGGTGAGTTTGGAAGGGAGAGGGAGGGAGTAAGAGAGACAGAGGGAAAGAGCAGGGAAGGCGAGAGGGATAGGAGCAGGGAGAGAGGGCTGAGAGTTAAGAGGGGGGAGAGGGGAGAGGGGTAAAGGGAGGAGGGAAGAGAGAAGAGTAAAGAGGCAAGAGGTAAGAGTAAAGAGCAAAGAGTAAAGAGAGTGAAGTTCTTGTTACAATCCAATATATCTTTTTCTATCGTGAATATTCTAATTACCAGAAACCAATCACCAAGAGACACACCCACTAAAGAATTTACATACAACCTATGGGCTTCCCTATATTAATATACAGTGTTGCATATTATACTCTACAGAGCTTTACAAGTTCTTTCCTTGCTTCTTTACTTTTGGACTCTTCTTATCAGCAGAAGGACATTGTTTTATCAACAGGGATTCTCCACTAGCTGGCTAGGCTATTGTTCTTTGGTTAACCAGTACTCAATATCCTATAACTCAAAGCAGGCTTTCATTTCTACTTTGATTCTAGCCTTCATATTTTCACAATCTAGTACCAAACAATCACATTCATTCCCTGTTTCACCTTCCCCAACACACTGGGCCTGTCTTTGCTGTGCTGTCATGGAGAGGAGCACGTTGGAGCTCACACTGCTATGATGTCACAGGTAGGGTAACAGTGGCTCTGACATTGCTGTGGTTTCCCAGAGAAGAGGAAATTTGGGCCCTCACTGCTCTGGTGTCACACAGAGAGGTAAAGTTGGGCTCTAACTGCTATGGTGTCTCCAACAGGGTAATCCTGGGCCTAAAATTGCTGTCGTTTCAAAGAGAGGAGCAAGTTTGGGCTGTGGCTGCACTGCTGTCCCAGAGAGTGGAACTTTGGGGCTCACACTGCTCTGGTGTCCCAGAGACGGGAACATTGGAGCTGTCACTGCTGTGTTGTCACAGAGAGAGGAACACTGGAGCTCTCCCTGCTCTGGAGTCGCGGAGAGGAGGCAATTGGGCATGTCACTGCCCTGGTGTCACAGGGAATGGAAGAGCGGGGCTGTCACTGCCGTGGAGTCCGAGAAAGGAGGAAATTTGGTGTGTGACTGCACTGCGGTCACAGCGAGTGGAACTTTGGGGCTCTCACTTCTGTGGTGGAAGAGATGAAGAAATAGGTGCTGTCACTGCTGTTGTGGTGTGACGGAGAAGAGGAAATTTGGGCCTGTCATTGCTGTGGTGTCACAGAGAGGAGCACTTTGGAGCTCACACTGCTATGATGTCACAGATAGGGTAACACTGGCTCTGATATTGCTGTGTTGTCACAGAGAGGAGGAAATGAGGCCTCTCCCTGCTCTGGTGTCACAGAGAGGGGGAAATCTGGGCTCTCACTGCTGTTGTATCAGTGAGGGCGTAACACTGGGGCTGTCATTGTTGTGGTGTCCCAGAGAGGATTAAATTGGAGCTCACACTTCTATGGTGTCCTAGACAGTGGAACTCTGGGCCTGACATTGCTGTGGTGTAACAGAGAGGAGGCAATTTGGGGCTGTCATTACTGTGATTTCACAGAGAGGGGAAGAGTCAGGCTGTCACTGCTGTGATTTCAGCGAGAGAGTGAAATGGAGGTAGTTCGAGCTGTGATGTTCCAGACAGGGGAATCCTGGGACTCGGAGTGCACTGCTGTCACCGAGAGCGGAACTTTGGGGCTCTCACTGCTGTGGTGTCACAGAGAGAGAAACAGTGGTGTTGTCGCTGCTGTGGTGTCTCTGAGAGGGAAACACTGGGCCTGTCTTTGCTGTGCTGTCATGGAGAGGAGCACGTTGGAGCTCACACTGCTATGATGTCACAGGTAGGGTAACAGTGGCTCTGACATTGCTGTGGTTTCCCAGAGAAGAGGAAATTTGGGCCCTCACTGCTCTGGTGTCACACAGAGAGGTAAAGTTGGGCTCTAACTGCTATGGTGTCTCCAACAGGGTAATCCTGGGCCTAAAATTGCTGTCGTTTCAAAGAGAGGAGCAAGTTTGGGCTGTGGCTGCACTGCTGTCCCAGAGAGTGGAACTTTGGGGCTCACACTGCTCTGGTGTCCCAGAGACGGGAACATTGGAGCTGTCACTGCTGTGTTGTCACAGAGAGAGGAACACTGGAGCTCTCCCTGCTCTGGAGTCGCGGAGAGGAGGCAATTGGGCATGTCACTGCCCTGGTGTCACAGGGAATGGAAGAGCGGGGCTGTCACTGCCGTGGAGTCCGAGAAAGGAGGAAATTTGGTGTGTGACTGCACTGCGGTCACAGCGAGTGGAACTTTGGGGCTCTCACTTCTGTGGTGGAAGAGATGAAGAAATAGGTGCTGTCACTGCTGTTGTGGTGTGAAGGAGAAGAGGAAATTTGGGCCTGTCATTGCTGTGGTGTCACAGAGAGGAGCACTTTGGAGCTCACACTGCTATGATGTCACAGATAGGGTAACACTGGCTCTGATATTGCTGTGTTGTCACAGAGAGGAGGAAATGAGGCCTCTCCCTGCTCTGGTGTTACAGAGAGGGGGAAATTTGGGCTCTCACTGCTGTTGTATCAGTGAGGGCGTAACACTGGGGCTGTCATTGTTGTGGTGTCCCAGAGAGGATTAAATTGGAGCTCACACTTCTATGGTGTCCTAGACAGTGGAACTCTGGGCCTGACATTGCTGTGGTGTAACAGAGAGGAGGCAATTTGGGGCTGTCATTACTGTGATTTCATAGAGAGGGGAAGAGTCAGGCTGTCACTGCTGTGATTTCAGCGAGAGAGTGAAATGGAGGTAGTTCGAGCTGTGATGTTCCAGACAGGGGAATCCTGGGACTCGGAGTGCACTGCTGTCACCGAGAGCGGAACTTTGGGGCTCTCACTGCTGTGGTGTCACAGAGAGAGAAACAGTGGTGTTGTCGCTGCTGTGGTGTCTCTGAGAGGGAAACACTGGTATTGGCGAAGCAAAAACACTCGCTCGCGGTGAGAGACTTCTCCAGGGTCAAGCTGTTCAAGTATAAGCGATTTATTATAAGAGTAAAAGGAGGGGAGACCCGTGTCCGCCACCAGCCTTGGCGTCCACGTGGTCCGGGGGAGGGGAGGCAGAACAGGTAGAGCAGGGAAGGTGAGTTTGGAAGGGAGAGGGAGGGAGTAAGAGAGACAGAGGGAAAGAGCAGGGAAGGCGAGAGGGATAGGAGCAGGGAGAGAGGGCTGAGAGTTAAGAGGGGGGAGAGGGGAGAGGGGTAAAGGGAGGAGGGAAGAGAGAAGAGTAAAGAGGCAAGAGGTAAGAGTAAAGAGCAAAGAGTAAAGAGAGCGAAGTTCTTGTTACAATCCAATATATCTTTTTCTATCGTGAATATTCTAATTACCAGAAACCAATCACCAAGAGACACACCCACTAAAGAATTTACATACAACCTATGGGCTTCCCTATATTAATATACAGTGTTGCATATTATACTCTACAGAGCTTTACAAGTTCTTTCCTTGCTTCTTTACTTTTGGACTCTTCTTATCAGCAGAAGGACATTGTTTTATCAACAGGGATTCTCCACTAGCTGGCTAGGCTATTGTTCTTTGGTTAACCAGTACTCAATATCCTATAACTCAAAGCAGGCTTTCATTTCTACTTTGATTCTAGCCTTCATATTTTCACAATCTAGTACCAAACAATCACATTCATTCCCTGTTTCACCTTCCCCAACACACTGGGCCTGTCTTTGCTGTGCTGTCATGGAGAGGAGCACGTTGGAGCTCACACTGCTATGATGTCACAGGTAGGGTAACAGTGGCTCTGACATTGCTGTGGTTTCCCAGAGAAGAGGAAATTTGGGCCCTCACTGCTCTGGTGTCACACAGAGAGGTAAAGTTGGGCTCTAACTGCTATGGTGTCTCCAACAGGGTAATCGTGGGCCTAAAATTGCTGTCGTTTCAAAGAGAGGAGCAAGTTTGGGCTGTGGCTGCACTGCTGTCCCAGAGAGTGGAACTTTGGGGCTCACACTGCTCTGGTGTCCCAGAGACGGGAACATTGGAGCTGTCACTGCTGTGTTGTCACAGAGAGAGGAACACTGGAGCTCTCCCTGCTCTGGAGTCGCGGAGAGGAGGCAATTGGGCATGTCACTGCCCTGGTGTCACAGGGAATGGAAGAGCGGGGCTGTCACTGCCGTGGAGTCCGAGAAAGGAGGAAATTTGGTGTGTGACTGCACTGCGGTCACAGCGAGTGGAACTTTGGGGCTCTCACTTCTGTGGTGGAAGAGATGAAGAAATAGGTGCTGTCACTGCTGTTGTGGTGTGAAGGAGAAGAGGAAATTTGGGCCTGTCATTGCTGTGGTGTCACAGAGAGGAGCACTTTGGAGCTCACACTGCTATGATGTCACAGATAGGGTAACACTGGCTCTGATATTGCTGTGTTGTCACAGAGAGGAGGAAATGAGGCCTCTCCCTGCTCTGGTGTTACAGAGAGGGGGAAATTTGGGCTCTCACTGCTGTTGTATCAGTGAGGGCGTAACACTGGGGCTGTCATTGTTGTGGTGTCCCAGAGAGGATTAAATTGGAGCTCACACTTCTATGGTGTCCTAGACAGTGGAACTCTGGGCCTGACATTGCTGTGGTGTAACAGAGAGGAGGCAATTTGGGGCTGTCATTACTGTGATTTCATAGAGAGGGGAAGAGTCAGGCTGTCACTGCTGTGATTTCAGCGAGAGAGTGAAATGGAGGTAGTTCGAGCTGTGATGTTCCAGACAGGGGAATCCTGGGACTCGGAGTGCACTGCTGTCACCGAGAGCGGAACTTTGGGGCTCTCACTGCTGTGGTGTCACAGAGAGAGAAACAGTGGTGTTGTCGCTGCTGTGGTGTCTCTGAGAGGGAAACACTGGGCCTGTCTTTGCTGTGCTGTCATGGAGAGGAGCACGTTGGAGCTCACACTGCTATGATGTCACAGGTAGGGTAACAGTGGCTCTGACATTGCTGTGGTTTCCCAGAGAAGAGGAAATTTGGGCCCTCACTGCTCTGGTGTCACACAGAGAGGTAAAGTTGGGCTCTAACTGCTATGGTGTCTCCAACAGGGTAATCCTGGGCCTAAAATTGCTGTCGTTTCAAAGAGAGGAGCAAGTTTGGGCTGTGGCTGCACTGCTGTCCCAGAGAGTGGAACTTTGGGGCTCACACTGCTCTGGTGTCCCAGAGACGGGAACATTGGAGCTGTCACTGCTGTGTTGTCACAGAGTGAGGAACACTGGAGCTCTCCCTGCTCTGGAGTCGCGGAGAGGAGGCAATTGGGCATGTCACTGCCCTGGTGTCACAGGGAATGGAAGAGCGGGGCTGTCACTGCCGTGGAGTCAGAGAAAGGAGGAAATTTGGTGTGTGACTGCACTGCGGTCACAGCGAGTGGAACTTTGGGGCTCTCACTTCTGTGGTGGAAGAGATGAAGAAATAGGTGCTGTCACTGCTGTTGTGGTGTGACGGAGAAGAGGAAATTTGGGCCGGTCATTGCTGTGGTGTCACAGAGAGGAGCACTTTGGAGCTCACACTGCTATGATGTCACAGATAGGGTAACACTGGCTCTGATATTGCTGTGTTGTCACAGAGAGGAGGAAATTAGGCCTCTCCCTGCTCTGGTGTCACAGAGAGGGGGAAATCTGGGCTCTCACTGCTGTTGTATCAGTGAGGGCGTAACACTGGGGCTGTCATTGTTGTGGTGTCCCAGAGAGGATTAAATTGGAGCTCACACTTCTATGGTGTCCTAGACAGTGGAACTCTGGGCCTGACATTGCTGTGGTGTAACAGAGAGGAGGCAATTTGGGGCTGTCATTACTGTGATTTCACAGAGAGGGGAAGAGTCAGGCTGTCACTGCTGTGATTTCAGCGAGAGAGTGAAATGGAGGTAGTTCGAGCTGTGATGTTCCAGACAGGGGAATCCTGGGACTCGGAGTGCACTGCTGTCACCGAGAGCGGAACTTTGGGGCTCTCACTGCTGTGGTGTCACAGAGAGAGAAACAGTGGTGTTGTCGCTGCTGTGGTGTCTCTGAGAGGGAAACACTGGGCCTGTCTTTGCTGTGCTGTCATGGAGAGGAGCACGTTGGAGCTCACACTGCTATGATGTCACAGGTAGGGTAACAGTGGCTCTGACATTGCTGTGGTTTCCCAGAGAAGAGGAAATTTGGGCCCTCACTGCTCTGGTGTCACACAGAGAGGTAAAGTTGGGCTCTAACTGCTATGGTGTCTCCAACAGGGTAATCCTGGGCCTAAAATTGCTGTCGTTTCAAAGAGAGGAGCAAGTTTGGGCTGTGGCTGCACTGCTGTCCCAGAGAGTGGAACTTTGGGGCTCACACTGCTCTGGTGTCCCAGAGACGGGAACATTGGAGCTGTCACTGCTGTGTTGTCACAGAGAGAGGAACACTGGAGCTCTCCCTGCTCTGGAGTCGCGGAGAGGAGGCAATTGGGCATGTCACTGCCCTGGTGTCACAGGGAATGGAAGAGCGGGGCTGTCACTGCCGTGGAGTCCGAGAAAGGAGGAAATTTGGTGTGTGACTGCACTGCGGTCACAGCGAGTGGAACTTTGGGGCTCTCACTTCTGTGGTGGAAGAGATGAAGAAATAGGTGCTGTCACTGCTGTTGTGGTGTGAAGGAGAAGAGGAAATTTGGGCCTGTCATTGCTGTGGTGTCACAGAGAGGAGCACTTTGGAGCTCACACTGCTATGATGTCACAGATAGGGTAACACTGGCTCTGATATTGCTGTGTTGTCACAGAGAGGAGGAAATGAGGCCTCTCCCTGCTCTGGTGTTACAGAGAGGGGGAAATTTGGGCTCTCACTGCTGTTGTATCAGTGAGGGCGTAACACTGGGGCTGTCATTGTTGTGGTGTCCCAGAGAGGATTAAATTGGAGCTCACACTTCTATGGTGTCCTAGACAGTGGAACTCTGGGCCTGACATTGCTGTGGTGTAACAGAGAGGAGGCAATTTGGGGCTGTCATTACTGTGATTTCACAGAGAGGGGAAGAGTCAGGCTGTCACTGCTGTGATTTCAGCGAGAGAGTGAAATGGAGGTAGTTCGAGCTGTGATGTTCCAGACAGGGGAATCCTGGGACTCGGAGTGCACTGCTGTCACCGAGAGCGGAACTTTGGGGCTCTCACTGCTGTGGTGTCACAGAGAGAGAAACAGTGGTGTTGTCGCTGCTGTGGTGTCTCTGAGAGGGAAACACTGGGCCTGTCTTTGCTGTGCTGTCATGGAGAGGAGCACGTTGGAGCTCACACTGCTATGATGTCACAGGTAGGGTAACAGTGGCTCTGACATTGCTGTGGTTTCCCAGAGAAGAGGAAATTTGGGCCCTCACTGCTCTGGTGTCACACAGAGAGGTAAAGTTGGGC
Source organism: Cyanistes caeruleus (assembly GCF_971803275.1). Taxonomy (NCBI): domain Eukaryota; kingdom Metazoa; phylum Chordata; class Aves; order Passeriformes; family Paridae; genus Cyanistes; species Cyanistes caeruleus. The sequence goes on from NC_141703.1 coordinate 118,311,969, forward strand.
TCTAACTGCTATGGTGTCTCCAACAGGGTAATCCTGGGCCTAAAATTGCTGTCGTTTCAAAGAGAGGAGCAAGTTTGGGCTGTGGCTGCACTGCTGTCCCAGAGAGTGGAACTTTGGGGCTCACACTGCTCTGGTGTCCCAGAGACGGGAACATTGGAGCTGTCACTGCTGTGTTGTCACAGAGAGAGGAACACTGGAGCTCTCCCTGCTCTGGAGTCGCGGAGAGGAGGCAATTGGGCATGTCACTGCCCTGGTGTCACAGGGAATGGAAGAGCGGGGCTGTCACTGCCATGGAGTCCGAGAAAGGAGGAAATTTGGTGTGTGACTGCACTGCGGTCACAGCGAGTGGAACTTTGGGGCTCTCACTTCTGTGGTGGAAGAGATGAAGAAATAGGTGCTGTCACTGCTGTTGTGGTGTGAAGGAGAAGAGGAAATTTGGGCCTGTCATTGCTGTGGTGTCACAGAGAGGAGCACTTTAGAGCTCACACTGCTATGATGTCACAGATAGGGTAACACTGGCTCTGATATTGCTGTGTTGTCACAGAGAGGAGGAAATGAGGCCTCTCCCTGCTCTGGTGTTACAGAGAGGGGGAAATTTGGGCTCTCACTGCTGTTGTATCAGTGAGGGCGTAACACTGGAGCTGTCATTGTTGTGGTGTCCCAGAGAGGATTAAATTGGAGCTCACACTTCTATGGTGTCCTAGACAGTGGAACTCTGGGCCTGACATTGCTGTGGTGTAACAGAGAGGAGGCAATTTGGGGCTGTCATTACTGTGATTTCACAGAGAGGGGAAGAGTCAGGCTGTCACTGCTGTGATTTCAGCGAGAGAGTGAAATGGAGGTAGTTCGAGCTGTGATGTTCCAGACAGGGGAATCCTGGGACTCGGAGTGCACTGCTGTCACCGAGAGCGGAACTTTGGGGCTCTCACTGCTGTGGTGTCACAGAGAGAGAAACAGTGGTGTTGTCGCTGCTGTGGTGTCTCTGAGAGGGAAACACTGGTATTGGCGAAGCAAAAACACTCGCTCGCGGTGAGAGACTTCTCCAGGGTCAAGCTGTTCAAGTATAAGCGATTTATTATAAGAGTAAAAGGAGGGGAGACCCGTGTCCGCCACCAGCCTTGGCGTCCACGTGGTCCGGGGGAGGGGAGGCAGAACAGGTAGAGCAGGGAAGGTGAGTTTGGAAGGGAGAGGGAGGGAGTAAGAGAGACAGAGGGAAAGAGCAGGGAAGGCGAGAGGGATAGGAGCAGGGAGAGAGGGCTGAGAGTTAAGAGGGGGGAGAGGGGAGAGGGGTAAAGGGAGGAGGGAAGAGAGAAGAGTAAAGAGGCAAGAGGTAAGAGTAAAGAGCAAAGAGTAAAGAGAGCGAAGTTCTTGTTACAATCCAATATATCTTTTTCTATCGTGAATATTCTAATTACCAGAAACCAATCACCAAGAGACACACCCACTAAAGAATTTACATACAACCTATGGGCTTCCCTATATTAATATACAGTGTTGCATATTATACTCTACAGAGCTTTACAAGTTCTTTCCTTGCTTCTTTACTTTTGGACTCTTCTTATCAGCAGAAGGACATTGTTTTATCAACAGGGATTCTCCACTAGCTGGCTAGGCTATTGTTCTTTGGTTAACCAGTACTCAATATCCTATAACTCAAAGCAGGCTTTCATTTCTACTTTGATTCTAGCCTTCATATTTTCACAATCTAGTACCAAACAATCACATTCATTCCCTGTTTCACCTTCCCCAACACACTGGGCCTGTCTTTGCTGTGCTGTCATGGAGAGGAGCACGTTGGAGCTCACACTGCTATGATGTCACAGGTAGGGTAACAGTGGCTCTGACATTGCTGTGGTTTCCCAGAGAAGAGGAAATTTGGGCCCTCACTGCTCTGGTGTCACACAGAGAGGTAAAGTTGGGCTCTAACTGCTATGGTGTCTCCAACAGGGTAATCCTGGGCCTAAAATTGCTGTCGTTTCAAAGAGAGGAGCAAGTTTGGGCTGTGGCTGCACTGCTGTCCCAGAGAGTGGAACTTTGGGGCTCACACTGCTCTGGTGTCCCAGAGACGGGAACATTGGAGCTGTCACTGCTGTGTTGTCACAGAGTGAGGAACACTGGAGCTCTCCCTGCTCTGGAGTCGCGGAGAGGAGGAAATTGGGCATGTCACTGCCCTGGTGTCACAGGGAATGGAAGAGCGGGGCTGTCACTGCCGTGGAGTCAGAGAAAGGAGGAAATTTGGTGTGTGACTGCACTGCGGTCACAGCGAGTGGAACTTTGGGGCTCTCACTTCTGTGGTGGAAGAGATGAAGAAATAGGTGCTGTCACTGCTGTTGTGGTGTGACGGAGAAGAGGAAATTTGGGCCGGTCATTGCTGTGGTGTCACAGAGAGGAGCACTTTGGAGCTCACACTGCTATGATGTCACAGATAGGGTAACACTGGCTCTGATATTGCTGTGTTGTCACAGAGAGGAGGAAATTAGGCCTCTCCCTGCTCTGGTGTCACAGAGAGGGGGAAATCTGGGCTCTCACTGCTGTTGTATCAGTGAGGGCGTAACACTGGGGCTGTCATTGTTGTGGTGTCCCAGAGAGGATTAAATTGGAGCTCACACTTCTATGGTGTCCTAGACAGTGGAACTCTGGGCCTGACATTGCTGTGGTGTAACAGAGAGGAGGCAATTTGGGGCTGTCATTACTGTGATTTCACAGAGAGGGGAAGAGTCAGGCTGTCACTGCTGTGATTTCAGCGAGAGAGTGAAATGGAGGTAGTTCGAGCTGTGATGTTCCAGACAGGGGAATCCTGGGACTCGGAGTGCACTGCTGTCACCGAGAGCGGAACTTTGGGGCTCTCACTGCTGTGGTGTCACAGAGAGAGAAACAGTGGTGTTGTCGCTGCTGTGGTGTCTCTGAGAGGGAAACACTGGGCCTGTCTTTGCTGTGCTGTCATGGAGAGGAGCACGTTGGAGCTCACACTGCTATGATGTCACAGGTAGGGTAACAGTGGCTCTGACATTGCTGTGGTTTCCCAGAGAAGAGGAAATTTGGGCCCTCACTGCTCTGGTGTCACACAGAGAGGTAAAGTTGGGCTCTAACTGCTATGGTGTCTCCAACAGGGTAATCCTGGGCCTAAAATTGCTGTCGTTTCAAAGAGAGGAGCAAGTTTGGGCTGTGGCTGCACTGCTGTCCCAGAGAGTGGAACTTTGGGGCTCACACTGCTCTGGTGTCCCAGAGACGGGAACATTGGAGCTGTCACTGCTGTGTTGTCACAGAGAGAGGAACACTGGAGCTCTCCCTGCTCTGGAGTCGCGGAGAGGAGGCAATTGGGCATGTCACTGCCCTGGTGTCACAGGGAATGGAAGAGCGGGGCTGTCACTGCCGTGGAGTCCGAGAAAGGAGGAAATTTGGTGTGTGACTGCACTGCGGTCACAGCGAGTGGAACTTTGGGGCTCTCACTTCTGTGGTGGAAGAGATGAAGAAATAGGTGCTGTCACTGCTGTTGTGGTGTGAAGGAGAAGAGGAAATTTGGGCCTGTCATTGCTGTGGTGTCACAGAGAGGAGCACTTTGGAGCTCACACTGCTATGATGTCACAGATAGGGTAACACTGGCTCTGATATTGCTGTGTTGTCACAGAGAGGAGGAAATGAGGCCTCTCCCTGCTCTGGTGTTACAGAGAGGGGGAAATTTGGGCTCTCACTGCTGTTGTATCAGTGAGGGCGTAACACTGGGGCTGTCATTGTTGTGGTGTCCCAGAGAGGATTAAATTGGAGCTCACACTTCTATGGTGTCCTAGACAGTGGAACTCTGGGCCTGACATTGCTGTGGTGTAACAGAGAGGAGGCAATTTGGGGCTGTCATTACTGTGATTTCACAGAGAGGGGAAGAGTCAGGCTGTCACTGCTGTGATTTCAGCGAGAGAGTGAAATGGAGGTAGTTCGAGCTGTGATGTTCCAGACAGGGGAATCCTGGGACTCGGAGTGCACTGCTGTCACCGAGAGCGGAACTTTGGGGCTCTCACTGCTGTGGTGTCACAGAGAGAGAAACAGTGGTGTTGTCGCTGCTGTGGTGTCTCTGAGAGGGAAACACTGGGCCTGTCTTTGCTGTGCTGTCATGGAGAGGAGCACGTTGGAGCTCACACTGCTATGATGTCACAGGTAGGGTAACAGTGGCTCTGACATTGCTGTGGTTTCCCAGAGAAGAGGAAATTTGGGCCCTCACTGCTCTGGTGTCACACAGAGAGGTAAAGTTGGGCTCTAACTGCTATGGTGTCTCCAACAGGGTAATCCTGGGCCTAAAATTGCTGTCGTTTCAAAGAGAGGAGCAAGTTTGGGCTGTGGCTGCACTGCTGTCCCAGAGAGTGGAACTTTGGGGCTCACACTGCTCTGGTGTCCCAGAGACGGGAACATTGGAGCTGTCACTGCTGTGTTGTCACAGAGAGAGGAACACTGGAGCTCTCCCTGCTCTGGAGTCGCGGAGAGGAGGCAATTGGGCATGTCACTGCCCTGGTGTCACAGGGAATGGAAGAGCGGGGCTGTCACTGCCATGGAGTCCGAGAAAGGAGGAAATTTGGTGTGTGACTGCACTGCGGTCACAGCGAGTGGAACTTTGGGGCTCTCACTTCTGTGGTGGAAGAGATGAAGAAATAGGTGCTGTCACTGCTGTTGTGGTGTGAAGGAGAAGAGGAAATTTGGGCCTGTCATTGCTGTGGTGTCACAGAGAGGAGCACTTTAGAGCTCACACTGCTATGATGTCACAGATAGGGTAACACTGGCTCTGATATTGCTGTGTTGTCACAGAGAGGAGGAAATGAGGCCTCTCCCTGCTCTGGTGTTACAGAGAGGGGGAAATTTGGGCTCTCACTGCTGTTGTATCAGTGAGGGCGTAACACTGGAGCTGTCATTGTTGTGGTGTCCCAGAGAGGATTAAATTGGAGCTCACACTTCTATGGTGTCCTAGACAGTGGAACTCTGGGCCTGACATTGCTGTGGTGTAACAGAGAGGAGGCAATTTGGGGCTGTCATTACTGTGATTTCACAGAGAGGGGAAGAGTCAGGCTGTCACTGCTGTGATTTCAGCGAGAGAGTGAAATGGAGGTAGTTCGAGCTGTGATGTTCCAGACAGGGGAATCCTGGGACTCGGAGTGCACTGCTGTCACCGAGAGCGGAACTTTGGGGCTCTCACTGCTGTGGTGTCACAGAGAGAGAAACAGTGGTGTTGTCGCTGCTGTGGTGTCTCTGAGAGGGAAACACTGGTATTGGCGAAGCAAAAACACTCGCTCGCGGTGAGAGACTTCTCCAGGGTCAAGCTGTTCAAGTATAAGCGATTTATTATAAGAGTAAAAGGAGGGGAGACCCGTGTCCGCCACCAGCCTTGGCGTCCACGTGGTCCGGGGGAGGGGAGGCAGAACAGGTAGAGCAGGGAAGGTGAGTTTGGAAGGGAGAGGGAGGGAGTAAGAGAGACAGAGGGAAAGAGCAGGGAAGGCGAGAGGGATAGGAGCAGGGAGAGAGGGCTGAGAGTTAAGAGGGGGGAGAGGGGAGAGGGGTAAAGGGAGGAGGGAAGAGAGAAGAGTAAAGAGGCAAGAGGTAAGAGTAAAGAGCAAAGAGTAAAGAGAGCGAAGTTCTTGTTACAATCCAATATATCTTTTTCTATCGTGAATATTCTAATTACCAGAAACCAATCACCAAGAGACACACCCACTAAAGAATTTACATACAACCTATGGGCTTCCCTATATTAATATACAGTGTTGCATATTATACTCTACAGAGCTTTACAAGTTCTTTCCTTGCTTCTTTACTTTTGGACTCTTCTTATCAGCAGAAGGACATTGTTTTATCAACAGGGATTCTCCACTAGCTGGCTAGGCTATTGTTCTTTGGTTAACCAGTACTCAATATCCTATAACTCAAAGCAGGCTTTCATTTCTACTTTGATTCTAGCCTTCATATTTTCACAATCTAGTACCAAACAATCACATTCATTCCCTGTTTCACCTTCCCCAACACACTGGGCCTGTCTTTGCTGTGCTGTCATGGAGAGGAGCACGTTGGAGCTCACACTGCTATGATGTCACAGGTAGGGTAACAGTGGCTCTGACATTGCTGTGGTTTCCCAGAGAAGAGGAAATTTGGGCCCTCACTGCTCTGGTGTCACACAGAGAGGTAAAGTTGGGCTCTAACTGCTATGGTGTCTCCAACAGGGTAATCCTGGGCCTAAAATTGCTGTCGTTTCAAAGAGAGGAGCAAGTTTGGGCTGTGGCTGCACTGCTGTCCCAGAGAGTGGAACTTTGGGGCTCACACTGCTCTGGTGTCCCAGAGACGGGAACATTGGAGCTGTCACTGCTGTGTTGTCACAGAGTGAGGAACACTGGAGCTCTCCCTGCTCTGGAGTCGCGGAGAGGAGGAAATTGGGCATGTCACTGCCCTGGTGTCACAGGGAATGGAAGAGCGGGGCTGTCACTGCCGTGGAGTCAGAGAAAGGAGGAAATTTGGTGTGTGACTGCACTGCGGTCACAGCGAGTGGAACTTTGGGGCTCTCACTTCTGTGGTGGAAGAGATGAAGAAATAGGTGCTGTCACTGCTGTTGTGGTGTGACGGAGAAGAGGAAATTTGGGCCGGTCATTGCTGTGGTGTCACAGAGAGGAGCACTTTGGAGCTCACACTGCTATGATGTCACAGATAGGGTAACACTGGCTCTGATATTGCTGTGTTGTCACAGAGAGGAGGAAATTAGGCCTCTCCCTGCTCTGGTGTCACAGAGAGGGGGAAATCTGGGCTCTCACTGCTGTTGTATCAGTGAGGGCGTAACACTGGGGCTGTCATTGTTGTGGTGTCCCAGAGAGGATTAAATTGGAGCTCACACTTCTATGGTGTCCTAGACAGTGGAACTCTGGGCCTGACATTGCTGTGGTGTAACAGAGAGGAGGCAATTTGGGGCTGTCATTACTGTGATTTCACAGAGAGGGGAAGAGTCAGGCTGTCACTGCTGTGATTTCAGCGAGAGAGTGAAATGGAGGTAGTTCGAGCTGTGATGTTCCAGACAGGGGAATCCTGGGACTCGGAGTGCACTGCTGTCACCGAGAGCGGAACTTTGGGGCTCTCACTGCTGTGGTGTCACAGAGAGAGAAACAGTGGTGTTGTCGCTGCTGTGGTGTCTCTGAGAGGGAAACACTGGGCCTGTCTTTGCTGTGCTGTCATGGAGAGGAGCACGTTGGAGCTCACACTGCTATGATGTCACAGGTAGGGTAACAGTGGCTCTGACATTGCTGTGGTTTCCCAGAGAAGAGGAAATTTGGGCCCTCACTGCTCTGGTGTCACACAGAGAGGTAAAGTTGGGCTCTAACTGCTATGGTGTCTCCAACAGGGTAATCCTGGGCCTAAAATTGCTGTCGTTTCAAAGAGAGGAGCAAGTTTGGGCTGTGGCTGCACTGCTGTCCCAGAGAGTGGAACTTTGGGGCTCACACTGCTCTGGTGTCCCAGAGACGGGAACATTGGAGCTGTCACTGCTGTGTTGTCACAGAGAGAGGAACACTGGAGCTCTCCCTGCTCTGGAGTCGCGGAGAGGAGGCAATTGGGCATGTCACTGCCCTGGTGTCACAGGGAATGGAAGAGCGGGGCTGTCACTGCCGTGGAGTCCGAGAAAGGAGGAAATTTGGTGTGTGACTGCACTGCGGTCACAGCGAGTGGAACTTTGGGGCTCTCACTTCTGTGGTGGAAGAGATGAAGAAATAGGTGCTGTCACTGCTGTTGTGGTGTGAAGGAGAAGAGGAAATTTGGGCCTGTCATTGCTGTGGTGTCACAGAGAGGAGCACTTTGGAGCTCACACTGCTATGATGTCACAGATAGGGTAACACTGGCTCTGATATTGCTGTGTTGTCACAGAGAGGAGGAAATGAGGCCTCTCCCTGCTCTGGTGTTACAGAGAGGGGGAAATTTGGGCTCTCACTGCTGTTGTATCAGTGAGGGCGTAACACTGGGGCTGTCATTGTTGTGGTGTCCCAGAGAGGATTAAATTGGAGCTCACACTTCTATGGTGTCCTAGACAGTGGAACTCTGGGCCTGACATTGCTGTGGTGTAACAGAGAGGAGGCAATTTGGGGCTGTCATTACTGTGATTTCACAGAGAGGGGAAGAGTCAGGCTGTCACTGCTGTGATTTCAGCGAGAGAGTGAAATGGAGGTAGTTCGAGCTGTGATGTTCCAGACAGGGGAATCCTGGGACTCGGAGTGCACTGCTGTCACCGAGAGCGGAACTTTGGGGCTCTCACTGCTGTGGTGTCACAGAGAGAGAAACAGTGGTGTTGTCGCTGCTGTGGTGTCTCTGAGAGGGAAACACTGGGCCTGTCTTTGCTGTGCTGTCATGGAGAGGAGCACGTTGGAGCTCACACTGCTATGATGTCACAGGTAGGGTAACAGTGGCTGTGACATTGCTGTGGTTTCCCAGAGAAGAGGAAATTTGGGCCCTCACTGCTCTGGTGTCACACAGAGAGGTAAAGTTGGGCTCTAACTGCTATGGTGTCTCCAACAGGGTAATCCTGGGCCTAAAATTGCTGTCGTTTCAAAGAGAGGAGCAAGTTTGGGCTGTGGCTGCACTGCTGTCCCAGAGAGTGGAACTTTGGGGCTCACACTGCTCTGGTGTCCCAGAGACGGGAACATTGGAGCTGTCACTGCTGTGTTGTCACAGAGAGAGGAACACTGGAGCTCTCCCTGCTCTGGAGTCGCGGAGAGGAGGCAATTGGGCATGTCACTGCCCTGGTGTCACAGGGAATGGAAGAGCGGGGCTGTCACTGCCGTGGAGTCCGAGAAAGGAGGAAATTTGGTGTGTGACTGCACTGCGGTCACAGCGAGTGGAACTTTGGGGCTCTCACTTCTGTGGTGGAAGAGATGAAGAAATAGGTGCTGTCACTGCTGTTGTGGTGTGAAGGAGAAGAGGAAATTTGGGCCTGTCATTGCTGTGGTGTCACAGAGAGGAGCACTTTAGAGCTCACACTGCTATGATGTCACAGATAGGGTAACACTGGCTCTGATATTGCTGTGTTGTCACAGAGAGGAGGAAATGAGGCCTCTCCCTGCTCTGGTGTTACAGAGAGGGGGAAATTTGGGCTCTCACTGCTGTTGTATCAGTGAGGGCGTAACACTGGAGCTGTCATTGTTGTGGTGTCCCAGAGAGGATTAAATTGGAGCTCACACTTCTATGGTGTCCTAGACAGTGGAACTCTGGGCCTGACATTGCTGTGGTGTAACAGAGAGGAGGCAATTTGGGGCTGTCATTACTGTGATTTCACAGAGAGGGGAAGAGTCAGGCTGTCACTGCTGTGATTTCAGCGAGAGAGTGAAATGGAGGTAGTTCGAGCTGTGATGTTCCAGACAGGGGAATCCTGGGACTCGGAGTGCACTGCTGTCACCGAGAGCGGAACTTTGGGGCTCTCACGGCTGTGGTGTCACAGAGAGAGAAACAGTGGTGTTGTCGCTGCTGTGGTGTCTCTGAGAGGGAAACACTGGGCCTGTCTTTGCTGTGCTGTCATGGAGAGGAGCACGTTGGAGCTCACACTGCTATGATGTCACAGGTAGGGTAACAGTGGCTGTGACATTGCTGTGGTTTCCCAGAGAAGAGGAAATTTGGGCCCTCACTGCTCTGGTGTCACACAGAGAGGTAAAGTTGGGCTCTAACTGCTATGGTGTCTCCAACAGGGTAATCCTGGGCCTAAAATTGCTGTCGTTTCAAAGAGAGGAGCAAGTTTGGGCTGTGGCTGCACTGCTGTCCCAGAGAGTGGAACTTTGGGGCTCACACTGCTCTGGTGTCCCAGAGACGGGAACATTGGAGCTGTCACTGCTGTGTTGTCACAGAGAGAGGAACACTGGAGCTCTCCCTGCTCTGGAGTCGCGGAGAGGAGGAAATTGGGCATGTCACTGCCCTGGTGTCACAGGGAATGGAAGAGCGGGGCTGTCACTGCCGTGGAGTCCGAGAAAGGAGGAAATTTGGTGTGTGACTGCACTGCGGTCACAGCGAGTGGAACTTTGGGGCTCTCACTTCTGTGGTGGAAGAGATGAAGAAATAGGTGCTGTCACTGCTGTTGTGGTGTGACGGAGAAGAGGAAATTTGGGCCTGTCATTGCTGTGGTGTCACAGAGAGGAGCACTTTAGAGCTCACACTGCTATGATGTCACAGATAGGGTAACACTGGCTCTGATATTGCTGTGTTGTCACAGAGAGGAGGAAATGAGGCCTCTCCCTGCTCTGGTGTTACAGAGAGGGGGAAATCTGGGCTCTCACTGCTGTTGTATCAGTGAGGGCGTAACACTGGGGCTGTCATTGTTGTGGTGTCCCAGAGAGGATTAAATTGGAGCTCACACTTCTATGGTGTCCTAGACAGTGGAACTCTGGGCCTGACATTGCTGTGGTGTAAAAGAGAGGAGGCAATTTGGGGCTGTCATTACTGTGATTTCACAGAGAGGGGAAGAGTCAGGCTGTCACTGCTGTGATTTCAGCGAGAGAGTGAAATGGAGGTAGTTCGAGCTGTGATGTTCCAGACAGGGGAATCCTGGGACTCGGAGTGCACTGCTGTCACCGAGAGCGGAACTTTGGGGCTCTCACTGCTGTGGTGTCACAGAGAGAGAAACAGTGGTGTTGTCGCTGCTGTGGTGTCTCTGAGAGGGAAACACTGGGCCTGTCTTTGCTGTGCTGTCATGGAGAGGAGCACGTTGGAGCTCACACTGCTATGATGTCACAGGTAGGGTAACAGTGGCTCTGACATTGCTGTGGTTTCCCAGAGAAGAGGAAATTTGGGCCCTCACTGCTCTGGTGTCACACAGAGAGGTAAAGTTGGGCTCTAACTGCTATGGTGTCTCCAACAGGGTAATCCTGGGCCTAAAATTGCTGTCGTTTCAAAGAGAGGAGCAAGTTTGGGCTGTGGCTGCACTGCTGTCCCAGAGAGTGGAACTTTGGGGCTCACACTGCTCTGGTGTCCCAGAGACGGGAACATTGGAGCTGTCACTGCTGTGTTGTCACAGAGAGAGGAACACTGGAGCTCTCCCTGCTCTGGAGTCGCGGAGAGGAGGCAATTGGGCATGTCACTGCCCTGGTGTCACAGGGAATGGAAGAGCGGGGCTGTCACTGCCGTGGAGTCCGAGAAAGGAGGAAATTTGGTGTGTGACTGCACTGCGGTCACAGCGAGTGGAACTTTGGGGCTCTCACTTCTGTGGTGGAAGAGATGAAGAAATAGGTGCTGTCACTGCTGTTGTGGTGTGACGGAGAAGAGGAAATTTGGGCCTGTCATTGCTGTGGTGTCACAGAGAGGAGCACTTTAGAGCTCACACTGCTATGATGTCACAGATAGGGTAACACTGGCTCTGATATTGCTGTGTTGTCACAGAGAGGAGGAAATGAGGCCTCTCCCTGCTCTGGTGTTACAGAGAGGGGGAAATTTGGGCTCTCACTGCTGTTGTATCAGTGAGGGCGTAACACTGGAGCTGTCATTGTTGTGGTGTCCCAGAGAGGATTAAATTGGAGCTCACACTTCTATGGTGTCCTAGACAGTGGAACTCTGGGCCTGACATTGCTGTGGTGTAACAGAGAGGAGGCAATTTGGGGCTGTCATTACTGTGATTTCACAGAGAGGGGAAGAGTCAGGCTGTCACTGCTGTGATTTCAGCGAGAGAGTGAAATGGAGGTAGTTCGAGCTGTGATGTTCCAGACAGGGGAATCCTGGGACTCGGAGTGCACTGCTGTCACCGAGAGCGGAACTTTGGGGCTCTCACGGCTGTGGTGTCACAGAGAGAGAAACAGTGGTGTTGTCGCTGCTGTGGTGTCTCTGAGAGGGAAACACTGGGCCTGTCTTTGCTGTGCTGTCATGGAGAGGAGCACGTTGGAGCTCACACTGCTATGATGTCACAGGTAGGGTAACAGTGGCTCTGACATTGCTGTGGTTTCCCAGAGAAGAGGAAATTTGGGCCCTCACTGCTCTGGTGTCACACAGAGAGGTAAAGTTGGGCTCTAACTGCTATGGTGTCTCCAACAGGGTAATCCTGGGCCTAAAATTGCTGTCGTTTCAAAGAGAGGAGCAAGTTTGGGCTGTGGCTGCACTGCTGTCCCAGAGAGTGGAACTTTGGGGCTCACACTGCTCTGGTGTCCCAGAGATGGGAACATTGGAGCTGTCACTGCTGTGTTGTCACAGAGAGAGGAACACTGGAGCTCTCCCTGCTCTGGAGTCGCGGAGAGGAGGAAATTGGGCATGTCACTGCCCTGGTGTCACAGGGAATGGAAGAGCGGGGCTGTCACTGCCGTGGAGTCCGAGAAAGGAGGAAATTTGGTGTGTGACTGCACTGCGGTCACAGCGAGTGGAACTTTGGGGCTCTCACTTCCGTGGTGGAAGAGATGAAGAAATAGGTGCTGTCACTGCTGTTGTGGTGTGACGGAGAAGAGGAAATTTGGGCCTGTCATTGCTGTGGTGTCACAGAGAGGAGCACTTTAGAGCTCACACTGCTATGATGTCACAGATAGGGTAACACTGGCTCTGATATTGCTGTGTTGTCACAGAGAGGAGGAAATGAGGCCTCTCCCTGCTCTGGTGTTACAGAGAGGGGGAAATCTGGGCTCTCACTGCTGTTGTATCAGTGAGGGCGTAACACTGGGGCTGTCATTGTTGTGGTGTCCCAGAGAGGATTAAATTGGAGCTCACACTTCTATGGTGTCCTAGACAGTGGAACTCTGGGCCTGACATTGCTGTGGTGTAACAGAGAGGAGGCAATTTGGGGCTGTCATTACTGTGATTTCACAGAGAGGGGAAGAGTCAGGCTGTCACTGCTGTGATTTCAGCGAGAGAGTGAAATGGAGGTAGTTCGAGCTGTGATGTTCCAGACAGGGGAATCCTGGGACTCGGAGTGCACTGCTGTCACCGAGAGCGGAACTTTGGGGCTCTCACTGCTGTGGTGTCACAGAGAGAGAAACAGTGGTGTTGTCGCTGCTGTGGTGTCTCTGAGAGGGAAACACTGGTATTGGCGAAGCAAAAACACTCGCTCGCGGTGAGAGACTTCTCCAGGGTCAAGCTGTTCAAGTATAAGCGATTTATTATAAGAGTAAAAGGAGGGGAGACCCGTGTCCGCCACCAGCCTTGGCGTCCACGTGGTCCGGGGGAGGGGAGGCAGAACAGGTAGAGCAGGGAAGGTGAGTTTGGAAGGGAGAGGGAGGGAGTAAGAGAGACAGAGGGAAAGAGCAGGGAAGGCGAGAGGGATAGGAGCAGGGAGAGAGGGCTGAGAGTTAAGAGGGGGGAGAGGGGAGAGGGGTAAAGGGAGGAGGGAAGAGAGAAGAGTAAAGAGGCAAGAGGTAAGAGTAAAGAGCAAAGAGTAAAGAGAGCGAAGTTCTTGTTACAATCCAATATATCTTTTTCTATCGTGAATATTCTAATTACCAGAAACCAATCACCAAGAGACACACCCACTAAAGAATTTACATACAACCTATGGGCTTCCCTATATTAATATACAGTGTTGCATATTATACTCTACAGAGCTTTACAAGTTCTTTCCTTGCTTCTTTACTTTTGGACTCTTCTTATCAGCAGAAGGACATTGTTTTATCAACAGGGATTCTCCACTAGCTGGCTAGGCTATTGTTCTTTGGTTAACCAGTACTCAATATCCTATAACTCAAAGCAGGCTTTCATTTCTACTTTGATTCTAGCCTTCATATTTTCACAATCTAGTACCAAACAATCACATTCATTCCCTGTTTCACCTTCCCCAACACACTGGGCCTGTCTTTGCTGTGCTGTCATGGAGAGGAGCACGTTGGAGCTCACACTGCTATGATGTCACAGGTAGGGTAACAGTGGCTCTGACATTGCTGTGGTTTCCCAGAGAAGAGGAAATTTGGGCCCTCACTGCTCTGGTGTCACACAGAGAGGTAAAGTTGGGCTCTAACTGCTATGGTGTCTCCAACAGGGTAATCCTGGGCCTAAAATTGCTGTCGTTTCAAAGAGAGGAGCAAGTTTGGGCTGTGGCTGCACTGCTGTCCCAGAGAGTGGAACTTTGGGGCTCACACTGCTCTGGTGTCCCAGAGACGGGAACATTGGAGCTGTCACTGCTGTGTTGTCACAGAGAGAGGAACACTGGAGCTCTCCCTGCTCTGGAGTCGCGGAGAGGAGGCAATTGGGCATGTCACTGCCCTGGTGTCACAGGGAATGGAAGAGCGGGGCTGTCACTGCCGTGGAGTCCGAGAAAGGAGGAAATTTGGTGTGTGACTGCACTGCGGTCACAGCGAGTGGAACTTTGGGGCTCTCACTTCCGTGGTGGAAGAGATGAAGAAATAGGTGCTGTCACTGCTGTTGTGGTGTGAAGGAGAAGAGGAAATTTGGGCCTGTCATTGCTGTGGTGTCACAGAGAGGAGCACTTTAGAGCTCACACTGCTATGATGTCACAGATAGGGTAACACTGGCTCTGATATTGCTGTGTTGTCACAGAGAGGAGGAAATGAGGCCTCTCCCTGCTCTGGTGTCACAGAGAGGGGGAAATCTGGGCTCTCACTGCTGTTGTATCAGTGAGGGCGTAACACTGGGGCTGTCATTGTTGTGGTGTCCCAGAGAGGATTAAATTGGAGCTCACACTTCTATGGTGTCCTAGACAGTGGAACTCTGGGCCTGACATTGCTGTGGTGTAACAGAGAGGAGGCAATTTGGGGCTGTCATTACTGTGATTTCACAGAGAGGGGAAGAGTCAGGCTGTCACTGCTGTGATTTCAGCGAGAGAGTGAAATGGAGGTAGTTCGAGCTGTGATGTTCCAGACAGGGGAATCCTGGGACTCGGAGTGCACTGCTGTCACCGAGAGCGGAACTTTGGGGCTCTCACTGCTGTGGTGTCACAGAGAGAGAAACAGTGGTGTTGTCGCTGCTGTGGTGTCTCTGAGAGGGAAACACTGGGCCTGTCTTTGCTGTGCTGTCATGGAGAGGAGCACGTTGGAGCTCACACTGCTATGATGTCACAGGTAGGGTAACAGTGGCTGTGACATTGCTGTGGTTTCCCAGAGAAGAGGAAATTTGGGCCCTCACTGCTCTGGTGTCACACAGAGAGGTAAAGTTGGGCTCTAACTGCTATGGTGTCTCCAACAGGGTAATCCTGGGCCTAAAATTGCAGTCGTTTCAAAGAGAGGAGCAAGTTTGGGCTGTGGCTGCACTGCTGTCCCAGAGAGTGGAACTTTGGGGCTCACACTGCTCTGGTGTCCCAGAGACGGGAACATTGGAGCTGTCACTGCTGTGTTGTCACAGAGAGAGGAACACTGGAGCTCTCCCTGCTCTGGAGTCGCGGAGAGGAGGAAATTGGGCATGTCACTGCCCTGGTGTCACAGGGAATGGAAGAGCGGGGCTGTCACTGCCGTGGAGTCAGAGAAAGGAGGAAATTTGGTGTGTGACTGCACTGCGGTCACAGCGAGTGGAACTTTGGGGCTCTCACTTCTGTGGTGGAAGAGATGAAGAAATAGGTGCTGTCACTGCTGTTGTGGTGTGAAGGAGAAGAGGAAATTTGGGCCTGTCATTGCTGTGGTGTCACAGAGAGGAGCACTTTAGAGCTCACACTGCTATGATGTCACAGATAGGGTAACACTGGCTCTGATATTGCTGTGTTGTCACAGAGAGGAGGAAATTAGGCCTCTCCCTGCTCTGGTGTCACAGAGAGGGGGAAATTTGGGCTCTCACTGCTGTTGTATCAGTGAGGGCGTAACACTGGGGCTGTCATTGTTGTGGTGTCCCAGAGAGGATTAAATTGGAGCTCACACTTCTATGGTGTCCTAGACAGTGGAACTCTGGGCCTGACATTGCTGTGGTGTGACAGAGAGGAGGCAATTTGGGGCTGTCATTACTGTGATTTCACAGAGAGGGGAAGAGTCAGGCTGTCACTGCTGTGATTTCAGCGAGAGAGTGAAATGGAGGTAGTTCGAGCTGTGATGTTCCAGACAGGGGAATCCTGGGACTCGGAGTGCACTGCTGTCACCGAGAGCGGAACTTTGGGGCTCTCACTGCTGTGGTGTCACAGAGAGAGAAACAGTGGTGTTGTCGCTGCTGTGGTGTCTCTGAGAGGGAAACACTGGTATTGGCGAAGCAAAAACACTCGCTCGCGGTGAGAGACTTCTCCAGGGTCAAGCTGTTCAAGTATAAGCGATTTATTATAAGAGTAAAAGGAGGGGAGACCCGTGTCCGCCACCAGCCTTGGCGTCCACGTGGTCCGGGGGAGGGGAGGCAGAACAGGTAGAGCAGGGAAGGTGAGTTTGGAAGGGAGAGGGAGGGAGTAAGAGAGACAGAGGGAAAGAGCAGGGAAGGCGAGAGGGATAGGAGCAGGGAGAGAGGGCTGAGAGTTAAGAGGGGGGAGAGGGGAGAGGGGTAAAGGGAGGAGGGAAGAGAGAAGAGTAAAGAGGCAAGAGGTAAGAGTAAAGAGCAAAGAGTAAAGAGAGCGAAGTTCTTGTTACAATCCAATATATCTTTTTCTATCGTGAATATTCTAATTACCAGAATCCAATCACCAAGAGACACACCCACTAAAGAATTTACATACAACCTATGGGCTTCCCTATATTAATATACAGTGTTGCATATTATACTCTACAGAGCTTTACAAGTTCTTTCCTTGCTTCTTTACTTTTGGACTCTTCTTATCAGCAGAAGGACATTGTTTTATCAACAGGGATTCTCCACTAGCTGGCTAGGCTATTGTTCTTTGGTTAACCAGTACTCAATATCCTATAACTCAAAGCAGGCTTTCATTTCTACTTTGATTCTAGCCTTCATATTTTCACAATCTAGTACCAAACAATCACATTCATTCCCTGTTTCACCTTCCCCAACACACTGGGCCTGTCTTTGCTGTGCTGTCATGGAGAGGAGCACGTTGGAGCTCACACTGCTATGATGTCACAGGTAGGGTAACAGTGGCTCTGACATTGCTGTGGTTTCCCAGAGAAGAGGAAATTTGGGCCCTCACTGCTCTGGTGTCACACAGAGAGGTAAAGTTGGGCTCTAACTGCTATGGTGTCTCCAACAGGGTAATCGTGGGCCTAAAATTGCTGTCGTTTCAAAGAGAGGAGCAAGTTTGGGCTGTGGCTGCACTGCTGTCCCAGAGAGTGGAACTTTGGGGCTCACACTGCTCTGGTGTCCCAGAGACGGGAACATTGGAGCTGTCACTGCTGTGTTGTCACAGAGAGAGGAACACTGGAGCTCTCCCTGCTCTGGAGTCGCGGAGAGGAGGCAATTGGGCATGTCACTGCCCTGGTGTCACAGGGAATGGAAGAGCGGGGCTGTCACTGCCGTGGAGTCCGAGAAAGGAGGAAATTTGGTGTGTGACTGCACTGCGGTCACAGCGAGTGGAACTTTGGGGCTCTCACTTCCGTGGTGGAAGAGATGAAGAAATAGGTGCTGTCACTGCTGTTGTGGTGTGACGGAGAAGAGGAAATTTGGGCCTGTCATTGCTGTGGTGTCACAGAGAGGAGCACTTTGGAGCTCACACTGCTATGATGTCACAGATAGGGTAACACTGGCTCTGATATTGCTGTGTTGTCACAGAGAGGAGGAAATGAGGCCTCTCCCTGCTCTGGTGTCACAGAGAGGGGGAAATCTGGGCTCTCACTGCTGTTGTATCAGTGAGGGCGTAACACTGGGGCTGTCATTGTTGTGGTGTCCCAGAGAGGATTAAATTGGAGCTCACACTTCTATGGTGTCCTAGACAGTGGAACTCTGGGCCTGACATTGCTGTGGTGTAACAGAGAGGAGGCAATTTGGGGCTGTCATTACTGTGATTTCACAGAGAGGGGAAGAGTCAGGCTGTCACTGCTGTGATTTCAGCGAGAGAGTGAAATGGAGGTAGTTCGAGCTGTGATGTTCCAGACAGGGGAATCCTGGGACTCGGAGTGCACTGCTGTCACCGAGAGCGGAACTTTGGGGCTCTCACTGCTGTGGTGTCACAGAGAGAGAAACAGTGGTGTTGTCGCTGCTGTGGTGTCTCTGAGAGGGAAACACTGGTATTGGCGAAGCAAAAACACTCGCTCGCGGTGAGAGACTTCTCCAGGGTCAAGCTGTTCAAGTATAAGCGATTTATTATAAGAGTAAAAGGAGGGGAGACCCGTGTCCGCCACCAGCCTTGGCGTCCACGTGGTCCGGGGGAGGGGAGGCAGAACAGGTAGAGCAGGGAAGGTGAGTTTGGAAGGGAGAGGGAGGGAGTAAGAGAGACAGAGGGAAAGAGCAGGGAAGGCGAGAGGGATAGGAGCAGGGAGAGAGGGCTGAGAGTTAAGAGGGGGGAGAGGGGAGAGGGGTAAAGGGAGGAGGGAAGAGAGAAGAGTAAAGAGGCAAGAGGTAAGAGTAAAGAGCAAAGAGTAAAGAGAGCGAAGTTCTTGTTACAATCCAATATATCTTTTTCTATCGTGAATATTCTAATTACCAGAAACCAATCACCAAGAGACACACCCACTAAAGAATTTACATACAACCTATGGGCTTCCCTATATTAATATACAGTGTTGCATATTATACTCTACAGAGCTTTACAAGTTCTTTCCTTGCTTCTTTACTTTTGGACTCTTCTTATCAGCAGAAGGACATTGTTTTATCAACAGGGATTCTCCACTAGCTGGCTAGGCTATTGTTCTTTGGTTAACCAGTACTCAATATCCTATAACTCAAAGCAGGCTTTCATTTCTACTTTGATTCTAGCCTTCATATTTTCACAATCTAGTACCAAACAATCACATTCATTCCCTGTTTCACCTTCCCCAACACACTGGGCCTGTCTTTGCTGTGCTGTCATGGAGAGGAGCACGTTGGAGCTCACACTGCTATGATGTCACAGGTAGGGTAACAGTGGCTCTGACATTGCTGTGGTTTCCCAGAGAAGAGGAAATTTGGGCCCTCACTGCTCTGGTGTCACACAGAGAGGTAAAGTTGGGCTCTAACTGCTATGGTGTCTCCAACAGGGTAATCCTGGGCCTAAAATTGCTGTCGTTTCAAAGAGAGGAGCAAGTTTGGGCTGTGGCTGCACTGCTGTCCCAGAGAGTGGAACTTTGGGGCTCACACTGCTCTGGTGTCCCAGAGACGGGAACATTGGAGCTGTCACTGCTGTGTTGTCACAGAGAGAGGAACACTGGAGCTCTCCCTGCTCTGGAGTCGCGGAGAGGAGGCAATTGGGCATGTCACTGCCCTGGTGTCACAGGGAATGGAAGAGCGGGGCTGTCACTGCCGTGGAGTCCGAGAAAGGAGGAAATTTGGTGTGTGACTGCACTGCGGTCACAGCGAGTGGAACTTTGGGGCTCTCACTTCCGTGGTGGAAGAGATGAAGAAATAGGTGCTGTCACTGCTGTTGTGGTGTGAAGGAGAAGAGGAAATTTGGGCCTGTCATTGCTGTGGTGTCACAGAGAGGAGCACTTTGGAGCTCACACTGCTATGATGTCACAGATAGGGTAACACTGGCTCTGATATTGCTGTGTTGTCACAGAGAGGAGGAAATTAGGCCTCTCCCTGCTCTGGTGTCACAGAGAGGGGGAAATCTGGGCTCTCACTGCTGTTGTATCAGTGAGGGCGTAACACTGGGGCTGTCATTGTTGTGGTGTCCCAGAGAGGATTAAATTGGAGCTCACACTTCTATGGTGTCCTAGACAGTGGAACTCTGGGCCTGACATTGCTGTGGTGTAACAGAGAGGAGGCAATTTGGGGCTGTCATTACTGTGATTTCACAGAGAGGGGAAGAGTCAGGCTGTCACTGCTGTGATTTCAGCGAGAGAGTGAAATGGAGGTAGTTCGAGCTGTGATGTTCCAGACAGGGGAATCCTGGGACTCGGAGTGCACTGCTGTCACCGAGAGCGGAACTCTGGGGCTCTCACTGCTGTGGTGTCACAGAGAGAGAAACAGTGGTGTTGTCGCTGCTGTGGTGTCTCTGAGAGGGAAACACTGGGCCTGTCTTTGCTGTGCTGTCATGGAGAGGAGCACGTTGGAGCTCACACTGCTATGATGTCACAGGTAGGGTAACAGTGGCTCTGACATTGCTGTGGTTTCCCAGAGAAGAGGAAATTTGGGCCCTCACTGCTCTGGTGTCACACAGAGAGGTAAAGTTGGGCTCTAACTGCTATGGTGTCTCCAACAGGGTAATCCTGGGCCTAAAATTGCTGTCGTTTCAAAGAGAGGAGCAAGTTTGGGCTGTGGCTGCACTGCTGTCCCAGAGAGTGGAACTTTGGGGCTCACACTGCTCTGGTGTCCCAGAGACGGGAACATTGGAGCTGTCACTGCTGTGTTGTCACAGAGAGAGGAACACTGGAGCTCTCCCTGCTCTGGAGTCGCGGAGAGGAGGAAATTGGGCATGTCACTGCCCTGGTGTCACAGGGAATGGAAGAGCGGGGCTGTCACTGCCGTGGAGTCCGAGAAAGGAGGAAATTTGGTGTGTGACTGCACTGCGGTCACAGCGAGTGGAACTTTGGGGCTCTCACTTCTGTGGTGGAAGAGATGAAGAAATAGGTGCTGTCACTGCTGTTGTGGTGTGAAGGAGAAGAGGAAATTTGGGCCTGTCATTGCTGTGGTGTCACAGAGAGGAGCACTTTAGAGCTCACACTGCTATGATGTCACAGATAGGGTAACACTGGCTCTGATATTGCTGTGTTGTCACAGAGAGGAGGAAATGAGGCCTCTCCCTGCTCTGGTGTTACAGAGAGGGGGAAATTTGGGCTCTCACTGCTGTTGTATCAGTGAGGGCGTAACACTGGGGCTGTCATTGTTGTGGTGTCCCAGAGAGGATTAAATTGGAGCTCACACTTCTATGGTGTCCTAGACAGTGGAACTCTGGGCCTGACATTGCTGTGGTGTAACAGAGAGGAGGCAATTTGGGGCTGTCATTACTGTGATTTCACAGAGAGGGGAAGAGTCAGGCTGTCACTGCTGTGATTTCAGCGAGAGAGTGAAATGGAGGTAGTTCGAGCTGTGATGTTCCAGACAGGGGAATCCTGGGACTCGGAGTGCACTGCTGTCACCGAGAGCGGAACTTTGGGGCTCTCACTGCTGTGGTGTCACAGAGAGAGAAACAGTGGTGTTGTCGCTGCTGTGGTGTCTCTGAGAGGGAAACACTGGTATTGGCGAAGCAAAAACACTCGCTCGCGGTGAGAGACTTCTCCAGGGTCAAGCTGTTCAAGTATAAGCGATTTATTATAAGAGTAAAAGGAGGGGAGACCCGTGTCCGCCACCAGCCTTGGCGTCCACGTGGTCCGGGGGAGGGGAGGCAGAACAGGTAGAGCAGGGAAGGTGAGTTTGGAAGGGAGAGGGAGGGAGTAAGAGAGACAGAGGGAAAGAGCAGGGAAGGCGAGAGGGATAGGAGCAGGGAGAGAGGGCTGAGAGTTAAGAGGGGGGAGAGGGGAGAGGGGTAAAGGGAGGAGGGAAGAGAGAAGAGTAAAGAGGCAAGAGGTAAGAGTAAAGAGCAAAGAGTAAAGAGAGCGAAGTTCTTGTTACAATCCAATATATCTTTTTCTATCGTGAATATTCTAATTACCAGAAACCAATCACCAAGAGACACACCCACTAAAGAATTTACATACAACCTATGGGCTTCCCTATATTAATATACAGTGTTGCATATTATACTCTACAGAGCTTTACAAGTTCTTTCCTTGCTTCTTTACTTTTGGACTCTTCTTATCAGCAGAAGGACATTGTTTTATCAACAGGGATTCTCCACTAGCTGGCTAGGCTATTGTTCTTTGGTTAACCAGTACTCAATATCCTATAACTCAAAGCAGGCTTTCATTTCTACTTTGATTCTAGCCTTCATATTTTCACAATCTAGTACCAAACAATCACATTCATTCCCTGTTTCACCTTCCCCAACACACTGGGCCTGTCTTTGCTGTGCTGTCATGGAGAGGAGCACGTTGGAGCTCACACTGCTATGATGTCACAGGTAGGGTAACAGTGGCTCTGACATTGCTGTGGTTTCCCAGAGAAGAGGAAATTTGGGCCCTCACTGCTCTGGTGTCACACAGAGAGGTAAAGTTGGGCTCTAACTGCTATGGTGTCTCCAACAGGGTAATCCTGGGCCTAAAATTGCTGTCGTTTCAAAGAGAGGAGCAAGTTTGGGCTGTGGCTGCACTGCTGTCCCAGAGAGTGGAACTTTGGGGCTCACACTGCTCTGGTGTCCCAGAGACGGGAACATTGGAGCTGTCACTGCTGTGTTGTCACAGAGAGAGGAACACTGGAGCTCTCCCTGCTCTGGAGTCGCGGAGAGGAGGAAATTGGGCATGTCACTGCCCTGGTGTCACAGGGAATGGAAGAGCGGGGCTGTCACTGCCGTGGAGTCCGAGAAAGGAGGAAATTTGGTGTGTGACTGCACTGCGGTCACAGCGAGTGGAACTTTGGGGCTCTCACTTCTGTGGTGGAAGAGATGAAGAAATAGGTGCTGTCACTGCTGTTGTGGTGTGACGGAGAAGAGGAAATTTGGGCCTGTCATTGCTGTGGTGTCACAGAGAGGAGCACTTTGGAGCTCACACTGCTATGATGTCACAGATAGGGTAACACTGGCTCTGATATTGCTGTGTTGTCACAGAGAGGAGGAAATGAGGCCTCTCCCTGCTCTGGTGTCACAGAGAGGGGGAAATCTGGGCTCTCACTGCTGTTGTATCAGTGAGGGCGTAACACTGGGGCTGTCATTGTTGTGGTGTCCCAGAGAGGATTAAATTGGAGCTCACACTTCTATGGTGTCCTAGACAGTGGAACTCTGGGCCTGACATTGCTGTGGTGTAACAGAGAGGAGGCAATTTGGGGCTGTCATTACTGTGATTTCACAGAGAGGGGAAGAGTCAGGCTGTCACTGCTGTGATTTCAGCGAGAGAGTGAAATGGAGGTAGTTCGAGCTGTGATGTTCCAGACAGGGGAATCCTGGGACTCGGAGTGCACTGCTGTCACCGAGAGCGGAACTTTGGGGCTCTCACTGCTGTGGTGTCACAGAGAGAGAAACAGTGGTGTTGTCGCTGCTGTGGTGTCTCTGAGAGGGAAACACTGGTATTGGCGAAGCAAAAACACTCGCTCGCGGTGAGAGACTTCTCCAGGGTCAAGCTGTTCAAGTATAAGCGATTTATTATAAGAGTAAAAGGAGGGGAGACCCGTGTCCGCCACCAGCCTTGGCGTCCACGTGGTCCGGGGGAGGGGAGGCAGAACAGGTAGAGCAGGGAAGGTGAGTTTGGAAGGGAGAGGGAGGGAGTAAGAGAGACAGAGGGAAAGAGCAGGGAAGGCGAGAGGGATAGGAGCAGGGAGAGAGGGCTGAGAGTTAAGAGGGGGGAGAGGGGAGAGGGGTAAAGGGAGGAGGGAAGAGAGAAGAGTAAAGAGGCAAGAGGTAAGAGTAAAGAGCAAAGAGTAAAGAGAGCGAAGTTCTTGTTACAATCCAATATATCTTTTTCTATCGTGAATATTCTAATTACCAGAAACCAATCACCAAGAGACACACCCACTAAAGAATTTACATACAACCTATGGGCTTCCCTATATTAATATACAGTGTTGCATATTATACTCTACAGAGCTTTACAAGTTCTTTCCTTGCTTCTTTACTTTTGGACTCTTCTTATCAGCAGAAGGACATTGTTTTATCAACAGGGATTCTCCACTAGCTGGCTAGGCTATTGTTCTTTGGTTAACCAGTACTCAATATCCTATAACTCAAAGCAGGCTTTCATTTCTACTTTGATTCTAGCCTTCATATTTTCACAATCTAGTACCAAACAATCACATTCATTCCCTGTTTCACCTTCCCCAACACACTGGGCCTGTCTTTGCTGTGCTGTCATGGAGAGGAGCACGTTGGAGCTCACACTGCTATGATGTCACAGGTAGGGTAACAGTGGCTCTGACATTGCTGTGGTTTCCCAGAGAAGAGGAAATTTGGGCCCTCACTGCTCTGGTGTCACACAGAGAGGTAAAGTTGGGCTCTAACTGCTATGGTGTCTCCAACAGGGTAATCCTGGGCCTAAAATTGCTGTCGTTTCAAAGAGAGGAGCAAGTTTGGGCTGTGGCTGCACTGCTGTCCCAGAGAGTGGAACTTTGGGGCTCACACTGCTCTGGTGTCCCAGAGACGGGAACATTGGAGCTGTCACTGCTGTGTTGTCACAGAGAGAGGAACACTGGAGCTCTCCCTGCTCTGGAGTCGCGGAGAGGAGGAAATTGGGCATGTCACTGCCCTGGTGTCACAGGGAATGGAAGAGCGGGGCTGTCACTGCCGTGGAGTCCGAGAAAGGAGGAAATTTGGTGTGTGACTGCACTGCGGTCACAGCGAGTGGAACTTTGGGGCTCTCACTTCTGTGGTGGAAGAGATGAAGAAATAGGTGCTGTCACTGCTGTTGTGGTGTGACGGAGAAGAGGAAATTTGGGCCTGTCATTGCTGTGGTGTCACAGAGAGGAGCACTTTGGAGCTCACACTGCTATGATGTCACAGATAGGGTAACACTGGCTCTGATATTGCTGTGTTGTCACAGAGAGGAGGAAATGAGGCCTCTCCCTGCTCTGGTGTCACAGAGAGGGGGAAATCTGGGCTCTCACTGCTGTTGTATCAGTGAGGGCGTAACACTGGGGCTGTCATTGTTGTGGTGTCCCAGAGAGGATTAAATTGGAGCTCACACTTCTATGGTGTCCTAGACAGTGGAACTCTGGGCCTGACATTGCTGTGGTGTAACAGAGAGGAGGCAATTTGGGGCTGTCATTACTGTGATTTCACAGAGAGGGGAAGAGTCAGGCTGTCACTGCTGTGATTTCAGCGAGAGAGTGAAATGGAGGTAGTTCGAGCTGTGATGTTCCAGACAGGGGAATCCTGGGACTCGGAGTGCACTGCTGTCACCGAGAGCGGAACTTTGGGGCTCTCACTGCTGTGGTGTCACAGAGAGAGAAACAGTGGTGTTGTCGCTGCTGTGGTGTCTCTGAGAGGGAAACACTGGTATTGGCGAAGCAAAAACACTCGCTCGCGGTGAGAGACTTCTCCAGGGTCAAGCTGTTCAAGTATAAGCGATTTATTATAAGAGTAAAAGGAGGGGAGACCCGTGTCCGCCACCAGCCTTGGCGTCCACGTGGTCCGGGGGAGGGGAGGCAGAACAGGTAGAGCAGGGAAGGTGAGTTTGGAAGGGAGAGGGAGGGAGTAAGAGAGACAGAGGGAAAGAGCAGGGAAGGCGAGAGGGATAGGAGCAGGGAGAGAGGGCTGAGAGTTAAGAGGGGGGAGAGGGGAGAGGGGTAAAGGGAGGAGGGAAGAGAGAAGAGTAAAGAGGCAAGAGGTAAGAGTAAAGAGCAAAGAGTAAAGAGAGCGAAGTTCTTGTTACAATCCAATATATCTTTTTCTATCGTGAATATTCTAATTACCAGAAACCAATCACCAAGAGACACACCCACTAAAGAATTTACATACAACCTATGGGCTTCCCTATATTAATATACAGTGTTGCATATTATACTCTACAGAGCTTTACAAGTTCTTTCCTTGCTTCTTTACTTTTGGACTCTTCTTATCAGCAGAAGGACATTGTTTTATCAACAGGGATTCTCCACTAGCTGGCTAGGCTATTGTTCTTTGGTTAACCAGTACTCAATATCCTATAACTCAAAGCAGGCTTTCATTTCTACTTTGATTCTAGCCTTCATATTTTCACAATCTAGTACCAAACAATCACATTCATTCCCTGTTTCACCTTCCCCAACACACTGGGCCTGTCTTTGCTGTGCTGTCATGGAGAGGAGCACGTTGGAGCTCACACTGCTATGATGTCACAGGTAGGGTAACAGTGGCTCTGACATTGCTGTGGTTTCCCAGAGAAGAGGAAATTTGGGCCCTCACTGCTCTGGTGTCACACAGAGAGGTAAAGTTGGGCTCTAACTGCTATGGTGTCTCCAACAGGGTAATCCTGGGCCTAAAATTGCTGTCGTTTCAAAGAGAGGAGCAAGTTTGGGCTGTGGCTGCACTGCTGTCCCAGAGAGTGGAACTTTGGGGCTCACACTGCTCTGGTGTCCCAGAGACGGGAACATTGGAGCTGTCACTGCTGTGTTGTCACAGAGAGAGGAACACTGGAGCTCTCCCTGCTCTGGAGTCGCGGAGAGGAGGCAATTGGGCATGTCACTGCCCTGGTGTCACAGGGAATGGAAGAGCGGGGCTGTCACTGCCGTGGAGTCCGAGAAAGGAGGAAATTTGGTGTGTGACTGCACTGCGGTCACAGCGAGTGGAACTTTGGGGCTCTCACTTCTGTGGTGGAAGAGATGAAGAAATAGGTGCTGTCACTGCTGTTGTGGTGTGAAGGAGAAGAGGAAATTTGGGCCTGTCATTGCTGTGGTGTCACAGAGAGGAGCACTTTGGAGCTCACACTGCTATGATGTCACAGATAGGGTAACACTGGCTCTGATATTGCTGTGTTGTCACAGAGAGGAGGAAATGAGGCCTCTCCCTGCTCTGGTGTCACAGAGAGGGGGAAATCTGGGCTCTCACTGCTGTTGTATCAGTGAGGGCGTAACACTGGGGCTGTCATTGTTGTGGTGTCCCAGAGAGGATTAAATTGGAGCTCACACTTCTATGGTGTCCTAGACAGTGGAACTCTGGGCCTGACATTGCTGTGGTGTAACAGAGAGGAGGCAATTTGGGGCTGTCATTACTGTGATTTCACAGAGAGGGGAAGAGTCAGGCTGTCACTGCTGTGATTTCAGCGAGAGAGTGAAATGGAGGTAGTTCGAGCTGTGATGTTCCAGACAGGGGAATCCTGGGACTCGGAGTGCACTGCTGTCACCGAGAGCGGAACTTTGGGGCTCTCACTGCTGTGGTGTCACAGAGAGAGAAACAGTGGTGTTGTCGCTGCTGTGGTGTCTCTGAGAGGGAAACACTGGTATTGGTGTACTAGTTTGAAATCAAACCAGTGAGAGATCGCAAGTCAGAATTATAATTTAATAGGAAAATGATAAAAAGAATAAATGCAATAATATCAAAAACACTGACAGAGTCAGAATACAGCCTGGAACCCTGTTAGGGTGATGGTAGTCATCCAGATGAGGTGGTCTTGTTGAAGCGTGATCTTCTGGAAGAAAGGGGGTCTGGTCTTCAGCTGAAAGTCCAGCAGTAGCTCCTGTCTTCTGGAAGTCTCGTAGGTAAGGGCTGCTGTGGTGTTCGAATTCTCAGCTTATATCCAGTATGGAATGCTTGGCTCCTCCCTCGGGGAGGAGCATCTCACAATGGGATGGTGAGTCATGAGATAAGGCCTTGATGAGCCATTAACAGAAAACAGTCCAGGAGGAAGTTATCTCTGAGTCATGCAGCAAGGCAGTGGTGGGCCCATTAACAGGGGACAATACAGGGGGAAGTTATCTATGAGTCATGGGGCAGGGCATTGATGGGCCCATTAACAGAAGGTAGCCCGGGGGTGGGGGGGGAGGCAGGGAGCACTGCCTCACCTGGTTTCAACAGTACATGAGGATGGTGATAGAATATACTGCAACCCAGGACATAATCCACCCCTTATTCTATTACCATCTACATAATTCCAAATCAGTACCTTCCTTAAACTCCACACACACACACACACACATATATATATATATACAATGGAACCTTACACACAGTTCTCACTTAAAATGAGGTCTCTTTGTGGCACACATCGGGTTTCTCCATCTTTCCGCATTACCCACTAAGTGCAACCAGGTCCTTGAGCGAAGACAATCCCACGGATAGGTTTGCTCTTGCCTGAGGTGGGATTAATCCAAACAGTCTTTCTTAACATACCTCTCATGTGTACTACAGGGACTTTATCTCTATCTACCGTGTGCAAGGGTTCAGACTGGGCAGGACCAGCTCGATTGATGGATCTTCTGGTGTTAACCATCCAGGTGGCTTTTGCTAAGTTCACTTCCTAATTTTTGAAGGTTCCTCCACCAAGTGCTTTTAGGGTAGTCTTGAGTAGTCTATTGCACCGTTCAACTTTCCCAGCAGCTGGTGCATGATAAGGGATATGATAGATCTATTCAATTCTATGTTCTCTGGCCTAAGTACTTACGAGGCTGTTCTTGAAATGCGTCCCGTTGTCTGACTCGATTTTCTCAGGGGTGCCATGTCTCTAAAGGACTTGCTTTTCCAGGCCTAAGATGGTGTTCCGGGCAGTAGCATGAGGCACAGGGTATGTCTCCAGCCATCCAGTGGTTGCTTCTACCATGGTCAACACGTAGCGCTTGCCTTGGCGGGTTTGGGGAAGGGTGATGTAGTCAATTTGCCAGGCTTCCCTATACCTGTACTTGGACCATCTTCCACCGTACCACAGAGGCTTCACTCGCTTGGCCTGTTTGATTGTAGCGCAGGTCTCGCAGTTGTGGATAACTTGTGAGATGTTGTCTATAGTAAGGTCTACCCCTCGCTCACGAGCCCATCGGTACGTTGCATCTCGTCCCTGATGACCAGAGGCATCATGGGCCCAACGAGCTAAAAATAATTCTCCCTTGTGCTGCCAGTCTAGATCTACCTGTGATATTTTCACCTTGGCAGCTCGATCCACCTGCTCATTGTTACGGTGCTCTTCATTAGCTCGACTTTTGGGTACATGAGTATCTACGTGTCGAACTTTCACGATCAGCTTCTCCACCCGAGCGGTGATGTCTTGCCAAATCTCAGCGGCCCAGATGGGTTTCTCTCTGCGCTGCCAGTTGGCTTTTCTCCAGCGATCTAGCCATCCCCACAGAGCATTAGCTACCATCCAGGAGTCAGTGTAGAGATAGAGCCTCAGCCACTTCTCTCTTTCAGCAATATCTAAAGCCAGCTGGACAGCTTTAAGTTCTGCGACCTGACTCGATCTACCCTTTCTCTCGGTAGCTTGTGCAACTCGTCGTGTGGGGCTCTATACAGCAGCTTTCCATTTCCGGTTAGTGCTTACAATTCGGCAGGAACTATCGGTGAAGAGGGCATATCGTTTTTCACTCTCTGGTAGCTCATTATATGGTGGGGCTTTCTCAGCACGTGTCACTTGCTCCTCTTCTTCAGAAGATAATCTAAAAGTCTCACTTTCAGGCCAGTTTGTTATAATTTCCAGAATCTCAGGGCGGTTCAGGTTTCTAATACGGGCACGCTGTGTAATGAGGGCAATCTATTTGCTCCAAGTAGCATCGGTGGCATGATGCGTGGAAGGAATCTTTCTCTTGAACATCCACCCCAGCACCGGCAGTCGGGGTGCCAGAAGCAGCTGCGCTTCAGTACCAATGACTTCTGAGGCAGCTTGGACTTCTTCATAGGCGGCTAAAATTTCTTTCTCTGTTGGGGTGTAGTTGGCTTCGGATCTTCTGTAGCTTCGGCTCCAGAATCCCAGTGGTCGACCCCGAGTCTCACCAGGCACCTTCTGCCAAAGGCTCCAGGACAGACCATTGTTCCCGGCTGCAGAGTAGAGCACGTTTTTCACTTCTGGCCCCGTTCTGACTGGACCAAGGGCTACCGCATGAGCGATTTCCTGCTTGATCTGGGCGAAAGCTTGTTGCTGTTTAGGGCCCTAATGGAAATTGTTCTTCTTGCGGGTAACCAGGTAGAGAGGGCTTACAATCTGGCTATATTCAGGAATGTGCATTCTCCAAAAGCCTATGGCACCTAGGAAAGCTTGTGTTTCCTTCTTGTTGGTCGGTGGAGACATCGCAGTGATCTTATTGATGACTTCAGTGGGAATTTGACGCCGTCTATCTTGCCACTTTACCCCCAGGAACTGGATCTCCCGGGCAGGTCCCTTGACTTTGCTCTTCTTGATGGCAAAACCAGCCTTCAGGAGAATCTGGATGATCTTCTGTCCCTTCTCAAATACTTCTGCTGCCGTGTTCCCCCACATAATGATGTCATTAATGTACTGCAGGTGTTCTGGAGCCTCACCTTTTTCTAGCACAGTCTGGATCAGTCCATGGCAGATAGTAGGACTGTGCTTCCACCCCTGGGGCAATCGGTTCCAGGTATACTGCACACCTCTCCAGGTGAAGGCAAACTGAGGCCTGCACTCTGCTGCCAGAGGAATGGAGAAAAACGCATTTGCAATATCAATGGTCGCGTACCACTTTGCTGCCTTGGATTCCAGCTCATACTGAAGCTCCAGCATGTCTGGTACGGCTGCACTCAGTGGTGGCGTGACTTCATTCAGTCTACGGTAATCCACCGTCAGTCTCTATTCTCTACTGGACTTACGCACTGGCCATATGGGGCTGTTAAAGGGTGAACGAGCTTTGCTGACCACTCCTTGGCTCTCCAGCTCACGAATCATCGTATGGATGGGGACTACAGAGTCTCTGTCGGTGCGGTATTGCCGACGGTGCACTGTTGCTCTGGCAATTGGTACCTGTTGTTCTTCAACTCTCAGTAGTCTCACAGCAGAAGGGTTGTCTGAGAGACCAGGCAAGGTACTCAGTTGTCTGATGCTTTCTGTCTCTAGAGCAGCTATCCCAAAAGCCCAGCGATAACCTTTTGGGTCTTTGAAGTACTCGTTCTTGAGGTAATCTATGCCGAGGATGCATGGGGCCTCTGGACCAGTCACGATGGGGTGTTTCTGCCACTTATTCCCAGTTAAACTCACTTCAGCTTCCAGTACCGTGAGCTCCTGGGATCCCCCTGTCACCCCAGAAATAGAAATGGGTTCCGCTCCCACATACCTTGATGGCATTAGAGTGCATTGAGCGCCGGTATCAACTAAAGCCGTATATCTTTGTGGGTCAGATGTGCCAGGCCATCGGATCCACACTGTCTAATAGATCCGGTTGTCCCTCTCTTCTACCTGGCTAGAGGCAGGGACCCTCTAATCTTGGTCATGGTGCACGTTGCTCTCTTCCGGTGAATATGCTCTTGATGTCTCTTCAAGAGGATCACTCATATCATCATTTCTATACCTTCTGATGTTCTGGCCACGAGAGACCGGAGCGGCGCTGGCTCTAGATGAGCTCCTTGTGGTAGTTGTCCCTCTTTTTAGTTCACGTACCCGGGCTGCTAAGGAGGAGGTGGGTTTTCCATCCCACTTCCTCATGTCTTCTCCATGCTCCTGGAGAAAAAACCAGAGGTTACCTCGTGGAGTGTATCCTTTCTCCCTGGCTGGGGAATGCCTACTCTTAATAGCAGAGACTCTTGTTGGTTCTGGGGAGACGTGGTAAATTTTTTCTTTAAGTTCTTTTTTTAGTTTCTGATGGCCTTCTTCAATCAAGCTCCGGACTTGCTCAGCCAGCCTTGTTTCTACAGATGAGACATGGGTGCGAAACGGGGCAGTGACAGTGTCTTCGTAGATTCTTAGTTTATTGGCCAGGACACCCACCCTGTCTTCACCTTCCCTCCATTGCAGTGTTGCCAGGTAACGGGAGTACATCTCTGGTCCAAGCCGTGCAAATCTCAGCCACATCTGTGACGTGCACTGGACACCATCTGGGCTCTTAGGAAATCTCTCATCTTCTGCAAAAATGATCTCCAGCACAGCCAACTCCCTCAGGCATCGGATACCCTGTTCCATTGTGCTCCATTTTCCCTGGTGCACCTGGAGGTCTTCTTTGCAGAGGTATCTGTCCCTTACACTTGTCAGCAGTCGCTTCCAGAGGCTGAGAGTTTCTTGGGTTCTCCCAATCCCCTGGTCAATGACCACATCCCGGGACAGCGATCCCAGTTGCCTGGCCTCACTTCTATCCAGGATGGTGTCGTTTGTTGCAGCGTCCCAGATGCGGAGCAGCTAGGTTAGGATGGACTCGTTCGTCTGGCGGGTGAATTCCCTCCGCAGGTCACGCAGCTCACCTAGGGATAGAGAGCGAGTGATAATCTCTGGTTCTGTCTCTTCCGCTGCGTGTGAAGGTCCTGCCTCACCCTCATCAGTCACTATGCGGACTGATTTGCTTTTTGATTTCTTTTTCTGAATGGGGGCAACTTCTACCGGTTTAGGCTGCTCTGGTTCGGTGACTGTTTGTGTGGAGGTGCTCATGGCCCTTTTGGTTCCTTTCTCTTCTGTGGTAGTCTGCGTAGACATGGACGCTGTTGTTTTGCTCTTGGTTCCTTTCTCCTCTGTGGCAGTCTGAGTGGACACGGATGCTGTTGCTTTGCTCTTGGTTTCTTTCTCTTCTGTGGCAGTCTGCGTAGACACGGACGCTGTGGCTTTGCTCTTGGTTCCTTTCTCCTCTGTGGCAGTCTGTGTGGTCATGGATGCTGTTGCTCTGCTCTTGGTTCTTTTCTCTTCCTCCTCAAGAAGACGCTGTACCACACTAAACAGTGCTTTGTTTCTAAGCATGGTGTACATGGTGCAGGCCATGCAGAGAAAACAAAACAGCAAGACTAGGCTGTCCTTGGCATCCAGAGAGAACTCAATATTTTTAAAAACTGCTGTGCCTGACCTGAAAGGCTGGAAGAAACTACTCTCCACTCTTCCCACCAAGGGCAGGGTGCGATTGTTGAGAAGGTCTCAGATGTAGCAGCCCAGACTAGGACAAGCAAACAAAATTGAGTATATATTCCGAATGGTATTCATTGCCTCACAGGTTATCATGCTATAAGCATAATAAACCAATAAAGAAATTCTCATACCATTCCCTGGTCTCAACAGGAGCAATACAACAGGCAAGTAGTTCCCCATGTGAGGGAAAATATAGAGAGCAAGATACAGTACCCATATAGACAAGCTAACCACCATGGTGGATAGGTTTCTGTTAATATGAAATTGCAATTCTGACTTTCTCTCAGGTTAATGCCCCACGTTGGGCGCCAAAATATGTACTAGTTTGAAATCAAACCAGTGAGAGATCGCAAGTCAGAATTATAATTTAATAGGAAAATGATAAAAAGAATAAATGCAATAATATCAAAAACACTGACAGAGTCAGAATACAGCCTGGAACCCTGTTAGGGTGATGGTAGTCATCCAGATGAGGTGGTCTTGTTGAAGCGTGATCCTCTGGAAGAAAGGGGGTCTGGTCTTCAGCTGAAAGTCCAGCAGTAGCTCCTGTCCTCTGGAAGTCCCGTAGGTAAGGGCTGCTGTGGTGTTCGAATTCTCAGCTTATATCCAGTATGGAATGCTTGGCTCCTCCCTCGGGGAGGAGCATCTCACAATGGGATGGTGAGTCATGAGATAAGGCCTTGATGAGCCATTAACAGAAAACAGTCCAGGAGGAAGTTATCTCTGAGTCATGCAGCAAGGCAGTGGTGGGCCCATTAACAGGGGACAATACAGGGGGAAGTTATCTATGAGTCATGGGGCAGGGCATTGATGGGCCCATTAACAGAAGGTAGCCCGGGGGTGGGGGGGGAGGCAGGGAGCACTGCCTCACCTGGTTTCAACAGTACATGAGGATGGTGATAGAATATACTGCAACCCAGGACAATTGGCGAAGCAAAAACACTCGCTCGCAGTGAGAGACTTCTCCAGGGTCAAGCTGTTCAAGTATAAGCGATTTATTATAAGAGTAAAAGGAGGGGAGACCCGTGTCCGCCACCAGCCTTGGCGTCCACGTGGTCCGGGGGAGGGGAGGCAGAACAGGTAGAGCAGGGAAGGTGAGTTTGGAAGGGAGAGGGAGGGAGTAAGAGAGACAGAGGGAAAGAGCAGGGAAGGCGAGAGGGATAGGAGCAGGGAGAGAGGGCTGAGAGTTAAGAGGGGGGAGAGGGGAGAGGGGTAAAGGGAGGAGGGAAGAGAGAAGAGTAAAGAGGCAAGAGGTAAGAGTAAAGAGCAAAGAGTAAAGAGAGCGAAGTTCTTGTTACAATCCAATATATCTTTTTCTATCGTGAATATTCTAATTACCAGAAACCAATCACCAAGAGACACACCCACTAAAGAATTTACATACAACCTATGGGCTTCCCTATATTAATATACAGTGTTGCATATTATACTCTACAGAGCTTTACAAGTTCTTTCCTTGCTTCTTTACTTTTGGACTCTTCTTATCAGCAGAAGGACATTGTTTTATCAACAGGGATTCTCCACTAGCTGGCTAGGCTATTGTTCTTTGGTTAACCAGTACTCAATATCCTATAACTCAAAGCAGGCTTTCATTTCTACTTTGATTCTAGCCTTCATATTTTCACAATCTAGTACCAAACAATCACATTCATTCCCTGTTTCACCTTCCCCAACACACTGGGCCTGTCTTTGCTGTGCTGTCATGGAGAGGAGCACGTTGGAGCTCACACTGCTATGATGTCACAGGTAGGGTAACAGTGGCTCTGACATTGCTGTGGTTTCCCAGAGAAGAGGAAATTTGGGCCCTCACTGCTCTGGTGTCACACAGAGAGGTAAAGTTGGGCTCTAACTGCTATGGTGTCTCCAACAGGGTAATCCTGGGCCTAAAATTGCTGTCGTTTCAAAGAGAGGAGCAAGTTTGGGCTGTGGCTGCACTGCTGTCCCAGAGAGTGGAACTTTGGGGCTCACACTGCTCTGGTGTCCCAGAGACGGGAACATTGGAGCTGTCACTGCTGTGTTGTCACAGAGAGAGGAACACTGGAGCTCTCCCTGCTCTGGAGTCGCGGAGAGGAGGAAATTGGGCATGTCACTGCCCTGGTGTCACAGGGAATGGAAGAGCGGGGCTGTCACTGCCGTGGAGTCCGAGAAAGGAGGAAATTTGGTGTGTGACTGCACTGCGGTCACAGCGAGTGGAACTTTGGGGCTCTCACTTCTGTGGTGGAAGAGATGAAGAAATAGGTGCTGTCACTGCTGTTGTGGTGTGACGGAGAAGAGGAAATTTGGGCCTGTCATTGCTGTGGTGTCACAGAGAGGAGCACTTTGGAGCTCACACTGCTATGATGTCACAGATAGGGTAACACTGGCTCTGATATTGCTGTGTTGTCACAGAGAGGAGGAAATTAGGCCTCTCCCTGCTCTGGTGTCACAGAGAGGGGGAAATCTGGGCTCTCACTGCTGTTGTATCAGTGAGGGCGTAACACTGGGGCTGTCATTGTTGTGGTGTCCCAGAGAGGATTAAATTGGAGCTCACACTTCTATGGTGTCCTAGACAGTGGAACTCTGGGCCTGACATTGCTGTGGTGTAACAGAGAGGAGGCAATTTGGGGCTGTCATTACTGTGATTTCACAGAGAGGGGAAGAGTCAGGCTGTCACTGCTGTGATTTCAGCAAGAGAGTGAAATGGAGGTAGTTCGAGCTGTGATGTTACAGACAGGGGAATCCTGGGACTCGGAGTGCACTGCTGTCACCGAGAGCGGAACTTTGGGGCTCTCACTGCTGTGGTGTCACAGAGAGAAAAACAGTGGTGTTGTCGCTGCTGTGGTGTCTCTGAGAGGGAAACACTGGGCCTGTCTTTGCTGTGCTGTCATGGAGAGGAGCACGTTGGAGCTCACACTGCTATGATGTCACAGGTAGGGTAACAGTGGCTGTGACATTGCTGTGGTTTCCCAGAGAAGAGGAAATTTGGGCCCTCACTGCTCTGGTGTCACACAGAGAGGTAAAGTTGGGCTCTAACTGCTATGGTGTCTCCAACAGGGTAATCGTGGGCCTAAAATTGCTGTCGTTTCAAAGAGAGGAGCAAGTTTGGGCTGTGGCTGCACTGCTGTCCCAGAGAGTGGAACTTTGGGGCTCACACTGCTCTGGTGTCCCAGAGACGGGAACATTGGAGCTGTCACTGCTGTGTTGTCACAGAGAGAGGAACACTGGAGCTCTCCCTGCTCTGGAGTCGCGGAGAGGAGGCAATTGGGCATGTCACTGCCCTGGTGTCACAGGGAATGGAAGAGCGGGGCTGTCACTGCCGTGGAGTCCGAGAAAGGAGGAAATTTGGTGTGTGACTGCACTGCGGTCACAGCGAGTGGAACTTTGGGGCTCTCACTTCTGTGGTGGAAGAGATGAAGAAATAGGTGCTGTCACTGCTGTTGTGGTGTGACGGAGAAGAGGAAATTTGGGCCTGTCATTGCTGTGGTGTCACAGAGAGGAGCACTTTGGAGTTCACACTGCTATGATGTCACAGATAGGGTAACACTGGCTCTGATATTGCTGTGTTGTCACAGAGAGGAGGAAATGAGGCCTCTCCCTGCTCTGGTGTCACAGAGAGGGGGAAATCTGGGCTCTCACTGCTGTTGTATCAGTGAGGGCGTAACACTGGGGCTGTCATTGTTGTGGTGTCCCAGAGAGGATTAAATTGGAGCTCACACTTCTATGGTGTCCTAGACAGTGGAACTCTGGGCCTGACATTGCTGTGGTGTAACAGAGAGGAGGCAATTTGGGGCTGTCATTACTGTGATTTCACAGAGAGGGGAAGAGTCAGGCTGTCACTGCTGTGATTTCAGCGAGAGAGTGAAATGGAGGTAGTTCGAGCTGTGATGTTCCAGACAGGGGAATCCTGGGACTCGGAGTGCACTGCTGTCACCGAGAGCGGAACTTTGGGGCTCTCACTGCTGTGGTGTCACAGAGAGAGAAACAGTGGTGTTGTCGCTGCTGTGGTGTCTCTGAGAGGGAAACACTGGTATTGGTGTACTAGTTTGAAATCAAACCAGTGAGAGATCGCAAGTCAGAATTATAATTTAATAGGAAAATGATAAAAAGAATAAATGCAATAATATCAAAAACACTGACAGAGTCAGAATACAGCCTGGAACCCTGTTAGGGTGATGGTAGTCATCCAGATGAGGTGGTCTTGTTGAAGCGTGATCTTCTGGAAGAAAGGGGGTCTGGTCTTCAGCTGAAAGTCCAGCAGTAGCTCCTGTCTTCTGGAAGTCTCGTAGGTAAGGGCTGCTGTGGTGTTCGAATTCTCAGCTTATATCCAGTATGGAATGCTTGGCTCCTCCCTCGGGGAGGAGCATCTCACAATGGGATGGTGAGTCATGAGATAAGGCCTTGATGAGCCATTAACAGAAAACAGTCCAGGAGGAAGTTATCTCTGAGTCATGCAGCAAGGCAGTGGTGGGCCCATTAACAGGGGACAATACAGGGGGAAGTTATCTATGAGTCATGGGGCAGGGCATTGATGGGCCCATTAACAGAAGGTAGCCCGGGGGGGGGGGGGGAGGCAGGGAGCACTGCCTCACCTGGTTTCAACAGTACATGAGGATGGTGATAGAATATACTGCAACCCAGGACATAATCCACCCCTTATTCTATTACCATCTACATAATTCCAAATCAGTACCTTCCTTAAACTCCACACACACACACACACACATATATATATATATACAATGGAACCTTACACACAGTTCTCACTTAAAATGAGGTCTCTTTGTGGCACACATCGGGTTTCTCCATCTTTCCGCATTACCCACTAAGTGCAACCAGGTCCTTGAGCGAAGACAATCCCACGGATAGGTTTGCTCTTGCCTGAGGTGGGATTAATCCAAACAGTCTTTCTTAACATACCTCTCATGTGTACTACAGGGACTTTATCTCTATCTACCGTGTGCAAGGGTTCAGACTGGGCAGGACCAGCTCGATTGATGGATCTTCTGGTGTTAACCATCCAGGTGGCTTTTGCTAAGTTCACTTCCTAATTTTTGAAGGTTCCTCCACCAAGTGCTTTTAGGGTAGTCTTGAGTAGTCTATTGCACCGTTCAACTTTCCCAGCAGCTGGTGCATGATAAGGGATATGATAGATCTATTCAATTCTATGTTCTCTGGCCTAAGTACTTACGAGGCTGTTCTTGAAATGCGTCCCGTTGTCTGACTCGATTTTCTCAGGGGTGCCATGTCTCTAAAGGACTTGCTTTTCCAGGCCTAAGATGGTGTTCCGGGCAGTAGCATGAGGCACAGGGTATGTCTCCAGCCATCCAGTGGTTGCTTCTACCATGGTCAACACGTAGCGCTTGCCTTGGCGGGTTTGGGGAAGGGTGATGTAGTCAATTTGCCAGGCTTCCCTATACCTGTACTTGGACCATCTTCCACCGTACCACAGAGGCTTCACTCGCTTGGCCTGTTTGATTGTAGCGCAGGTCTCGCAGTTGTGGATAACTTGTGAGATGTTGTCTATAGTAAGGTCTACCCCTCGCTCACGAGCCCATCGGTACGTTGCATCTCGTCCCTGATGACCAGAGGCATCATGGGCCCAACGAGCTAAAAATAATTCTCCCTTGTGCTGCCAGTCTAGATCTACCTGTGATATTTTCACCTTGGCAGCTCGATCCACCTGCTCATTGTTACGGTGCTCTTCATTAGCTCGACTTTTGGGTACATGAGTATCTACGTGTCGAACTTTCACGATCAGCTTCTCCACCCGAGCGGTGATGTCTTGCCAAATCTCAGCGGCCCAGATGGGTTTCTCTCTGCGCTGCCAGTTGGCTTTTCTCCAGCGATCTAGCCATCCCCACAGAGCATTAGCTACCATCCAGGAGTCAGTGTAGAGATAGAGCCTCGGCCACTTCTCTCTTTCAGCAATATCTAAAGCCAGCTGGACAGCTTTAAGTTCTGCGACCTGACTCGATCTACCCTTTCTCTCGGTAGCTTGTGCAACTCGTCGTGTGGGGCTCTATACAGCAGCTTTCCATTTCCGGTTAGTGCTTACAATTCGGCAGGAACTATCGGTGAAGAGGGCATATCGTTTTTCACTCTCTGGTAGCTCATTATATGGTGGGGCTTTCTCAGCACGTGTCACTTGCTCCTCTTCTTCAGAAGATAATCTAAAAGTCTCACTTTCAGGCCAGTTTGTTATAATTTCCAGAATCTCAGGGCGGTTCAGGTTTCTAATACGGGCACGCTGTGTAATGAGGGCAATCTATTTGCTCCAAGTAGCATCGGTGGCATGATGCGTGGAAGGAATCTTTCTCTTGAACATCCACCCCAGCACCGGCAGTCGGGGTGCCAGAAGCAGCTGCGCTTCAGTACCAATGACTTCTGAGGCAGCTTGGACTTCTTCATAGGCGGCTAAAATTTCTTTCTCTGTTGGGGTGTAGTTGGCTTCGGATCTTCTGTAGCTTCGGCTCCAGAATCCCAGTGGTCGACCCCGAGTCTCACCAGGCACCTTCTGCCAAAGGCTCCAGGACAGACCATTGTTCCCGGCTGCAGAGTAGAGCACGTTTTTCACTTCTGGCCCCGTTCTGACTGGACCAAGGGCTACCGCATGAGCGATTTCCTGCTTGATCTGGGCGAAAGCTTGTTGCTGTTTAGGGCCCTAATGGAAATTGTTCTTCTTGCGGGTAACCAGGTAGAGAGGGCTTACAATCTGGCTATATTCAGGAATGTGCATTCTCCAAAAGCCTATGGCACCTAGGAAAGCTTGTGTTTCCTTCTTGTTGGTCGGTGGAGACATCGCAGTGATCTTATTGATGACTTCAGTGGGAATTTGACGCCGTCTATCTTGCCACTTTACCCCCAGGAACTGGATCTCCCGGGCAGGTCCCTTGACTTTGCTCTTCTTGATGGCAAAACCAGCCTTCAGGAGAATCTGGATGATCTTCTGTCCCTTCTCAAATACTTCTGCTGCCGTGTTCCCCCACATAATGATGTCATTAATGTACTGCAGGTGTTCTGGAGCCTCACCTTTTTCTAGCACAGTCTGGATCAGTCCATGGCAGATAGTAGGACTGTGCTTCCACCCCTGGGGCAATCGGTTCCAGGTATACTGCACACCTCTCCAGGTGAAGGCAAACTGAGGCCTGCACTCTGCTGCCAGAGGAATGGAGAAAAACGCATTTGCAATATCAATGGTCGCGTACCACTTTGCTGCCTTGGATTCCAGCTCATACTGAAGCTCCAGCATGTCTGGTACGGCTGCACTCAGTGGTGGCGTGACTTCATTCAGTCTACGGTAATCCACCGTCAGTCTCTATTCTCTACTGGACTTACGCACTGGCCATATGGGGCTGTTAAAGGGTGAACGAGCTTTGCTGACCACTCCTTGGCTCTCCAGCTCACGAATCATCGTATGGATGGGGACTACAGAGTCTCTGTCGGTGCGGTATTGCCGACGGTGCACTGTTGCTCTGGCAATTGGTACCTGTTGTTCTTCAACTCTCAGTAGTCTCACAGCAGAAGGGTTGTCTGAGAGACCAGGCAAGGTACTCAGTTGTCTGATGCTTTCTGTCTCTAGAGCAGCTATCCCAAAAGCCCAGCGATAACCTTTTGGGTCTTTGAAGTACTCGTTCTTGAGGTAATCTATGCCGAGGATGCATGGGGCCTCTGGACCAGTCACGATGGGGTGTTTCTGCCACTTATTCCCAGTTAAACTCACTTCAGCTTCCAGTACCGTGAGCTCCTGGGATCCCCCTGTCACCCCAGAAATAGAAATGGGTTCCGCTCCCACATACCTTGATGGCATTAGAGTGCATTGAGCGCCGGTATCAACTAAAGCCGTATATCTTTGTGGGTCAGATGTGCCAGGCCATCGGATCCACACTGTCTAATAGATCCGGTTGTCCCTCTCTTCTACCTGGCTAGAGGCAGGGACCCTCTAATCTTGGTCATGGTGCACGTTGCTCTCTTCCGGTGAATATGCTCTTGATGTCTCTTCAAGAGGATCACTCATATCATCATTTCTATACCTTCTGATGTTCTGGCCACGAGAGACCGGAGCGGCGCTGGCTCTAGATGAGCTCCTTGTGGTAGTTGTCCCTCTTTTTAGTTCACGTACCCGGGCTGCTAAGGAGGAGGTGGGTTTTCCATCCCACTTCCTCATGTCTTCTCCATGCTCCTGGAGAAAAAACCAGAGGTTACCTCGTGGAGTGTATCCTTTCTCCCTGGCTGGGGAATGCCTACTCTTAATAGCAGAGACTCTTGTTGGTTCTGGGGAGACGTGGTAAATTTTTTCTTTAAGTTCTTTTTTTAGTTTCTGATGGCCTTCTTCAATCAAGCTCCGGACTTGCTCAGCCAGCCTTGTTTCTACAGATGAGACATGGGTGCGAAACGGGGCAGTGACAGTGTCTTCGTAGATTCTTAGTTTATTGGCCAGGACACCCACCCTGTCTTCACCTTCCCTCCATTGCAGTGTTGCCAGGTAACGGGAGTACATCTCTGGTCCAAGCCGTGCAAATCTCAGCCACATCTGTGACGTGCACTGGACACCATCTGGGCTCTTAGGAAATCTCTCATCTTCTGCAAAAATGATCTCCAGCACAGCCAACTCCCTCAGGCATCGGATACCCTGTTCCATTGTGCTCCATTTTCCCTGGTGCACCTGGAGGTCTTCTTTGCAGAGGTATCTGTCCCTTACACTTGTCAGCAGTCGCTTCCAGAGGCTGAGAGTTTCTTGGGTTCTCCCAATCCCCTGGTCAATGACCACATCCCGGGACAGCGATCCCAGTTGCCTGGCCTCACTTCTATCCAGGATGGTGTCGTTTGTTGCAGCGTCCCAGATGCGGAGCAGCTAGGTTAGGATGGACTCGTTCGTCTGGCGGGTGAATTCCCTCCGCAGGTCACGCAGCTCACCTAGGGATAGAGAGCGAGTGATAATCTCTGGTTCTGTCTCTTCCGCTGCGTGTGAAGGTCCTGCCTCACCCTCATCAGTCACTATGCGGACTGATTTGCTTTTTGATTTCTTTTTCTGAATGGGGGCAACTTCTACCGGTTTAGGCTGCTCTGGTTCGGTGACTGTTTGTGTGGAGGTGCTCATGGCCCTTTTGGTTCCTTTCTCTTCTGTGGTAGTCTGCGTAGACATGGACGCTGTTGTTTTGCTCTTGGTTCCTTTCTCCTCTGTGGCAGTCTGAGTGGACACGGATGCTGTTGCTTTGCTCTTGGTTTCTTTCTCTTCTGTGGCAGTCTGCGTAGACACGGACGCTGTGGCTTTGCTCTTGGTTCCTTTCTCCTCTGTGGCAGTCTGTGTGGTCATGGATGCTGTTGCTCTGCTCTTGGTTCTTTTCTCTTCCTCCTCAAGAAGACGCTGTACCACACTAAACAGTGCTTTGTTTCTAAGCATGGTGTACATGGTGCAGGCCATGCAGAGAAAACAAAACAGCAAGACTAGGCTGTCCTTGGCATCCAGAGAGAACTCAATATTTTTAAAAACTGCTGTGCCTGACCTGAAAGGCTGGAAGAAACTACTCTCCACTCTTCCCACCAAGGGCAGGGTGCGATTGTTGAGAAGGTCTCAGATGTAGCAGCCCAGACTAGGACAAGCAAACAAAATTGAGTATATATTCCGAATGGTATTCATTGCCTCACAGGTTATCATGCTATAAGCATAATAAACCAATAAAGAAATTCTCATACCATTCCCTGGTCTCAACAGGAGCAATACAACAGGCAAGTAGTTCCCCATGTGAGGGAAAATATAGAGAGCAAGATACAGTACCCATATAGACAAGCTAACCACCATGGTGGATAGGTTTCTGTTAATATGAAATTGCAATTCTGACTTTCTCTCAGGTTAATGCCCCACGTTGGGCGCCAAAATATGTACTAGTTTGAAATCAAACCAGTGAGAGATCGCAAGTCAGAATTATAATTTAATAGGAAAATGATAAAAAGAATAAATGCAATAATATCAAAAACACTGACAGAGTCAGAATACAGCCTGGAACCCTGTTAGGGTGATGGTAGTCATCCAGATGAGGTGGTCTTGTTGAAGCGTGATCCTCTGGAAGAAAGGGGGTCTGGTCTTCAGCTGAAAGTCCAGCAGTAGCTCCTGTCCTCTGGAAGTCCCGTAGGTAAGGGCTGCTGTGGTGTTCGAATTCTCAGCTTATATCCAGTATGGAATGCTTGGCTCCTCCCTCGGGGAGGAGCATCTCACAATGGGATGGTGAGTCATGAGATAAGGCCTTGATGAGCCATTAACAGAAAACAGTCCAGGAGGAAGTTATCTCTGAGTCATGCAGCAAGGCAGTGGTGGGCCCATTAACAGGGGACAATACAGGGGGAAGTTATCTATGAGTCATGGGGCAGGGCATTGATGGGCCCATTAACAGAAGGTAGCCCGGGGGTGGGGGGGGAGGCAGGGAGCACTGCCTCACCTGGTTTCAACAGTACATGAGGATGGTGATAGAATATACTGCAACCCAGGACAATTGGCGAAGCAAAAACACTCGCTCGCAGTGAGAGACTTCTCCAGGGTCAAGCTGTTCAAGTATAAGCGATTTATTATAAGAGTAAAAGGAGGGGAGACCCGTGTCCGCCACCAGCCTTGGCGTCCACGTGGTCCGGGGGAGGGGAGGCAGAACAGGTAGAGCAGGGAAGGTGAGTTTGGAAGGGAGAGGGAGGGAGTAAGAGAGACAGAGGGAAAGAGCAGGGAAGGCGAGAGGGATAGGAGCAGGGAGAGAGGGCTGAGAGTTAAGAGGGGGGAGAGGGGTAAAGGGAGGAGGGAAGAGAGAAGAGTAAAGAGGCAAGAGGTAAGAGTAAAGAGCAAAGAGTAAAGAGAGCGAAGTTCT
This sequence comes from Cyanistes caeruleus, assembly GCF_971803275.1. NCBI lineage: Eukaryota > Metazoa > Chordata > Aves > Passeriformes > Paridae > Cyanistes > Cyanistes caeruleus. Next base: position 118,355,164 of record NC_141703.1, read on the forward strand.
TGTTACAATCCAATATATCTTTTTCTATCGTGAATATTCTAATTACCAGAAACCAATCACCAAGAGACACACCCACTAAAGAATTTACATACAACCTATGGGCTTCCCTATATTAATATACAGTGTTGCATATTATACTCTACAGAGCTTTACAAGTTCTTTCCTTGCTTCTTTACTTTTGGACTCTTCTTATCAGCAGAAGGACATTGTTTTATCAACAGGGATTCTCCACTAGCTGGCTAGGCTATTGTTCTTTGGTTAACCAGTACTCAATATCCTATAACTCAAAGCAGGCTTTCATTTCTACTTTGATTCTAGCCTTCATATTTTCACAATCTAGTACCAAACAATCACATTCATTCCCTGTTTCACCTTCCCCAACACACTGGGCCTGTCTTTGCTGTGCTGTCATGGAGAGGAGCACGTTGGAGCTCACACTGCTATGATGTCACAGGTAGGGTAACAGTGGCTGTGACATTGCTGTGGTTTCCCAGAGAAGAGGAAATTTGGGCCCTCACTGCTCTGGTGTCACACAGAGAGGTAAAGTTGGGCTCTAACTGCTATGGTGTCTCCAACAGGGTAATCCTGGGCCTAAAATTGCTGTCGTTTCAAAGAGAGGAGCAAGTTTGGGCTGTGGCTGCACTGCTGTCCCAGAGAGTGGAACTTTGGGGCTCACACTGCTCTGGTGTCCCAGAGACGGGAACATTGGAGCTGTCACTGCTGTGTTGTCACAGAGAGAGGAACACTGGAGCTCTCCCTGCTCTGGAGTCGCGGAGAGGAGGAAATTGGGCATGTCACTGCCCTGGTGTCACAGGGAATGGAAGAGCGGGGCTGTCACTGCCGTGGAGTCAGAGAAAGGAGGAAATTTGGTGTGTGACTGCACTGCGGTCACAGCGAGTGGAACTTTGGGGCTCTCACTTCTGTGGTGGAAGAGATGAAGAAATAGGTGCTGTCACTGCTGTTGTGGTGTGACGGAGAAGAGGAAATTTGGGCCTGTCATTGCTGTGGTGTCACAGAGAGGAGCACTTTGGAGCTCACACTGCTATGATGTCACAGATAGGGTAACACTGGCTCTGATATTGCTGTGTTGTCACAGAGAGGAGGAAATTAGGCCTCTCCCTGCTCTGGTGTCACAGAGAGGGGGAAATCTGGGCTCTCACTGCTGTTGTATCAGTGAGGGCGTAACACTGGGGCTGTCATTGTTGTGGTGTCCCAGAGAGGATTAAATTGGAGCTCACACTTCTATGGTGTCCTAGACAGTGGAACTCTGGGCCTGACATTGCTGTGGTGTAACAGAGAGGAGGCAATTTGGGGCTGTCATTACTGTGATTTCACAGAGAGGGGAAGAGTCAGGCTGTCACTGCTGTGATTTCAGCGAGAGAGTGAAATGGAGGTAGTTCGAGCTGTGATGTTCCAGACAGGGGAATCCTGGGACTCGGAGTGCACTGCTGTCACCGAGAGCGGAACTTTGGGGCTCTCACTGCTGTGGTGTCACAGAGAGAGAAACAGTGGTGTTGTCGCTGCTGTGGTGTCTCTGAGAGGGAAACACTGGTATTGGTGTACTAGTTTGAAATCAAACCAGTGAGAGATCGCAAGTCAGAATTATAATTTAATAGGAAAATGATAAAAAGAATAAATGCAATAATATCAAAAACACTGACAGAGTCAGAATACAGCCTGGAACCCTGTTAGGGTGATGGTAGTCATCCAGATGAGGTGGTCTTGTTGAAGCGTGATCTTCTGGAAGAAAGGGGGTCTGGTCTTCAGCTGAAAGTCCAGCAGTAGCTCCTGTCTTCTGGAAGTCTCGTAGGTAAGGGCTGCTGTGGTGTTCGAATTCTCAGCTTATATCCAGTATGGAATGCTTGGCTCCTCCCTCGGGGAGGAGCATCTCACAATGGGATGGTGAGTCATGAGATAAGGCCTTGATGAGCCATTAACAGAAAACAGTCCAGGAGGAAGTTATCTCTGAGTCATGCAGCAAGGCAGTGGTGGGCCCATTAACAGGGGACAATACAGGGGGAAGTTATCTATGAGTCATGGGGCAGGGCATTGATGGGCCCATTAACAGAAGGTAGCCCGGGGGGGGGGGGGGAGGCAGGGAGCACTGCCTCACCTGGTTTCAACAGTACATGAGGATGGTGATAGAATATACTGCAACCCAGGACATAATCCACCCCTTATTCTATTACCATCTACATAATTCCAAATCAGTACCTTCCTTAAACTCCACACACACACACACACACATATATATATATATACAATGGAACCTTACACACAGTTCTCACTTAAAATGAGGTCTCTTTGTGGCACACATCGGGTTTCTCCATCTTTCCGCATTACCCACTAAGTGCAACCAGGTCCTTGAGCGAAGACAATCCCACGGATAGGTTTGCTCTTGCCTGAGGTGGGATTAATCCAAACAGTCTTTCTTAACATACCTCTCATGTGTACTACAGGGACTTTATCTCTATCTACCGTGTGCAAGGGTTCAGACTGGGCAGGACCAGCTCGATTGATGGATCTTCTGGTGTTAACCATCCAGGTGGCTTTTGCTAAGTTCACTTCCTAATTTTTGAAGGTTCCTCCACCAAGTGCTTTTAGGGTAGTCTTGAGTAGTCTATTGCACCGTTCAACTTTCCCAGCAGCTGGTGCATGATAAGGGATATGATAGATCTATTCAATTCTATGTTCTCTGGCCTAAGTACTTACGAGGCTGTTCTTGAAATGCGTCCCGTTGTCTGACTCGATTTTCTCAGGGGTGCCATGTCTCTAAAGGACTTGCTTTTCCAGGCCTAAGATGGTGTTCCGGGCAGTAGCATGAGGCACAGGGTATGTCTCCAGCCATCCAGTGGTTGCTTCTACCATGGTCAACACGTAGCGCTTGCCTTGGCGGGTTTGGGGAAGGGTGATGTAGTCAATTTGCCAGGCTTCCCTATACCTGTACTTGGACCATCTTCCACCGTACCACAGAGGCTTCACTCGCTTGGCCTGTTTGATTGTAGCGCAGGTCTCGCAGTTGTGGATAACTTGTGAGATGTTGTCTATAGTAAGGTCTACCCCTCGCTCACGAGCCCATCGGTACGTTGCATCTCGTCCCTGATGACCAGAGGCATCATGGGCCCAACGAGCTAAAAATAATTCTCCCTTGTGCTGCCAGTCTAGATCTACCTGTGATATTTTCACCTTGGCAGCTCGATCCACCTGCTCATTGTTACGGTGCTCTTCATTAGCTCGACTTTTGGGTACATGAGTATCTACGTGTCGAACTTTCACGATCAGCTTCTCCACCCGAGCGGTGATGTCTTGCCAAATCTCAGCGGCCCAGATGGGTTTCTCTCTGCGCTGCCAGTTGGCTTTTCTCCAGCGATCTAGCCATCCCCACAGAGCATTAGCTACCATCCAGGAGTCAGTGTAGAGATAGAGCCTCGGCCACTTCTCTCTTTCAGCAATATCTAAAGCCAGCTGGACAGCTTTAAGTTCTGCGACCTGACTCGATCTACCCTTTCTCTCGGTAGCTTGTGCAACTCGTCGTGTGGGGCTCTATACAGCAGCTTTCCATTTCCGGTTAGTGCTTACAATTCGGCAGGAACTATCGGTGAAGAGGGCATATCGTTTTTCACTCTCTGGTAGCTCATTATATGGTGGGGCTTTCTCAGCACGTGTCACTTGCTCCTCTTCTTCAGAAGATAATCTAAAAGTCTCACTTTCAGGCCAGTTTGTTATAATTTCCAGAATCTCAGGGCGGTTCAGGTTTCTAATACGGGCACGCTGTGTAATGAGGGCAATCTATTTGCTCCAAGTAGCATCGGTGGCATGATGCGTGGAAGGAATCTTTCTCTTGAACATCCACCCCAGCACCGGCAGTCGGGGTGCCAGAAGCAGCTGCGCTTCAGTACCAATGACTTCTGAGGCAGCTTGGACTTCTTCATAGGCGGCTAAAATTTCTTTCTCTGTTGGGGTGTAGTTGGCTTCGGATCTTCTGTAGCTTCGGCTCCAGAATCCCAGTGGTCGACCCCGAGTCTCACCAGGCACCTTCTGCCAAAGGCTCCAGGACAGACCATTGTTCCCGGCTGCAGAGTAGAGCACGTTTTTCACTTCTGGCCCCGTTCTGACTGGACCAAGGGCTACCGCATGAGCGATTTCCTGCTTGATCTGGGCGAAAGCTTGTTGCTGTTTAGGGCCCTAATGGAAATTGTTCTTCTTGCGGGTAACCAGGTAGAGAGGGCTTACAATCTGGCTATATTCAGGAATGTGCATTCTCCAAAAGCCTATGGCACCTAGGAAAGCTTGTGTTTCCTTCTTGTTGGTCGGTGGAGACATCGCAGTGATCTTATTGATGACTTCAGTGGGAATTTGACGCCGTCTATCTTGCCACTTTACCCCCAGGAACTGGATCTCCCGGGCAGGTCCCTTGACTTTGCTCTTCTTGATGGCAAAACCAGCCTTCAGGAGAATCTGGATGATCTTCTGTCCCTTCTCAAATACTTCTGCTGCCGTGTTCCCCCACATAATGATGTCATTAATGTACTGCAGGTGTTCTGGAGCCTCACCTTTTTCTAGCACAGTCTGGATCAGTCCATGGCAGATAGTAGGACTGTGCTTCCACCCCTGGGGCAATCGGTTCCAGGTATACTGCACACCTCTCCAGGTGAAGGCAAACTGAGGCCTGCACTCTGCTGCCAGAGGAATGGAGAAAAACGCATTTGCAATATCAATGGTCGCGTACCACTTTGCTGCCTTGGATTCCAGCTCATACTGAAGCTCCAGCATGTCTGGTACGGCTGCACTCAGTGGTGGCGTGACTTCATTCAGTCTACGGTAATCCACCGTCAGTCTCTATTCTCTACTGGACTTACGCACTGGCCATATGGGGCTGTTAAAGGGTGAACGAGCTTTGCTGACCACTCCTTGGCTCTCCAGCTCACGAATCATCGTATGGATGGGGACTACAGAGTCTCTGTCGGTGCGGTATTGCCGACGGTGCACTGTTGCTCTGGCAATTGGTACCTGTTGTTCTTCAACTCTCAGTAGTCTCACAGCAGAAGGGTTGTCTGAGAGACCAGGCAAGGTACTCAGTTGTCTGATGCTTTCTGTCTCTAGAGCAGCTATCCCAAAAGCCCAGCGATAACCTTTTGGGTCTTTGAAGTACTCGTTCTTGAGGTAATCTATGCCGAGGATGCATGGGGCCTCTGGACCAGTCACGATGGGGTGTTTCTGCCACTTATTCCCAGTTAAACTCACTTCAGCTTCCAGTACCGTGAGCTCCTGGGATCCCCCTGTCACCCCAGAAATAGAAATGGGTTCCGCTCCCACATACCTTGATGGCATTAGAGTGCATTGAGCGCCGGTATCAACTAAAGCCGTATATCTTTGTGGGTCAGATGTGCCAGGCCATCGGATCCACACTGTCTAATAGATCCGGTTGTCCCTCTCTTCTACCTGGCTAGAGGCAGGGACCCTCTAATCTTGGTCATGGTGCACGTTGCTCTCTTCCGGTGAATATGCTCTTGATGTCTCTTCAAGAGGATCACTCATATCATCATTTCTATACCTTCTGATGTTCTGGCCACGAGAGACCGGAGCGGCGCTGGCTCTAGATGAGCTCCTTGTGGTAGTTGTCCCTCTTTTTAGTTCACGTACCCGGGCTGCTAAGGAGGAGGTGGGTTTTCCATCCCACTTCCTCATGTCTTCTCCATGCTCCTGGAGAAAAAACCAGAGGTTACCTCGTGGAGTGTATCCTTTCTCCCTGGCTGGGGAATGCCTACTCTTAATAGCAGAGACTCTTGTTGGTTCTGGGGAGACGTGGTAAATTTTTTCTTTAAGTTCTTTTTTTAGTTTCTGATGGCCTTCTTCAATCAAGCTCCGGACTTGCTCAGCCAGCCTTGTTTCTACAGATGAGACATGGGTGCGAAACGGGGCAGTGACAGTGTCTTCGTAGATTCTTAGTTTATTGGCCAGGACACCCACCCTGTCTTCACCTTCCCTCCATTGCAGTGTTGCCAGGTAACGGGAGTACATCTCTGGTCCAAGCCGTGCAAATCTCAGCCACATCTGTGACGTGCACTGGACACCATCTGGGCTCTTAGGAAATCTCTCATCTTCTGCAAAAATGATCTCCAGCACAGCCAACTCCCTCAGGCATCGGATACCCTGTTCCATTGTGCTCCATTTTCCCTGGTGCACCTGGAGGTCTTCTTTGCAGAGGTATCTGTCCCTTACACTTGTCAGCAGTCGCTTCCAGAGGCTGAGAGTTTCTTGGGTTCTCCCAATCCCCTGGTCAATGACCACATCCCGGGACAGCGATCCCAGTTGCCTGGCCTCACTTCTATCCAGGATGGTGTCGTTTGTTGCAGCGTCCCAGATGCGGAGCAGCTAGGTTAGGATGGACTCGTTCGTCTGGCGGGTGAATTCCCTCCGCAGGTCACGCAGCTCACCTAGGGATAGAGAGCGAGTGATAATCTCTGGTTCTGTCTCTTCCACTGCGTGTGAAGGTCCTGCCTCACCCTCATCAGTCACTATGCGGACTGATTTGCTTTTTGATTTCTTTTTCTGAATGGGGGCAACTTCTACCGGTTTAGGCTGCTCTGGTTCGGTGACTGTTTGTGTGGAGGTGCTCATGGCCCTTTTGGTTCCTTTCTCTTCTGTGGTAGTCTGCGTAGACATGGACGCTGTTGTTTTGCTCTTGGTTCCTTTCTCCTCTGTGGCAGTCTGAGTGGACACGGATGCTGTTGCTTTGCTCTTGGTTTCTTTCTCTTCTGTGGCAGTCTGCGTAGACACGGACGCTGTGGCTTTGCTCTTGGTTCCTTTCTCCTCTGTGGCAGTCTGTGTGGTCATGGATGCTGTTGCTCTGCTCTTGGTTCTTTTCTCTTCCTCCTCAAGAAGACGCTGTACCACACTAAACAGTGCTTTGTTTCTAAGCATGGTGTACATGGTGCAGGCCATGCAGAGAAAACAAAACAGCAAGACTAGGCTGTCCTTGGCATCCAGAGAGAACTCAATATTTTTAAAAACTGCTGTGCCTGACCTGAAAGGCTGGAAGAAACTACTCTCCACTCTTCCCACCAAGGGCAGGGTGCGATTGTTGAGAAGGTCTCAGATGTAGCAGCCCAGACTAGGACAAGCAAACAAAATTGAGTATATATTCCGAATGGTATTCATTGCCTCACAGGTTATCATGCTATAAGCATAATAAACCAATAAAGAAATTCTCATACCATTCCCTGGTCTCAACAGGAGCAATACAACAGGCAAGTAGTTCCCCATGTGAGGGAAAATATAGAGAGCAAGATACAGTACCCATATAGACAAGCTAACCACCATGGTGGATAGGTTTCTGTTAATATGAAATTGCAATTCTGACTTTCTCTCAGGTTAATGCCCCACGTTGGGCGCCAAAATATGTACTAGTTTGAAATCAAACCAGTGAGAGATCGCAAGTCAGAATTATAATTTAATAGGAAAATGATAAAAAGAATAAATGCAATAATATCAAAAACACTGACAGAGTCAGAATACAGCCTGGAACCCTGTTAGGGTGATGGTAGTCATCCAGATGAGGTGGTCTTGTTGAAGCGTGATCCTCTGGAAGAAAGGGGGTCTGGTCTTCAGCTGAAAGTCCAGCAGTAGCTCCTGTCCTCTGGAAGTCCCGTAGGTAAGGGCTGCTGTGGTGTTCGAATTCTCAGCTTATATCCAGTATGGAATGCTTGGCTCCTCCCTCGGGGAGGAGCATCTCACAATGGGATGGTGAGTCATGAGATAAGGCCTTGATGAGCCATTAACAGAAAACAGTCCAGGAGGAAGTTATCTCTGAGTCATGCAGCAAGGCAGTGGTGGGCCCATTAACAGGGGACAATACAGGGGGAAGTTATCTATGAGTCATGGGGCAGGGCATTGATGGGCCCATTAACAGAAGGTAGCCCGGGGGTGGGGGGGGAGGCAGGGAGCACTGCCTCACCTGGTTTCAACAGTACATGAGGATGGTGATAGAATATACTGCAACCCAGGACAATTGGCGAAGCAAAAACACTCGCTCGCAGTGAGAGACTTCTCCAGGGTCAAGCTGTTCAAGTATAAGCGATTTATTATAAGAGTAAAAGGAGGGGAGACCCGTGTCCGCCACCAGCCTTGGCGTCCACGTGGTCCGGGGGAGGGGAGGCAGAACAGGTAGAGCAGGGAAGGTGAGTTTGGAAGGGAGAGGGAGGGAGTAAGAGAGACAGAGGGAAAGAGCAGGGAAGGCGAGAGGGATAGGAGCAGGGAGAGAGGGCTGAGAGTTAAGAGGGGGGAGAGGGGTAAAGGGAGGAGGGAAGAGAGAAGAGTAAAGAGGCAAGAGGTAAGAGTAAAGAGCAAAGAGTAAAGAGAGCGAAGTTCTTGTTACAATCCAATATATCTTTTTCTATCGTGAATATTCTAATTACCAGAAACCAATCACCAAGAGACACACCCACTAAAGAATTTACATACAACCTATGGGCTTCCCTATATTAATATACAGTGTTGCATATTATACTCTACAGAGCTTTACAAGTTCTTTCCTTGCTTCTTTACTTTTGGACTCTTCTTATCAGCAGAAGGACATTGTTTTATCAACAGGGATTCTCCACTAGCTGGCTAGGCTATTGTTCTTTGGTTAACCAGTACTCAATATCCTATAACTCAAAGCAGGCTTTCATTTCTACTTTGATTCTAGCCTTCATATTTTCACAATCTAGTACCAAACAATCACATTCATTCCCTGTTTCACCTTCCCCAACACACTGGGCCTGTCTTTGCTGTGCTGTCATGGAGAGGAGCACGTTGGAGCTCACACTGCTATGATGTCACAGGTAGGGTAACAGTGGCTCTGACATTGCTGTGGTTTCCCAGAGAAGAGGAAATTTGGGCCCTCACTGCTCTGGTGTCACACAGAGAGGTAAAGTTGGGCTCTAACTGCTATGGTGTCTCCAACAGGGTAATCCTGGGCCTAAAATTGCTGTCGTTTCAAAGAGAGGAGCAAGTTTGGGCTGTGGCTGCACTGCTGTCCCAGAGAGTGGAACTTTGGGGCTCACACTGCTCTGGTGTCCCAGAGACGGGAACATTGGAGCTGTCACTGCTGTGTTGTCACAGAGAGAGGAACACTGGAGCTCTCCCTGCTCTGGAGTCGCGGAGAGGAGGAAATTGGGCATGTCACTGCCCTGGTGTCACAGGGAATGGAAGAGCGGGGCTGTCACTGCCGTGGAGTCAGAGAAAGGAGGAAATTTGGTGTGTGACTGCACTGCGGTCACAGCGAGTGGAACTTTGGGGCTCTCACTTCTGTGGTGGAAGAGATGAAGAAATAGGTGCTGTCACTGCTGTTGTGGTGTGACGGAGAAGAGGAAATTTGGGCCTGTCATTGCTGTGGTGTCACAGAGAGGAGCACTTTGGAGCTCACACTGCTATGATGTCACAGATAGGGTAACACTGGCTCTGATATTGCTGTGTTGTCACAGAGAGGAGGAAATGAGGCCTCTCCCTGCTCTGGTGTCACAGAGAGGGGGAAATCTGGGCTCTCACTGCTGTTGTATCAGTGAGGGCGTAACACTGGGGCTGTCATTGTTGTGGTGTCCCAGAGAGGATTAAATTGGAGCTCACACTTCTATGGTGTCCTAGACAGTGGAACTCTGGGCCTGACATTGCTGTGGTGTAACAGAGAGGAGGCAATTTGGGGCTGTCATTACTGTGATTTCACAGAGAGGGGAAGAGTCAGGCTGTCACTGCTGTGATTTCAGCGAGAGAGTGAAATGGAGGTAGTTCGAGCTGTGATGTTCCAGACAGGGGAATCCTGGGACTCGGAGTGCACTGCTGTCACCGAGAGCGGAACTTTGGGGCTCTCACTGCTGTGGTGTCACAGAGAGAGAAACAGTGGTGTTGTCGCTGCTGTGGTGTCTCTGAGAGGGAAACACTGGTATTGGTGTACTAGTTTGAAATCAAACCAGTGAGAGATCGCAAGTCAGAATTATAATTTAATAGGAAAATGATAAAAAGAATAAATGCAATAATATCAAAAACACTGACAGAGTCAGAATACAGCCTGGAACCCTGTTAGGGTGATGGTAGTCATCCAGATGAGGTGGTCTTGTTGAAGCGTGATCTTCTGGAAGAAAGGGGGTCTGGTCTTCAGCTGAAAGTCCAGCAGTAGCTCCTGTCTTCTGGAAGTCTCGTAGGTAAGGGCTGCTGTGGTGTTCGAATTCTCAGCTTATATCCAGTATGGAATGCTTGGCTCCTCCCTCGGGGAGGAGCATCTCACAATGGGATGGTGAGTCATGAGATAAGGCCTTGATGAGCCATTAACAGAAAACAGTCCAGGAGGAAGTTATCTCTGAGTCATGCAGCAAGGCAGTGGTGGGCCCATTAACAGGGGACAATACAGGGGGAAGTTATCTATGAGTCATGGGGCAGGGCATTGATGGGCCCATTAACAGAAGGTAGCCCGGGGGGGGGGGGGGAGGCAGGGAGCACTGCCTCACCTGGTTTCAACAGTACATGAGGATGGTGATAGAATATACTGCAACCCAGGACATAATCCACCCCTTATTCTATTACCATCTACATAATTCCAAATCAGTACCTTCCTTAAACTCCACACACACACACACACACATATATATATATATACAATGGAACCTTACACACAGTTCTCACTTAAAATGAGGTCTCTTTGTGGCACACATCGGGTTTCTCCATCTTTCCGCATTACCCACTAAGTGCAACCAGGTCCTTGAGCGAAGACAATCCCACGGATAGGTTTGCTCTTGCCTGAGGTGGGATTAATCCAAACAGTCTTTCTTAACATACCTCTCATGTGTACTACAGGGACTTTATCTCTATCTACCGTGTGCAAGGGTTCAGACTGGGCAGGACCAGCTCGATTGATGGATCTTCTGGTGTTAACCATCCAGGTGGCTTTTGCTAAGTTCACTTCCTAATTTTTGAAGGTTCCTCCACCAAGTGCTTTTAGGGTAGTCTTGAGTAGTCTATTGCACCGTTCAACTTTCCCAGCAGCTGGTGCATGATAAGGGATATGATAGATCTATTCAATTCTATGTTCTCTGGCCTAAGTACTTACGAGGCTGTTCTTGAAATGCGTCCCGTTGTCTGACTCGATTTTCTCAGGGGTGCCATGTCTCTAAAGGACTTGCTTTTCCAGGCCTAAGATGGTGTTCCGGGCAGTAGCATGAGGCACAGGGTATGTCTCCAGCCATCCAGTGGTTGCTTCTACCATGGTCAACACGTAGCGCTTGCCTTGGCGGGTTTGGGGAAGGGTGATGTAGTCAATTTGCCAGGCTTCCCTATACCTGTACTTGGACCATCTTCCACCGTACCACAGAGGCTTCACTCGCTTGGCCTGTTTGATTGTAGCGCAGGTCTCGCAGTTGTGGATAACTTGTGAGATGTTGTCTATAGTAAGGTCTACCCCTCGCTCACGAGCCCATCGGTACGTTGCATCTCGTCCCTGATGACCAGAGGCATCATGGGCCCAACGAGCTAAAAATAATTCTCCCTTGTGCTGCCAGTCTAGATCTACCTGTGATATTTTCACCTTGGCAGCTCGATCCACCTGCTCATTGTTACGGTGCTCTTCATTAGCTCGACTTTTGGGTACATGAGTATCTACGTGTCGAACTTTCACGATCAGCTTCTCCACCCGAGCGGTGATGTCTTGCCAAATCTCAGCGGCCCAGATGGGTTTCTCTCTGCGCTGCCAGTTGGCTTTTCTCCAGCGATCTAGCCATCCCCACAGAGCATTAGCTACCATCCAGGAGTCAGTGTAGAGATAGAGCCTCAGCCACTTCTCTCTTTCAGCAATATCTAAAGCCAGCTGGACAGCTTTAAGTTCTGCGACCTGACTCGATCTACCCTTTCTCTCGGTAGCTTGTGCAACTCGTCGTGTGGGGCTCTATACAGCAGCTTTCCATTTCCGGTTAGTGCTTACAATTCGGCAGGAACTATCGGTGAAGAGGGCATATCGTTTTTCACTCTCTGGTAGCTCATTATATGGTGGGGCTTTCTCAGCACGTGTCACTTGCTCCTCTTCTTCAGAAGATAATCTAAAAGTCTCACTTTCAGGCCAGTTTGTTATAATTTCCAGAATCTCAGGGCGGTTCAGGTTTCTAATACGGGCACGCTGTGTAATGAGGGCAATCTATTTGCTCCAAGTAGCATCGGTGGCATGATGCGTGGAAGGAATCTTTCTCTTGAACATCCACCCCAGCACCGGCAGTCGGGGTGCCAGAAGCAGCTGCGCTTCAGTACCAATGACTTCTGAGGCAGCTTGGACTTCTTCATAGGCGGCTAAAATTTCTTTCTCTGTTGGGGTGTAGTTGGCTTCGGATCTTCTGTAGCTTCGGCTCCAGAATCCCAGTGGTCGACCCCGAGTCTCACCAGGCACCTTCTGCCAAAGGCTCCAGGACAGACCATTGTTCCCGGCTGCAGAGTAGAGCACGTTTTTCACTTCTGGCCCCGTTCTGACTGGACCAAGGGCTACCGCATGAGCGATTTCCTGCTTGATCTGGGCGAAAGCTTGTTGCTGTTTAGGGCCCTAATGGAAATTGTTCTTCTTGCGGGTAACCAGGTAGAGAGGGCTTACAATCTGGCTATATTCAGGAATGTGCATTCTCCAAAAGCCTATGGCACCTAGGAAAGCTTGTGTTTCCTTCTTGTTGGTCGGTGGAGACATCGCAGTGATCTTATTGATGACTTCAGTGGGAATTTGACGCCGTCTATCTTGCCACTTTACCCCCAGGAACTGGATCTCCCGGGCAGGTCCCTTGACTTTGCTCTTCTTGATGGCAAAACCAGCCTTCAGGAGAATCTGGATGATCTTCTGTCCCTTCTCAAATACTTCTGCTGCCGTGTTCCCCCACATAATGATGTCATTAATGTACTGCAGGTGTTCTGGAGCCTCACCTTTTTCTAGCACAGTCTGGATCAGTCCATGGCAGATAGTAGGACTGTGCTTCCACCCCTGGGGCAATCGGTTCCAGGTATACTGCACACCTCTCCAGGTGAAGGCAAACTGAGGCCTGCACTCTGCTGCCAGAGGAATGGAGAAAAACGCATTTGCAATATCAATGGTCGCGTACCACTTTGCTGCCTTGGATTCCAGCTCATACTGAAGCTCCAGCATGTCTGGTACGGCTGCACTCAGTGGTGGCGTGACTTCATTCAGTCTACGGTAATCCACCGTCAGTCTCTATTCTCTACTGGACTTACGCACTGGCCATATGGGGCTGTTAAAGGGTGAACGAGCTTTGCTGACCACTCCTTGGCTCTCCAGCTCACGAATCATCGTATGGATGGGGACTACAGAGTCTCTGTCGGTGCGGTATTGCCGACGGTGCACTGTTGCTCTGGCAATTGGTACCTGTTGTTCTTCAACTCTCAGTAGTCTCACAGCAGAAGGGTTGTCTGAGAGACCAGGCAAGGTACTCAGTTGTCTGATGCTTTCTGTCTCTAGAGCAGCTATCCCAAAAGCCCAGCGATAACCTTTTGGGTCTTTGAAGTACTCGTTCTTGAGGTAATCTATGCCGAGGATGCATGGGGCCTCTGGACCAGTCACGATGGGGTGTTTCTGCCACTTATTCCCAGTTAAACTCACTTCAGCTTCCAGTACCGTGAGCTCCTGGGATCCCCCTGTCACCCCAGAAATAGAAATGGGTTCCGCTCCCACATACCTTGATGGCATTAGAGTGCATTGAGCGCCGGTATCAACTAAAGCCGTATATCTTTGTGGGTCAGATGTGCCAGGCCATCGGATCCACACTGTCTAATAGATCCGGTTGTCCCTCTCTTCTACCTGGCTAGAGGCAGGGACCCTCTAATCTTGGTCATGGTGCACGTTGCTCTCTTCCGGTGAATATGCTCTTGATGTCTCTTCAAGAGGATCACTCATATCATCATTTCTATACCTTCTGATGTTCTGGCCACGAGAGACCGGAGCGGCGCTGGCTCTAGATGAGCTCCTTGTGGTAGTTGTCCCTCTTTTTAGTTCACGTACCCGGGCTGCTAAGGAGGAGGTGGGTTTTCCATCCCACTTCCTCATGTCTTCTCCATGCTCCTGGAGAAAAAACCAGAGGTTACCTCGTGGAGTGTATCCTTTCTCCCTGGCTGGGGAATGCCTACTCTTAATAGCAGAGACTCTTGTTGGTTCTGGGGAGACGTGGTAAATTTTTTCTTTAAGTTCTTTTTTTAGTTTCTGATGGCCTTCTTCAATCAAGCTCCGGACTTGCTCAGCCAGCCTTGTTTCTACAGATGAGACATGGGTGCGAAACGGGGCAGTGACAGTGTCTTCGTAGATTCTTAGTTTATTGGCCAGGACACCCACCCTGTCTTCACCTTCCCTCCATTGCAGTGTTGCCAGGTAACGGGAGTACATCTCTGGTCCAAGCCGTGCAAATCTCAGCCACATCTGTGACGTGCACTGGACACCATCTGGGCTCTTAGGAAATCTCTCATCTTCTGCAAAAATGATCTCCAGCACAGCCAACTCCCTCAGGCATCGGATACCCTGTTCCATTGTGCTCCATTTTCCCTGGTGCACCTGGAGGTCTTCTTTGCAGAGGTATCTGTCCCTTACACTTGTCAGCAGTCGCTTCCAGAGGCTGAGAGTTTCTTGGGTTCTCCCAATCCCCTGGTCAATGACCACATCCCGGGACAGCGATCCCAGTTGCCTGGCCTCACTTCTATCCAGGATGGTGTCGTTTGTTGCAGCGTCCCAGATGCGGAGCAGCTAGGTTAGGATGGACTCGTTCGTCTGGCGGGTGAATTCCCTCCGCAGGTCACGCAGCTCACCTAGGGATAGAGAGCGAGTGATAATCTCTGGTTCTGTCTCTTCCGCTGCGTGTGAAGGTCCTGCCTCACCCTCATCAGTCACTATGCGGACTGATTTGCTTTTTGATTTCTTTTTCTGAATGGGGGCAACTTCTACCGGTTTAGGCTGCTCTGGTTCGGTGACTGTTTGTGTGGAGGTGCTCATGGCCCTTTTGGTTCCTTTCTCTTCTGTGGTAGTCTGCGTAGACATGGACGCTGTTGTTTTGCTCTTGGTTCCTTTCTCCTCTGTGGCAGTCTGAGTGGACACGGATGCTGTTGCTTTGCTCTTGGTTTCTTTCTCTTCTGTGGCAGTCTGCGTAGACACGGACGCTGTGGCTTTGCTCTTGGTTCCTTTCTCCTCTGTGGCAGTCTGTGTGGTCATGGATGCTGTTGCTCTGCTCTTGGTTCTTTTCTCTTCCTCCTCAAGAAGACGCTGTACCACACTAAACAGTGCTTTGTTTCTAAGCATGGTGTACATGGTGCAGGCCATGCAGAGAAAACAAAACAGCAAGACTAGGCTGTCCTTGGCATCCAGAGAGAACTCAATATTTTTAAAAACTGCTGTGCCTGACCTGAAAGGCTGGAAGAAACTACTCTCCACTCTTCCCACCAAGGGCAGGGTGCGATTGTTGAGAAGGTCTCAGATGTAGCAGCCCAGACTAGGACAAGCAAACAAAATTGAGTATATATTCCGAATGGTATTCATTGCCTCACAGGTTATCATGCTATAAGCATAATAAACCAATAAAGAAATTCTCATACCATTCCCTGGTCTCAACAGGAGCAATACAACAGGCAAGTAGTTCCCCATGTGAGGGAAAATATAGAGAGCAAGATACAGTACCCATATAGACAAGCTAACCACCATGGTGGATAGGTTTCTGTTAATATGAAATTGCAATTCTGACTTTCTCTCAGGTTAATGCCCCACGTTGGGCGCCAAAATATGTACTAGTTTGAAATCAAACCAGTGAGAGATCGCAAGTCAGAATTATAATTTAATAGGAAAATGATAAAAAGAATAAATGCAATAATATCAAAAACACTGACAGAGTCAGAATACAGCCTGGAACCCTGTTAGGGTGATGGTAGTCATCCAGATGAGGTGGTCTTGTTGAAGCGTGATCCTCTGGAAGAAAGGGGGTCTGGTCTTCAGCTGAAAGTCCAGCAGTAGCTCCTGTCCTCTGGAAGTCCCGTAGGTAAGGGCTGCTGTGGTGTTCGAATTCTCAGCTTATATCCAGTATGGAATGCTTGGCTCCTCCCTCGGGGAGGAGCATCTCACAATGGGATGGTGAGTCATGAGATAAGGCCTTGATGAGCCATTAACAGAAAACAGTCCAGGAGGAAGTTATCTCTGAGTCATGCAGCAAGGCAGTGGTGGGCCCATTAACAGGGGACAATACAGGGGGAAGTTATCTATGAGTCATGGGGCAGGGCATTGATGGGCCCATTAACAGAAGGTAGCCCGGGGGTGGGGGGGGAGGCAGGGAGCACTGCCTCACCTGGTTTCAACAGTACATGAGGATGGTGATAGAATATACTGCAACCCAGGACAATTGGCGAAGCAAAAACACTCGCTCGCAGTGAGAGACTTCTCCAGGGTCAAGCTGTTCAAGTATAAGCGATTTATTATAAGAGTAAAAGGAGGGGAGACCCGTGTCCGCCACCAGCCTTGGCGTCCACGTGGTCCGGGGGAGGGGAGGCAGAACAGGTAGAGCAGGGAAGGTGAGTTTGGAAGGGAGAGGGAGGGAGTAAGAGAGACAGAGGGAAAGAGCAGGGAAGGCGAGAGGGATAGGAGCAGGGAGAGAGGGCTGAGAGTTAAGAGGGGGGAGAGGGGAGAGGGGTAAAGGGAGGAGGGAAGAGAGAAGAGTAAAGAGGCAAGAGGTAAGAGTAAAGAGCAAAGAGTAAAGAGAGCGAAGTTCTTGTTACAATCCAATATATCTTTTTCTATCGTGAATATTCTAATTACCAGAAACCAATCACCAAGAGACACACCCACTAAAGAATTTACATACAACCTATGGGCTTCCCTATATTAATATACAGTGTTGCATATTATACTCTACAGAGCTTTACAAGTTCTTTCCTTGCTTCTTTACTTATGGACTCTTCTTATCAGCAGAAGGACATTGTTTTATCAACAGGGATTCTCCACTAGCTGGCTAGGCTATTGTTCTTTGGTTAACCAGTACTCAATATCCTATAACTCAAAGCAGGCTTTCATTTCTACTTTGATTCTAGCCTTCATATTTTCACAATCTAGTACCAAACAATCACATTCATTCCCTGTTTCACCTTCCCCAACACACTGGGCCTGTCTTTGCTGTGCTGTCATGGAGAGGAGCACGTTGGAGCTCACACTGCTATGATGTCACAGGTAGGGTAACAGTGGCTCTGACATTGCTGTGGTTTCCCAGAGAAGAGGAAATTTGGGCCCTCACTGCTCTGGTGTCACACAGAGAGGTAAAGTTGGGCTCTAACTGCTATGGTGTCTCCAACAGGGTAATCGTGGGCCTAAAATTGCTGTCGTTTCAAAGAGAGGAGCAAGTTTGGGCTGTGGCTGCACTGCTGTCCCAGAGAGTGGAACTTTGGGGCTCACACTGCTCTGGTGTCCCAGAGACGGGAACATTGGAGCTGTCACTGCTGTGTTGTCACAGAGAGAGGAACACTGGAGCTCTCCCTGCTCTGGAGTCGCGGAGAGGAGGAAATTGGGCATGTCACTGCCCTGGTGTTACAGGGAATGGAAGAGCGGGGCTGTCACTGCCGTGGAGTCCGAGAAAGGAGGAAATTTGGTGTGTGACTGCACTGCGGTCACAGCGAGTGGAACTTTGGGGCTCTCACTTCTGTGGTGGAAGAGATGAAGAAATAGGTGCTGTCACTGCTGTTGTGGTGTGAAGGAGAAGAGGAAATTTGGGCCTGTCATTGCTGTGGTGTCACAGAGAGGAGCACTTTAGAGCTCACACTGCTATGATGTCACAGATAGGGTAACACTGGCTCTGATATTGCTGTGTTGTCACAGAGAGGAGGAAATGAGGCCTCTCCCTGCTCTGGTGTTACAGAGAGGGGGAAATTTGGGCTCTCACTGCTGTTGTATCAGTGAGGGCGTAACACTGGGGCTGTCATTGTTGTGGTGTCCCAGAGAGGATTAAATTGGAGCTCACACTTCTATGGTGTCCTAGACAGTGGAACTCTGGGCCTGACATTGCTGTGGTGTAACAGAGAGGAGGCAATTTGGGGCTGTCATTACTGTGATTTCACAGAGAGGGGAAGAGTCAGGCTGTCACTGCTGTGATTTCAGCGAGAGAGTGAAATGGAGGTAGTTCGAGCTGTGATGTTCCAGACAGGGGAATCCTGGGACTCGGAGTGCACTGCTGTCACCGAGAGCGGAACTTTGGGGCTCTCACTGCTGTGGTGTCACAGAGAGAGAAACAGTGGTGTTGTCGCTGCTGTGGTGTCTCTGAGAGGGAAACACTGGTATTGGCGAAGCAAAAACACTCGCTCGCGGTGAGAGACTTCTCCAGGGTCAAGCTGTTCAAGTATAAGCGATTTATTATAAGAGTAAAAGGAGGGGAGACCCGTGTCCGCCACCAGCCTTGGCGTCCACGTGGTCCGGGGGAGGGGAGGCAGAACAGGTAGAGCAGGGAAGGTGAGTTTGGAAGGGAGAGGGAGGGAGTAAGAGAGACAGAGGGAAAGAGCAGGGAAGGCGAGAGGGATAGGAGCAGGGAGAGAGGGCTGAGAGTTAAGAGGGGGGAGAGGGGAGAGGGGTAAAGGGAGGAGGGAAGAGAGAAGAGTAAAGAGGCAAGAGGTAAGAGTAAAGAGCAAAGAGTAAAGAGAGCGAAGTTCTTGTTACAATCCAATATATCTTTTTCTATCGTGAATATTCTAATTACCAGAAACCAATCACCAAGAGACACACCCACTAAAGAATTTACATACAACCTATGGGCTTCCCTATATTAATATACAGTGTTGCATATTATACTCTACAGAGCTTTACAAGTTCTTTCCTTGCTTCTTTACTTTTGGACTCTTCTTATCAGCAGAAGGACATTGTTTTATCAACAGGGATTCTCCACTAGCTGGCTAGGCTATTGTTCTTTGGTTAACCAGTACTCAATATCCTATAACTCAAAGCAGGCTTTCATTTCTACTTTGATTCTAGCCTTCATATTTTCACAATCTAGTACCAAACAATCACATTCATTCCCTGTTTCACCTTCCCCAACACACTGGGCCTGTCTTTGCTGTGCTGTCATGGAGAGGAGCACGTTGGAGCTCACACTGCTATGATGTCACAGGTAGGGTAACAGTGGCTCTGACATTGCTGTGGTTTCCCAGAGAAGAGGAAATTTGGGCCCTCACTGCTCTGGTGTCACACAGAGAGGTAAAGTTGGGCTCTAACTGCTATGGTGTCTCCAACAGGGTAATCCTGGGCCTAAAATTGCTGTCGTTTCAAAGAGAGGAGCAAGTTTGGGCTGTGGCTGCACTGCTGTCCCAGAGAGTGGAACTTTGGGGCTCACACTGCTCTGGTGTCCCAGAGACGGGAACATTGGAGCTGTCACTGCTGTGTTGTCACAGAGAGAGGAACACTGGAGCTCTCCCTGCTCTGGAGTCGCGGAGAGGAGGCAATTGGGCATGTCACTGCCCTGGTGTCACAGGGAATGGAAGAGCGGGGCTGTCACTGCCGTGGAGTCAGAGAAAGGAGGAAATTTGGTGTGTGACTGCACTGCGGTCACAGCGAGTGGAACTTTGGGGCTCTCACTTCTGTGGTGGAAGAGATGAAGAAATAGGTGCTGTCACTGCTGTTGTGGTGTGACGGAGAAGAGGAAATTTGGGCCTGTCATTGCTGTGGTGTCACAGAGAGGAGCACTTTGGAGCTCACACTGCTATGATGTCACAGATAGGGTAACACTGGCTCTGATATTGCTGTGTTGTCACAGAGAGGAGGAAATGAGGCCTCTCCCTGCTCTGGTGTCACAGAGAGGGGGAAATCTGGGCTCTCACTGCTGTTGTATCAGTGAGGGCGTAACACTGGGGCTGTCATTGTTGTGGTGTCCCAGAGAGGATTAAATTGGAGCTCACACTTCTATGGTGTCCTAGACAGTGGAACTCTGGGCCTGACATTGCTGTGGTGTAACAGAGAGGAGGCAATTTGGGGCTGTCATTACTGTGATTTCACAGAGAGGGGAAGAGTCAGGCTGTCACTGCTGTGATTTCAGCGAGAGAGTGAAATGGAGGTAGTTCGAGCTGTGATGTTCCAGACAGGGGAATCCTGGGACTCGGAGTGCACTGCTGTCACCGAGAGCGGAACTTTGGGGCTCTCACTGCTGTGGTGTCACAGAGAGAGAAACAGTGGTGTTGTCGCTGCTGTGGTGTCTCTGAGAGGGAAACACTGGGCCTGTCTTTGCTGTGCTGTCATGGAGAGGAGCACGTTGGAGCTCACACTGCTATGATGTCACAGGTAGGGTAACAGTGGCTGTGACATTGCTGTGGTTTCCCAGAGAAGAGGAAATTTGGGCCCTCACTGCTCTGGTGTCACACAGAGAGGTAAAGTTGGGCTCTAACTGCTATGGTGTCTCCAACAGGGTAATCCTGGGCCTAAAATTGCTGTCGTTTCAAAGAGAGGAGCAAGTTTGGGCTGTGGCTGCACTGCTGTCCCAGAGAGTGGAACTTTGGGGCTCACACTGCTCTGGTGTCCCAGAGACGGGAACATTGGAGCTGTCACTGCTGTGTTGTCACAGAGAGAGGAACACTGGAGCTCTCCCTGCTCTGGAGTCGCGGAGAGGAGGAAATTGGGCATGTCACTGCCCTGGTGTCACAGGGAATGGAAGAGCGGGGCTGTCACTGCCGTGGAGTCCGAGAAAGGAGGAAATTTGGTGTGTGACTGCACTGCGGTCACAGCGAGTGGAACTTTGGGGCTCTCACTTCTGTGGTGGAAGAGATGAAGAAATAGGTGCTGTCACTGCTGTTGTGGTGTGAAGGAGAAGAGGAAATTTGGGCCTGTCATTGCTGTGGTGTCACAGAGAGGAGCACTTTAGAGCTCACACTGCTATGATGTCACAGATAGGGTAACACTGGCTCTGATATTGCTGTGTTGTCACAGAGAGGAGGAAATGAGGCCTCTCCCTGCTCTGGTGTTACAGAGAGGGGGAAATTTGGGCTCTCACTGCTGTTGTATCAGTGAGGGCGTAACACTGGGGCTGTCATTGTTGTGGTGTCCCAGAGAGGATTAAATTGGAGCTCACACTTCTATGGTGTCCTAGACAGTGGAACTCTGGGCCTGACATTGCTGTGGTGTAACAGAGAGGAGGCAATTTGGGGCTGTCATTACTGTGATTTCACAGAGAGGGGAAGAGTCAGGCTGTCACTGCTGTGATTTCAGCGAGAGAGTGAAATGGAGGTAGTTCGAGCTGTGATGTTCCAGACAGGGGAATCCTGGGACTCGGAGTGCACTGCTGTCACCGAGAGCGGAACTTTGGGGCTCTCACGGCTGTGGTGTCACAGAGAGAGAAACAGTGGTGTTGTCGCTGCTGTGGTGTCTCTGAGAGGGAAACACTGGGCCTGTCTTTGCTGTGCTGTCATGGAGAGGAGCACGTTGGAGCTCACACTGCTATGATGTCACAGGTAGGGTAACAGTGGCTGTGACATTGCTGTGGTTTCCCAGAGAAGAGGAAATTTGGGCCCTCACTGCTCTGGTGTCACACAGAGAGGTAAAGTTGGGCTCTAACTGCTATGGTGTCTCCAACAGGGTAATCCTGGGCCTAAAATTGCTGTCGTTTCAAAGAGAGGAGCAAGTTTGGGCTGTGGCTGCACTGCTGTCCCAGAGAGTGGAACTTTGGGGCTCACACTGCTCTGGTGTCCCAGAGACGGGAACATTGGAGCTGTCACTGCTGTGTTGTCACAGAGAGAGGAACACTGGAGCTCTCCCTGCTCTGGAGTCGCGGAGAGGAGGAAATTGGGCATGTCACTGCCCTGGTGTCACAGGGAATGGAAGAGCGGGGCTGTCACTGCCGTGGAGTCAGAGAAAGGAGGAAATTTGGTGTGTGACTGCACTGCGGTCACAGCGAGTGGAACTTTGGGGCTCTCACTTCTGTGGTGGAAGAGATGAAGAAATAGGTGCTGTCACTGCTGTTGTGGTGTGAAGGAGAAGAGGAAATTTGGGCCTGTCATTGCTGTGGTGTCACAGAGAGGAGCACTTTGGAGCTCACACTGCTATGATGTCACAGATAGGGTAACACTGGCTCTGATATTGCTGTGTTGTCACAGAGAGGAGGAAATGAGGCCTCTCCCTGCTCTGGTGTTACAGAGAGGGGGAAATTTGGGCTCTCACTGCTGTTGTATCAGTGAGGGCGTAACACTGGGGCTGTCATTGTTGTGGTGTCCCAGAGAGGATTAAATTGGAGCTCACACTTCTATGGTGTCCTAGACAGTGGAACTCTGGGCCTGACATTGCTGTGGTGTGACAGAGAGGAGGCAATTTGGGGCTGTCATTACTGTGATTTCACAGAGAGGGGAAGAGTCAGGCTGTCACTGCTGTGATTTCAGCGAGAGAGTGAAATGGAGGTAGTTCGAGCTGTGATGTTCCAGACAGGGGAATCCTGGGACTCGGAGTGCACTGCTGTCACCGAGAGCGGAACTTTGGGGCTCTCACTGCTGTGGTGTCACAGAGAGAGAAACAGTGGTGTTGTCGCTGCTGTGGTGTCTCTGAGAGGGAAACACTGGTATTGGCGAAGCAAAAACACTCGCTCGCGGTGAGAGACTTCTCCAGGGTCAAGCTGTTCAAGTATAAGCGATTTATTATAAGAGTAAAAGGAGGGGAGACCCGTGTCCGCCACCAGCCTTGGCGTCCACGTGGTCCGGGGGAGGGGAGGCAGAACAGGTAGAGCAGGGAAGGTGAGTTTGGAAGGGAGAGGGAGGGAGTAAGAGAGACAGAGGGAAAGAGCAGGGAAGGCGAGAGGGATAGGAGCAGGGAGAGAGGGCTGAGAGTTAAGAGGGGGGAGAGGGGAGAGGGGTAAAGGGAGGAGGGAAGAGAGAAGAGTAAAGAGGCAAGAGGTAAGAGTAAAGAGCAAAGAGTAAAGAGAGCGAAGTTCTTGTTACAATCCAATATATCTTTTTCTATCGTGAATATTCTAATTACCAGAAACCAATCACCAAGAGACACACCCACTAAAGAATTTACATACAACCTATGGGCTTCCCTATATTAATATACAGTGTTGCATATTATACTCTACAGAGCTTTACAAGTTCTTTCCTTGCTTCTTTACTTATGGACTCTTCTTATCAGCAGAAGGACATTGTTTTATCAACAGGGATTCTCCACTAGCTGGCTAGGCTATTGTTCTTTGGTTAACCAGTACTCAATATCCTATAACTCAAAGCAGGCTTTCATTTCTACTTTGATTCTAGCCTTCATATTTTCACAATCTAGTACCAAACAATCACATTCATTCCCTGTTTCACCTTCCCCAACACACTGGGCCTGTCTTTGCTGTGCTGTCATGGAGAGGAGCACGTTGGAGCTCACACTGCTATGATGTCACAGGTAGGGTAACAGTGGCTCTGACATTGCTGTGGTTTCCCAGAGAAGAGGAAATTTGGGCCCTCACTGCTCTGGTGTCACACAGAGAGGTAAAGTTGGGCTCTAACTGCTATGGTGTCTCCAACAGGGTAATCGTGGGCCTAAAATTGCTGTCGTTTCAAAGAGAGGAGCAAGTTTGGGCTGTGGCTGCACTGCTGTCCCAGAGAGTGGAACTTTGGGGCTCACACTGCTCTGGTGTCCCAGAGACGGGAACATTGGAGCTGTCACTGCTGTGTTGTCACAGAGAGAGGAACACTGGAGCTCTCCCTGCTCTGGAGTCGCGGAGAGGAGGAAATTGGGCATGTCACTGCCCTGGTGTTACAGGGAATGGAAGAGCGGGGCTGTCACTGCCGTGGAGTCCGAGAAAGGAGGAAATTTGGTGTGTGACTGCACTGCGGTCACAGCGAGTGGAACTTTGGGGCTCTCACTTCTGTGGTGGAAGAGATGAAGAAATAGGTGCTGTCACTGCTGTTGTGGTGTGAAGGAGAAGAGGAAATTTGGGCCTGTCATTGCTGTGGTGTCACAGAGAGGAGCACTTTAGAGCTCACACTGCTATGATGTCACAGATAGGGTAACACTGGCTCTGATATTGCTGTGTTGTCACAGAGAGGAGGAAATGAGGCCTCTCCCTGCTCTGGTGTTACAGAGAGGGGGAAATCTGGGCTCTCACTGCTGTTGTATCAGTGAGGGCGTAACACTGGGGCTGTCATTGTTGTGGTGTCCCAGAGAGGATTAAATTGGAGCTCACACTTCTATGGTGTCCTAGACAGTGGAACTCTGGGCCTGACATTGCTGTGGTGTAACAGAGAGGAGGCAATTTGGGGCTGTCATTACTGTGATTTCACAGAGAGGGGAAGAGTCAGGCTGTCACTGCTGTGATTTCAGCGAGAGAGTGAAATGGAGGTAGTTCGAGCTGTGATGTTCCAGACAGGGGAATCCTGGGACTCGGAGTGCACTGCTGTCACCGAGAGCGGAACTTTGGGGCTCTCACTGCTGTGGTGTCACAGAGAGAGAAACAGTGGTGTTGTCGCTGCTGTGGTGTCTCTGAGAGGGAAACACTGGTATTGGCGAAGCAAAAACACTCGCTCGCGGTGAGAGACTTCTCCAGGGTCAAGCTGTTCAAGTATAAGCGATTTATTATAAGAGTAAAAGGAGGGGAGACCCGTGTCCGCCACCAGCCTTGGCGTCCACGTGGTCCGGGGGAGGGGAGGCAGAACAGGTAGAGCAGGGAAGGTGAGTTTGGAAGGGAGAGGGAGGGAGTAAGAGAGACAGAGGGAAAGAGCAGGGAAGGCGAGAGGGATAGGAGCAGGGAGAGAGGGCTGAGAGTTAAGAGGGGGGAGAGGGGAGAGGGGTAAAGGGAGGAGGGAAGAGAGAAGAGTAAAGAGGCAAGAGGTAAGAGTAAAGAGCAAAGAGTAAAGAGAGCGAAGTTCTTGTTACAATCCAATATATCTTTTTCTATCGTGAATATTCTAATTACCAGAAACCAATCACCAAGAGACACACCCACTAAAGAATTTACATACAACCTATGGGCTTCCCTATATTAATATACAGTGTTGCATATTATACTCTACAGAGCTTTACAAGTTCTTTCCTTGCTTCTTTACTTTTGGACTCTTCTTATCAGCAGAAGGACATTGTTTTATCAACAGGGATTCTCCACTAGCTGGCTAGGCTATTGTTCTTTGGTTAACCAGTACTCAATATCCTATAACTCAAAGCAGGCTTTCATTTCTACTTTGATTCTAGCCTTCATATTTTCACAATCTAGTACCAAACAATCACATTCATTCCCTGTTTCACCTTCCCCAACACACTGGGCCTGTCTTTGCTGTGCTGTCATGGAGAGGAGCACGTTGGAGCTCACACTGCTATGATGTCACAGGTAGGGTAACAGTGGCTCTGACATTGCTGTGGTTTCCCAGAGAAGAGGAAATTTGGGCCCTCACTGCTCTGGTGTCACACAGAGAGGTAAAGTTGGGCTCTAACTGCTATGGTGTCTCCAACAGGGTAATCCTGGGCCTAAAATTGCTGTCGTTTCAAAGAGAGGAGCAAGTTTGGGCTGTGGCTGCACTGCTGTCCCAGAGAGTGGAACTTTGGGGCTCACACTGCTCTGGTGTCCCAGAGACGGGAACATTGGAGCTGTCACTGCTGTGTTGTCACAGAGAGAGGAACACTGGAGCTCTCCCTGCTCTGGAGTCGCGGAGAGGAGGAAATTGGGCATGTCACTGCCCTGGTGTCACAGGGAATGGAAGAGCGGGGCTGTCACTGCCGTGGAGTCAGAGAAAGGAGGAAATTTGGTGTGTGACTGCACTGCGGTCACAGCGAGTGGAACTTTGGGGCTCTCACTTCTGTGGTGGAAGAGATGAAGAAATAGGTGCTGTCACTGCTGTTGTGGTGTGAAGGAGAAGAGGAAATTTGGGCCTGTCATTGCTGTGGTGTCACAGAGAGGAGCACTTTAGAGCTCACACTGCTATGATGTCACAGATAGGGTAACACTGGCTCTGATATTGCTGTGTTGTCACAGAGAGGAGGAAATGAGGCCTCTCCCTGCTCTGGTGTTACAGAGAGGGGGAAATTTGGGCTCTCACTGCTGTTGTATCAGTGAGGGCGTAACACTGGGGCTGTCATTGTTGTGGTGTCCCAGAGAGGATTAAATTGGAGCTCACACTTCTATGGTGTCCTAGACAGTGGAACTCTGGGCCTGACATTGCTGTGGTGTAACAGAGAGGAGGCAATTTGGGGCTGTCATTACTGTGATTTCACAGAGAGGGGAAGAGTCAGGCTGTCACTGCTGTGATTTCAGCGAGAGAGTGAAATGGAGGTAGTTCGAGCTGTGATGTTCCAGACAGGGGAATCCTGGGACTCGGAGTGCACTGCTGTCACCGAGAGCGGAACTTTGGGGCTCTCACGGCTGTGGTGTCACAGAGAGAGAAACAGTGGTGTTGTCGCTGCTGTGGTGTCTCTGAGAGGGAAACACTGGGCCTGTCTTTGCTGTGCTGTCATGGAGAGGAGCACGTTGGAGCTCACACTGCTATGATGTCACAGGTAGGGTAACAGTGGCTGTGACATTGCTGTGGTTTCCCAGAGAAGAGGAAATTTGGGCCCTCACTGCTCTGGTGTCACACAGAGAGGTAAAGTTGGGCTCTAACTGCTATGGTGTCTCCAACAGGGTAATCCTGGGCCTAAAATTGCTGTCGTTTCAAAGAGAGGAGCAAGTTTGGGCTGTGGCTGCACTGCTGTCCCAGAGAGTGGAACTTTGGGGCTCACACTGCTCTGGTGTCCCAGAGACGGGAACATTGGAGCTGTCACTGCTGTGTTGTCACAGAGAGAGGAACACTGGAGCTCTCCCTGCTCTGGAGTCGCGGAGAGGAGGAAATTGGGCATGTCACTGCCCTGGTGTCACAGGGAATGGAAGAGCGGGGCTGTCACTGCCGTGGAGTCAGAGAAAGGAGGAAATTTGGTGTGTGACTGCACTGCGGTCACAGCGAGTGGAACTTTGGGGCTCTCACTTCTGTGGTGGAAGAGATGAAGAAATAGGTGCTGTCACTGCTGTTGTGGTGTGAAGGAGAAGAGGAAATTTGGGCCTGTCATTGCTGTGGTGTCACAGAGAGGAGCACTTTGGAGCTCACACTGCTATGATGTCACAGATAGGGTAACACTGGCTCTGATATTGCTGTGTTGTCACAGAGAGGAGGAAATGAGGCCTCTCCCTGCTCTGGTGTTACAGAGAGGGGGAAATTTGGGCTCTCACTGCTGTTGTATCAGTGAGGGCGTAACACTGGGGCTGTCATTGTTGTGGTGTCCCAGAGAGGATTAAATTGGAGCTCACACTTCTATGGTGTCCTAGACAGTGGAACTCTGGGCCTGACATTGCTGTGGTGTGACAGAGAGGAGGCAATTTGGGGCTGTCATTACTGTGATTTCACAGAGAGGGGAAGAGTCAGGCTGTCACTGCTGTGATTTCAGCGAGAGAGTGAAATGGAGGTAGTTCGAGCTGTGATGTTCCAGACAGGGGAATCCTGGGACTCGGAGTGCACTGCTGTCACCGAGAGCGGAACTTTGGGGCTCTCACTGCTGTGGTGTCACAGAGAGAGAAACAGTGGTGTTGTCGCTGCTGTGGTGTCTCTGAGAGGGAAACACTGGTATTGGCGAAGCAAAAACACTCGCTCGCGGTGAGAGACTTCTCCAGGGTCAAGCTGTTCAAGTATAAGCGATTTATTATAAGAGTAAAAGGAGGGGAGACCCGTGTCCGCCACCAGCCTTGGCGTCCACGTGGTCCGGGGGAGGGGAGGCAGAACAGGTAGAGCAGGGAAGGTGAGTTTGGAAGGGAGAGGGAGGGAGTAAGAGAGACAGAGGGAAAGAGCAGGGAAGGCGAGAGGGATAGGAGCAGGGAGAGAGGGCTGAGAGTTAAGAGGGGGGAGAGGGGAGAGGGGTAAAGGGAGGAGGGAAGAGAGAAGAGTAAAGAGGCAAGAGGTAAGAGTAAAGAGCAAAGAGTAAAGAGAGCGAAGTTCTTGTTACAATCCAATATATCTTTTTCTATCGTGAATATTCTAATTACCAGAATCCAATCACCAAGAGACACACCCACTAAAGAATTTACATACAACCTATGGGCTTCCCTATATTAATATACAGTGTTGCATATTATACTCTACAGAGCTTTACAAGTTCTTTCCTTGCTTCTTTACTTTTGGACTCTTCTTATCAGCAGAAGGACATTGTTTTATCAACAGGGATTCTCCACTAGCT
This sequence comes from Cyanistes caeruleus, assembly GCF_971803275.1. Classification (NCBI taxonomy): domain Eukaryota; kingdom Metazoa; phylum Chordata; class Aves; order Passeriformes; family Paridae; genus Cyanistes; species Cyanistes caeruleus. Next base: position 118,383,323 of record NC_141703.1, read on the forward strand.
GGCTAGGCTATTGTTCTTTGGTTAACCAGTACTCAATATCCTATAACTCAAAGCAGGCTTTCATTTCTACTTTGATTCTAGCCTTCATATTTTCACAATCTAGTACCAAACAATCACATTCATTCCCTGTTTCACCTTCCCCAACACACTGGGCCTGTCTTTGCTGTGCTGTCATGGAGAGGAGCACGTTGGAGCTCACACTGCTATGATGTCACAGGTAGGGTAACAGTGGCTCTGACATTGCTGTGGTTTCCCAGAGAAGAGGAAATTTGGGCCCTCACTGCTCTGGTGTCACACAGAGAGGTAAAGTTGGGCTCTAACTGCTATGGTGTCTCCAACAGGGTAATCGTGGGCCTAAAATTGCTGTCGTTTCAAAGAGAGGAGCAAGTTTGGGCTGTGGCTGCACTGCTGTCCCAGAGAGTGGAACTTTGGGGCTCACACTGCTCTGGTGTCCCAGAGACGGGAACATTGGAGCTGTCACTGCTGTGTTGTCACAGAGAGAGGAACACTGGAGCTCTCCCTGCTCTGGAGTCGCGGAGAGGAGGCAATTGGGCATGTCACTGCCCTGGTGTCACAGGGAATGGAAGAGCGGGGCTGTCACTGCCGTGGAGTCCGAGAAAGGAGGAAATTTGGTGTGTGACTGCACTGCGGTCACAGCGAGTGGAACTTTGGGGCTCTCACTTCCGTGGTGGAAGAGATGAAGAAATAGGTGCTGTCACTGCTGTTGTGGTGTGACGGAGAAGAGGAAATTTGGGCCTGTCATTGCTGTGGTGTCACAGAGAGGAGCACTTTAGAGCTCACACTGCTATGATGTCACAGATAGGGTAACACTGGCTCTGATATTGCTGTGTTGTCACAGAGAGGAGGAAATGAGGCCTCTCCCTGCTCTGGTGTTACAGAGAGGGGGAAATCTGGGCTCTCACTGCTGTTGTATCAGTGAGGGCGTAACACTGGGGCTGTCATTGTTGTGGTGTCCCAGAGAGGATTAAATTGGAGCTCACACTTCTATGGTGTCCTAGACAGTGGAACTCTGGGCCTGACATTGCTGTGGTGTAACAGAGAGGAGGCAATTTGGGGCTGTCATTACTGTGATTTCACAGAGAGGGGAAGAGTCAGGCTGTCACTGCTGTGATTTCAGCGAGAGAGTGAAATGGAGGTAGTTCGAGCTGTGATGTTCCAGACAGGGGAATCCTGGGACTCGGAGTGCACTGCTGTCACCGAGAGCGGAACTTTGGGGCTCTCACTGCTGTGGTGTCACAGAGAGAGAAACAGTGGTGTTGTCGCTGCTGTGGTGTCTCTGAGAGGGAAACACTGGTATTGGCGAAGCAAAAACACTCGCTCGCGGTGAGAGACTTCTCCAGGGTCAAGCTGTTCAAGTATAAGCGATTTATTATAAGAGTAAAAGGAGGGGAGACCCGTGTCCGCCACCAGCCTTGGCGTCCACGTGGTCCGGGGGAGGGGAGGCAGAACAGGTAGAGCAGGGAAGGTGAGTTTGGAAGGGAGAGGGAGGGAGTAAGAGAGACAGAGGGAAAGAGCAGGGAAGGCGAGAGGGATAGGAGCAGGGAGAGAGGGCTGAGAGTTAAGAGGGGGGAGAGGGGAGAGGGGTAAAGGGAGGAGGGAAGAGAGAAGAGTAAAGAGGCAAGAGGTAAGAGTAAAGAGCAAAGAGTAAAGAGAGCGAAGTTCTTGTTACAATCCAATATATCTTTTTCTATCGTGAATATTCTAATTACCAGAAACCAATCACCAAGAGACACACCCACTAAAGAATTTACATACAACCTATGGGCTTCCCTATATTAATATACAGTGTTGCATATTATACTCTACAGAGCTTTACAAGTTCTTTCCTTGCTTCTTTACTTTTGGACTCTTCTTATCAGCAGAAGGACATTGTTTTATCAACAGGGATTCTCCACTAGCTGGCTAGGCTATTGTTCTTTGGTTAACCAGTACTCAATATCCTATAACTCAAAGCAGGCTTTCATTTCTACTTTGATTCTAGCCTTCATATTTTCACAATCTAGTACCAAACAATCACATTCATTCCCTGTTTCACCTTCCCCAACACACTGGGCCTGTCTTTGCTGTGCTGTCATGGAGAGGAGCACGTTGGAGCTCACACTGCTATGATGTCACAGGTAGGGTAACAGTGGCTCTGACATTGCTGTGGTTTCCCAGAGAAGAGGAAATTTGGGCCCTCACTGCTCTGGTGTCACACAGAGAGGTAAAGTTGGGCTCTAACTGCTATGGTGTCTCCAACAGGGTAATCCTGGGCCTAAAATTGCTGTCGTTTCAAAGAGAGGAGCAAGTTTGGGCTGTGGCTGCACTGCTGTCCCAGAGAGTGGAACTTTGGGGCTCACACTGCTCTGGTGTCCCAGAGACGGGAACATTGGAGCTGTCACTGCTGTGTTGTCACAGAGAGAGGAACACTGGAGCTCTCCCTGCTCTGGAGTCGCGGAGAGGAGGCAATTGGGCATGTCACTGCCCTGGTGTCACAGGGAATGGAAGAGCGGGGCTGTCACTGCCGTGGAGTCCGAGAAAGGAGGAAATTTGGTGTGTGACTGCACTGCGGTCACAGCGAGTGGAACTTTGGGGCTCTCACTTCCGTGGTGGAAGAGATGAAGAAATAGGTGCTGTCACTGCTGTTGTGGTGTGAAGGAGAAGAGGAAATTTGGGCCTGTCATTGCTGTGGTGTCACAGAGAGGAGCACTTTAGAGCTCACACTGCTATGATGTCACAGATAGGGTAACACTGGCTCTGATATTGCTGTGTTGTCACAGAGAGGAGGAAATGAGGCCTCTCCCTGCTCTGGTGTCACAGAGAGGGGGAAATCTGGGCTCTCACTGCTGTTGTATCAGTGAGGGCGTAACACTGGGGCTGTCATTGTTGTGGTGTCCCAGAGAGGATTAAATTGGAGCTCACACTTCTATGGTGTCCTAGACAGTGGAACTCTGGGCCTGACATTGCTGTGGTGTAACAGAGAGGAGGCAATTTGGGGCTGTCATTACTGTGATTTCACAGAGAGGGGAAGAGTCAGGCTGTCACTGCTGTGATTTCAGCGAGAGAGTGAAATGGAGGTAGTTCGAGCTGTGATGTTCCAGACAGGGGAATCCTGGGACTCGGAGTGCACTGCTGTCACCGAGAGCGGAACTTTGGGGCTCTCACTGCTGTGGTGTCACAGAGAGAGAAACAGTGGTGTTGTCGCTGCTGTGGTGTCTCTGAGAGGGAAACACTGGGCCTGTCTTTGCTGTGCTGTCATGGAGAGGAGCACGTTGGAGCTCACACTGCTATGATGTCACAGGTAGGGTAACAGTGGCTGTGACATTGCTGTGGTTTCCCAGAGAAGAGGAAATTTGGGCCCTCACTGCTCTGGTGTCACACAGAGAGGTAAAGTTGGGCTCTAACTGCTATGGTGTCTCCAACAGGGTAATCCTGGGCCTAAAATTGCAGTCGTTTCAAAGAGAGGAGCAAGTTTGGGCTGTGGCTGCACTGCTGTCCCAGAGAGTGGAACTTTGGGGCTCACACTGCTCTGGTGTCCCAGAGACGGGAACATTGGAGCTGTCACTGCTGTGTTGTCACAGAGAGAGGAACACTGGAGCTCTCCCTGCTCTGGAGTCGCGGAGAGGAGGAAATTGGGCATGTCACTGCCCTGGTGTCACAGGGAATGGAAGAGCGGGGCTGTCACTGCCGTGGAGTCCGAGAAAGGAGGAAATTTGGTGTGTGACTGCACTGCGGTCACAGCGAGTGGAACTTTGGGGCTCTCACTTCTGTGGTGGAAGAGATGAAGAAATAGGTGCTGTCACTGCTGTTGTGGTGTGAAGGAGAAGAGGAAATTTGGGCCTGTCATTGCTGTGGTGTCACAGAGAGGAGCACTTTAGAGCTCACACTGCTATGATGTCACAGATAGGGTAACACTGGCTCTGATATTGCTGTGTTGTCACAGAGAGGAGGAAATGAGGCCTCTCCCTGCTCTGGTGTCACAGAGAGGGGGAAATTTGGGCTCTCACTGCTGTTGTATCAGTGAGGGCGTAACACTGGGGCTGTCATTGTTGTGGTGTCCCAGAGAGGATTAAATTGGAGCTCACACTTCTATGGTGTCCTAGACAGTGGAACTCTGGGCCTGACATTGCTGTGGTGTAACAGAGAGGAGGCAATTTGGGGCTGTCATTACTGTGATTTCACAGAGAGGGGAAGAGTCAGGCTGTCACTGCTGTGATTTCAGCGAGAGAGTGAAATGGAGGTAGTTCGAGCTGTGATGTTCCAGACAGGGGAATCCTGGGACTCGGAGTGCACTGCTGTCACCGAGAGCGGAACTTTGGGGCTCTCACTGCTGTGGTGTCACAGAGAGAGAAACAGTGGTGTTGTCGCTGCTGTGGTGTCTCTGAGAGGGAAACACTGGTATTGGCGAAGCAAAAACACTCGCTCGCGGTGAGAGACTTCTCCAGGGTCAAGCTGTTCAAGTATAAGCGATTTATTATAAGAGTAAAAGGAGGGGAGACCCGTGTCCGCCACCAGCCTTGGCGTCCACGTGGTCCGGGGGAGGGGAGGCAGAACAGGTAGAGCAGGGAAGGTGAGTTTGGAAGGGAGAGGGAGGGAGTAAGAGAGACAGAGGGAAAGAGCAGGGAAGGCGAGAGGGATAGGAGCAGGGAGAGAGGGCTGAGAGTTAAGAGGGGGGAGAGGGGAGAGGGGTAAAGGGAGGAGGGAAGAGAGAAGAGTAAAGAGGCAAGAGGTAAGAGTAAAGAGCAAAGAGTAAAGAGAGCGAAGTTCTTGTTACAATCCAATATATCTTTTTCTATCGTGAATATTCTAATTACCAGAATCCAATCACCAAGAGACACACCCACTAAAGAATTTACATACAACCTATGGGCTTCCCTATATTAATATACAGTGTTGCATATTATACTCTACAGAGCTTTACAAGTTCTTTCCTTGCTTCTTTACTTTTGGACTCTTCTTATCAGCAGAAGGACATTGTTTTATCAACAGGGATTCTCCACTAGCTGGCTAGGCTATTGTTCTTTGGTTAACCAGTACTCAATATCCTATAACTCAAAGCAGGCTTTCATTTCTACTTTGATTCTAGCCTTCATATTTTCACAATCTAGTACCAAACAATCACATTCATTCCCTGTTTCACCTTCCCCAACACACTGGGCCTGTCTTTGCTGTGCTGTCATGGAGAGGAGCACGTTGGAGCTCACACTGCTATGATGTCACAGGTAGGGTAACAGTGGCTCTGACATTGCTGTGGTTTCCCAGAGAAGAGGAAATTTGGGCCCTCACTGCTCTGGTGTCACACAGAGAGGTAAAGTTGGGCTCTAACTGCTATGGTGTCTCCAACAGGGTAATCGTGGGCCTAAAATTGCTGTCGTTTCAAAGAGAGGAGCAAGTTTGGGCTGTGGCTGCACTGCTGTCCCAGAGAGTGGAACTTTGGGGCTCACACTGCTCTGGTGTCCCAGAGACGGGAACATTGGAGCTGTCACTGCTGTGTTGTCACAGAGAGAGGAACACTGGAGCTCTCCCTGCTCTGGAGTCGCGGAGAGGAGGCAATTGGGCATGTCACTGCCCTGGTGTCACAGGGAATGGAAGAGCGGGGCTGTCACTGCCGTGGAGTCCGAGAAAGGAGGAAATTTGGTGTGTGACTGCACTGCGGTCACAGCGAGTGGAACTTTGGGGCTCTCACTTCCGTGGTGGAAGAGATGAAGAAATAGGTGCTGTCACTGCTGTTGTGGTGTGACGGAGAAGAGGAAATTTGGGCCTGTCATTGCTGTGGTGTCACAGAGAGGAGCACTTTAGAGCTCACACTGCTATGATGTCACAGATAGGGTAACACTGGCTCTGATATTGCTGTGTTGTCACAGAGAGGAGGAAATGAGGCCTCTCCCTGCTCTGGTGTTACAGAGAGGGGGAAATCTGGGCTCTCACTGCTGTTGTATCAGTGAGGGCGTAACACTGGGGCTGTCATTGTTGTGGTGTCCCAGAGAGGATTAAATTGGAGCTCACACTTCTATGGTGTCCTAGACAGTGGAACTCTGGGCCTGACATTGCTGTGGTGTAACAGAGAGGAGGCAATTTGGGGCTGTCATTACTGTGATTTCACAGAGAGGGGAAGAGTCAGGCTGTCACTGCTGTGATTTCAGCGAGAGAGTGAAATGGAGGTAGTTCGAGCTGTGATGTTCCAGACAGGGGAATCCTGGGACTCGGAGTGCACTGCTGTCACCGAGAGCGGAACTTTGGGGCTCTCACTGCTGTGGTGTCACAGAGAGAGAAACAGTGGTGTTGTCGCTGCTGTGGTGTCTCTGAGAGGGAAACACTGGTATTGGCGAAGCAAAAACACTCGCTCGCGGTGAGAGACTTCTCCAGGGTCAAGCTGTTCAAGTATAAGCGATTTATTATAAGAGTAAAAGGAGGGGAGACCCGTGTCCGCCACCAGCCTTGGCGTCCACGTGGTCCGGGGGAGGGGAGGCAGAACAGGTAGAGCAGGGAAGGTGAGTTTGGAAGGGAGAGGGAGGGAGTAAGAGAGACAGAGGGAAAGAGCAGGGAAGGCGAGAGGGATAGGAGCAGGGAGAGAGGGCTGAGAGTTAAGAGGGGGGAGAGGGGAGAGGGGTAAAGGGAGGAGGGAAGAGAGAAGAGTAAAGAGGCAAGAGGTAAGAGTAAAGAGCAAAGAGTAAAGAGAGCGAAGTTCTTGTTACAATCCAATATATCTTTTTCTATCGTGAATATTCTAATTACCAGAAACCAATCACCAAGAGACACACCCACTAAAGAATTTACATACAACCTATGGGCTTCCCTATATTAATATACAGTGTTGCATATTATACTCTACAGAGCTTTACAAGTTCTTTCCTTGCTTCTTTACTTTTGGACTCTTCTTATCAGCAGAAGGACATTGTTTTATCAACAGGGATTCTCCACTAGCTGGCTAGGCTATTGTTCTTTGGTTAACCAGTACTCAATATCCTATAACTCAAAGCAGGCTTTCATTTCTACTTTGATTCTAGCCTTCATATTTTCACAATCTAGTACCAAACAATCACATTCATTCCCTGTTTCACCTTCCCCAACACACTGGGCCTGTCTTTGCTGTGCTGTCATGGAGAGGAGCACGTTGGAGCTCACACTGCTATGATGTCACAGGTAGGGTAACAGTGGCTCTGACATTGCTGTGGTTTCCCAGAGAAGAGGAAATTTGGGCCCTCACTGCTCTGGTGTCACACAGAGAGGTAAAGTTGGGCTCTAACTGCTATGGTGTCTCCAACAGGGTAATCCTGGGCCTAAAATTGCTGTCGTTTCAAAGAGAGGAGCAAGTTTGGGCTGTGGCTGCACTGCTGTCCCAGAGAGTGGAACTTTGGGGCTCACACTGCTCTGGTGTCCCAGAGACGGGAACATTGGAGCTGTCACTGCTGTGTTGTCACAGAGAGAGGAACACTGGAGCTCTCCCTGCTCTGGAGTCGCGGAGAGGAGGCAATTGGGCATGTCACTGCCCTGGTGTCACAGGGAATGGAAGAGCGGGGCTGTCACTGCCGTGGAGTCCGAGAAAGGAGGAAATTTGGTGTGTGACTGCACTGCGGTCACAGCGAGTGGAACTTTGGGGCTCTCACTTCCGTGGTGGAAGAGATGAAGAAATAGGTGCTGTCACTGCTGTTGTGGTGTGAAGGAGAAGAGGAAATTTGGGCCTGTCATTGCTGTGGTGTCACAGAGAGGAGCACTTTGGAGCTCACACTGCTATGATGTCACAGATAGGGTAACACTGGCTCTGATATTGCTGTGTTGTCACAGAGAGGAGGAAATGAGGCCTCTCCCTGCTCTGGTGTCACAGAGAGGGGGAAATCTGGGCTCTCACTGCTGTTGTATCAGTGAGGGCGTAACACTGGGGCTGTCATTGTTGTGGTGTCCCAGAGAGGATTAAATTGGAGCTCACACTTCTATGGTGTCCTAGACAGTGGAACTCTGGGCCTGACATTGCTGTGGTGTAACAGAGAGGAGGCAATTTGGGGCTGTCATTACTGTGATTTCACAGAGAGGGGAAGAGTCAGGCTGTCACTGCTGTGATTTCAGCGAGAGAGTGAAATGGAGGTAGTTCGAGCTGTGATGTTCCAGACAGGGGAATCCTGGGACTCGGAGTGCACTGCTGTCACCGAGAGCGGAACTTTGGGGCTCTCACTGCTGTGGTGTCACAGAGAGAGAAACAGTGGTGTTGTCGCTGCTGTGGTGTCTCTGAGAGGGAAACACTGGGCCTGTCTTTGCTGTGCTGTCATGGAGAGGAGCACGTTGGAGCTCACACTGCTATGATGTCACAGGTAGGGTAACAGTGGCTGTGACATTGCTGTGGTTTCCCAGAGAAGAGGAAATTTGGGCCCTCACTGCTCTGGTGTCACACAGAGAGGTAAAGTTGGGCTCTAACTGCTATGGTGTCTCCAACAGGGTAATCCTGGGCCTAAAATTGCAGTCGTTTCAAAGAGAGGAGCAAGTTTGGGCTGTGGCTGCACTGCTGTCCCAGAGAGTGGAACTTTGGGGCTCACACTGCTCTGGTGTCCCAGAGACGGGAACATTGGAGCTGTCACTGCTGTGTTGTCACAGAGAGAGGAACACTGGAGCTCTCCCTGCTCTGGAGTCGCGGAGAGGAGGAAATTGGGCATGTCACTGCCCTGGTGTCACAGGGAATGGAAGAGCGGGGCTGTCACTGCCGTGGAGTCAGAGAAAGGAGGAAATTTGGTGTGTGACTGCACTGCGGTCACAGCGAGTGGAACTTTGGGGCTCTCACTTCTGTGGTGGAAGAGATGAAGAAATAGGTGCTGTCACTGCTGTTGTGGTGTGAAGGAGAAGAGGAAATTTGGGCCTGTCATTGCTGTGGTGTCACAGAGAGGAGCACTTTAGAGCTCACACTGCTATGATGTCACAGATAGGGTAACACTGGCTCTGATATTGCTGTGTTGTCACAGAGAGGAGGAAATTAGGCCTCTCCCTGCTCTGGTGTCACAGAGAGGGGGAAATCTGGGCTCTCACTGCTGTTGTATCAGTGAGGGCGTAACACTGGGGCTGTCATTGTTGTGGTGTCCCAGAGAGGATTAAATTGGAGCTCACACTTCTATGGTGTCCTAGACAGTGGAACTCTGGGCCTGACATTGCTGTGGTGTAACAGAGAGGAGGCAATTTGGGGCTGTCATTACTGTGATTTCACAGAGAGGGGAAGAGTCAGGCTGTCACTGCTGTGATTTCAGCGAGAGAGTGAAATGGAGGTAGTTCGAGCTGTGATGTTCCAGACAGGGGAATCCTGGGACTCGGAGTGCACTGCTGTCACCGAGAGCGGAACTCTGGGGCTCTCACTGCTGTGGTGTCACAGAGAGAGAAACAGTGGTGTTGTCGCTGCTGTGGTGTCTCTGAGAGGGAAACACTGGGCCTGTCTTTGCTGTGCTGTCATGGAGAGGAGCACGTTGGAGCTCACACTGCTATGATGTCACAGGTAGGGTAACAGTGGCTCTGACATTGCTGTGGTTTCCCAGAGAAGAGGAAATTTGGGCCCTCACTGCTCTGGTGTCACACAGAGAGGTAAAGTTGGGCTCTAACTGCTATGGTGTCTCCAACAGGGTAATCCTGGGCCTAAAATTGCTGTCGTTTCAAAGAGAGGAGCAAGTTTGGGCTGTGGCTGCACTGCTGTCCCAGAGAGTGGAACTTTGGGGCTCACACTGCTCTGGTGTCCCAGAGACGGGAACATTGGAGCTGTCACTGCTGTGTTGTCACAGAGAGAGGAACACTGGAGCTCTCCCTGCTCTGGAGTCGCGGAGAGGAGGAAATTGGGCATGTCACTGCCCTGGTGTCACAGGGAATGGAAGAGCGGGGCTGTCACTGCCGTGGAGTCCGAGAAAGGAGGAAATTTGGTGTGTGACTGCACTGCGGTCACAGCGAGTGGAACTTTGGGGCTCTCACTTCTGTGGTGGAAGAGATGAAGAAATAGGTGCTGTCACTGCTGTTGTGGTGTGAAGGAGAAGAGGAAATTTGGGCCTGTCATTGCTGTGGTGTCACAGAGAGGAGCACTTTAGAGCTCACACTGCTATGATGTCACAGATAGGGTAACACTGGCTCTGATATTGCTGTGTTGTCACAGAGAGGAGGAAATGAGGCCTCTCCCTGCTCTGGTGTTACAGAGAGGGGGAAATTTGGGCTCTCACTGCTGTTGTATCAGTGAGGGCGTAACACTGGGGCTGTCATTGTTGTGGTGTCCCAGAGAGGATTAAATTGGAGCTCACACTTCTATGGTGTCCTAGACAGTGGAACTCTGGGCCTGACATTGCTGTGGTGTAACAGAGAGGAGGCAATTTGGGGCTGTCATTACTGTGATTTCACAGAGAGGGGAAGAGTCAGGCTGTCACTGCTGTGATTTCAGCGAGAGAGTGAAATGGAGGTAGTTCGAGCTGTGATGTTCCAGACAGGGGAATCCTGGGACTCGGAGTGCACTGCTGTCACCGAGAGCGGAACTTTGGGGCTCTCACTGCTGTGGTGTCACAGAGAGAGAAACAGTGGTGTTGTCGCTGCTGTGGTGTCTCTGAGAGGGAAACACTGGTATTGGCGAAGCAAAAACACTCGCTCGCGGTGAGAGACTTCTCCAGGGTCAAGCTGTTCAAGTATAAGCGATTTATTATAAGAGTAAAAGGAGGGGAGACCCGTGTCCGCCACCAGCCTTGGCGTCCACGTGGTCCGGGGGAGGGGAGGCAGAACAGGTAGAGCAGGGAAGGTGAGTTTGGAAGGGAGAGGGAGGGAGTAAGAGAGACAGAGGGAAAGAGCAGGGAAGGCGAGAGGGATAGGAGCAGGGAGAGAGGGCTGAGAGTTAAGAGGGGGGAGAGGGGAGAGGGGTAAAGGGAGGAGGGAAGAGAGAAGAGTAAAGAGGCAAGAGGTAAGAGTAAAGAGCAAAGAGTAAAGAGAGCGAAGTTCTTGTTACAATCCAATATATCTTTTTCTATCGTGAATATTCTAATTACCAGAAACCAATCACCAAGAGACACACCCACTAAAGAATTTACATACAACCTATGGGCTTCCCTATATTAATATACAGTGTTGCATATTATACTCTACAGAGCTTTACAAGTTCTTTCCTTGCTTCTTTACTTTTGGACTCTTCTTATCAGCAGAAGGACATTGTTTTATCAACAGGGATTCTCCACTAGCTGGCTAGGCTATTGTTCTTTGGTTAACCAGTACTCAATATCCTATAACTCAAAGCAGGCTTTCATTTCTACTTTGATTCTAGCCTTCATATTTTCACAATCTAGTACCAAACAATCACATTCATTCCCTGTTTCACCTTCCCCAACACACTGGGCCTGTCTTTGCTGTGCTGTCATGGAGAGGAGCACGTTGGAGCTCACACTGCTATGATGTCACAGGTAGGGTAACAGTGGCTCTGACATTGCTGTGGTTTCCCAGAGAAGAGGAAATTTGGGCCCTCACTGCTCTGGTGTCACACAGAGAGGTAAAGTTGGGCTCTAACTGCTATGGTGTCTCCAACAGGGTAATCCTGGGCCTAAAATTGCTGTCGTTTCAAAGAGAGGAGCAAGTTTGGGCTGTGGCTGCACTGCTGTCCCAGAGAGTGGAACTTTGGGGCTCACACTGCTCTGGTGTCCCAGAGACGGGAACATTGGAGCTGTCACTGCTGTGTTGTCACAGAGAGAGGAACACTGGAGCTCTCCCTGCTCTGGAGTCGCGGAGAGGAGGAAATTGGGCATGTCACTGCCCTGGTGTCACAGGGAATGGAAGAGCGGGGCTGTCACTGCCGTGGAGTCCGAGAAAGGAGGAAATTTGGTGTGTGACTGCACTGCGGTCACAGCGAGTGGAACTTTGGGGCTCTCACTTCTGTGGTGGAAGAGATGAAGAAATAGGTGCTGTCACTGCTGTTGTGGTGTGACGGAGAAGAGGAAATTTGGGCCTGTCATTGCTGTGGTGTCACAGAGAGGAGCACTTTGGAGCTCACACTGCTATGATGTCACAGATAGGGTAACACTGGCTCTGATATTGCTGTGTTGTCACAGAGAGGAGGAAATGAGGCCTCTCCCTGCTCTGGTGTCACAGAGAGGGGGAAATCTGGGCTCTCACTGCTGTTGTATCAGTGAGGGCGTAACACTGGGGCTGTCATTGTTGTGGTGTCCCAGAGAGGATTAAATTGGAGCTCACACTTCTATGGTGTCCTAGACAGTGGAACTCTGGGCCTGACATTGCTGTGGTGTAACAGAGAGGAGGCAATTTGGGGCTGTCATTACTGTGATTTCACAGAGAGGGGAAGAGTCAGGCTGTCACTGCTGTGATTTCAGCGAGAGAGTGAAATGGAGGTAGTTCGAGCTGTGATGTTCCAGACAGGGGAATCCTGGGACTCGGAGTGCACTGCTGTCACCGAGAGCGGAACTTTGGGGCTCTCACTGCTGTGGTGTCACAGAGAGAGAAACAGTGGTGTTGTCGCTGCTGTGGTGTCTCTGAGAGGGAAACACTGGTATTGGCGAAGCAAAAACACTCGCTCGCGGTGAGAGACTTCTCCAGGGTCAAGCTGTTCAAGTATAAGCGATTTATTATAAGAGTAAAAGGAGGGGAGACCCGTGTCCGCCACCAGCCTTGGCGTCCACGTGGTCCGGGGGAGGGGAGGCAGAACAGGTAGAGCAGGGAAGGTGAGTTTGGAAGGGAGAGGGAGGGAGTAAGAGAGACAGAGGGAAAGAGCAGGGAAGGCGAGAGGGATAGGAGCAGGGAGAGAGGGCTGAGAGTTAAGAGGGGGGAGAGGGGAGAGGGGTAAAGGGAGGAGGGAAGAGAGAAGAGTAAAGAGGCAAGAGGTAAGAGTAAAGAGCAAAGAGTAAAGAGAGCGAAGTTCTTGTTACAATCCAATATATCTTTTTCTATCGTGAATATTCTAATTACCAGAAACCAATCACCAAGAGACACACCCACTAAAGAATTTACATACAACCTATGGGCTTCCCTATATTAATATACAGTGTTGCATATTATACTCTACAGAGCTTTACAAGTTCTTTCCTTGCTTCTTTACTTTTGGACTCTTCTTATCAGCAGAAGGACATTGTTTTATCAACAGGGATTCTCCACTAGCTGGCTAGGCTATTGTTCTTTGGTTAACCAGTACTCAATATCCTATAACTCAAAGCAGGCTTTCATTTCTACTTTGATTCTAGCCTTCATATTTTCACAATCTAGTACCAAACAATCACATTCATTCCCTGTTTCACCTTCCCCAACACACTGGGCCTGTCTTTGCTGTGCTGTCATGGAGAGGAGCACGTTGGAGCTCACACTGCTATGATGTCACAGGTAGGGTAACAGTGGCTCTGACATTGCTGTGGTTTCCCAGAGAAGAGGAAATTTGGGCCCTCACTGCTCTGGTGTCACACAGAGAGGTAAAGTTGGGCTCTAACTGCTATGGTGTCTCCAACAGGGTAATCCTGGGCCTAAAATTGCTGTCGTTTCAAAGAGAGGAGCAAGTTTGGGCTGTGGCTGCACTGCTGTCCCAGAGAGTGGAACTTTGGGGCTCACACTGCTCTGGTGTCCCAGAGACGGGAACATTGGAGCTGTCACTGCTGTGTTGTCACAGAGAGAGGAACACTGGAGCTCTCCCTGCTCTGGAGTCGCGGAGAGGAGGAAATTGGGCATGTCACTGCCCTGGTGTCACAGGGAATGGAAGAGCGGGGCTGTCACTGCCGTGGAGTCCGAGAAAGGAGGAAATTTGGTGTGTGACTGCACTGCGGTCACAGCGAGTGGAACTTTGGGGCTCTCACTTCTGTGGTGGAAGAGATGAAGAAATAGGTGCTGTCACTGCTGTTGTGGTGTGACGGAGAAGAGGAAATTTGGGCCTGTCATTGCTGTGGTGTCACAGAGAGGAGCACTTTGGAGCTCACACTGCTATGATGTCACAGATAGGGTAACACTGGCTCTGATATTGCTGTGTTGTCACAGAGAGGAGGAAATGAGGCCTTTCCCTGCTCTGGTGTCACAGAGAGGGGGAAATCTGGGCTCTCACTGCTGTTGTATCAGTGAGGGCGTAACACTGGGGCTGTCATTGTTGTGGTGTCCCAGAGAGGATTAAATTGGAGCTCACACTTCTATGGTGTCCTAGACAGTGGAACTCTGGGCCTGACATTGCTGTGGTGTAACAGAGAGGAGGCAATTTGGGGCTGTCATTACTGTGATTTCACAGAGAGGGGAAGAGTCAGGCTGTCACTGCTGTGATTTCAGCGAGAGAGTGAAATGGAGGTAGTTCGAGCTGTGATGTTACAGACAGGGGAATCCTGGGACTCGGAGTGCACTGCTGTCACCGAGAGCGGAACTTTGGGGCTCTCACTGCTGTGGTGTCACAGAGAGAGAAACAGTGGTGTTGTCGCTGCTGTGGTGTCTCTGAGAGGGAAACACTGGTATTGGCGAAGCAAAAACACTCGCTCGCGGTGAGAGACTTCTCCAGGGTCAAGCTGTTCAAGTATAAGCGATTTATTATAAGAGTAAAAGGAGGGGAGACCCGTGTCCGCCACCAGCCTTGGCGTCCACGTGGTCCGGGGGAGGGGAGGCAGAACAGGTAGAGCAGGGAAGGTGAGTTTGGAAGGGAGAGGGAGGGAGTAAGAGAGACAGAGGGAAAGAGCAGGGAAGGCGAGAGGGATAGGAGCAGGGAGAGAGGGCTGAGAGTTAAGAGGGGGGAGAGGGGAGAGGGGTAAAGGGAGGAGGGAAGAGAGAAGAGTAAAGAGGCAAGAGGTAAGAGTAAAGAGCAAAGAGTAAAGAGAGCGAAGTTCTTGTTACAATCCAATATATCTTTTTCTATCGTGAATATTCTAATTACCAGAAACCAATCACCAAGAGACACACCCACTAAAGAATTTACATACAACCTATGGGCTTCCCTATATTAATATACAGTGTTGCATATTATACTCTACAGAGCTTTACAAGTTCTTTCCTTGCTTCTTTACTTTTGGACTCTTCTTATCAGCAGAAGGACATTGTTTTATCAACAGGGATTCTCCACTAGCTGGCTAGGCTATTGTTCTTTGGTTAACCAGTACTCAATATCCTATAACTCAAAGCAGGCTTTCATTTCTACTTTGATTCTAGCCTTCATATTTTCACAATCTAGTACCAAACAATCACATTCATTCCCTGTTTCACCTTCCCCAACACACTGGGCCTGTCTTTGCTGTGCTGTCATGGAGAGGAGCACGTTGGAGCTCACACTGCTATGATGTCACAGGTAGGGTAACAGTGGCTCTGACATTGCTGTGGTTTCCCAGAGAAGAGGAAATTTGGGCCCTCACTGCTCTGGTGTCACACAGAGAGGTAAAGTTGGGCTCTAACTGCTATGGTGTCTCCAACAGGGTAATCCTGGGCCTAAAATTGCTGTCGTTTCAAAGAGAGGAGCAAGTTTGGGCTGTGGCTGCACTGCTGTCCCAGAGAGTGGAACTTTGGGGCTCACACTGCTCTGGTGTCCCAGAGACGGGAACATTGGAGCTGTCACTGCTGTGTTGTCACAGAGAGAGGAACACTGGAGCTCTCCCTGCTCTGGAGTCGCGGAGAGGAGGCAATTGGGCATGTCACTGCCCTGGTGTCACAGGGAATGGAAGAGCGGGGCTGTCACTGCCGTGGAGTCCGAGAAAGGAGGAAATTTGGTGTGTGACTGCACTGCGGTCACAGCGAGTGGAACTTTGGGGCTCTCACTTCTGTGGTGGAAGAGATGAAGAAATAGGTGCTGTCACTGCTGTTGTGGTGTGAAGGAGAAGAGGAAATTTGGGCCTGTCATTGCTGTGGTGTCACAGAGAGGAGCACTTTGGAGCTCACACTGCTATGATGTCACAGATAGGGTAACACTGGCTCTGATATTGCTGTGTTGTCACAGAGAGGAGGAAATGAGGCCTCTCCCTGCTCTGGTGTCACAGAGAGGGGGAAATCTGGGCTCTCACTGCTGTTGTATCAGTGAGGGCGTAACACTGGGGCTGTCATTGTTGTGGTGTCCCAGAGAGGATTAAATTGGAGCTCACACTTCTATGGTGTCCTAGACAGTGGAACTCTGGGCCTGACATTGCTGTGGTGTAACAGAGAGGAGGCAATTTGGGGCTGTCATTACTGTGATTTCACAGAGAGGGGAAGAGTCAGGCTGTCACTGCTGTGATTTCAGCGAGAGAGTGAAATGGAGGTAGTTCGAGCTGTGATGTTCCAGACAGGGGAATCCTGGGACTCGGAGTGCACTGCTGTCACCGAGAGCGGAACTTTGGGGCTCTCACTGCTGTGGTGTCACAGAGAGAGAAACAGTGGTGTTGTCGCTGCTGTGGTGTCTCTGAGAGGGAAACACTGGTATTGGTGTACTAGTTTGAAATCAAACCAGTGAGAGATCGCAAGTCAGAATTATAATTTAATAGGAAAATGATAAAAAGAATAAATGCAATAATATCAAAAACACTGACAGAGTCAGAATACAGCCTGGAACCCTGTTAGGGTGATGGTAGTCATCCAGATGAGGTGGTCTTGTTGAAGCGTGATCTTCTGGAAGAAAGGGGGTCTGGTCTTCAGCTGAAAGTCCAGCAGTAGCTCCTGTCTTCTGGAAGTCTCGTAGGTAAGGGCTGCTGTGGTGTTCGAATTCTCAGCTTATATCCAGTATGGAATGCTTGGCTCCTCCCTCGGGGAGGAGCATCTCACAATGGGATGGTGAGTCATGAGATAAGGCCTTGATGAGCCATTAACAGAAAACAGTCCAGGAGGAAGTTATCTCTGAGTCATGCAGCAAGGCAGTGGTGGGCCCATTAACAGGGGACAATACAGGGGGAAGTTATCTATGAGTCATGGGGCAGGGCATTGATGGGCCCATTAACAGAAGGTAGCCCGGGGGGGGGGGGGGAGGCAGGGAGCACTGCCTCACCTGGTTTCAACAGTACATGAGGATGGTGATAGAATATACTGCAACCCAGGACATAATCCACCCCTTATTCTATTACCATCTACATAATTCCAAATCAGTACCTTCCTTAAACTCCACACACACACACACACACATATATATATATATACAATGGAACCTTACACACAGTTCTCACTTAAAATGAGGTCTCTTTGTGGCACACATCGGGTTTCTCCATCTTTCCGCATTACCCACTAAGTGCAACCAGGTCCTTGAGCGAAGACAATCCCACGGATAGGTTTGCTCTTGCCTGAGGTGGGATTAATCCAAACAGTCTTTCTTAACATACCTCTCATGTGTACTACAGGGACTTTATCTCTATCTACCGTGTGCAAGGGTTCAGACTGGGCAGGACCAGCTCGATTGATGGATCTTCTGGTGTTAACCATCCAGGTGGCTTTTGCTAAGTTCACTTCCTAATTTTTGAAGGTTCCTCCACCAAGTGCTTTTAGGGTAGTCTTGAGTAGTCTATTGCACCGTTCAACTTTCCCAGCAGCTGGTGCATGATAAGGGATATGATAGATCTATTCAATTCTATGTTCTCTGGCCTAAGTACTTACGAGGCTGTTCTTGAAATGCGTCCCGTTGTCTGACTCGATTTTCTCAGGGGTGCCATGTCTCTAAAGGACTTGCTTTTCCAGGCCTAAGATGGTGTTCCGGGCAGTAGCATGAGGCACAGGGTATGTCTCCAGCCATCCAGTGGTTGCTTCTACCATGGTCAACACGTAGCGCTTGCCTTGGCGGGTTTGGGGAAGGGTGATGTAGTCAATTTGCCAGGCTTCCCTATACCTGTACTTGGACCATCTTCCACCGTACCACAGAGGCTTCACTCGCTTGGCCTGTTTGATTGTAGCGCAGGTCTCGCAGTTGTGGATAACTTGTGAGATGTTGTCTATAGTAAGGTCTACCCCTCGCTCACGAGCCCATCGGTACGTTGCATCTCGTCCCTGATGACCAGAGGCATCATGGGCCCAACGAGCTAAAAATAATTCTCCCTTGTGCTGCCAGTCTAGATCTACCTGTGATATTTTCACCTTGGCAGCTCGATCCACCTGCTCATTGTTACGGTGCTCTTCATTAGCTCGACTTTTGGGTACATGAGTATCTACGTGTCGAACTTTCACAATCAGCTTCTCCACCCGAGCGGTGATGTCTTGCCAAATCTCAGCGGCCCAGATGGGTTTCTCTCTGCGCTGCCAGTTGGCTTTTCTCCAGCGATCTAGCCATCCCCACAGAGCATTAGCTACCATCCAGGAGTCAGTGTAGAGATAGAGCCTCAGCCACTTCTCTCTTTCAGCAATATCTAAAGCCAGCTGGACAGCTTTAAGTTCTGCGACCTGACTCGATCTACCCTTTCTCTCGGTAGCTTGTGCAACTCGTCGTGTGGGGCTCTATACAGCAGCTTTCCATTTCCGGTTAGTGCTTACAATTCGGCAGGAACTATCGGTGAAGAGGGCATATCGTTTTTCACTCTCTGGTAGCTCATTATATGGTGGGGCTTTCTCAGCACGTGTCACTTGCTCCTCTTCTTCAGAAGATAATCTAAAAGTCTCACTTTCAGGCCAGTTTGTTATAATTTCCAGAATCTCAGGGCGGTTCAGGTTTCTAATACGGGCACGCTGTGTAATGAGGGCAATCTATTTGCTCCAAGTAGCATCGGTGGCATGATGCGTGGAAGGAATCTTTCTCTTGAACATCCACCCCAGCACCGGCAGTCGGGGTGCCAGAAGCAGCTGCGCTTCAGTACCAATGACTTCTGAGGCAGCTTGGACTTCTTCATAGGCGGCTAAAATTTCTTTCTCTGTTGGGGTGTAGTTGGCTTCGGATCTTCTGTAGCTTCGGCTCCAGAATCCCAGTGGTCGACCCCGAGTCTCACCAGGCACCTTCTGCCAAAGGCTCCAGGACAGACCATTGTTCCCGGCTGCAGAGTAGAGCACGTTTTTCACTTCTGGCCCCGTTCTGACTGGACCAAGGGCTACCGCATGAGCGATTTCCTGCTTGATCTGGGCGAAAGCTTGTTGCTGTTTAGGGCCCTAATGGAAATTGTTCTTCTTGCGGGTAACCAGGTAGAGAGGGCTTACAATCTGGCTATATTCAGGAATGTGCATTCTCCAAAAGCCTATGGCACCTAGGAAAGCTTGTGTTTCCTTCTTGTTGGTCGGTGGAGACATCGCAGTGATCTTATTGATGACTTCAGTGGGAATTTGACGCCGTCTATCTTGCCACTTTACCCCCAGGAACTGGATCTCCCGGGCAGGTCCCTTGACTTTGCTCTTCTTGATGGCAAAACCAGCCTTCAGGAGAATCTGGATGATCTTCTGTCCCTTCTCAAATACTTCTGCTGCCGTGTTCCCCCACATAATGATGTCATTAATGTACTGCAGGTGTTCTGGAGCCTCACCTTTTTCTAGCACAGTCTGGATCAGTCCATGGCAGATAGTAGGACTGTGCTTCCACCCCTGGGGCAATCGGTTCCAGGTATACTGCACACCTCTCCAGGTGAAGGCAAACTGAGGCCTGCACTCTGCTGCCAGAGGAATGGAGAAAAACGCATTTGCAATATCAATGGTCGCGTACCACTTTGCTGCCTTGGATTCCAGCTCATACTGAAGCTCCAGCATGTCTGGTACGGCTGCACTCAGTGGTGGCGTGACTTCATTCAGTCTACGGTAATCCACCGTCAGTCTCTATTCTCTACTGGACTTACGCACTGGCCATATGGGGCTGTTAAAGGGTGAACGAGCTTTGCTGACCACTCCTTGGCTCTCCAGCTCACGAATCATCGTATGGATGGGGACTACAGAGTCTCTGTCGGTGCGGTATTGCCGACGGTGCACTGTTGCTCTGGCAATTGGTACCTGTTGTTCTTCAACTCTCAGTAGTCTCACAGCAGAAGGGTTGTCTGAGAGACCAGGCAAGGTACTCAGTTGTCTGATGCTTTCTGTCTCTAGAGCAGCTATCCCAAAAGCCCAGCGATAACCTTTTGGGTCTTTGAAGTACTCGTTCTTGAGGTAATCTATGCCGAGGATGCATGGGGCCTCTGGACCAGTCACGATGGGGTGTTTCTGCCACTTATTCCCAGTTAAACTCACTTCAGCTTCCAGTACCGTGAGCTCCTGGGATCCCCCTGTCACCCCAGAAATAGAAATGGGTTCCGCTCCCACATACCTTGATGGCATTAGAGTGCATTGAGCGCCGGTATCAACTAAAGCCGTATATCTTTGTGGGTCAGATGTGCCAGGCCATCGGATCCACACTGTCTAATAGATCCGGTTGTCCCTCTCTTCTACCTGGCTAGAGGCAGGGACCCTCTAATCTTGGTCATGGTGCACGTTGCTCTCTTCCGGTGAATATGCTCTTGATGTCTCTTCAAGAGGATCACTCATATCATCATTTCTATACCTTCTGATGTTCTGGCCACGAGAGACCGGAGCGGCGCTGGCTCTAGATGAGCTCCTTGTGGTAGTTGTCCCTCTTTTTAGTTCACGTACCCGGGCTGCTAAGGAGGAGGTGGGTTTTCCATCCCACTTCCTCATGTCTTCTCCATGCTCCTGGAGAAAAAACCAGAGGTTACCTCGTGGAGTGTATCCTTTCTCCCTGGCTGGGGAATGCCTACTCTTAATAGCAGAGACTCTTGTTGGTTCTGGGGAGACGTGGTAAATTTTTTCTTTAAGTTCTTTTTTTAGTTTCTGATGGCCTTCTTCAATCAAGCTCCGGACTTGCTCAGCCAGCCTTGTTTCTACAGATGAGACATGGGTGCGAAACGGGGCAGTGACAGTGTCTTCGTAGATTCTTAGTTTATTGGCCAGGACACCCACCCTGTCTTCACCTTCCCTCCATTGCAGTGTTGCCAGGTAACGGGAGTACATCTCTGGTCCAAGCCGTGCAAATCTCAGCCACATCTGTGACGTGCACTGGACACCATCTGGGCTCTTAGGAAATCTCTCATCTTCTGCAAAAATGATCTCCAGCACAGCCAACTCCCTCAGGCATCGGATACCCTGTTCCATTGTGCTCCATTTTCCCTGGTGCACCTGGAGGTCTTCTTTGCAGAGGTATCTGTCCCTTACACTTGTCAGCAGTCGCTTCCAGAGGCTGAGAGTTTCTTGGGTTCTCCCAATCCCCTGGTCAATGACCACATCCCGGGACAGCGATCCCAGTTGCCTGGCCTCACTTCTATCCAGGATGGTGTCGTTTGTTGCAGCGTCCCAGATGCGGAGCAGCTAGGTTAGGATGGACTCGTTCGTCTGGCGGGTGAATTCCCTCCGCAGGTCACGCAGCTCACCTAGGGATAGAGAGCGAGTGATAATCTCTGGTTCTGTCTCTTCCACTGCGTGTGAAGGTCCTGCCTCACCCTCATCAGTCACTATGCGGACTGATTTGCTTTTTGATTTCTTTTTCTGAATGGGGGCAACTTCTACCGGTTTAGGCTGCTCTGGTTCGGTGACTGTTTGTGTGGAGGTGCTCATGGCCCTTTTGGTTCCTTTCTCTTCTGTGGTAGTCTGCGTAGACATGGACGCTGTTGTTTTGCTCTTGGTTCCTTTCTCCTCTGTGGCAGTCTGAGTGGACACGGATGCTGTTGCTTTGCTCTTGGTTTCTTTCTCTTCTGTGGCAGTCTGCGTAGACACGGACGCTGTGGCTTTGCTCTTGGTTCCTTTCTCCTCTGTGGCAGTCTGTGTGGTCATGGATGCTGTTGCTCTGCTCTTGGTTCTTTTCTCTTCCTCCTCAAGAAGACGCTGTACCACACTAAACAGTGCTTTGTTTCTAAGCATGGTGTACATGGTGCAGGCCATGCAGAGAAAACAAAACAGCAAGACTAGGCTGTCCTTGGCATCCAGAGAGAACTCAATATTTTTAAAAACTGCTGTGCCTGACCTGAAAGGCTGGAAGAAACTACTCTCCACTCTTCCCACCAAGGGCAGGGTGCGATTGTTGAGAAGGTCTCAGATGTAGCAGCCCAGACTAGGACAAGCAAACAAAATTGAGTATATATTCCGAATGGTATTCATTGCCTCACAGGTTATCATGCTATAAGCATAATAAACCAATAAAGAAATTCTCATACCATTCCCTGGTCTCAACAGGAGCAATACAACAGGCAAGTAGTTCCCCATGTGAGGGAAAATATAGAGAGCAAGATACAGTACCCATATAGACAAGCTAACCACCATGGTGGATAGGTTTCTGTTAATATGAAATTGCAATTCTGACTTTCTCTCAGGTTAATGCCCCACGTTGGGCGCCAAAATATGTACTAGTTTGAAATCAAACCAGTGAGAGATCGCAAGTCAGAATTATAATTTAATAGGAAAATGATAAAAAGAATAAATGCAATAATATCAAAAACACTGACAGAGTCAGAATACAGCCTGGAACCCTGTTAGGGTGATGGTAGTCATCCAGATGAGGTGGTCTTGTTGAAGCGTGATCCTCTGGAAGAAAGGGGGTCTGGTCTTCAGCTGAAAGTCCAGCAGTAGCTCCTGTCCTCTGGAAGTCCCGTAGGTAAGGGCTGCTGTGGTGTTCGAATTCTCAGCTTATATCCAGTATGGAATGCTTGGCTCCTCCCTCGGGGAGGAGCATCTCACAATGGGATGGTGAGTCATGAGATAAGGCCTTGATGAGCCATTAACAGAAAACAGTCCAGGAGGAAGTTATCTCTGAGTCATGCAGCAAGGCAGTGGTGGGCCCATTAACAGGGGACAATACAGGGGGAAGTTATCTATGAGTCATGGGGCAGGGCATTGATGGGCCCATTAACAGAAGGTAGCCCGGGGGTGGGGGGGGAGGCAGGGAGCACTGCCTCACCTGGTTTCAACAGTACATGAGGATGGTGATAGAATATACTGCAACCCAGGACAATTGGCGAAGCAAAAACACTCGCTCGCAGTGAGAGACTTCTCCAGGGTCAAGCTGTTCAAGTATAAGCGATTTATTATAAGAGTAAAAGGAGGGGAGACCCGTGTCCGCCACCAGCCTTGGCGTCCACGTGGTCCGGGGGAGGGGAGGCAGAACAGGTAGAGCAGGGAAGGTGAGTTTGGAAGGGAGAGGGAGGGAGTAAGAGAGACAGAGGGAAAGAGCAGGGAAGGCGAGAGGGATAGGAGCAGGGAGAGAGGGCTGAGAGTTAAGAGGGGGGAGAGGGGTAAAGGGAGGAGGGAAGAGAGAAGAGTAAAGAGGCAAGAGGTAAGAGTAAAGAGCAAAGAGTAAAGAGAGCGAAGTTCTTGTTACAATCCAATATATCTTTTTCTATCGTGAATATTCTAATTACCAGAAACCAATCACCAAGAGACACACCCACTAAAGAATTTACATACAACCTATGGGCTTCCCTATATTAATATACAGTGTTGCATATTATACTCTACAGAGCTTTACAAGTTCTTTCCTTGCTTCTTTACTTTTGGACTCTTCTTATCAGCAGAAGGACATTGTTTTATCAACAGGGATTCTCCACTAGCTGGCTAGGCTATTGTTCTTTGGTTAACCAGTACTCAATATCCTATAACTCAAAGCAGGCTTTCATTTCTACTTTGATTCTAGCCTTCATATTTTCACAATCTAGTACCAAACAATCACATTCATTCCCTGTTTCACCTTCCCCAACACACTGGGCCTGTCTTTGCTGTGCTGTCATGGAGAGGAGCACGTTGGAGCTCACACTGCTATGATGTCACAGGTAGGGTAACAGTGGCTCTGACATTGCTGTGGTTTCCCAGAGAAGAGGAAATTTGGGCCCTCACTGCTCTGGTGTCACACAGAGAGGTAAAGTTGGGCTCTAACTGCTATGGTGTCTCCAACAGGGTAATCCTGGGCCTAAAATTGCTGTCGTTTCAAAGAGAGGAGCAAGTTTGGGCTGTGGCTGCACTGCTGTCCCAGAGAGTGGAACTTTGGGGCTCACACTGCTCTGGTGTCCCAGAGACGGGAACATTGGAGCTGTCACTGCTGTGTTGTCACAGAGAGAGGAACACTGGAGCTCTCCCTGCTCTGGAGTCGCGGAGAGGAGGAAATTGGGCATGTCACTGCCCTGGTGTCACAGGGAATGGAAGAGCGGGGCTGTCACTGCCGTGGAGTCCGAGAAAGGAGGAAATTTGGTGTGTGACTGCACTGCGGTCACAGCGAGTGGAACTTTGGGGCTCTCACTTCTGTGGTGGAAGAGATGAAGAAATAGGTGCTGTCACTGCTGTTGTGGTGTGACGGAGAAGAGGAAATTTGGGCCTGTCATTGCTGTGGTGTCACAGAGAGGAGCACTTTGGAGCTCACACTGCTATGATGTCACAGATAGGGTAACACTGGCTCTGATATTGCTGTGTTGTCACAGAGAGGAGGAAATTAGGCCTCTCCCTGCTCTGGTGTCACAGAGAGGGGGAAATCTGGGCTCTCACTGCTGTTGTATCAGTGAGGGCGTAACACTGGGGCTGTCATTGTTGTGGTGTCCCAGAGAGGATTAAATTGGAGCTCACACTTCTATGGTGTCCTAGACAGTGGAACTCTGGGCCTGACATTGCTGTGGTGTAACAGAGAGGAGGCAATTTGGGGCTGTCATTACTGTGATTTCACAGAGAGGGGAAGAGTCAGGCTGTCACTGCTGTGATTTCAGCGAGAGAGTGAAATGGAGGTAGTTCGAGCTGTGATGTTCCAGACAGGGGAATCCTGGGACTCGGAGTGCACTGCTGTCACCGAGAGCGGAACTTTGGGGCTCTCACTGCTGTGGTGTCACAGAGAGAGAAACAGTGGTGTTGTCGCTGCTGTGGTGTCTCTGAGAGGGAAACACTGGTATTGGTGTACTAGTTTGAAATCAAACCAGTGAGAGATCGCAAGTCAGAATTATAATTTAATAGGAAAATGATAAAAAGAATAAATGCAATAATATCAAAAACACTGACAGAGTCAGAATACAGCCTGGAACCCTGTTAGGGTGATGGTAGTCATCCAGATGAGGTGGTCTTGTTGAAGCGTGATCTTCTGGAAGAAAGGGGGTCTGGTCTTCAGCTGAAAGTCCAGCAGTAGCTCCTGTCTTCTGGAAGTCTCGTAGGTAAGGGCTGCTGTGGTGTTCGAATTCTCAGCTTATATCCAGTATGGAATGCTTGGCTCCTCCCTCGGGGAGGAGCATCTCACAATGGGATGGTGAGTCATGAGATAAGGCCTTGATGAGCCATTAACAGAAAACAGTCCAGGAGGAAGTTATCTCTGAGTCATGCAGCAAGGCAGTGGTGGGCCCATTAACAGGGGACAATACAGGGGGAAGTTATCTATGAGTCATGGGGCAGGGCATTGATGGGCCCATTAACAGAAGGTAGCCCGGGGGGGGGGGGGGAGGCAGGGAGCACTGCCTCACCTGGTTTCAACAGTACATGAGGATGGTGATAGAATATACTGCAACCCAGGACATAATCCACCCCTTATTCTATTACCATCTACATAATTCCAAATCAGTACCTTCCTTAAACTCCACACACACACACACACACATATATATATATATACAATGGAACCTTACACACAGTTCTCACTTAAAATGAGGTCTCTTTGTGGCACACATCGGGTTTCTCCATCTTTCCGCATTACCCACTAAGTGCAACCAGGTCCTTGAGCGAAGACAATCCCACGGATAGGTTTGCTCTTGCCTGAGGTGGGATTAATCCAAACAGTCTTTCTTAACATACCTCTCATGTGTACTACAGGGACTTTATCTCTATCTACCGTGTGCAAGGGTTCAGACTGGGCAGGACCAGCTCGATTGATGGATCTTCTGGTGTTAACCATCCAGGTGGCTTTTGCTAAGTTCACTTCCTAATTTTTGAAGGTTCCTCCACCAAGTGCTTTTAGGGTAGTCTTGAGTAGTCTATTGCACCGTTCAACTTTCCCAGCAGCTGGTGCATGATAAGGGATATGATAGATCTATTCAATTCTATGTTCTCTGGCCTAAGTACTTACGAGGCTGTTCTTGAAATGCGTCCCGTTGTCTGACTCGATTTTCTCAGGGGTGCCATGTCTCTAAAGGACTTGCTTTTCCAGGCCTAAGATGGTGTTCCGGGCAGTAGCATGAGGCACAGGGTATGTCTCCAGCCATCCAGTGGTTGCTTCTACCATGGTCAACACGTAGCGCTTGCCTTGGCGGGTTTGGGGAAGGGTGATGTAGTCAATTTGCCAGGCTTCCCTATACCTGTACTTGGACCATCTTCCACCGTACCACAGAGGCTTCACTCGCTTGGCCTGTTTGATTGTAGCGCAGGTCTCGCAGTTGTGGATAACTTGTGAGATGTTGTCTATAGTAAGGTCTACCCCTCGCTCACGAGCCCATCGGTACGTTGCATCTCGTCCCTGATGACCAGAGGCATCATGGGCCCAACGAGCTAAAAATAATTCTCCCTTGTGCTGCCAGTCTAGATCTACCTGTGATATTTTCACCTTGGCAGCTCGATCCACCTGCTCATTGTTACGGTGCTCTTCATTAGCTCGACTTTTGGGTACATGAGTATCTACGTGTCGAACTTTCACGATCAGCTTCTCCACCCGAGCGGTGATGTCTTGCCAAATCTCAGCGGCCCAGATGGGTTTCTCTCTGCGCTGCCAGTTGGCTTTTCTCCAGCGATCTAGCCATCCCCACAGAGCATTAGCTACCATCCAGGAGTCAGTGTAGAGATAGAGCCTCGGCCACTTCTCTCTTTCAGCAATATCTAAAGCCAGCTGGACAGCTTTAAGTTCTGCGACCTGACTCGATCTACCCTTTCTCTCGGTAGCTTGTGCAACTCGTCGTGTGGGGCTCTATACAGCAGCTTTCCATTTCCGGTTAGTGCTTACAATTCGGCAGGAACTATCGGTGAAGAGGGCATATCGTTTTTCACTCTCTGGTAGCTCATTATATGGTGGGGCTTTCTCAGCACGTGTCACTTGCTCCTCTTCTTCAGAAGATAATCTAAAAGTCTCACTTTCAGGCCAGTTTGTTATAATTTCCAGAATCTCAGGGCGGTTCAGGTTTCTAATACGGGCACGCTGTGTAATGAGGGCAATCTATTTGCTCCAAGTAGCATCGGTGGCATGATGCGTGGAAGGAATCTTTCTCTTGAACATCCACCCCAGCACCGGCAGTCGGGGTGCCAGAAGCAGCTGCGCTTCAGTACCAATGACTTCTGAGGCAGCTTGGACTTCTTCATAGGCGGCTAAAATTTCTTTCTCTGTTGGGGTGTAGTTGGCTTCGGATCTTCTGTAGCTTCGGCTCCAGAATCCCAGTGGTCGACCCCGAGTCTCACCAGGCACCTTCTGCCAAAGGCTCCAGGACAGACCATTGTTCCCGGCTGCAGAGTAGAGCACGTTTTTCACTTCTGGCCCCGTTCTGACTGGACCAAGGGCTACCGCATGAGCGATTTCCTGCTTGATCTGGGCGAAAGCTTGTTGCTGTTTAGGGCCCTAATGGAAATTGTTCTTCTTGCGGGTAACCAGGTAGAGAGGGCTTACAATCTGGCTATATTCAGGAATGTGCATTCTCCAAAAGCCTATGGCACCTAGGAAAGCTTGTGTTTCCTTCTTGTTGGTCGGTGGAGACATCGCAGTGATCTTATTGATGACTTCAGTGGGAATTTGACGCCGTCTATCTTGCCACTTTACCCCCAGGAACTGGATCTCCCGGGCAGGTCCCTTGACTTTGCTCTTCTTGATGGCAAAACCAGCCTTCAGGAGAATCTGGATGATCTTCTGTCCCTTCTCAAATACTTCTGCTGCCGTGTTCCCCCACATAATGATGTCATTAATGTACTGCAGGTGTTCTGGAGCCTCACCTTTTTCTAGCACAGTCTGGATCAGTCCATGGCAGATAGTAGGACTGTGCTTCCACCCCTGGGGCAATCGGTTCCAGGTATACTGCACACCTCTCCAGGTGAAGGCAAACTGAGGCCTGCACTCTGCTGCCAGAGGAATGGAGAAAAACGCATTTGCAATATCAATGGTCGCGTACCACTTTGCTGCCTTGGATTCCAGCTCATACTGAAGCTCCAGCATGTCTGGTACGGCTGCACTCAGTGGTGGCGTGACTTCATTCAGTCTACGGTAATCCACCGTCAGTCTCTATTCTCTACTGGACTTACGCACTGGCCATATGGGGCTGTTAAAGGGTGAACGAGCTTTGCTGACCACTCCTTGGCTCTCCAGCTCACGAATCATCGTATGGATGGGGACTACAGAGTCTCTGTCGGTGCGGTATTGCCGACGGTGCACTGTTGCTCTGGCAATTGGTACCTGTTGTTCTTCAACTCTCAGTAGTCTCACAGCAGAAGGGTTGTCTGAGAGACCAGGCAAGGTACTCAGTTGTCTGATGCTTTCTGTCTCTAGAGCAGCTATCCCAAAAGCCCAGCGATAACCTTTTGGGTCTTTGAAGTACTCGTTCTTGAGGTAATCTATGCCGAGGATGCATGGGGCCTCTGGACCAGTCACGATGGGGTGTTTCTGCCACTTATTCCCAGTTAAACTCACTTCAGCTTCCAGTACCGTGAGCTCCTGGGATCCCCCTGTCACCCCAGAAATAGAAATGGGTTCCGCTCCCACATACCTTGATGGCATTAGAGTGCATTGAGCGCCGGTATCAACTAAAGCCGTATATCTTTGTGGGTCAGATGTGCCAGGCCATCGGATCCACACTGTCTAATAGATCCGGTTGTCCCTCTCTTCTACCTGGCTAGAGGCAGGGACCCTCTAATCTTGGTCATGGTGCACGTTGCTCTCTTCCGGTGAATATGCTCTTGATGTCTCTTCAAGAGGATCACTCATATCATCATTTCTATACCTTCTGATGTTCTGGCCACGAGAGACCGGAGCGGCGCTGGCTCTAGATGAGCTCCTTGTGGTAGTTGTCCCTCTTTTTAGTTCACGTACCCGGGCTGCTAAGGAGGAGGTGGGTTTTCCATCCCACTTCCTCATGTCTTCTCCATGCTCCTGGAGAAAAAACCAGAGGTTACCTCGTGGAGTGTATCCTTTCTCCCTGGCTGGGGAATGCCTACTCTTAATAGCAGAGACTCTTGTTGGTTCTGGGGAGACGTGGTAAATTTTTTCTTTAAGTTCTTTTTTTAGTTTCTGATGGCCTTCTTCAATCAAGCTCCGGACTTGCTCAGCCAGCCTTGTTTCTACAGATGAGACATGGGTGCGAAACGGGGCAGTGACAGTGTCTTCGTAGATTCTTAGTTTATTGGCCAGGACACCCACCCTGTCTTCACCTTCCCTCCATTGCAGTGTTGCCAGGTAACGGGAGTACATCTCTGGTCCAAGCCGTGCAAATCTCAGCCACATCTGTGACGTGCACTGGACACCATCTGGGCTCTTAGGAAATCTCTCATCTTCTGCAAAAATGATCTCCAGCACAGCCAACTCCCTCAGGCATCGGATACCCTGTTCCATTGTGCTCCATTTTCCCTGGTGCACCTGGAGGTCTTCTTTGCAGAGGTATCTGTCCCTTACACTTGTCAGCAGTCGCTTCCAGAGGCTGAGAGTTTCTTGGGTTCTCCCAATCCCCTGGTCAATGACCACATCCCGGGACAGCGATCCCAGTTGCCTGGCCTCACTTCTATCCAGGATGGTGTCGTTTGTTGCAGCGTCCCAGATGCGGAGCAGCTAGGTTAGGATGGACTCGTTCGTCTGGCGGGTGAATTCCCTCCGCAGGTCACGCAGCTCACCTAGGGATAGAGAGCGAGTGATAATCTCTGGTTCTGTCTCTTCCACTGCGTGTGAAGGTCCTGCCTCACCCTCATCAGTCACTATGCGGACTGATTTGCTTTTTGATTTCTTTTTCTGAATGGGGGCAACTTCTACCGGTTTAGGCTGCTCTGGTTCGGTGACTGTTTGTGTGGAGGTGCTCATGGCCCTTTTGGTTCCTTTCTCTTCTGTGGTAGTCTGCGTAGACATGGACGCTGTTGTTTTGCTCTTGGTTCCTTTCTCCTCTGTGGCAGTCTGAGTGGACACGGATGCTGTTGCTTTGCTCTTGGTTTCTTTCTCTTCTGTGGCAGTCTGCGTAGACACGGACGCTGTGGCTTTGCTCTTGGTTCCTTTCTCCTCTGTGGCAGTCTGTGTGGTCATGGATGCTGTTGCTCTGCTCTTGGTTCTTTTCTCTTCCTCCTCAAGAAGACGCTGTACCACACTAAACAGTGCTTTGTTTCTAAGCATGGTGTACATGGTGCAGGCCATGCAGAGAAAACAAAACAGCAAGACTAGGCTGTCCTTGGCATCCAGAGAGAACTCAATATTTTTAAAAACTGCTGTGCCTGACCTGAAAGGCTGGAAGAAACTACTCTCCACTCTTCCCACCAAGGGCAGGGTGCGATTGTTGAGAAGGTCTCAGATGTAGCAGCCCAGACTAGGACAAGCAAACAAAATTGAGTATATATTCCGAATGGTATTCATTGCCTCACAGGTTATCATGCTATAAGCATAATAAACCAATAAAGAAATTCTCATACCATTCCCTGGTCTCAACAGGAGCAATACAACAGGCAAGTAGTTCCCCATGTGAGGGAAAATATAGAGAGCAAGATACAGTACCCATATAGACAAGCTAACCACCATGGTGGATAGGTTTCTGTTAATATGAAATTGCAATTCTGACTTTCTCTCAGGTTAATGCCCCACGTTGGGCGCCAAAATATGTACTAGTTTGAAATCAAACCAGTGAGAGATCGCAAGTCAGAATTATAATTTAATAGGAAAATGATAAAAAGAATAAATGCAATAATATCAAAAACACTGACAGAGTCAGAATACAGCCTGGAACCCTGTTAGGGTGATGGTAGTCATCCAGATGAGGTGGTCTTGTTGAAGCGTGATCCTCTGGAAGAAAGGGGGTCTGGTCTTCAGCTGAAAGTCCAGCAGTAGCTCCTGTCCTCTGGAAGTCCCGTAGGTAAGGGCTGCTGTGGTGTTCGAATTCTCAGCTTATATCCAGTATGGAATGCTTGGCTCCTCCCTCGGGGAGGAGCATCTCACAATGGGATGGTGAGTCATGAGATAAGGCCTTGATGAGCCATTAACAGAAAACAGTCCAGGAGGAAGTTATCTCTGAGTCATGCAGCAAGGCAGTGGTGGGCCCATTAACAGGGG
The DNA here is from genome assembly GCF_971803275.1 of Cyanistes caeruleus. Taxonomy (NCBI): domain Eukaryota; kingdom Metazoa; phylum Chordata; class Aves; order Passeriformes; family Paridae; genus Cyanistes; species Cyanistes caeruleus. The sequence continues at coordinate 118,414,323 of NC_141703.1, forward strand.
ACAATACAGGGGGAAGTTATCTATGAGTCATGGGGCAGGGCATTGATGGGCCCATTAACAGAAGGTAGCCCGGGGGTGGGGGGGGAGGCAGGGAGCACTGCCTCACCTGGTTTCAACAGTACATGAGGATGGTGATAGAATATACTGCAACCCAGGACAATTGGCGAAGCAAAAACACTCGCTCGCAGTGAGAGACTTCTCCAGGGTCAAGCTGTTCAAGTATAAGCGATTTATTATAAGAGTAAAAGGAGGGGAGACCCGTGTCCGCCACCAGCCTTGGCGTCCACGTGGTCCGGGGGAGGGGAGGCAGAACAGGTAGAGCAGGGAAGGTGAGTTTGGAAGGGAGAGGGAGGGAGTAAGAGAGACAGAGGGAAAGAGCAGGGAAGGCGAGAGGGATAGGAGCAGGGAGAGAGGGCTGAGAGTTAAGAGGGGGGAGAGGGGTAAAGGGAGGAGGGAAGAGAGAAGAGTAAAGAGGCAAGAGGTAAGAGTAAAGAGCAAAGAGTAAAGAGAGCGAAGTTCTTGTTACAATCCAATATATCTTTTTCTATCGTGAATATTCTAATTACCAGAAACCAATCACCAAGAGACACACCCACTAAAGAATTTACATACAACCTATGGGCTTCCCTATATTAATATACAGTGTTGCATATTATACTCTACAGAGCTTTACAAGTTCTTTCCTTGCTTCTTTACTTTTGGACTCTTCTTATCAGCAGAAGGACATTGTTTTATCAACAGGGATTCTCCACTAGCTGGCTAGGCTATTGTTCTTTGGTTAACCAGTACTCAATATCCTATAACTCAAAGCAGGCTTTCATTTCTACTTTGATTCTAGCCTTCATATTTTCACAATCTAGTACCAAACAATCACATTCATTCCCTGTTTCACCTTCCCCAACACACTGGGCCTGTCTTTGCTGTGCTGTCATGGAGAGGAGCACGTTGGAGCTCACACTGCTATGATGTCACAGGTAGGGTAACAGTGGCTCTGACATTGCTGTGGTTTCCCAGAGAAGAGGAAATTTGGGCCCTCACTGCTCTGGTGTCACACAGAGAGGTAAAGTTGGGCTCTAACTGCTATGGTGTCTCCAACAGGGTAATCCTGGGCCTAAAATTGCTGTCGTTTCAAAGAGAGGAGCAAGTTTGGGCTGTGGCTGCACTGCTGTCCCAGAGAGTGGAACTTTGGGGCTCACACTGCTCTGGTGTCCCAGAGACGGGAACATTGGAGCTGTCACTGCTGTGTTGTCACAGAGAGAGGAACACTGGAGCTCTCCCTGCTCTGGAGTCGCGGAGAGGAGGAAATTGGGCATGTCACTGCCCTGGTGTCACAGGGAATGGAAGAGCGGGGCTGTCACTGCCGTGGAGTCAGAGAAAGGAGGAAATTTGGTGTGTGACTGCACTGCGGTCACAGCGAGTGGAACTTTGGGGCTCTCACTTCTGTGGTGGAAGAGATGAAGAAATAGGTGCTGTCACTGCTGTTGTGGTGTGACGGAGAAGAGGAAATTTGGGCCTGTCATTGCTGTGGTGTCACAGAGAGGAGCACTTTGGAGCTCACACTGCTATGATGTCACAGATAGGGTAACACTGGCTCTGATATTGCTGTGTTGTCACAGAGAGGAGGAAATGAGGCCTCTCCCTGCTCTGGTGTCACAGAGAGGGGGAAATCTGGGCTCTCACTGCTGTTGTATCAGTGAGGGCGTAACACTGGGGCTGTCATTGTTGTGGTGTCCCAGAGAGGATTAAATTGGAGCTCACACTTCTATGGTGTCCTAGACAGTGGAACTCTGGGCCTGACATTGCTGTGGTGTAACAGAGAGGAGGCAATTTGGGGCTGTCATTACTGTGATTTCACAGAGAGGGGAAGAGTCAGGCTGTCACTGCTGTGATTTCAGCGAGAGAGTGAAATGGAGGTAGTTCGAGCTGTGATGTTCCAGACAGGGGAATCCTGGGACTCGGAGTGCACTGCTGTCACCGAGAGCGGAACTTTGGGGCTCTCACTGCTGTGGTGTCACAGAGAGAGAAACAGTGGTGTTGTCGCTGCTGTGGTGTCTCTGAGAGGGAAACACTGGTATTGGTGTACTAGTTTGAAATCAAACCAGTGAGAGATCGCAAGTCAGAATTATAATTTAATAGGAAAATGATAAAAAGAATAAATGCAATAATATCAAAAACACTGACAGAGTCAGAATACAGCCTGGAACCCTGTTAGGGTGATGGTAGTCATCCAGATGAGGTGGTCTTGTTGAAGCGTGATCTTCTGGAAGAAAGGGGGTCTGGTCTTCAGCTGAAAGTCCAGCAGTAGCTCCTGTCTTCTGGAAGTCTCGTAGGTAAGGGCTGCTGTGGTGTTCGAATTCTCAGCTTATATCCAGTATGGAATGCTTGGCTCCTCCCTCGGGGAGGAGCATCTCACAATGGGATGGTGAGTCATGAGATAAGGCCTTGATGAGCCATTAACAGAAAACAGTCCAGGAGGAAGTTATCTCTGAGTCATGCAGCAAGGCAGTGGTGGGCCCATTAACAGGGGACAATACAGGGGGAAGTTATCTATGAGTCATGGGGCAGGGCATTGATGGGCCCATTAACAGAAGGTAGCCCGGGGGGGGGGGGGGAGGCAGGGAGCACTGCCTCACCTGGTTTCAACAGTACATGAGGATGGTGATAGAATATACTGCAACCCAGGACATAATCCACCCCTTATTCTATTACCATCTACATAATTCCAAATCAGTACCTTCCTTAAACTCCACACACACACACACACACATATATATATATATACAATGGAACCTTACACACAGTTCTCACTTAAAATGAGGTCTCTTTGTGGCACACATCGGGTTTCTCCATCTTTCCGCATTACCCACTAAGTGCAACCAGGTCCTTGAGCGAAGACAATCCCACGGATAGGTTTGCTCTTGCCTGAGGTGGGATTAATCCAAACAGTCTTTCTTAACATACCTCTCATGTGTACTACAGGGACTTTATCTCTATCTACCGTGTGCAAGGGTTCAGACTGGGCAGGACCAGCTCGATTGATGGATCTTCTGGTGTTAACCATCCAGGTGGCTTTTGCTAAGTTCACTTCCTAATTTTTGAAGGTTCCTCCACCAAGTGCTTTTAGGGTAGTCTTGAGTAGTCTATTGCACCGTTCAACTTTCCCAGCAGCTGGTGCATGATAAGGGATATGATAGATCTATTCAATTCTATGTTCTCTGGCCTAAGTACTTACGAGGCTGTTCTTGAAATGCGTCCCGTTGTCTGACTCGATTTTCTCAGGGGTGCCATGTCTCTAAAGGACTTGCTTTTCCAGGCCTAAGATGGTGTTCCGGGCAGTAGCATGAGGCACAGGGTATGTCTCCAGCCATCCAGTGGTTGCTTCTACCATGGTCAACACGTAGCGCTTGCCTTGGCGGGTTTGGGGAAGGGTGATGTAGTCAATTTGCCAGGCTTCCCTATACCTGTACTTGGACCATCTTCCACCGTACCACAGAGGCTTCACTCGCTTGGCCTGTTTGATTGTAGCGCAGGTCTCGCAGTTGTGGATAACTTGTGAGATGTTGTCTATAGTAAGGTCTACCCCTCGCTCACGAGCCCATCGGTACGTTGCATCTCGTCCCTGATGACCAGAGGCATCATGGGCCCAACGAGCTAAAAATAATTCTCCCTTGTGCTGCCAGTCTAGATCTACCTGTGATATTTTCACCTTGGCAGCTCGATCCACCTGCTCATTGTTACGGTGCTCTTCATTAGCTCGACTTTTGGGTACATGAGTATCTACGTGTCGAACTTTCACGATCAGCTTCTCCACCCGAGCGGTGATGTCTTGCCAAATCTCAGCGGCCCAGATGGGTTTCTCTCTGCGCTGCCAGTTGGCTTTTCTCCAGCGATCTAGCCATCCCCACAGAGCATTAGCTACCATCCAGGAGTCAGTGTAGAGATAGAGCCTCGGCCACTTCTCTCTTTCAGCAATATCTAAAGCCAGCTGGACAGCTTTAAGTTCTGCGACCTGACTCGATCTACCCTTTCTCTCGGTAGCTTGTGCAACTCGTCGTGTGGGGCTCTATACAGCAGCTTTCCATTTCCGGTTAGTGCTTACAATTCGGCAGGAACTATCGGTGAAGAGGGCATATCGTTTTTCACTCTCTGGTAGCTCATTATATGGTGGGGCTTTCTCAGCACGTGTCACTTGCTCCTCTTCTTCAGAAGATAATCTAAAAGTCTCACTTTCAGGCCAGTTTGTTATAATTTCCAGAATCTCAGGGCGGTTCAGGTTTCTAATACGGGCACGCTGTGTAATGAGGGCAATCTATTTGCTCCAAGTAGCATCGGTGGCATGATGCGTGGAAGGAATCTTTCTCTTGAACATCCACCCCAGCACCGGCAGTCGGGGTGCCAGAAGCAGCTGCGCTTCAGTACCAATGACTTCTGAGGCAGCTTGGACTTCTTCATAGGCGGCTAAAATTTCTTTCTCTGTTGGGGTGTAGTTGGCTTCGGATCTTCTGTAGCTTCGGCTCCAGAATCCCAGTGGTCGACCCCGAGTCTCACCAGGCACCTTCTGCCAAAGGCTCCAGGACAGACCATTGTTCCCGGCTGCAGAGTAGAGCACGTTTTTCACTTCTGGCCCCGTTCTGACTGGACCAAGGGCTACCGCATGAGCGATTTCCTGCTTGATCTGGGCGAAAGCTTGTTGCTGTTTAGGGCCCTAATGGAAATTGTTCTTCTTGCGGGTAACCAGGTAGAGAGGGCTTACAATCTGGCTATATTCAGGAATGTGCATTCTCCAAAAGCCTATGGCACCTAGGAAAGCTTGTGTTTCCTTCTTGTTGGTCGGTGGAGACATCGCAGTGATCTTATTGATGACTTCAGTGGGAATTTGACGCCGTCTATCTTGCCACTTTACCCCCAGGAACTGGATCTCCCGGGCAGGTCCCTTGACTTTGCTCTTCTTGATGGCAAAACCAGCCTTCAGGAGAATCTGGATGATCTTCTGTCCCTTCTCAAATACTTCTGCTGCCGTGTTCCCCCACATAATGATGTCATTAATGTACTGCAGGTGTTCTGGAGCCTCACCTTTTTCTAGCACAGTCTGGATCAGTCCATGGCAGATAGTAGGACTGTGCTTCCACCCCTGGGGCAATCGGTTCCAGGTATACTGCACACCTCTCCAGGTGAAGGCAAACTGAGGCCTGCACTCTGCTGCCAGAGGAATGGAGAAAAACGCATTTGCAATATCAATGGTCGCGTACCACTTTGCTGCCTTGGATTCCAGCTCATACTGAAGCTCCAGCATGTCTGGTACGGCTGCACTCAGTGGTGGCGTGACTTCATTCAGTCTACGGTAATCCACCGTCAGTCTCTATTCTCTACTGGACTTACGCACTGGCCATATGGGGCTGTTAAAGGGTGAACGAGCTTTGCTGACCACTCCTTGGCTCTCCAGCTCACGAATCATCGTATGGATGGGGACTACAGAGTCTCTGTCGGTGCGGTATTGCCGACGGTGCACTGTTGCTCTGGCAATTGGTACCTGTTGTTCTTCAACTCTCAGTAGTCTCACAGCAGAAGGGTTGTCTGAGAGACCAGGCAAGGTACTCAGTTGTCTGATGCTTTCTGTCTCTAGAGCAGCTATCCCAAAAGCCCAGCGATAACCTTTTGGGTCTTTGAAGTACTCGTTCTTGAGGTAATCTATGCCGAGGATGCATGGGGCCTCTGGACCAGTCACGATGGGGTGTTTCTGCCACTTATTCCCAGTTAAACTCACTTCAGCTTCCAGTACCGTGAGCTCCTGGGATCCCCCTGTCACCCCAGAAATAGAAATGGGTTCCGCTCCCACATACCTTGATGGCATTAGAGTGCATTGAGCGCCGGTATCAACTAAAGCCGTATATCTTTGTGGGTCAGATGTGCCAGGCCATCGGATCCACACTGTCTAATAGATCCGGTTGTCCCTCTCTTCTACCTGGCTAGAGGCAGGGACCCTCTAATCTTGGTCATGGTGCACGTTGCTCTCTTCCGGTGAATATGCTCTTGATGTCTCTTCAAGAGGATCACTCATATCATCATTTCTATACCTTCTGATGTTCTGGCCACGAGAGACCGGAGCGGCGCTGGCTCTAGATGAGCTCCTTGTGGTAGTTGTCCCTCTTTTTAGTTCACGTACCCGGGCTGCTAAGGAGGAGGTGGGTTTTCCATCCCACTTCCTCATGTCTTCTCCATGCTCCTGGAGAAAAAACCAGAGGTTACCTCGTGGAGTGTATCCTTTCTCCCTGGCTGGGGAATGCCTACTCTTAATAGCAGAGACTCTTGTTGGTTCTGGGGAGACGTGGTAAATTTTTTCTTTAAGTTCTTTTTTTAGTTTCTGATGGCCTTCTTCAATCAAGCTCCGGACTTGCTCAGCCAGCCTTGTTTCTACAGATGAGACATGGGTGCGAAACGGGGCAGTGACAGTGTCTTCGTAGATTCTTAGTTTATTGGCCAGGACACCCACCCTGTCTTCACCTTCCCTCCATTGCAGTGTTGCCAGGTAACGGGAGTACATCTCTGGTCCAAGCCGTGCAAATCTCAGCCACATCTGTGACGTGCACTGGACACCATCTGGGCTCTTAGGAAATCTCTCATCTTCTGCAAAAATGATCTCCAGCACAGCCAACTCCCTCAGGCATCGGATACCCTGTTCCATTGTGCTCCATTTTCCCTGGTGCACCTGGAGGTCTTCTTTGCAGAGGTATCTGTCCCTTACACTTGTCAGCAGTCGCTTCCAGAGGCTGAGAGTTTCTTGGGTTCTCCCAATCCCCTGGTCAATGACCACATCCCGGGACAGCGATCCCAGTTGCCTGGCCTCACTTCTATCCAGGATGGTGTCGTTTGTTGCAGCGTCCCAGATGCGGAGCAGCTAGGTTAGGATGGACTCGTTCGTCTGGCGGGTGAATTCCCTCCGCAGGTCACGCAGCTCACCTAGGGATAGAGAGCGAGTGATAATCTCTGGTTCTGTCTCTTCCGCTGCGTGTGAAGGTCCTGCCTCACCCTCATCAGTCACTATGCGGACTGATTTGCTTTTTGATTTCTTTTTCTGAATGGGGGCAACTTCTACCGGTTTAGGCTGCTCTGGTTCGGTGACTGTTTGTGTGGAGGTGCTCATGGCCCTTTTGGTTCCTTTCTCTTCTGTGGTAGTCTGCGTAGACATGGACGCTGTTGTTTTGCTCTTGGTTCCTTTCTCCTCTGTGGCAGTCTGAGTGGACACGGATGCTGTTGCTTTGCTCTTGGTTTCTTTCTCTTCTGTGGCAGTCTGCGTAGACACGGACGCTGTGGCTTTGCTCTTGGTTCCTTTCTCCTCTGTGGCAGTCTGTGTGGTCATGGATGCTGTTGCTCTGCTCTTGGTTCTTTTCTCTTCCTCCTCAAGAAGACGCTGTACCACACTAAACAGTGCTTTGTTTCTAAGCATGGTGTACATGGTGCAGGCCATGCAGAGAAAACAAAACAGCAAGACTAGGCTGTCCTTGGCATCCAGAGAGAACTCAATATTTTTAAAAACTGCTGTGCCTGACCTGAAAGGCTGGAAGAAACTACTCTCCACTCTTCCCACCAAGGGCAGGGTGCGATTGTTGAGAAGGTCTCAGATGTAGCAGCCCAGACTAGGACAAGCAAACAAAATTGAGTATATATTCCGAATGGTATTCATTGCCTCACAGGTTATCATGCTATAAGCATAATAAACCAATAAAGAAATTCTCATACCATTCCCTGGTCTCAACAGGAGCAATACAACAGGCAAGTAGTTCCCCATGTGAGGGAAAATATAGAGAGCAAGATACAGTACCCATATAGACAAGCTAACCACCATGGTGGATAGGTTTCTGTTAATATGAAATTGCAATTCTGACTTTCTCTCAGGTTAATGCCCCACGTTGGGCGCCAAAATATGTACTAGTTTGAAATCAAACCAGTGAGAGATCGCAAGTCAGAATTATAATTTAATAGGAAAATGATAAAAAGAATAAATGCAATAATATCAAAAACACTGACAGAGTCAGAATACAGCCTGGAACCCTGTTAGGGTGATGGTAGTCATCCAGATGAGGTGGTCTTGTTGAAGCGTGATCCTCTGGAAGAAAGGGGGTCTGGTCTTCAGCTGAAAGTCCAGCAGTAGCTCCTGTCCTCTGGAAGTCCCGTAGGTAAGGGCTGCTGTGGTGTTCGAATTCTCAGCTTATATCCAGTATGGAATGCTTGGCTCCTCCCTCGGGGAGGAGCATCTCACAATGGGATGGTGAGTCATGAGATAAGGCCTTGATGAGCCATTAACAGAAAACAGTCCAGGAGGAAGTTATCTCTGAGTCATGCAGCAAGGCAGTGGTGGGCCCATTAACAGGGGACAATACAGGGGGAAGTTATCTATGAGTCATGGGGCAGGGCATTGATGGGCCCATTAACAGAAGGTAGCCCGGGGGTGGGGGGGGAGGCAGGGAGCACTGCCTCACCTGGTTTCAACAGTACATGAGGATGGTGATAGAATATACTGCAACCCAGGACAATTGGCGAAGCAAAAACACTCGCTCGCAGTGAGAGACTTCTCCAGGGTCAAGCTGTTCAAGTATAAGCGATTTATTATAAGAGTAAAAGGAGGGGAGACCCGTGTCCGCCACCAGCCTTGGCGTCCACGTGGTCCGGGGGAGGGGAGGCAGAACAGGTAGAGCAGGGAAGGTGAGTTTGGAAGGGAGAGGGAGGGAGTAAGAGAGACAGAGGGAAAGAGCAGGGAAGGCGAGAGGGATAGGAGCAGGGAGAGAGGGCTGAGAGTTAAGAGGGGGGAGAGGGGAGAGGGGTAAAGGGAGGAGGGAAGAGAGAAGAGTAAAGAGGCAAGAGGTAAGAGTAAAGAGCAAAGAGTAAAGAGAGCGAAGTTCTTGTTACAATCCAATATATCTTTTTCTATCGTGAATATTCTAATTACCAGAAACCAATCACCAAGAGACACACCCACTAAAGAATTTACATACAACCTATGGGCTTCCCTATATTAATATACAGTGTTGCATATTATACTCTACAGAGCTTTACAAGTTCTTTCCTTGCTTCTTTACTTTTGGACTCTTCTTATCAGCAGAAGGACATTGTTTTATCAACAGGGATTCTCCACTAGCTGGCTAGGCTATTGTTCTTTGGTTAACCAGTACTCAATATCCTATAACTCAAAGCAGGCTTTCATTTCTACTTTGATTCTAGCCTTCATATTTTCACAATCTAGTACCAAACAATCACATTCATTCCCTGTTTCACCTTCCCCAACACACTGGGCCTGTCTTTGCTGTGCTGTCATGGAGAGGAGCACGTTGGAGCTCACACTGCTATGATGTCACAGGTAGGGTAACAGTGGCTCTGACATTGCTGTGGTTTCCCAGAGAAGAGGAAATTTGGGCCCTCACTGCTCTGGTGTCACACAGAGAGGTAAAGTTGGGCTCTAACTGCTATGGTGTCTCCAACAGGGTAATCCTGGGCCTAAAATTGCTGTCGTTTCAAAGAGAGGAGCAAGTTTGGGCTGTGGCTGCACTGCTGTCCCAGAGAGTGGAACTTTGGGGCTCACACTGCTCTGGTGTCCCAGAGACGGGAACATTGGAGCTGTCACTGCTGTGTTGTCACAGAGAGAGGAACACTGGAGCTCTCCCTGCTCTGGAGTCGCGGAGAGGAGGAAATTGGGCATGTCACTGCCCTGGTGTCACAGGGAATGGAAGAGCGGGGCTGTCACTGCCGTGGAGTCCGAGAAAGGAGGAAATTTGGTGTGTGACTGCACTGCGGTCACAGCGAGTGGAACTTTGGGGCTCTCACTTCTGTGGTGGAAGAGATGAAGAAATAGGTGCTGTCACTGCTGTTGTGGTGTGACGGAGAAGAGGAAATTTGGGCCTGTCATTGCTGTGGTGTCACAGAGAGGAGCACTTTGGAGCTCACACTGCTATGATGTCACAGATAGGGTAACACTGGCTCTGATATTGCTGTGTTGTCACAGAGAGGAGGAAATTAGGCCTCTCCCTGCTCTGGTGTCACAGAGAGGGGGAAATCTGGGCTCTCACTGCTGTTGTATCAGTGAGGGCGTAACACTGGGGCTGTCATTGTTGTGGTGTCCCAGAGAGGATTAAATTGGAGCTCACACTTCTATGGTGTCCTAGACAGTGGAACTCTGGGCCTGACATTGCTGTGGTGTAACAGAGAGGAGGCAATTTGGGGCTGTCATTACTGTGATTTCACAGAGAGGGGAAGAGTCAGGCTGTCACTGCTGTGATTTCAGCAAGAGAGTGAAATGGAGGTAGTTCGAGCTGTGATGTTACAGACAGGGGAATCCTGGGACTCGGAGTGCACTGCTGTCACCGAGAGCGGAACTTTGGGGCTCTCACTGCTGTGGTGTCACAGAGAGAAAAACAGTGGTGTTGTCGCTGCTGTGGTGTCTCTGAGAGGGAAACACTGGGCCTGTCTTTGCTGTGCTGTCATGGAGAGGAGCACGTTGGAGCTCACACTGCTATGATGTCACAGGTAGGGTAACAGTGGCTGTGACATTGCTGTGGTTTCCCAGAGAAGAGGAAATTTGGGCCCTCACTGCTCTGGTGTCACACAGAGAGGTAAAGTTGGGCTCTAACTGCTATGGTGTCTCCAACAGGGTAATCGTGGGCCTAAAATTGCTGTCGTTTCAAAGAGAGGAGCAAGTTTGGGCTGTGGCTGCACTGCTGTCCCAGAGAGTGGAACTTTGGGGCTCACACTGCTCTGGTGTCCCAGAGACGGGAACATTGGAGCTGTCACTGCTGTGTTGTCACAGAGAGAGGAACACTGGAGCTCTCCCTGCTCTGGAGTCGCGGAGAGGAGGCAATTGGGCATGTCACTGCCCTGGTGTCACAGGGAATGGAAGAGCGGGGCTGTCACTGCCGTGGAGTCCGAGAAAGGAGGAAATTTGGTGTGTGACTGCACTGCGGTCACAGCGAGTGGAACTTTGGGGCTCTCACTTCTGTGGTGGAAGAGATGAAGAAATAGGTGCTGTCACTGCTGTTGTGGTGTGACGGAGACGAGGAAATTTGGGCCTGTCATTGCTGTGGTGTCACAGAGAGGAGCACTTTGGAGTTCACACTGCTATGATGTCACAGATAGGGTAACACTGGCTCTGATATTGCTGTGTTGTCACAGAGAGGAGGAAATGAGGCCTCTCCCTGCTCTGGTGTCACAGAGAGGGGGAAATCTGGGCTCTCACTGCTGTTGTATCAGTGAGGGCGTAACACTGGGGCTGTCATTGTTGTGGTGTCCCAGAGAGGATTAAATTGGAGCTCACACTTCTATGGTGTCCTAGACAGTGGAACTCTGGGCCTGACATTGCTGTGGTGTAACAGAGAGGAGGCAATTTGGGGCTGTCATTACTGTGATTTCACAGAGAGGGGAAGAGTCAGGCTGTCACTGCTGTGATTTCAGCGAGAGAGTGAAATGGAGGTAGTTCGAGCTGTGATGTTCCAGACAGGGGAATCCTGGGACTCGGAGTGCACTGCTGTCACCGAGAGCGGAACTTTGGGGCTCTCACTGCTGTGGTGTCACAGAGAGAGAAACAGTGGTGTTGTCGCTGCTGTGGTGTCTCTGAGAGGGAAACACTGGTATTGGTGTACTAGTTTGAAATCAAACCAGTGAGAGATCGCAAGTCAGAATTATAATTTAATAGGAAAATGATAAAAAGAATAAATGCAATAATATCAAAAACACTGACAGAGTCAGAATACAGCCTGGAACCCTGTTAGGGTGATGGTAGTCATCCAGATGAGGTGGTCTTGTTGAAGCGTGATCTTCTGGAAGAAAGGGGGTCTGGTCTTCAGCTGAAAGTCCAGCAGTAGCTCCTGTCTTCTGGAAGTCTCGTAGGTAAGGGCTGCTGTGGTGTTCGAATTCTCAGCTTATATCCAGTATGGAATGCTTGGCTCCTCCCTCGGGGAGGAGCATCTCACAATGGGATGGTGAGTCATGAGATAAGGCCTTGATGAGCCATTAACAGAAAACAGTCCAGGAGGAAGTTATCTCTGAGTCATGCAGCAAGGCAGTGGTGGGCCCATTAACAGGGGACAATACAGGGGGAAGTTATCTATGAGTCATGGGGCAGGGCATTGATGGGCCCATTAACAGAAGGTAGCCCGGGGGGGGGGGGGGAGGCAGGGAGCACTGCCTCACCTGGTTTCAACAGTACATGAGGATGGTGATAGAATATACTGCAACCCAGGACATAATCCACCCCTTATTCTATTACCATCTACATAATTCCAAATCAGTACCTTCCTTAAACTCCACACACACACACACACACATATATATATATATACAATGGAACCTTACACACAGTTCTCACTTAAAATGAGGTCTCTTTGTGGCACACATCGGGTTTCTCCATCTTTCCGCATTACCCACTAAGTGCAACCAGGTCCTTGAGCGAAGACAATCCCACGGATAGGTTTGCTCTTGCCTGAGGTGGGATTAATCCAAACAGTCTTTCTTAACATACCTCTCATGTGTACTACAGGGACTTTATCTCTATCTACCGTGTGCAAGGGTTCAGACTGGGCAGGACCAGCTCGATTGATGGATCTTCTGGTGTTAACCATCCAGGTGGCTTTTGCTAAGTTCACTTCCTAATTTTTGAAGGTTCCTCCACCAAGTGCTTTTAGGGTAGTCTTGAGTAGTCTATTGCACCGTTCAACTTTCCCAGCAGCTGGTGCATGATAAGGGATATGATAGATCTATTCAATTCTATGTTCTCTGGCCTAAGTACTTACGAGGCTGTTCTTGAAATGCGTCCCGTTGTCTGACTCGATTTTCTCAGGGGTGCCATGTCTCTAAAGGACTTGCTTTTCCAGGCCTAAGATGGTGTTCCGGGCAGTAGCATGAGGCACAGGGTATGTCTCCAGCCATCCAGTGGTTGCTTCTACCATGGTCAACACGTAGCGCTTGCCTTGGCGGGTTTGGGGAAGGGTGATGTAGTCAATTTGCCAGGCTTCCCTATACCTGTACTTGGACCATCTTCCACCGTACCACAGAGGCTTCACTCGCTTGGCCTGTTTGATTGTAGCGCAGGTCTCGCAGTTGTGGATAACTTGTGAGATGTTGTCTATAGTAAGGTCTACCCCTCGCTCACGAGCCCATCGGTACGTTGCATCTCGTCCCTGATGACCAGAGGCATCATGGGCCCAACGAGCTAAAAATAATTCTCCCTTGTGCTGCCAGTCTAGATCTACCTGTGATATTTTCACCTTGGCAGCTCGATCCACCTGCTCATTGTTACGGTGCTCTTCATTAGCTCGACTTTTGGGTACATGAGTATCTACGTGTCGAACTTTCACGATCAGCTTCTCCACCCGAGCGGTGATGTCTTGCCAAATCTCAGCGGCCCAGATGGGTTTCTCTCTGCGCTGCCAGTTGGCTTTTCTCCAGCGATCTAGCCATCCCCACAGAGCATTAGCTACCATCCAGGAGTCAGTGTAGAGATAGAGCCTCGGCCACTTCTCTCTTTCAGCAATATCTAAAGCCAGCTGGACAGCTTTAAGTTCTGCGACCTGACTCGATCTACCCTTTCTCTCGGTAGCTTGTGCAACTCGTCGTGTGGGGCTCTATACAGCAGCTTTCCATTTCCGGTTAGTGCTTACAATTCGGCAGGAACTATCGGTGAAGAGGGCATATCGTTTTTCACTCTCTGGTAGCTCATTATATGGTGGGGCTTTCTCAGCACGTGTCACTTGCTCCTCTTCTTCAGAAGATAATCTAAAAGTCTCACTTTCAGGCCAGTTTGTTATAATTTCCAGAATCTCAGGGCGGTTCAGGTTTCTAATACGGGCACGCTGTGTAATGAGGGCAATCTATTTGCTCCAAGTAGCATCGGTGGCATGATGCGTGGAAGGAATCTTTCTCTTGAACATCCACCCCAGCACCGGCAGTCGGGGTGCCAGAAGCAGCTGCGCTTCAGTACCAATGACTTCTGAGGCAGCTTGGACTTCTTCATAGGCGGCTAAAATTTCTTTCTCTGTTGGGGTGTAGTTGGCTTCGGATCTTCTGTAGCTTCGGCTCCAGAATCCCAGTGGTCGACCCCGAGTCTCACCAGGCACCTTCTGCCAAAGGCTCCAGGACAGACCATTGTTCCCGGCTGCAGAGTAGAGCACGTTTTTCACTTCTGGCCCCGTTCTGACTGGACCAAGGGCTACCGCATGAGCGATTTCCTGCTTGATCTGGGCGAAAGCTTGTTGCTGTTTAGGGCCCTAATGGAAATTGTTCTTCTTGCGGGTAACCAGGTAGAGAGGGCTTACAATCTGGCTATATTCAGGAATGTGCATTCTCCAAAAGCCTATGGCACCTAGGAAAGCTTGTGTTTCCTTCTTGTTGGTCGGTGGAGACATCGCAGTGATCTTATTGATGACTTCAGTGGGAATTTGACGCCGTCTATCTTGCCACTTTACCCCCAGGAACTGGATCTCCCGGGCAGGTCCCTTGACTTTGCTCTTCTTGATGGCAAAACCAGCCTTCAGGAGAATCTGGATGATCTTCTGTCCCTTCTCAAATACTTCTGCTGCCGTGTTCCCCCACATAATGATGTCATTAATGTACTGCAGGTGTTCTGGAGCCTCACCTTTTTCTAGCACAGTCTGGATCAGTCCATGGCAGATAGTAGGACTGTGCTTCCACCCCTGGGGCAATCGGTTCCAGGTATACTGCACACCTCTCCAGGTGAAGGCAAACTGAGGCCTGCACTCTGCTGCCAGAGGAATGGAGAAAAACGCATTTGCAATATCAATGGTCGCGTACCACTTTGCTGCCTTGGATTCCAGCTCATACTGAAGCTCCAGCATGTCTGGTACGGCTGCACTCAGTGGTGGCGTGACTTCATTCAGTCTACGGTAATCCACCGTCAGTCTCTATTCTCTACTGGACTTACGCACTGGCCATATGGGGCTGTTAAAGGGTGAACGAGCTTTGCTGACCACTCCTTGGCTCTCCAGCTCACGAATCATCGTATGGATGGGGACTACAGAGTCTCTGTCGGTGCGGTATTGCCGACGGTGCACTGTTGCTCTGGCAATTGGTACCTGTTGTTCTTCAACTCTCAGTAGTCTCACAGCAGAAGGGTTGTCTGAGAGACCAGGCAAGGTACTCAGTTGTCTGATGCTTTCTGTCTCTAGAGCAGCTATCCCAAAAGCCCAGCGATAACCTTTTGGGTCTTTGAAGTACTCGTTCTTGAGGTAATCTATGCCGAGGATGCATGGGGCCTCTGGACCAGTCACGATGGGGTGTTTCTGCCACTTATTCCCAGTTAAACTCACTTCAGCTTCCAGTACCGTGAGCTCCTGGGATCCCCCTGTCACCCCAGAAATAGAAATGGGTTCCGCTCCCACATACCTTGATGGCATTAGAGTGCATTGAGCGCCGGTATCAACTAAAGCCGTATATCTTTGTGGGTCAGATGTGCCAGGCCATCGGATCCACACTGTCTAATAGATCCGGTTGTCCCTCTCTTCTACCTGGCTAGAGGCAGGGACCCTCTAATCTTGGTCATGGTGCACGTTGCTCTCTTCCGGTGAATATGCTCTTGATGTCTCTTCAAGAGGATCACTCATATCATCATTTCTATACCTTCTGATGTTCTGGCCACGAGAGACCGGAGCGGCGCTGGCTCTAGATGAGCTCCTTGTGGTAGTTGTCCCTCTTTTTAGTTCACGTACCCGGGCTGCTAAGGAGGAGGTGGGTTTTCCATCCCACTTCCTCATGTCTTCTCCATGCTCCTGGAGAAAAAACCAGAGGTTACCTCGTGGAGTGTATCCTTTCTCCCTGGCTGGGGAATGCCTACTCTTAATAGCAGAGACTCTTGTTGGTTCTGGGGAGACGTGGTAAATTTTTTCTTTAAGTTCTTTTTTTAGTTTCTGATGGCCTTCTTCAATCAAGCTCCGGACTTGCTCAGCCAGCCTTGTTTCTACAGATGAGACATGGGTGCGAAACGGGGCAGTGACAGTGTCTTCGTAGATTCTTAGTTTATTGGCCAGGACACCCACCCTGTCTTCACCTTCCCTCCATTGCAGTGTTGCCAGGTAACGGGAGTACATCTCTGGTCCAAGCCGTGCAAATCTCAGCCACATCTGTGACGTGCACTGGACACCATCTGGGCTCTTAGGAAATCTCTCATCTTCTGCAAAAATGATCTCCAGCACAGCCAACTCCCTCAGGCATCGGATACCCTGTTCCATTGTGCTCCATTTTCCCTGGTGCACCTGGAGGTCTTCTTTGCAGAGGTATCTGTCCCTTACACTTGTCAGCAGTCGCTTCCAGAGGCTGAGAGTTTCTTGGGTTCTCCCAATCCCCTGGTCAATGACCACATCCCGGGACAGCGATCCCAGTTGCCTGGCCTCACTTCTATCCAGGATGGTGTCGTTTGTTGCAGCGTCCCAGATGCGGAGCAGCTAGGTTAGGATGGACTCGTTCGTCTGGCGGGTGAATTCCCTCCGCAGGTCACGCAGCTCACCTAGGGATAGAGAGCGAGTGATAATCTCTGGTTCTGTCTCTTCCGCTGCGTGTGAAGGTCCTGCCTCACCCTCATCAGTCACTATGCGGACTGATTTGCTTTTTGATTTCTTTTTCTGAATGGGGGCAACTTCTACCGGTTTAGGCTGCTCTGGTTCGGTGACTGTTTGTGTGGAGGTGCTCATGGCCCTTTTGGTTCCTTTCTCTTCTGTGGTAGTCTGCGTAGACATGGACGCTGTTGTTTTGCTCTTGGTTCCTTTCTCCTCTGTGGCAGTCTGAGTGGACACGGATGCTGTTGCTTTGCTCTTGGTTTCTTTCTCTTCTGTGGCAGTCTGCGTAGACACGGACGCTGTGGCTTTGCTCTTGGTTCCTTTCTCCTCTGTGGCAGTCTGTGTGGTCATGGATGCTGTTGCTCTGCTCTTGGTTCTTTTCTCTTCCTCCTCAAGAAGACGCTGTACCACACTAAACAGTGCTTTGTTTCTAAGCATGGTGTACATGGTGCAGGCCATGCAGAGAAAACAAAACAGCAAGACTAGGCTGTCCTTGGCATCCAGAGAGAACTCAATATTTTTAAAAACTGCTGTGCCTGACCTGAAAGGCTGGAAGAAACTACTCTCCACTCTTCCCACCAAGGGCAGGGTGCGATTGTTGAGAAGGTCTCAGATGTAGCAGCCCAGACTAGGACAAGCAAACAAAATTGAGTATATATTCCGAATGGTATTCATTGCCTCACAGGTTATCATGCTATAAGCATAATAAACCAATAAAGAAATTCTCATACCATTCCCTGGTCTCAACAGGAGCAATACAACAGGCAAGTAGTTCCCCATGTGAGGGAAAATATAGAGAGCAAGATACAGTACCCATATAGACAAGCTAACCACCATGGTGGATAGGTTTCTGTTAATATGAAATTGCAATTCTGACTTTCTCTCAGGTTAATGCCCCACGTTGGGCGCCAAAATATGTACTAGTTTGAAATCAAACCAGTGAGAGATCGCAAGTCAGAATTATAATTTAATAGGAAAATGATAAAAAGAATAAATGCAATAATATCAAAAACACTGACAGAGTCAGAATACAGCCTGGAACCCTGTTAGGGTGATGGTAGTCATCCAGATGAGGTGGTCTTGTTGAAGCGTGATCCTCTGGAAGAAAGGGGGTCTGGTCTTCAGCTGAAAGTCCAGCAGTAGCTCCTGTCCTCTGGAAGTCCCGTAGGTAAGGGCTGCTGTGGTGTTCGAATTCTCAGCTTATATCCAGTATGGAATGCTTGGCTCCTCCCTCGGGGAGGAGCATCTCACAATGGGATGGTGAGTCATGAGATAAGGCCTTGATGAGCCATTAACAGAAAACAGTCCAGGAGGAAGTTATCTCTGAGTCATGCAGCAAGGCAGTGGTGGGCCCATTAACAGGGGACAATACAGGGGGAAGTTATCTATGAGTCATGGGGCAGGGCATTGATGGGCCCATTAACAGAAGGTAGCCCGGGGGTGGGGGGGGAGGCAGGGAGCACTGCCTCACCTGGTTTCAACAGTACATGAGGATGGTGATAGAATATACTGCAACCCAGGACAATTGGCGAAGCAAAAACACTCGCTCGCAGTGAGAGACTTCTCCAGGGTCAAGCTGTTCAAGTATAAGCGATTTATTATAAGAGTAAAAGGAGGGGAGACCCGTGTCCGCCACCAGCCTTGGCGTCCACGTGGTCCGGGGGAGGGGAGGCAGAACAGGTAGAGCAGGGAAGGTGAGTTTGGAAGGGAGAGGGAGGGAGTAAGAGAGACAGAGGGAAAGAGCAGGGAAGGCGAGAGGGATAGGAGCAGGGAGAGAGGGCTGAGAGTTAAGAGGGGGGAGAGGGGAGAGGGGTAAAGGGAGGAGGGAAGAGAGAAGAGTAAAGAGGCAAGAGGTAAGAGTAAAGAGCAAAGAGTAAAGAGAGCGAAGTTCTTGTTACAATCCAATATATCTTTTTCTATCGTGAATATTCTAATTACCAGAAACCAATCACCAAGAGACACACCCACTAAAGAATTTACATACAACCTATGGGCTTCCCTATATTAATATACAGTGTTGCATATTATACTCTACAGAGCTTTACAAGTTCTTTCCTTGCTTCTTTACTTTTGGACTCTTCTTATCAGCAGAAGGACATTGTTTTATCAACAGGGATTCTCCACTAGCTGGCTAGGCTATTGTTCTTTGGTTAACCAGTACTCAATATCCTATAACTCAAAGCAGGCTTTCATTTCTACTTTGATTCTAGCCTTCATATTTTCACAATCTAGTACCAAACAATCACATTCATTCCCTGTTTCACCTTCCCCAACACACTGGGCCTGTCTTTGCTGTGCTGTCATGGAGAGGAGCACGTTGGAGCTCACACTGCTATGATGTCACAGGTAGGGTAACAGTGGCTCTGACATTGCTGTGGTTTCCCAGAGAAGAGGAAATTTGGGCCCTCACTGCTCTGGTGTCACACAGAGAGGTAAAGTTGGGCTCTAACTGCTATGGTGTCTCCAACAGGGTAATCCTGGGCCTAAAATTGCTGTCGTTTCAAAGAGAGGAGCAAGTTTGGGCTGTGGCTGCACTGCTGTCCCAGAGAGTGGAACTTTGGGGCTCACACTGCTCTGGTGTCCCAGAGACGGGAACATTGGAGCTGTCACTGCTGTGTTGTCACAGAGAGAGGAACACTGGAGCTCTCCCTGCTCTGGAGTCGCGGAGAGGAGGAAATTGGGCATGTCACTGCCCTGGTGTTACAGGGAATGGAAGAGCGGGGCTGTCACTGCCGTGGAGTCCGAGAAAGGAGGAAATTTGGTGTGTGACTGCACTGCGGTCACAGCGAGTGGAACTTTGGGGCTCTCACTTCTGTGGTGGAAGAGATGAAGAAATAGGTGCTGTCACTGCTGTTGTGGTGTGAAGGAGAAGAGGAAATTTGGGCCTGTCATTGCTGTGGTGTCACAGAGAGGAGCACTTTAGAGCTCACACTGCTATGATGTCACAGATAGGGTAACACTGGCTCTGATATTGCTGTGTTGTCACAGAGAGGAGGAAATGAGGCCTCTCCCTGCTCTGGTGTTACAGAGAGGGGGAAATTTGGGCTCTCACTGCTGTTGTATCAGTGAGGGCGTAACACTGGGGCTGTCATTGTTGTGGTGTCCCAGAGAGGATTAAATTGGAGCTCACACTTCTATGGTGTCCTAGACAGTGGAACTCTGGGCCTGACATTGCTGTGGTGTAACAGAGAGGAGGCAATTTGGGGCTGTCATTACTGTGATTTCACAGAGAGGGGAAGAGTCAGGCTGTCACTGCTGTGATTTCAGCGAGAGAGTGAAATGGAGGTAGTTCGAGCTGTGATGTTCCAGACAGGGGAATCCTGGGACTCGGAGTGCACTGCTGTCACCGAGAGCGGAACTTTGGGGCTCTCACTGCTGTGGTGTCACAGAGAGAGAAACAGTGGTGTTGTCGCTGCTGTGGTGTCTCTGAGAGGGAAACACTGGTATTGGCGAAGCAAAAACACTCGCTCGCGGTGAGAGACTTCTCCAGGGTCAAGCTGTTCAAGTATAAGCGATTTATTATAAGAGTAAAAGGAGGGGAGACCCGTGTCCGCCACCAGCCTTGGCGTCCACGTGGTCCGGGGGAGGGGAGGCAGAACAGGTAGAGCAGGGAAGGTGAGTTTGGAAGGGAGAGGGAGGGAGTAAGAGAGACAGAGGGAAAGAGCAGGGAAGGCGAGAGGGATAGGAGCAGGGAGAGAGGGCTGAGAGTTAAGAGGGGGGAGAGGGGAGAGGGGTAAAGGGAGGAGGGAAGAGAGAAGAGTAAAGAGGCAAGAGGTAAGAGTAAAGAGCAAAGAGTAAAGAGAGCGAAGTTCTTGTTACAATCCAATATATCTTTTTCTATCGTGAATATTCTAATTACCAGAAACCAATCACCAAGAGACACACCCACTAAAGAATTTACATACAACCTATGGGCTTCCCTATATTAATATACAGTGTTGCATATTATACTCTACAGAGCTTTACAAGTTCTTTCCTTGCTTCTTTACTTTTGGACTCTTCTTATCAGCAGAAGGACATTGTTTTATCAACAGGGATTCTCCACTAGCTGGCTAGGCTATTGTTCTTTGGTTAACCAGTACTCAATATCCTATAACTCAAAGCAGGCTTTCATTTCTACTTTGATTCTAGCCTTCATATTTTCACAATCTAGTACCAAACAATCACATTCATTCCCTGTTTCACCTTCCCCAACACACTGGGCCTGTCTTTGCTGTGCTGTCATGGAGAGGAGCACGTTGGAGCTCACACTGCTATGATGTCACAGGTAGGGTAACAGTGGCTCTGACATTGCTGTGGTTTCCCAGAGAAGAGGAAATTTGGGCCCTCACTGCTCTGGTGTCACACAGAGAGGTAAAGTTGGGCTCTAACTGCTATGGTGTCTCCAACAGGGTAATCCTGGGCCTAAAATTGCTGTCGTTTCAAAGAGAGGAGCAAGTTTGGGCTGTGGCTGCACTGCTGTCCCAGAGAGTGGAACTTTGGGGCTCACACTGCTCTGGTGTCCCAGAGACGGGAACATTGGAGCTGTCACTGCTGTGTTGTCACAGAGAGAGGAACACTGGAGCTCTCCCTGCTCTGGAGTCGCGGAGAGGAGGCAATTGGGCATGTCACTGCCCTGGTGTCACAGGGAATGGAAGAGCGGGGCTGTCACTGCCGTGGAGTCAGAGAAAGGAGGAAATTTGGTGTGTGACTGCACTGCGGTCACAGCGAGTGGAACTTTGGGGCTCTCACTTCTGTGGTGGAAGAGATGAAGAAATAGGTGCTGTCACTGCTGTTGTGGTGTGACGGAGAAGAGGAAATTTGGGCCTGTCATTGCTGTGGTGTCACAGAGAGGAGCACTTTGGAGCTCACACTGCTATGATGTCACAGATAGGGTAACACTGGCTCTGATATTGCTGTGTTGTCACAGAGAGGAGGAAATGAGGCCTCTCCCTGCTCTGGTGTCACAGAGAGGGGGAAATCTGGGCTCTCACTGCTGTTGTATCAGTGAGGGCGTAACACTGGGGCTGTCATTGTTGTGGTGTCCCAGAGAGGATTAAATTGGAGCTCACACTTCTATGGTGTCCTAGACAGTGGAACTCTGGGCCTGACATTGCTGTGGTGTAACAGAGAGGAGGCAATTTGGGGCTGTCATTACTGTGATTTCACAGAGAGGGGAAGAGTCAGGCTGTCACTGCTGTGATTTCAGCGAGAGAGTGAAATGGAGGTAGTTCGAGCTGTGATGTTCCAGACAGGGGAATCCTGGGACTCGGAGTGCACTGCTGTCACCGAGAGCGGAACTTTGGGGCTCTCACTGCTGTGGTGTCACAGAGAGAGAAACAGTGGTGTTGTCGCTGCTGTGGTGTCTCTGAGAGGGAAACACTGGGCCTGTCTTTGCTGTGCTGTCATGGAGAGGAGCACGTTGGAGCTCACACTGCTATGATGTCACAGGTAGGGTAACAGTGGCTCTGACATTGCTGTGGTTTCCCAGAGAAGAGGAAATTTGGGCCCTCACTGCTCTGGTGTCACACAGAGAGGTAAAGTTGGGCTCTAACTGCTATGGTGTCTCCAACAGGGTAATCCTGGGCCTAAAATTGCTGTCGTTTCAAAGAGAGGAGCAAGTTTGGGCTGTGGCTGCACTGCTGTCCCAGAGAGTGGAACTTTGGGGCTCACACTGCTCTGGTGTCCCAGAGACGGGAACATTGGAGCTGTCACTGCTGTGTTGTCACAGAGAGAGGAACACTGGAGCTCTCCCTGCTCTGGAGTCGCGGAGAGGAGGCAATTGGGCATGTCACTGCCCTGGTGTCACAGGGAATGGAAGAGCGGGGCTGTCACTGCCGTGGAGTCCGAGAAAGGAGGAAATTTGGTGTGTGACTGCACTGCGGTCACAGCGAGTGGAACTTTGGGGCTCTCACTTCTGTGGTGGAAGAGATGAAGAAATAGGTGCTGTCACTGCTGTTGTGGTGTGAAGGAGAAGAGGAAATTTGGGCCTGTCATTGCTGTGGTGTCACAGAGAGGAGCACTTTGGAGCTCACACTGCTATGATGTCACAGATAGGGTAACACTGGCTCTGATATTGCTGTGTTGTCACAGAGAGGAGGAAATGAGGCCTCTCCCTGCTCTGGTGTTACAGAGAGGGGGAAATTTGGGCTCTCACTGCTGTTGTATCAGTGAGGGCGTAACACTGGGGCTGTCATTGTTGTGGTGTCCCAGAGAGGATTAAATTGGAGCTCACACTTCTATGGTGTCCTAGACAGTGGAACTCTGGGCCTGACATTGCTGTGGTGTAACAGAGAGGAGGCAATTTGGGGCTGTCATTACTGTGATTTCATAGAGAGGGGAAGAGTCAGGCTGTCACTGCTGTGATTTCAGCGAGAGAGTGAAATGGAGGTAGTTCGAGCTGTGATGTTCCAGACAGGGGAATCCTGGGACTCGGAGTGCACTGCTGTCACCGAGAGCGGAACTTTGGGGCTCTCACTGCTGTGGTGTCACAGAGAGAGAAACAGTGGTGTTGTCGCTGCTGTGGTGTCTCTGAGAGGGAAACACTGGTATTGGCGAAGCAAAAACACTCGCTCGCGGTGAGAGACTTCTCCAGGGTCAAGCTGTTCAAGTATAAGCGATTTATTATAAGAGTAAAAGGAGGGGAGACCCGTGTCCGCCACCAGCCTTGGCGTCCACGTGGTCCGGGGGAGGGGAGGCAGAACAGGTAGAGCAGGGAAGGTGAGTTTGGAAGGGAGAGGGAGGGAGTAAGAGAGACAGAGGGAAAGAGCAGGGAAGGCGAGAGGGATAGGAGCAGGGAGAGAGGGCTGAGAGTTAAGAGGGGGGAGAGGGGAGAGGGGTAAAGGGAGGAGGGAAGAGAGAAGAGTAAAGAGGCAAGAGGTAAGAGTAAAGAGCAAAGAGTAAAGAGAGCGAAGTTCTTGTTACAATCCAATATATCTTTTTCTATCGTGAATATTCTAATTACCAGAAACCAATCACCAAGAGACACACCCACTAAAGAATTTACATACAACCTATGGGCTTCCCTATATTAATATACAGTGTTGCATATTATACTCTACAGAGCTTTACAAGTTCTTTCCTTGCTTCTTTACTTTTGGACTCTTCTTATCAGCAGAAGGACATTGTTTTATCAACAGGGATTCTCCACTAGCTGGCTAGGCTATTGTTCTTTGGTTAACCAGTACTCAATATCCTATAACTCAAAGCAGGCTTTCATTTCTACTTTGATTCTAGCCTTCATATTTTCACAATCTAGTACCAAACAATCACATTCATTCCCTGTTTCACCTTCCCCAACACACTGGGCCTGTCTTTGCTGTGCTGTCATGGAGAGGAGCACGTTGGAGCTCACACTGCTATGATGTCACAGGTAGGGTAACAGTGGCTCTGACATTGCTGTGGTTTCCCAGAGAAGAGGAAATTTGGGC
Organism: Cyanistes caeruleus; assembly: GCF_971803275.1. Taxonomy (NCBI): domain Eukaryota; kingdom Metazoa; phylum Chordata; class Aves; order Passeriformes; family Paridae; genus Cyanistes; species Cyanistes caeruleus. The sequence goes on from NC_141703.1 coordinate 118,438,279, forward strand.
CCTCACTGCTCTGGTGTCACACAGAGAGGTAAAGTTGGGCTCTAACTGCTATGGTGTCTCCAACAGGGTAATCCTGGGCCTAAAATTGCTGTCGTTTCAAAGAGAGGAGCAAGTTTGGGCTGTGGCTGCACTGCTGTCCCAGAGAGTGGAACTTTGGGGCTCACACTGCTCTGGTGTCCCAGAGACGGGAACATTGGAGCTGTCACTGCTGTGTTGTCACAGAGAGAGGAACACTGGAGCTCTCCCTGCTCTGGAGTCGCGGAGAGGAGGCAATTGGGCATGTCACTGCCCTGGTGTCACAGGGAATGGAAGAGCGGGGCTGTCACTGCCGTGGAGTCCGAGAAAGGAGGAAATTTGGTGTGTGACTGCACTGCGGTCACAGCGAGTGGAACTTTGGGGCTCTCACTTCTGTGGTGGAAGAGATGAAGAAATAGGTGCTGTCACTGCTGTTGTGGTGTGACGGAGAAGAGGAAATTTGGGCCTGTCATTGCTGTGGTGTCACAGAGAGGAGCACTTTGGAGCTCACACTGCTATGATGTCACAGATAGGGTAACACTGGCTCTGATATTGCTGTGTTGTCACAGAGAGGAGGAAATGAGGCCTCTCCCTGCTCTGGTGTCACAGAGAGGGGGAAATCTGGGCTCTCACTGCTGTTGTATCAGTGAGGGCGTAACACTGGGGCTGTCATTGTTGTGGTGTCCCAGAGAGGATTAAATTGGAGCTCACACTTCTATGGTGTCCTAGACAGTGGAACTCTGGGCCTGACATTGCTGTGGTGTAACAGAGAGGAGGCAATTTGGGGCTGTCATTACTGTGATTTCACAGAGAGGGGAAGAGTCAGGCTATCACTGCTGTGATTTCAGCGAGAGAGTGAAATGGAGGTAGTTCGAGCTGTGATGTTCCAGACAGGGGAATCCTGGGACTCGGAGTGCACTGCTGTCACCGAGAGCGGAACTTTGGGGCTCTCACTGCTGTGGTGTCACAGAGAGAGAAACAGTGGTGTTGTCGCTGCTGTGGTGTCTCTGAGAGGGAAACACTGGTATTGGCGAAGCAAAAACACTCGCTCGCGGTGAGAGACTTCTCCAGGGTCAAGCTGTTCAAGTATAAGCGATTTATTATAAGAGTAAAAGGAGGGGAGACCCGTGTCCGCCACCAGCCTTGGCGTCCACGTGGTCCGGGGGAGGGGAGGCAGAACAGGTAGAGCAGGGAAGGTGAGTTTGGAAGGGAGAGGGAGGGAGTAAGAGAGACAGAGGGAAAGAGCAGGGAAGGCGAGAGGGATAGGAGCAGGGAGAGAGGGCTGAGAGTTAAGAGGGGGGAGAGGGGAGAGGGGTAAAGGGAGGAGGGAAGAGAGAAGAGTAAAGAGGCAAGAGGTAAGAGTAAAGAGCAAAGAGTAAAGAGAGCGAAGTTCTTGTTACAATCCAATATATCTTTTTCTATCGTGAATATTCTAATTACCAGAAACCAATCACCAAGAGACACACCCACTAAAGAATTTACATACAACCTATGGGCTTCCCTATATTAATATACAGTGTTGCATATTATACTCTACAGAGCTTTACAAGTTCTTTCCTTGCTTCTTTACTTTTGGACTCTTCTTATCAGCAGAAGGACATTGTTTTATCAACAGGGATTCTCCACTAGCTGGCTAGGCTATTGTTCTTTGGTTAACCAGTACTCAATATCCTATAACTCAAAGCAGGCTTTCATTTCTACTTTGATTCTAGCCTTCATATTTTCACAATCTAGTACCAAACAATCACATTCATTCCCTGTTTCACCTTCCCCAACACACTGGGCCTGTCTTTGCTGTGCTGTCATGGAGAGGAGCACGTTGGAGCTCACACTGCTATGATGTCACAGGTAGGGTAACAGTGGCTCTGACATTGCTGTGGTTTCCCAGAGAAGAGGAAATTTGGGCCCTCACTGCTCTGGTGTCACACAGAGAGGTAAAGTTGGGCTCTAACTGCTATGGTGTCTCCAACAGGGTAATCCTGGGCCTAAAATTGCTGTCGTTTCAAAGAGAGGAGCAAGTTTGGGCTGTGGCTGCACTGCTGTCCCAGAGAGTGGAACTTTGGGGCTCACACTGCTCTGGTGTCCCAGAGACGGGAACATTGGAGCTGTCACTGCTGTGTTGTCACAGAGAGAGGAACACTGGAGCTCTCCCTGCTCTGGAGTCGCGGAGAGGAGGCAATTGGGCATGTCACTGCCCTGGTGTCACAGGGAATGGAAGAGCGGGGCTGTCACTGCCGTGGAGTCAGAGAAAGGAGGAAATTTGGTGTGTGACTGCACTGCGGTCACAGCGAGTGGAACTTTGGGGCTCTCACTTCTGTGGTGGAAGAGATGAAGAAATAGGTGCTGTCACTGCTGTTGTGGTGTGACGGAGAAGAGGAAATTTGGGCCTGTCATTGCTGTGGTGTCACAGAGAGGAGCACTTTGGAGCTCACACTGCTATGATGTCACAGATAGGGTAACACTGGCTCTGATATTGCTGTGTTGTCACAGAGAGGAGGAAATGAGGCCTCTCCCTGCTCTGGTGTCACAGAGAGGGGGAAATCTGGGCTCTCACTGCTGTTGTATCAGTGAGGGCGTAACACTGGGGCTGTCATTGTTGTGGTGTCCCAGAGAGGATTAAATTGGAGCTCACACTTCTATGGTGTCCTAGACAGTGGAACTCTGGGCCTGACATTGCTGTGGTGTAACAGAGAGGAGGCAATTTGGGGCTGTCATTACTGTGATTTCACAGAGAGGGGAAGAGTCAGGCTGTCACTGCTGTGATTTCAGCGAGAGAGTGAAATGGAGGTAGTTCGAGCTGTGATGTTCCAGACAGGGGAATCCTGGGACTCGGAGTGCACTGCTGTCACCGAGAGCGGAACTTTGGGGCTCTCACTGCTGTGGTGTCACAGAGAGAGAAACAGTGGTGTTGTCGCTGCTGTGGTGTCTCTGAGAGGGAAACACTGGGCCTGTCTTTGCTGTGCTGTCATGGAGAGGAGCACGTTGGAGCTCACACTGCTATGATGTCACAGGTAGGGTAACAGTGGCTCTGACATTGCTGTGGTTTCCCAGAGAAGAGGAAATTTGGGCCCTCACTGCTCTGGTGTCACACAGAGAGGTAAAGTTGGGCTCTAACTGCTATGGTGTCTCCAACAGGGTAATCCTGGGCCTAAAATTGCTGTCGTTTCAAAGAGAGGAGCAAGTTTGGGCTGTGGCTGCACTGCTGTCCCAGAGAGTGGAACTTTGGGGCTCACACTGCTCTGGTGTCCCAGAGACGGGAACATTGGAGCTGTCACTGCTGTGTTGTCACAGAGAGAGGAACACTGGAGCTCTCCCTGCTCTGGAGTCGCGGAGAGGAGGCAATTGGGCATGTCACTGCCCTGGTGTCACAGGGAATGGAAGAGCGGGGCTGTCACTGCCGTGGAGTCCGAGAAAGGAGGAAATTTGGTGTGTGACTGCACTGCGGTCACAGCGAGTGGAACTTTGGGGCTCTCACTTCTGTGGTGGAAGAGATGAAGAAATAGGTGCTGTCACTGCTGTTGTGGTGTGAAGGAGAAGAGGAAATTTGGGCCTGTCATTGCTGTGGTGTCACAGAGAGGAGCACTTTGGAGCTCACACTGCTATGATGTCACAGATAGGGTAACACTGGCTCTGATATTGCTGTGTTGTCACAGAGAGGAGGAAATGAGGCCTCTCCCTGCTCTGGTGTTACAGAGAGGGGGAAATTTGGGCTCTCACTGCTGTTGTATCAGTGAGGGCGTAACACTGGGGCTGTCATTGTTGTGGTGTCCCAGAGAGGATTAAATTGGAGCTCACACTTCTATGGTGTCCTAGACAGTGGAACTCTGGGCCTGACATTGCTGTGGTGTAACAGAGAGGAGGCAATTTGGGGCTGTCATTACTGTGATTTCATAGAGAGGGGAAGAGTCAGGCTGTCACTGCTGTGATTTCAGCGAGAGAGTGAAATGGAGGTAGTTCGAGCTGTGATGTTCCAGACAGGGGAATCCTGGGACTCGGAGTGCACTGCTGTCACCGAGAGCGGAACTTTGGGGCTCTCACTGCTGTGGTGTCACAGAGAGAGAAACAGTGGTGTTGTCGCTGCTGTGGTGTCTCTGAGAGGGAAACACTGGTATTGGCGAAGCAAAAACACTCGCTCGCGGTGAGAGACTTCTCCAGGGTCAAGCTGTTCAAGTATAAGCGATTTATTATAAGAGTAAAAGGAGGGGAGACCCGTGTCCGCCACCAGCCTTGGCGTCCACGTGGTCCGGGGGAGGGGAGGCAGAACAGGTAGAGCAGGGAAGGTGAGTTTGGAAGGGAGAGGGAGGGAGTAAGAGAGACAGAGGGAAAGAGCAGGGAAGGCGAGAGGGATAGGAGCAGGGAGAGAGGGCTGAGAGTTAAGAGGGGGGAGAGGGGAGAGGGGTAAAGGGAGGAGGGAAGAGAGAAGAGTAAAGAGGCAAGAGGTAAGAGTAAAGAGCAAAGAGTAAAGAGAGCGAAGTTCTTGTTACAATCCAATATATCTTTTTCTATCGTGAATATTCTAATTACCAGAAACCAATCACCAAGAGACACACCCACTAAAGAATTTACATACAACCTATGGGCTTCCCTATATTAATATACAGTGTTGCATATTATACTCTACAGAGCTTTACAAGTTCTTTCCTTGCTTCTTTACTTTTGGACTCTTCTTATCAGCAGAAGGACATTGTTTTATCAACAGGGATTCTCCACTAGCTGGCTAGGCTATTGTTCTTTGGTTAACCAGTACTCAATATCCTATAACTCAAAGCAGGCTTTCATTTCTACTTTGATTCTAGCCTTCATATTTTCACAATCTAGTACCAAACAATCACATTCATTCCCTGTTTCACCTTCCCCAACACACTGGGCCTGTCTTTGCTGTGCTGTCATGGAGAGGAGCACGTTGGAGCTCACACTGCTATGATGTCACAGGTAGGGTAACAGTGGCTCTGACATTGCTGTGGTTTCCCAGAGAAGAGGAAATTTGGGCCCTCACTGCTCTGGTGTCACACAGAGAGGTAAAGTTGGGCTCTAACTGCTATGGTGTCTCCAACAGGGTAATCCTGGGCCTAAAATTGCTGTCGTTTCAAAGAGAGGAGCAAGTTTGGGCTGTGGCTGCACTGCTGTCCCAGAGAGTGGAACTTTGGGGCTCACACTGCTCTGGTGTCCCAGAGACGGGAACATTGGAGCTGTCACTGCTGTGTTGTCACAGAGAGAGGAACACTGGAGCTCTCCCTGCTCTGGAGTCGCGGAGAGGAGGCAATTGGGCATGTCACTGCCCTGGTGTCACAGGGAATGGAAGAGCGGGGCTGTCACTGCCGTGGAGTCCGAGAAAGGAGGAAATTTGGTGTGTGACTGCACTGCGGTCACAGCGAGTGGAACTTTGGGGCTCTCACTTCTGTGGTGGAAGAGATGAAGAAATAGGTGCTGTCACTGCTGTTGTGGTGTGAAGGAGAAGAGGAAATTTGGGCCTGTCATTGCTGTGGTGTCACAGAGAGGAGCACTTTGGAGCTCACACTGCTATGATGTCACAGATAGGGTAACACTGGCTCTGATATTGCTGTGTTGTCACAGAGAGGAGGAAATGAGGCCTCTCCCTGCTCTGGTGTTACAGAGAGGGGGAAATTTGGGCTCTCACTGCTGTTGTATCAGTGAGGGCGTAACACTGGGGCTGTCATTGTTGTGGTGTCCCAGAGAGGATTAAATTGGAGCTCACACTTCTATGGTGTCCTAGACAGTGGAACTCTGGGCCTGACATTGCTGTGGTGTAACAGAGAGGAGGCAATTTGGGGCTGTCATTACTGTGATTTCATAGAGAGGGGAAGAGTCAGGCTGTCACTGCTGTGATTTCAGCGAGAGAGTGAAATGGAGGTAGTTCGAGCTGTGATGTTCCAGACAGGGGAATCCTGGGACTCGGAGTGCACTGCTGTCACCGAGAGCGGAACTTTGGGGCTCTCACTGCTGTGGTGTCACAGAGAGAGAAACAGTGGTGTTGTCGCTGCTGTGGTGTCTCTGAGAGGGAAACACTGGTATTGGCGAAGCAAAAACACTCGCTCGCGGTGAGAGACTTCTCCAGGGTCAAGCTGTTCAAGTATAAGCGATTTATTATAAGAGTAAAAGGAGGGGAGACCCGTGTCCGCCACCAGCCTTGGCGTCCACGTGGTCCGGGGGAGGGGAGGCAGAACAGGTAGAGCAGGGAAGGTGAGTTTGGAAGGGAGAGGGAGGGAGTAAGAGAGACAGAGGGAAAGAGCAGGGAAGGCGAGAGGGATAGGAGCAGGGAGAGAGGGCTGAGAGTTAAGAGGGGGGAGAGGGGAGAGGGGTAAAGGGAGGAGGGAAGAGAGAAGAGTAAAGAGGCAAGAGGTAAGAGTAAAGAGCAAAGAGTAAAGAGAGCGAAGTTCTTGTTACAATCCAATATATCTTTTTCTATCGTGAATATTCTAATTACCAGAAACCAATCACCAAGAGACACACCCACTAAAGAATTTACATACAACCTATGGGCTTCCCTATATTAATATACAGTGTTGCATATTATACTCTACAGAGCTTTACAAGTTCTTTCCTTGCTTCTTTACTTTTGGACTCTTCTTATCAGCAGAAGGACATTGTTTTATCAACAGGGATTCTCCACTAGCTGGCTAGGCTATTGTTCTTTGGTTAACCAGTACTCAATATCCTATAACTCAAAGCAGGCTTTCATTTCTACTTTGATTCTAGCCTTCATATTTTCACAATCTAGTACCAAACAATCACATTCATTCCCTGTTTCACCTTCCCCAACACACTGGGCCTGTCTTTGCTGTGCTGTCATGGAGAGGAGCACGTTGGAGCTCACACTGCTATGATGTCACAGGTAGGGTAACAGTGGCTCTGACATTGCTGTGGTTTCCCAGAGAAGAGGAAATTTGGGCCCTCACTGCTCTGGTGTCACACAGAGAGGTAAAGTTGGGCTCTAACTGCTATGGTGTCTCCAACAGGGTAATCCTGGGCCTAAAATTGCTGTCGTTTCAAAGAGAGGAGCAAGTTTGGGCTGTGGCTGCACTGCTGTCCCAGAGAGTGGAACTTTGGGGCTCACACTGCTCTGGTGTCCCAGAGACGGGAACATTGGAGCTGTCACTGCTGTGTTGTCACAGAGAGAGGAACACTGGAGCTCTCCCTGCTCTGGAGTCGCGGAGAGGAGGCAATTGGGCATGTCACTGCCCTGGTGTCACAGGGAATGGAAGAGCGGGGCTGTCACTGCCGTGGAGTCCGAGAAAGGAGGAAATTTGGTGTGTGACTGCACTGCGGTCACAGCGAGTGGAACTTTGGGGCTCTCACTTCTGTGGTGGAAGAGATGAAGAAATAGGTGCTGTCACTGCTGTTGTGGTGTGACGGAGAAGAGGAAATTTGGGCCTGTCATTGCTGTGGTGTCACAGAGAGGAGCACTTTGGAGCTCACACTGCTATGATGTCACAGATAGGGTAACACTGGCTCTGATATTGCTGTGTTGTCACAGAGAGGAGGAAATGAGGCCTCTCCCTGCTCTGGTGTCACAGAGAGGGGGAAATCTGGGCTCTCACTGCTGTTGTATCAGTGAGGGCGTAACACTGGGGCTGTCATTGTTGTGGTGTCCCAGAGAGGATTAAATTGGAGCTCACACTTCTATGGTGTCCTAGACAGTGGAACTCTGGGCCTGACATTGCTGTGGTGTAACAGAGAGGAGGCAATTTGGGGCTGTCATTACTGTGATTTCACAGAGAGGGGAAGAGTCAGGCTGTCACTGCTGTGATTTCAGCGAGAGAGTGAAATGGAGGTAGTTCGAGCTGTGATGTTCCAGACAGGGGAATCCTGGGACTCGGAGTGCACTGCTGTCACCGAGAGCGGAACTTTGGGGCTCTCACTGCTGTGGTGTCACAGAGAGAGAAACAGTGGTGTTGTCGCTGCTGTGGTGTCTCTGAGAGGGAAACACTGGTATTGGCGAAGCAAAAACACTCGCTCGCGGTGAGAGACTTCTCCAGGGTCAAGCTGTTCAAGTATAAGCGATTTATTATAAGAGTAAAAGGAGGGGAGACCCGTGTCCGCCACCAGCCTTGGCGTCCACGTGGTCCGGGGGAGGGGAGGCAGAACAGGTAGAGCAGGGAAGGTGAGTTTGGAAGGGAGAGGGAGGGAGTAAGAGAGACAGAGGGAAAGAGCAGGGAAGGCGAGAGGGATAGGAGCAGGGAGAGAGGGCTGAGAGTTAAGAGGGGGGAGAGGGGAGAGGGGTAAAGGGAGGAGGGAAGAGAGAAGAGTAAAGAGGCAAGAGGTAAGAGTAAAGAGCAAAGAGTAAAGAGAGCGAAGTTCTTGTTACAATCCAATATATCTTTTTCTATCGTGAATATTCTAATTACCAGAAACCAATCACCAAGAGACACACCCACTAAAGAATTTACATACAACCTATGGGCTTCCCTATATTAATATACAGTGTTGCATATTATACTCTACAGAGCTTTACAAGTTCTTTCCTTGCTTCTTTACTTTTGGACTCTTCTTATCAGCAGAAGGACATTGTTTTATCAACAGGGATTCTCCACTAGCTGGCTAGGCTATTGTTCTTTGGTTAACCAGTACTCAATATCCTATAACTCAAAGCAGGCTCTCATTTCTACTTTGATTCTAGCCTTCATATTTTCACAATCTAGTACCAAACAATCACATTCATTCCCTGTTTCACCTTCCCCAACACACTGGGCCTGTCTTTGCTGTGCTGTCATGGAGAGGAGCACGTTGGAGCTCACACTGCTATGATGTCACAGGTAGGGTAACAGTGGCTCTGACATTGCTGTGGTTTCCCAGAGAAGAGGAAATTTGGGCCCTCACTGCTCTGGTGTCACACAGAGAGGTAAAGTTGGGCTCTAACTGCTATGGTGTCTCCAACAGGGTAATCCTGGGCCTAAAATTGCTGTCGTTTCAAAGAGAGGAGCAAGTTTGGGCTGTGGCTGCACTGCTGTCCCAGAGAGTGGAACTTTGGGGCTCACACTGCTCTGGTGTCCCAGAGACGGGAACATTGGAGCTGTCACTGCTGTGTTGTCACAGAGAGAGGAACACTGGAGCTCTCCCTGCTCTGGAGTCGCGGAGAGGAGGCAATTGGGCATGTCACTGCCCTGGTGTCACAGGGAATGGAAGAGCGGGGCTGTCACTGCCGTGGAGTCAGAGAAAGGAGGAAATTTGGTGTGTGACTGCACTGCGGTCACAGCGAGTGGAACTTTGGGGCTCTCACTTCTGTGGTGGAAGAGATGAAGAAATAGGTGCTGTCACTGCTGTTGTGGTGTGACGGAGAAGAGGAAATTTGGGCCTGTCATTGCTGTGGTGTCACAGAGAGGAGCACTTTGGAGCTCACACTGCTATGATGTCACAGATAGGGTAACACTGGCTCTGATATTGCTGTGTTGTCACAGAGAGGAGGAAATGAGGCCTCTCCCTGCTCTGGTGTCACAGAGAGGGGGAAATCTGGGCTCTCACTGCTGTTGTATCAGTGAGGGCGTAACACTGGGGCTGTCATTGTTGTGGTGTCCCAGAGAGGATTAAATTGGAGCTCACACTTCTATGGTGTCCTAGACAGTGGAACTCTGGGCCTGACATTGCTGTGGTGTAACAGAGAGGAGGCAATTTGGGGCTGTCATTACTGTGATTTCACAGAGAGGGGAAGAGTCAGGCTGTCACTGCTGTGATTTCAGCGAGAGAGTGAAATGGAGGTAGTTCGAGCTGTGATGTTCCAGACAGGGGAATCCTGGGACTCGGAGTGCACTGCTGTCACCGAGAGCGGAACTTTGGGGCTCTCACTGCTGTGGTGTCACAGAGAGAGAAACAGTGGTGTTGTCGCTGCTGTGGTGTCTCTGAGAGGGAAACACTGGGCCTGTCTTTGCTGTGCTGTCATGGAGAGGAGCACGTTGGAGCTCACACTGCTATGATGTCACAGGTAGGGTAACAGTGGCTCTGACATTGCTGTGGTTTCCCAGAGAAGAGGAAATTTGGGCCCTCACTGCTCTGGTGTCACACAGAGAGGTAAAGTTGGGCTCTAACTGCTATGGTGTCTCCAACAGGGTAATCCTGGGCCTAAAATTGCTGTCGTTTCAAAGAGAGGAGCAAGTTTGGGCTGTGGCTGCACTGCTGTCCCAGAGAGTGGAACTTTGGGGCTCACACTGCTCTGGTGTCCCAGAGACGGGAACATTGGAGCTGTCACTGCTGTGTTGTCACAGAGAGAGGAACACTGGAGCTCTCCCTGCTCTGGAGTCGCGGAGAGGAGGCAATTGGGCATGTCACTGCCCTGGTGTCACAGGGAATGGAAGAGCGGGGCTGTCACTGCCGTGGAGTCAGAGAAAGGAGGAAATTTGGTGTGTGACTGCACTGCGGTCACAGCGAGTGGAACTTTGGGGCTCTCACTTCTGTGGTGGAAGAGATGAAGAAATAGGTGCTGTCACTGCTGTTGTGGTGTGACGGAGAAGAGGAAATTTGGGCCTGTCATTGCTGTGGTGTCACAGAGAGGAGCACTTTGGAGCTCACACTGCTATGATGTCACAGATAGGGTAACACTGGCTCTGATATTGCTGTGTTGTCACAGAGAGGAGGAAATGAGGCCTCTCCCTGCTCTGGTGTCACAGAGAGGGGGAAATCTGGGCTCTCACTGCTGTTGTATCAGTGAGGGCGTAACACTGGGGCTGTCATTGTTGTGGTGTCCCAGAGAGGATTAAATTGGAGCTCACACTTCTATGGTGTCCTAGACAGTGGAACTCTGGGCCTGACATTGCTGTGGTGTAACAGAGAGGAGGCAATTTGGGGCTGTCATTACTGTGATTTCACAGAGAGGGGAAGAGTCAGGCTGTCACTGCTGTGATTTCAGCGAGAGAGTGAAATGGAGGTAGTTCGAGCTGTGATGTTCCAGACAGGGGAATCCTGGGACTCGGAGTGCACTGCTGTCACCGAGAGCGGAACTTTGGGGCTCTCACTGCTGTGGTGTCACAGAGAGAGAAACAGTGGTGTTGTCGCTGCTGTGGTGTCTCTGAGAGGGAAACACTGGGCCTGTCTTTGCTGTGCTGTCATGGAGAGGAGCACGTTGGAGCTCACACTGCTATGATGTCACAGGTAGGGTAACAGTGGCTCTGACATTGCTGTGGTTTCCCAGAGAAGAGGAAATTTGGGCCCTCACTGCTCTGGTGTCACACAGAGAGGTAAAGTTGGGCTCTAACTGCTATGGTGTCTCCAACAGGGTAATCCTGGGCCTAAAATTGCTGTCGTTTCAAAGAGAGGAGCAAGTTTGGGCTGTGGCTGCACTGCTGTCCCAGAGAGTGGAACTTTGGGGCTCACACTGCTCTGGTGTCCCAGAGACGGGAACATTGGAGCTGTCACTGCTGTGTTGTCACAGAGAGAGGAACACTGGAGCTCTCCCTGCTCTGGAGTCGCGGAGAGGAGGCAATTGGGCATGTCACTGCCCTGGTGTCACAGGGAATGGAAGAGCGGGGCTGTCACTGCCGTGGAGTCCGAGAAAGGAGGAAATTTGGTGTGTGACTGCACTGCGGTCACAGCGAGTGGAACTTTGGGGCTCTCACTTCTGTGGTGGAAGAGATGAAGAAATAGGTGCTGTCACTGCTGTTGTGGTGTGAAGGAGAAGAGGAAATTTGGGCCTGTCATTGCTGTGGTGTCACAGAGAGGAGCACTTTGGAGCTCACACTGCTATGATGTCACAGATAGGGTAACACTGGCTCTGATATTGCTGTGTTGTCACAGAGAGGAGGAAATGAGGCCTCTCCCTGCTCTGGTGTTACAGAGAGGGGGAAATTTGGGCTCTCACTGCTGTTGTATCAGTGAGGGCGTAACACTGGGGCTGTCATTGTTGTGGTGTCCCAGAGAGGATTAAATTGGAGCTCACACTTCTATGGTGTCCTAGACAGTGGAACTCTGGGCCTGACATTGCTGTGGTGTAACAGAGAGGAGGCAATTTGGGGCTGTCATTACTGTGATTTCATAGAGAGGGGAAGAGTCAGGCTGTCACTGCTGTGATTTCAGCGAGAGAGTGAAATGGAGGTAGTTCGAGCTGTGATGTTCCAGACAGGGGAATCCTGGGACTCGGAGTGCACTGCTGTCACCGAGAGCGGAACTTTGGGGCTCTCACTGCTGTGGTGTCACAGAGAGAGAAACAGTGGTGTTGTCGCTGCTGTGGTGTCTCTGAGAGGGAAACACTGGTATTGGCGAAGCAAAAACACTCGCTCGCGGTGAGAGACTTCTCCAGGGTCAAGCTGTTCAAGTATAAGCGATTTATTATAAGAGTAAAAGGAGGGGAGACCCGTGTCCGCCACCAGCCTTGGCGTCCACGTGGTCCGGGGGAGGGGAGGCAGAACAGGTAGAGCAGGGAAGGTGAGTTTGGAAGGGAGAGGGAGGGAGTAAGAGAGACAGAGGGAAAGAGCAGGGAAGGCGAGAGGGATAGGAGCAGGGAGAGAGGGCTGAGAGTTAAGAGGGGGGAGAGGGGAGAGGGGTAAAGGGAGGAGGGAAGAGAGAAGAGTAAAGAGGCAAGAGGTAAGAGTAAAGAGCAAAGAGTAAAGAGAGCGAAGTTCTTGTTACAATCCAATATATCTTTTTCTATCGTGAATATTCTAATTACCAGAAACCAATCACCAAGAGACACACCCACTAAAGAATTTACATACAACCTATGGGCTTCCCTATATTAATATACAGTGTTGCATATTATACTCTACAGAGCTTTACAAGTTCTTTCCTTGCTTCTTTACTTTTGGACTCTTCTTATCAGCAGAAGGACATTGTTTTATCAACAGGGATTCTCCACTAGCTGGCTAGGCTATTGTTCTTTGGTTAACCAGTACTCAATATCCTATAACTCAAAGCAGGCTTTCATTTCTACTTTGATTCTAGCCTTCATATTTTCACAATCTAGTACCAAACAATCACATTCATTCCCTGTTTCACCTTCCCCAACACACTGGGCCTGTCTTTGCTGTGCTGTCATGGAGAGGAGCACGTTGGAGCTCACACTGCTATGATGTCACAGGTAGGGTAACAGTGGCTCTGACATTGCTGTGGTTTCCCAGAGAAGAGGAAATTTGGGCCCTCACTGCTCTGGTGTCACACAGAGAGGTAAAGTTGGGCTCTAACTGCTATGGTGTCTCCAACAGGGTAATCCTGGGCCTAAAATTGCTGTCGTTTCAAAGAGAGGAGCAAGTTTGGGCTGTGGCTGCACTGCTGTCCCAGAGAGTGGAACTTTGGGGCTCACACTGCTCTGGTGTCCCAGAGACGGGAACATTGGAGCTGTCACTGCTGTGTTGTCACAGAGAGAGGAACACTGGAGCTCTCCCTGCTCTGGAGTCGCGGAGAGGAGGCAATTGGGCATGTCACTGCCCTGGTGTCACAGGGAATGGAAGAGCGGGGCTGTCACTGCCGTGGAGTCAGAGAAAGGAGGAAATTTGGTGTGTGACTGCACTGCGGTCACAGCGAGTGGAACTTTGGGGCTCTCACTTCTGTGGTGGAAGAGATGAAGAAATAGGTGCTGTCACTGCTGTTGTGGTGTGAAGGAGAAGAGGAAATTTGGGCCTGTCATTGCTGTGGTGTCACAGAGAGGAGCACTTTGGAGCTCACACTGCTATGATGTCACAGATAGGGTAACACTGGCTCTGATATTGCTGTGTTGTCACAGAGAGGAGGAAATGAGGCCTCTCCCTGCTCTGGTGTTACAGAGAGGGGGAAATTTGGGCTCTCACTGCTGTTGTATCAGTGAGGGCGTAACACTGGGGCTGTCATTGTTGTGGTGTCCCAGAGAGGATTAAATTGGAGCTCACACTTCTATGGTGTCCTAGACAGTGGAACTCTGGGCCTGACATTGCTGTGGTGTAACAGAGAGGAGGCAATTTGGGGCTGTCATTACTGTGATTTCATAGAGAGGGGAAGAGTCAGGCTGTCACTGCTGTGATTTCAGCGAGAGAGTGAAATGGAGGTAGTTCGAGCTGTGATGTTCCAGACAGGGGAATCCTGGGACTCGGAGTGCACTGCTGTCACCGAGAGCGGAACTTTGGGGCTCTCACTGCTGTGGTGTCACAGAGAGAGAAACAGTGGTGTTGTCGCTGCTGTGGTGTCTCTGAGAGGGAAACACTGGTATTGGCGAAGCAAAAACACTCGCTCGCGGTGAGAGACTTCTCCAGGGTCAAGCTGTTCAAGTATAAGCGATTTATTATAAGAGTAAAAGGAGGGGAGACCCGTGTCCGCCACCAGCCTTGGCGTCCACGTGGTCCGGGGGAGGGGAGGCAGAACAGGTAGAGCAGGGAAGGTGAGTTTGGAAGGGAGAGGGAGGGAGTAAGAGAGACAGAGGGAAAGAGCAGGGAAGGCGAGAGGGATAGGAGCAGGGAGAGAGGGCTGAGAGTTAAGAGGGGGGAGAGGGGAGAGGGGTAAAGGGAGGAGGGAAGAGAGAAGAGTAAAGAGGCAAGAGGTAAGAGTAAAGAGCAAAGAGTAAAGAGAGCGAAGTTCTTGTTACAATCCAATATATCTTTTTCTATCGTGAATATTCTAATTACCAGAAACCAATCACCAAGAGACACACCCACTAAAGAATTTACATACAACCTATGGGCTTCCCTATATTAATATACAGTGTTGCATATTATACTCTACAGAGCTTTACAAGTTCTTTCCTTGCTTCTTTACTTTTGGACTCTTCTTATCAGCAGAAGGACATTGTTTTATCAACAGGGATTCTCCACTAGCTGGCTAGGCTATTGTTCTTTGGTTAACCAGTACTCAATATCCTATAACTCAAAGCAGGCTTTCATTTCTACTTTGATTCTAGCCTTCATATTTTCACAATCTAGTACCAAACAATCACATTCATTCCCTGTTTCACCTTCCCCAACACACTGGGCCTGTCTTTGCTGTGCTGTCATGGAGAGGAGCACGTTGGAGCTCACACTGCTATGATGTCACAGGTAGGGTAACAGTGGCTCTGACATTGCTGTGGTTTCCCAGAGAAGAGGAAATTTGGGCCCTCACTGCTCTGGTGTCACACAGAGAGGTAAAGTTGGGCTCTAACTGCTATGGTGTCTCCAACAGGGTAATCCTGGGCCTAAAATTGCTGTCGTTTCAAAGAGAGGAGCAAGTTTGGGCTGTGGCTGCACTGCTGTCCCAGAGAGTGGAACTTTGGGGCTCACACTGCTCTGGTGTCCCAGAGACGGGAACATTGGAGCTGTCACTGCTGTGTTGTCACAGAGAGAGGAACACTGGAGCTCTCCCTGCTCTGGAGTCGCGGAGAGGAGGCAATTGGGCATGTCACTGCCCTGGTGTCACAGGGAATGGAAGAGCGGGGCTGTCACTGCCGTGGAGTCCGAGAAAGGAGGAAATTTGGTGTGTGACTGCACTGCGGTCACAGCGAGTGGAACTTTGGGGCTCTCACTTCTGTGGTGGAAGAGATGAAGAAATAGGTGCTGTCACTGCTGTTGTGGTGTGACGGAGAAGAGGAAATTTGGGCCTGTCATTGCTGTGGTGTCACAGAGAGGAGCACTTTGGAGCTCACACTGCTATGATGTCACAGATAGGGTAACACTGGCTCTGATATTGCTGTGTTGTCACAGAGAGGAGGAAATGAGGCCTCTCCCTGCTCTGGTGTCACAGAGAGGGGGAAATCTGGGCTCTCACTGCTGTTGTATCAGTGAGGGCGTAACACTGGGGCTGTCATTGTTGTGGTGTCCCAGAGAGGATTAAATTGGAGCTCACACTTCTATGGTGTCCTAGACAGTGGAACTCTGGGCCTGACATTGCTGTGGTGTAACAGAGAGGAGGCAATTTGGGGCTGTCATTACTGTGATTTCACAGAGAGGGGAAGAGTCAGGCTGTCACTGCTGTGATTTCAGCGAGAGAGTGAAATGGAGGTAGTTCGAGCTGTGATGTTCCAGACAGGGGAATCCTGGGACTCGGAGTGCACTGCTGTCACCGAGAGCGGAACTTTGGGGCTCTCACTGCTGTGGTGTCACAGAGAGAGAAACAGTGGTGTTGTCGCTGCTGTGGTGTCTCTGAGAGGGAAACACTGGTATTGGCGAAGCAAAAACACTCGCTCGCGGTGAGAGACTTCTCCAGGGTCAAGCTGTTCAAGTATAAGCGATTTATTATAAGAGTAAAAGGAGGGGAGACCCGTGTCCGCCACCAGCCTTGGCGTCCACGTGGTCCGGGGGAGGGGAGGCAGAACAGGTAGAGCAGGGAAGGTGAGTTTGGAAGGGAGAGGGAGGGAGTAAGAGAGACAGAGGGAAAGAGCAGGGAAGGCGAGAGGGATAGGAGCAGGGAGAGAGGGCTGAGAGTTAAGAGGGGGGAGAGGGGAGAGGGGTAAAGGGAGGAGGGAAGAGAGAAGAGTAAAGAGGCAAGAGGTAAGAGTAAAGAGCAAAGAGTAAAGAGAGCGAAGTTCTTGTTACAATCCAATATATCTTTTTCTATCGTGAATATTCTAATTACCAGAAACCAATCACCAAGAGACACACCCACTAAAGAATTTACATACAACCTATGGGCTTCCCTATATTAATATACAGTGTTGCATATTATACTCTACAGAGCTTTACAAGTTCTTTCCTTGCTTCTTTACTTTTGGACTCTTCTTATCAGCAGAAGGACATTGTTTTATCAACAGGGATTCTCCACTAGCTGGCTAGGCTATTGTTCTTTGGTTAACCAGTACTCAATATCCTATAACTCAAAGCAGGCTCTCATTTCTACTTTGATTCTAGCCTTCATATTTTCACAATCTAGTACCAAACAATCACATTCATTCCCTGTTTCACCTTCCCCAACACACTGGGCCTGTCTTTGCTGTGCTGTCATGGAGAGGAGCACGTTGGAGCTCACACTGCTATGATGTCACAGGTAGGGTAACAGTGGCTCTGACATTGCTGTGGTTTCCCAGAGAAGAGGAAATTTGGGCCCTCACTGCTCTGGTGTCACACAGAGAGGTAAAGTTGGGCTCTAACTGCTATGGTGTCTCCAACAGGGTAATCCTGGGCCTAAAATTGCTGTCGTTTCAAAGAGAGGAGCAAGTTTGGGCTGTGGCTGCACTGCTGTCCCAGAGAGTGGAACTTTGGGGCTCACACTGCTCTGGTGTCCCAGAGACGGGAACATTGGAGCTGTCACTGCTGTGTTGTCACAGAGAGAGGAACACTGGAGCTCTCCCTGCTCTGGAGTCGCGGAGAGGAGGCAATTGGGCATGTCACTGCCCTGGTGTCACAGGGAATGGAAGAGCGGGGCTGTCACTGCCGTGGAGTCAGAGAAAGGAGGAAATTTGGTGTGTGACTGCACTGCGGTCACAGCGAGTGGAACTTTGGGGCTCTCACTTCTGTGGTGGAAGAGATGAAGAAATAGGTGCTGTCACTGCTGTTGTGGTGTGACGGAGAAGAGGAAATTTGGGCCTGTCATTGCTGTGGTGTCACAGAGAGGAGCACTTTGGAGCTCACACTGCTATGATGTCACAGATAGGGTAACACTGGCTCTGATATTGCTGTGTTGTCACAGAGAGGAGGAAATGAGGCCTCTCCCTGCTCTGGTGTCACAGAGAGGGGGAAATCTGGGCTCTCACTGCTGTTGTATCAGTGAGGGCGTAACACTGGGGCTGTCATTGTTGTGGTGTCCCAGAGAGGATTAAATTGGAGCTCACACTTCTATGGTGTCCTAGACAGTGGAACTCTGGGCCTGACATTGCTGTGGTGTAACAGAGAGGAGGCAATTTGGGGCTGTCATTACTGTGATTTCACAGAGAGGGGAAGAGTCAGGCTGTCACTGCTGTGATTTCAGCGAGAGAGTGAAATGGAGGTAGTTCGAGCTGTGATGTTCCAGACAGGGGAATCCTGGGACTCGGAGTGCACTGCTGTCACCGAGAGCGGAACTTTGGGGCTCTCACTGCTGTGGTGTCACAGAGAGAGAAACAGTGGTGTTGTCGCTGCTGTGGTGTCTCTGAGAGGGAAACACTGGGCCTGTCTTTGCTGTGCTGTCATGGAGAGGAGCACGTTGGAGCTCACACTGCTATGATGTCACAGGTAGGGTAACAGTGGCTCTGACATTGCTGTGGTTTCCCAGAGAAGAGGAAATTTGGGCCCTCACTGCTCTGGTGTCACACAGAGAGGTAAAGTTGGGCTCTAACTGCTATGGTGTCTCCAACAGGGTAATCGTGGGCCTAAAATTGCTGTCGTTTCAAAGAGAGGAGCAAGTTTGGGCTGTGGCTGCACTGCTGTCCCAGAGAGTGGAACTTTGGGGCTCACACTGCTCTGGTGTCCCAGAGACGGGAACATTGGAGCTGTCACTGCTGTGTTGTCACAGAGAGAGGAACACTGGAGCTCTCCCTGCTCTGGAGTCGCGGAGAGGAGGCAATTGGGCATGTCACTGCCCTGGTGTCACAGGGAATGGAAGAGCGGGGCTGTCACTGCCGTGGAGTCCGAGAAAGGAGGAAATTTGGTGTGTGACTGCACTGCGGTCACAGCGAGTGGAACTTTGGGGCTCTCACTTCTGTGGTGGAAGAGATGAAGAAATAGGTGCTGTCACTGCTGTTGTGGTGTGAAGGAGAAGAGGAAATTTGGGCCTGTCATTGCTGTGGTGTCACAGAGAGGAGCACTTTGGAGCTCACACTGCTATGATGTCACAGATAGGGTAACACTGGCTCTGATATTGCTGTGTTGTCACAGAGAGGAGGAAATGAGGCCTCTCCCTGCTCTGGTGTTACAGAGAGGGGGAAATTTGGGCTCTCACTGCTGTTGTATCAGTGAGGGCGTAACACTGGGGCTGTCATTGTTGTGGTGTCCCAGAGAGGATTAAATTGGAGCTCACACTTCTATGGTGTCCTAGACAGTGGAACTCTGGGCCTGACATTGCTGTGGTGTAACAGAGAGGAGGCAATTTGGGGCTGTCATTACTGTGATTTCATAGAGAGGGGAAGAGTCAGGCTGTCACTGCTGTGATTTCAGCGAGAGAGTGAAATGGAGGTAGTTCGAGCTGTGATGTTCCAGACAGGGGAATCCTGGGACTCGGAGTGCACTGCTGTCACCGAGAGCGGAACTTTGGGGCTCTCACTGCTGTGGTGTCACAGAGAGAGAAACAGTGGTGTTGTCGCTGCTGTGGTGTCTCTGAGAGGGAAACACTGGTATTGGCGAAGCAAAAACACTCGCTCGCGGTGAGAGACTTCTCCAGGGTCAAGCTGTTCAAGTATAAGCGATTTATTATAAGAGTAAAAGGAGGGGAGACCCGTGTCCGCCACCAGCCTTGGCGTCCACGTGGTCCGGGGGAGGGGAGGCAGAACAGGTAGAGCAGGGAAGGTGAGTTTGGAAGGGAGAGGGAGGGAGTAAGAGAGACAGAGGGAAAGAGCAGGGAAGGCGAGAGGGATAGGAGCAGGGAGAGAGGGCTGAGAGTTAAGAGGGGGGAGAGGGGAGAGGGGTAAAGGGAGGAGGGAAGAGAGAAGAGTAAAGAGGCAAGAGGTAAGAGTAAAGAGCAAAGAGTAAAGAGAGCGAAGTTCTTGTTACAATCCAATATATCTTTTTCTATCGTGAATATTCTAATTACCAGAAACCAATCACCAAGAGACACACCCACTAAAGAATTTACATACAACCTATGGGCTTCCCTATATTAATATACAGTGTTGCATATTATACTCTACAGAGCTTTACAAGTTCTTTCCTTGCTTCTTTACTTTTGGACTCTTCTTATCAGCAGAAGGACATTGTTTTATCAACAGGGATTCTCCACTAGCTGGCTAGGCTATTGTTCTTTGGTTAACCAGTACTCAATATCCTATAACTCAAAGCAGGCTTTCATTTCTACTTTGATTCTAGCCTTCATATTTTCACAATCTAGTACCAAACAATCACATTCATTCCCTGTTTCACCTTCCCCAACACACTGGGCCTGTCTTTGCTGTGCTGTCATGGAGAGGAGCACGTTGGAGCTCACACTGCTATGATGTCACAGGTAGGGTAACAGTGGCTCTGACATTGCTGTGGTTTCCCAGAGAAGAGGAAATTTGGGCCCTCACTGCTCTGGTGTCACACAGAGAGGTAAAGTTGGGCTCTAACTGCTATGGTGTCTCCAACAGGGTAATCCTGGGCCTAAAATTGCTGTCGTTTCAAAGAGAGGAGCAAGTTTGGGCTGTGGCTGCACTGCTGTCCCAGAGAGTGGAACTTTGGGGCTCACACTGCTCTGGTGTCCCAGAGACGGGAACATTGGAGCTGTCACTGCTGTGTTGTCACAGAGAGAGGAACACTGGAGCTCTCCCTGCTCTGGAGTCGCGGAGAGGAGGCAATTGGGCATGTCACTGCCCTGGTGTCACAGGGAATGGAAGAGCGGGGCTGTCACTGCCGTGGAGTCCGAGAAAGGAGGAAATTTGGTGTGTGACTGCACTGCGGTCACAGCGAGTGGAACTTTGGGGCTCTCACTTCTGTGGTGGAAGAGATGAAGAAATAGGTGCTGTCACTGCTGTTGTGGTGTGACGGAGAAGAGGAAATTTGGGCCTGTCATTGCTGTGGTGTCACAGAGAGGAGCACTTTGGAGCTCACACTGCTATGATGTCACAGATAGGGTAACACTGGCTCTGATATTGCTGTGTTGTCACAGAGAGGAGGAAATGAGGCCTCTCCCTGCTCTGGTGTCACAGAGAGGGGGAAATCTGGGCTCTCACTGCTGTTGTATCAGTGAGGGCGTAACACTGGGGCTGTCATTGTTGTGGTGTCCCAGAGAGGATTAAATTGGAGCTCACACTTCTATGGTGTCCTAGACAGTGGAACTCTGGGCCTGACATTGCTGTGGTGTAACAGAGAGGAGGCAATTTGGGGCTGTCATTACTGTGATTTCACAGAGAGGGGAAGAGTCAGGCTGTCACTGCTGTGATTTCAGCGAGAGAGTGAAATGGAGGTAGTTCGAGCTGTGATGTTCCAGACAGGGGAATCCTGGGACTCGGAGTGCACTGCTGTCACCGAGAGCGGAACTTTGGGGCTCTCACTGCTGTGGTGTCACAGAGAGAGAAACAGTGGTGTTGTCGCTGCTGTGGTGTCTCTGAGAGGGAAACACTGGTATTGGCGAAGCAAAAACACTCGCTCGCGGTGAGAGACTTCTCCAGGGTCAAGCTGTTCAAGTATAAGCGATTTATTATAAGAGTAAAAGGAGGGGAGACCCGTGTCCGCCACCAGCCTTGGCGTCCACGTGGTCCGGGGGAGGGGAGGCAGAACAGGTAGAGCAGGGAAGGTGAGTTTGGAAGGGAGAGGGAGGGAGTAAGAGAGACAGAGGGAAAGAGCAGGGAAGGCGAGAGGGATAGGAGCAGGGAGAGAGGGCTGAGAGTTAAGAGGGGGGAGAGGGGAGAGGGGTAAAGGGAGGAGGGAAGAGAGAAGAGTAAAGAGGCAAGAGGTAAGAGTAAAGAGCAAAGAGTAAAGAGAGCGAAGTTCTTGTTACAATCCAATATATCTTTTTCTATCGTGAATATTCTAATTACCAGAAACCAATCACCAAGAGACACACCCACTAAAGAATTTACATACAACCTATGGGCTTCCCTATATTAATATACAGTGTTGCATATTATACTCTACAGAGCTTTACAAGTTCTTTCCTTGCTTCTTTACTTTTGGACTCTTCTTATCAGCAGAAGGACATTGTTTTATCAACAGGGATTCTCCACTAGCTGGCTAGGCTATTGTTCTTTGGTTAACCAGTACTCAATATCCTATAACTCAAAGCAGGCTTTCATTTCTACTTTGATTCTAGCCTTCATATTTTCACAATCTAGTACCAAACAATCACATTCATTCCCTGTTTCACCTTCCCCAACACACTGGGCCTGTCTTTGCTGTGCTGTCATGGAGAGGAGCACGTTGGAGCTCACACTGCTATGATGTCACAGGTAGGGTAACAGTGGCTCTGACATTGCTGTGGTTTCCCAGAGAAGAGGAAATTTGGGCCCTCACTGCTCTGGTGTCACACAGAGAGGTAAAGTTGGGCTCTAACTGCTATGGTGTCTCCAACAGGGTAATCCTGGGCCTAAAATTGCTGTCGTTTCAAAGAGAGGAGCAAGTTTGGGCTGTGGCTGCACTGCTGTCCCAGAGAGTGGAACTTTGGGGCTCACACTGCTCTGGTGTCCCAGAGACGGGAACATTGGAGCTGTCACTGCTGTGTTGTCACAGAGAGAGGAACACTGGAGCTCTCCCTGCTCTGGAGTCGCGGAGAGGAGGCAATTGGGCATGTCACTGCCCTGGTGTCACAGGGAATGGAAGAGCGGGGCTGTCACTGCCGTGGAGTCCGAGAAAGGAGGAAATTTGGTGTGTGACTGCACTGCGGTCACAGCGAGTGGAACTTTGGGGCTCTCACTTCTGTGGTGGAAGAGATGAAGAAATAGGTGCTGTCACTGCTGTTGTGGTGTGACGGAGAAGAGGAAATTTGGGCCTGTCATTGCTGTGGTGTCACAGAGAGGAGCACTTTGGAGCTCACACTGCTATGATGTCACAGATAGGGTAACACTGGCTCTGATATTGCTGTGTTGTCACAGAGAGGAGGAAATGAGGCCTCTCCCTGCTCTGGTGTCACAGAGAGGGGGAAATCTGGGCTCTCACTGCTGTTGTATCAGTGAGGGCGTAACACTGGGGCTGTCATTGTTGTGGTGTCCCAGAGAGGATTAAATTGGAGCTCACACTTCTATGGTGTCCTAGACAGTGGAACTCTGGGCCTGACATTGCTGTGGTGTAACAGAGAGGAGGCAATTTGGGGCTGTCATTACTGTGATTTCACAGAGAGGGGAAGAGTCAGGCTGTCACTGCTGTGATTTCAGCGAGAGAGTGAAATGGAGGTAGTTCGAGCTGTGATGTTCCAGACAGGGGAATCCTGGGACTCGGAGTGCACTGCTGTCACCGAGAGCGGAACTTTGGGGCTCTCACTGCTGTGGTGTCACAGAGAGAGAAACAGTGGTGTTGTCGCTGCTGTGGTGTCTCTGAGAGGGAAACACTGGTATTGGCGAAGCAAAAACACTCGCTCGCGGTGAGAGACTTCTCCAGGGTCAAGCTGTTCAAGTATAAGCGATTTATTATAAGAGTAAAAGGAGGGGAGACCCGTGTCCGCCACCAGCCTTGGCGTCCACGTGGTCCGGGGGAGGGGAGGCAGAACAGGTAGAGCAGGGAAGGTGAGTTTGGAAGGGAGAGGGAGGGAGTAAGAGAGACAGAGGGAAAGAGCAGGGAAGGCGAGAGGGATAGGAGCAGGGAGAGAGGGCTGAGAGTTAAGAGGGGGGAGAGGGGAGAGGGGTAAAGGGAGGAGGGAAGAGAGAAGAGTAAAGAGGCAAGAGGTAAGAGTAAAGAGCAAAGAGTAAAGAGAGCGAAGTTCTTGTTACAATCCAATATATCTTTTTCTATCGTGAATATTCTAATTACCAGAAACCAATCACCAAGAGACACACCCACTAAAGAATTTACATACAACCTATGGGCTTCCCTATATTAATATACAGTGTTGCATATTATACTCTACAGAGCTTTACAAGTTCTTTCCTTGCTTCTTTACTTTTGGACTCTTCTTATCAGCAGAAGGACATTGTTTTATCAACAGGGATTCTCCACTAGCTGGCTAGGCTATTGTTCTTTGGTTAACCAGTACTCAATATCCTATAACTCAAAGCAGGCTCTCATTTCTACTTTGATTCTAGCCTTCATATTTTCACAATCTAGTACCAAACAATCACATTCATTCCCTGTTTCACCTTCCCCAACACACTGGGCCTGTCTTTGCTGTGCTGTCATGGAGAGGAGCACGTTGGAGCTCACACTGCTATGATGTCACAGGTAGGGTAACAGTGGCTCTGACATTGCTGTGGTTTCCCAGAGAAGAGGAAATTTGGGCCCTCACTGCTCTGGTGTCACACAGAGAGGTAAAGTTGGGCTCTAACTGCTATGGTGTCTCCAACAGGGTAATCCTGGGCCTAAAATTGCTGTCGTTTCAAAGAGAGGAGCAAGTTTGGGCTGTGGCTGCACTGCTGTCCCAGAGAGTGGAACTTTGGGGCTCACACTGCTCTGGTGTCCCAGAGACGGGAACATTGGAGCTGTCACTGCTGTGTTGTCACAGAGAGAGGAACACTGGAGCTCTCCCTGCTCTGGAGTCGCGGAGAGGAGGCAATTGGGCATGTCACTGCCCTGGTGTCACAGGGAATGGAAGAGCGGGGCTGTCACTGCCGTGGAGTCAGAGAAAGGAGGAAATTTGGTGTGTGACTGCACTGCGGTCACAGCGAGTGGAACTTTGGGGCTCTCACTTCTGTGGTGGAAGAGATGAAGAAATAGGTGCTGTCACTGCTGTTGTGGTGTGACGGAGAAGAGGAAATTTGGGCCTGTCATTGCTGTGGTGTCACAGAGAGGAGCACTTTGGAGCTCACACTGCTATGATGTCACAGATAGGGTAACACTGGCTCTGATATTGCTGTGTTGTCACAGAGAGGAGGAAATGAGGCCTCTCCCTGCTCTGGTGTCACAGAGAGGGGGAAATCTGGGCTCTCACTGCTGTTGTATCAGTGAGGGCGTAACACTGGGGCTGTCATTGTTGTGGTGTCCCAGAGAGGATTAAATTGGAGCTCACACTTCTATGGTGTCCTAGACAGTGGAACTCTGGGCCTGACATTGCTGTGGTGTAACAGAGAGGAGGCAATTTGGGGCTGTCATTACTGTGATTTCACAGAGAGGGGAAGAGTCAGGCTGTCACTGCTGTGATTTCAGCGAGAGAGTGAAATGGAGGTAGTTCGAGCTGTGATGTTCCAGACAGGGGAATCCTGGGACTCGGAGTGCACTGCTGTCACCGAGAGCGGAACTTTGGGGCTCTCACTGCTGTGGTGTCACAGAGAGAGAAACAGTGGTGTTGTCGCTGCTGTGGTGTCTCTGAGAGGGAAACACTGGGCCTGTCTTTGCTGTGCTGTCATGGAGAGGAGCACGTTGGAGCTCACACTGCTATGATGTCACAGGTAGGGTAACAGTGGCTCTGACATTGCTGTGGTTTCCCAGAGAAGAGGAAATTTGGGCCCTCACTGCTCTGGTGTCACACAGAGAGGTAAAGTTGGGCTCTAACTGCTATGGTGTCTCCAACAGGGTAATCCTGGGCCTAAAATTGCTGTCGTTTCAAAGAGAGGAGCAAGTTTGGGCTGTGGCTGCACTGCTGTCCCAGAGAGTGGAACTTTGGGGCTCACACTGCTCTGGTGTCCCAGAGACGGGAACATTGGAGCTGTCACTGCTGTGTTGTCACAGAGAGAGGAACACTGGAGCTCTCCCTGCTCTGGAGTCGCGGAGAGGAGGCAATTGGGCATGTCACTGCCCTGGTGTCACAGGGAATGGAAGAGCGGGGCTGTCACTGCCGTGGAGTCCGAGAAAGGAGGAAATTTGGTGTGTGACTGCACTGCGGTCACAGCGAGTGGAACTTTGGGGCTCTCACTTCTGTGGTGGAAGAGATGAAGAAATAGGTGCTGTCACTGCTGTTGTGGTGTGAAGGAGAAGAGGAAATTTGGGCCTGTCATTGCTGTGGTGTCACAGAGAGGAGCACTTTGGAGCTCACACTGCTATGATGTCACAGATAGGGTAACACTGGCTCTGATATTGCTGTGTTGTCACAGAGAGGAGGAAATGAGGCCTCTCCCTGCTCTGGTGTTACAGAGAGGGGGAAATTTGGGCTCTCACTGCTGTTGTATCAGTGAGGGCGTAACACTGGGGCTGTCATTGTTGTGGTGTCCCAGAGAGGATTAAATTGGAGCTCACACTTCTATGGTGTCCTAGACAGTGGAACTCTGGGCCTGACATTGCTGTGGTGTAACAGAGAGGAGGCAATTTGGGGCTGTCATTACTGTGATTTCATAGAGAGGGGAAGAGTCAGGCTGTCACTGCTGTGATTTCAGCGAGAGAGTGAAATGGAGGTAGTTCGAGCTGTGATGTTCCAGACAGGGGAATCCTGGGACTCGGAGTGCACTGCTGTCACCGAGAGCGGAACTTTGGGGCTCTCACTGCTGTGGTGTCACAGAGAGAGAAACAGTGGTGTTGTCGCTGCTGTGGTGTCTCTGAGAGGGAAACACTGGTATTGGCGAAGCAAAAACACTCGCTCGCGGTGAGAGACTTCTCCAGGGTCAAGCTGTTCAAGTATAAGCGATTTATTATAAGAGTAAAAGGAGGGGAGACCCGTGTCCGCCACCAGCCTTGGCGTCCACGTGGTCCGGGGGAGGGGAGGCAGAACAGGTAGAGCAGGGAAGGTGAGTTTGGAAGGGAGAGGGAGGGAGTAAGAGAGACAGAGGGAAAGAGCAGGGAAGGCGAGAGGGATAGGAGCAGGGAGAGAGGGCTGAGAGTTAAGAGGGGGGAGAGGGGAGAGGGGTAAAGGGAGGAGGGAAGAGAGAAGAGTAAAGAGGCAAGAGGTAAGAGTAAAGAGCAAAGAGTAAAGAGAGCGAAGTTCTTGTTACAATCCAATATATCTTTTTCTATCGTGAATATTCTAATTACCAGAAACCAATCACCAAGAGACACACCCACTAAAGAATTTACATACAACCTATGGGCTTCCCTATATTAATATACAGTGTTGCATATTATACTCTACAGAGCTTTACAAGTTCTTTCCTTGCTTCTTTACTTTTGGACTCTTCTTATCAGCAGAAGGACATTGTTTTATCAACAGGGATTCTCCACTAGCTGGCTAGGCTATTGTTCTTTGGTTAACCAGTACTCAATATCCTATAACTCAAAGCAGGCTTTCATTTCTACTTTGATTCTAGCCTTCATATTTTCACAATCTAGTACCAAACAATCACATTCATTCCCTGTTTCACCTTCCCCAACACACTGGGCCTGTCTTTGCTGTGCTGTCATGGAGAGGAGCACGTTGGAGCTCACACTGCTATGATGTCACAGGTAGGGTAACAGTGGCTCTGACATTGCTGTGGTTTCCCAGAGAAGAGGAAATTTGGGCCCTCACTGCTCTGGTGTCACACAGAGAGGTAAAGTTGGGCTCTAACTGCTATGGTGTCTCCAACAGGGTAATCCTGGGCCTAAAATTGCTGTCGTTTCAAAGAGAGGAGCAAGTTTGGGCTGTGGCTGCACTGCTGTCCCAGAGAGTGGAACTTTGGGGCTCACACTGCTCTGGTGTCCCAGAGACGGGAACATTGGAGCTGTCACTGCTGTGTTGTCACAGAGAGAGGAACACTGGAGCTCTCCCTGCTCTGGAGTCGCGGAGAGGAGGCAATTGGGCATGTCACTGCCCTGGTGTCACAGGGAATGGAAGAGCGGGGCTGTCACTGCCGTGGAGTCCGAGAAAGGAGGAAATTTGGTGTGTGACTGCACTGCGGT
Organism: Cyanistes caeruleus; assembly: GCF_971803275.1. Lineage (NCBI taxonomy): Eukaryota > Metazoa > Chordata > Aves > Passeriformes > Paridae > Cyanistes > Cyanistes caeruleus. The sequence continues at coordinate 118,465,602 of NC_141703.1, forward strand.
CACAGCGAGTGGAACTTTGGGGCTCTCACTTCTGTGGTGGAAGAGATGAAGAAATAGGTGCTGTCACTGCTGTTGTGGTGTGACGGAGAAGAGGAAATTTGGGCCTGTCATTGCTGTGGTGTCACAGAGAGGAGCACTTTGGAGCTCACACTGCTATGATGTCACAGATAGGGTAACACTGGCTCTGATATTGCTGTGTTGTCACAGAGAGGAGGAAATGAGGCCTCTCCCTGCTCTGGTGTCACAGAGAGGGGGAAATCTGGGCTCTCACTGCTGTTGTATCAGTGAGGGCGTAACACTGGGGCTGTCATTGTTGTGGTGTCCCAGAGAGGATTAAATTGGAGCTCACACTTCTATGGTGTCCTAGACAGTGGAACTCTGGGCCTGACATTGCTGTGGTGTAACAGAGAGGAGGCAATTTGGGGCTGTCATTACTGTGATTTCACAGAGAGGGGAAGAGTCAGGCTGTCACTGCTGTGATTTCAGCGAGAGAGTGAAATGGAGGTAGTTCGAGCTGTGATGTTCCAGACAGGGGAATCCTGGGACTCGGAGTGCACTGCTGTCACCGAGAGCGGAACTTTGGGGCTCTCACTGCTGTGGTGTCACAGAGAGAGAAACAGTGGTGTTGTCGCTGCTGTGGTGTCTCTGAGAGGGAAACACTGGTATTGGCGAAGCAAAAACACTCGCTCGCGGTGAGAGACTTCTCCAGGGTCAAGCTGTTCAAGTATAAGCGATTTATTATAAGAGTAAAAGGAGGGGAGACCCGTGTCCGCCACCAGCCTTGGCGTCCACGTGGTCCGGGGGAGGGGAGGCAGAACAGGTAGAGCAGGGAAGGTGAGTTTGGAAGGGAGAGGGAGGGAGTAAGAGAGACAGAGGGAAAGAGCAGGGAAGGCGAGAGGGATAGGAGCAGGGAGAGAGGGCTGAGAGTTAAGAGGGGGGAGAGGGGAGAGGGGTAAAGGGAGGAGGGAAGAGAGAAGAGTAAAGAGGCAAGAGGTAAGAGTAAAGAGCAAAGAGTAAAGAGAGCGAAGTTCTTGTTACAATCCAATATATCTTTTTCTATCGTGAATATTCTAATTACCAGAAACCAATCACCAAGAGACACACCCACTAAAGAATTTACATACAACCTATGGGCTTCCCTATATTAATATACAGTGTTGCATATTATACTCTACAGAGCTTTACAAGTTCTTTCCTTGCTTCTTTACTTTTGGACTCTTCTTATCAGCAGAAGGACATTGTTTTATCAACAGGGATTCTCCACTAGCTGGCTAGGCTATTGTTCTTTGGTTAACCAGTACTCAATATCTTATAACTCAAAGCAGGCTTTCATTTCTACTTTGATTCTAGCCTTCATATTTTCACAATCTAGTACCAAACAATCACATTCATTCCCTGTTTCACCTTCCCCAACACACTGGGCCTGTCTTTGCTGTGCTGTCATGGAGAGGAGCACGTTGGAGCTCACACTGCTATGATGTCACAGGTAGGGTAACAGTGGCTCTGACATTGCTGTGGTTTCCCAGAGAAGAGGAAATTTGGGCCCTCACTGCTCTGGTGTCACACAGAGAGGTAAAGTTGGGCTCTAACTGCTATGGTGTCTCCAACAGGGTAATCCTGGGCCTAAAATTGCTGTCGTTTCAAAGAGAGGAGCAAGTTTGGGCTGTGGCTGCACTGCTGTCCCAGAGAGTGGAACTTTGGGGCTCACACTGCTCTGGTGTCCCAGAGACGGGAACATTGGAGCTGTCACTGCTGTGTTGTCACAGAGAGAGGAACACTGGAGCTCTCCCTGCTCTGGAGTCGCGGAGAGGAGGAAATTGGGCATGTCACTGCCCTGGTGTCACAGGGAATGGAAGAGCGGGGCTGTCACTGCCGTGGAGTCAGAGAAAGGAGGAAATTTGGTGTGTGACTGCACTGCGGTCACAGCGAGTGGAACTTTGGGGCTCTCACTTCTGTGGTGGAAGAGATGAAGAAATAGGTGCTGTCACTGCTGTTGTGGTGTGACGGAGAAGAGGAAATTTGGGCCTGTCATTGCTGTGGTGTCACAGAGAGGAGCACTTTGGAGCTCACACTGCTATGATGTCACAGATAGGGTAACACTGGCTCTGATATTGCTGTGTTGTCACAGAGAGGAGGAAATGAGGCCTCTCCCTGCTCTGGTGTCACAGAGAGGGGGAAATCTGGGCTCTCACTGCTGTTGTATCAGTGAGGGCGTAACACTGGGGCTGTCATTGTTGTGGTGTCCCAGAGAGGATTAAATTGGAGCTCACACTTCTATGGTGTCCTAGACAGTGGAACTCTGGGCCTGACATTGCTGTGGTGTAACAGAGAGGAGGCAATTTGGGGCTGTCATTACTGTGATTTCACAGAGAGGGGAAGAGTCAGGCTGTCACTGCTGTGATTTCAGCGAGAGAGTGAAATGGAGGTAGTTCGAGCTGTGATGTTCCAGACAGGGGAATCCTGGGACTCGGAGTGCACTGCTGTCACCGAGAGCGGAACTTTGGGGCTCTCACTGCTGTGGTGTCACAGAGAGAGAAACAGTGGTGTTGTCGCTGCTGTGGTGTCTCTGAGAGGGAAACACTGGGCCTGTCTTTGCTGTGCTGTCATGGAGAGGAGCACGTTGGAGCTCACACTGCTATGATGTCACAGGTAGGGTAACAGTGGCTCTGACATTGCTGTGGTTTCCCAGAGAAGAGGAAATTTGGGCCCTCACTGCTCTGGTGTCACACAGAGAGGTAAAGTTGGGCTCTAACTGCTATGGTGTCTCCAACAGGGTAATCCTGGGCCTAAAATTGCTGTCGTTTCAAAGAGAGGAGCAAGTTTGGGCTGTGGCTGCACTGCTGTCCCAGAGAGTGGAACTTTGGGGCTCACACTGCTCTGGTGTCCCAGAGACGGGAACATTGGAGCTGTCACTGCTGTGTTGTCACAGAGAGAGGAACACTGGAGCTCTCCCTGCTCTGGAGTCGCGGAGAGGAGGCAATTGGGCATGTCACTGCCCTGGTGTCACAGGGAATGGAAGAGCGGGGCTGTCACTGCCGTGGAGTCCGAGAAAGGAGGAAATTTGGTGTGTGACTGCACTGCGGTCACAGCGAGTGGAACTTTGGGGCTCTCACTTCTGTGGTGGAAGAGATGAAGAAATAGGTGCTGTCACTGCTGTTGTGGTGTGAAGGAGAAGAGGAAATTTGGGCCTGTCATTGCTGTGGTGTCACAGAGAGGAGCACTTTGGAGCTCACACTGCTATGATGTCACAGATAGGGTAACACTGGCTCTGATATTGCTGTGTTGTCACAGAGAGGAGGAAATGAGGCCTCTCCCTGCTCTGGTGTTACAGAGAGGGGGAAATTTGGGCTCTCACTGCTGTTGTATCAGTGAGGGCGTAACACTGGGGCTGTCATTGTTGTGGTGTCCCAGAGAGGATTAAATTGGAGCTCACACTTCTATGGTGTCCTAGACAGTGGAACTCTGGGCCTGACATTGCTGTGGTGTAACAGAGAGGAGGCAATTTGGGGCTGTCATTACTGTGATTTCATAGAGAGGGGAAGAGTCAGGCTGTCACTGCTGTGATTTCAGCGAGAGAGTGAAATGGAGGTAGTTCGAGCTGTGATGTTCCAGACAGGGGAATCCTGGGACTCGGAGTGCACTGCTGTCACCGAGAGCGGAACTTTGGGGCTCTCACTGCTGTGGTGTCACAGAGAGAGAAACAGTGGTGTTGTCGCTGCTGTGGTGTCTCTGAGAGGGAAACACTGGTATTGGCGAAGCAAAAACACTCGCTCGCGGTGAGAGACTTCTCCAGGGTCAAGCTGTTCAAGTATAAGCGATTTATTATAAGAGTAAAAGGAGGGGAGACCCGTGTCCGCCACCAGCCTTGGCGTCCACGTGGTCCGGGGGAGGGGAGGCAGAACAGGTAGAGCAGGGAAGGTGAGTTTGGAAGGGAGAGGGAGGGAGTAAGAGAGACAGAGGGAAAGAGCAGGGAAGGCGAGAGGGATAGGAGCAGGGAGAGAGGGCTGAGAGTTAAGAGGGGGGAGAGGGGAGAGGGGTAAAGGGAGGAGGGAAGAGAGAAGAGTAAAGAGGCAAGAGGTAAGAGTAAAGAGCAAAGAGTAAAGAGAGCGAAGTTCTTGTTACAATCCAATATATCTTTTTCTATCGTGAATATTCTAATTACCAGAAACCAATCACCAAGAGACACACCCACTAAAGAATTTACATACAACCTATGGGCTTCCCTATATTAATATACAGTGTTGCATATTATACTCTACAGAGCTTTACAAGTTCTTTCCTTGCTTCTTTACTTTTGGACTCTTCTTATCAGCAGAAGGACATTGTTTTATCAACAGGGATTCTCCACTAGCTGGCTAGGCTATTGTTCTTTGGTTAACCAGTACTCAATATCTTATAACTCAAAGCAGGCTTTCATTTCTACTTTGATTCTAGCCTTCATATTTTCACAATCTAGTACCAAACAATCACATTCATTCCCTGTTTCACCTTCCCCAACACACTGGGCCTGTCTTTGCTGTGCTGTCATGGAGAGGAGCACGTTGGAGCTCACACTGCTATGATGTCACAGGTAGGGTAACAGTGGCTCTGACATTGCTGTGGTTTCCCAGAGAAGAGGAAATTTGGGCCCTCACTGCTCTGGTGTCACACAGAGAGGTAAAGTTGGGCTCTAACTGCTATGGTGTCTCCAACAGGGTAATCGTGGGCCTAAAATTGCTGTCGTTTCAAAGAGAGGAGCAAGTTTGGGCTGTGGCTGCACTGCTGTCCCAGAGAGTGGAACTTTGGGGCTCACACTGCTCTGGTGTCCCAGAGACGGGAACATTGGAGCTGTCACGGCTGTGTTGTCACAGAGAGAGGAACACTGGAGCTCTCCCTGCTCTGGAGTCGCGGAGAGGAGGAAATTGGGCATGTCACTGCCCTGGTGTCACAGGGAATGGAAGAGCGGGGCTGTCACTGCCGTGGAGTCCGAGAAAGGAGGAAATTTGGTGTGTGACTGCACTGCGGTCACAGCGAGTGGAACTTTGGGGCTCTCACTTCTGTGGTGGAAGAGATGAAGAAATAGGTGCTGTCACTGCTGTTGTGGTGTGACGGAGAAGAGGAAATTTGGGCCTGTCATTGCTGTGGTGTCACAGAGAGGAGCACTTTGGAGCTCACACTGCTATGATGTCACAGATAGGGTAACACTGGCTCTGATATTGCTGTGTTGTCACAGAGAGGAGGAAATGAGGCCTCTCCCTGCTCTGGTGTCACAGAGAGGGGGAAATCTGGGCTCTCACTGCTGTTGTATCAGTGAGGGCGTAACACTGGGGCTGTCATTGTTGTGGTGTCCCAGAGAGGATTAAATTGGAGCTCACACTTCTATGGTGTCCTAGACAGTGGAACTCTGGGCCTGACATTGCTGTGGTGTAACAGAGAGGAGGCAATTTGGGGCTGTCATTACTGTGATTTCACAGAGAGGGGAAGAGTCAGGCTGTCACTGCTGTGATTTCAGCGAGAGAGTGAAATGGAGGTAGTTCGAGCTGTGATGTTCCAGACAGGGGAATCCTGGGACTCGGAGTGCACTGCTGTCACCGAGAGCGGAACTTTGGGGCTCTCACTGCTGTGGTGTCACAGAGAGAGAAACAGTGGTGTTGTCGCTGCTGTGGTGTCTCTGAGAGGGAAACACTGGGCCTGTCTTTGCTGTGCTGTCATGGAGAGGAGCACGTTGGAGCTCACACTGCTATGATGTCACAGGTAGGGTAACAGTGGCTCTGACATTGCTGTGGTTTCCCAGAGAAGAGGAAATTTGGGCCCTCACTGCTCTGGTGTCACACAGAGAGGTAAAGTTGGGCTCTAACTGCTATGGTGTCTCCAACAGGGTAATCCTGGGCCTAAAATTGCTGTCGTTTCAAAGAGAGGAGCAAGTTTGGGCTGTGGCTGCACTGCTGTCCCAGAGAGTGGAACTTTGGGGCTCACACTGCTCTGGTGTCCCAGAGACGGGAACATTGGAGCTGTCACTGCTGTGTTGTCACAGAGAGAGGAACACTGGAGCTCTCCCTGCTCTGGAGTCGCGGAGAGGAGGAAATTGGGCATGTCACTGCCCTGGTGTCACAGGGAATGGAAGAGCGGGGCTGTCACTGCCGTGGAGTCAGAGAAAGGAGGAAATTTGGTGTGTGACTGCACTGCGGTCACAGCGAGTGGAACTTTGGGGCTCTCACTTCTGTGGTGGAAGAGATGAAGAAATAGGTGCTGTCACTGCTGTTGTGGTGTGACGGAGAAGAGGAAATTTGGGCCTGTCATTGCTGTGGTGTCACAGAGAGGAGCACTTTGGAGCTCACACTGCTATGATGTCACAGATAGGGTAACACTGGCTCTGATATTGCTGTGTTGTCACAGAGAGGAGGAAATGAGGCCTCTCCCTGCTCTGGTGTCACAGAGAGGGGGAAATCTGGGCTCTCACTGCTGTTGTATCAGTGAGGGCGTAACACTGGGGCTGTCATTGTTGTGGTGTCCCAGAGAGGATTAAATTGGAGCTCACACTTCTATGGTGTCCTAGACAGTGGAACTCTGGGCCTGACATTGCTGTGGTGTAACAGAGAGGAGGCAATTTGGGGCTGTCATTACTGTGATTTCACAGAGAGGGGAAGAGTCAGGCTGTCACTGCTGTGATTTCAGCGAGAGAGTGAAATGGAGGTAGTTCGAGCTGTGATGTTCCAGACAGGGGAATCCTGGGACTCGGAGTGCACTGCTGTCACCGAGAGCGGAACTTTGGGGCTCTCACTGCTGTGGTGTCACAGAGAGAGAAACAGTGGTGTTGTCGCTGCTGTGGTGTCTCTGAGAGGGAAACACTGGGCCTGTCTTTGCTGTGCTGTCATGGAGAGGAGCACGTTGGAGCTCACACTGCTATGATGTCACAGGTAGGGTAACAGTGGCTCTGACATTGCTGTGGTTTCCCAGAGAAGAGGAAATTTGGGCCCTCACTGCTCTGGTGTCACACAGAGAGGTAAAGTTGGGCTCTAACTGCTATGGTGTCTCCAACAGGGTAATCGTGGGCCTAAAATTGCTGTCGTTTCAAAGAGAGGAGCAAGTTTGGGCTGTGGCTGCACTGCTGTCCCAGAGAGTGGAACTTTGGGGCTCACACTGCTCTGGTGTCCCAGAGACGGGAACATTGGAGCTGTCACTGCTGTGTTGTCACAGAGAGAGGAACACTGGAGCTCTCCCTGCTCTGGAGTCGCGGAGAGGAGGCAATTGGGCATGTCACTGCCCTGGTGTCACAGGGAATGGAAGAGCGGGGCTGTCACTGCCGTGGAGTCCGAGAAAGGAGGAAATTTGGTGTGTGACTGCACTGCGGTCACAGCGAGTGGAACTTTGGGGCTCTCACTTCTGTGGTGGAAGAGATGAAGAAATAGGTGCTGTCACTGCTGTTGTGGTGTGAAGGAGAAGAGGAAATTTGGGCCTGTCATTGCTGTGGTGTCACAGAGAGGAGCACTTTAGAGCTCACACTGCTATGATGTCACAGATAGGGTAACACTGGCTCTGATATTGCTGTGTTGTCACAGAGAGGAGGAAATGAGGCCTCTCCCTGCTCTGGTGTTACAGAGAGGGGGAAATTTGGGCTCTCACTGCTGTTGTATCAGTGAGGGCGTAACACTGGGGCTGTCATTGTTGTGGTGTCCCAGAGAGGATTAAATTGGAGCTCACACTTCTATGGTGTCCTAGACAGTGGAACTCTGGGCCTGACATTGCTGTGGTGTAACAGAGAGGAGGCAATTTGGGGCTGTCATTACTGTGATTTCACAGAGAGGGGAAGAGTCAGGCTGTCACTGCTGTGATTTCAGCGAGAGAGTGAAATGGAGGTAGTTCGAGCTGTGATGTTCCAGACAGGGGAATCCTGGGACTCGGAGTGCACTGCTGTCACCGAGAGCGGAACTTTGGGGCTCTCACGGCTGTGGTGTCACAGAGAGAGAAACAGTGGTGTTGTCGCTGCTGTGGTGTCTCTGAGAGGGAAACACTGGGCCTGTCTTTGCTGTGCTGTCATGGAGAGGAGCACGTTGGAGCTCACACTGCTATGATGTCACAGGTAGGGTAACAGTGGCTCTGACATTGCTGTGGTTTCCCAGAGAAGAGGAAATTTGGGCCCTCACTGCTCTGGTGTCACACAGAGAGGTAAAGTTGGGCTCTAACTGCTATGGTGTCTCCAACAGGGTAATCCTGGGCCTAAAATTGCTGTCGTTTCAAAGAGAGGAGCAAGTTTGGGCTGTGGCTGCACTGCTGTCCCAGAGAGTGGAACTTTGGGGCTCACACTGCTCTGGTGTCCCAGAGACGGGAACATTGGAGCTGTCACTGCTGTGTTGTCACAGAGAGAGGAACACTGGAGCTCTCCCTGCTCTGGAGTCGCGGAGAGGAGGAAATTGGGCATGTCACTGCCCTGGTGTCACAGGGAATGGAAGAGCGGGGCTGTCACTGCCGTGGAGTCAGAGAAAGGAGGAAATTTGGTGTGTGACTGCACTGCGGTCACAGCGAGTGGAACTTTGGGGCTCTCACTTCTGTGGTGGAAGAGATGAAGAAATAGGTGCTGTCACTGCTGTTGTGGTGTGAAGGAGAAGAGGAAATTTGGGCCTGTCATTGCTGTGGTGTCACAGAGAGGAGCACTTTGGAGCTCACACTGCTATGATGTCACACATAGGGTAACACTGGCTCTGATATTGCTGTGTTGTCACAGAGAGGAGGAAATGAGGCCTCTCCCTGCTCTGGTGTTACAGAGAGGGGGAAATTTGGGCTCTCACTGCTGTTGTATCAGTGAGGGCGTAACACTGGGGCTGTCATTGTTGTGGTGTCCCAGAGAGGATTAAATTGGAGCTCACACTTCTATGGTGTCCTAGACAGTGGAACTCTGGGCCTGACATTGCTGTGGTGTGACAGAGAGGAGGCAATTTGGGGCTGTCATTACTGTGATTTCACAGAGAGGGGAAGAGTCAGGCTGTCACTGCTGTGATTTCAGCGAGAGAGTGAAATGGAGGTAGTTCGAGCTGTGATGTTCCAGACAGGGGAATCCTGGGACTCGGAGTGCACTGCTGTCACCGAGAGCGGAACTTTGGGGCTCTCACTGCTGTGGTGTCACAGAGAGAGAAACAGTGGTGTTGTCGCTGCTGTGGTGTCTCTGAGAGGGAAACACTGGTATTGGCGAAGCAAAAACACTCGCTCGCGGTGAGAGACTTCTCCAGGGTCAAGCTGTTCAAGTATAAGCGATTTATTATAAGAGTAAAAGGAGGGGAGACCCGTGTCCGCCACCAGCCTTGGCGTCCACGTGGTCCGGGGGAGGGGAGGCAGAACAGGTAGAGCAGGGAAGGTGAGTTTGGAAGGGAGAGGGAGGGAGTAAGAGAGACAGAGGGAAAGAGCAGGGAAGGCGAGAGGGATAGGAGCAGGGAGAGAGGGCTGAGAGTTAAGAGGGGGGAGAGGGGAGAGGGGTAAAGGGAGGAGGGAAGAGAGAAGAGTAAAGAGGCAAGAGGTAAGAGTAAAGAGCAAAGAGTAAAGAGAGCGAAGTTCTTGTTACAATCCAATATATCTTTTTCTATCGTGAATATTCTAATTACCAGAAACCAATCACCAAGAGACACACCCACTAAAGAATTTACATACAACCTATGGGCTTCCCTATATTAATATACAGTGTTGCATATTATACTCTACAGAGCTTTACAAGTTCTTTCCTTGCTTCTTTACTTTTGGACTCTTCTTATCAGCAGAAGGACATTGTTTTATCAACAGGGATTCTCCACTAGCTGGCTAGGCTATTGTTCTTTGGTTAACCAGTACTCAATATCCTATAACTCAAAGCAGGCTTTCATTTCTACTTTGATTCTAGCCTTCATATTTTCACAATCTAGTACCAAACAATCACATTCATTCCCTGTTTCACCTTCCCCAACACACTGGGCCTGTCTTTGCTGTGCTGTCATGGAGAGGAGCACGTTGGAGCTCACACTGCTATGATGTCACAGGTAGGGTAACAGTGGCTCTGACATTGCTGTGGTTTCCCAGAGAAGAGGAAATTTGGGCCCTCACTGCTCTGGTGTCACACAGAGAGGTAAAGTTGGGCTCTAACTGCTATGGTGTCTCCAACAGGGTAATCCTGGGCCTAAAATTGCTGTCGTTTCAAAGAGAGGAGCAAGTTTGGGCTGTGGCTGCACTGCTGTCCCAGAGAGTGGAACTTTGGGGCTCACACTGCTCTGGTGTCCCAGAGACGGGAACATTGGAGCTGTCACTGCTGTGTTGTCACAGAGAGAGGAACACTGGAGCTCTCCCTGCTCTGGAGTCGCGGAGAGGAGGCAATTGGGCATGTCACTGCCCTGGTGTCACAGGGAATGGAAGAGCGGGGCTGTCACTGCCGTGGAGTCCGAGAAAGAAGGAAATTTGGTGTGTGACTGCACTGCGGTCACAGCGAGTGGAACTTTGGGGCTCTCACTTCTGTGGTGGAAGAGATGAAGAAATAGGTGCTGTCACTGCTGTTGTGGTGTGACGGAGAAGAGGAAATTTGGGCCTGTCATTGCTGTGGTGTCACAGAGAGGAGCACTTTAGAGCTCACACTGCTATGATGTCACAGATAGGGTAACACTGGCTCTGATATTGCTGTGTTGTCACAGAGAGGAGGAAATGAGGCCTCTCCCTGCTCTGGTGTTACAGAGAGGGGGAAATCTGGGCTCTCACTGCTGTTGTATCAGTGAGGGCGTAACACTGGGGCTGTCATTGTTGTGGTGTCCCAGAGAGGATTAAATTGGAGCTCACACTTCTATGGTGTCCTAGACAGTGGAACTCTGGGCCTGACATTGCTGTGGTGTAACAGAGAGGAGGCAATTTGGGGCTGTCATTACTGTGATTTCACAGAGAGGGGAAGAGTCAGGCTGTCACTGCTGTGATTTCAGCGAGAGAGTGAAATGGAGGTAGTTCGAGCTGTGATGTTCCAGACAGGGGAATCCTGGGACTCGGAGTGCACTGCTGTCACCGAGAGCGGAACTTTGGGGCTCTCACTGCTGTGGTGTCACAGAGAGAGAAACAGTGGTGTTGTCGCTGCTGTGGTGTCTCTGAGAGGGAAACACTGGGCCTGTCTTTGCTGTGCTGTCATGGAGAGGAGCACGTTGGAGCTCACACTGCTATGATGTCACAGGTAGGGTAACAGTGGCTGTGACATTGCTGTGGTTTCCCAGAGAAGAGGAAATTTGGGCCCTCACTGCTCTGGTGTCACACAGAGAGGTAAAGTTGGGCTCTAACTGCTATGGTGTCTCCAACAGGGTAATCGTGGGCCTAAAATTGCTGTCGTTTCAAAGAGAGGAGCAAGTTTGGGCTGTGGCTGCACTGCTGTCCCAGAGAGTGGAACTTTGGGGCTCACACTGCTCTGGTGTCCCAGAGACGGGAACATTGGAGCTGTCACTGCTGTGTTGTCACAGAGAGAGGAACACTGGAGCTCTCCCTGCTCTGGAGTCGCAGAGAGGAGGAAATTGGGCATGTCACTGCCCTGGTGTCACAGGGAATGGAAGAGCGGGGCTGTCACTGCCGTGGAGTCAGAGAAAGGAGGAAATTTGGTGTGTGACTGCACTGCGGTCACAGCGAGTGGAACTTTGGGGCTCTCACTTCTGTGGTGGAAGAGATGAAGAAATAGGTGCTGTCACTGCTGTTGTGGTGTGAAGGAGAAGAGGAAATTTGGGCCTGTCATTGCTGTGGTGTCACAGAGAGGAGCACTTTAGAGCTCACACTGCTATGATGTCACAGATAGGGTAACACTGGCTCTGATATTGCTGTGTTGTCACAGAGAGGAGGAAATGAGGCCTCTCCCTGCTCTGGTGTTACAGAGAGGGGGAAATTTGGGCTCTCACTGCTGTTGTATCAGTGAGGGCGTAACACTGGGGCTGTCATTGTTGTGGTGTCCCAGAGAGGATTAAATTGGAGCTCACACTTCTATGGTGTCCTAGACAGTGGAACTCTGGGCCTGACATTGCTGTGGTGTAACAGAGAGGAGGCAATTTGGGGCTGTCATTACTGTGATTTCACAGAGAGGGGAAGAGTCAGGCTGTCACTGCTGTGATTTCAGCGAGAGAGTGAAATGGAGGTAGTTCGAGCTGTGATGTTCCAGACAGGGGAATCCTGGGACTCGGAGTGCACTGCTGTCACCGAGAGCGGAACTTTGGGGCTCTCACGGCTGTGGTGTCACAGAGAGAGAAACAGTGGTGTTGTCGCTGCTGTGGTGTCTCTGAGAGGGAAACACTGGGCCTGTCTTTGCTGTGCTGTCATGGAGAGGAGCACGTTGGAGCTCACACTGCTATGATGTCACAGGTAGGGTAACAGTGGCTCTGACATTGCTGTGGTTTCCCAGAGAAGAGGAAATTTGGGCCCTCACTGCTCTGGTGTCACACAGAGAGGTAAAGTTGGGCTCTAACTGCTATGGTGTCTCCAACAGGGTAATCCTGGGCCTAAAATTGCTGTCGTTTCAAAGAGAGGAGCAAGTTTGGGCTGTGGCTGCACTGCTGTCCCAGAGAGTGGAACTTTGGGGCTCACACTGCTCTGGTGTCCCAGAGACGGGAACATTGGAGCTGTCACTGCTGTGTTGTCACAGAGAGAGGAACACTGGAGCTCTCCCTGCTCTGGAGTCGCGGAGAGGAGGAAATTGGGCATGTCACTGCCCTGGTGTCACAGGGAATGGAAGAGCGGGGCTGTCACTGCCGTGGAGTCAGAGAAAGGAGGAAATTTGGTGTGTGACTGCACTGCGGTCACAGCGAGTGGAACTTTGGGGCTCTCACTTCTGTGGTGGAAGAGATGAAGAAATAGGTGCTGTCACTGCTGTTGTGGTGTGAAGGAGAAGAGGAAATTTGGGCCTGTCATTGCTGTGGTGTCACAGAGAGGAGCACTTTGGAGCTCACACTGCTATGATGTCACACATAGGGTAACACTGGCTCTGATATTGCTGTGTTGTCACAGAGAGGAGGAAATGAGGCCTCTCCCTGCTCTGGTGTTACAGAGAGGGGGAAATTTGGGCTCTCACTGCTGTTGTATCAGTGAGGGCGTAACACTGGGGCTGTCATTGTTGTGGTGTCCCAGAGAGGATTAAATTGGAGCTCACACTTCTATGGTGTCCTAGACAGTGGAACTCTGGGCCTGACATTGCTGTGGTGTGACAGAGAGGAGGCAATTTGGGGCTGTCATTACTGTGATTTCACAGAGAGGGGAAGAGTCAGGCTGTCACTGCTGTGATTTCAGCGAGAGAGTGAAATGGAGGTAGTTCGAGCTGTGATGTTCCAGACAGGGGAATCCTGGGACTCGGAGTGCACTGCTGTCACCGAGAGCGGAACTTTGGGGCTCTCACTGCTGTGGTGTCACAGAGAGAGAAACAGTGGTGTTGTCGCTGCTGTGGTGTCTCTGAGAGGGAAACACTGGTATTGGCGAAGCAAAAACACTCGCTCGCGGTGAGAGACTTCTCCAGGGTCAAGCTGTTCAAGTATAAGCGATTTATTATAAGAGTAAAAGGAGGGGAGACCCGTGTCCGCCACCAGCCTTGGCGTCCACGTGGTCCGGGGGAGGGGAGGCAGAACAGGTAGAGCAGGGAAGGTGAGTTTGGAAGGGAGAGGGAGGGAGTAAGAGAGACAGAGGGAAAGAGCAGGGAAGGCGAGAGGGATAGGAGCAGGGAGAGAGGGCTGAGAGTTAAGAGGGGGGAGAGGGGAGAGGGGTAAAGGGAGGAGGGAAGAGAGAAGAGTAAAGAGGCAAGAGGTAAGAGTAAAGAGCAAAGAGTAAAGAGAGCGAAGTTCTTGTTACAATCCAATATATCTTTTTCTATCGTGAATATTCTAATTACCAGAAACCAATCACCAAGAGACACACCCACTAAAGAATTTACATACAACCTATGGGCTTCCCTATATTAATATACAGTGTTGCATATTATACTCTACAGAGCTTTACAAGTTCTTTCCTTGCTTCTTTACTTTTGGACTCTTCTTATCAGCAGAAGGACATTGTTTTATCAACAGGGATTCTCCACTAGCTGGCTAGGCTATTGTTCTTTGGTTAACCAGTACTCAATATCCTATAACTCAAAGCAGGCTTTCATTTCTACTTTGATTCTAGCCTTCATATTTTCACAATCTAGTACCAAACAATCACATTCATTCCCTGTTTCACCTTCCCCAACACACTGGGCCTGTCTTTGCTGTGCTGTCATGGAGAGGAGCACGTTGGAGCTCACACTGCTATGATGTCACAGGTAGGGTAACAGTGGCTCTGACATTGCTGTGGTTTCCCAGAGAAGAGGAAATTTGGGCCCTCACTGCTCTGGTGTCACACAGAGAGGTAAAGTTGGGCTCTAACTGCTATGGTGTCTCCAACAGGGTAATCCTGGGCCTAAAATTGCTGTCGTTTCAAAGAGAGGAGCAAGTTTGGGCTGTGGCTGCACTGCTGTCCCAGAGAGTGGAACTTTGGGGCTCACACTGCTCTGGTGTCCCAGAGACGGGAACATTGGAGCTGTCACTGCTGTGTTGTCACAGAGAGAGGAACACTGGAGCTCTCCCTGCTCTGGAGTCGCGGAGAGGAGGCAATTGGGCATGTCACTGCCCTGGTGTCACAGGGAATGGAAGAGCGGGGCTGTCACTGCCGTGGAGTCCGAGAAAGGAGGAAATTTGGTGTGTGACTGCACTGCGGTCACAGCGAGTGGAACTTTGGGGCTCTCACTTCCGTGGTGGAAGAGATGAAGAAATAGGTGCTGTCACTGCTGTTGTGGTGTGACGGAGAAGAGGAAATTTGGGCCTGTCATTGCTGTGGTGTCACAGAGAGGAGCACTTTGGAGCTCACACTGCTATGATGTCACAGATAGGGTAACACTGGCTCTGATATTGCTGTGTTGTCACAGAGAGGAGGAAATGAGGCCTCTCCCTGCTCTGGTGTTACAGAGAGGGGGAAATCTGGGCTCTCACTGCTGTTGTATCAGTGAGGGCGTAACACTGGGGCTGTCATTGTTGTGGTGTCCCAGAGAGGATTAAATTGGAGCTCACACTTCTATGGTGTCCTAGACAGTGGAACTCTGGGCCTGACATTGCTGTGGTGTAACAGAGAGGAGGCAATTTGGGGCTGTCATTACTGTGATTTCACAGAGAGGGGAAGAGTCAGGCTGTCACTGCTGTGATTTCAGCGAGAGAGTGAAATGGAGGTAGTTCGAGCTGTGATGTTCCAGACAGGGGAATCCTGGGACTCGGAGTGCACTGCTGTCACCGAGAGCGGAACTTTGGGGCTCTCACTGCTGTGGTGTCACAGAGAGAGAAACAGTGGTGTTGTCGCTGCTGTGGTGTCTCTGAGAGGGAAACACTGGGCCTGTCTTTGCTGTGCTGTCATGGAGAGGAGCACGTTGGAGCTCACACTGCTATGATGTCACAGGTAGGGTAACAGTGGCTCTGACATTGCTGTGGTTTCCCAGAGAAGAGGAAATTTGGGCCCTCACTGCTCTGGTGTCACACAGAGAGGTAAAGTTGGGCTCTAACTGCTATGGTGTCTCCAACAGGGTAATCCTGGGCCTAAAATTGCTGTCGTTTCAAAGAGAGGAGCAAGTTTGGGCTGTGGCTGCACTGCTGTCCCAGAGAGTGGAACTTTGGGGCTCACACTGCTCTGGTGTCCCAGAGACGGGAACATTGGAGCTGTCACTGCTGTGTTGTCACAGAGAGAGGAACACTGGAGCTCTCCCTGCTCTGGAGTCGCGGAGAGGAGGCAATTGGGCATGTCACTGCCCTGGTGTCACAGGGAATGGAAGAGCGGGGCTGTCACTGCCGTGGAGTCAGAGAAAGGAGGAAATTTGGTGTGTGACTGCACTGCGGTCACAGCGAGTGGAACTTTGGGGCTCTCACTTCTGTGGTGGAAGAGATGAAGAAATAGGTGCTGTCACTGCTGTTGTGGTGTGAAGGAGAAGAGGAAATTTGGGCCTGTCATTGCTGTGGTGTCACAGAGAGGAGCACTTTAGAGCTCACACTGCTATGATGTCACAGATAGGGTAACACTGGCTCTGATATTGCTGTGTTGTCACAGAGAGGAGGAAATGAGGCCTCTCCCTGCTCTGGTGTTACAGAGAGGGGGAAATTTGGGCTCTCACTGCTGTTGTATCAGTGAGGGCGTAACACTGGGGCTGTCATTGTTGTGGTGTCCCAGAGAGGATTAAATTGGAGCTCACACTTCTATGGTGTCCTAGACAGTGGAACTCTGGGCCTGACATTGCTGTGGTGTAACAGAGAGGAGGCAATTTGGGGCTGTCATTACTGTGATTTCACAGAGAGGGGAAGAGTCAGGCTGTCACTGCTGTGATTTCAGCGAGAGAGTGAAATGGAGGTAGTTCGAGCTGTGATGTTCCAGACAGGGGAATCCTGGGACTCGGAGTGCACTGCTGTCACCGAGAGCGGAACTTTGGGGCTCTCACGGCTGTGGTGTCACAGAGAGAGAAACAGTGGTGTTGTCGCTGCTGTGGTGTCTCTGAGAGGGAAACACTGGGCCTGTCTTTGCTGTGCTGTCATGGAGAGGAGCACGTTGGAGCTCACACTGCTATGATGTCACAGGTAGGGTAACAGTGGCTCTGACATTGCTGTGGTTTCCCAGAGAAGAGGAAATTTGGGCCCTCACTGCTCTGGTGTCACACAGAGAGGTAAAGTTGGGCTCTAACTGCTATGGTGTCTCCAACAGGGTAATCCTGGGCCTAAAATTGCTGTCGTATCAAAGAGAGGAGCAAGTTTGGGCTGTGGCTGCACTGCTGTCCCAGAGAGTGGAACTTTGGGGCTCACACTGCTCTGGTGTCCCAGAGACGGGAACATTGGAGCTGTCACTGCTGTGTTGTCACAGAGAGAGGAACACTGGAGCTCTCCCTGCTCTGGAGTCGCGGAGAGGAGGAAATTGGGCATGTCACTGCCCTGGTGTCACAGGGAATGGAAGAGCGGGGCTGTCACTGCCGTGGAGTCAGAGAAAGGAGGAAATTTGGTGTGTGACTGCACTGCGGTCACAGCGAGTGGAACTTTGGGGCTCTCACTTCTGTGGTGGAAGAGATGAAGAAATAGGTGCTGTCACTGCTGTTGTGGTGTGAAGGAGAAGAGGAAATTTGGGCCTGTCATTGCTGTGGTGTCACAGAGAGGAGCACTTTGGAGCTCACACTGCTATGATGTCACAGATAGGGTAACACTGGCTCTGATATTGCTGTGTTGTCACAGAGAGGAGGAAATGAGGCCTCTCCCTGCTCTGGTGTTACAGAGAGGGGGAAATTTGGGCTCTCACTGCTGTTGTATCAGTGAGGGCGTAACACTGGGGCTGTCATTGTTGTGGTGTCCCAGAGAGGATTAAATTGGAGCTCACACTTCTATGGTGTCCTAGACAGTGGAACTCTGGGCCTGACATTGCTGTGGTGTGACAGAGAGGAGGCAATTTGGGGCTGTCATTACTGTGATTTCACAGAGAGGGGAAGAGTCAGGCTGTCACTGCTGTGATTTCAGCGAGAGAGTGAAATGGAGGTAGTTCGAGCTGTGATGTTCCAGACAGGGGAATCCTGGGACTCGGAGTGCACTGCTGTCACCGAGAGCGGAACTTTGGGGCTCTCACTGCTGTGGTGTCACAGAGAGAGAAACAGTGGTGTTGTCGCTGCTGTGGTGTCTCTGAGAGGGAAACACTGGTATTGGCGAAGCAAAAACACTCGCTCGCGGTGAGAGACTTCTCCAGGGTCAAGCTGTTCAAGTATAAGCGATTTATTATAAGAGTAAAAGGAGGGGAGACCCGTGTCCGCCACCAGCCTTGGCGTCCACGTGGTCCGGGGGAGGGGAGGCAGAACAGGTAGAGCAGGGAAGGTGAGTTTGGAAGGGAGAGGGAGGGAGTAAGAGAGACAGAGGGAAAGAGCAGGGAAGGCGAGAGGGATAGGAGCAGGGAGAGAGGGCTGAGAGTTAAGAGGGGGGAGAGGGGAGAGGGGTAAAGGGAGGAGGGAAGAGAGAAGAGTAAAGAGGCAAGAGGTAAGAGTAAAGAGCAAAGAGTAAAGAGAGCGAAGTTCTTGTTACAATCCAATATATCTTTTTCTATCGTGAATATTCTAATTACCAGAATCCAATCACCAAGAGACACACCCACTAAAGAATTTACATACAACCTATGGGCTTCCCTATATTAATATACAGTGTTGCATATTATACTCTACAGAGCTTTACAAGTTCTTTCCTTGCTTCTTTACTTTTGGACTCTTCTTATCAGCAGAAGGACATTGTTTTATCAACAGGGATTCTCCACTAGCTGGCTAGGCTATTGTTCTTTGGTTAACCAGTACTCAATATCCTATAACTCAAAGCAGGCTTTCATTTCTACTTTGATTCTAGCCTTCATATTTTCACAATCTAGTACCAAACAATCACATTCATTCCCTGTTTCACCTTCCCCAACACACTGGGCCTGTCTTTGCTGTGCTGTCATGGAGAGGAGCACGTTGGAGCTCACACTGCTATGATGTCACAGGTAGGGTAACAGTGGCTCTGACATTGCTGTGGTTTCCCAGAGAAGAGGAAATTTGGGCCCTCACTGCTCTGGTGTCACACAGAGAGGTAAAGTTGGGCTCTAACTGCTATGGTGTCTCCAACAGGGTAATCCTGGGCCTAAAATTGCTGTCGTTTCAAAGAGAGGAGCAAGTTTGGGCTGTGGCTGCACTGCTGTCCCAGAGAGTGGAACTTTGGGGCTCACACTGCTCTGGTGTCCCAGAGACGGGAACATTGGAGCTGTCACTGCTGTGTTGTCACAGAGAGAGGAACACTGGAGCTCTCCCTGCTCTGGAGTCGCGGAGAGGAGGCAATTGGGCATGTCACTGCCCTGGTGTCACAGGGAATGGAAGAGCGGGGCTGTCACTGCCGTGGAGTCCGAGAAAGGAGGAAATTTGGTGTGTGACTGCACTGCGGTCACAGCGAGTGGAACTTTGGGGCTCTCACTTCCGTGGTGGAAGAGATGAAGAAATAGGTGCTGTCACTGCTGTTGTGGTGTGACGGAGAAGAGGAAATTTGGGCCTGTCATTGCTGTGGTGTCACAGAGAGGAGCACTTTAGAGCTCACACTGCTATGATGTCACAGATAGGGTAACACTGGCTCTGATATTGCTGTGTTGTCACAGAGAGGAGGAAATGAGGCCTCTCCCTGCTCTGGTGTTACAGAGAGGGGGAAATCTGGGCTCTCACTGCTGTTGTATCAGTGAGGGCGTAACACTGGGGCTGTCATTGTTGTGGTGTCCCAGAGAGGATTAAATTGGAGCTCACACTTCTATGGTGTCCTAGACAGTGGAACTCTGGGCCTGACATTGCTGTGGTGTAACAGAGAGGAGGCAATTTGGGGCTGTCATTACTGTGATTTCACAGAGAGGGGAAGAGTCAGGCTGTCACTGCTGTGATTTCAGCGAGAGAGTGAAATGGAGGTAGTTCGAGCTGTGATGTTCCAGACAGGGGAATCCTGGGACTCGGAGTGCACTGCTGTCACCGAGAGCGGAACTTTGGGGCTCTCACTGCTGTGGTGTCACAGAGAGAGAAACAGTGGTGTTGTCGCTGCTGTGGTGTCTCTGAGAGGGAAACACTGGTATTGGCGAAGCAAAAACACTCGCTCGCGGTGAGAGACTTCTCCAGGGTCAAGCTGTTCAAGTATAAGCGATTTATTATAAGAGTAAAAGGAGGGGAGACCCGTGTCCGCCACCAGCCTTGGCGTCCACGTGGTCCGGGGGAGGGGAGGCAGAACAGGTAGAGCAGGGAAGGTGAGTTTGGAAGGGAGAGGGAGGGAGTAAGAGAGACAGAGGGAAAGAGCAGGGAAGGCGAGAGGGATAGGAGCAGGGAGAGAGGGCTGAGAGTTAAGAGGGGGGAGAGGGGAGAGGGGTAAAGGGAGGAGGGAAGAGAGAAGAGTAAAGAGGCAAGAGGTAAGAGTAAAGAGCAAAGAGTAAAGAGAGCGAAGTTCTTGTTACAATCCAATATATCTTTTTCTATCGTGAATATTCTAATTACCAGAAACCAATCACCAAGAGACACACCCACTAAAGAATTTACATACAACCTATGGGCTTCCCTATATTAATATACAGTGTTGCATATTATACTCTACAGAGCTTTACAAGTTCTTTCCTTGCTTCTTTACTTTTGGACTCTTCTTATCAGCAGAAGGACATTGTTTTATCAACAGGGATTCTCCACTAGCTGGCTAGGCTATTGTTCTTTGGTTAACCAGTACTCAATATCCTATAACTCAAAGCAGGCTTTCATTTCTACTTTGATTCTAGCCTTCATATTTTCACAATCTAGTACCAAACAATCACATTCATTCCCTGTTTCACCTTCCCCAACACACTGGGCCTGTCTTTGCTGTGCTGTCATGGAGAGGAGCACGTTGGAGCTCACACTGCTATGATGTCACAGGTAGGGTAACAGTGGCTCTGACATTGCTGTGGTTTCCCAGAGAAGAGGAAATTTGGGCCCTCACTGCTCTGGTGTCACACAGAGAGGTAAAGTTGGGCTCTAACTGCTATGGTGTCTCCAACAGGGTAATCCTGGGCCTAAAATTGCTGTCGTTTCAAAGAGAGGAGCAAGTTTGGGCTGTGGCTGCACTGCTGTCCCAGAGAGTGGAACTTTGGGGCTCACACTGCTCTGGTGTCCCAGAGACGGGAACATTGGAGCTGTCACTGCTGTGTTGTCACAGAGAGAGGAACACTGGAGCTCTCCCTGCTCTGGAGTCGCGGAGAGGAGGCAATTGGGCATGTCACTGCCCTGGTGTCACAGGGAATGGAAGAGCGGGGCTGTCACTGCCGTGGAGTCCGAGAAAGGAGGAAATTTGGTGTGTGACTGCACTGCGGTCACAGCGAGTGGAACTTTGGGGCTCTCACTTCCGTGGTGGAAGAGATGAAGAAATAGGTGCTGTCACTGCTGTTGTGGTGTGACGGAGAAGAGGAAATTTGGGCCTGTCATTGCTGTGGTGTCACAGAGAGGAGCACTTTGGAGCTCACACTGCTATGATGTCACAGATAGGGTAACACTGGCTCTGATATTGCTGTGTTGTCACAGAGAGGAGGAAATGAGGCCTCTCCCTGCTCTGGTGTCACAGAGAGGGGGAAATCTGGGCTCTCACTGCTGTTGTATCAGTGAGGGCGTAACACTGGGGCTGTCATTGTTGTGGTGTCCCAGAGAGGATTAAATTGGAGCTCACACTTCTATGGTGTCCTAGACAGTGGAACTCTGGGCCTGACATTGCTGTGGTGTAACAGAGAGGAGGCAATTTGGGGCTGTCATTACTGTGATTTCACAGAGAGGGGAAGAGTCAGGCTGTCACTGCTGTGATTTCAGCGAGAGAGTGAAATGGAGGTAGTTCGAGCTGTGATGTTCCAGACAGGGGAATCCTGGGACTCGGAGTGCACTGCTGTCACCGAGAGCGGAACTTTGGGGCTCTCACTGCTGTGGTGTCACAGAGAGAGAAACAGTGGTGTTGTCGCTGCTGTGGTGTCTCTGAGAGGGAAACACTGGGCCTGTCTTTGCTGTGCTGTCATGGAGAGGAGCACGTTGGAGCTCACACTGCTATGATGTCACAGGTAGGGTAACAGTGGCTGTGACATTGCTGTGGTTTCCCAGAGAAGAGGAAATTTGGGCCCTCACTGCTCTGGTGTCACACAGAGAGGTAAAGTTGGGCTCTAACTGCTATGGTGTCTCCAACAGGGTAATCCTGGGCCTAAAATTGCAGTCGTTTCAAAGAGAGGAGCAAGTTTGGGCTGTGGCTGCACTGCTGTCCCAGAGAGTGGAACTTTGGGGCTCACACTGCTCTGGTGTCCCAGAGACGGGAACATTGGAGCTGTCACTGCTGTGTTGTCACAGAGAGAGGAACACTGGAGCTCTCCCTGCTCTGGAGTCGCGGAGAGGAGGCAATTGGGCATGTCACTGCCCTGGTGTCACAGGGAATGGAAGAGCGGGGCTGTCACTGCCGTGGAGTCCGAGAAAGGAGGAAATTTGGTGTGTGACTGCACTGCGGTCACAGCGAGTGGAACTTTGGGGCTCTCACTTCTGTGGTGGAAGAGATGAAGAAATAGGTGCTGTCACTGCTGTTGTGGTGTGAAGGAGAAGAGGAAATTTGGGCCTGTCATTGCTGTGGTGTCACAGAGAGGAGCACTTTAGAGCTCACACTGCTATGATGTCACAGATAGGGTAACACTGGCTCTGATATTGCTGTGTTGTCACAGAGAGGAGGAAATTAGGCCTCTCCCTGCTCTGGTGTCACAGAGAGGGGGAAATCTGGGCTCTCACTGCTGTTGTATCAGTGAGGGCGTAACACTGGGGCTGTCATTGTTGTGGTGTCCCAGAGAGGATTAAATTGGAGCTCACACTTCTATGGTGTCCTAGACAGTGGAACTCTGGGCCTGACATTGCTGTGGTGTAACAGAGAGGAGGCAATTTGGGGCTGTCATTACTGTGATTTCACAGAGAGGGGAAGAGTCAGGCTGTCACTGCTGTGATTTCAGCGAGAGAGTGAAATGGAGGTAGTTCGAGCTGTGATGTTCCAGACAGGGGAATCCTGGGACTCGGAGTGCACTGCTGTCACCGAGAGCGGAACTTTGGGGCTCTCACTGCTGTGGTGTCACAGAGAGAGAAACAGTGGTGTTGTCGCTGCTGTGGTGTCTCTGAGAGGGAAACACTGGGCCTGTCTTTGCTGTGCTGTCATGGAGAGGAGCACGTTGGAGCTCACACTGCTATGATGTCACAGGTAGGGTAACAGTGGCTGTGACATTGCTGTGGTTTCCCAGAGAAGAGGAAATTTGGGCCCTCACTGCTCTGGTGTCACACAGAGAGGTAAAGTTGGGCTCTAACTGCTATGGTGTCTCCAACAGGGTAATCCTGGGCCTAAAATTGCAGTCGTTTCAAAGAGAGGAGCAAGTTTGGGCTGTGGCTGCACTGCTGTCCCAGAGAGTGGAACTTTGGGGCTCACACTGCTCTGGTGTCCCAGAGACGGGAACATTGGAGCTGTCACTGCTGTGTTGTCACAGAGAGAGGAACACTGGAGCTCTCCCTGCTCTGGAGTCGCGGAGAGGAGGAAATTGGGCATGTCACTGCCCTGGTGTCACAGGGAATGGAAGAGCGGGGCTGTCACTGCCGTGGAGTCAGAGAAAGGAGGAAATTTGGTGTGTGACTGCACTGCGGTCACAGCGAGTGGAACTTTGGGGCTCTCACTTCTGTGGTGGAAGAGATGAAGAAATAGGTGCTGTCACTGCTGTTGTGGTGTGAAGGAGAAGAGGAAATTTGGGCCTGTCATTGCTGTGGTGTCACAGAGAGGAGCACTTTAGAGCTCACACTGCTATGATGTCACAGATAGGGTAACACTGGCTCTGATATTGCTGTGTTGTCACAGAGAGGAGGAAATTAGGCCTCTCCCTGCTCTGGTGTCACAGAGAGGGGGAAATCTGGGCTCTCACTGCTGTTGTATCAGTGAGGGCGTAACACTGGGGCTGTCATTGTTGTGGTGTCCCAGAGAGGATTAAATTGGAGCTCACACTTCTATGGTGTCCTAGACAGTGGAACTCTGGGCCTGACATTGCTGTGGTGTAACAGAGAGGAGGCAATTTGGGGCTGTCATTACTGTGATTTCACAGAGAGGGGAAGAGTCAGGCTGTCACTGCTGTGATTTCAGCGAGAGAGTGAAATGGAGGTAGTTCGAGCTGTGATGTTACAGACAGGGGAATCCTGGGACTCGGAGTGCACTGCTGTCACCGAGAGCGGAACTCTGGGGCTCTCACTGCTGTGGTGTCACAGAGAGAGAAACAGTGGTGTTGTCGCTGCTGTGGTGTCTCTGAGAGGGAAACACTGGGCCTGTCTTTGCTGTGCTGTCATGGAGAGGAGCACGTTGGAGCTCACACTGCTATGATGTCACAGGTAGGGTAACAGTGGCTCTGACATTGCTGTGGTTTCCCAGAGAAGAGGAAATTTGGGCCCTCACTGCTCTGGTGTCACACAGAGAGGTAAAGTTGGGCTCTAACTGCTATGGTGTCTCCAACAGGGTAATCCTGGGCCTAAAATTGCTGTCGTTTCAAAGAGAGGAGCAAGTTTGGGCTGTGGCTGCACTGCTGTCCCAGAGAGTGGAACTTTGGGGCTCACACTGCTCTGGTGTCCCAGAGACGGGAACATTGGAGCTGTCACTGCTGTGTTGTCACAGAGAGAGGAACACTGGAGCTCTCCCTGCTCTGGAGTCGCGGAGAGGAGGCAATTGGGCATGTCACTGCCCTGGTGTCACAGGGAATGGAAGAGCGGGGCTGTCACTGCCGTGGAGTCCGAGAAAGGAGGAAATTTGGTGTGTGACTGCACTGCGGTCACAGCGAGTGGAACTTTGGGGCTCTCACTTCTGTGGTGGAAGAGATGAAGAAATAGGTGCTGTCACTGCTGTTGTGGTGTGAAGGAGAAGAGGAAATTTGGGCCTGTCATTGCTGTGGTGTCACAGAGAGGAGCACTTTAGAGCTCACACTGCTATGATGTCACAGATAGGGTAACACTGGCTCTGATATTGCTGTGTTGTCACAGAGAGGAGGAAATGAGGCCTCTCCCTGCTCTGGTGTTACAGAGAGGGGGAAATTTGGGCTCTCACTGCTGTTGTATCAGTGAGGGCGTAACACTGGGGCTGTCATTGTTGTGGTGTCCCAGAGAGGATTAAATTGGAGCTCACACTTCTATGGTGTCCTAGACAGTGGAACTCTGGGCCTGACATTGCTGTGGTGTAACAGAGAGGAGGCAATTTGGGGCTGTCATTACTGTGATTTCACAGAGAGGGGAAGAGTCAGGCTGTCACTGCTGTGATTTCAGCGAGAGAGTGAAATGGAGGTAGTTCGAGCTGTGATGTTCCAGACAGGGGAATCCTGGGACTCGGAGTGCACTGCTGTCACCGAGAGCGGAACTTTGGGGCTCTCACTGCTGTGGTGTCACAGAGAGAGAAACAGTGGTGTTGTCGCTGCTGTGGTGTCTCTGAGAGGGAAACACTGGTATTGGCGAAGCAAAAACACTCGCTCGCGGTGAGAGACTTCTCCAGGGTCAAGCTGTTCAAGTATAAGCGATTTATTATAAGAGTAAAAGGAGGGGAGACCCGTGTCCGCCACCAGCCTTGGCGTCCACGTGGTCCGGGGGAGGGGAGGCAGAACAGGTAGAGCAGGGAAGGTGAGTTTGGAAGGGAGAGGGAGGGAGTAAGAGAGACAGAGGGAAAGAGCAGGGAAGGCGAGAGGGATAGGAGCAGGGAGAGAGGGCTGAGAGTTAAGAGGGGGGAGAGGGGAGAGGGGTAAAGGGAGGAGGGAAGAGAGAAGAGTAAAGAGGCAAGAGGTAAGAGTAAAGAGCAAAGAGTAAAGAGAGCGAAGTTCTTGTTACAATCCAATATATCTTTTTCTATCGTGAATATTCTAATTACCAGAAACCAATCACCAAGAGACACACCCACTAAAGAATTTACATACAACCTATGGGCTTCCCTATATTAATATACAGTGTTGCATATTATACTCTACAGAGCTTTACAAGTTCTTTCCTTGCTTCTTTACTTTTGGACTCTTCTTATCAGCAGAAGGACATTGTTTTATCAACAGGGATTCTCCACTAGCTGGCTAGGCTATTGTTCTTTGGTTAACCAGTACTCAATATCCTATAACTCAAAGCAGGCTTTCATTTCTACTTTGATTCTAGCCTTCATATTTTCACAATCTAGTACCAAACAATCACATTCATTCCCTGTTTCACCTTCCCCAACACACTGGGCCTGTCTTTGCTGTGCTGTCATGGAGAGGAGCACGTTGGAGCTCACACTGCTATGATGTCACAGGTAGGGTAACAGTGGCTCTGACATTGCTGTGGTTTCCCAGAGAAGAGGAAATTTGGGCCCTCACTGCTCTGGTGTCACACAGAGAGGTAAAGTTGGGCTCTAACTGCTATGGTGTCTCCAACAGGGTAATCCTGGGCCTAAAATTGCTGTCGTTTCAAAGAGAGGAGCAAGTTTGGGCTGTGGCTGCACTGCTGTCCCAGAGAGTGGAACTTTGGGGCTCACACTGCTCTGGTGTCCCAGAGACGGGAACATTGGAGCTGTCACTGCTGTGTTGTCACAGAGAGAGGAACACTGGAGCTCTCCCTGCTCTGGAGTCGCGGAGAGGAGGCAATTGGGCATGTCACTGCCCTGGTGTCACAGGGAATGGAAGAGCGGGGCTGTCACTGCCGTGGAGTCCGAGAAAGGAGGAAATTTGGTGTGTGACTGCACTGCGGTCACAGCGAGTGGAACTTTGGGGCTCTCACTTCTGTGGTGGAAGAGATGAAGAAATAGGTGCTGTCACTGCTGTTGTGGTGTGAAGGAGAAGAGGAAATTTGGGCCTGTCATTGCTGTGGTGTCACAGAGAGGAGCACTTTAGAGCTCACACTGCTATGATGTCACACATAGGGTAACACTGGCTCTGATATTGCTGTGTTGTCACAGAGAGGAGGAAATGAGGCCTCTCCCTGCTCTGGTGTTACAGAGAGGGGGAAATTTGGGCTCTCACTGCTGTTGTATCAGTGAGGGCGTAACACTGGGGCTGTCATTGTTGTGGTGTCCCAGAGAGGATTAAATTGGAGCTCACACTTCTATGGTGTCCTAGACAGTGGAACTCTGGGCCTGACATTGCTGTGGTGTAACAGAGAGGAGGCAATTTGGGGCTGTCATTACTGTGATTTCACAGAGAGGGGAAGAGTCAGGCTGTCACTGCTGTGATTTCAGCGAGAGAGTGAAATGGAGGTAGTTCGAGCTGTGATGTTCCAGACAGGGGAATCCTGGGACTCGGAGTGCACTGCTGTCACCGAGAGCGGAACTTTGGGGCTCTCACTGCTGTGGTGTCACAGAGAGAGAAACAGTGGTGTTGTCGCTGCTGTGGTGTCTCTGAGAGGGAAACACTGGTATTGGCGAAGCAAAAACACTCGCTCGCGGTGAGAGACTTCTCCAGGGTCAAGCTGTTCAAGTATAAGCGATTTATTATAAGAGTAAAAGGAGGGGAGACCCGTGTCCGCCACCAGCCTTGGCGTCCACGTGGTCCGGGGGAGGGGAGGCAGAACAGGTAGAGCAGGGAAGGTGAGTTTGGAAGGGAGAGGGAGGGAGTAAGAGAGACAGAGGGAAAGAGCAGGGAAGGCGAGAGGGATAGGAGCAGGGAGAGAGGGCTGAGAGTTAAGAGGGGGGAGAGGGGAGAGGGGTAAAGGGAGGAGGGAAGAGAGAAGAGTAAAGAGGCAAGAGGTAAGAGTAAAGAGCAAAGAGTAAAGAGAGCGAAGTTCTTGTTACAATCCAATATATCTTTTTCTATCGTGAATATTCTAATTACCAGAAACCAATCACCAAGAGACACACCCACTAAAGAATTTACATACAACCTATGGGCTTCCCTATATTAATATACAGTGTTGCATATTATACTCTACAGAGCTTTACAAGTTCTTTCCTTGCTTCTTTACTTTTGGACTCTTCTTATCAGCAGAAGGACATTGTTTTATCAACAGGGATTCTCCACTAGCTGGCTAGGCTATTGTTCTTTGGTTAACCAGTACTCAATATCCTATAACTCAAAGCAGGCTTTCATTTCTACTTTGATTCTAGCCTTCATATTTTCACAATCTAGTACCAAACAATCACATTCATTCCCTGTTTCACCTTCCCCAACACACTGGGCCTGTCTTTGCTGTGCTGTCATGGAGAGGAGCACGTTGGAGCTCACACTGCTATGATGTCACAGGTAGGGTAACAGTGGCTCTGACATTGCTGTGGTTTCCCAGAGAAGAGGAAATTTGGGCCCTCACTGCTCTGGTGTCACACAGAGAGGTAAAGTTGGGCTCTAACTGCTATGGTGTCTCCAACAGGGTAATCCTGGGCCTAAAATTGCTGTCGTTTCAAAGAGAGGAGCAAGTTTGGGCTGTGGCTGCACTGCTGTCCCAGAGAGTGGAACTTTGGGGCTCACACTGCTCTGGTGTCCCAGAGACGGGAACATTGGAGCTGTCACTGCTGTGTTGTCACAGAGAGAGGAACACTGGAGCTCTCCCTGCTCTGGAGTCGCGGAGAGGAGGCAATTGGGCATGTCACTGCCCTGGTGTCACAGGGAATGGAAGAGCGGGGCTGTCACTGCCGTGGAGTCCGAGAAAGGAGGAAATTTGGTGTGTGACTGCACTGCGGTCACAGCGAGTGGAACTTTGGGGCTCTCACTTCTGTGGTGGAAGAGATGAAGAAATAGGTGCTGTCACTGCTGTTGTGGTGTGACGGAGAAGAGGAAATTTGGGCCTGTCATTGCTGTGGTGTCACAGAGAGGAGCACTTTAGAGCTCACACTGCTATGATGTCACAGATAGGGTAACACTGGCTCTGATATTGCTGTGTTGTCACAGAGAGGAGGAAATGAGGCCTCTCCCTGCTCTGGTGTCACAGAGAGGGGGAAATCTGGGCTCTCACTGCTGTTGTATCAGTGAGGGCGTAACACTGGGGCTGTCATTGTTGTGGTGTCCCAGAGAGGATTAAATTGGAGCTCACACTTCTATGGTGTCCTAGACAGTGGAACTCTGGGCCTGACATTGCTGTGGTGTAACAGAGAGGAGGCAATTTGGGGCTGTCATTACTGTGATTTCACAGAGAGGGGAAGAGTCAGGCTGTCACTGCTGTGATTTCAGCGAGAGAGTGAAATGGAGGTAGTTCGAGCTGTGATGTTCCAGACAGGGGAATCCTGGGACTCGGAGTGCACTGCTGTCACCGAGAGCGGAACTTTGGGGCTCTCACTGCTGTGGTGTCACAGAGAGAGAAACAGTGGTGTTGTCGCTGCTGTGGTGTCTCTGAGAGGGAAACACTGGTATTGGCGAAGCAAAAACACTCGCTCGCGGTGAGAGACTTCTCCAGGGTCAAGCTGTTCAAGTATAAGCGATTTATTATAAGAGTAAAAGGAGGGGAGACCCGTGTCCGCCACCAGCCTTGGCGTCCACGTGGTCCGGGGGAGGGGAGGCAGAACAGGTAGAGCAGGGAAGGTGAGTTTGGAAGGGAGAGGGAGGGAGTAAGAGAGACAGAGGGAAAGAGCAGGGAAGGCGAGAGGGATAGGAGCAGGGAGAGAGGGCTGAGAGTTAAGAGGGGGGAGAGGGGAGAGGGGTAAAGGGAGGAGGGAAGAGAGAAGAGTAAAGAGGCAAGAGGTAAGAGTAAAGAGCAAAGAGTAAAGAGAGCGAAGTTCTTGTTACAATCCAATATATCTTTTTCTATCGTGAATATTCTAATTACCAGAAACCAATCACCAAGAGACACACCCACTAAAGAATTTACATACAACCTATGGGCTTCCCTATATTAATATACAGTGTTGCATATTATACTCTACAGAGCTTTACAAGTTCTTTCCTTGCTTCTTTACTTTTGGACTCTTCTTATCAGCAGAAGGACATTGTTTTATCAACAGGGATTCTCCACTAGCTGGCTAGGCTATTGTTCTTTGGTTAACCAGTACTCAATATCCTATAACTCAAAGCAGGCTTTCATTTCTACTTTGATTCTAGCCTTCATATTTTCACAATCTAGTACCAAACAATCACATTCATTCCCTGTTTCACCTTCCCCAACACACTGGGCCTGTCTTTGCTGTGCTGTCATGGAGAGGAGCACGTTGGAGCTCACACTGCTATGATGTCACAGGTAGGGTAACAGTGGCTCTGACATTGCTGTGGTTTCCCAGAGAAGAGGAAATTTGGGCCCTCACTGCTCTGGTGTCACACAGAGAGGTAAAGTTGGGCTCTAACTGCTATGGTGTCTCCAACAGGGTAATCCTGGGCCTAAAATTGCTGTCGTTTCAAAGAGAGGAGCAAGTTTGGGCTGTGGCTGCACTGCTGTCCCAGAGAGTGGAACTTTGGGGCTCACACTGCTCTGGTGTCCCAGAGACGGGAACATTGGAGCTGTCACTGCTGTGTTGTCACAGAGAGAGGAACACTGGAGCTCTCCCTGCTCTGGAGTCGCGGAGAGGAGGAAATTGGGCATGTCACTGCCCTGGTGTCACAGGGAATGGAAGAGCGGGGCTGTCACTGCCGTGGAGTCCGAGAAAGGAGGAAATTTGGTGTGTGACTGCACTGCGGTCACAGCGAGTGGAACTTTGGGGCTCTCACTTCTGTGGTGGAAGAGATGAAGAAATAGGTGCTGTCACTGCTGTTGTGGTGTGACGGAGAAGAGGAAATTTGGGCCTGTCATTGCTGTGGTGTCACAGAGAGGAGCACTTTGGAGCTCACACTGCTATGATGTCACAGATAGGGTAACACTGGCTCTGATATTGCTGTGTTGTCACAGAGAGGAGGAAATGAGGCCTCTCCCTGCTCTGGTGTCACAGAGAGGGGGAAATCTGGGCTCTCACTGCTGTTGTATCAGTGAGGGCGTAACACTGGGGCTGTCATTGTTGTGGTGTCCCAGAGAGGATTAAATTGGAGCTCACACTTCTATGGTGTCCTAGACAGTGGAACTCTGGGCCTGACATTGCTGTGGTGTAACAGAGAGGAGGCAATTTGGGGCTGTCATTACTGTGATTTCACAGAGAGGGGAAGAGTCAGGCTGTCACTGCTGTGATTTCAGCGAGAGAGTGAAATGGAGGTAGTTCGAGCTGTGATGTTCCAGACAGGGGAATCCTGGGACTCGGAGTGCACTGCTGTCACCGAGAGCGGAACTTTGGGGCTCTCACTGCTGTGGTGTCACAGAGAGAGAAACAGTGGTGTTGTCGCTGCTGTGGTGTCTCTGAGAGGGAAACACTGGTATTGGCGAAGCAAAAACACTCGCTCGCGGTGAGAGACTTCTCCAGGGTCAAGCTGTTCAAGTATAAGCGATTTATTATAAGAGTAAAAGGAGGGGAGACCCGTGTCCGCCACCAGCCTTGGCGTCCACGTGGTCCGGGGGAGGGGAGGCAGAACAGGTAGAGCAGGGAAGGTGAGTTTGGAAGGGAGAGGGAGGGAGTAAGAGAGACAGAGGGAAAGAGCAGGGAAGGCGAGAGGGATAGGAGCAGGGAGAGAGGGCTGAGAGTTAAGAGGGGGGAGAGGGGAGAGGGGTAAAGGGAGGAGGGAAGAGAGAAGAGTAAAGAGGCAAGAGGTAAGAGTAAAGAGCAAAGAGTAAAGAGAGCGAAGTTCTTGTTACAATCCAATATATCTTTTTCTATCGTGAATATTCTAATTACCAGAAACCAATCACCAAGAGACACACCCACTAAAGAATTTACATACAACCTATGGGCTTCCCTATATTAATATACAGTGTTGCATATTATACTCTACAGAGCTTTACAAGTTCTTTCCTTGCTTCTTTACTTTTGGACTCTTCTTATCAGCAGAAGGACATTGTTTTATCAACAGGGATTCTCCACTAGCTGGCTAGGCTATTGTTCTTTGGTTAACCAGTACTCAATATCCTATAACTCAAAGCAGGCTTTCATTTCTACTTTGATTCTAGCCTTCATATTTTCACAATCTAGTACCAAACAATCACATTCATTCCCTGTTTCACCTTCCCCAACACACTGGGCCTGTCTTTGCTGTGCTGTCATGGAGAGGAGCACGTTGGAGCTCACACTGCTATGATGTCACAGGTAGGGTAACAGTGGCTCTGACATTGCTGTGGTTTCCCAGAGAAGAGGAAATTTGGGCCCTCACTGCTCTGGTGTCACACAGAGAGGTAAAGTTGGGCTCTAACTGCTATGGTGTCTCCAACAGGGTAATCCTGGGCCTAAAATTGCTGTCGTTTCAAAGAGAGGAGCAAGTTTGGGCTGTGGCTGCACTGCTGTCCCAGAGAGTGGAACTTTGGGGCTCACACTGCTCTGGTGTCCCAGAGACGGGAACATTGGAGCTGTCACTGCTGTGTTGTCACAGAGAGAGGAACACTGGAGCTCTCCCTGCTCTGGAGTCGCGGAGAGGAGGAAATTGGGCATGTCACTGCCCTGGTGTCACAGGGAATGGAAGAGCGGGGCTGTCACTGCCGTGGAGTCCGAGAAAGGAGGAAATTTGGTGTGTGACTGCACTGCGGTCACAGCGAGTGGAACTTTGGGGCTCTCACTTCTGTGGTGGAAGAGATGAAGAAATAGGTGCTGTCACTGCTGTTGTGGTGTGACGGAGAAGAGGAAATTTGGGCCTGTCATTGCTGTGGTGTCACAGAGAGGAGCACTTTGGAGCTCACACTGCTATGATGTCACAGATAGGGTAACACTGGCTCTGATATTGCTGTGTTGTCACAGAGAGGAGGAAATGAGGCCTCTCCCTGCTCTGGTGTCACAGAGAGGGGGAAATCTGGGCTCTCACTGCTGTTGTATCAGTGAGGGCGTAACACTGGGGCTGTCATTGTTGTGGTGTCCCAGAGAGGATTAAATTGGAGCTCACACTTCTATGGTGTCCTAGACAGTGGAACTCTGGGCCTGACATTGCTGTGGTGTAACAGAGAGGAGGCAATTTGGGGCTGTCATTACTGTGATTTCACAGAGAGGGGAAGAGTCAGGCTGTCACTGCTGTGATTTCAGCGAGAGAGTGAAATGGAGGTAGTTCGAGCTGTGATGTTCCAGACAGGGGAATCCTGGGACTCGGAGTGCACTGCTGTCACCGAGAGCGGAACTTTGGGGCTCTCACTGCTGTGGTGTCACAGAGAGAGAAACAGTGGTGTTGTCGCTGCTGTGGTGTCTCTGAGAGGGAAACACTGGTATTGGCGAAGCAAAAACACTCGCTCGCGGTGAGAGACTTCTCCAGGGTCAAGCTGTTCAAGTATAAGCGATTTATTATAAGAGTAAAAGGAGGGGAGACCCGTGTCCGCCACCAGCCTTGGCGTCCACGTGGTCCGGGGGAGGGGAGGCAGAACAGGTAGAGCAGGGAAGGTGAGTTTGGAAGGGAGAGGGAGGGAGTAAGAGAGACAGAGGGAAAGAGCAGGGAAGGCGAGAGGGATAGGAGCAGGGAGAGAGGGCTGAGAGTTAAGAGGGGGGAGAGGGGAGAGGGGTAAAGGGAGGAGGGAAGAGAGAAGAGTAAAGAGGCAAGAGGTAAGAGTAAAGAGCAAAGAGTAAAGAGAGCGAAGTTCTTGTTACAATCCAATATATCTTTTTCTATCGTGAATATTCTAATTACCAGAAACCAATCACCAAGAGACACACCCACTAAAGAATTTACATACAACCTATGGGCTTCCCTATATTAATATACAGTGTTGCATATTATACTCTACAGAGCTTTACAAGTTCTTTCCTTGCTTCTTTACTTTTGGACTCTTCTTATCAGCAGAAGGACATTGTTTTATCAACAGGGATTCTCCACTAGCTGGCTAGGCTATTGTTCTTTGGTTAACCAGTACTCAATATCCTATAACTCAAAGCAGGCTTTCATTTCTACTTTGATTCTAGCCTTCATATTTTCACAATCTAGTACCAAACAATCACATTCATTCCCTGTTTCACCTTCCCCAACACACTGGGCCTGTCTTTGCTGTGCTGTCATGGAGAGGAGCACGTTGGAGCTCACACTGCTATGATGTCACAGGTAGGGTAACAGTGGCTCTGACATTGCTGTGGTTTCCCAGAGAAGAGGAAATTTGGGCCCTCACTGCTCTGGTGTCACACAGAGAGGTAAAGTTGGGCTCTAACTGCTATGGTGTCTCCAACAGGGTAATCCTGGGCCTAAAATTGCTGTCGTTTCAAAGAGAGGAGCAAGTTTGGGCTGTGGCTGCACTGCTGTCCCAGAGAGTGGAACTTTGGGGCTCACACTGCTCTGGTGTCCCAGAGACGGGAACATTGGAGCTGTCACTGCTGTGTTGTCACAGAGAGAGGAACACTGGAGCTCTCCCTGCTCTGGAGTCGCGGAGAGGAGGCAATTGGGCATGTCACTGCCCTGGTGTCACAGGGAATGGAAGAGCGGGGCTGTCACTGCCGTGGAGTCCGAGAAAGGAGGAAATTTGGTGTGTGACTGCACTGCGGTCACAGCGAGTGGAACTTTGGGGCTCTCACTTCTGTGGTGGAAGAGATGAAGAAATAGGTGCTGTCACTGCTGTTGTGGTGTGACGGAGAAGAGGAAATTTGGGCCTGTCATTGCTGTGGTGTCACAGAGAGGAGCACTTTAGAGCTCACACTGCTATGATGTCACAGATAGGGTAACACTGGCTCTGATATTGCTGTGTTGTCACAGAGAGGAGGAAATGAGGCCTCTCCCTGCTCTGGTGTCACAGAGAGGGGGAAATCTGGGCTCTCACTGCTGTTGTATCAGTGAGGGCGTAACACTGGGGCTGTCATTGTTGTGGTGTCCCAGAGAGGATTAAATTGGAGCTCACACTTCTATGGTGTCCTAGACAGTGGAACTCTGGGCCTGACATTGCTGTGGTGTAACAGAGAGGAGGCAATTTGGGGCTGTCATTACTGTGATTTCACAGAGAGGGGAAGAGTCAGGCTGTCACTGCTGTGATTTCAGCGAGAGAGTGAAATGGAGGTAGTTCGAGCTGTGATGTTCCAGACAGGGGAATCCTGGGACTCGGAGTGCACTGCTGTCACCGAGAGCGGAACTTTGGGGCTCTCACTGCTGTGGTGTCACAGAGAGAGAAACAGTGGTGTTGTCGCTGCTGTGGTGTCTCTGAGAGGGAAACACTGGTATTGGCGAAGCAAAAACACTCGCTCGCGGTGAGAGACTTCTCCAGGGTCAAGCTGTTCAAGTATAAGCGATTTATTATAAGAGTAAAAGGAGGGGAGACCCGTGTCCGCCACCAGCCTTGGCGTCCACGTGGTCCGGGGGAGGGGAGGCAGAACAGGTAGAGCAGGGAAGGTGAGTTTGGAAGGGAGAGGGAGGGAGTAAGAGAGACAGAGGGAAAGAGCAGGGAAGGCGAGAGGGATAGGAGCAGGGAGAGAGGGCTGAGAGTTAAGAGGGGGGAGAGGGGAGAGGGGTAAAGGGAGGAGGGAAGAGAGAAGAGTAAAGAGGCAAGAGGTAAGAGTAAAGAGCAAAGAGTAAAGAGAGCGAAGTTCTTGTTACAATCCAATATATCTTTTTCTATCGTGAATATTCTAATTACCAGAAACCAATCACCAAGAGACACACCCACTAAAGAATTTACATACAACCTATGGGCTTCCCTATATTAATATACAGTGTTGCATATTATACTCTACAGAGCTTTACAAGTTCTTTCCTTGCTTCTTTACTTTTGGACTCTTCTTATCAGCAGAAGGACATTGTTTTATCAACAGGGATTCTCCACTAGCTGGCTAGGCTATTGTTCTTTGGTTAACCAGTACTCAATATCCTATAACTCAAAGCAGGCTTTCATTTCTACTTTGATTCTAGCCTTCATATTTTCACAATCTAGTACCAAACAATCACATTCATTCCCTGTTTCACCTTCCCCAACACACTGGGCCTGTCTTTGCTGTACTGTCATGGAGAGGAGCACGTTGGAGCTCACACTGCTATGATGTCACAGGTAGGGTAACAGTGGCTGTGACATTGCTGTGGTTTCCCAGAGAAGAGGAAATTTGGGCCCTCACTGCTCTGGTGTCACACAGAGAGGTAAAGTTGGGCTCTAACTGCTATGGTGTCTCCAACAGGGTAATCCTGGGCCTAAAATTGCTGTCGTTTCAAAGAGAGGAGCAAGTTTGGGCTGTGGCTGCACTGCTGTCCCAGAGAGTGGAACTTTGGGGCTCACACTGCTCTGGTGTCCCAGAGACGGGAACATTGGAGCTGTCACTGCTGTGTTGTCACAGAGAGAGGAACACTGGAGCTCTCCCTGCTCTGGAGTCGCGGAGAGGAGGAAATTGGGCATGTCACTGCCCTGGTGTCACAGGGAATGGAAGAGCGGGGCTGTCACTGCCGTGGAGTCCGAGAAAGGAGGAAATTTGGTGTGTGACTGCACTGCGGTCACAGCGAGTGGAACTTTGGGGCTCTCACTTCTGTGGTGGAAGAGATGAAGAAATAGGTGCTGTCACTGCTGTTGTGGTGTGACGGAGAAGAGGAAATTTGGGCCTGTCATTGCTGTGGTGTCACAGAGAGGAGCACTTTGGAGCTCACACTGCTATGATGTCACAGATAGGGTAACACTGGCTCTGATATTGCTGTGTTGTCACAGAGAGGAGGAAATGAGGCCTCTCCCTGCTCTGGTGTCACAGAGAGGGGGAAATCTGGGCTCTCACTGCTGTTGTATCAGTGAGGGCGTAACACTGGGGCTGTCATTGTTGTGGTGTCCCAGAGAGGATTAAATTGGAGCTCACACTTCTATGGTGTCCTAGACAGTGGAACTCGGGGCCTGACATTGCTGTGGTGTAACAGAGAGGAGGCAATTTGGGGCTGTCATTACTGTGATTTCACAGAGAGGGGAAGAGTCAGGCTGTCACTGCTGTGATTTCAGCGAGAGAGTGAAATGGAGGTAGTTCGAGCTGTGATGTTCCAGACAGGGGAATCCTGGGACTCGGAGTGCACTGCTGTCACCGAGAGCGGAACTTTGGGGCTCTCACTGCTGTGGTGTCACAGAGAGAGAAACAGTGGTGTTGTCGCTGCTGTGGTGTCTCTGAGAGGGAAACACTGGTATTGGCGAAGCAAAAACACTCGCTCGCGGTGAGAGACTTCTCCAGGGTCAAGCTGTTCAAGTATAAGCGATTTATTATAAGAGTAAAAGGAGGGGAGACCCGTGTCCGCCACCAGCCTTGGCGTCCACGTGGTCCGGGGGAGGGGAGGCAGAACAGGTAGAGCAGGGAAGGTGAGTTTGGAAGGGAGAGGGAGGGAGTAAGAGAGACAGAGGGAAAGAGCAGGGAAGGCGAGAGGGATAGGAGCAGGGAGAGAGGGCTGAGAGTTAAGAGGGGGGAGAGGGGAGAGGGGTAAAGGGAGGAGGGAAGAGAGAAGAGTAAAGAGGCAAGAGGTAAGAGTAAAGAGCAAAGAGTAAAGAGAGCGAAGTTCTTGTTACAATCCAATATATCTTTTTCTATCGTGAATATTCTAATTACCAGAAACCAATCACCAAGAGACACACCCACTAAAGAATTTACATACAACCTATGGGCTTCCCTATATTAATATACAGTGTTGCATATTATACTCTACAGAGCTTTACAAGTTCTTTCCTTGCTTCTTTACTTTTGGACTCTTCTTATCAGCAGAAGGACATTGTTTTATCAACAGGGATTCTCCACTAGCTGGCTAGGCTATTGTTCTTTGGTTAACCAGTACTCAATATCCTATAACTCAAAGCAGGCTTTCATTTCTACTTTGATTCTAGCCTTCATATTTTCACAATCTAGTACCAAACAATCACATTCATTCCCTGTTTCACCTTCCCCAACACACTGGGCCTGTCTTTGCTGTGCTGTCATGGAGAGGAGCACGTTGGAGCTCACACTGCTATGATGTCACAGGTAGGGTAACAGTGGCTCTGACATTGCTGTGGTTTCCCAGAGAAGAGGAAATTTGGGCCCTCACTGCTCTGGTGTCACACAGAGAGGTAAAGTTGGGCTCTAACTGCTATGGTGTCTCCAACAGGGTAATCCTGGGCCTAAAATTGCTGTCGTTTCAAAGAGAGGAGCAAGTTTGGGCTGTGGCTGCACTGCTGTCCCAGAGAGTGGAACTTTGGGGCTCACACTGCTCTGGTGTCCCAGAGACGGGAACATTGGAGCTGTCACTGCTGTGTTGTCACAGAGAGAGGAACACTGGAGCTCTCCCTGCTCTGGAGTCGCGGAGAGGAGGAAATTGGGCATGTCACTGCCCTGGTGTCACAGGGAATGGAAGAGCGGGGCTGTCACTGCCGTGGAGTCCGAGAAAGGAGGAAATTTGGTGTGTGACTGCACTGCGGTCACAGCGAGTGGAACTTTGGGGCTCTCACTTCTGTGGTGGAAGAGATGAAGAAATAGGTGCTGTCACTGCTGTTGTGGTGTGACGGAGAAGAGGAAATTTGGGCCTGTCATTGCTGTGGTGTCACAGAGAGGAGCACTTTGGAGCTCACACTGCTATGATGTCACAGATAGGGTAACACTGGCTCTGATATTGCTGTGTTGTCACAGAGAGGAGGAAATGAGGCCTCTCCCTGCTCTGGTGTCACAGAGAGGGGGAAATCTGGGCTCTCACTGCTGTTGTATCAGTGAGGGCGTAACACTGGGGCTGTCATTGTTGTGGTGTCCCAGAGAGGATTAAATTGGAGCTCACACTTCTATGGTGTCCTAGACAGTGGAACTCGGGGCCTGACATTGCTGTGGTGTAACAGAGAGGAGGCAATTTGGGGCTGTCATTACTGTGATTTCACAGAGAGGGGAAGAGTCAGGCTGTCACTGCTGTGATTTCAGCGAGAGAGTGAAATGGAGGTAGTTCGAGCTGTGATGTTCCAGACAGGGGAATCCTGGGACTCGGAGTGCACTGCTGTCACCGAGAGCGGAACTTTGGGGCTCTCACTGCTGTGGTGTCACAGAGAGAGAAACAGTGGTGTTGTCGCTGCTGTGGTGTCTCTGAGAGGGAAACACTGGTATTGGCGAAGCAAAAACACTCGCTCGCGGTGAGAGACTTCTCCAGGGTCAAGCTGTTCAAGTATAAGCGATTTATTATAAGAGTAAAAGGAGGGGAGACCCGTGTCCGCCACCAGCCTTGGCGTCCACGTGGTCCGGGGGAGGGGAGGCAGAACAGGTAGAGCAGGGAAGGTGAGTTTGGAAGGGAGAGGGAGGGAGTAAGAGAGACAGAGGGAAAGAGCAGGGAAGGCGAGAGGGATAGGAGCAGGGAGAGAGGGCTGAGAGTTAAGAGGGGGGAGAGGGGAGAGGGGTAAAGGGAGGAGGGAAGAGAGAAGAGTAAAGAGGCAAGAGGTAAGAGTAAAGAGCAAAGAGTAAAGAGAGCGAAGTTCTTGTTACAATCCAATATATCTTTTTCTATCGTGAATATTCTAATTACCAGAAACCAATCACCAAGAGACACACCCACTAAAGAATTTACATACAACCTATGGGCTTCCCTATATTAATATACAGTGTTGCATATTATACTCTACAGAGCTTTACAAGTTCTTTCCTTGCTTCTTTACTTTTGGACTCTTCTTATCAGCAGAAGGACATTGTTTTATCAACAGGGATTCTCCACTAGCTGGCTAGGCTATTGTTCTTTGGTTAACCAGTACTCAATATCCTATAATTCAAAGCAGGCTTTCATTTCTACTTTGATTCTAGCCTTCATATTTTCACAATCTAGTACCAAACAATCACATTCATTCCCTGTTTCACCTTCCCCAACACACTGGGCCTGTCTTTGCTGTGCTGTCATGGAGAGGAGCACGTTGGAGCTCACACTGCTATGATGTCACAGGTAGGGTAACAGTGGCTGTGACATTGCTGTGGTTTCCCAGAGAAGAGGAAATTTGGGCCCTCACTGCTCTGGTGTCACACAGAGAGGTAAAGTTGGGCTCTAACTGCTATGGTGTCTCCAACAGGGTAATCCTGGGCCTAAAATTGCTGTCGTTTCAAAGAGAGGAGCAAGTTTGGGCTGTGGCTGCACTGCTGTCCCAGAGAGTGGAACTTTGGGGCTCACACTGCTCTGGTGTCCCAGAGACGGGAACATTGGAGCTGTCACTGCTGTGTTGTCACAGAGAGAGGAACACTGGAGCTCTCCCTGCTCTGGAGTCGCGGAGAGGAGGAAATTGGGCATGTCACTGCCCTGGTGTCACAGGGAATGGAAGAGCGGGGCTGTCACTGCCGTGGAGTCCGAGAAAGGAGGAAATTTGGTGTGTGACTGCACTGCGGTCACAGCGAGTGGAACTTTGGGGCTCTCACTTCTGTGGTGGAAGAGATGAAGAAATAGGTGCTGTCACTGCTGTTGTGGTGTGACGGAGAAGAGGAAATTTGGGCCTGTCATTGCTGTGGTGTCACAGAGAGGAGCACTTTAGAGCTCACACTGCTATGATGTCACAGATAGGGTAACACTGGCTCTGATATTGCTGTGTTGTCACAGAGAGGAGGAAATGAGGCCTCTCCCTGCTCTGGTGTCACAGAGAGGGGGAAATCTGGGCTCTCACTGCTGTTGTATCAGTGAGGGCGTAACACTGGGGCTGTCATTGTTGTGGTGTCCCAGAGAGGATTAAATTGGAGCTCACACTTCTATGGTGTCCTAGACAGTGGAACTCTGGGCCTGACATTGCTGTGGTGTAACAGAGAGGAGGCAATTTGGGGCTGTCATTACTGTGATTTCACAGAGAGGGGAAGAGTCAGGCTGTCACTGCTGTGATTTCAGCGAGAGAGTGAAATGGAGGTAGTTCGAGCTGTGATGTTCCAGACAGGGGAATCCTGGGACTCGGAGTGCACTGCTGTCACCGAGAGCGGAACTTTGGGGCTCTCACTGCTGTGGTGTCACAGAGAGAGAAACAGTGGTGTTGTCGCTGCTGTGGTGTCTCTGAGAGGGAAACACTGGTATTGGCGAAGCAAAAACACTCGCTCGCGGTGAGAGACTTCTCCAGGGTCAAGCTGTTCAAGTATAAGCGATTTATTATAAGAGTAAAAGGAGGGGAGACCCGTGTCCGCCACCAGCCTTGGCGTCCACGTGGTCCGGGGGAGGGGAGGCAGAACAGGTAGAGCAGGGAAGGTGAGTTTGGAAGGGAGAGGGAGGGAGTAAGAGAGACAGAGGGAAAGAGCAGGGAAGGCGAGAGGGATAGGAGCAGGGAGAGAGGGCTGAGAGTTAAGAGGGGGGAGAGGGGAGAGGGGTAAAGGGAGGAGGGAAGAGAGAAGAGTAAAGAGGCAAGAGGTAAGAGTAAAGAGCAAAGAGTAAAGAGAGCGAAGTTCTTGTTACAATCCAATATATCTTTTTCTATCGTGAATATTCTAATTACCAGAAACCAATCACCAAGAGACACACCCACTAAAGAATTTACATACAACCTATGGGCTTCCCTATATTAATATACAGTGTTGCATATTATACTCTACAGAGCTTTACAAGTTCTTTCCTTGCTTCTTTACTTTTGGACTCTTCTTATCAGCAGAAGGACATTGTTTTATCAACAGGGATTCTCCACTAGCTGGCTAGGCTATTGTTCTTTGGTTAACCAGTACTCAATATCCTATAATTCAAAGCAGGCTTTCATTTCTACTTTGATTCTAGCCTTCATATTTTCACAATCTAGTACCAAACAATCACATTCATTCCCTGTTTCACCTTCCCCAACACACTGGGCCTGTCTTTGCTGTGCTGTCATGGAGAGGAGCACGTTGGAGCTCACACTGCTATGATGTCACAGGTAGGGTAACAGTGGCTGTGACATTGCTGTGGTTTCCCAGAGAAGAGGAAATTTGGGCCCTCACTGCTCTGGTGTCACACAGAGAGGTAAAGTTGGGCTCTAACTGCTATGGTGTCTCCAACAGGGTAATCCTGGGCCTAAAATTGCTGTCGTTTCAAAGAGAGGAGCAAGTTTGGGCTGTGGCTGCACTGCTGTCCCAGAGAGTGGAACTTTGGGGCTCACACTGCTCTGGTGTCCCAGAGACGGGAACATTGGAGCTGTCACTGCTGTGTTGTCACAGAGAGAGGAACACTGGAGCTCTCCCTGCTCTGGAGTCGCGGAGAGGAGGAAATTGGGCATGTCACTGCCCTGGTGTCACAGGGAATGGAAGAGCGGGGCTGTCACTGCCGTGGAGTCCGAGAAAGGAGGAAATTTGGTGTGTGACTGCACTGCGGTCACAGCGAGTGGAACTTTGGGGCTCTCACTTCTGTGGTGGAAGAGATGAAGAAATAGGTGCTGTCACTGCTGTTGTGGTGTGACGGAGAAGAGGAAATTTGGGCCTGTCATTGCTGTGGTGTCACAGAGAGGAGCACTTTGGAGCTCACACTGCTATGATGTCACAGATAGGGTAACACTGGCTCTGATATTGCTGTGTTGTCACAGAGAGGAGGAAATGAGGCCTCTCCCTGCTCTGGTGTCACAGAGAGGGGGAAATCTGGGCTCTCACTGCTGTTGTATCAGTGAGGGCGTAACACTGGGGCTGTCATTGTTGTGGTGTCCCAGAGAGGATTAAATTGGAGCTCACACTTCTATGGTGTCCTAGACAGTGGAACTCGGGGCCTGACATTGCTGTGGTGTAACAGAGAGGAGGCAATTTGGGGCTGTCATTACTGTGATTTCACAGAGAGGGGAAGAGTCAGGCTGTCACTGCTGTGATTTCAGCGAGAGAGTGAAATGGAGGTAGTTCGAGCTGTGATGTTCCAGACAGGGGAATCCTGGGACTCGGAGTGCACTGCTGTCACCGAGAGCGGAACTTTGGGGCTCTCACTGCTGTGGTGTCACAGAGAGAGAAACAGTGGTGTTGTCGCTGCTGTGGTGTCTCTGAGAGGGAAACACTGGTATTGGCGAAGCAAAAACACTCGCTCGCGGTGAGAGACTTCTCCAGGGTCAAGCTGTTCAAGTATAAGCGATTTATTATAAGAGTAAAAGGAGGGGAGACCCGTGTCCGCCACCAGCCTTGGCGTCCACGTGGTCCGGGGGAGGGGAGGCAGAACAGGTAGAGCAGGGAAGGTGAGTTTGGAAGGGAGAGGGAGGGAGTAAGAGAGACAGAGGGAAAGAGCAGGGAAGGCGAGAGGGATAGGAGCAGGGAGAGAGGGCTGAGAGTTAAGAGGGGGGAGAGGGGAGAGGGGTAAAGGGAGGAGGGAAGAGAGAAGAGTAAAGAGGCAAGAGGTAAGAGTAAAGAGCAAAGAGTAAAGAGAGCGAAGTTCTTGTTACAATCCAATATATCTTTTTCTATCGTGAATATTCTAATTACCAGAAACCAATCACCAAGAGACACACCCACTAAAGAATTTACATACAACCTATGGGCTTCCCTATATTAATATACAGTGTTGCATATTATACTCTACAGAGCTTTACAAGTTCTTTCCTTGCTTCTTTACTTTTGGACTCTTCTTATCAGCAGAAGGACATTGTTTTATCAACAGGGATTCTCCACTAGCTGGCTAGGCTATTGTTCTTTGGTTAACCAGTACTCAATATCCTATAACTCAAAGCAGGCTTTCATTTCTACTTTGATTCTAGCCTTCATATTTTCACAATCTAGTACCAAACAATCACATTCATTCCCTGTTTCACCTTCCCCAACACACTGGGCCTGTCTTTGCTGTGCTGTCATGGAGAGGAGCACGTTGGAGCTCACACTGCTATGATGTCACAGGTAGGGTAACAGTGGCTCTGACATTGCTGTGGTTTCCCAGAGAAGAGGAAATTTGGGCCCTCACTGCTCTGGTGTCACACAGAGAGGTAAAGTTGGGCTCTAACTGCTATGGTGTCTCCAACAGGGTAATCCTGGGCCTAAAATTGCTGTCGTTTCAAAGAGAGGAGCAAGTTTGGGCTGTGGCTGCACTGCTGTCCCAGAGAGTGGAACTTTGGGGCTCACACTGCTCTGGTGTCCCAGAGACGGGAACATTGGAGCTGTCACTGCTGTGTTGTCACAGAGAGAGGAACACTGGAGCTCTCCCTGCTCTGGAGTCGCGGAGAGGAGGAAATTGGGCATGTCACTGCCCTGGTGTCACAGGGAATGGAAGAGCGGGGCTGTCACTGCCGTGGAGTCCGAGAAAGGAGGAAATTTGGTGTGTGACTGCACTGCGGTCACAGCGAGTGGAACTTTGGGGCTCTCACTTCTGTGGTGGAAGAGATGAAGAAATAGGTGCTGTCACTGCTGTTGTGGTGTGACGGAGAAGAGGAAATTTGGGCCTGTCATTGCTGTGGTGTCACAGAGAGGAGCACTTTAGAGCTCACACTGCTATGATGTCACAGATAGGGTAACACTGGCTCTGATATTGCTGTGTTGTCACAGAGAGGAGGAAATGAGGCCTCTCCCTGCTCTGGTGTCACAGAGAGGGGGAAATCTGGGCTCTCACTGCTGTTGTATCAGTGAGGGCGTAACACTGGGGCTGTCATTGTTGTGGTGTCCCAGAGAGGATTAAATTGGAGCTCACACTTCTATGGTGTCCTAGACAGTGGAACTCTGGGCCTGACATTGCTGTGGTGTAACAGAGAGGAGGCAATTTGGGGCTGTCATTACT
Organism: Cyanistes caeruleus; assembly: GCF_971803275.1. Lineage (NCBI taxonomy): Eukaryota > Metazoa > Chordata > Aves > Passeriformes > Paridae > Cyanistes > Cyanistes caeruleus. The sequence goes on from NC_141703.1 coordinate 118,509,567, forward strand.
GTGATTTCACAGAGAGGGGAAGAGTCAGGCTGTCACTGCTGTGATTTCAGCGAGAGAGTGAAATGGAGGTAGTTCGAGCTGTGATGTTCCAGACAGGGGAATCCTGGGACTCGGAGTGCACTGCTGTCACCGAGAGCGGAACTTTGGGGCTCTCACTGCTGTGGTGTCACAGAGAGAGAAACAGTGGTGTTGTCGCTGCTGTGGTGTCTCTGAGAGGGAAACACTGGTATTGGCGAAGCAAAAACACTCGCTCGCGGTGAGAGACTTCTCCAGGGTCAAGCTGTTCAAGTATAAGCGATTTATTATAAGAGTAAAAGGAGGGGAGACCCGTGTCCGCCACCAGCCTTGGCGTCCACGTGGTCCGGGGGAGGGGAGGCAGAACAGGTAGAGCAGGGAAGGTGAGTTTGGAAGGGAGAGGGAGGGAGTAAGAGAGACAGAGGGAAAGAGCAGGGAAGGCGAGAGGGATAGGAGCAGGGAGAGAGGGCTGAGAGTTAAGAGGGGGGAGAGGGGAGAGGGGTAAAGGGAGGAGGGAAGAGAGAAGAGTAAAGAGGCAAGAGGTAAGAGTAAAGAGCAAAGAGTAAAGAGAGCGAAGTTCTTGTTACAATCCAATATATCTTTTTCTATCGTGAATATTCTAATTACCAGAAACCAATCACCAAGAGACACACCCACTAAAGAATTTACATACAACCTATGGGCTTCCCTATATTAATATACAGTGTTGCATATTATACTCTACAGAGCTTTACAAGTTCTTTCCTTGCTTCTTTACTTTTGGACTCTTCTTATCAGCAGAAGGACATTGTTTTATCAACAGGGATTCTCCACTAGCTGGCTAGGCTATTGTTCTTTGGTTAACCAGTACTCAATATCCTATAACTCAAAGCAGGCTTTCATTTCTACTTTGATTCTAGCCTTCATATTTTCACAATCTAGTATCAAACAATCACATTCATTCCCTGTTTCACCTTCCCCAACACACTGGGCCTGTCTTTGCTGTGCTGTCATGGAGAGGAGCACGTTGGAGCTCACACTGCTATGATGTCACAGGTAGGGTAACAGTGGCTCTGACATTGCTGTGGTTTCCCAGAGAAGAGGAAATTTGGGCCCTCACTGCTCTGGTGTCACACAGAGAGGTAAAGTTGGGCTCTAACTGCTATGGTGTCTCCAACAGGGTAATCCTGGGCCTAAAATTGCTGTCGTTTCAAAGAGAGGAGCAAGTTTGGGCTGTGGCTGCACTGCTGTCCCAGAGAGTGGAACTTTGGGGCTCACACTGCTCTGGTGTCCCAGAGACGGGAACATTGGAGCTGTCACTGCTGTGTTGTCACAGAGAGAGGAACACTGGAGCTCTCCCTGCTCTGGAGTCGCGGAGAGGAGGCAATTGGGCATGTCACTGCCCTGGTGTCACAGGGAATGGAAGAGCGGGGCTGTCACTGCCGTGGAGTCCGAGAAAGGAGGAAATTTGGTGTGTGACTGCACTGCGGTCACAGCGAGTGGAACTTTGGGGCTCTCACTTCTGTGGTGGAAGAGATGAAGAAATAGGTGCTGTCACTGCTGTTGTGGTGTGACGGAGAAGAGGAAATTTGGGCCTGTCATTGCTGTGGTGTCACAGAGAGGAGCACTTTGGAGCTCACACTGCTATGATGTCACAGATAGGGTAACACTGGCTCTGATATTGCTGTGTTGTCACAGAGAGGAGGAAATGAGGCCTTTCCCTGCTCTGGTGTCACAGAGAGGGGGAAATCTGGGCTCTCACTGCTGTTGTATCAGTGAGGGCGTAACACTGGGGCTGTCATTGTTGTGGTGTCCCAGAGAGGATTAAATTGGAGCTCACACTTCTACGGTGTCCTAGACAGTGGAACTCTGGGCCTGACATTGCTGTGGTGTAACAGAGAGGAGGCAATTTGGGGCTGTCATTACTGTGATTTCACAGAGAGGGGAAGAGTCAGGCTGTCACTGCTGTGATTTCAGCGAGAGAGTGAAATGGAGGTAGTTCGAGCTGTGATGTTCCAGACAGGGGAATCCTGGGACTCGGAGTGCACTGCTGTCACCGAGAGCGGAACTTTGGGGCTCTCACTGCTGTGGTGTCACAGAGAGAGAAACAGTGGTGTTGTCGCTGCTGTGGTGTCTCTGAGAGGGAAACACTGGTATTGGCGAAGCAAAAACACTCGCTCGCGGTGAGAGACTTCTCCAGGGTCAAGCTGTTCAAGTATAAGCGATTTATTATAAGAGTAAAAGGAGGGGAGACCCGTGTCCGCCACCAGCCTTGGCGTCCACGTGGTCCGGGGGAGGGGAGGCAGAACAGGTAGAGCAGGGAAGGTGAGTTTGGAAGGGAGAGGGAGGGAGTAAGAGAGACAGAGGGAAAGAGCAGGGAAGGCGAGAGGGATAGGAGCAGGGAGAGAGGGCTGAGAGTTAAGAGGGGGGAGAGGGGAGAGGGGTAAAGGGAGGAGGGAAGAGAGAAGAGTAAAGAGGCAAGAGGTAAGAGTAAAGAGCAAAGAGTAAAGAGAGCGAAGTTCTTGTTACAATCCAATATATCTTTTTCTATCGTGAATATTCTAATTACCAGAAACCAATCACCAAGAGACACACCCACTAAAGAATTTACATACAACCTATGGGCTTCCCTATATTAATATACAGTGTTGCATATTATACTCTACAGAGCTTTACAAGTTCTTTCCTTGCTTCTTTACTTTTGGACTCTTCTTATCAGCAGAAGGACATTGTTTTATCAACAGGGATTCTCCACTAGCTGGCTAGGCTATTGTTCTTTGGTTAACCAGTACTCAATATCCTATAACTCAAAGCAGGCTTTCATTTCTACTTTGATTCTAGCCTTCATATTTTCACAATCTAGTACCAAACAATCACATTCATTCCCTGTTTCACCTTCCCCAACACACTGGGCCTGTCTTTGCTGTGCTGTCATGGAGAGGAGCACGTTGGAGCTCACACTGCTATGATGTCACAGGTAGGGTAACAGTGGCTCTGACATTGCTGTGGTTTCCCAGAGAAGAGGAAATTTGGGCCCTCACTGCTCTGGTGTCACACAGAGAGGTAAAGTTGGGCTCTAACTGCTATGGTGTCTCCAACAGGGTAATCGTGGGCCTAAAATTGCTGTCGTTTCAAAGAGAGGAGCAAGTTTGGGCTGTGGCTGCACTGCTGTCCCAGAGAGTGGAACTTTGGGGCTCACACTGCTCTGGTGTCCCAGAGACGGGAACATTGGAGCTGTCACTGCTGTGTTGTCACAGAGAGAGGAACACTGGAGCTCTCCCTGCTCTGGAGTCGCGGAGAGGAGGCAATTGGGCATGTCACTGCCCTGGTGTCACAGGGAATGGAAGAGCGGGGCTGTCACTGCCGTGGAGTCCGAGAAAGGAGGAAATTTGGTGTGTGACTGCACTGCGGTCACAGCGAGTGGAACTTTGGGGCTCTCACTTCTGTGGTGGAAGAGATGAAGAAATAGGTGCTGTCACTGCTGTTGTGGTGTGAAGGAGAAGAGGAAATTTGGGCCTGTCATTGCTGTGGTGTCACAGAGAGGAGCACTTTGGAGCTCACACTGCTATGATGTCACAGATAGGGTAACACTGGCTCTGATATTGCTGTGTTGTCACAGAGAGGAGGAAATGAGGCCTCTCCCTGCTCTGGTGTCACAGAGAGGGGGAAATCTGGGCTCTCACTGCTGTTGTATCAGTGAGGGCGTAACACTGGGGCTGTCATTGTTGTGGTGTCCCAGAGAGGATTAAATTGGAGCTCACACTTCTATGGTGTCCTAGACAGTGGAACTCTGGGCCTGACATTGCTGTGGTGTAACAGAGAGGAGGCAATTTGGGGCTGTCATTACTGTGATTTCACAGAGAGGGGAAGAGTCAGGCTGTCACTGCTGTGATTTCAGCGAGAGAGTGAAATGGAGGTAGTTCGAGCTGTGATGTTCCAGACAGGGGAATCCTGGGACTCGGAGTGCACTGCTGTCACCGAGAGCGGAACTTTGGGGCTCTCACTGCTGTGGTGTCACAGAGAGAGAAACAGTGGTGTTGTCGCTGCTGTGGTGTCTCTGAGAGGGAAACACTGGTATTGGCGAAGCAAAAACACTCGCTCGCGGTGAGAGACTTCTCCAGGGTCAAGCTGTTCAAGTATAAGCGATTTATTATAAGAGTAAAAGGAGGGGAGACCCGTGTCCGCCACCAGCCTTGGCGTCCACGTGGTCCGGGGGAGGGGAGGCAGAACAGGTAGAGCAGGGAAGGTGAGTTTGGAAGGGAGAGGGAGGGAGTAAGAGAGACAGAGGGAAAGAGCAGGGAAGGCGAGAGGGATAGGAGCAGGGAGAGAGGGCTGAGAGTTAAGAGGGGGGAGAGGGGAGAGGGGTAAAGGGAGGAGGGAAGAGAGAAGAGTAAAGAGGCAAGAGGTAAGAGTAAAGAGCAAAGAGTAAAGAGAGCGAAGTTCTTGTTACAATCCAATATATCTTTTTCTATCGTGAATATTCTAATTACCAGAAACCAATCACCAAGAGACACACCCACTAAAGAATTTACATACAACCTATGGGCTTCCCTATATTAATATACAGTGTTGCATATTATACTCTACAGAGCTTTACAAGTTCTTTCCTTGCTTCTTTACTTTTGGCCTCTTCTTATCAGCAGAAGGACATTGTTTTATCAACAGGGATTCTCCACTAGCTGGCTAGGCTATTGTTCTTTGGTTAACCAGTACTCAATATCCTATAACTCAAAGCAGGCTTTCATTTCTACTTTGATTCTAGCCTTCATATTTTCACAATCTAGTATCAAACAATCACATTCATTCCCTGTTTCACCTTCCCCAACACACTGGGCCTGTCTTTGCTGTGCTGTCATGGAGAGGAGCACGTTGGAGCTCACACTGCTATGATGTCACAGGTAGGGTAACAGTGGCTCTGACATTGCTGTGGTTTCCCAGAGAAGAGGAAATTTGGGCCCTCACTGCTCTGGTGTCACACAGAGAGGTAAAGTTGGGCTCTAACTGCTATGGTGTCTCCAACAGGGTAATCCTGGGCCTAAAATTGCTGTCGTTTCAAAGAGAGGAGCAAGTTTGGGCTGTGGCTGCACTGCTGTCCCAGAGAGTGGAACTTTGGGGCTCACACTGCTCTGGTGTCCCAGAGACGGGAACATTGGAGCTGTCACTGCTGTGTTGTCACAGAGAGAGGAACACTGGAGCTCTCCCTGCTCTGGAGTCGCGGAGAGGAGGCAATTGGGCATGTCACTGCCCTGGTGTCACAGGGAATGGAAGAGCGGGGCTGTCACTGCCGTGGAGTCCGAGAAAGGAGGAAATTTGGTGTGTGACTGCACTGCAGTCACAGCGAGTGGAACTTTGGGGCTCTCACTTCTGTGGTGGAAGAGATGAAGAAATAGGTGCTGTCACTGCTGTTGTGGTGTGACGGAGAAGAGGAAATTTGGGCCTGTCATTGCTGTGGTGTCACAGAGAGGAGCACTTTGGAGCTCACACTGCTATGATGTCACAGATAGGGTAACACTGGCTCTGATATTGCTGTGTTGTCACAGAGAGGAGGAAATGAGGCCTTTCCCTGCTCTGGTGTCACAGAGAGGGGGAAATCTGGGCTCTCACTGCTGTTGTATCAGTGAGGGCGTAACACTGGGGCTGTCATTGTTGTGGTGTCCCAGAGAGGATTAAATTGGAGCTCACACTTCTACGGTGTCCTAGACAGTGGAACTCTGGGCCTGACATTGCTGTGGTGTAACAGAGAGGAGGCAATTTGGGGCTGTCATTACTGTGATTTCACAGAGAGGGGAAGAGTCAGGCTGTCACTGCTGTGATTTCAGCGAGAGAGTGAAATGGAGGTAGTTCGAGCTGTGATGTTCCAGACAGGGGAATCCTGGGACTCGGAGTGCACTGCTGTCACCGAGAGCGGAACTTTGGGGCTCTCACTGCTGTGGTGTCACAGAGAGAGAAACAGTGGTGTTGTCGCTGCTGTGGTGTCTCTGAGAGGGAAACACTGGTATTGGCGAAGCAAAAACACTCGCTCGCGGTGAGAGACTTCTCCAGGGTCAAGCTGTTCAAGTATAAGCGATTTATTATAAGAGTAAAAGGAGGGGAGACCCGTGTCCGCCACCAGCCTTGGCGTCCACGTGGTCCGGGGGAGGGGAGGCAGAACAGGTAGAGCAGGGAAGGTGAGTTTGGAAGGGAGAGGGAGGGAGTAAGAGAGACAGAGGGAAAGAGCAGGGAAGGCGAGAGGGATAGGAGCAGGGAGAGAGGGCTGAGAGTTAAGAGGGGGGAGAGGGGAGAGGGGTAAAGGGAGGAGGGAAGAGAGAAGAGTAAAGAGGCAAGAGGTAAGAGTAAAGAGCAAAGAGTAAAGAGAGCGAAGTTCTTGTTACAATCCAATATATCTTTTTCTATCGTGAATATTCTAATTACCAGAAACCAATCACCAAGAGACACACCCACTAAAGAATTTACATACAACCTATGGGCTTCCCTATATTAATATACAGTGTTGCATATTATACTCTACAGAGCTTTACAAGTTCTTTCCTTGCTTCTTTACTTTTGGACTCTTCTTATCAGCAGAAGGACATTGTTTTATCAACAGGGATTCTCCACTAGCTGGCTAGGCTATTGTTCTTTGGTTAACCAGTACTCAATATCCTATAACTCAAAGCAGGCTTTCATTTCTACTTTGATTCTAGCCTTCATATTTTCACAATCTAGTACCAAACAATCACATTCATTCCCTGTTTCACCTTCCCCAACACACTGGGCCTGTCTTTGCTGTGCTGTCATGGAGAGGAGCACGTTGGAGCTCACACTGCTATGATGTCACAGGTAGGGTAACAGTGGCTCTGACATTGCTGTGGTTTCCCAGAGAAGAGGAAATTTGGGCCCTCACTGCTCTGGTGTCACACAGAGAGGTAAAGTTGGGCTCTAACTGCTATGGTGTCTCCAACAGGGTAATCCTGGGCCTAAAATTGCTGTCGTTTCAAAGAGAGGAGCAAGTTTGGGCTGTGGCTGCACTGCTGTCCCAGAGAGTGGAACTTTGGGGCTCACACTGCTCTGGTGTCCCAGAGACGGGAACATTGGAGCTGTCACTGCTGTGTTGTCACAGAGAGAGGAACACTGGAGCTCTCCCTGCTCTGGAGTCGCGGAGAGGAGGCAATTGGGCATGTCACTGCCCTGGTGTCACAGGGAATGGAAGAGCGGGGCTGTCACTGCCGTGGAGTCCGAGAAAGGAGGAAATTTGGTGTGTGACTGCACTGCGGTCACAGCGAGTGGAACTTTGGGGCTCTCACTTCTGTGGTGGAAGAGATGAAGAAATAGGTGCTGTCACTGCTGTTGTGGTGTGAAGGAGAAGAGGAAATTTGGGCCTGTCATTGCTGTGGTGTCACAGAGAGGAGCACTTTGGAGCTCACACTGCTATGATGTCACAGATAGGGTAACACTGGCTCTGATATTGCTGTGTTGTCACAGAGAGGAGGAAATGAGGCCTCTCCCTGCTCTGGTGTCACAGAGAGGGGGAAATCTGGGCTCTCACTGCTGTTGTATCAGTGAGGGCGTAACACTGGGGCTGTCATTGTTGTGGTGTCCCAGAGAGGATTAAATTGGAGCTCACACTTCTATGGTGTCCTAGACAGTGGAACTCTGGGCCTGACATTGCTGTGGTGTAACAGAGAGGAGGCAATTTGGGGCTGTCATTACTGTGATTTCACAGAGAGGGGAAGAGTCAGGCTGTCACTGCTGTGATTTCAGCGAGAGAGTGAAATGGAGGTAGTTCGAGCTGTGATGTTCCAGACAGGGGAATCCTGGGACTCGGAGTGCACTGCTGTCACCGAGAGCGGAACTTTGGGGCTCTCACTGCTGTGGTGTCACAGAGAGAGAAACAGTGGTGTTGTCGCTGCTGTGGTGTCTCTGAGAGGGAAACACTGGGCCTGTCTTTGCTGTGCTGTCATGGAGAGGAGCACGTTGGAGCTCACACTGCTATGATGTCACAGGTAGGGTAACAGTGGCTCTGACATTGCTGTGGTTTCCCAGAGAAGAGGAAATTTGGGCCCTCACTGCTCTGGTGTCACACAGAGAGGTAAAGTTGGGCTCTAACTGCTATGGTGTCTCCAACAGGGTAATCGTGGGCCTAAAATTGCTGTCGTTTCAAAGAGAGGAGCAAGTTTGGGCTGTGGCTGCACTGCTGTCCCAGAGAGTGGAACTTTGGGGCTCACACTGCTCTGGTGTCCCAGAGACGGGAACATTGGAGCTGTCACTGCTGTGTTGTCACAGAGAGAGGAACACTGGAGCTCTCCCTGCTCTGGAGTCGCGGAGAGGAGGCAATTGGGCATGTCACTGCCCTGGTGTCACAGGGAATGGAAGAGCGGGGCTGTCACTGCCGTGGAGTCCGAGAAAGGAGGAAATTTGGTGTGTGACTGCACTGCGGTCACAGCGAGTGGAACTTTGGGGCTCTCACTTCTGTGGTGGAAGAGATGAAGAAATAGGTGCTGTCACTGCTGTTGTGGTGTGAAGGAGAAGAGGAAATTTGGGCCTGTCATTGCTGTGGTGTCACAGAGAGGAGCACTTTGGAGCTCACACTGCTATGATGTCACAGATAGGGTAACACTGGCTCTGATATTGCTGTGTTGTCACAGAGAGGAGGAAATGAGGCCTCTCCCTGCTCTGGTGTCACAGAGAGGGGGAAATCTGGGCTCTCACTGCTGTTGTATCAGTGAGGGCGTAACACTGGGGCTGTCATTGTTGTGGTGTCCCAGAGAGGATTAAATTGGAGCTCACACTTCTATGGTGTCCTAGACAGTGGAACTCTGGGCCTGACATTGCTGTGGTGTAACAGAGAGGAGGCAATTTGGGGCTGTCATTACTGTGATTTCACAGAGAGGGGAAGAGTCAGGCTGTCACTGCTGTGATTTCAGCGAGAGAGTGAAATGGAGGTAGTTCGAGCTGTGATGTTCCAGACAGGGGAATCCTGGGACTCGGAGTGCACTGCTGTCACCGAGAGCGGAACTTTGGGGCTCTCACTGCTGTGGTGTCACAGAGAGAGAAACAGTGGTGTTGTCGCTGCTGTGGTGTCTCTGAGAGGGAAACACTGGGCCTGTCTTTGCTGTGCTGTCATGGAGAGGAGCACGTTGGAGCTCACACTGCTATGATGTCACAGGTAGGGTAACAGTGGCTCTGACATTGCTGTGGTTTCCCAGAGAAGAGGAAATTTGGGCCCTCACTGCTCTGGTGTCACACAGAGAGGTAAAGTTGGGCTCTAACTGCTATGGTGTCTCCAACAGGGTAATCGTGGGCCTAAAATTGCTGTCGTTTCAAAGAGAGGAGCAAGTTTGGGCTGTGGCTGCACTGCTGTCCCAGAGAGTGGAACTTTGGGGCTCACACTGCTCTGGTGTCCCAGAGACGGGAACATTGGAGCTGTCACTGCTGTGTTGTCACAGAGAGAGGAACACTGGAGCTCTCCCTGCTCTGGAGTCGCGGAGAGGAGGCAATTGGGCATGTCACTGCCCTGGTGTCACAGGGAATGGAAGAGCGGGGCTGTCACTGCCGTGGAGTCCGAGAAAGGAGGAAATTTGGTGTGTGACTGCACTGCGGTCACAGCGAGTGGAACTTTGGGGCTCTCACTTCTGTGGTGGAAGAGATGAAGAAATAGGTGCTGTCACTGCTGTTGTGGTGTGACGGAGAAGAGGAAATTTGGGCCTGTCATTGCTGTGGTGTCACAGAGAGGAGCACTTTAGAGCTCACACTGCTATGATGTCACAGATAGGGTAACACTGGCTCTGATATTGCTGTGTTGTCACAGAGAGGAGGAAATGAGGCCTCTCCCTGCTCTGGTGTTACAGAGAGGGGGAAATTTGGGCTCTCACTGCTGTTGTATCAGTGAGGGCGAAACACTGGGGCTGTCATTGTTGTGGTGTCCCAGAGAGGATTAAATTGGAGCTCACACTTCTATGGTGTCCTAGACAGTGGAACTCTGGGCCTGACATTGCTGTGGTGTAACAGAGAGGAGGCAATTTGGGGCTGTCATTACTGTGATTTCACAGAGAGGGGAAGAGTCAGGCTGTCACTGCTGTGATTTCAGCGAGAGAGTGAAATGGAGGTAGTTCGAGCTGTGATGTTCCAGACAGGGGAATCCTGGGACTCGGAGTGCACTGCTGTCACCGAGAGCGGAACTTTGGGGCTCTCACTGCTGTGGTGTCACAGAGAGAGAAACAGTGGTGTTGTCGCTGCTGTGGTGTCTCTGAGAGGGAAACACTGGTATTGGCGAAGCAAAAACACTCGCTCGCGGTGAGAGACTTCTCCAGGGTCAAGCTGTTCAAGTATAAGCGATTTATTATAAGAGTAAAAGGAGGGGAGACCCGTGTCCGCCACCAGCCTTGGCGTCCACGTGGTCCGGGGGAGGGGAGGCAGAACAGGTAGAGCAGGGAAGGTGAGTTTGGAAGGGAGAGGGAGGGAGTAAGAGAGACAGAGGGAAAGAGCAGGGAAGGCGAGAGGGATAGGAGCAGGGAGAGAGGGCTGAGAGTTAAGAGGGGGGAGAGGGGAGAGGGGTAAAGGGAGGAGGGAAGAGAGAAGAGTAAAGAGGCAAGAGGTAAGAGTAAAGAGCAAAGAGTAAAGAGAGCGAAGTTCTTGTTACAATCCAATATATCTTTTTCTATCGTGAATATTCTAATTACCAGAAACCAATCACCAAGAGACACACCCACTAAAGAATTTACATACAACCTATGGGCTTCCCTATATTAATATACAGTGTTGCATATTATACTCTACAGAGCTTTACAAGTTCTTTCCTTGCTTCTTTACTTTTGGACTCTTCTTATCAGCAGAAGGACATTGTTTTATCAACAGGGATTCTCCACTAGCTGGCTAGGCTATTGTTCTTTGGTTAACCAGTACTCAATATCCTATAACTCAAAGCAGGCTTTCATTTCTACTTTGATTCTAGCCTTCATATTTTCACAATCTAGTACCAAACAATCACATTCATTCCCTGTTTCACCTTCCCCAACACACTGGGCCTGTCTTTGCTGTGCTGTCATGGAGAGGAGCACGTTGGAGCTCACACTGCTATGATGTCACAGGTAGGGTAACAGTGGCTCTGACATTGCTGTGGTTTCCCAGAGAAGAGGAAATTTGGGCCCTCACTGCTCTGGTGTCACACAGAGAGGTAAAGTTGGGCTCTAACTGCTATGGTGTCTCCAACAGGGTAATCGTGGGCCTAAAATTGCTGTCGTTTCAAAGAGAGGAGCAAGTTTGGGCTGTGGCTGCACTGCTGTCCCAGAGAGTGGAACTTTGGGGCTCACACTGCTCTGGTGTCCCAGAGACGGGAACATTGGAGCTGTCACTGCTGTGTTGTCACAGAGAGAGGAACACTGGAGCTCTCCCTGCTCTGGAGTCGCGGAGAGGAGGCAATTGGGCATGTCACTGCCCTGGTGTCACAGGGAATGGAAGAGCGGGGCTGTCACTGCCGTGGAGTCCGAGAAAGGAGGAAATTTGGTGTGTGACTGCACTGCGGTCACAGCGAGTGGAACTTCGGGGCTCTCACTTCTGTGGTGGAAGAGATGAAGAAATAGGTGCTGTCACTGCTGTTGTGGTGTGAAGGAGAAGAGGAAATTTGGGCCTGTCATTGCTGTGGTGTCACAGAGAGGAGCACTTTGGAGCTCACACTGCTATGATGTCACAGATAGGGTAACACTGGCTCTGATATTGCTGTGTTGTCACAGAGAGGAGGAAATGAGGCCTCTCCCTGCTCTGGTGTCACAGAGAGGGGGAAATCTGGGCTCTCACTGCTGTTGTATCAGTGAGGGCGTAACACTGGGGCTGTCATTGTTGTGGTGTCCCAGAGAGGATTAAATTGGAGCTCACACTTCTATGGTGTCCTAGACAGTGGAACTCTGGGCCTGACATTGCTGTGGTGTAACAGAGAGGAGGCAATTTGGGGCTGTCATTACTGTGATTTCACAGAGAGGGGAAGAGTCAGGCTGTCACTGCTGTGATTTCAGCGAGAGAGTGAAATGGAGGTAGTTCGAGCTGTGATGTTCCAGACAGGGGAATCCTGGGACTCGGAGTGCACTGCTGTCACCGAGAGCGGAACTTTGGGGCTCTCACTGCTGTGGTGTCACAGAGAGAGAAACAGTGGTGTTGTCGCTGCTGTGGTGTCTCTGAGAGGGAAACACTGGTATTGGCGAAGCAAAAACACTCGCTCGCAGTGAGAGACTTCTCCAGGGTCAAGCTGTTCAAGTATAAGCGATTTATTATAAGAGTAAAAGGAGGGGAGACCCGTGTCCGCCACCAGCCTTGGCGTCCACGTGGTCCGGGGGAGGGGAGGCAGAACAGGTAGAGCAGGGAAGGTGAGTTTGGAAGGGAGAGGGAGGGAGTAAGAGAGACAGAGGGAAAGAGCAGGGAAGGCGAGAGGGATAGGAGCAGGGAGAGAGGGCTGAGAGTTAAGAGGGGGGAGAGGGGAGAGGGGTAAAGGGAGGAGGGAAGAGAGAAGAGTAAAGAGGCAAGAGGTAAGAGTAAAGAGCAAAGAGTAAAGAGAGCGAAGTTCTTGTTACAATCCAATATATCTTTTTCTATCGTGAATATTCTAATTACCAGAAACCAATCACCAAGAGACACACCCACTAAAGAATTTACATACAACCTATGGGCTTCCCTATATTAATATACAGTGTTGCATATTATACTCTACAGAGCTTTACAAGTTCTTTCCTTGCTTCTTTACTTTTGGACTCTTCTTATCAGCAGAAGGACATTGTTTTATCAACAGGGATTCTCCACTAGCTGGCTAGGCTATTGTTCTTTGGTTAACCAGTACTCAATATCCTATAACTCAAAGCAGGCTTTCATTTCTACTTTGATTCTAGCCTTCATATTTTCACAATCTAGTACCAAACAATCACATTCATTCCCTGTTTCACCTTCCCCAACACACTGGGCCTGTCTTTGCTGTGCTGTCATGGAGAGGAGCACGTTGGAGCTCACACTGCTATGATGTCACAGGTAGGGTAACAGTGGCTCTGACATTGCTGTGGTTTCCCAGAGAAGAGGAAATTTGGGCCCTCACTGCTCTGGTGTCACACAGAGAGGTAAAGTTGGGCTCTAACTGCTATGGTGTCTCCAACAGGGTAATCCTGGGCCTAAAATTGCTGTCGTTTCAAAGAGAGGAGCAAGTTTGGGCTGTGGCTGCACTGCTGTCCCAGAGAGTGGAACTTTGGGGCTCACACTGCTCTGGTGTCCCAGAGACGGGAACATTGGAGCTGTCACTGCTGTGTTGTCACAGAGAGAGGAACACTGGAGCTCTCCCTGCTCTGGAGTCGCGGAGAGGAGGAAATTGGGCATGTCACTGCCCTGGTGTCACAGGGAATGGAAGAGCGGGGCTGTCACTGCCGTGGAGTCCGAGAAAGGAGGAAATTTGGTGTGTGACTGCACTGCGGTCACAGCGAGTGGAACTTTGGGGCTCTCACTTCTGTGGTGGAAGAGATGAAGAAATAGGTGCTGTCACTGCTGTTGTGGTGTGACGGAGAAGAGGAAATTTGGGCCTGTCATTGCTGTGGTGTCACAGAGAGGAGCACTTTAGAGCTCACACTGCTATGATGTCACACATAGGGTAACACTGGCTCTGATATTGCTGTGTTGTCACAGAGAGGAGGAAATGAGGCCTCTCCCTGCTCTGGTGTCACAGAGAGGGGGAAATTTGGGCTCTCACTGCTGTTGTATCAGTGAGGGCGTAACACTGGGGCTGTCATTGTTGTGGTGTCCCAGAGAGGATTAAATTGGAGCTCACACTTCTATGGTGTCCTAGACAGTGGAACTCTGGGCCTGACATTGCTGTGGTGTAACAGAGAGGAGGCAATTTGGGGCTGTCATTACTGTGATTTCACAGAGAGGGGAAGAGTCAGGCTGTCACTGCTGTGATTTCAGCGAGAGAGTGAAATGGAGGTAGTTCGAGCTGTGATGTTCCAGACAGGGGAATCCTGGGACTCGGAGTGCACTGCTGTCACCGAGAGCGGAACTTTGGGGCTCTCACTGCTGTGGTGTCACAGAGAGAGAAACAGTGGTGTTGTCGCTGCTGTGGTGTCTCTGAGAGGGAAACACTGGTATTGGCGAAGCAAAAACACTCGCTCGCGGTGAGAGACTTCTCCAGGGTCAAGCTGTTCAAGTATAAGCGATTTATTATAAGAGTAAAAGGAGGGGAGACCCGTGTCCGCCACCAGCCTTGGCGTCCACGTGGTCCGGGGGAGGGGAGGCAGAACAGGTAGAGCAGGGAAGGTGAGTTTGGAAGGGAGAGGGAGGGAGTAAGAGAGACAGAGGGAAAGAGCAGGGAAGGCGAGAGGGATAGGAGCAGGGAGAGAGGGCTGAGAGTTAAGAGGGGGGAGAGGGGAGAGGGGTAAAGGGAGGAGGGAAGAGAGAAGAGTAAAGAGGCAAGAGGTAAGAGTAAAGAGCAAAGAGTAAAGAGAGCGAAGTTCTTGTTACAATCCAATATATCTTTTTCTATCGTGAATATTCTAATTACCAGAAACCAATCACCAAGAGACACACCCACTAAAGAATTTACATACAACCTATGGGCTTCCCTATATTAATATACAGTGTTGCATATTATACTCTACAGAGCTTTACAAGTTCTTTCCTTGCTTCTTTACTTTTGGCCTCTTCTTATCAGCAGAAGGACATTGTTTTATCAACAGGGATTCTCCACTAGCTGGCTAGGCTATTGTTCTTTGGTTAACCAGTACTCAATATCCTATAACTCAAAGCAGGCTTTCATTTCTACTTTGATTCTAGCCTTCATATTTTCACAATCTAGTACCAAACAATCACATTCATTCCCTGTTTCACCTTCCCCAACACACTGGGCCTGTCTTTGCTGTGCTGTCATGGAGAGGAGCACGTTGGAGCTCACACTGCTATGATGTCACAGGTAGGGTAACAGTGGCTCTGACATTGCTGTGGTTTCCCAGAGAAGAGGAAATTTGGGCCCTCACTGCTCTGGTGTCACACAGAGAGGTAAAGTTGGGCTCTAACTGCTATGGTGTCTCCAACAGGGTAATCCTGGGCCTAAAATTGCTGTCGTTTCAAAGAGAGGAGCAAGTTTGGGCTGTGGCTGCACTGCTGTCCCAGAGAGTGGAACTTTGGGGCTCACACTGCTCTGGTGTCCCAGAGACGGGAACATTGGAGCTGTCACTGCTGTGTTGTCACAGAGAGAGGAACACTGGAGCTCTCCCTGCTCTGGAGTCGCGGAGAGGAGGAAATTGGGCATGTCACTGCCCTGGTGTCACAGGGAATGGAAGAGCGGGGCTGTCACTGCCGTGGAGTCCGAGAAAGGAGGAAATTTGGTGTGTGACTGCACTGCGGTCACAGCGAGTGGAACTTTGGGGCTCTCACTTCTGTGGTGGAAGAGATGAAGAAATAGGTGCTGTCACTGCTGTTGTGGTGTGACGGAGAAGAGGAAATTTGGGCCTGTCATTGCTGTGGTGTCACAGAGAGGAGCACTTTAGAGCTCACACTGCTATGATGTCACACATAGGGTAACACTGGCTCTGATATTGCTGTGTTGTCACAGAGAGGAGGAAATGAGGCCTCTCCCTGCTCTGGTGTCACAGAGAGGGGGAAATTTGGGCTCTCACTGCTGTTGTATCAGTGAGGGCGTAACACTGGGGCTGTCATTGTTGTGGTGTCCCAGAGAGGATTAAATTGGAGCTCACACTTCTATGGTGTCCTAGACAGTGGAACTCTGGGCCTGACATTGCTGTGGTGTAACAGAGAGGAGGCAATTTGGGGCTGTCATTACTGTGATTTCACAGAGAGGGGAAGAGTCAGGCTGTCACTGCTGTGATTTCAGCGAGAGAGTGAAATGGAGGTAGTTCGAGCTGTGATGTTCCAGACAGGGGAATCCTGGGACTCGGAGTGCACTGCTGTCACCGAGAGCGGAACTTTGGGGCTCTCACTGCTGTGGTGTCACAGAGAGAGAAACAGTGGTGTTGTCGCTGCTGTGGTGTCTCTGAGAGGGAAACACTGGTATTGGCGAAGCAAAAACACTCGCTCGCGGTGAGAGACTTCTCCAGGGTAAAGCTGTTCAAGTATAAGCGATTTATTATAAGAGTAAAAGGAGGGGAGACCCGTGTCCGCCACCAGCCTTGGCGTCCACGTGGTCCGGGGGAGGGGAGGCAGAACAGGTAGAGCAGGGAAGGTGAGTTTGGAAGGGAGAGGGAGGGAGTAAGAGAGACAGAGGGAAAGAGCAGGGAAGGCGAGAGGGATAGGAGCAGGGAGAGAGGGCTGAGAGTTAAGAGGGGGGAGAGGGGAGAGGGGTAAAGGGAGGAGGGAAGAGAGAAGAGTAAAGAGGCAAGAGGTAAGAGTAAAGAGCAAAGAGTAAAGAGAGCGAAGTTCTTGTTACAATCCAATATATCTTTTTCTATCGTGAATATTCTAATTACCAGAAACCAATCACCAAGAGACACACCCACTAAAGAATTTACATACAACCTATGGGCTTCCCTATATTAATATACAGTGTTGCATATTATACTCTACAGAGCTTTACAAGTTCTTTCCTTGCTTCTTTACTTTTGGCCTCTTCTTATCAGCAGAAGGACATTGTTTTATCAACAGGGATTCTCCACTAGCTGGCTAGGCTATTGTTCTTTGGTTAACCAGTACTCAATATCCTATAACTCAAAGCAGGCTTTCATTTCTACTTTGATTCTAGCCTTCATATTTTCACAATCTAGTACCAAACAATCACATTCATTCCCTGTTTCACCTTCCCCAACACACTGGGCCTGTCTTTGCTGTGCTGTCATGGAGAGGAGCACGTTGGAGCTCACACTGCTATGATGTCACAGGTAGGGTAACAGTGGCTCTGACATTGCTGTGGTTTCCCAGAGAAGAGGAAATTTGGGCCCTCACTGCTCTGGTGTCACACAGAGAGGTAAAGTTGGGCTCTAACTGCTATGGTGTCTCCAACAGGGTAATCCTGGGCCTAAAATTGCTGTCGTTTCAAAGAGAGGAGCAAGTTTGGGCTGTGGCTGCACTGCTGTCCCAGAGAGTGGAACTTTGGGGCTCACACTGCTCTGGTGTCCCAGAGACGGGAACATTGGAGCTGTCACTGCTGTGTTGTCACAGAGAGAGGAACACTGGAGCTCTCCCTGCTCTGGAGTCGCGGAGAGGAGGCAATTGGGCATGTCACTGCCCTGGTGTCACAGGGAATGGAAGAGCGGGGCTGTCACTGCCGTGGAGTCCGAGAAAGGAGGAAATTTGGTGTGTGACTGCACTGCGGTCACAGCGAGTGGAACTTTGGGGCTCTCACTTCTGTGGTGGAAGAGATGAAGAAATAGGTGCTGTCACTGCTGTTGTGGTGTGACGGAGAAGAGGAAATTTGGGCCTGTCATTGCTGTGGTGTCACAGAGAGGAGCACTTTGGAGCTCACACTGCTATGATGTCACAGATAGGGTAACACTGGCTCTGATATTGCTGTGTTGTCACAGAGAGGAGGAAATGAGGCCTCTCCCTGCTCTGGTGTCACAGAGAGGGGGAAATCTGGGCTCTCACTGCTGTTGTATCAGTGAGGGCGTAACACTGGGGCTGTCATTGTTGTGGTGTCCCAGAGAGGATTAAATTGGAGCTCACACTTCTATGGTGTCCTAGACAGTGGAACTCTGGGCCTGACATTGCTGTGGTGTAACAGAGAGGAGGCAATTTGGGGCTGTCATTACTGTGATTTCACAGAGAGGGGAAGAGTCAGGCTGTCACTGCTGTGATTTCAGCGAGAGAGTGAAATGGAGGTAGTTCGAGCTGTGATGTTCCAGACAGGGGAATCCTGGGACTCGGAGTGCACTGCTGTCACCGAGAGCGGAACTTTGGGGCTCTCACTGCTGTGGTGTCACAGAGAGAGAAACAGTGGTGTTGTCGCTGCTGTGGTGTCTCTGAGAGGGAAACACTGGTATTGGCGAAGCAAAAACACTCGCTCGCGGTGAGAGACTTCTCCAGGGTCAAGCTGTTGAAGTATAAGCGATTTATTATAAGAGTAAAAGGAGGGGAGACCCGTGTCCGCCACCAGCCTTGGCGTCCACGTGGTCCGGGGGAGGGGAGGCAGATCAGGTAGAGCAGGGAAGGTGAGTTTGGAAGGGAGAGGGAGGGAGTAAGAGAGACAGAGGGAAAGAGCAGGGAAGGCGAGAGGGATAGGAGCAGGGAGAGAGGGCTGAGAGTTAAGAGGGGGGAGAGGGGAGAGGGGTAAAGGGAGGAGGGAAGAGAGAAGAGTAAAGAGGCAAGAGGTAAGAGTAAAGAGCAAAGAGTAAAGAGAGCGAAGTTCTTGTTACAATCCAATATATCTTTTTCTATCGTGAATATTCTAATTACCAGAAACCAATCACCAAGAGACACACCCACTAAAGAATTTACATACAACCTATGGGCTTCCCTATATTAATATACAGTGTTGCATATTATACTCTACAGAGCTTTACAAGTTCTTTCCTTGCTTCTTTACTTTTGGACTCTTCTTATCAGCAGAAGGACATTGTTTTATCAACAGGGATTCTCCACTAGCTGGCTAGGCTATTGTTCTTTGGTTAACCAGTACTCAATATCCTATAACTCAAAGCAGGCTTTCATTTCTACTTTGATTCTAGCCTTCATATTTTCACAATCTAGTACCAAACAATCACATTCATTCCCTGTTTCACCTTCCCCAACACACTGGGCCTGTCTTTGCTGTGCTGTCATGGAGAGGAGCACGTTGGAGCTCACACTGCTATGATGTCACAGGTAGGGTAACAGTGGCTCTGACATTGCTGTGGTTTCCCAGAGAAGAGGAAATTTGGGCCCTCACTGCTCTGGTGTCACACAGAGAGGTAAAGTTGGGCTCTAACTGCTATGGTGTCTCCAACAGGGTAATCGTGGGCCTAAAATTGCTGTCGTTTCAAAGAGAGGAGCAAGTTTGGGCTGTGGCTGCACTGCTGTCCCAGAGAGTGGAACTTTGGGGCTCACACTGCTCTGGTGTCCCAGAGACGGGAACATTGGAGCTGTCACTGCTGTGTTGTCACAGAGAGAGGAACACTGGAGCTCTCCCTGCTCTGGAGTCGCGGAGAGGAGGAAATTGGGCATGTCACTGCCCTGGTGTCACAGGGAATGGAAGAGCGGGGCTGTCACTGCCGTGGAGTCCGAGAAAGGAGGAAATTTGGTGTGTGACTGCACTGCGGTCACAGCGAGTGGAACTTTGGGGCTCTCACTTCTGTGGTGGAAGAGATGAAGAAATAGGTGCTGTCACTGCTGTTGTGGTGTGACGGAGAAGAGGAAATTTGGGCCTGTCATTGCTGTGGTGTCACAGAGAGGAGCACTTTGGAGCTCACACTGCTATGATGTCACAGATAGGGTAACACTGGCTCTGATATTGCTGTGTTGTCACAGAGAGGAGGAAATGAGGCCTCTCCCTGCTCTGGTGTCACAGAGAGGGGGAAATTTGGGCTCTCACTGCTGTTGTATCAGTGAGGGCGTAACACTGGGGCTGTCATTGTTGTGGTGTCCCAGAGAGGATTAAATTGGAGCTCACACTTCTATGGTGTCCTAGACAGTGGAACTCTGGGCCTGACATTGCTGTGGTGTAACAGAGAGGAGGCAATTTGGGGCTGTCATTACTGTGATTTCACAGAGAGGGGAAGAGTCAGGCTGTCACTGCTGTGATTTCAGCGAGAGAGTGAAATGGAGGTAGTTCGAGCTGTGATGTTCCAGACAGGGGAATCCTGGGACTCGGAGTGCACTGCTGTCACCGAGAGCGGAACTTTGGGGCTCTCACTGCTGTGGTGTCACAGAGAGAGAAACAGTGGTGTTGTCGCTGCTGTGGTGTCTCTGAGAGGGAAACACTGGTATTGGCGAAGCAAAAACACTCGCTCGCGGTGAGAGACTTCTCCAGGGTCAAGCTGTTGAAGTATAAGCGATTTATTATAAGAGTAAAAGGAGGGGAGACCCGTGTCCGCCACCAGCCTTGGCGTCCACGTGGTCCGGGGGAGGGGAGGCAGATCAGGTAGAGCAGGGAAGGTGAGTTTGGAAGGGAGAGGGAGGGAGTAAGAGAGACAGAGGGAAAGAGCAGGGAAGGCGAGAGGGATAGGAGCAGGGAGAGAGGGCTGAGAGTTAAGAGGGGGGAGAGGGGAGAGGGGTAAAGGGAGGAGGGAAGAGAGAAGAGTAAAGAGGCAAGAGGTAAGAGTAAAGAGCAAAGAGTAAAGAGAGCGAAGTTCTTGTTACAATCCAATATATCTTTTTCTATCGTGAATATTCTAATTACCAGAAACCAATCACCAAGAGACACACCCACTAAAGAATTTACATACAACCTATGGGCTTCCCTATATTAATATACAGTGTTGCATATTATACTCTACAGAGCTTTACAAGTTCTTTCCTTGCTTCTTTACTTTTGGACTCTTCTTATCAGCAGAAGGACATTGTTTTATCAACAGGGATTCTCCACTAGCTGGCTAGGCTATTGTTCTTTGGTTAACCAGTACTCAATATCCTATAACTCAAAGCAGGCTTTCATTTCTACTTTGATTCTAGCCTTCATATTTTCACAATCTAGTACCAAACAATCACATTCATTCCCTGTTTCACCTTCCCCAACACACTGGGCCTGTCTTTGCTGTGCTGTCATGGAGAGGAGCACGTTGGAGCTCACACTGCTATGATGTCACAGGTAGGGTAACAGTGGCTCTGACATTGCTGTGGTTTCCCAGAGAAGAGGAAATTTGGGCCCTCACTGCTCTGGTGTCACACAGAGAGGTAAAGTTGGGCTCTAACTGCTATGGTGTCTCCAACAGGGTAATCCTGGGCCTAAAATTGCTGTCGTTTCAAAGAGAGGAGCAAGTTTGGGCTGTGGCTGCACTGCTGTCCCAGAGAGTGGAACTTTGGGGCTCACACTGCTCTGGTGTCCCAGAGACGGGAACATTGGAGCTGTCACTGCTGTGTTGTCACAGAGAGAGGAACACTGGAGCTCTCCCTGCTCTGGAGTCGCGGAGAGGAGGAAATTGGGCATGTCACTGCCCTGGTGTCACAGGGAATGGAAGAGCGGGGCTGTCACTGCCGTGGAGTCCGAGAAAGGAGGAAATTTGGTGTGTGACTGCACTGCGGTCACAGCGAGTGGAACTTTGGGGCTCTCACTTCTGTGGTGGAAGAGATGAAGAAATAGGTGCTGTCACTGCTGTTGTGGTGTGACGGAGAAGAGGAAATTTGGGCCTGTCATTGCTGTGGTGTCACAGAGAGGAGCACTTTGGAGCTCACACTGCTATGATGTCACAGATAGGGTAACACTGGCTCTGATATTGCTGTGTTGTCACAGAGAGGAGGAAATGAGGCCTCTCCCTGCTCTGGTGTCACAGAGAGGGGGAAATTTGGGCTCTCACTGCTGTTGTATCAGTGAGGGCGTAACACTGGGGCTGTCATTGTTGTGGTGTCCCAGAGAGGATTAAATTGGAGCTCACACTTCTATGGTGTCCTAGACAGTGGAACTCTGGGCCTGACATTGCTGTGGTGTAACAGAGAGGAGGCAATTTGGGGCTGTCATTACTGTGATTTCACAGAGAGGGGAAGAGTCAGGCTGTCACTGCTGTGATTTCAGCGAGAGAGTGAAATGGAGGTAGTTCGAGCTGTGATGTTACAGACAGGGGAATCCTGGGACTCGGAGTGCACTGCTGTCACCGAGAGCGGAACTTTGGGGCTCTCACTGCTGTGGTGTCACAGAGAGAGAAACAGTGGTGTTGTCGCTGCTGTGGTGTCTCTGAGAGGGAAACACTGGTATTGGCGAAGCAAAAACACTCGCTCGCAGTGAGAGACTTCTCCAGGGTCAAGCTGTTCAAGTATAAGCGATTTATTATAAGAGTAAAAGGAGGGGAGACCCGTGTCCGCCACCAGCCTTGGCGTCCACGTGGTCCGGGGGAGGGGAGGCAGATCAGGTAGAGCAGGGAAGGTGAGTTTGGAAGGGAGAGGGAGGGAGTAAGAGAGACAGAGGGAAAGAGCAGGGAAGGCGAGAGGGATAGGAGCAGGGAGAGAGGGCTGAGAGTTAAGAGGGGGGAGAGGGGAGAGGGGTAAAGGGAGGAGGGAAGAGAGAAGAGTAAAGAGGCAAGAGGTAAGAGTAAAGAGCAAAGAGTAAAGAGAGCGAAGTTCTTGTTACAATCCAATATATCTTTTTCTATCGTGAATATTCTAATTACCAGAAACCAATCACCAAGAGACACACCCACTAAAGAATTTACATACAACCTATGGGCTTCCCTATATTAATATACAGTGTTGCATATTATACTCTACAGAGCTTTACAAGTTCTTTCCTTGCTTCTTTACTTTTGGACTCTTCTTATCAGCAGAAGGACATTGTTTTATCAACAGGGATTCTCCACTAGCTGGCTAGGCTATTGTTCTTTGGTTAACCAGTACTCAATATCCTATAACTCAAAGCAGGCTTTCATTTCTACTTTGATTCTAGCCTTCATATTTTCACAATCTAGTACCAAACAATCACATTCATTCCCTGTTTCACCTTCCCCAACACACTGGGCCTGTCTTTGCTGTGCTGTCATGGAGAGGAGCACGTTGGAGCTCACACTGCTATGATGTCACAGGTAGGGTAACAGTGGCTCTGACATTGCTGTGGTTTCCCAGAGAAGAGGAAATTTGGGCCCTCACTGCTCTGGTGTCACACAGAGAGGTAAAGTTGGGCTCTAACTGCTATGGTGTCTCCAACAGGGTAATCCTGGGCCTAAAATTGCTGTCGTTTCAAAGAGAGGAGCAAGTTTGGGCTGTGGCTGCACTGCTGTCCCAGAGAGTGGAACTTTGGGGCTCACACTGCTCTGGTGTCCCAGAGACGGGAACATTGGAGCTGTCACTGCTGTGTTGTCACAGAGAGAGGAACACTGGAGCTCTCCCTGCTCTGGAGTCGCGGAGAGGAGGAAATTGGGCATGTCACTGCCCTGGTGTCACAGGGAATGGAAGAGCGGGGCTGTCACTGCCGTGGAGTCAGAGAAAGGAGGAAATTTGGTGTGTGACTGCACTGCGGTCACAGCGAGTGGAACTTTGGGGCTCTCACTTCTGTGGTGGAAGAGATGAAGAAATAGGTGCTGTCACTGCTGTTGTGGTGTGACGGAGAAGAGGAAATTTGGGCCTGTCATTGCTGTGGTGTCACAGAGAGGAGCACTTTAGAGCTCACACTGCTATGATGTCACAGATAGGGTAACACTGGCTCTGATATTGCTGTGTTGTCACAGAGAGGAGGAAATGAGGCCTCTCCCTGCTCTGGTGTTACAGAGAGGGGGAAATTTGGGCTCTCACTGCTGTTGTATCAGTGAGGGCGTAACACTGGGGCTGTCATTGTTGTGGTGTCCCAGAGAGGATTAAATTGGAGCTCACACTTCTATGGTGTCCTAGACAGTGGAACTCTGGGCCTGACATTGCTGTGGTGTAACAGAGAGGAGGCAATTTGGGGCTGTCATTACTGTGATTTCACAGAGAGGGGAAGAGTCAGGCTGTCACTGCTGTGCTTTCAGCGAGAGAGTGAAATGGAGGTAGTTCGAGCTGTGATGTTCCAGACAGGGGAATCCTGGGACTCGGAGTGCACTGCTGTCACCGAGAGCGGAACTTTGGGGCTCTCACTGCTGTGGTGTCACAGAGAGAGAAACAGTGGTGTTGTCGCTGCTGTGGTGTCTCTGAGAGGGAAACACTGGGCCTGTCTTTGCTGTACTGTCATGGAGAGGAGCACGTTGGAGCTCACACTGCTATGATGTCACAGGTAGGGTAACAGTGGCTCTGACATTGCTGTGGTTTCCCAGAGAAGAGGAAATTTGGGCCCTCACTGCTCTGGTGTCACACAGAGAGGTAAAGTTGGGCTCTAACTGCTATGGTGTCTCCAACAGGGTAATCGTGGGCCTAAAATTGCTGTCGTTTCAAAGAGAGGAGCAAGTTTGGGCTGTGGCTGCACTGCTGTCCCAGAGAGTGGAACTTTGGGGCTCACACTGCTCTGGTGTCCCAGAGACGGGAACATTGGAGCTGTCACTGCTGTGTTGTCACAGAGAGAGGAACACTGGAGCTCTCCCTGCTCTGGAGTCGCGGAGAGGAGGAAATTGGGCATGTCACTGCCCTGGTGTCACAGGGAATGGAAGAGCGGGGCTGTCACTGCCGTGGAGTCAGAGAAAGGAGGAAATTTGGTGTGTGACTGCACTGCGGTCACAGCGAGTGGAACTTTGGGGCTCTCACTTCTGTGGTGGAAGAGATGAAGAAATAGGTGCTGTCACTGCTGTTGTGGTGTGACGGAGAAGAGGAAATTTGGGCCTGTCATTGCTGTGGTGTCACAGAGAGGAGCACTTTAGAGCTCACACTGCTATGATGTCACAGATAGGGTAACACTGGCACTGATATTGCTGTGTTGTCACAGAGAGGAGGAAATGAGGCCTCTCCCTGCTCTGGTGTTACAGAGAGGGGGAAATTTGGGCTCTCACTGCTGTTGTATCAGTGAGGGCGTAACACTGGAGCTGTCATTGTTGTGGTGTCCCAGAGAGGATTAAATTGGAGCTCACACTTCTATGGTGTCCTAGACAGTGGAACTCTGGGCCTGACATTGCTGTGGTGTGACAGAGAGGGGGCAATTTGGGGCTGTCATTACTGTGATTTCACAGAGAGGGGAAGAGTCAGGCTGTCACTGCTGTGATTTCAGCGAGAGAGTGAAATGGAGGTAGTTCGAGCTGTGATGTTACAGACAGGGGAATCCTGGGACTCGGAGTGCACTGCTGTCACCGAGAGCGGAACTTTGGGGCTCTCACTGCTGTGGTGTCACAGAGAGAGAAACAGTGGTGTTGTCGCTGCTGTGGTGTCTCTGAGAGGGAAACACTGGTATTGGCGAAGCAAAAACACTCGCTCGCAGTGAGAGACTTCTCCAGGGTCAAGCTGTTCAAGTATAAGCGATTTATTATAAGAGTAAAAGGAGGGGAGACCCGTGTCCGCCACCAGCCTTGGCGTCCACGTGGTCCGGGGGAGGGGAGGCAGATCAGGTAGAGCAGGGAAGGTGAGTTTGGAAGGGAGAGGGAGGGAGTAAGAGAGACAGAGGGAAAGAGCAGGGAAGGCGAGAGGGATAGGAGCAGGGAGAGAGGGCTGAGAGTTAAGAGGGGGGAGAGGGGAGAGGGGTAAAGGGAGGAGGGAAGAGAGAAGAGTAAAGAGGCAAGAGGTAAGAGTAAAGAGCAAAGAGTAAAGAGAGCGAAGTTCTTGTTACAATCCAATATATCTTTTTCTATCGTGAATATTCTAATTACCAGAAACCAATCACCAAGAGACACACCCACTAAAGAATTTACATACAACCTATGGGCTTCCCTATATTAATATACAGTGTTGCATATTATACTCTACAGAGCTTTACAAGTTCTTTCCTTGCTTCTTTACTTTTGGACTCTTCTTATCAGCAGAAGGACATTGTTTTATCAACAGGGATTCTCCACTAGCTGGCTAGGCTATTGTTCTTTGGTTAACCAGTACTCAATATCCTATAACTCAAAGCAGGCTTTCATTTCTACTTTGATTCTAGCCTTCATATTTTCACAATCTAGTACCAAACAATCACATTCATTCCCTGTTTCACCTTCCCCAACACACTGGGCCTGTCTTTGCTGTGCTGTCATGGAGAGGAGCACGTTGGAGCTCACACTGCTATGATGTCACAGGTAGGGTAACAGTGGCTCTGACATTGCTGTGGTTTCCCAGAGAAGAGGAAATTTGGGCCCTCACTGCTCTGGTGTCACACAGAGAGGTAAAGTTGGGCTCTAACTGCTATGGTGTCTCCAACAGGGTAATCCTGGGCCTAAAATTGCTGTCGTTTCAAAGAGAGGAGCAAGTTTGGGCTGTGGCTGCACTGCTGTCCCAGAGAGTGGAACTTTGGGGCTCACACTGCTCTGGTGTCCCAGAGACGGGAACATTGGAGCTGTCACTGCTGTGTTGTCACAGAGAGAGGAACACTGGAGCTCTCCCTGCTCTGGAGTCGCGGAGAGGAGGAAATTGGGCATGTCACTGCCCTGGTGTCACAGGGAATGGAAGAGCGGGGCTGTCACTGCCGTGGAGTCAGAGAAAGGAGGAAATTTGGTGTGTGACTGCACTGCGGTCACAGCGAGTGGAACTTTGGGGCTCTCACTTCTGTGGTGGAAGAGATGAAGAAATAGGTGCTGTCACTGCTGTTGTGGTGTGACGGAGAAGAGGAAATTTGGGCCTGTCATTGCTGTGGTGTCACAGAGAGGAGCACTTTAGAGCTCACACTGCTATGATGTCACAGATAGGGTAACACTGGCTCTGATATTGCTGTGTTGTCACAGAGAGGAGGAAATGAGGCCTCTCCCTGCTCTGGTGTTACAGAGAGGGGGAAATTTGGGCTCTCACTGCTGTTGTATCAGTGAGGGCGTAACACTGGGGCTGTCATTGTTGTGGTGTCCCAGAGAGGATTAAATTGGAGCTCACACTTCTATGGTGTCCTAGACAGTGGAACTCTGGGCCTGACATTGCTGTGGTGTAACAGAGAGGAGGCAATTTGGGGCTGTCATTACTGTGATTTCACAGAGAGGGGAAGAGTCAGGCTGTCACTGCTGTGCTTTCAGCGAGAGAGTGAAATGGAGGTAGTTCGAGCTGTGATGTTCCAGACAGGGGAATCCTGGGACTCGGAGTGCACTGCTGTCACCGAGAGCGGAACTTTGGGGCTCTCACTGCTGTGGTGTCACAGAGAGAGAAACAGTGGTGTTGTCGCTGCTGTGGTGTCTCTGAGAGGGAAACACTGGGCCTGTCTTTGCTGTACTGTCATGGAGAGGAGCACGTTGGAGCTCACACTGCTATGATGTCACAGGTAGGGTAACAGTGGCTCTGACATTGCTGTGGTTTCCCAGAGAAGAGGAAATTTGGGCCCTCACTGCTCTGGTGTCACACAGAGAGGTAAAGTTGGGCTCTAACTGCTATGGTGTCTCCAACAGGGTAATCGTGGGCCTAAAATTGCTGTCGTTTCAAAGAGAGGAGCAAGTTTGGGCTGTGGCTGCACTGCTGTCCCAGAGAGTGGAACTTTGGGGCTCACACTGCTCTGGTGTCCCAGAGACGGGAACATTGGAGCTGTCACTGCTGTGTTGTCACAGAGAGAGGAACACTGGAGCTCTCCCTGCTCTGGAGTCGCGGAGAGGAGGAAATTGGGCATGTCACTGCCCTGGTGTCACAGGGAATGGAAGAGCGGGGCTGTCACTGCCGTGGAGTCAGAGAAAGGAGGAAATTTGGTGTGTGACTGCACTGCGGTCACAGCGAGTGGAACTTTGGGGCTCTCACTTCTGTGGTGGAAGAGATGAAGAAATAGGTGCTGTCACTGCTGTTGTGGTGTGACGGAGAAGAGGAAATTTGGGCCTGTCATTGCTGTGGTGTCACAGAGAGGAGCACTTTAGAGCTCACACTGCTATGATGTCACAGATAGGGTAACACTGGCACTGATATTGCTGTGTTGTCACAGAGAGGAGGAAATGAGGCCTCTCCCTGCTCTGGTGTTACAGAGAGGGGGAAATTTGGGCTCTCACTGCTGTTGTATCAGTGAGGGCGTAACACTGGAGCTGTCATTGTTGTGGTGTCCCAGAGAGGATTAAATTGGAGCTCACACTTCTATGGTGTCCTAGACAGTGGAACTCTGGGCCTGACATTGCTGTGGTGTGACAGAGAGGGGGCAATTTGGGGCTGTCATTACTGTGATTTCACAGAGAGGGGAAGAGTCAGGCTGTCACTGCTGTGATTTCAGCGAGAGAGTGAAATGGAGGTAGTTCGAGCTGTGCTGTTCCAGACAGGGGAATCCTGGGACTCGGAGTGCACTGCTGTCACCGAGAGCGGAACTTTGGGGCTCTCACTGCTGTGGTGTCACAGAGAGAGAAACAGTGGTGTTGTCGCTGCTGTGGTGTCTCTGAGAGGGAAACACTGGTATTGGCGAAGCAAAAACACTCGCTCGCGGTGAGAGACTTCTCCAGGGTCAAGCTGTTCAAGTATAAGCGATTTATTATAAGAGTAAAAGGAGGGGAGACCCGTGTCCGCCACCAGCCTTGGCGTCCACGTGGTCCGGGGGAGGGGAGGCAGATCAGGTAGAGCAGGGAAGGTGAGTTTGGAAGGGAGAGGGAGGGAGTAAGAGAGACAGAGGGAAAGAGCAGGGAAGGCGAGAGGGATAGGAGCAGGGAGAGAGGGCTGAGAGTTAAGAGGGGGGAGAGGGGAGAGGGGTAAAGGGAGGAGGGAAGAGAGAAGAGTAAAGAGGCAAGAGGTAAGAGTAAAGAGCAAAGAGTAAAGAGAGCGAAGTTCTTGTTACAATCCAATATATCTTTTTCTATCGTGAATATTCTAATTACCAGAAACCAATCACCAAGAGACACACCCACTAAAGAATTTACATACAACCTATGGGCTTCCCTATATTAATATACAGTGTTGCATATTATACTCTACAGAGCTTTACAAGTTCTTTCCTTGCTTCTTTACTTTTGGACTCTTCTTATCAGCAGAAGGACATTGTTTTATCAACAGGGATTCTCCACTAGCTGGCTAGGCTATTGTTCTTTGGTTAACCAGTACTCAATATCCTATAACTCAAAGCAGGCTTTCATTTCTACTTTGATTCTAGCCTTCATATTTTCACAATCTAGTACCAAACAATCACATTCATTCCCTGTTTCACCTTCCCCAACACACTGGGCCTGTCTTTGCTGTGCTGTCATGGAGAGGAGCACGTTGGAGCTCACACTGCTATGATGTCACAGGTAGGGTAACAGTGGCTCTGACATTGCTGTGGTTTCCCAGAGAAGAGGAAATTTGGGCCCTCACTGCTCTGGTGTCACACAGAGAGGTAAAGTTGGGCTCTAACTGCTATGGTGTCTCCAACAGGGTAATCGTGGGCCTAAAATTGCTGTCGTTTCAAAGAGAGGAGCAAGTTTGGGCTGTGGCTGCACTGCTGTCCCAGAGAGTGGAACTTTGGGGCTCACACTGCTCTGGTGTCCCAGAGACGGGAACATTGGAGCTGTCACTGCTGTGTTGTCACAGAGAGAGGAACACTGGAGCTCTCCCTGCTCTGGAGTCGCGGAGAGGAGGAAATTGGGCATGTCACTGCCCTGGTGTCACAGGGAATGGAAGAGCGGGGCTGTCACTGCCGTGGAGTCCGAGAAAGGAGGAAATTTGGTGTGTGACTGCACTGCGGTCACAGCGAGTGGAACTTTGGGGCTCTCACTTCTGTGGTGGAAGAGATGAAGAAATAGGTGCTGTCACTGCTGTTGTGGTGTGACGGAGAAGAGGAAATTTGGGCCTGTCATTGCTGTGGTGTCACAGAGAGGAGCACTTTGGAGCTCACACTGCTATGATGTCACAGATAGGGTAACACTGGCTCTGATATTGCTGTGTTGTCACAGAGAGGAGGAAATGAGGCCTCTCCCTGCTCTGGTGTCACAGAGAGGGGGAAATTTGGGCTCTCACTGCTGTTGTATCAGTGAGGGCGTAACACTGGGGCTGTCATTGTTGTGGTGTCCCAGAGAGGATTAAATTGGAGCTCACACTTCTATGGTGTCCTAGACAGTGGAACTCTGGGCCTGACATTGCTGTGGTGTAACAGAGAGGAGGCAATTTGGGGCTGTCATTACTGTGATTTCACAGAGAGGGGAAGAGTCAGGCTGTCACTGCTGTGATTTCAGCGAGAGAGTGAAATGGAGGTAGTTCGAGCTGTGATGTTACAGACAGGGGAATCCTGGGACTCGGAGTGCACTGCTGTCACCGAGAGCGGAACTTTGGGGCTCTCACTGCTGTGGTGTCACAGAGAGAGAAACAGTGGTGTTGTCGCTGCTGTGGTGTCTCTGAGAGGGAAACACTGGTATTGGCGAAGCAAAAACACTCGCTCGCAGTGAGAGACTTCTCCAGGGTCAAGCTGTTCAAGTATAAGCGATTTATTATAAGAGTAAAAGGAGGGGAGACCCGTGTCCGCCACCAGCCTTGGCGTCCACGTGGTCCGGGGGAGGGGAGGCAGATCAGGTAGAGCAGGGAAGGTGAGTTTGGAAGGGAGAGGGAGGGAGTAAGAGAGACAGAGGGAAAGAGCAGGGAAGGCGAGAGGGATAGGAGCAGGGAGAGAGGGCTGAGAGTTAAGAGGGGGGAGAGGGGAGAGGGGTAAAGGGAGGAGGGAAGAGAGAAGAGTAAAGAGGCAAGAGGTAAGAGTAAAGAGCAAAGAGTAAAGAGAGCGAAGTTCTTGTTACAATCCAATATATCTTTTTCTATCGTGAATATTCTAATTACCAGAAACCAATCACCAAGAGACACACCCACTAAAGAATTTACATACAACCTATGGGCTTCCCTATATTAATATACAGTGTTGCATATTATACTCTACAGAGCTTTACAAGTTCTTTCCTTGCTTCTTTACTTTTGGACTCTTCTTATCAGCAGAAGGACATTGTTTTATCAACAGGGATTCTCCACTAGCTGGCTAGGCTATTGTTCTTTGGTTAACCAGTACTCAATATCCTATAACTCAAAGCAGGCTTTCATTTCTACTTTGATTCTAGCCTTCATATTTTCACAATCTAGTACCAAACAATCACATTCATTCCCTGTTTCACCTTCCCCAACACACTGGGCCTGTCTTTGCTGTGCTGTCATGGAGAGGAGCACGTTGGAGCTCACACTGCTATGATGTCACAGGTAGGGTAACAGTGGCTCTGACATTGCTGTGGTTTCCCAGAGAAGAGGAAATTTGGGCCCTCACTGCTCTGGTGTCACACAGAGAGGTAAAGTTGGGCTCTAACTGCTATGGTGTCTCCAACAGGGTAATCCTGGGCCTAAAATTGCTGTCGTTTCAAAGAGAGGAGCAAGTTTGGGCTGTGGCTGCACTGCTGTCCCAGAGAGTGGAACTTTGGGGCTCACACTGCTCTGGTGTCCCAGAGACGGGAACATTGGAGCTGTCACTGCTGTGTTGTCACAGAGAGAGGAACACTGGAGCTCTCCCTGCTCTGGAGTCGCGGAGAGGAGGAAATTGGGCATGTCACTGCCCTGGTGTCACAGGGAATGGAAGAGCGGGGCTGTCACTGCCGTGGAGTCAGAGAAAGGAGGAAATTTGGTGTGTGACTGCACTGCGGTCACAGCGAGTGGAACTTTGGGGCTCTCACTTCTGTGGTGGAAGAGATGAAGAAATAGGTGCTGTCACTGCTGTTGTGGTGTGACGGAGAAGAGGAAATTTGGGCCTGTCATTGCTGTGGTGTCACAGAGAGGAGCACTTTAGAGCTCACACTGCTATGATGTCACAGATAGGGTAACACTGGCTCTGATATTGCTGTGTTGTCACAGAGAGGAGGAAATGAGGCCTCTCCCTGCTCTGGTGTTACAGAGAGGGGGAAATTTGGGCTCTCACTGCTGTTGTATCAGTGAGGGCGTAACACTGGGGCTGTCATTGTTGTGGTGTCCCAGAGAGGATTAAATTGTAGCTCACACTTCTATGGTGTCCTAGACAGTGGAACTCTGGGCCTGACATTGCTGTGGTGTAACAGAGAGGAGGCAATTTGGGGCTGTCATTACTGTGATTTCACAGAGAGGGGAAGAGTCAGGCTGTCACTGCTGTGATTTCAGCGAGAGAGTGAAATGGAGGTAGTTCGAGCTGTGATGTTACAGACAGGGGAATCCTGGGACTCGGAGTGCACTGCTGTCACCGAGAGCGGAACTTTGGGGCTCTCACTGCTGTGGTGTCACAGAGAGAGAAACAGTGGTGTTGTCGCAGCTGTGGTGTCTCTGAGAGGGAAACACTGGTATTGGCGAAGCAAAAACACTCGCTCGCGGTGAGAGACTTCTCCAGGGTCAAGCTGTTCAAGTATAAGCGATTTATTATAAGAGTAAAAGGAGGGGAGACCCGTGTCCGCCACCAGCCTTGGCGTCCACGTGGTCCGGGGGAGGGGAGGCAGAACAGGTAGAGCAGGGAAGGTGAGTTTGGAAGGGAGAGGGAGGGAGTAAGAGAGACAGAGGGAAAGAGCAGGGAAGGCGAGAGGGATAGGAGCAGGGAGAGAGGGCTGAGAGTTAAGAGGGGGGAGAGGGGAGAGGGGTAAAGGGAGGAGGGAAGAGAGAAGAGTAAAGAGGCAAGAGGTAAGAGTAAAGAGCAAAGAGTAAAGAGAGCGAAGTTCTTGTTACAATCCAATATATCTTTTTCTATCGTGAATATTCTAATTACCAGAAACCAATCACCAAGAGACACACCCACTAAAGAATTTACATACAACCTATGGGCTTCCCTATATTAATATACAGTGTTGCATATTATACTCTACAGAGCTTTACAAGTTCTTTCCTTGCTTCTTTACTTTTGGACTCTTCTTATCAGCAGAAGGACATTGTTTTATCAACAGGGATTCTCCACTAGCTGGCTAGGCTATTGTTCTTTGGTTAACCAGTACTCAATATCCTATAACTCAAAGCAGGCTTTCATTTCTACTTTGATTCTAGCCTTCATATTTTCACAATCTAGTACCAAACAATCACATTCATTCCCTGTTTCACCTTCCCCAACACACTGGGCCTGTCTTTGCTGTGCTGTCATGGAGAGGAGCACGTTGGAGCTCACACTGCTATGATGTCACAGGTAGGGTAACAGTGGCTCTGACATTGCTGTGGTTTCCCAGAGAAGAGGAAATTTGGGCCCTCACTGCTCTGGTGTCACACAGAGAGGTAAAGTTGGGCTCTAACTGCTATGGTGTCTCCAACAGGGTAATCCTGGGCCTAAAATTGCTGTCGTTTCAAAGAGAGGAGCAAGTTTGGGCTGTGGCTGCACTGCTGTCTCAGAGAGTGGAACTTTGGGGCTCACACTGCTCTGGTGTCCCAGAGACGGGAACATTGGAGCTGTCACTGCTGTGTTGTCACAGAGAGAGGAACACTGGAGCTCTCCCTGCTCTGGAGTCGCGGAGAGGAGGCAATTGGGCATGTCACTGCCCTGGTGTCACAGGGAATGGAAGAGCGGGGCTGTCACTGCCGTGGAGTCCGAGAAAGGAGGAAATTTGGTGTGTGACTGCACTGCGGTCACAGCGAGTGGAACTTTGGGGCTCTCACTTCTGTGGTGGAAGAGATGAAGAAATAGGTGCTGTCACTGCTGTTGTGGTGTGAAGGAGAAGAGGAAATTTGGGCCTGTCATTGCTGTGGTGTCACAGAGAGGAGCACTTTAGAGCTCACACTGCTATGATGTCACAGATAGGGTAACACTGGCTCTGATATTGCTGTGTTGTCACAGAGAGGAGGAAATGAGGCCTCTCCCTGCTCTGGTGTTACAGAGAGGGGGAAATTTGGGCTCTCACTGCTGTTGTATCAGTGAGGGCGTAACACTGGGGCTGTCATTGTTGTGGTGTCCCAGAGAGGATTAAATTGGAGCTCACACTTCTATGGTGTCCTAGACAGTGGAACTCTGGGCCTGACATTGCTGTGGTGTAACAGAGAGGAGGCAATTTGGGGCTGTCATTACTGTGATTTCACAGAGAGGGGAAGAGTCAGGCTGTCACTGCTGTGCTTTCAGCGAGAGAGTGAAATGGAGGTAGTTCGAGCTGTGATGTTCCAGACAGGGGAATCCTGGGACTCGGAGTGCACTGCTGTCACCGAGAGCGGAACTTTGGGGCTCTCACTGCTGTGGTGTCACAGAGAGAGAAACAGTGGTGTTGTCGCTGCTGTGGTGTCTCTGAGAGGGAAACACTGGGCCTGTCTTTGCTGTACTGTCATGGAGAGGAGCACGTTGGAGCTCACACTGCTATGATGTCACAGGTAGGGTAACAGTGGCTCTGACATTGCTGTGGTTTCCCAGAGAAGAGGAAATTTGGGCCCTCACTGCTCTGGTGTCACACAGAGAGGTAAAGTTGGGCTCTAACTGCTATGGTGTCTCCAACAGGGTAATCGTGGGCCTAAAATTGCTGTCGTTTCAAAGAGAGGAGCAAGTTTGGGCTGTGGCTGCACTGCTGTCCCAGAGAGTGGAACTTTGGGGCTCACACTGCTCTGGTGTCCCAGAGACGGGAACATTGGAGCTGTCACTGCTGTGTTGTCACAGAGAGAGGAACACTGGAGCTCTCCCTGCTCTGGAGTCGCGGAGAGGAGGAAATTGGGCATGTCACTGCCCTGGTGTCACAGGGAATGGAAGAGCGGGGCTGTCACTGCCGTGGAGTCAGAGAAAGGAGGAAATTTGGTGTGTGACTGCACTGCGGTCACAGCGAGTGGAACTTTGGGGCTCTCACTTCTGTGGTGGAAGAGATGAAGAAATAGGTGCTGTCACTGCTGTTGTGGTGTGACGGAGAAGAGGAAATTTGGGCCTGTCATTGCTGTGGTGTCACAGAGAGGAGCACTTTAGAGCTCACACTGCTATGATGTCACAGATAGGGTAACACTGGCACTGATATTGCTGTGTTGTCACAGAGAGGAGGAAATGAGGCCTCTCCCTGCTCTGGTGTTACAGAGAGGGGGAAATTTGGGCTCTCACTGCTGTTGTATCAGTGAGGGCGTAACACTGGAGCTGTCATTGTTGTGGTGTCCCAGAGAGGATTAAATTGGAGCTCACACTTCTATGGTGTCCTAGACAGTGGAACTCTGGGCCTGACATTGCTGTGGTGTGACAGAGAGGGGGCAATTTGGGGCTGTCATTACTGTGATTTCACAGAGAGGGGAAGAGTCAGGCTGTCACTGCTGTGATTTCAGCGAGAGAGTGAAATGGAGGTAGTTCGAGCTGTGCTGTTCCAGACAGGGGAATCCTGGGACTCGGAGTGCACTGCTGTCACCGAGAGCGGAACTTTGGGGCTCTCACTGCTGTGGTGTCACAGAGAGAGAAACAGTGGTGTTGTCGCTGCTGTGGTGTCTCTGAGAGGGAAACACTGGTATTGGCGAAGCAAAAACACTCGCTCGCGGTGAGAGACTTCTCCAGGGTCAAGCTGTTCAAGTATAAGCGATTTATTATAAGAGTAAAAGGAGGGGAGACCCGTGTCCGCCACCAGCCTTGGCGTCCACGTGGTCCGGGGGAGGGGAGGCAGAACAGGTAGAGCAGGGAAGGTGAGTTTGGAAGGGAGAGGGAGGGAGTAAGAGAGACAGAGGGAAAGAGCAGGGAAGGCGAGAGGGATAGGAGCAGGGAGAGAGGGCTGAGAGTTAAGAGGGGGGAGAGGGGAGAGGGGTAAAGGGAGGAGGGAAGAGAGAAGAGTAAAGAGGCAAGAGGTAAGAGTAAAGAGCAAAGAGTAAAGAGAGCGAAGTTCTTGTTACAATCCAATATATCTTTTTCTATCGTGAATATTCTAATTACCAGAAACCAATCACCAAGAGACACACCCACTAAAGAATTTACATACAACCTATGGGCTTCCCTATATTAATATACAGTGTTGCATATTATACTCTACAGAGCTTTACAAGTTCTTTCCTTGCTTCTTTACTTTTGGACTCTTCTTATCAGCAGAAGGACATTGTTTTATCAACAGGGATTCTCCACTAGCTGGCTAGGCTATTGTTCTTTGGTTAACCAGTACTCAATATCCTATAACTCAAAGCAGGCTTTCATTTCTACTTTGATTCTAGCCTTCATATTTTCACAATCTAGTACCAAACAATCACATTCATTCCCTGTTTCACCTTCCCCAACACACTGGGCCTGTCTTTGCTGTGCTGTCATGGAGAGGAGCACGTTGGAGCTCACACTGCTATGATGTCACAGGTAGGGTAACAGTGGCTCTGACATTGCTGTGGTTTCCCAGAGAAGAGGAAATTTGGGCCCTCACTGCTCTGGTGTCACACAGAGAGGTAAAGTTGGGCTCTAACTGCTATGGTGTCTCCAACAGGGTAATCGTGGGCCTAAAATTGCTGTCGTTTCAAAGAGAGGAGCAAGTTTGGGCTGTGGCTGCACTGCTGTCCCAGAGAGTGGAACTTTGGGGCTCACACTGCTCTGGTGTCCCAGAGACGGGAACATTGGAGCTGTCACTGCTGTGTTGTCACAGAGAGAGGAACACTGGAGCTCTCCCTGCTCTGGAGTCGCGGAGAGGAGGCAATTGGGCATGTCACTGCCCTGGTGTCACAGGGAATGGAAGAGCGGGGCTGTCACTGCCGTGGAGTCAGAGAAAGGAGGAAATTTGGTGTGTGACTGCACTGCGGTCACAGCGAGTGGAACTTTGGGGCTCTCACTTCTGTGGTGGAAGAGATGAAGAAATAGGTGCTGTCACTGCTGTTGTGGTGTGACGGAGAAGAGGAAATTTGGGCCTGTCATTGCTGTGGTGTCACAGAGAGGAGCACTTTAGAGCTCACACTGCTATGATGTCACAGATAGGGTAACACTGGCTCTGATATTGCTGTGTTGTCACAGAGAGGAGGAAATGAGGCCTCTCCCTGCTCTGGTGTTACAGAGAGGGGGAAATTTGGGCTCTCACTGCTGTTGTATCAGTGAGGGCGTAACACTGGAGCTGTCATTGTTGTGGTGTCCCAGAGAGGATTAAATTGGAGCTCACACTTCTATGGTGTCCTAGACAGTGGAACTCTGGGCCTGACATTGCTGTGGTGTGACAGAGAGGAGGCAATTTGGGGCTGTCATTACTGTGATTTCACAGAGAGGGGAAGAGTCAGGCTGTCACTGCTGTGATTTCAGCGAGAGAGTGAAATGGAGGTAGTTCGAGCTGTGATGTTACAGACAGGGGAATCCTGGGACTCGGAGTGCACTGCTGTCACCGAGAGCGGAACTTTGGGGCTCTCACTGCTGTGGTGTCACAGAGAGAGAAACAGTGGTGTTGTCGCAGCTGTGGTGTCTCTGAGAGGGAAACACTGGTATTGGCGAAGCAAAAACACTCGCTTGCGGTGAGAGACTTCTCCAGGGTCAAGCTGTTCAAGTATAAGCGATTTATTATAAGAGTAAAAGGAGGGGAGACCCGTGTCCGCCACCAGCCTTGGCGTCCACGTGGTCCGGGGGAGGGGAGGCAGAACAGGTAGAGCAGGGAAGGTGAGTTTGGAAGGGAGAGGGAGGGAGTAAGAGAGACAGAGGGAAAGTGCAGGGAAGGCGAGAGGGATAGGAGCAGGGAGAGAGGGCTGAGAGTTAAGAGGGGGGAGAGGGGAGAGGGGTAAAGGGAGGAGGGAAGAGAGAAGAGTAAAGAGGCAAGAGGTAAGAGTAAAGAGCAAAGAGTAAAGAGAGCGAAGTTCTTGTTACAATCCAATATATCTTTTTCTATCGTGAATATTCTAATTACCAGAAACCAATCACCAAGAGACACACCCACTAAAGAATTTACATACAACCTATGGGCTTCCCTATATTAATATACAGTGTTGCATATTATACTCTACAGAGCTTTACAAGTTCTTTCCTTGCTTCTTTACTTTTGGCCTCTTCTTATCAGCAGAAGGACATTGTTTTATCAACAGGGATTCTCCACTAGCTGGCTAGGCTATTGTTCTTTGGTTAACCAGTACTCAATATCCTATAACTCAAAGCAGGCTTTCATTTCTACTTTGATTCTAGCCTTCATATTTTCACAATCTAGTACCAAACAATCACATTCATTCCCTGTTTCACCTTCCCCAACACACTGGGCCTGTCTTTGCTGTGCTGTCATGGAGAGGAGCACGTTGGAGCTCACACTGCTATGATGTCACAGGTAGGGTAACAGTGGCTCTGACATTGCTGTGGTTTCCCAGAGAAGAGGAAATTTGGGCCCTCACTGCTCTGGTGTCACACAGAGAGGTAAAGTTGGGCTCTAACTGCTATGGTGTCTCCAACAGGGTAATCGTGGGCCTAAAATTGCTGTCGTTTCAAAGAGAGGAGCAAGTTTGGGCTGTGGCTGCACTGCTGTCCCAGAGAGTGGAACTTTGGGGCTCACACTGCTCTGGTGTCCCAGAGACGGGAACATTGGAGCTGTCACTGCTGTGTTGTCACAGAGAGAGGAACACTGGAGCTCTCCCTGCTCTGGAGTCGCGGAGAGGAGGCAATTGGGCATGTCACTGCCCTGGTGTCACAGGGAATGGAAGAGCGGGGCTGTCACTGCCGTGGAGTCAGAGAAAGGAGGAAATTTGGTGTGTGACTGCACTGCGGTCACAGCGAGTGGAACTTTGGGGCTCTCACTTCTGTGGTGGAAGAGATGAAGAAATAGGTGCTGTCACTGCTGTTGTGGTGTGAAGGAGAAGAGGAAATTTGGGCCTGTCATTGCTGTGGTGTCACAGAGAGGAGCACTTTGGAGCTCACACTGCTATGATGTCACAGATAGGGTAACACTGGCACTGATATTGCTGTGTTGTCACAGAGAGGAGGAAATGAGGCCTCTCCCTGCTCTGGTGTTACAGAGAGGGGGAAATTTGGGCTCTCACTGCTGTTGTATCAGTGAGGGCGTAACACTGGAGCTGTCATTGTTGTGGTGTCCCAGAGAGGATTAAATTGGAGCTCACACTTCTATGGTGTCCTAGACAGTGGAACTCTGGGCCTGACATTGCTGTGGTGTGACAGAGAGGAGGCAATTTGGGGCTGTCATTACTGTGATTTCACAGAGAGGGGAAGAGTCAGGCTGTCACTGCTGTGATTTCAGCGAGAGAGTGAAATGGAGGTAGTTCGAGCTGTGATGTTACAGACAGGGGAATCCTGGGACTCGGAGTGCACTGCTGTCACCGAGAGCGGAACGTTGGGGCTCTCACTGCTGTGGTGTCACAGAGAGAGAAACAGTGGTGTTGTCGCTGCTGTGGTGTCTCTGAGAGGGAAACACTGGTATTGGCGAAGCAAAAACACTCGCTCGCGGTGAGAGACTTCTCCAGGGTCAAGCTGTTCAAGTATAAGCGATTTATTATAAGAGTAAAAGGAGGGGAGACCCGTGTCCGCCACCAGCCTTGGCGTCCACGTGGTCCGGGGGAGGGGAGGCAGAACAGGTAGAGCAGGGAAGGTGAGTTTGGAAGGGAGAGGGAGGGAGTAAGAGAGACAGAGGGAAAGAGCAGGGAAGGCGAGAGGGATAGGAGCAGGGAGAGAGGGCTGAGAGTTAAGAGGGGGGAGAGGGGAGAGGGGTAAAGGGAGGAGGGAAGAGAGAAGAGTAAAGAGGCAAGAGGTAAGAGTAAAGAGCAAAGAGTAAAGAGAGCGAAGTTCTTGTTACAATCCAATATATCTTTTTCTATCGTGAATATTCTAATTACCAGAAACCAATCACCAAGAGACACACCCACTAAAGAATTTACATACAACCTATGGGCTTCCCTATATTAATATACAGTGTTGCATATTATACTCTACAGAGCTTTACAAGTTCTTTCCTTGCTTCTTTACTTTTGGACTCTTCTTATCAGCAGAAGGACATTGTTTTATCAACAGGGATTCTCCACTAGCTGGCTAGGCTATTGTTCTTTGGTTAACCAGTACTCAATATCCTATAACTCAAAGCAGGCTTTCATTTCTACTTTGATTCTAGCCTTCATATTTTCACAATCTAGTACCAAACAATCACATTCATTCCCTGTTTCACCTTCCCCAACACACTGGGCCTGTCTTTGCTGTGCTGTCATGGAGAGGAGCACGTTGGAGCTCACACTGCTATGATGTCACAGGTAGGGTAACAGTGGCTCTGACATTGCTGTGGTTTCCCAGAGAAGAGGAAATTTGGGCCCTCACTGCTCTGGTGTCACACAGAGAGGTAAAGTTGGGCTCTAACTGCTATGGTGTCTCCAACAGGGTAATCCTGGGCCTAAAATTGCTGTCGTTTCAAAGAGAGGAGCAAGTTTGGGCTGTGGCTGCACTGCTGTCCCAGAGAGTGGAACTTTGGGGCTCACACTGCTCTGGTGTCCCAGAGACGGGAACATTGGAGCTGTCACTGCTGTGTTGTCACAGAGAGAGGAACACTGGAGCTCTCCCTGCTCTGGAGTCGCGGAGAGGAGGAAATTGGGCATGTCACTGCCCTGGTGTCACAGGGAATGGAAGAGCGGGGCTGTCACTGCCGTGGAGTCCGAGAAAGGAGGAAATTTGGTGTGTGACTGCACTGCGGTCACAGCGAGTGGAACTTTGGGGCTCTCACTTCTGTGGTGGAAGAGATGAAGAAATAGGTGCTGTCACTGCTGTTGTGGTGTGACGGAGAAGAGGAAATTTGGGCCTGTCATTGCTGTGGTGTCACAGAGAGGAGCACTTTGGGGCTCACGCTGCTATGATGTCACAGATAGGGTAACACTGGCTCTGATATTGCTGTGTTGTCACAGAGAGGAGGAAATGAGGCCTCTCCCTGCTCTGGTGTCACAGAGAGGGGGAAATTTGGGCTCTCACTGCTGTTGTATCAGTGAGGGCGTAACACTGGAGCTGTCATTGTTGTGGTGTCCCAGAGAGGATTAAATTGGAGCTCACACTTCTATGGTGTCCTAGACAGTGGAACTCGGGGCCTGACATTGCTGTGGTGTAACAGAGAGGAGGCAATTTGGGGCTGTCATTACTGTGATTTCACAGAGAGGGGAAGAGTCAGGCTGTCACTGCTGTGATTTCAGCGAGAGAGTGAAATGGAGGTACTTCGAGCTGTGATGTTCCAGACAGGGGAATCCTGGGACTCGGAGTGCACTGCTGTCACCGAGAGCGGAACTTTGGGGCTCTCACTGCTGTGGTGTCACAGAGAGAGAAACAGTGGCGTTGTCGCTGCTGTGGTGTCTCTGAGAGGGAAACACTGGGCCTGTCTTTGCTGTGCTGTCATGGAGAGGAGCACGTTGGAGCTCACACTGCTATGATGTCACAGGTAGGGTAACAGTGGCTCTGACATTGCTGTGGTTTCCCAGAGAAGAGGAAATTTGGGCCCTCACTGCTCTGGTGTCACACAGAGAGGTAAAGTTGGGCTCTAACTGCTATGGTGTCTCCAACAGGGTAATCGTGGGCCTAAAATTGCTGTCGTTTCAAAGAGAGGAGCAAGTTTGGGCTGTGGCTGCACTGCTGTCCCAGAGAGTGGAACTTTGGGGCTCACACTGCTCTGGTGTCCCAGAGACGGGAACATTGGAGCTGTCACTGCTGTGTTGTCACAGAGAGAGGAACACTGGAGCTCTCCCTGCTCTGGAGTCGCGGAGAGGAGGAAATTGGGCATGTCACTGCCCTGGTGTCACAGGGAATGGAAGAGCGGGGCTGTCACTGCCGTGGAGTCAGAGAAAGGAGGAAATTTGGTGTGTGACAGCACTGCGGTCACAGCGAGTGGAACTTTGGGGCTCTCACTTCTGTGGTGGAAGAGATGAAGAAATAGGTGCTGTCACTGCTGTTGTGGTGTGAAGGAGAAGAGGAAATTTGGGCCTGTCATTGCTGTGGTGTCACAGAGAGGAGCACTTTGGAGCTCACACTGCTATGATGTCACAGATAGGGTAACACTGGCTCTGATATTGCTGTGTTGTCACAGAGAGGAGGAAATGAGGCCTCTCCCTGCTCTGGTGTTACAGAGAGGGGGAAATTTGGGCTCTCACTGCTGTTGTATCAGTGAGGGCGTAACACTGGGGCTGTCATTGTTGTGGTGTCCCAGAGAGGATTAAATTGGAGCTCACACTTCTATGGTGTCCTAGACAGTGGAACTCTGGGCCTGACATTGCTGTGGTGTGACAGAGAGGGGGCAATTTGGGGCTGTCATTACTGTGATTTCACAGAGAGGGGAAGAGTCAGGCTGTCACTGCTGTGATTTCAGCGAGAGAGTGAAATGGAGGTAGTTCGAGCTGTGCTGTTCCAGACAGGGGAATCCTGGGACTCGGAGTGCACTGCTGTCACCGAGAGCGGAACTTTGGGGCTCTCACTGCTGTGGTGTCACAGAGAGAGAAACAGTGGTGTTGTCGCTGCTGTGGTGTCTCTGAGAGGGAAACACTGGTATTGGCGAAGCAAAAACACTCGCTCGCGGTGAGAGACTTCTCCAGGGTCAAGCTGTTCAAGTATAAGCGATTTATTATAAGAGTAAAAGGAGGGGAGACCCGTGTCCGCCACCAGCCTTGGCGTCCACGTGGTCCGGGGGAGGGGAGGCAGAACAGGTAGAGCAGGGAAGGTGAGTTTGGAAGGGAGAGGGAGGGAGTAAGAGAGACAGAGGGAAAGAGCAGGGAAGGCGAGAGGGATAGGAGCAGGGAGAGAGGGCTGAGAGTTAAGAGGGGGGAGAGGGGAGAGGGGTAAAGGGAGGAGGGAAGAGAGAAGAGTAAAGAGGCAAGAGGTAAGAGTAAAGAGCAAAGAGTAAAGAGAGCGAAGTTCTTGTTACAATCCAATATATCTTTTTCTATCGTGAATATTCTAATTACCAGAAACCAATCACCAAGAGACACACCCACTAAAGAATTTACATACAACCTATGGGCTTCCCTATATTAATATACAGTGTTGCATATTATACTCTACAGAGCTTTACAAGTTCTTTCCTTGCTTCTTTACTTTTGGACTCTTCTTATCAGCAGAAGGACATTGTTTTATCAACAGGGATTCTCCACTAGCTGGCTAGGCTATTGTTCTTTGGTTAACCAGTACTCAATATCCTATAACTCAAAGCAGGCTTTCATTTCTACTTTGATTCTAGCCTTCATATTTTCACAATCTAGTACCAAACAATCACATTCATTCCCTGTTTCACCTTCCCCAACACACTGGGCCTGTCTTTGCTGTGCTGTCATGGAGAGGAGCACGTTGGAGCTCACACTGCTATGATGTCACAGGTAGGGTAACAGTGGCTCTGACATTGCTGTGGTTTCCCAGAGAAGAGGAAATTTGGGCCCTCACTGCTCTGGTGTCACACAGAGAGGTAAAGTTGGGCTCTAACTGCTATGGTGTCTCCAACAGGGTAATCGTGGGCCTAAAATTGCTGTCGTTTCAAAGAGAGGAGCAAGTTTGGGCTGTGGCTGCACTGCTGTCCCAGAGAGTGGAACTTTGGGGCTCACACTGCTCTGGTGTCCCAGAGACGGGAACATTGGAGCTGTCACTGCTGTGTTGTCACAGAGAGAGGAACACTGGAGCTCTCCCTGCTCTGGAGTCGCGGAGAGGAGGCAATTGGGCATGTCACTGCCCTGGTGTCACAGGGAATGGAAGAGCGGGGCTGTCACTGCCGTGGAGTCAGAGAAAGGAGGAAATTTGGTGTGTGACTGCACTGCGGTCACAGCGAGTGGAACTTTGGGGCTCTCACTTCTGTGGTGGAAGAGATGAAGAAATAGGTGCTGTCACTGCTGTTGTGGTGTGACGGAGAAGAGGAAATTTGGGCCTGTCATTGCTGTGGTGTCACAGAGAGGAGCACTTTAGAGCTCACACTGCTATGATGTCACAGATAGGGTAACACTGGCTCTGATATTGCTGTGTTGTCACAGAGAGGAGGAAATGAGGCCTCTCCCTGCTCTGGTGTTACAGAGAGGGGGAAATTTGGGCTCTCACTGCTGTTGTA
Organism: Cyanistes caeruleus; assembly: GCF_971803275.1. Taxonomy (NCBI): domain Eukaryota; kingdom Metazoa; phylum Chordata; class Aves; order Passeriformes; family Paridae; genus Cyanistes; species Cyanistes caeruleus. The sequence continues at coordinate 118,552,889 of NC_141703.1, forward strand.
TCAGTGAGGGCGTAACACTGGAGCTGTCATTGTTGTGGTGTCCCAGAGAGGATTAAATTGGAGCTCACACTTCTATGGTGTCCTAGACAGTGGAACTCTGGGCCTGACATTGCTGTGGTGTGACAGAGAGGAGGCAATTTGGGGCTGTCATTACTGTGATTTCACAGAGAGGGGAAGAGTCAGGCTGTCACTGCTGTGATTTCAGCGAGAGAGTGAAATGGAGGTAGTTCGAGCTGTGATGTTACAGACAGGGGAATCCTGGGACTCGGAGTGCACTGCTGTCACCGAGAGCGGAACTTTGGGGCTCTCACTGCTGTGGTGTCACAGAGAGAGAAACAGTGGTGTTGTCGCAGCTGTGGTGTCTCTGAGAGGGAAACACTGGTATTGGCGAAGCAAAAACACTCGCTTGCGGTGAGAGACTTCTCCAGGGTCAAGCTGTTCAAGTATAAGCGATTTATTATAAGAGTAAAAGGAGGGGAGACCCGTGTCCGCCACCAGCCTTGGCGTCCACGTGGTCCGGGGGAGGGGAGGCAGAACAGGTAGAGCAGGGAAGGTGAGTTTGGAAGGGAGAGGGAGGGAGTAAGAGAGACAGAGGGAAAGTGCAGGGAAGGCGAGAGGGATAGGAGCAGGGAGAGAGGGCTGAGAGTTAAGAGGGGGGAGAGGGGAGAGGGGTAAAGGGAGGAGGGAAGAGAGAAGAGTAAAGAGGCAAGAGGTAAGAGTAAAGAGCAAAGAGTAAAGAGAGCGAAGTTCTTGTTACAATCCAATATATCTTTTTCTATCGTGAATATTCTAATTACCAGAAACCAATCACCAAGAGACACACCCACTAAAGAATTTACATACAACCTATGGGCTTCCCTATATTAATATACAGTGTTGCATATTATACTCTACAGAGCTTTACAAGTTCTTTCCTTGCTTCTTTACTTTTGGCCTCTTCTTATCAGCAGAAGGACATTGTTTTATCAACAGGGATTCTCCACTAGCTGGCTAGGCTATTGTTCTTTGGTTAACCAGTACTCAATATCCTATAACTCAAAGCAGGCTTTCATTTCTACTTTGATTCTAGCCTTCATATTTTCACAATCTAGTACCAAACAATCACATTCATTCCCTGTTTCACCTTCCCCAACACACTGGGCCTGTCTTTGCTGTGCTGTCATGGAGAGGAGCACGTTGGAGCTCACACTGCTATGATGTCACAGGTAGGGTAACAGTGGCTCTGACATTGCTGTGGTTTCCCAGAGAAGAGGAAATTTGGGCCCTCACTGCTCTGGTGTCACACAGAGAGGTAAAGTTGGGCTCTAACTGCTATGGTGTCTCCAACAGGGTAATCCTGGGCCTAAAATTGCTGTCGTTTCAAAGAGAGGAGGAAGTTTGGGCTGTGGCTGCACTGCTGTCCCAGAGAGTGGAACTTTGGGGCTCACACTGCTCTGGTGTCCCAGAGACGGGAACATTGGAGCTGTCACTGCTGTGTTGTCACAGAGAGAGGAACACTGGAGCTCTCCCTGCTCTGGAGTCGCGGAGAGGAGGCAATTGGGCATGTCACTGCCCTGGTGTCACAGGGAATGGAAGAGCGGGGCTGTCACTGCCGTGGAGTCCGAGAAAGGAGGAAATTTGGTGTGTGACTGCACTGCGGTCACAGCGAGTGGAACTTTGGGGCTCTCACTTCTGTGGTGGAAGAGATGAAGAAATAGGTGCTGTCACTGCTGTTGTGGTGTGAAGGAGAAGAGGAAATTTGGGCCTGTCATTGCTGTGGTGTCACAGAGAGGAGCACTTTGGAGCTCACACTGCTATGATGTCACAGATAGGGTAACACTGGCACTGATATTGCTGTGTTGTCACAGAGAGGAGGAAATGAGGCCTCTCCCTGCTCTGGTGTTACAGAGAGGGGGAAATTTGGGCTCTCACTGCTGTTGTATCAGTGAGGGCGTAACACTGGAGCTGTCATTGTTGTGGTGTCCCAGAGAGGATTAAATTGGAGCTCACACTTCTATGGTGTCCTAGACAGTGGAACTCTGGGCCTGACATTGCTGTGGTGTGACAGAGAGGAGGCAATTTGGGGCTGTCATTACTGTGATTTCACAGAGAGGGGAAGAGTCAGGCTGTCACTGCTGTGATTTCAGCGAGAGAGTGAAATGGAGGTAGTTCGAGCTGTGATGTTACAGACAGGGGAATCCTGGGACTCGGAGTGCACTGCTGTCACCGAGAGCGGAACGTTGGGGCTCTCACTGCTGTGGTGTCACAGAGAGAGAAACAGTGGTGTTGTCGCTGCTGTGGTGTCTCTGAGAGGGAAACACTGGTATTGGCGAAGCAAAAACACTCGCTCGCGGTGAGAGACTTCTCCAGGGTCAAGCTGTTCAAGTATAAGCGATTTATTATAAGAGTAAAAGGAGGGGAGACCCGTGTCCGCCACCAGCCTTGGCGTCCACGTGGTCCGGGGGAGGGGAGGCAGAACAGGTAGAGCAGGGAAGGTGAGTTTGGAAGGGAGAGGGAGGGAGTAAGAGAGACAGAGGGAAAGAGCAGGGAAGGCGAGAGGGATAGGAGCAGGGAGAGAGGGCTGAGAGTTAAGAGGGGGGAGAGGGGAGAGGGGTAAAGGGAGGAGGGAAGAGAGAAGAGTAAAGAGGCAAGAGGTAAGAGTAAAGAGCAAAGAGTAAAGAGAGCGAAGTTCTTGTTACAATCCAATATATCTTTTTCTATCGTGAATATTCTAATTACCAGAAACCAATCACCAAGAGACACACCCACTAAAGAATTTACATACAACCTATGGGCTTCCCTATATTAATATACAGTGTTGCATATTATACTCTACAGAGCTTTACAAGTTCTTTCCTTGCTTCTTTACTTTTGGACTCTTCTTATCAGCAGAAGGACATTGTTTTATCAACAGGGATTCTCCACTAGCTGGCTAGGCTATTGTTCTTTGGTTAACCAGTACTCAATATCCTATAACTCAAAGCAGGCTTTCATTTCTACTTTGATTCTAGCCTTCATATTTTCACAATCTAGTACCAAACAATCACATTCATTCCCTGTTTCACCTTCCCCAACACACTGGGCCTGTCTTTGCTGTGCTGTCATGGAGAGGAGCACGTTGGAGCTCACACTGCTATGATGTCACAGGTAGGGTAACAGTGGCTCTGACATTGCTGTGGTTTCCCAGAGAAGAGGAAATTTGGGCCCTCACTGCTCTGGTGTCACACAGAGAGGTAAAGTTGGGCTCTAACTGCTATGGTGTCTCCAACAGGGTAATCGTGGGCCTAAAATTGCTGTCGTTTCAAAGAGAGGAGCAAGTTTGGGCTGTGGCTGCACTGCTGTCCCAGAGAGTGGAACTTTGGGGCTCACACTGCTCTGGTGTCCCAGAGACGGGAACATTGGAGCTGTCACTGCTGTGTTGTCACAGAGAGAGGAACACTGGAGCTCTCCCTGCTCTGGAGTCGCGGAGAGGAGGCAATTGGGCATGTCACTGCCCTGGTGTCACAGGGAATGGAAGAGCGGGGCTGTCACTGCCGTGGAGTCAGAGAAAGGAGGAAATTTGGTGTGTGACTGCACTGCGGTCACAGCGAGTGGAACTTTGGGGCTCTCACTTCTGTGGTGGAAGAGATGAAGAAATAGGTGCTGTCACTGCTGTTGTGGTGTGACGGAGAAGAGGAAATTTGGGCCTGTCATTGCTGTGGTGTCACAGAGAGGAGCACTTTAGAGCTCACACTGCTATGATGTCACAGATAGGGTAACACTGGCTCTGATATTGCTGTGTTGTCACAGAGAGGAGGAAATGAGGCCTCTCCCTGCTCTGGTGTTACAGAGAGGGGGAAATTTGGGCTCTCACTGCTGTTGTATCAGTGAGGGCGTAACACTGGAGCTGTCATTGTTGTGGTGTCCCAGAGAGGATTAAATTGGAGCTCACACTTCTATGGTGTCCTAGACAGTGGAACTCTGGGCCTGACATTGCTGTGGTGTGACAGAGAGGAGGCAATTTGGGGCTGTCATTACTGTGATTTCACAGAGAGGGGAAGAGTCAGGCTGTCACTGCTGTGATTTCAGCGAGAGAGTGAAATGGAGGTAGTTCGAGCTGTGATGTTACAGACAGGGGAATCCTGGGACTCGGAGTGCACTGCTGTCACCGAGAGCGGAACTTTGGGGCTCTCACTGCTGTGGTGTCACAGAGAGAGAAACAGTGGTGTTGTCGCTGCTGTGGTGTCTCTGAGAGGGAAACACTGGTATTGGCGAAGCAAAAACACTCGCTCGCGGTGAGAGACTTCTCCAGGGTCAAGCTGTTCAAGTATAAGCGATTTATTATAAGAGTAAAAGGAGGGGAGACCCGTGTCCGCCACCAGCCTTGGCGTCCACGTGGTCCGGGGGAGGGGAGGCAGAACAGGTAGAGCAGGGAAGGTGAGTTTGGAAGGGAGAGGGAGGGAGTAAGAGAGACAGAGGGAAAGTGCAGGGAAGGCGAGAGGGATAGGAGCAGGGAGAGAGGGCTGAGAGTTAAGAGGGGGGAGAGGGGAGAGGGGTAAAGGGAGGAGGGAAGAGAGAAGAGTAAAGAGGCAAGAGGTAAGAGTAAAGAGCAAAGAGTAAAGAGAGCGAAGTTCTTGTTACAATCCAATATATCTTTTTCTATCGTGAATATTCTAATTACCAGAAACCAATCACCAAGAGACACACCCACTAAAGAATTTACATACAACCTATGGGCTTCCCTATATTAATATACAGTGTTGCATATTATACTCTACAGAGCTTTACAAGTTCTTTCCTTGCTTCTTTACTTTTGGCCTCTTCTTATCAGCAGAAGGACATTGTTTTATCAACAGGGATTCTCCACTAGCTGGCTAGGCTATTGTTCTTTGGTTAACCAGTACTCAATATCCTATAACTCAAAGCAGGCTTTCATTTCTACTTTGATTCTAGCCTTCATATTTTCACAATCTAGTACCAAACAATCACATTCATTCCCTGTTTCACCTTCCCCAACACACTGGGCCTGTCTTTGCTGTGCTGTCATGGAGAGGAGCACGTTGGAGCTCACACTGCTATGATGTCACAGGTAGGGTAACAGTGGCTCTGACATTGCTGTGGTTTCCCAGAGAAGAGGAAATTTGGGCCCTCACTGCTCTGGTGTCACACAGAGAGGTAAAGTTGGGCTCTAACTGCTATGGTGTCTCCAACAGGGTAATCCTGGGCCTAAAATTGCTGTCGTTTCAAAGAGAGGAGGAAGTTTGGGCTGTGGCTGCACTGCTGTCCCAGAGAGTGGAACTTTGGGGCTCACACTGCTCTGGTGTCCCAGAGACGGGAACATTGGAGCTGTCACTGCTGTGTTGTCACAGAGAGAGGAACACTGGAGCTCTCCCTGCTCTGGAGTCGCGGAGAGGAGGCAATTGGGCATGTCACTGCCCTGGTGTCACAGGGAATGGAAGAGCGGGGCTGTCACTGCCGTGGAGTCCGAGAAAGGAGGAAATTTGGTGTGTGACTGCACTGCGGTCACAGCGAGTGGAACTTTGGGGCTCTCACTTCTGTGGTGGAAGAGATGAAGAAATAGGTGCTGTCACTGCTGTTGTGGTGTGAAGGAGAAGAGGAAATTTGGGCCTGTCATTGCTGTGGTGTCACAGAGAGGAGCACTTTGGAGCTCACACTGCTATGATGTCACAGATAGGGTAACACTGGCACTGATATTGCTGTGTTGTCACAGAGAGGAGGAAATGAGGCCTCTCCCTGCTCTGGTGTTACAGAGAGGGGGAAATTTGGGCTCTCACTGCTGTTGTATCAGTGAGGGCGTAACACTGGAGCTGTCATTGTTGTGGTGTCCCAGAGAGGATTAAATTGGAGCTCACACTTCTATGGTGTCCTAGACAGTGGAACTCTGGGCCTGACATTGCTGTGGTGTGACAGAGAGGAGGCAATTTGGGGCTGTCATTACTGTGATTTCACAGAGAGGGGAAGAGTCAGGCTGTCACTGCTGTGATTTCAGCGAGAGAGTGAAATGGAGGTAGTTCGAGCTGTGATGTTACAGACAGGGGAATCCTGGGACTCGGAGTGCACTGCTGTCACCGAGAGCGGAACGTTGGGGCTCTCACTGCTGTGGTGTCACAGAGAGAGAAACAGTGGTGTTGTCGCTGCTGTGGTGTCTCTGAGAGGGAAACACTGGTATTGGCGAAGCAAAAACACTCGCTCGCGGTGAGAGACTTCTCCAGGGTCAAGCTGTTCAAGTATAAGCGATTTATTATAAGAGTAAAAGGAGGGGAGACCCGTGTCCGCCACCAGCCTTGGCGTCCACGTGGTCCGGGGGAGGGGAGGCAGAACAGGTAGAGCAGGGAAGGTGAGTTTGGAAGGGAGAGGGAGGGAGTAAGAGAGACAGAGGGAAAGAGCAGGGAAGGCGAGAGGGATAGGAGCAGGGAGAGAGGGCTGAGAGTTAAGAGGGGGGAGAGGGGAGAGGGGTAAAGGGAGGAGGGAAGAGAGAAGAGTAAAGAGGCAAGAGGTAAGAGTAAAGAGCAAAGAGTAAAGAGAGCGAAGTTCTTGTTACAATCCAATATATCTTTTTCTATCGTGAATATTCTAATTACCAGAAACCAATCACCAAGAGACACACCCACTAAAGAATTTACATACAACCTATGGGCTTCCCTATATTAATATACAGTGTTGCATATTATACTCTACAGAGCTTTACAAGTTCTTTCCTTGCTTCTTTACTTTTGGACTCTTCTTATCAGCAGAAGGACATTGTTTTATCAACAGGGATTCTCCACTAGCTGGCTAGGCTATTGTTCTTTGGTTAACCAGTACTCAATATCCTATAACTCAAAGCAGGCTTTCATTTCTACTTTGATTCTAGCCTTCATATTTTCACAATCTAGTACCAAACAATCACATTCATTCCCTGTTTCACCTTCCCCAACACACTGGGCCTGTCTTTGCTGTGCTGTCATGGAGAGGAGCACGTTGGAGCTCACACTGCTATGATGTCACAGGTAGGGTAACAGTGGCTCTGACATTGCTGTGGTTTCCCAGAGAAGAGGAAATTTGGGCCCTCACTGCTCTGGTGTCACACAGAGAGGTAAAGTTGGGCTCTAACTGCTATGGTGTCTCCAACAGGGTAATCGTGGGCCTAAAATTGCTGTCGTTTCAAAGAGAGGAGCAAGTTTGGGCTGTGGCTGCACTGCTGTCCCAGAGAGTGGAACTTTGGGGCTCACACTGCTCTGGTGTCCCAGAGACGGGAACATTGGAGCTGTCACTGCTGTGTTGTCACAGAGAGAGGAACACTGGAGCTCTCCCTGCTCTGGAGTCGCGGAGAGGAGGCAATTGGGCATGTCACTGCCCTGGTGTCACAGGGAATGGAAGAGCGGGGCTGTCACTGCCGTGGAGTCAGAGAAAGGAGGAAATTTGGTGTGTGACTGCACTGCGGTCACAGCGAGTGGAACTTTGGGGCTCTCACTTCTGTGGTGGAAGAGATGAAGAAATAGGTGCTGTCACTGCTGTTGTGGTGTGACGGAGAAGAGGAAATTTGGGCCTGTCATTGCTGTGGTGTCACAGAGAGGAGCACTTTAGAGCTCACACTGCTATGATGTCACAGATAGGGTAACACTGGCTCTGATATTGCTGTGTTGTCACAGAGAGGAGGAAATGAGGCCTCTCCCTGCTCTGGTGTTACAGAGAGGGGGAAATTTGGGCTCTCACTGCTGTTGTATCAGTGAGGGCGTAACACTGGAGCTGTCATTGTTGTGGTGTCCCAGAGAGGATTAAATTGGAGCTCACACTTCTATGGTGTCCTAGACAGTGGAACTCTGGGCCTGACATTGCTGTGGTGTGACAGAGAGGAGGCAATTTGGGGCTGTCATTACTGTGATTTCACAGAGAGGGGAAGAGTCAGGCTGTCACTGCTGTGATTTCAGCGAGAGAGTGAAATGGAGGTAGTTCGAGCTGTGATGTTACAGACAGGGGAATCCTGGGACTCGGAGTGCACTGCTGTCACCGAGAGCGGAACTTTGGGGCTCTCACTGCTGTGGTGTCACAGAGAGAGAAACAGTGGTGTTGTCGCAGCTGTGGTGTCTCTGAGAGGGAAACACTGGTATTGGCGAAGCAAAAACACTCGCTTGCGGTGAGAGACTTCTCCAGGGTCAAGCTGTTCAAGTATAAGCGATTTATTATAAGAGTAAAAGGAGGGGAGACCCGTGTCCGCCACCAGCCTTGGCGTCCACGTGGTCCGGGGGAGGGGAGGCAGAACAGGTAGAGCAGGGAAGGTGAGTTTGGAAGGGAGAGGGAGGGAGTAAGAGAGACAGAGGGAAAGTGCAGGGAAGGCGAGAGGGATAGGAGCAGGGAGAGAGGGCTGAGAGTTAAGAGGGGGGAGAGGGGAGAGGGGTAAAGGGAGGAGGGAAGAGAGAAGAGTAAAGAGGCAAGAGGTAAGAGTAAAGAGCAAAGAGTAAAGAGAGCGAAGTTCTTGTTACAATCCAATATATCTTTTTCTATCGTGAATATTCTAATTACCAGAAACCAATCACCAAGAGACACACCCACTAAAGAATTTACATACAACCTATGGGCTTCCCTATATTAATATACAGTGTTGCATATTATACTCTACAGAGCTTTACAAGTTCTTTCCTTGCTTCTTTACTTTTGGCCTCTTCTTATCAGCAGAAGGACATTGTTTTATCAACAGGGATTCTCCACTAGCTGGCTAGGCTATTGTTCTTTGGTTAACCAGTACTCAATATCCTATAACTCAAAGCAGGCTTTCATTTCTACTTTGATTCTAGCCTTCATATTTTCACAATCTAGTACCAAACAATCACATTCATTCCCTGTTTCACCTTCCCCAACACACTGGGCCTGTCTTTGCTGTGCTGTCATGGAGAGGAGCACGTTGGAGCTCACACTGCTATGATGTCACAGGTAGGGTAACAGTGGCTCTGACATTGCTGTGGTTTCCCAGAGAAGAGGAAATTTGGGCCCTCACTGCTCTGGTGTCACACAGAGAGGTAAAGTTGGGCTCTAACTGCTATGGTGTCTCCAACAGGGTAATCCTGGGCCTAAAATTGCTGTCGTTTCAAAGAGAGGAGCAAGTTTGGGCTGTGGCTGCACTGCTGTCCCAGAGAGTGGAACTTTGGGGCTCACACTGCTCTGGTGTCCCAGAGACGGGAACATTGGAGCTGTCACTGCTGTGTTGTCACAGAGAGAGGAACACTGGAGCTCTCCCTGCTCTGGAGTCGCGGAGAGGAGGCAATTGGGCATGTCACTGCCCTGGTGTCACAGGGAATGGAAGAGCGGGGCTGTCACTGCCGTGGAGTCCGAGAAAGGAGGAAATTTGGTGTGTGACTGCACTGCGGTCACAGCGAGTGGAACTTTGGGGCTCTCACTTCTGTGGTGGAAGAGATGAAGAAATAGGTGCTGTCACTGCTGTTGTGGTGTGAAGGAGAAGAGGAAATTTGGGCCTGTCATTGCTGTGGTGTCACAGAGAGGAGCACTTTGGAGCTCACACTGCTATGATGTCACAGATAGGGTAACACTGGCACTGATATTGCTGTGTTGTCACAGAGAGGAGGAAATGAGGCCTCTCCCTGCTCTGGTGTTACAGAGAGGGGGAAATTTGGGCTCTCACTGCTGTTGTATCAGTGAGGGCGTAACACTGGAGCTGTCATTGTTGTGGTGTCCCAGAGAGGATTAAATTGGAGCTCACACTTCTATGGTGTCCTAGACAGTGGAACTCTGGGCCTGACATTGCTGTGGTGTGACAGAGAGGAGGCAATTTGGGGCTGTCATTACTGTGATTTCACAGAGAGGGGAAGAGTCAGGCTGTCACTGCTGTGATTTCAGCGAGAGAGTGAAATGGAGGTAGTTCGAGCTGTGATGTTACAGACAGGGGAATCCTGGGACTCGGAGTGCACTGCTGTCACCGAGAGCGGAACGTTGGGGCTCTCACTGCTGTGGTGTCACAGAGAGAGAAACAGTGGTGTTGTCGCTGCTGTGGTGTCTCTGAGAGGGAAACACTGGTATTGGCGAAGCAAAAACACTCGCTCGCGGTGAGAGACTTCTCCAGGGTCAAGCTGTTCAAGTATAAGCGATTTATTATAAGAGTAAAAGGAGGGGAGACCCGTGTCCGCCACCAGCCTTGGCGTCCACGTGGTCCGGGGGAGGGGAGGCAGAACAGGTAGAGCAGGGAAGGTGAGTTTGGAAGGGAGAGGGAGGGAGTAAGAGAGACAGAGGGAAAGAGCAGGGAAGGCGAGAGGGATAGGAGCAGGGAGAGAGGGCTGAGAGTTAAGAGGGGGGAGAGGGGAGAGGGGTAAAGGGAGGAGGGAAGAGAGAAGAGTAAAGAGGCAAGAGGTAAGAGTAAAGAGCAAAGAGTAAAGAGAGCGAAGTTCTTGTTACAATCCAATATATCTTTTTCTATCGTGAATATTCTAATTACCAGAAACCAATCACCAAGAGACACACCCACTAAAGAATTTACATACAACCTATGGGCTTCCCTATATTAATATACAGTGTTGCATATTATACTCTACAGAGCTTTACAAGTTCTTTCCTTGCTTCTTTACTTTTGGACTCTTCTTATCAGCAGAAGGACATTGTTTTATCAACAGGGATTCTCCACTAGCTGGCTAGGCTATTGTTCTTTGGTTAACCAGTACTCAATATCCTATAACTCAAAGCAGGCTTTCATTTCTACTTTGATTCTAGCCTTCATATTTTCACAATCTAGTACCAAACAATCACATTCATTCCCTGTTTCACCTTCCCCAACACACTGGGCCTGTCTTTGCTGTGCTGTCATGGAGAGGAGCACGTTGGAGCTCACACTGCTATGATGTCACAGGTAGGGTAACAGTGGCTCTGACATTGCTGTGGTTTCCCAGAGAAGAGGAAATTTGGGCCCTCACTGCTCTGGTGTCACACAGAGAGGTAAAGTTGGGCTCTAACTGCTATGGTGTCTCCAACAGGGTAATCCTGGGCCTAAAATTGCTGTCGTTTCAAAGAGAGGAGCAAGTTTGGGCTGTGGCTGCACTGCTGTCCCAGAGAGTGGAACTTTGGGGCTCACACTGCTCTGGTGTCCCAGAGACGGGAACATTGGAGCTGTCACTGCTGTGTTGTCACAGAGAGAGGAACACTGGAGCTCTCCCTGCTCTGGAGTCGCGGAGAGGAGGAAATTGGGCATGTCACTGCCCTGGTGTCACAGGGAATGGAAGAGCGGGGCTGTCACTGCCGTGGAGTCCGAGAAAGGAGGAAATTTGGTGTGTGACTGCACTGCGGTCACAGCGAGTGGAACTTTGGGGCTCTCACTTCTGTGGTGGAAGAGATGAAGAAATAGGTGCTGTCACTGCTGTTGTGGTGTGAAGGAGAAGAGGAAATTTGGGCCTGTCATTGCTGTGGTGTCACAGAGAGGAGCACTTTGGGGCTCACGCTGCTATGATGTCACAGATAGGGTAACACTGGCTCTGATATTGCTGTGTTGTCACAGAGAGGAGGAAATGAGGCCTCTCCCTGCTCTGGTGTCACAGAGAGGGGGAAATTTGGGCTCTCACTGCTGTTGTATCAGTGAGGGCGTAACACTGGAGCTGTCATTGTTGTGGTGTCCCAGAGAGGATTAAATTGGAGCTCACACTTCTATGGTGTCCTAGACAGTGGAACTCGGGGCCTGACATTGCTGTGGTGTAACAGAGAGGAGGCAATTTGGGGCTGTCATTACTGTGATTTCACAGAGAGGGGAAGAGTCAGGCTGTCACTGCTGTGATTTCAGCGAGAGAGTGAAATGGAGGTACTTCGAGCTGTGATGTTCCAGACAGGGGAATCCTGGGACTCGGAGTGCACTGCTGTCACCGAGAGCGGAACGTTGGGGCTCTCACTGCTGTGGTGTCACAGAGAGAGAAACAGTGGCGTTGTCGCTGCTGTGGTGTCTCTGAGAGGGAAACACTGGGCCTGTCTTTGCTGTGCTGTCATGGAGAGGAGCACGTTGGAGCTCACACTGCTATGATGTCACAGGTAGGGTAACAGTGGCTCTGACATTGCTGTGGTTTCCCAGAGAAGAGGAAATTTGGGCCCTCACTGCTCTGGTGTCACACAGAGAGGTAAAGTTGGGCTCTAACTGCTATGGTGTCTCCAACAGGGTAATCGTGGGCCTAAAATTGCTGTCGTTTCAAAGAGAGGAGCAAGTTTGGGCTGTGGCTGCACTGCTGTCCCAGAGAGTGGAACTTTGGGGCTCACACTGCTCTGGTGTCCCAGAGACGGGAACATTGGAGCTGTCACTGCTGTGTTGTCACAGAGAGAGGAACACTGGAGCTCTCCCTGCTCTGGAGTCGCGGAGAGGAGGAAATTGGGCATGTCACTGCCCTGGTGTCACAGGGAATGGAAGAGCGGGGCTGTCACTGCCGTGGAGTCAGAGAAAGGAGGAAATTTGGTGTGTGACAGCACTGCGGTCACAGCGAGTGGAACTTTGGGGCTCTCACTTCTGTGGTGGAAGAGATGAAGAAATAGGTGCTGTCACTGCTGTTGTGGTGTGAAGGAGAAGAGGAAATTTGGGCCTGTCATTGCTGTGGTGTCACAGAGAGGAGCACTTTGGAGCTCACACTGCTATGATGTCACAGATAGGGTAACACTGGCTCTGATATTGCTGTGTTGTCACAGAGAGGAGGAAATGAGGCCTCTCCCTGCTCTGGTGTTACAGAGAGGGGGAAATTTGGGCTCTCACTGCTGTTGTATCAGTGAGGGCGTAACACTGGAGCTGTCATTGTTGTGGTGTCCCAGAGAGGATTAAATTGGAGCTCACACTTCTATGGTGTCCTAGACAGTGGAACTCTGGGCCTGACATTGCTGAGGTGTGACAGAGAGGAGGCAATTTGGGGCTGTCATTACTGTGATTTCACAGAGAGGGGAAGAGTCAGGCTGTCACTGCTGTGATTTCAGCGAGAGAGTGAAATGGAGGTAGTTCGAGCTGTGATGTTCCAGACAGGGGAATCCTGGGACTCGGAGTGCACTGCTGTCACCGAGAGCGGAACTTTGGGGCTCTCACTGCTGTGGTGTCACAGAGAGAGAAACAGTGGTGTTGTCGCTGCTGTGGTGTCTCTGAGAGGGAAACACTGGTATTGGCGAAGCAAAAACACTCGCTCGCAGTGAGAGACTTCTCCAGGGTCAAGCTGTTCAAGTATAAGCGATTTATTATAAGAGTAAAAGGAGGGGAGACCCGTGTCCGCCACCAGCCTTGGCGTCCACGTGGTCCGGGGGAGGGGAGGCAGAACAGGTAGAGCAGGGAAGGTGAGTTTGGAAGGGAGAGGGAGGGAGTAAGAGAGACAGAGGGAAAGAGCAGGGAAGGCGAGAGGGATAGGAGCAGGGAGAGAGGGCTGAGAGTTAAGAGGGGGGAGAGGGGAGAGGGGTAAAGGGAGGAGGGAAGAGAGAAGAGTAAAGAGGCAAGAGGTAAGAGTAAAGAGCAAAGAGTAAAGAGAGCGAAGTTCTTGTTACAATCCAATATATCTTTTTCTATCGTGAATATTCTAATTACCAGAAACCAATCACCAAGAGACACACCCACTAAAGAATTTACATACAACCTATGGGCTTCCCTATATTAATATACAGTGTTGCATATTATACTCTACAGAGCTTTACAAGTTCTTTCCTTGCTTCTTTACTTTTGGACTCTTCTTATCAGCAGAAGGACATTGTTTTATCAACAGGGATTCTCCACTAGCTGGCTAGGCTATTGTTCTTTGGTTAACCAGTACTCAATATCCTATAACTCAAAGCAGGCTTTCATTTCTACTTTGATTCTAGCCTTCATATTTTCACAATCTAGTACCAAACAATCACATTCATTCCCTGTTTCACCTTCCCCAACACACTGGGCCTGTCTTTGCTGTGCTGTCATGGAGAGGAGCACGTTGGAGCTCACACTGCTATGATGTCACAGGTAGGGTAACAGTGGCTCTGACATTGCTGTGGTTTCCCAGAGAAGAGGAAATTTGGGCCCTCACTGCTCTGGTGTCACACAGAGAGGTAAAGTTGGGCTCTAACTGCTATGGTGTCTCCAACAGGGTAATCGTGGGCCTAAAATTGCTGTCGTTTCAAAGAGAGGAGCAAGTTTGGGCTGTGGCTGCACTGCTGTCCCAGAGAGTGGAACTTTGGGGCTCACACTGCTCTGGTGTCCCAGAGACGGGAACATTGGAGCTGTCACTGCTGTGTTGTCACAGAGAGAGGAACACTGGAGCTCTCCCTGCTCTGGAGTCGCGGAGAGAAGGCAATTGGGCATGTCACTGCCCTGGTGTCACAGGGAATGGAAGAGCGGGGCTGTCACTGCCGTGGAGTCAGAGAAAGGAGGAAATTTGGTGTGTGACAGCACTGCGGTCACAGCGAGTGGAACTTTTGGGCTCTCACTTCTGTGGTGGAAAAGATGAAGAAATAGGTGCTGTCACTGCTGTTGTGGTGTGACGGAGAAGAGGAAATTTGGGCCTGTCATTGCTGTGGTGTCACAGAGAGGAGCACTTTGGAGCTCACACTGCTATGATGTCACAGATAGGGTAACACTGGCACTGATATTGCTGTGTTGTCACAGAGAGGAGGAAATGAGGCCTCTCCCTGCTCTGGTGTTACAGAGAGGGGGAAATTTGGGCTCTCACTGCTGTTGTATCAGTGAGGGCGTAACACTGGAGCTGTCATTGTTGTGGTGTCCCAGAGAGGATTAAATTGGAGCTCACACTTCTATGGTGTCCTAGACAGTGGAACTCTGGGCCTGACATTGCTGTGGTGTAACAGAGAGGAGGCAATTTGGGGCTGTCATTACTGTGATTTCACAGAGAGGGGAAGAGTCAGGCTGTCACTGCTGTGCTTTCAGCGAGAGAGTGAAATGGAGGTAGTTCGAGCTGTGATGTTCCAGACAGGGGAATCCTGGGACTCGGAGTGCACTGCTGTCACCGAGAGCGGAACTTTGGGGCTCTCACTGCTGTGGTGTCACAGAGAGAGAAACAGTGGTGTTGTCGCTGCTGTGGTGTCTCTGAGAGGGAAACACTGGTATTGGCGAAGCAAAAACACTCGCTCGCGGTGAGAGACTTCTCCAGGGTCAAGCTGTTCAAGTATAAGCGATTTATTATAAGAGTAAAAGGAGGGGAGACCCGTGTCCGCCACCAGCCTTGGCGTCCACGTGGTCCGGGAGAGGGGAGGCAGAACAGGTAGAGCAGGGAAGGTGAGTTTGGAAGGGAGAGGGAGGGAGTAAGAGAGACAGAGGGAAAGAGCAGGGAAGGAGAGAGGGATAGGAGCAGGGAGAGAGGGCTGAGAGTTAAGAGGGGGGAGAGGGGAGAGGGGTAAAGGGAGGAGGGAAGAGAGAAGAGTAAAGAGGCAAGAGGTAAGAGTAAAGAGCAAAGAGTAAAGAGAGCGAAGTTCTTGTTACAATCCAATATATCTTTTTCTATCGTGAATATTCTAATTACCAGAAACCAATCACCAAGAGACACACCCACTAAAGAATTTACATACAACCTATGGGCTTCCCTATATTAATATACAGTGTTGCATATTATACTCTACAGAGCTTTACAAGTTCTTTCCTTGCTTCTTTACTTTTGGACTCTTCTTATCAGCAGAAGGACATTGTTTTATCAACAGGGATTCTCCACTAGCTGGCTAGGCTATTGTTCTTTGGTTAACCAGTACTCAATATCCTATAACTCAAAGCAGGCTTTCATTTCTACTTTGATTCTAGCCTTCATATTTTCACAATCTAGTACCAAACAATCACATTCATTCCCTGTTTCACCTTCCCCAACACACTGGGCCTGTCTTTGCTGTGCTGTCATGGAGAGGAGCACGTTGGAGCTCACACTGCTATGATGTCACAGGTAGGGTAACAGTGGCTCTGACATTGCTGTGGTTTCCCAGAGAAGAGGAAATTTGGGCCCTCACTGCTCTGGTGTCACACAGAGAGGTAAAGTTGGGCTCTAACTGCTATGGTGTCTCCAACAGGGTAATCCTGGGCCTAAAATTGCTGTCGTTTCAAAGAGAGGAGCAAGTTTGGGCTGTGGCTGCACTGTTGTCCCAGAGAGTGGAACTTTGGGGCTCACACTGCTCTGGTGTCCCAGAGACGGGAACATTGGAGCTGTCACTGCTGTGTTGTCACAGAGAGAGGAACACTGGAGCTCTCCCTGCTCTGGAGTCGCGGAGAGGAGGCAATTGGGCATGTCACTGCCCTGGTGTCACAGGGAATGGAAGAGCGGGGCTGTCACTGCCGTGGAGTCAGAGAAAGGAGGAAATTTGGTGTGTGACTGCACTGCGGTCACAGCGAGTGGAACTTTGGGGCTCTCACTTCTGTGGTGGAAGAGATGAAGAAATAGGTGCTGTCACTGCTGTTGTGGTGTGAAGGAGAAGAGGAAATTTGGGCCTGTCATTGCTGTGGTGTCACAGAGAGGAGCACTTTGGAGCTCACACTGCTATGATGTCACACATAGGGTAACACTGGCTCTGATATTGCTGTGTTGTCACAGAGAGGAGGAAATGAGGCCTCTCCCTGCTCTGGTGTTACAGAGAGGGGGAAATTTGGGCTCTCACTGCTGTTGTATCAGTGAGGGCGTAACACTGGAGCTGTCATTGTTGTGGTGTCCCAGAGAGGATTAAATTGGAGCTCACACTTCTATGGTGTCCTAGACAGTGGAACTCTGGGCCTGACATTGCTGAGGTGTGACAGAGAGGAGGCAATTTGGGGCTGTCATTACTGTGATTTCACAGAGAGGGGAAGAGTCAGGCTGTCACTGCTGTGATTTCAGCGAGAGAGTGAAATGGAGGTAGTTCGAGCTGTGCTGTTCCAGACAGGGGAATCCTGGGACTCGGAGTGCACTGCTGTCACCGAGAGCGGAACTTTGGGGCTCTCACTGCTGTGGTGTCACAGAGAGAGAAACAGTGGTGTTGTCACTGCTGTGGTGTCTCTGAGAGGGAAACACTGGTATTGGCGAAGCAAAAACACTCGCTCGCGGTGAGAGACTTCTCCAGGGTCAAGCTGTTCAAGTATAAGCGATTTATTATAAGAGTAAAAGGAGGGGAGACCCGTGTCCGCCACCAGCCTTGGCGTCCACGTGGTCCGGGGGAGGGGAGGCAGAACAGGTAGAGCAGGGAAGGTGAGTTTGGAAGGGAGAGGGAGGGAGTAAGAGAGACAGAGGGAAAGAGCAGGGAAGGCGAGAGGGATAGGAGCAGGGAGAGAGGGCTGAGAGTTAAGAGGGGGGAGAGGGGAGAGGGGTAAAGGGAGGAGGGAAGAGAGAAGAGTAAAGAGGCAAGAGGTAAGAGTAAAGAGCAAAGAGTAAAGAGAGCGAAGTTCTTGTTACAATCCAATATATCTTTTTCTATCGTGAATATTCTAATTACCAGAAACCAATCACCAAGAGACACACCCACTAAAGAATTTACATACAACCTATGGGCTTCCCTATATTAATATACAGTGTTGCATATTATACTCTACAGAGCTTTACAAGTTCTTTCCTTGCTTCTTTACTTTTGGACTCTTCTTATCAGCAGAAGGACATTGTTTTATCAACAGGGATTCTCCACTAGCTGGCTAGGCTATTGTTCTTTGGTTAACCAGTACTCAATATCCTATAACTCAAAGCAGGCTTTCATTTCTACTTTGATTCTAGCCTTCATATTTTCACAATCTAGTACCAAACAATCACATTCATTCCCTGTTTCACCTTCCCCAACACACTGGGCCTGTCTTTGCTGTGCTGTCATGGAGAGGAGCACGTTGGAGCTCACACTGCTATGATGTCACAGGTAGGGTAACAGTGGCTCTGACATTGCTGTGGTTTCCCAGAGAAGAGGAAATTTGGGCCCTCACTGCTCTGGTGTCACACAGAGAGGTAAAGTTGGGCTCTAACTGCTATGGTGTCTCCAACAGGGTAATCGTGGGCCTAAAATTGCTGTCGTTTCAAAGAGAGGAGCAAGTTTGGGCTGTGGCTGCACTGCTGTCCCAGAGAGTGGAACTTTGGGGCTCACACTGCTCTGGTGTCCCAGAGACGGGAACATTGGAGCTGTCACTGCTGTGTTGTCACAGAGAGAGGAACACTGGAGCTCTCCCTGCTCTGGAGTCGCGGAGAGGAGGCAATTGGGCATGTCACTGCCCTGGTGTCACAGGGAATGGAAGAGCGGGGCTGTCACTGCCGTGGAGTCCGAGAAAGGAGGAAATTTGGTGTGTGACTGCACTGCGGTCACAGCGAGTGGAACTTTGGGGCTCTCACTTCTGTGGTGGAAGAGATGAAGAAATAGGTGCTGTCACTGCTGTTGTGGTGTGAAGGAGAAGAGGAAATTTGGGCCTGTCATTGCTGTGGTGTCACAGAGAGGAGCACTTTGGGGCTCACGCTGCTATGATGTCACAGATAGGGTAACACTGGCTCTGATATTGCTGTGTTGTCACAGAGAGGAGGAAATGAGGCCTCTCCCTGCTCTGGTGTTACA
The DNA here is from genome assembly GCF_971803275.1 of Cyanistes caeruleus. NCBI lineage: Eukaryota > Metazoa > Chordata > Aves > Passeriformes > Paridae > Cyanistes > Cyanistes caeruleus. The sequence continues at coordinate 118,571,306 of NC_141703.1, forward strand.
GAGAGGGGGAAATTTGGGCTCTCACTGCTGTTGTATCAGTGAGGGCGTAACACTGGGGCTGTCATTGTTGTGGTGTCCCAGAGAGGATTAAATTGGAGCTCACACTTCTATGGTGTCCTAGACAGTGGAACTCTGGGCCTGACATTGCTGTGGTGTGACAGAGAGGGGGCAATTTGGGGCTGTCATTACTGTGATTTCACAGAGAGGGGAAGAGTCAGGCTGTCACTGCTGTGATTTCAGCGAGAGAGTGAAATGGAGGTAGTTCGAGCTGTGCTGTTCCAGACAGGGGAATCCTGGGACTCGGAGTGCACTGCTGTCACCGAGAGCGGAACTTTGGGGCTCTCACTGCTGTGGTGTCACAGAGAGAGAAACAGTGGTGTTGTCGCTGCTGTGGTGTCTCTGAGAGGGAAACACTGGTATTGGCGAAGCAAAAACACTCGCTCGCGGTGAGAGACTTCTCCAGGGTCAAGCTGTTCAAGTATAAGCGATTTATTATAAGAGTAAAAGGAGGGGAGACCCGTGTCCGCCACCAGCCTTGGCGTCCACGTGGTCCGGGGGAGGGGAGGCAGAACAGGTAGAGCAGGGAAGGTGAGTTTGGAAGGGAGAGGGAGGGAGTAAGAGAGACAGAGGGAAAGAGCAGGGAAGGCGAGAGGGATAGGAGCAGGGAGAGAGGGCTGAGAGTTAAGAGGGGGGAGAGGGGAGAGCGGTAAAGGGAGGAGGGAAGAGAGAAGAGTAAAGAGGCAAGAGGTAAGAGTAAAGAGCAAAGAGTAAAGAGAGCGAAGTTCTTGTTACAATCCAATATATCTTTTTCTATCGTGAATATTCTAATTACCAGAAACCAATCACCAAGAGACACACCCACTAAAGAATTTACATACAACCTATGGGCTTCCCTATATTAATATACAGTGTTGCATATTATACTCTACAGAGCTTTACAAGTTCTTTCCTTGCTTCTTTACTTTTGGACTCTTCTTATCAGCAGAAGGACATTGTTTTATCAACAGGGATTCTCCACTAGCTGGCTAGGCTATTGTTCTTTGGTTAACCAGTACTCAATATCCTATAACTCAAAGCAGGCTTTCATTTCTACTTTGATTCTAGCCTTCATATTTTCACAATCTAGTACCAAACAATCACATTCATTCCCTGTTTCACCTTCCCCAACACACTGGGCCTGTCTTTGCTGTGCTGTCATGGAGAGGAGCACGTTGGAGCTCACACTGCTATGATGTCACAGGTAGGGTAACAGTGGCTCTGACATTGCTGTGGTTTCCCAGAGAAGAGGAAATTTGGGCCCTCACTGCTCTGGTGTCACACAGAGAGGTAAAGTTGGGCTCTAACTGCTATGGTGTCTCCAACAGGGTAATCGTGGGCCTAAAATTGCTGTCGTTTCAAAGAGAGGAGCAAGTTTGGGCTGTGGCTGCACTGCTGTCCCAGAGAGTGGAACTTTGGGGCTCACACTGCTCTGGTGTCCCAGAGACGGGAACATTGGAGCTGTCACTGCTGTGTTGTCACAGAGAGAGGAACACTGGAGCTCTCCCTGCTCTGGAGTCGCGGAGAGGAGGCAATTGGGCATGTCACTGCCCTGGTGTCACAGGGAATGGAAGAGCGGGGCTGTCACTGCCGTGGAGTCCGAGAAAGAAGGAAATTTGGTGTGTGACTGCACTGCGGTCACAGCGAGTGGAACTTTGGGGCTCTCACTTCTGTGGTGGAAGAGATGAAGAAATAGGTGCTGTCACTGCTGTTGTGGTGTGACGGAGAAGAGGAAATTTGGGCCTGTCATTGCTGTGGTGTCACAGAGAGGAGCACTTTAGAGCTCACACTGCTATGATGTCACAGATAGGGTAACACTGGCTCTGATATTGCTGTGTTGTCACAGAGAGGAGGAAATGAGGCCTCTCCCTGCTCTGGTGTTACAGAGAGGGGGAAATTTGGGCTCTCACTGCTGTTGTATCAGTGAGGGCGTAACACTGGAGCTGTCATTGTTGTGGTGTCCCAGAGAGGATTAAATTGGAGCTCACACTTCTATGGTGTCCTAGACAGTGGAACTCTGGGCCTGACATTGCTGTGGTGTGACAGAGAGGAGGCAATTTGGGGCTGTCATTACTGTGATTTCACAGAGAGGGGAAGAGTCAGGCTGTCACTGCTGTGATTTCAGCGAGAGAGTGAAATGGAGGTAGTTCGAGCTGTGATGTTACAGACAGGGGAATCCTGGGACTCGGAGTGCACTGCTGTCACCGAGAGCGGAACTTTGGGGCTCTCACTGCTGTGGTGTCACAGAGAGAGAAACAGTGGTGTTGTCGCAGCTGTGGTGTCTCTGAGAGGGAAACACTGGTATTGGCGAAGCAAAAACACTCGCTTGCGGTGAGAGACTTCTCCAGGGTCAAGCTGTTCAAGTATAAGCGATTTATTATAAGAGTAAAAGGAGGGGAGACCCGTGTCCGCCACCAGCCTTGGCGTCCACGTGGTCCGGGGGAGGGGAGGCAGAACAGGTAGAGCAGGGAAGGTGAGTTTGGAAGGGAGAGGGAGGGAGTAAGAGAGACAGAGGGAAAGTGCAGGGAAGGCGAGAGGGATAGGAGCAGGGAGAGAGGGCTGAGAGTTAAGAGGGGGGAGAGGGGAGAGGGGTAAAGGGAGGAGGGAAGAGAGAAGAGTAAAGAGGCAAGCGGTAAGAGTAAAGAGCAAAGAGTAAAGAGAGCGAAGTTCTTGTTACAATCCAATATATCTTTTTCTATCGTGAATATTCTAATTACCAGAAACCAATCACCAAGAGACACACCCACTAAAGAATTTACATACAACCTATGGGCTTCCCTATATTAATATACAGTGTTGCATATTATACTCTACAGAGCTTTACAAGTTCTTTCCTTGCTTCTTTACTTTTGGACTCTTCTTATCAGCAGAAGGACATTGTTTTATCAACAGGGATTCTCCACTAGCTGGCTAGGCTATTGTTCTTTGGTTAACCAGTACTCAATATCCTATAACTCAAAGCAGGCTTTCATTTCTACTTTGATTCTAGCCTTCATATTTTCACAATCTAGTACCAAACAATCACATTCATTCCCTGTTTCACCTTCCCCAACACACTGGGCCTGTCTTTGCTGTGCTGTCATGGAGAGGAGCACGTTGGAGCTCACACTGCTATGATGTCACAGGTAGGGTAACAGTGGCTCTGACATTGCTGTGGTTTCCCAGAGAAGAGGAAATTTGGGCCCTCACTGCTCTGGTGTCACACAGAGAGGTAAAGTTGGGCTCTAACTGCTATGGTGTCTCCAACAGGGTAATCCTGGGCCTAAAATTGCTGTCGTTTCAAAGAGAGGAGCAAGTTTGGGCTGTGGCTGCACTGCTGTCCCAGAGAGTGGAACTTTGGGGCTCACACTGCTCTGGTGTCCCAGAGACGGGAACATTGGAGCTGTCACTGCTGTGTTGTCACAGAGAGAGGAACACTGGAGCTCTCCCTGCTCTGGAGTCGCGGAGAGGAGGCAATTGGGCATGTCACTGCCCTGGTGTCACAGGGAATGGAAGAGCGGGGCTGTCACTGCCGTGGAGTCCGAGAAAGGAGGAAATTTGGTGTGTGACTGCACTGCGGTCACAGCGAGTGGAACTTTGGGGCTCTCACTTCTGTGGTGGAAGAGATGAAGAAATAGGTGCTGTCACTGCTGTTGTGGTGTGAAGGAGAAGAGGAAATTTGGGCCTGTCATTGCTGTGGTGTCACAGAGAGGAGCACTTTAGAGCTCACACTGCTATGATGTCACAGATAGGGTAACACTGGCACTGATATTGCTGTGTTGTCACAGAGAGGAGGAAATGAGGCCTCTCCCTGCTCTGGTGTTACAGAGAGGGGGAAATTTGGGCTCTCACTGCTGTTGTATCAGTGAGGGCGTAACACTGGAGCTGTCATTGTTGTGGTGTCCCAGAGAGGATTAAATTGGAGCTCACACTTCTATGGTGTCCTAGACAGTGGAACTCTGGGCCTGACATTGCTGTGGTGTGACAGAGAGGAGGCAATTTGGGGCTGTCATTACTGTGATTTCACAGAGAGGGGAAGAGTCAGGCTGTCACTGCTGTGATTTCAGCGAGAGAGTGAAATGGAGGTAGTTCGAGCTGTGATGTTACAGACAGGGGAATCCTGGGACTCGGAGTGCACTGCTGTCACCGAGAGCGGAACTTTGGGGCTCTCACTGCTGTGGTGTCACAGAGAGAGAAACAGTGGTGTTGTCGCAGCTGTGGTGTCTCTGAGAGGGAAACACTGGTATTGGCGAAGCAAAAACACTCGCTTGCGGTGAGAGACTTCTCCAGGGTCAAGCTGTTCAAGTATAAGCGATTTATTATAAGAGTAAAAGGAGGGGAGACCCGTGTCCGCCACCAGCCTTGGCGTCCACGTGGTCCGGGGGAGGGGAGGCAGAACAGGTAGAGCAGGGAAGGTGAGTTTGGAAGGGAGAGGGAGGGAGTAAGAGAGACAGAGGGAAAGTGCAGGGAAGGCGAGAGGGATAGGAGCAGGGAGAGAGGGCTGAGAGTTAAGAGGGGGGAGAGGGGAGAGGGGTAAAGGGAGGAGGGAAGAGAGAAGAGTAAAGAGGCAAGAGGTAAGAGTAAAGAGCAAAGAGTAAAGAGAGCGAAGTTCTTGTTACAATCCAATATATCTTTTTCTATCGTGAATATTCTAATTACCAGAAACCAATCACCAAGAGACACACCCACTAAAGAATTTACATACAACCTATGGGCTTCCCTATATTAATATACAGTGTTGCATATTATACTCTACAGAGCTTTACAAGTTCTTTCCTTGCTTCTTTACTTTTGGACTCTTCTTATCAGCAGAAGGACATTGTTTTATCAACAGGGATTCTCCACTAGCTGGCTAGGCTATTGTTCTTTGGTTAACCAGTACTCAATATCCTATAACTCAAAGCAGGCTTTCATTTCTACTTTGATTCTAGCCTTCATATTTTCACAATCTAGTACCAAACAATCACATTCATTCCCTGTTTCACCTTCCCCAACACACTGGGCCTGTCTTTGCTGTGCTGTCATGGAGAGGAGCACGTTGGAGCTCACACTGCTATGATGTCACAGGTAGGGTAACAGTGGCTCTGACATTGCTGTGGTTTCCCAGAGAAGAGGAAATTTGGGCCCTCACTGCTCTGGTGTCACACAGAGAGGTAAAGTTGGGCTCTAACTGCTATGGTGTCTCCAACAGGGTAATCCTGGGCCTAAAATTGCTGTCGTTTCAAAGAGAGGAGCAAGTTTGGGCTGTGGCTGCACTGCTGTCCCAGAGAGTGGAACTTTGGGGCTCACACTGCTCTGGTGTCCCAGAGACGGGAACATTGGAGCTGTCACTGCTGTGTTGTCACAGAGAGAGGAACACTGGAGCTCTCCCTGCTCTGGAGTCGCGGAGAGGAGGCAATTGGGCATGTCACTGCCCTGGTGTCACAGGGAATGGAAGAGCGGGGCTGTCACTGCCGTGGAGTCCGAGAAAGGAGGAAATTTGGTGTGTGACTGCACTGCGGTCACAGCGAGTGGAACTTTGGGGCTCTCACTTCTGTGGTGGAAGAGATGAAGAAATAGGTGCTGTCACTGCTGTTGTGGTGTGAAGGAGAAGAGGAAATTTGGGCCTGTCATTGCTGTGGTGTCACAGAGAGGAGCACTTTAGAGCTCACACTGCTATGATGTCACAGATAGGGTAACACTGGCACTGATATTGCTGTGTTGTCACAGAGAGGAGGAAATGAGGCCTCTCCCTGCTCTGGTGTTACAGAGAGGGGGAAATTTGGGCTCTCACTGCTGTTGTATCAGTGAGGGCGTAACACTGGAGCTGTCATTGTTGTGGTGTCCCAGAGAGGATTAAATTGGAGCTCACACTTCTATGGTGTCCTAGACAGTGGAACTCTGGGCCTGACATTGCTGTGGTGTGACAGAGAGGAGGCAATTTGGGGCTGTCATTACTGTGATTTCACAGAGAGGGGAAGAGTCAGGCTGTCACTGCTGTGATTTCAGCGAGAGAGTGAAATGGAGGTAGTTCGAGCTGTGATGTTACAGACAGGGGAATCCTGGGACTCGGAGTGCACTGCTGTCACCGAGAGCGGAACGTTGGGGCTCTCACTGCTGTGGTGTCACAGAGAGAGAAACAGTGGTGTTGTCGCTGCTGTGGTGTCTCTGAGAGGGAAACACTGGTATTGGCGAAGCAAAAACACTCGCTCGCGGTGAGAGACTTCTCCAGGGTCAAGCTGTTCAAGTATAAGCGATTTATTATAAGAGTAAAAGGAGGGGAGACCCGTGTCCGCCACCAGCCTTGGCGTCCACGTGGTCCGGGGGAGGGGAGGCAGAACAGGTAGAGCAGGGAAGGTGAGTTTGGAAGGGAGAGGGAGGGAGTAAGAGAGACAGAGGGAAAGAGCAGGGAAGGCGAGAGGGATAGGAGCAGGGAGAGAGGGCTGAGAGTTAAGAGGGGGGAGAGGGGAGAGGGGTAAAGGGAGGAGGGAAGAGAGAAGAGTAAAGAGGCAAGAGGTAAGAGTAAAGAGCAAAGAGTAAAGAGAGCGAAGTTCTTGTTACAATCCAATATATCTTTTTCTATCGTGAATATTCTAATTACCAGAAACCAATCACCAAGAGACACACCCACTAAAGAATTTACATACAACCTATGGGCTTCCCTATATTAATATACAGTGTTGCATATTATACTCTACAGAGCTTTACAAGTTCTTTCCTTGCTTCTTTACTTTTGGACTCTTCTTATCAGCAGAAGGACATTGTTTTATCAACAGGGATTCTCCACTAGCTGGCTAGGCTATTGTTCTTTGGTTAACCAGTACTCAATATCCTATAACTCAAAGCAGGCTTTCATTTCTACTTTGATTCTAGCCTTCATATTTTCACAATCTAGTACCAAACAATCACATTCATTCCCTGTTTCACCTTCCCCAACACACTGGGCCTGTCTTTGCTGTGCTGTCATGGAGAGGAGCACGTTGGAGCTCACACTGCTATGATGTCACAGGTAGGGTAACAGTGGCTCTGACATTGCTGTGGTTTCCCAGAGAAGAGGAAATTTGGGCCCTCACTGCTCTGGTGTCACACAGAGAGGTAAAGTTGGGCTCTAACTGCTATGGTGTCTCCAACAGGGTAATCGTGGGCCTAAAATTGCTGTCGTTTCAAAGAGAGGAGCAAGTTTGGGCTGTGGCTGCACTGCTGTCCCAGAGAGTGGAACTTTGGGGCTCACACTGCTCTGGTGTCCCAGAGACGGGAACATTGGAGCTGTCACTGCTGTGTTGTCACAGAGAGAGGAACACTGGAGCTCTCCCTGCTCTGGAGTCGCGGAGAGGAGGAAATTGGGCATGTCACTGCCCTGGTGTCACAGGGAATGGAAGAGCGGGGCTGTCACTGCCGTGGAGTCAGAGAAAGGAGGAAATTTGGTGTGTGACAGCACTGCGGTCACAGCGAGTGGAACTTTGGGGCTCTCACTTCTGTGGTGGAAAAGATGAAGAAATAGGTGCTGTCACTGCTGTTGTGGTGTGACGGAGAAGAGGAAATTTGGGCCTGTCATTGCTGTGGTGTCACAGAGAGGAGCACTTTGGAGCTCACACTGCTATGATGTCACAGATAGGGTAACACTGGCTCTGATATTGCTGTGTTGTCACAGAGAGGAGGAAATGAGGCCTCTCCCTGCTCTGGTGTTACAGAGAGGGGGAAATTTGGGCTCTCACTGCTGTTGTATCAGTGAGGGCGTAACACTGGAGCTGTCATTGTTGTGGTGTCCCAGAGAGGATTAAATTGGAGCTCACACTTCTATGGTGTCCTAGACAGTGGAACTCTGGGCCTGACATTGCTGTGGTGTAACAGAGAGGAGGCAATTTGGGGCTGTCATTACTGTGATTTCACAGAGAGGGGAAGAGTCAGGCTGTCACTGCTGTGCTTTCAGCGAGAGAGTGAAATGGAGGTAGTTCGAGCTGTGATGTTCCAGACAGGGGAATCCTGGGACTCGGAGTGCACTGCTGTCACCGAGAGCGGAACTTTGGGGCTCTCACTGCTGTGGTGTCACAGAGAGAGAAACAGTGGTGTTGTCGCTGCTGTGGTGTCTCTGAGAGGGAAACACTGGTATTGGCGAAGCAAAAACACTCGCTCGCGGTGAGAGACTTCTCCAGGGTCAAGCTGTTCAAGTATAAGCGATTTATTATAAGAGTAAAAGGAGGGGAGACCCGTGTCCGCCACCAGCCTTGGCATCCACGTGGTCCGGGGGAGGGGAGGCAGAACAGGTAGAGCAGGGAAGGTGAGTTTGGAAGGGAGAGGGAGGGAGTAAGAGAGACAGAGGGAAAGAGCAGGGAAGGAGAGAGGGATAGGAGCAGGGAGAGAGGGCTGAGAGTTAAGAGGGGGGAGAGGGGAGAGGGGTAAAGGGAGGAGGGAAGAGAGAAGAGTAAAGAGGCAAGAGGTAAGAGTAAAGAGCAAAGAGTAAAGAGAGCGAAGTTCTTGTTACAATCCAATATATCTTTTTCTATCGTGAATATTCTAATTACCAGAAACCAATCACCAAGAGACACACCCACTAAAGAATTTACATACAACCTATGGGCTTCCCTATATTAATATACAGTGTTGCATATTATACTCTACAGAGCTTTACAAGTTCTTTCCTTGCTTCTTTACTTTTGGACTCTTCTTATCAGCAGAAGGACATTGTTTTATCAACAGGGATTCTCCACTAGCTGGCTAGGCTATTGTTCTTTGGTTAACCAGTACTCAATATCCTATAACTCAAAGCAGGCTTTCATTTCTACTTTGATTCTAGCCTTCATATTTTCACAATCTAGTACCAAACAATCACATTCATTCCCTGTTTCACCTTCCCCAACACACTGGGCCTGTCTTTGCTGTGCTGTCATGGAGAGGAGCACGTTGGAGCTCACACTGCTATGATGTCACAGGTAGGGTAACAGTGGCTCTGACATTGCTGTGGTTTCCCAGAGAAGAGGAAATTTGGGCCCTCACTGCTCTGGTGTCACACAGAGAGGTAAAGTTGGGCTCTAACTGCTATGGTGTCTCCAACAGGGTAATCGTGGGCCTAAAATTGCTGTCGTTTCAAAGAGAGGAGCAAGTTTGGGCTGTGGCTGCACTGCTGTCCCAGAGAGTGGAACTTTGGGGCTCACACTGCTCTGGTGTCCCAGAGACGGGAACATTGGAGCTGTCACTGCTGTGTTGTCACAGAGAGAGGAACACTGGAGCTCTCCCTGCTCTGGAGTCGCGGAGAGGAGGAAATTGGGCATGTCACTGCCCTGGTGTCACAGGGAATGGAAGAGCGGGGCTGTCACTGCCGTGGAGTCCGAGAAAGGAGGAAATTTGGTGTGTGACTGCACTGCGGTCACAGCGAGTGGAACTTTGGGGCTCTCACTTCTGTGGTGGAAGAGATGAAGAAATAGGTGCTGTCACTGCTGTTGTGGTGTGACGGAGAAGAGGAAATTTGGGCCTGTCATTGCTGTGGTGTCACAGAGAGGAGCACTTTGGGGCTCACACTGCTATGATGTCACAGATAGGGTAACACTGGCTCTGATATTGCTGTGTTGTCACAGAGAGGAGGAAATGAGGCCTCTCCCTGCTCTGGTGTCACAGAGAGGGGGAAATTTGGGCTCTCACTGCTGTTGTATCAGTGAGGGCGTAACACTGGAGCTGTCATTGTTGTGGTGTCCCAGAGAGGATTAAATTGGAGCTCACACTTCTATGGTGTCCTAGACAGTGGAACTCTGGGCCTGACATTGCTGTGGTGTAACAGAGAGGAGGCAATTTGGGGCTGTCATTACTGTGATTTCACAGAGAGGGGAAGAGTCAGGCTGTCACTGCTGTGATTTCAGCGAGAGAGTGAAATGGAGGTAGTTCGAGCTGTGATGTTCCAGACAGGGGAATCCTGGGACTCGGAGTGCACTGCTGTCACCGAGAGCGGAACTTTGGGGCTCTCACTGCTGTGGTGTCACAGAGAGAGAAACAGTGGTGTTGTCGCTGCTGTGGTGTCTCTGAGAGGGAAACACTGGGCCTGTCTTTGCTGTGCTGTCATGGAGAGGAGCACGTTGGAGCTCACACTGCTATGATGTCACAGGTAGGGTAACAGTGGCTCTGACATTGCTGTGGTTTCCCAGAGAAGAGGAAATTTGGGCCCTCACTGCTCTGGTGTCACACAGAGAGGTAAAGTTGGGCTCTAACTGCTATGGTGTCTCCAACAGGGTAATCCTGGGCCTAAAATTGCTGTCGTTTCAAAGAGAGGAGCAAGTTTGGGCTGTGGCTGCACTGCTGTCCCAGAGAGTGGAACTTTGGGGCTCACACTGCTCTGGTGTCCCAGAGACGGGAACATTGGAGCTGTCACTGCTGTGTTGTCACAGAGAGAGGAACACTGGAGCTCTCCCTGCTCTGGAGTCGCGGAGAGGAGGAAATTGGGCATGTCACTGCCCTGGTGTCACAGGGAATGGAAGAGCGGGGCTGTCACTGCCGTGGAGTCCGAGAAAGGAGGAAATTTGGTGTGTGACTGCACTGCGGTCACAGCGAGTGGAACTTTGGGGCTCTCACTTCTGTGGTGGAAGAGATGAAGAAATAGGTGCTGTCACTGCTGTTGTGGTGTGACGGAGAAGAGGAAATTTGGGCCTGTCATTGCTGTGGTGTCACAGAGAGGAGCACTTTGGGGCTCAAACTGCTATGATGTCACAGATAGGGTAACACTGGCTCTGATATTGCTGTGTTGTCACAGAGAGGAGGAAATGAGGCCTCTCCCTGCTCTGGTGTCACAGAGAGGGGGAAATTTGGGCTCTCACTGCTGTTGTATCAGTGAGGGCGTAACACTGGAGCTGTCATTGTTGTGGTGTCCCAGAGAGGATTAAATTGGAGCTCACACTTCTATGGGGTCCTAGACAGTGGAACTCTGGGCCTGACATTGCTGTGGTGTAACAGAGAGGAGGCAATTTGGGGCTGTCATTACTGTGATTTCACAGAGAGGGGAAGAGTCAGGCTGTCACTGCTGTGATTTCAGCGAGAGAGTGAAATGGAGGTAGTTCGAGCTGTGATGTTCCAGACAGGGGAATCCTGGGACTCGGAGTGCACTGCTGTCACCGAGAGCGGAACTTTGGGGCTCTCACTGCTGTGGTGTCACAGAGAGAGAAACAGTGGTGTTGTCGCTGCTGTGGTGTCTCTGAGAGGGAAACACTGGGCCTGTCTTTGCTGTGCTGTCATGGAGAGGAGCACGTTGGAGCTCACACTGCTATGATGTCACAGGTAGGGTAACAGTGGCTCTGACATTGCTGTGGTTTCCCAGAGAAGAGGAAATTTGGGCCCTCACTGCTCTGGTGTCACACAGAGAGGTAAAGTTGGGCTCTAACTGCTATGGTGTCTCCAACAGGGTAATCCTGGGCCTAAAATTGCTGTCGTTTCAAAGAGAGGAGCAAGTTTGGGCTGTGGCTGCACTGCTGTCCCAGAGAGTGGAACTTTGGGGCTCACACTGCTCTGGTGTCCCAGAGACGGGAACATTGGAGCTGTCACTGCTGTGTTGTCACAGAGAGAGGAACACTGGAGCTCTCCCTGCTCTGGAGTCGCGGAGAGGAGGAAATTGGGCATGTCACTGCCCTGGTGTCACAGGGAATGGAAGAGCGGGGCTGTCACTGCCGTGGAGTCCGAGAAAGGAGGAAATTTGGTGTGTGACTGCACTGCGGTCACAGCGAGTGGAACTTTGGGGCTCTCACTTCTGTGGTGGAAGAGATGAAGAAATAGGTGCTGTCACTGCTGTTGTGGTGTGACGGAGAAGAGGAAATTTGGGCCTGTCATTGCTGTGGTGTCACAGAGAGGAGCACTTTGGGGCTCACGCTGCTATGATGTCACAGATAGGGTAACACTGGCTCTGATATTGCTGTGTTGTCACAGAGAGGAGGAAATGAGGCCTCTCCCTGCTCTGGTGTCACAGAGAGGGGGAAATTTGGGCTCTCACTGCTGTTGTATCAGTGAGGGCGTAACACTGGAGCTGTCATTGTTGTGGTGTCCCAGAGAGGATTAAATTGGAGCTCACACTTCTATGGGGTCCTAGACAGTGGAACTCGGGGCCTGACATTGCTGTGGTGTAACAGAGAGGAGGCAATTTGGGGCTGTCATTACTGTGATTTCACAGAGAGGGGAAGAGTCAGGCTGTCACTGCTGTGATTTCAGCGAGAGAGTGAAATGGAGGTAGTTCGAGCTGTGATGTTCCAGACAGGGGAATCCTGGGACTCGGAGTGCACTGCTGTCACCGAGAGCGGAACTTTGGGGCTCTCACTGCTGTGGTGTCACAGAGAGAGAAACAGTGGCGTTGTCGCTGCTGTGGTGTCTCTGAGAGGGAAACACTGGGCCTGTCTTTGCTGTGCTGTCATGGAGAGGAGCACGTTGGAGCTCACACTGCTATGATGTCACAGGTAGGGTAACAGTGGCTCTGACATTGCTGTGGTTTCCCAGAGAAGAGGAAATTTGGGCCCTCACTGCTCTGGTGTCACACAGAGAGGTAAAGTTGGGCTCTAACTGCTATGGTGTCTCCAACAGGGTAATCGTGGGCCTAAAATTGCTGTCGTTTCAAAGAGAGGAGCAAGTTTGGGCTGTGGCTGCACTGCTGTCCCAGAGAGTGGAACTTTGGGGCTCACACTGCTCTGGTGTCCCAGAGACGGGAACATTGGAGCTGTCACTGCTGTGTTGTCACAGAGAGAGGAACACTGGAGCTCTCCCTGCTCTGGAGTCGCGGAGAGGAGGCAATTGGGCATGTCACTGCCCTGGTGTCACAGGGAATGGAAGAGCGGGGCTGTCACTGCCGTGGAGTCCGAGAAAGGAGGAAATTTGGTGTGTGACTGCACTGCGGTCACAGCGAGTGGAACTTTGGGGCTCTCACTTCTGTGGTGGAAGAGATGAAGAAATAGGTGCTGTCACTGCTGTTGTGGTGTGACGGAGAAGAGGAAATTTGGGCCTGTCATTGCTGTGGTGTCACAGAGAGGAGCACTTTGGGGCTCACGCTGCTATGATGTCACAGATAGGGTAACACTGGCTCTGATATTGCTGTGTTGTCACAGAGAGGAGGAAATTAGGCCTCTCCCTGCTCTGGTGTCACAGAGAGGGGGAAATTTGGGCTCTCACTGCTGTTGTATCAGTGAGGGCGTAACACTGGAGCTGTCATTGTTGTGGTGTCCCAGAGAGGATTAAATTGGAGCTCACACTTCTATGGTGTCCTAGACAGTGGAACTCTGGGCCTGACATTGCTGTGGTGTGACAGAGAGGAGGCAATTTGAGGCTGTCATTACTGTGATTTCACAGAGAGGGGAAGAGTCAGGCTGTCACTGCTGTGATTTCAGCGAGAGAGTGAAATGGAGGTAGTTCGAGCTGTGATGTTCCAGACAGGGGAATCCTGGGACTCGGAGTGCACTGCTGTCACCGAGAGCGGAACTTTGGGGCTCTCACTGCTGTGGTGTCACAGAGAGAGAAACAGTGGTGTTGTCGCTGCTGTGGTGTCTCTGAGAGGGAAACACTGGGCCTGTCTTTGCTGTGCTGTCATGGAGAGGAGCACGTTGGAGCTCACACTGCTATGATGTCACAGGTAGGGTAACAGTGGCTCTGACATTGCTGTGGTTTCCTAGAGAAGAGGAAATTTGGGCCCTCACTGCTCTGGTGTCACACAGAGAGGTAAAGTTGGGCTATAACTGCTATGGTGTCTCCAACAGGGTAATCCTGGGCCTAAAATTGTTGTCGTTTCAAAGAGAGGAGCAAGTTTGGGCTGTGGCTGCACTGCTGTCCCAGAGAGTGGAACTTTGGGGCTCACACTGCTCTGGTGTCCCAGAGACGGGAACATTGGAGCTGTCACTGCTGTGTTGTCACAGAGAGAGGAACACTGGAGCTCTCCCTGCTCTGGAGTCGCGGAGAGGAGGAAATTGGGCATGTCACTGCCCTGGTGTCACAGGGAATGGAAGAGCGGGGCTGTCACTGCCGTGGAGTCCGAGAAAGGAGGAAATTTGGTGTGTGACTGCACTGCGGTCACAGCGAGTGGAACTTTGGGGCTCTCACTTCTGTGGTGGAAGAGATGAAGAAATAGGTGCTGTCACTGCTGTTGTGGTGTGACGGAGAAGAGGAAATTTGGGCCTGTCATTGCTGTGGTGTCACAGAGAGGAGCACTTTGGGGCTCACGCTGCTATGATGTCACAGATAGGGTAACACTGGCTCTGATATTGCTGTGTTGTCACAGAGAGGAGGAAATGAGGCCTCTCCCTGCTCTGGTGTCACAGAGAGGGGGAAATTTGGGCTCTCACTGCTGTTGTATCAGTGAGGGCGTAACACTGGAGCTGTCATTGTTGTGGTGTCCCAGAGAGGATTAAATTGGAGCTCACACTTCTATGGTGTCCTAGACAGTGGAACTCTGGGCCTGACATTGCTGTGGTGTGACAGAGAGGAGGCAATTTGAGGCTGTCATTACTGTGATTTCACAGAGAGGGGAAGAGTCAGGCTGTCACTGCTGTGATTTCAGCGAGAGAGTGAAATGGAGGTAGTTCGAGCTGTGATGTTCCAGACAGGGGAATCCTGGGACTCGGAGTGCACTGCTGTCACCGAGAGCGGAACTTTGGGGCTCTCACTGCTGTGGTGTCACAGAGAGAGAAACAGTGGTGTTGTCGCTGCTGTGGTGTCTCTGAGAGGGAAACACTGGGCCTGTCTTTGCTGTGCTGTCATGGAGAGGAGCACGTTGGAGCTCACACTGCTATGATGTCACAGGTAGGGTAACAGTGGCTCTGACATTGCTGTGGTTTCCCAGAGAAGAGGAAATTTGGGCCCTCACTGCTCTGGTGTCACACAGAGAGGTAAAGTTGGGCTCTAACTGCTATGGTGTCTCCAACAGGGTAATCGTGGGCCTAAAATTGCTGTCGTTTCAAAGAGAGGAGCAAGTTTGGGCTGTGGCTGCACTGCTGTCCCAGAGAGTGGAACTTTGGGGCTCACACTGCTCTGGTGTCCCAGAGACGGGAACATTGGAGCTGTCACTGCTGTGTTGTCACAGAGAGAGGAACACTGGAGCTCTCCCTGCTCTGGAGTCGCGGAGAGGAGGAAATTGGGCATGTCACTGCCCTGGTGTCACAGGGAATGGAAGAGCGGGGCTGTCACTGCCGTGGAGTCCGAGAAAGGAGGAAATTTGGTGTGTGACTGCACTGCGGTCACAGCGAGTGGAACTTTGGGGCTCTCACTTCTGTGGTGGAAGAGATGAAGAAATAGGTGCTGTCACTGCTGTTGTGGTGTGACGGAGAAGAGGAAATTTGGGCCTGTCATTGCTGTGGTGTCACAGAGAGGAGCACTTTGGAGCTCACACTGCTATGATGTCACAGATAGGGTAACACTGGCTCTGATATTGCTGTGTTGTCACAGAGAGGAGGAAATGAGGCCTCTCCCTGCTCTGGTGTCACAGAGAGGGGGAAATTTGGGCTCTCACTGCTGTTGTATCAGTGAGGGCGTAACACTGGAGCTGTCATTGTTGTGGTGTCCCAGAGAGGATTAAATTGGAGCTCACACTTCTATGGGGTCCTAGACAGTGGAACTCTGGGCCTGACATTGCTGTGGTGTAACAGAGAGGAGGCAATTTGGGGCTGTCATTACTGTGATTTCACAGAGAGGGGAAGAGTCAGGCTGTCACTGCTGTGATTTCAGCGAGAGAGTGAAATGGAGGTAGTTCGAGCTGTGATGTTCCAGACAGGGGAATCCTGGGACTCGGAGTGCACTGCTGTCACCGAGAGCGGAACTTTGGGGCTCTCACTGCTGTGGTGTCACAGAGAGAGAAACAGTGGTGTTGTCGCTGCTGTGGTGTCTCTGAGAGGGAAACACTGGGCCTGTCTTTGCTGTGCTGTCATGGAGAGGAGCACGTTGGAGCTCACACTGCTATGATGTCACAGGTAGGGTAACAGTGGCTCTGACATTGCTGTGGTTTCCCAGAGAAGAGGAAATTTGGGCCCTCACTGCTCTGGTGTCACACAGAGAGGTAAAGTTGGGCTCTAACTGCTATGGTGTCTCCAACAGGGTAATCGTGGGCCTAAAATTGCTGTCGTTTCAAAGAGAGGAGCAAGTTTGGGCTGTGGCTGCACTGCTGTCCCAGAGAGTGGAACTTTGGGGCTCACACTGCTCTGGTGTCCCAGAGACGGGAACATTGGAGCTGTCACTGCTGTGTTGTCACAGAGAGAGGAACACTGGAGCTCTCCCTGCTCTGGAGTCGCGGAGAGGAGGAAATTGGGCATGTCACTGCCCTGGTGTCACAGGGAATGGAAGAGCGGGGCTGTCACTGCCGTGGAGTCCGAGAAAGGAGGAAATTTGGTGTGTGACTGCACTGCGGTCACAGCGAGTGGAACTTTGGGGCTCTCACTTCTGTGGTGGAAGAGATGAAGAAATAGGTGCTGTCACTGCTGTTGTGGTGTGACGGAGAAGAGGAAATTTGGGCCTGTCATTGCTGTGGTGTCACAGAGAGGAGCACTTTGGGGCTCACGCTGCTATGATGTCACAGATAGGGTAACACTGGCTCTGATATTGCTGTGTTGTCACAGAGAGGAGGAAATTAGGCCTCTCCCTGCTCTGGTGTCACAGAGAGGGGGAAATTTGGGCTCTCACTGCTGTTGTATCAGTGAGGGCGTAACACTGGAGCTGTCATTGTTGTGGTGTCCCAGAGAGGATTAAATTGGAGCTCACACTTCTATGGTGTCCTAGACAGTGGAACTCTGGGCCTGACATTGCTGTGGTGTGACAGAGAGGAGGCAATTTGAGGCTGTCATTACTGTGATTTCACAGAGAGGGGAAGAGTCAGGCTGTCACTGCTGTGATTTCAGCGAGAGAGTGAAATGGAGGTAGTTCGAGCTGTGATGTTCCAGACAGGGGAATCCTGGGACTCGGAGTGCACTGCTGTCACCGAGAGCGGAACTTTGGGGCTCTCACTGCTGTGGTGTCACAGAGAGAGAAACAGTGGTGTTGTCGCTGCTGTGGTGTCTCTGAGAGGGAAACACTGGGCCTGTCTTTGCTGTGCTGTCATGGAGAGGAGCACGTTGGAGCTCACACTGCTATGATGTCACAGGTAGGGTAACAGTGGCTCTGACATTGCTGTGGTTTCCTAGAGAAGAGGAAATTTGGGCCCTCACTGCTCTGGTGTCACACAGAGAGGTAAAGTTGGGCTATAACTGCTATGGTGTCTCCAACAGGGTAATCCTGGGCCTAAAATTGTTGTCGTTTCAAAGAGAGGAGCAAGTTTGGGCTGTGGCTGCACTGCTGTCCCAGAGAGTGGAACTTTGGGGCTCACACTGCTCTGGTGTCCCAGAGACGGGAACATTGGAGCTGTCACTGCTGTGTTGTCACAGAGAGAGGAACACTGGAGCTCTCCCTGCTCTGGAGTCGCGGAGAGGAGGAAATTGGGCATGTCACTGCCCTGGTGTCACAGGGAATGGAAGAGCGGGGCTGTCACTGCCGTGGAGTCCGAGAAAGGAGGAAATTTGGTGTGTGACTGCACTGCGGTCACAGCGAGTGGAACTTTGGGGCTCTCACTTCTGTGGTGGAAGAGATGAAGAAATAGGTGCTGTCACTGCTGTTGTGGTGTGACGGAGAAGAGGAAATTTGGGCCTGTCATTGCTGTGGTGTCACAGAGAGGAGCACTTTGGGGCTCACGCTGCTATGATGTCACAGATAGGGTAACACTGGCTCTGATATTGCTGTGTTGTCACAGAGAGGAGGAAATGAGGCCTCTCCCTGCTCTGGTGTCACAGAGAGGGGGAAATTTGGGCTCTCACTGCTGTTGTATCAGTGAGGGCGTAACACTGGAGCTGTCATTGTTGTGGTGTCCCAGAGAGGATTAAATTGGAGCTCACACTTCTATGGTGTCCTAGACAGTGGAACTCTGGGCCTGACATTGCTGTGGTGTGACAGAGAGGAGGCAATTTGAGGCTGTCATTACTGTGATTTCACAGAGAGGGGAAGAGTCAGGCTGTCACTGCTGTGATTTCAGCGAGAGAGTGAAATGGAGGTAGTTCGAGCTGTGATGTTCCAGACAGGGGAATCCTGGGACTCGGAGTGCACTGCTGTCACCGAGAGCGGAACTTTGGGGCTCTCACTGCTGTGGTGTCACAGAGAGAGAAACAGTGGTGTTGTCGCTGCTGTGGTGTCTCTGAGAGGGAAACACTGGGCCTGTCTTTGCTGTGCTGTCATGGAGAGGAGCACGTTGGAGCTCACACTGCTATGATGTCACAGGTAGGGTAACAGTGGCTCTGACATTGCTGTGGTTTCCCAGAGAAGAGGAAATTTGGGCCCTCACTGCTCTGGTGTCACACAGAGAGGTAAAGTTGGGCTCTAACTGCTATGGTGTCTCCAACAGGGTAATCGTGGGCCTAAAATTGCTGTCGTTTCAAAGAGAGGAGCAAGTTTGGGCTGTGGCTGCACTGCTGTCCCAGAGAGTGGAACTTTGGGGCTCACACTGCTCTGGTGTCCCAGAGACGGGAACATTGGAGCTGTCACTGCTGTGTTGTCACAGAGAGAGGAACACTGGAGCTCTCCCTGCTCTGGAGTCGCGGAGAGGAGGAAATTGGGCATGTCACTGCCCTGGTGTCACAGGGAATGGAAGAGCGGGGCTGTCACTGCCGTGGAGTCCGAGAAAGGAGGAAATTTGGTGTGTGACTGCACTGCGGTCACAGCGAGTGGAACTTTGGGGCTCTCACTTCTGTGGTGGAAGAGATGAAGAAATAGGTGCTGTCACTGCTGTTGTGGTGTGACGGAGAAGAGGAAATTTGGGCCTGTCATTGCTGTGGTGTCACAGAGAGGAGCACTTTGGAGCTCACACTGCTATGATGTCACAGATAGGGTAACACTGGCTCTGATATTGCTGTGTTGTCACAGAGAGGAGGAAATGAGGCCTCTCCCTGCTCTGGTGTCACAGAGAGGGGGAAATTTGGGCTCTCACTGCTGTTGTATCAGTGAGGGCGTAACACTGGAGCTGTCATTGTTGTGGTGTCCCAGAGAGGATTAAATTGGAGCTCACACTTCTATGGGGTCCTAGACAGTGGAACTCTGGGCCTGACATTGCTGTGGTGTAACAGAGAGGAGGCAATTTGGGGCTGTCATTACTGTGATTTCACAGAGAGGGGAAGAGTCAGGCTGTCACTGCTGTGATTTCAGCGAGAGAGTGAAATGGAGGTAGTTCGAGCTGTGATGTTCCAGACAGGGGAATCCTGGGACTCGGAGTGCACTGCTGTCACCGAGAGCGGAACTTTGGGGCTCTCACTGCTGTGGTGTCACAGAGAGAGAAACAGTGGTGTTGTCGCTGCTGTGGTGTCTCTGAGAGGGAAACACTGGGCCTGTCTTTGCTGTGCTGTCATGGAGAGGAGCACGTTGGAGCTCACACTGCTATGATGTCACAGGTAGGGTAACAGTGGCTCTGACATTGCTGTGGTTTCCCAGAGAAGAGGAAATTTGGGCCCTCACTGCTCTGGTGTCACACAGAGAGGTAAAGTTGGGCTCTAACTGCTATGGTGTCTCCAACAGGGTAATCGTGGGCCTAAAATTGCTGTCGTTTCAAAGAGAGGAGCAAGTTTGGGCTGTGGCTGCACTGCTGTCCCAGAGAGTGGAACTTTGGGGCTCACACTGCTCTGGTGTCCCAGAGACGGGAACATTGGAGCTGTCACTGCTGTGTTGTCACAGAGAGAGGAACACTGGAGCTCTCCCTGCTCTGGAGTCGCGGAGAGGAGGAAATTGGGCATGTCACTGCCCTGGTGTCACAGGGAATGGAAGAGCGGGGCTGTCACTGCCGTGGAGTCCGAGAAAGGAGGAAATTTGGTGTGTGACTGCACTGCGGTCACAGCGAGTGGAACTTTGGGGCTCTCACTTCTGTGGTGGAAGAGATGAAGAAATAGGTGCTGTCACTGCTGTTGTGGTGTGACGGAGAAGAGGAAATTTGGGCCTGTCATTGCTGTGGTGTCACAGAGAGGAGCACTTTGGAGCTCACACTGCTATGATGTCACAGATAGGGTAACACTGGCTCTGATATTGCTGTGTTGTCACAGAGAGGAGGAAATGAGGCCTCTCCCTGCTCTGGTGTCACAGAGAGGGGGAAATTTGGGCTCTCACTGCTGTTGTATCAGTGAGGGCGTAACACTGGAGCTGTCATTGTTGTGGTGTCCCAGAGAGGATTAAATTGGAGCTCACACTTCTATGGGGTCCTAGACAGTGGAACTCTGGGCCTGACATTGCTGTGGTGTAACAGAGAGGAGGCAATTTGGGGCTGTCATTACTGTGATTTCACAGAGAGGGGAAGAGTCAGGCTGTCACTGCTGTGATTTCAGCGAGAGAGTGAAATGGAGGTAGTTCGAGCTGTGATGTTCCAGACAGGGGAATCCTGGGACTCGGAGTGCACTGCTGTCACCGAGAGCGGAACTTTGGGGCTCTCACTGCTGTGGTGTCACAGAGAGAGAAACAGTGGTGTTGTCGCTGCTGTGGTGTCTCTGAGAGGGAAACACTGGGCCTGTCTTTGCTGTGCTGTCATGGAGAGGAGCACGTTGGAGCTCACACTGCTATGATGTCACAGGTAGGGTAACAGTGGCTCTGACATTGCTGTGGTTTCCCAGAGAAGAGGAAATTTGGGCCCTCACTGCTCTGGTGTCACACAGAGAGGTAAAGTTGGGCTCTAACTGCTATGGTGTCTCCAACAGGGTAATCGTGGGCCTAAAATTGCTGTCGTTTCAAAGAGAGGAGCAAGTTTGGGCTGTGGCTGCACTGCTGTCCCAGAGAGTGGAACTTTGGGGCTCACACTGCTCTGGTGTCCCAGAGACGGGAACATTGGAGCTGTCACTGCTGTGTTGTCACAGAGAGAGGAACACTGGAGCTCTCCCTGCTCTGGAGTCGCGGAGAGGAGGAAATTGGGCATGTCACTGCCCTGGTGTCACAGGGAATGGAAGAGCGGGGCTGTCACTGCCGTGGAGTCCGAGAAAGGAGGAAATTTGGTGTGTGACTGCACTGCGGTCACAGCGAGTGGAACTTTGGGGCTCTCACTTCTGTGGTGGAAGAGATGAAGAAATAGGTGCTGTCACTGCTGTTGTGGTGTGACGGAGAAGAGGAAATTTGGGCCTGTCATTGCTGTGGTGTCACAGAGAGGAGCACTTTGGAGCTCACACTGCTATGATGTCACAGATAGGGTAACACTGGCTCTGATATTGCTGTGTTGTCACAGAGAGGAGGAAATGAGGCCTCTCCCTGCTCTGGTGTCACAGAGAGGGGGAAATTTGGGCTCTCACTGCTGTTGTATCAGTGAGGGCGTAACACTGGAGCTGTCATTGTTGTGGTGTCCCAGAGAGGATTAAATTGGAGCTCACACTTCTATGGGGTCCTAGACAGTGGAACTCTGGGCCTGACATTGCTGTGGTGTAACAGAGAGGAGGCAATTTGGGGCTGTCATTACTGTGATTTCACAGAGAGGGGAAGAGTCAGGCTGTCACTGCTGTGATTTCAGCGAGAGAGTGAAATGGAGGTAGTTCGAGCTGTGATGTTCCAGACAGGGGAATCCTGGGACTCGGAGTGCACTGCTGTCACCGAGAGCGGAACTTTGGGGCTCTCACTGCTGTGGTGTCACAGAGAGAGAAACAGTGGTGTTGTCGCTGCTGTGGTGTCTCTGAGAGGGAAACACTGGGCCTGTCTTTGCTGTGCTGTCATGGAGAGGAGCACGTTGGAGCTCACACTGCTATGATGTCACAGGTAGGGTAACAGTGGCTCTGACATTGCTGTGGTTTCCCAGAGAAGAGGAAATTTGGGCCCTCACTGCTCTGGTGTCACACAGAGAGGTAAAGTTGGGCTCTAACTGCTATGGTGTCTCCAACAGGGTAATCGTGGGCCTAAAATTGCTGTCGTTTCAAAGAGAGGAGCAAGTTTGGGCTGTGGCTGCACTGCTGTCCCAGAGAGTGGAACTTTGGGGCTCACACTGCTCTGGTGTCCCAGAGACGGGAACATTGGAGCTGTCACTGCTGTGTTGTCACAGAGAGAGGAACACTGGAGCTCTCCCTGCTCTGGAGTCGCGGAGAGGAGGAAATTGGGCATGTCACTGCCCTGGTGTCACAGGGAATGGAAGAGCGGGGCTGTCACTGCCGTGGAGTCCGAGAAAGGAGGAAATTTGGTGTGTGACTGCACTGCGGTCACAGCGAGTGGAACTTTGGGGCTCTCACTTCTGTGGTGGAAGAGATGAAGAAATAGGTGCTGTCACTGCTGTTGTGGTGTGACGGAGAAGAGGAAATTTGGGCCTGTCATTGCTGTGGTGTCACAGAGAGGAGCACTTTGGAGCTCACACTGCTATGATGTCACAGATAGGGTAACACTGGCTCTGATATTGCTGTGTTGTCACAGAGAGGAGGAAATGAGGCCTCTCCCTGCTCTGGTGTCACAGAGAGGGGGAAATTTGGGCTCTCACTGCTGTTGTATCAGTGAGGGCGTAACACTGGAGCTGTCATTGTTGTGGTGTCCCAGAGAGGATTAAATTGGAGCTCACACTTCTATGGGGTCCTAGACAGTGGAACTCTGGGCCTGACATTGCTGTGGTGTAACAGAGAGGAGGCAATTTGGGGCTGTCATTACTGTGATTTCACAGAGAGGGGAAGAGTCAGGCTGTCACTGCTGTGATTTCAGCGAGAGAGTGAAATGGAGGTAGTTCGAGCTGTGATGTTCCAGACAGGGGAATCCTGGGACTCGGAGTGCACTGCTGTCACCGAGAGCGGAACTTTGGGGCTCTCACTGCTGTGGTGTCACAGAGAGAGAAACAGTGGTGTTGTCGCTGCTGTGGTGTCTCTGAGAGGGAAACACTGGGCCTGTCTTTGCTGTGCTGTCATGGAGAGGAGCACGTTGGAGCTCACACTGCTATGATGTCACAGGTAGGGTAACAGTGGCTCTGACATTGCTGTGGTTTCCCAGAGAAGAGGAAATTTGGGCCCTCACTGCTCTGGTGTCACACAGAGAGGTAAAGTTGGGCTCTAACTGCTATGGTGTCTCCAACAGGGTAATCCTGGGCCTAAAATTGCTGTCGTTTCAAAGAGAGGAGCAAGTTTGGGCTGTGGCTGCACTGCTGTCCCAGAGAGTGGAACTTTGGGGCTCACACTGCTCTGGTGTCCCAGAGACGGGAACATTGGAGCTGTCACTGCTGTGTTGTCACAGAGAGAGGAACACTGGAGCTCTCCCTGCTCTGGAGTCGCGGAGAGGAGGAAATTGGGCATGTCACTGCCCTGGTGTCACAGGGAATGGAAGAGCGGGGCTGTCACTGCCGTGGAGTCCGAGAAAGGAGGAAATTTGGTGTGTGACTGCACTGCGGTCACAGCGAGTGGAACTTTGGGGCTCTCACTTCTGTGGTGGAAGAGATGAAGAAATAGGTGCTGTCACTGCTGTTGTGGTGTGACGGAGAAGAGGAAATTTGGGCCTGTCATTGCTGTGGTGTCACAGAGAGGAGCACTTTGGAGCTCACACTGCTATGATGTCACAGATAGGGTAACACTGGCTCTGATATTGCTGTGTTGTCACAGAGAGGAGGAAATGAGGCCTCTCCCTGCTCTGGTGTCACAGAGAGGGGGAAATTTGGGCTCTCACTGCTGTTGTATCAGTGAGGGCGTAACACTGGAGCTGTCATTGTTGTGGTGTCCCAGAGAGGATTAAATTGGAGCTCACACTTCTATGGTGTCCTAGACAGTGGAACTCTGGGCCTGACATTGCTGTGGTGTAACAGAGAGGAGGCAATTTGGGGCTGTCATTACTGTGATTTCACAGAGAGGGGAAGAGTCAGGCTGTCACTGCTGTGATTTCAGCGAGAGAGTGAAATGGAGGTAGTTCGAGCTGTGATGTTCCAGACAGGGGAATCCTGGGACTCGGAGTGCACTGCTGTCACCGAGAGCGGAACTTTGGGGCTCTCACTGCTGTGGTGTCACAGAGAGAGAAACAGTGGTGTTGTCGCTGCTGTGGTGTCTCTGAGAGGGAAACACTGGGCCTGTCTTTGCTGTGCTGTCATGGAGAGGAGCACGTTGGAGCTCACACTGCTATGATGTCACAGGTAGGGTAACAGTGGCTCTGACATTGCTGTGGTTTCCCAGAGAAGAGGAAATTTGGGCCCTCACTGCTCTGGTGTCACACAGAGAGGTAAAGTTGGGCTCTAACTGCTATGGTGTCTCCAACAGGGTAATCGTGGGCCTAAAATTGCTGTCGTTTCAAAGAGAGGAGCAAGTTTGGGCTGTGGCTGCACTGCTGTCCCAGAGAGTGGAACTTTGGGGCTCACACTGCTCTGGTGTCCCAGAGACGGGAACATTGGAGCTGTCACTGCTGTGTTGTCACAGAGAGAGGAACACTGGAGCTCTCCCTGCTCTGGAGTCGCGGAGAGGAGGAAATTGGGCATGTCACTGCCCTGGTGTCACAGGGAATGGAAGAGCGGGGCTGTCACTGCCGTGGAGTCCGAGAAAGGAGGAAATTTGGTGTGTGACTGCACTGCGGTCACAGCGAGTGGAACTTTGGGGCTCTCACTTCTGTGGTGGAAGAGATGAAGAAATAGGTGCTGTCACTGCTGTTGTGGTGTGACGGAGAAGAGGAAATTTGGGCCTGTCATTGCTGTGGTGTCACAGAGAGGAGCACTTTGGGGCTCACGCTGCTATGATGTCACAGATAGGGTAACACTGGCTCTGATATTGCTGTGTTGTCACAGAGAGGAGGAAATGAGGCCTCTCCCTGCTCTGGTGTCACAGAGAGGGGGAAATTTGGGCTCTCACTGCTGTTGTATCAGTGAGGGCGTAACACTGGAGCTGTCATTGTTGTGGTGTCCCAGAGAGGATTAAATTGGAGCTCACACTTCTATGGTGTCCTAGACAGTGGAACTCTGGGCCTGACATTGCTGTGGTGTAACAGAGAGGAGGCAATTTGGGGCTGTCATTACTGTGATTTCACAGAGAGGGGAAGAGTCAGGCTGTCACTGCTGTGATTTCAGCGAGAGAGTGAAATGGAGGTACTTCGAGCTGTGATGTTCCAGACAGGGGAATCCTGGGACTCGGAGTGCACTGCTGTCACCGAGAGCGGAACTTTGGGGCTCTCACTGCTGTGGTGTCACAGAGAGAGAAACAGTGGTGTTGTCGCTGCTGTGGTGTCTCTGAGAGGGAAACACTGGGCCTGTCTTTGCTGTGCTGTCATGGAGAGGAGCACGTTGGAGCTCACACTGCTATGATGTCACAGGTAGGGTAACAGTGGCTCTGACATTGCTGTGGTTTCCCAGAGAAGAGGAAATTTGGGCCCTCACTGCTCTGGTGTCACACAGAGAGGTAAAGTTGGGCTCTAACTGCTATGGTGTCTCCAACAGGGTAATCGTGGGCCTAAAATTGCTGTCGTTTCAAAGAGAGGAGCAAGTTTGGGCT
This sequence comes from Cyanistes caeruleus, assembly GCF_971803275.1. NCBI lineage: Eukaryota > Metazoa > Chordata > Aves > Passeriformes > Paridae > Cyanistes > Cyanistes caeruleus. The sequence continues at coordinate 118,596,691 of NC_141703.1, forward strand.
GTGGCTGCACTGCTGTCCCAGAGAGTGGAACTTTGGGGCTCACACTGCTCTGGTGTCCCAGAGACGGGAACATTGGAGCTGTCACTGCTGTGTTGTCACAGAGAGAGGAACACTGGAGCTCTCCCTGCTCTGGAGTCGCGGAGAGGAGGAAATTGGGCATGTCACTGCCCTGGTGTCACAGGGAATGGAAGAGCGGGGCTGTCACTGCCGTGGAGTCCGAGAAAGGAGGAAATTTGGTGTGTGACTGCACTGCGGTCACAGCGAGTGGAACTTTGGGGCTCTCACTTCTGTGGTGGAAGAGATGAAGAAATAGGTGCTGTCGCTGCTGTTGTGGTGTGACGGAGAAGAGGAAATTTGGGCCTGTCATTGCTGTGGTGTCACAGAGAGGAGCACTTTGGAGCTCACACTGCTATGATGTCACAGATAGGGTAACACTGGCTCTGATATTGCTGTGTTGTCACAGAGAGGAGGAAATGAGGCCTCTCCCTGCTCTGGTGTCACAGAGAGGGGGAAATTTGGGCTCTCACTGCTGTTGTATCAGTGAGGGCGTAACACTGGAGCTGTCATTGTTGTGGTGTCCCAGAGAGGATTAAATTGGAGCTCACACTTCTATGGTGTCCTAGACAGTGGAACTCTGGGCCTGACATTGCTGTGGTGTGACAGAGAGGAGGCAATTTGGGGCTGTCATTACTGTGATTTCACAGAGAGGGGAAGAGTCAGGCTGTCACTGCTGTGATTTCAGCGAGAGAGTGAAATGGAGGTAGTTCGAGCTGTGATGTTCCAGACAGGGGAATCCTGGGACTCGGAGTGCACTGCTGTCACCGAGAGCGGAACTTTGGGGCTCTCACTGCTGTGGTGTCACAGAGAGAGAAACAGTGGTGTTGTCGCTGCTGTGGTGTCTCTGAGAGGGAAACACTGGGCCTGTCTTTGCTGTGCTGTCATGGAGAGGAGCACGTTGGAGCTCACACTGCTATGATGTCACAGGTAGGGTAACAGTGGCTCTGACATTGCTGTGGTTTCCCAGAGAAGAGGAAATTTGGGCCCTCACTGCTCTGGTGTCACACAGAGAGGTAAAGTTGGGCTCTAACTGCTATGGTGTCTCCAACAGGGTAATCCTGGGCCTAAAATTGCTGTCGTTTCAAAGAGAGGAGCAAGTTTGGGCTGTGGCTGCACTGCTGTCCCAGAGAGTGGAACTTTGGGGCTCACACTGCTCTGGTGTCCCAGAGACGGGAACATTGGAGCTGTCACTGCTGTGTTGTCACAGAGAGAGGAACACTGGAGCTCTCCCTGCTCTGGAGTCGCGGAGAGGAGGAAATTGGGCATGTCACTGCCCTGGTGTCACAGGGAATGGAAGAGCGGGGCTGTCACTGCCGTGGAGTCCGAGAAAGGAGGAAATTTGGTGTGTGACTGCACTGCGGTCACAGCGAGTGGAACTTTGGGGCTCTCACTTCTGTGGTGGAAGAGATGAAGAAAAAGGTGCTGTCGCTGCTGTTGTGGTGTGACGGAGAAGAGGAAATTTGGGCCTGTCATTGCTGTGGTGTCACAGAGAGGAGCACTTTGGAGCTCACACTGCTATGATGTCACAGATAGGGTAACACTGGCTCTGATATTGCTGTGTTGTCACAGAGAGGAGGAAATGAGGCCTCTCCCTGCTCTGGTGTCACAGAGAGGGGGAAATTTGGGCTCTCACTGCTGTTGTATCAGTGAGGGCGTAACACTGGAGCTGTCATTGTTGTGGTGTCCCAGAGAGGATTAAATTGGAGCTCACACTTCTATGGTGTCCTAGACAGTGGAACTCTGGGCCTGACATTGCTGTGGTGTGACAGAGAGGAGGCAATTTGAGGCTGTCATTACTGTGATTTCACAGAGAGGGGAAGAGTCAGGCTGTCACTGCTGTGATTTCAGCGAGAGAGTGAAATGGAGGTAGTTCGAGCTGTGATGTTCCAGACAGGGGAATCCTGGGACTCGGAGTGCACTGCTGTCACCGAGAGCGGAACTTTGGGGCTCTCACTGCTGTGGTGTCACAGAGAGAGAAACAGTGGTGTTGTCGCTGCTGTGGTGTCTCTGAGAGGGAAACACTGGGCCTGTCTTTGCTGTGCTGTCATGGAGAGGAGCACGTTGGAGCTCACACTGCTATGATGTCACAGGTAGGGTAACAGTGGCTCTGACATTGCTGTGGTTTCCCAGAGAAGAGGAAATTTGGGCCCTCACTGCTCTGGTGTCACACAGAGAGGTAAAGTTGGGCTCTAACTGCTATGGTGTCTCCAACAGGGTAATCGTGGGCCTAAAATTGCTGTCGTTTCAAAGAGAGGAGCAAGTTTGGGCTGTGGCTGCACTGCTGTCCCAGAGAGTGGAACTTTGGGGCTCACACTGCTCTGGTGTCCCAGAGACGGGAACATTGGAGCTGTCACTGCTGTGTTGTCACAGAGAGAGGAACACTGGAGCTCTCCCTGCTCTGGAGTCGCGGAGAGGAGGAAATTGGGCATGTCACTGCCCTGGTGTCACAGGGAATGGAAGAGCGGGGCTGTCACTGCCGTGGAGTCCGAGAAAGGAGGAAATTTGGTGTGTGACTGCACTGCGGTCACAGCGAGTGGAACTTTGGGGCTCTCACTTCTGTGGTGGAAGAGATGAAGAAATAGGTGCTGTCACTGCTGTTGTGGTGTGACGGAGAAGAGGAAATTTGGGCCTGTCATTGCTGTGGTGTCACAGAGAGGAGCACTTTGGGGCTCACACTGCTATGATGTCACAGATAGGGTAACACTGGCTCTGATATTGCTGTGTTGTCACAGAGAGGAGGAAATGAGGCCTCTCCCTGCTCTGGTGTCACAGAGAGGGGGAAATTTGGGCTCTCACTGCTGTTGTATCAGTGAGGGCGTAACACTGGAGCTGTCATTGTTGTGGTGTCCCAGAGAGGATTAAATTGGAGCTCACACTTCTATGGTGTCCTAGACAGTGGAACTCTGGGCCTGACATTGCTGTGGTGTAACAGAGAGGAGGCAATTTGGGGCTGTCATTACTGTGATTTCACAGAGAGGGGAAGAGTCAGGCTGTCACTGCTGTGATTTCAGCGAGAGAGTGAAATGGAGGTAGTTCGAGCTGTGATGTTCCAGACAGGGGAATCCTGGGACTCGGAGTGCACTGCTGTCACCGAGAGCGGAACTTTGGGGCTCTCACTGCTGTGGTGTCACAGAGAGAGAAACAGTGGTGTTGTCGCTGCTGTGGTGTCTCTGAGAGGGAAACACTGGGCCTGTCTTTGCTGTGCTGTCATGGAGAGGAGCACGTTGGAGCTCACACTGCTATGATGTCACAGGTAGGGTAACAGTGGCTCTGACATTGCTGTGGTTTCCCAGAGAAGAGGAAATTTGGGCCCTCACTGCTCTGGTGTCACACAGAGAGGTAAAGTTGGGCTCTAACTGCTATGGTGTCTCCAACAGGGTAATCCTGGGCCTAAAATTGCTGTCGTTTCAAAGAGAGGAGCAAGTTTGGGCTGTGGCTGCACTGCTGTCCCAGAGAGTGGAACTTTGGGGCTCACACTGCTCTGGTGTCCCAGAGACGGGAACATTGGAGCTGTCACTGCTGTGTTGTCACAGAGAGAGGAACACTGGAGCTCTCCCTGCTCTGGAGTCGCGGAGAGGAGGAAATTGGGCATGTCACTGCCCTGGTGTCACAGGGAATGGAAGAGCGGGGCTGTCACTGCCGTGGAGTCCGAGAAAGGAGGAAATTTGGTGTGTGACTGCACTGCGGTCACAGCGAGTGGAACTTTGGGGCTCTCACTTCTGTGGTGGAAGAGATGAAGAAATAGGTGCTGTCACTGCTGTTGTGGTGTGACGGAGAAGAGGAAATTTGGGCCTGTCATTGCTGTGGTGTCACAGAGAGGAGCACTTTGGGGCTCACGCTGCTATGATGTCACAGATAGGGTAACACTGGCTCTGATATTGCTGTGTTGTCACAGAGAGGAGGAAATGAGGCCTCTCCCTGCTCTGGTGTCACAGAGAGGGGGAAATTTGGGCTCTCACTGCTGTTGTATCAGTGAGGGCGTAACACTGGAGCTGTCATTGTTGTGGTGTCCCAGAGAGGATTAAATTGGAGCTCACACTTCTATGGTGTCCTAGACAGTGGAACTCTGGGCCTGACATTGCTGTGGTGTGACAGAGAGGAGGCAATTTGAGGCTGTCATTACTGTGATTTCACAGAGAGGGGAAGAGTCAGGCTGTCACTGCTGTGATTTCAGCGAGAGAGTGAAATGGAGGTAGTTCGAGCTGTGATGTTCCAGACAGGGGAATCCTGGGACTCGGAGTGCACTGCTGTCACCGAGAGCGGAACTTTGGGGCTCTCACTGCTGTGGTGTCACAGAGAGAGAAACAGTGGTGTTGTCGCTGCTGTGGTGTCTCTGAGAGGGAAACACTGGGCCTGTCTTTGCTGTGCTGTCATGGAGAGGAGCACGTTGGAGCTCACACTGCTATGATGTCACAGGTAGGGTAACAGTGGCTCTGACATTGCTGTGGTTTCCCAGAGAAGAGGAAATTTGGGCCCTCACTGCTCTGGTGTCACACAGAGAGGTAAAGTTGGGCTCTAACTGCTATGGTGTCTCCAACAGGGTAATCCTGGGCCTAAAATTGCTGTCGTTTCAAAGAGAGGAGCAAGTTTGGGCTGTGGCTGCACTGCTGTCCCAGAGAGTGGAACTTTGGGGCTCACACTGCTCTGGTGTCCCAGAGACGGGAACATTGGAGCTGTCACTGCTGTGTTGTCACAGAGAGAGGAACACTGGAGCTCTCCCTGCTCTGGAGTCGCGGAGAGGAGGAAATTGGGCATGTCACTGCCCTGGTGTCACAGGGAATGGAAGAGCGGGGCTGTCACTGCCGTGGAGTCCGAGAAAGGAGGAAATTTGGTGTGTGACTGCACTGCGGTCACAGCGAGTGGAACTTTGGGGCTCTCACTTCTGTGGTGGAAGAGATGAAGAAATAGGTGCTGTCACTGCTGTTGTGGTGTGACGGAGAAGAGGAAATTTGGGCCTGTCATTGCTGTGGTGTCACAGAGAGGAGCACTTTGGGGCTCACACTGCTATGATGTCACAGATAGGGTAACACTGGCTCTGATATTGCTGTGTTGTCACAGAGAGGAGGAAATGAGGCCTCTCCCTGCTCTGGTGTCACAGAGAGGGGGAAATTTGGGCTCTCACTGCTGTTGTATCAGTGAGGGCGTAACACTGGAGCTGTCATTGTTGTGGTGTCCCAGAGAGGATTAAATTGGAGCTCACACTTCTCTGGGGTCCTAGACAGTGGAACTCGGGGCCTGACATTGCTGTGGTGTAACAGAGAGGAGGCAATTTGGGGCTGTCATTACTGTGATTTCACAGAGAGGGGAAGAGTCAGGCTGTCACTGCTGTGATTTCAGCGAGAGAGTGAAATGGAGGTACTTCAAGCTGTGATGTTCCAGACAGGGGAATCCTGGGACTCGGAGTGCACTGCTGTCACCGAGAGCGGAACTTTGGGGCTCTCACTGCTGTGGTGTCACAGAGAGAGAAACAGTGGTGTTGTCGCTGCTGTGGTGTCTCTGAGAGGGAAACACTGGGCCTGTCTTTGCTGTGCTGTCATGGAGAGGAGCACGTTGGAGCTCACACTGCTATGATGTCACAGGTAGGGTAACAGTGGCTCTGACATTGCTGTGGTTTCCCAGAGAAGAGGAAATTTGGGCCCTCACTGCTCTGGTGTCACACAGAGAGGTAAAGTTGGGCTCTAACTGCTATGGTGTCTCCAACAGGGTAATCGTGGGCCTAAAATTGCTGTCGTTTCAAAGAGAGGAGCAAGTTTGGGCTGTGGCTGCACTGCTGTCCCAGAGAGTGGAACTTTGGGGCTCACACTGCTCTGGTGTCCCAGAGACGGGAACATTGGAGCTGTCACTGCTGTGTTGTCACAGAGAGAGGAACACTGGAGCTCTCCCTGCTCTGGAGTCGCGGAGAGGAGGAAATTGGGCATGTCACTGCCCTGGTGTCACAGGGAATGGAAGAGCGGGGCTGTCACTGCCGTGGAGTCCGAGAAAGGAGGAAATTTGGTGTGTGACTGCACTGCGGTCACAGCGAGTGGAACTTTGGGGCTCTCACTTCTGTGGTGGAAGAGATGAAGAAATAGGTGCTGTCACTGCTGTTGTGGTGTGACGGAGAAGAGGAAATTTGGGCCTGTCATTGCTGTGGTGTCACAGAGAGGAGCACTTTGGGGCTCACACTGCTATGATGTCACAGATAGGGTAACACTGGCTCTGATATTGCTGTGTTGTCACAGAGAGGAGGAAATGAGGCCTCTCCCTGCTCTGGTGTCACAGAGAGGGGGAAATTTGGGCTCTCACTGCTGTTGTATCAGTGAGGGCGTAACACTGGAGCTGTCATTGTTGTGGTGTCCCAGAGAGGATTAAATTGGAGCTCACACTTCTATGGTGTCCTAGACAGTGGAACTCTGGGCCTGACATTGCTGTGGTGTAACAGAGAGGAGGCAATTTGGGGCTGTCATTACTGTGATTTCACAGAGAGGGGAAGAGTCAGGCTGTCACTGCTGTGATTTCAGCGAGAGAGTGAAATGGAGGTAGTTCGAGCTGTGATGTTCCAGACAGGGGAATCCTGGGACTCGGAGTGCACTGCTGTCACCGAGAGCGGAACTTTGGGGCTCTCACTGCTGTGGTGTCACAGAGAGAGAAACAGTGGTGTTGTCGCTGCTGTGGTGTCTCTGAGAGGGAAACACTGGGCCTGTCTTTGCTGTGCTGTCATGGAGAGGAGCACGTTGGAGCTCACACTGCTATGATGTCACAGGTAGGGTAACAGTGGCTCTGACATTGCTGTGGTTTCCCAGAGAAGAGGAAATTTGGGCCCTCACTGCTCTGGTGTCACACAGAGAGGTAAAGTTGGGCTCTAACTGCTATGGTGTCTCCAACAGGGTAATCGTGGGCCTAAAATTGCTGTCGTTTCAAAGAGAGGAGCAAGTTTGGGCTGTGGCTGCACTGCTGTCCCAGAGAGTGGAACTTTGGGGCTCACACTGCTCTGGTGTCCCAGAGACGGGAACATTGGAGCTGTCACTGCTGTGTTGTCACAGAGAGAGGAACACTGGAGCTCTCCCTGCTCTGGAGTCGCGGAGAGGAGGAAATTGGGCATGTCACTGCCCTGGTGTCACAGGGAATGGAAGAGCGGGGCTGTCACTGCCGTGGAGTCCGAGAAAGGAGGAAATTTGGTGTGTGACTGCACTGCGGTCACAGCGAGTGGAACTTTGGGGCTCTCACTTCTGTGGTGGAAGAGATGAAGAAATAGGTGCTGTCACTGCTGTTGTGGTGTGACGGAGAAGAGGAAATTTGGGCCTGTCATTGCTGTGGTGTCACAGAGAGGAGCACTTTGGGGCTCACACTGCTATGATGTCACAGATAGGGTAACACTGGCTCTGATATTGCTGTGTTGTCACAGAGAGGAGGAAATGAGGCCTCTCCCTGCTCTGGTGTCACAGAGAGGGGGAAATTTGGGCTCTCACTGCTGTTGTATCAGTGAGGGCGTAACACTGGAGCTGTCATTGTTGTGGTGTCCCAGAGAGGATTAAATTGGAGCTCACACTTCTATGGTGTCCTAGACAGTGGAACTCTGGGCCTGACATTGCTGTGGTGTAACAGAGAGGAGGCAATTTGGGGCTGTCATTACTGTGATTTCACAGAGAGGGGAAGAGTCAGGCTGTCACTGCTGTGCTTTCAGCGAGAGAGTGAAATGGAGGTAGTTCGAGCTGTGATGTTCCAGACAGGGGAATCCTGGGACTCGGAGTGCACTGCTGTCACCGAGAGCGGAACTTTGGGGCTCTCACTGCTGTGGTGTCACAGAGAGAGAAACAGTGGCGTTGTCGCTGCTGTGGTGTCTCTGAGAGGGACACACTGGGCCTGTCTTTGCTGTGCTGTCATGGAGAGGAGCACGTTGGAGCTCACACTGCTATGATGTCACAGGTAGGGTAACAGTGGCTCTGACATTGCTGTGGTTTCCCAGAGAAGAGGAAATTTGGGCCCTCACTGCTCTGGTGTCACACAGAGAGGTAAAGTTGGGCTCTAACTGCTATGGTGTCTCCAACAGGGTAATCGTGGGCCTAAAATTGCTGTCGTTTCAAAGAGAGGAGCAAGTTTGGGCTGTGGCTGCACTGCTGTCCCAGAGAGTGGAACTTTGGGGCTCACACTGCTCTGGTGTCCCAGAGACGGGAACATTGGAGCTGTCACTGCTGTGTTGTCACAGAGAGAGGAACACTGGAGCTCTCCCTGCTCTGGAGTCGCGGAGAGGAGGAAATTGGGCATGTCACTGCCCTGGTGTCACAGGGAATGGAAGAGCGGGGCTGTCACTGCCGTGGAGTCCGAGAAAGGAGGAAATTTGGTGTGTGACTGCACTGCGGTCACAGCGAGTGGAACTTTGGGGCTCTCACTTCTGTGGTGGAAGAGATGAAGAAATAGGTGCTGTCACTGCTGTTGTGGTGTGACGGAGAAGAGGAAATTTGGGCCTGTCATTGCTGTGGTGTCACAGAGAGGAGCACTTTGGAGCTCACACTGCTATGATGTCACAGATAGGGTAACACTGGCTCTGATATTGCTGTGTTGTCACAGAGAGGAGGAAATGAGGCCTCTCCCTGCTCTGGTGTCACAGAGAGGGGGAAATTTGGGCTCTCACTGCTGTTGTATCAGTGAGGGCGTAACACTGGAGCTGTCATTGTTGTGGTGTCCCAGAGAGGATTAAATTGGAGCTCACACTTCTATGGTGTCCTAGACAGTGGAACTCTGGGCCTGACATTGCTGTGGTGTAACAGAGAGGAGGCAATTTGGGGCTGTCATTACTGTGATTTCACAGAGAGGGGAAGAGTCAGGCTGTCACTGCTGTGATTTCAGCGAGAGAGTGAAATGGAGGTAGTTCGAGCTGTGATGTTCCAGACAGGGGAATCCTGGGACTCGGAGTGCACTGCTGTCACCGAGAGTGGAACTTTGGGGCTCTCACTGCTGTGGTGTCACAGAGAGAGAAACAGTGGTGTTGTCGCTGCTGTGGTGTCTCTGAGAGGGAAACACTGGGCCTGTCTTTGCTGTGCTGTCATGGAGAGGAGCACGTTGGAGCTCACACTGCTATGATGTCACAGGTAGGGTAACAGTGGCTCTGACATTGCTGTGGTTTCCCAGAGAAGAGGAAATTTGGGCCCTCACTGCTCTGGTGTCACACAGAGAGGTAAAGTTGGGCTCTAACTGCTATGGTGTCTCCAACAGGGTAATCGTGGGCCTAAAATTGCTGTCGTTTCAAAGAGAGGAGCAAGTTTGGGCTGTGGCTGCACTGCTGTCCCAGAGAGTGGAACTTTGGGGCTCACACTGCTCTGGTGTCCCAGAGACGGGAACATTGGAGCTGTCACTGCTGTGTTGTCACAGAGAGAGGAACACTGGAGCTCTCCCTGCTCTGGAGTCGCGGAGAGGAGGAAATTGGGCATGTCACTGCCCTGGTGTCACAGGGAATGGAAGAGCGGGGCTGTCACTGCCGTGGAGTCCGAGAAAGGAGGAAATTTGGTGTGTGACTGCACTGCGGTCACAGCGAGTGGAACTTTGGGGCTCTCACTTCTGTGGTGGAAGAGATGAAGAAATAGGTGCTGTCACTGCTGTTGTGGTGTGACGGAGAAGAGGAAATTTGGGCCTGTCATTGCTGTGGTGTCACAGAGAGGAGCACTTTGGGGATCAAACTGCTATGATGTCACAGATAGGGTAACACTGGCTCTGATATTGCTGTGTTGTCACAGAGAGGAGGAAATGAGGCCTCTCCCTGCTCTGGTGTCACAGAGAGGGGGAAATTTGGGCTCTCACTGCTGTTGTATCAGTGAGGGCGTAACACTGGAGCTGTCATTGTTGTGGTGTCCCAGAGAGGATTAAATTGGAGCTCACACTTCTATGGTGTCCTAGACAGTGGAACTCTGGGCCTGACATTGCTGTGGTGTAACAGAGAGGAGGCAATTTGGGGCTGTCATTACTGTGATTTCACAGAGAGGGGAAGAGTCAGGCTGTCACTGCTGTGATTTCAGCGAGAGAGTGAAATGGAGGTAGTTCGAGCTGTGATGTTCCAGACAGGGGAATCCTGGGACTCGGAGTGCACTGCTGTCACCGAGAGCGGAACTTTGGGGCTCTCACTGCTGTGGTGTCACAGAGAGAGAAACAGTGGTGTTGTCGCTGCTGTGGTGTCTCTGAGAGGGAAACACTGGGCCTGTCTTTGCTGTGCTGTCATGGAGAGGAGCACGTTGGAGCTCACACTGCTATGATGTCACAGGTAGGGTAACAGTGGCTCTGACATTGCTGTGGTTTCCCAGAGAAGAGGAAATTTGGGCCCTCACTGCTCTGGTGTCACACAGAGAGGTAAAGTTGGGCTCTAACTGCTATGGTGTCTCCAACAGGGTAATCGTGGGCCTAAAATTGCTGTCGTTTCAAAGAGAGGAGCAAGTTTGGGCTGTGGCTGCACTGCTGTCCCAGAGAGTGGAACTTTGGGGCTCACACTGCTCTGGTGTCCCAGAGACGGGAACATTGGAGCTGTCACTGCTGTGTTGTCACAGAGAGAGGAACACTGGAGCTCTCCCTGCTCTGGAGTCGCGGAGAGGAGGAAATTGGGCATGTCACTGCCCTGGTGTCACAGGGAATGGAAGAGCGGGGCTGTCACTGCCGTGGAGTCCGAGAAAGGAGGAAATTTGGTGTGTGACTGCACTGCGGTCACAGCGAGTGGAACTTTGGGGCTCTCACTTCTGTGGTGGAAGAGATGAAGAAATAGGTGCTGTCACTGCTGTTGTGGTGTGACGGAGAAGAGGAAATTTGGGCCTGTCATTGCTGTGGTGTCACAGAGAGGAGCACTTTGGGGCTCACACTGCTATGATGTCACAGATAGGGTAACACTGGCTCTGATATTGCTGTGTTGTCACAGAGAGGAGGAAATGAGGCCTCTCCCTGCTCTGGTGTCACAGAGAGGGGGAAATTTGGGCTCTCACTGCTGTTGTATCAGTGAGGGCGTAACACTGGAGCTGTCATTGTTGTGGTGTCCCAGAGAGGATTAAATTGGAGCTCACACTTCTATGGTGTCCTAGACAGTGGAACTCTGGGCCTGACATTGCTGTGGTGTAACAGAGAGGAGGCAATTTGGGGCTGTCATTACTGTGATTTCACAGAGAGGGGAAGAGTCAGGCTGTCACTGCTGTGCTTTCAGCGAGAGAGTGAAATGGAGGTAGTTCGAGCTGTGATGTTCCAGACAGGGGAATCCTGGGACTCGGAGTGCACTGCTGTCACCGAGAGCGGAACTTTGGGGCTCTCACTGCTGTGGTGTCACAGAGAGAGAAACAGTGGCGTTGTCGCTGCTGTGGTGTCTCTGAGAGGGACACACTGGGCCTGTCTTTGCTGTGCTGTCATGGAGAGGAGCACGTTGGAGCTCACACTGCTATGATGTCACAGGTAGGGTAACAGTGGCTCTGACATTGCTGTGGTTTCCCAGAGAAGAGGAAATTTGGGCCCTCACTGCTCTGGTGTCACACAGAGAGGTAAAGTTGGGCTCTAACTGCTATGGTGTCTCCAACAGGGTAATCCTGGGCCTAAAATTGCTGTCGTTTCAAAGAGAGGAGCAAGTTTGGGCTGTGGCTGCACTGCTGTCCCAGAGAGTGGAACTTTGGGGCTCACACTGCTCTGGTGTCCCAGAGACGGGAACATTGGAGCTGTCACTGCTGTGTTGTCACAGAGAGAGGAACACTGGAGCTCTCCCTGCTCTGGAGTCGCGGAGAGGAGGAAATTGGGCATGTCACTGCCCTGGTGTCACAGGGAATGGAAGAGCGGGGCTGTCACTGCCGTGGAGTCCGAGAAAGGAGGAAATTTGGTGTGTGACTGCACTGCGGTCACAGCGAGTGGAACTTTGGGGCTCTCACTTCTGTGGTGGAAGAGATGAAGAAATAGGTGCTGTCACTGCTGTTGTGGTGTGACGGAGAAGAGGAAATTTGGGCCTGTCATTGCTGTGGTGTCACAGAGAGGAGCACTTTGGAGCTCACACTGCTATGATGTCACAGATAGGGTAACACTGGCTCTGATATTGCTGTGTTGTCACAGAGAGGAGGAAATGAGGCCTCTCCCTGCTCTGGTGTCACAGAGAGGGGGAAATTTGGGCTCTCACTGCTGTTGTATCAGTGAGGGCGTAACACTGGAGCTGTCATTGTTGTGGTGTCCCAGAGAGGATTAAATTGGAGCTCACACTTCTATGGTGTCCTAGACAGTGGAACTCTGGGCCTGACATTGCTGTGGTGTAACAGAGAGGAGGCAATTTGGGGCTGTCATTACTGTGATTTCACAGAGAGGGGAAGAGTCAGGCTGTCACTGCTGTGATTTCAGCGAGAGAGTGAAATGGAGGTAGTTCGAGCTGTGATGTTCCAGACAGGGGAATCCTGGGACTCGGAGTGCACTGCTGTCACCGAGAGTGGAACTTTGGGGCTCTCACTGCTGTGGTGTCACAGAGAGAGAAACAGTGGTGTTGTCGCTGCTGTGGTGTCTCTGAGAGGGAAACACTGGGCCTGTCTTTGCTGTGCTGTCATGGAGAGGAGCACGTTGGAGCTCACACTGCTATGATGTCACAGGTAGGGTAACAGTGGCTCTGACATTGCTGTGGTTTCCCAGAGAAGAGGAAATTTGGGCCCTCACTGCTCTGGTGTCACACAGAGAGGTAAAGTTGGGCTCTAACTGCTATGGTGTCTCCAACAGGGTAATCGTGGGCCTAAAATTGCTGTCGTTTCAAAGAGAGGAGCAAGTTTGGGCTGTGGCTGCACTGCTGTCCCAGAGAGTGGAACTTTGGGGCTCACACTGCTCTGGTGTCCCAGAGACGGGAACATTGGAGCTGTCACTGCTGTGTTGTCACAGAGAGAGGAACACTGGAGCTCTCCCTGCTCTGGAGTCGCGGAGAGGAGGAAATTGGGCATGTCACTGCCCTGGTGTCACAGGGAATGGAAGAGCGGGGCTGTCACTGCCGTGGAGTCCGAGAAAGGAGGAAATTTGGTGTGTGACTGCACTGCGGTCACAGCGAGTGGAACTTTGGGGCTCTCACTTCTGTGGTGGAAGAGATGAAGAAATAGGTGCTGTCACTGCTGTTGTGGTGTGACGGAAAAGAGGAAATTTGGGCCTGTCATTGCTGTGGTGTCACAGAGAGGAGCACTTTGGGGATCAAACTGCTATGATGTCACAGATAGGGTAACACTGGCTCTGATATTGCTGTGTTGTCACAGAGAGGAGGAAATGAGGCCTCTCCCTGCTCTGGTGTCACAGAGAGGGGGAAATTTGGGCTCTCACTGCTGTTGTATCAGTGAGGGCGTAACACTGGAGCTGTCATTGTTGTGGTGTCCCAGAGAGGATTAAATTGGAGCTCACACTTCTATGGTGTCCTAGACAGTGGAACTCTGGGCCTGACATTGCTGTGGTGTAACAGAGAGGAGGCAATTTGGGGCTGTCATTACTGTGATTTCACAGAGAGGGGAAGAGTCAGGCTGTCACTGCTGTGATTTCAGCGAGAGAGTGAAATGGAGGTAGTTCAAGCTGTGATGTTCCAGACAGGGGAATCCTGGGACTCGGAGTGCACTGCTGTCACCGAGAGCGGAACGTTGGGGCTCTCACTGCTGTGGTGTCACAGAGAGAGAAACAGTGGTGTTGTCGCTGCTGTGGTGTCTCTGAGAGGGAAACACTGGGCCTGTCTTTGCTGTGCTGTCATGGAGAGGAGCACGTTGGAGCTCACACTGCTATGATGTCACAGGTAGGGTAACAGTGGCTCTGACATTGCTGTGGTTTCCCAGAGAAGAGGAAATTTGGGCCCTCACTGCTCTGGTGTCACACAGAGAGGTAAAGTTGGGCTCTAACTGCTATGGTGTCTCCAACAGGGTAATCCTGGGCCTAAAATTGTTGTCGTTTCAAAGAGAGGAGCAAGTTTGGGCTGTGGCTGCACTGCTGTCCCAGAGAGTGGAACTTTGGGGCTCACACTGCTCTGGTGTCCCAGAGACGGGAACATTGGAGCTGTCACTGCTGTGTTGTCACAGAGAGAGGAACACTGGAGCTCTCCCTGCTCTGGAGTCGCGGAGAGGAGGAAATTGGGCATGTCACTGCCCTGGTGTCACAGGGAATGGAAGAGCGGGGCTCTCACTGCCGTGGAGTCCGAGAAAGGAGGAAATTTGGTGTGTGACTGCACTGCGGTCACAGCGAGTGGAACTTTGGGGCTCTCACTTCTGTGGTGGAAGAGATGAAGAAATAGGTGCTGTCACTGCTGTTGTGGTGTGACGGAGAAGAGGAAATTTGGGCCTGTCATTGCTGTGGTGTCACAGAGAGGAGCACTTTGGGGCTCACGCTGCTATGATGTCACAGATAGGGTAACACTGGCTCTGATATTGCTGTGTTGTCACAGAGAGGAGGAAATGAGGCCTCTCCCTGCTCTGGTGTCACAGAGAGGGGGAAATTTGGGCTCTCACTGCTGTTGTATCAGTGAGGGCGTAACACTGGAGCTGTCATTGTTGTGGTGTCCCAGAGAGGATTAAATTGGAGCTCACACTTCTATGGTGTCCTAGACAGTGGAACTCTGGGCCTGACATTGCTGTGGTGTAACAGAGAGGAGGCAATTTGGGGCTGTCATTACTGTGATTTCACAGAGAGGGGAAGAGTCAGGCTGTCACTGCTGTGCTTTCAGCGAGAGAGTGAAATGGAGGTAGTTCGAGCTGTGATGTTCCAGACAGGGGAATCCTGGGACTCGGAGTGCACTGCTGTCACCGAGAGCGGAACTTTGGGGCTCTCACTGCTGTGGTGTCACAGAGAGAGAAACAGTGGCGTTGTCGCTGCTGTGGTGTCTCTGAGAGGGAAACACTGGGCCTGTCTTTGCTGTGCTGTCATGGAGAGGAGCACGTTGGAGCTCACACTGCTATGATGTCACAGGTAGGGTAACAGTGGCTCTGACATTGCTGTGGTTTCCCAGAGAAGAGGAAATTTGGGCCCTCACTGCTCTGGTGTCACACAGAGAGGTAAAGTTGGGCTCTAACTGCTATGGTGTCTCCAACAGGGTAATCGTGGGCCTAAAATTGCTGTCGTTTCAAAGAGAGGAGCAAGTTTGGGCTGTGGCTGCACTGCTGTCCCAGAGAGTGGAACTTTGGGGCTCACACTGCTCTGGTGTCCCAGAGACGGGAACATTGGAGCTGTCACTGCTGTGTTGTCACAGAGAGAGGAACACTGGAGCTCTCCCTGCTCTGGAGTCGCGGAGAGGAGGAAATTGGGCATGTCACTGCCCTGGTGTCACAGGGAATGGAAGAGCGGGGCTGTCACTGCCGTGGAGTCCGAGAAAGGAGGAAATTTGGTGTGTGACTGCACTGCGGTCACAGCGAGTGGAACTTTGGGGCTCTCACTTCTGTGGTGGAAGAGATGAAGAAATAGGTGCTGTCACTGCTGTTGTGGTGTGACGGAGAAGAGGAAATTTGGGCCTGTCATTGCTGTGGTGTCACAGAGAGGAGCACTTTGGGGCTCACACTGCTATGATGTCACAGATAGGGTAACACTGGCTCTGATATTGCTGTGTTGTCACAGAGAGGAGGAAATGAGGCCTCTCCCTGCTCTGGTGTCACAGAGAGGGGGAAATTTGGGCTCTCACTGCTGTTGTATCAGTGAGGGCGTAACACTGGAGCTGTCATTGTTGTGGTGTCCCAGAGAGGATTAAATTGGAGCTCACACTTCTATGGTGTCCTAGACAGTGGAACTCTGGGCCTGACATTGCTGTGGTGTAACAGAGAGGAGGCAATTTGGGGCTGTCATTACTGTGATTTCACAGAGAGGGGAAGAGTCAGGCTGTCACTGCTGTGATTTCAGCGAGAGAGTGAAATGGAGGTAGTTCGAGCTGTGATGTTCCAGACAGGGGAATCCTGGGACTCGGAGTGCACTGCTGTCACCGAGAGTGGAACTTTGGGGCTCTCACTGCTGTGGTGTCACAGAGAGAGAAACAGTGGTGTTGTCGCTGCTGTGGTGTCTCTGAGAGGGAAACACTGGGCCTGTCTTTGCTGTGCTGTCATGGAGAGGAGCACGTTGGAGCTCACACTGCTATGATGTCACAGGTAGGGTAACAGTGGCTCTGACATTGCTGTGGTTTCCCAGAGAAGAGGAAATTTGGGCCCTCACTGCTCTGGTGTCACACAGAGAGGTAAAGTTGGGCTCTAACTGCTATGGTGTCTCCAACAGGGTAATCGTGGGCCTAAAATTGCTGTCGTTTCAAAGAGAGGAGCAAGTTTGGGCTGTGGCTGCACTGCTGTCCCAGAGAGTGGAACTTTGGGGCTCACACTGCTCTGGTGTCCCAGAGACGGGAACATTGGAGCTGTCACTGCTGTGTTGTCACAGAGAGAGGAACACTGGAGCTCTCCCTGCTCTGGAGTCGCGGAGAGGAGGAAATTGGGCATGTCACTGCCCTGGTGTCACAGGGAATGGAAGAGCGGGGCTGTCACTGCCGTGGAGTCCGAGAAAGGAGGAAATTTGGTGTGTGACTGCACTGCGGTCACAGCGAGTGGAACTTTGGGGCTCTCACTTCTGTGGTGGAAGAGATGAAGAAATAGGTGCTGTCACTGCTGTTGTGGTGTGACGGAAAAGAGGAAATTTGGGCCTGTCATTGCTGTGGTGTCACAGAGAGGAGCACTTTGGGGCTCAAACTGCTATGATGTCACAGATAGGGTAACACTGGCTCTGATATTGCTGTGTTGTCACAGAGAGGAGGAAATGAGGCCTCTCCCTGCTCTGGTGTCACAGAGAGGGGGAAATTTGGGCTCTCACTGCTGTTGTATCAGTGAGGGCGTAACACTGGAGCTGTCATTGTTGTGGTGTCCCAGAGAGGATTAAATTGGAGCTCACACTTCTATGGTGTCCTAGACAGTGGAACTCTGGGCCTGACATTGCTGTGGTGTAACAGAGAGGAGGCAATTTGGGGCTGTCATTACTGTGATTTCACAGAGAGGGGAAGAGTCAGGCTGTCACTGCTGTGATTTCAGCGAGAGAGTGAAATGGAGGTAGTTCAAGCTGTGATGTTCCAGACAGGGGAATCCTGGGACTCGGAGTGCACTGCTGTCACCGAGAGCGGAACGTTGGGGCTCTCACTGCTGTGGTGTCACAGAGAGAGAAACAGTGGTGTTGTCGCTGCTGTGGTGTCTCTGAGAGGGAAACACTGGGCCTGTCTTTGCTGTGCTGTCATGGAGAGGAGCACGTTGGAGCTCACACTGCTATGATGTCACAGGTAGGGTAACAGTGGCTCTGACATTGCTGTGGTTTCCCAGAGAAGAGGAAATTTGGGCCCTCACTGCTCTGGTGTCACACAGAGAGGTAAAGTTGGGCTCTAACTGCTATGGTGTCTCCAACAGGGTAATCGTGGGCCTAAAATTGCTGTCGTTTCAAAGAGAGGAGCAAGTTTGGGCTGTGGCTGCACTGCTGTCCCAGAGAGTGGAACTTTGGGGCTCACACTGCTCTGGTGTCCCAGAGACGGGAACATTGGAGCTGTCACTGCTGTGTTGTCACAGAGAGAGGAACACTGGAGCTCTCCCTGCTCTGGAGTCGCGGAGAGGAGGAAATTGGGCATGTCACTGCCCTGGTGTCACAGGGAATGGAAGAGCGGGGCTGTCACTGCCGTGGAGTCCGAGAAAGGAGGAAATTTGGTGTGTGACTGCACTGCGGTCACAGCGAGTGGAACTTTGGGGCTCTCACTTCTGTGGTGGAAGAGATGAAGAAATAGGTGCTGTCACTGCTGTTGTGGTGTGACGGAGAAGAGGAAATTTGGGCCTGTCATTGCTGTGGTGTCACAGAGAGGAGCACTTTGGGGCTCACGCTGCTATGATGTCACAGAAAGGGTAACACTGGCTCTGATATTGCTGTGTTGTCACAGAGAGGAGGAAATGAGGCCTCTCCCTGCTCTGGTGTCACAGAGAGGGGGAAATTTGGGCTCTCACTGCTGTTGTATCAGTGAGGGCGTAACACTGGAGCTGTCATTGTTGTGGTGTCCCAGAGAGGATTAAATTGGAGCTCACACTTCTATGGTGTCCTAGACAGTGGAACTCTGGGCCTGACATTGCTGTGGTGTAACAGAGAGGAGGCAATTTGGGGCTGTCATTACTGTGATTTCACAGAGAGGGGAAGAGTCAGGCTGTCACTGCTGTGATTTCAGCGAGAGAGTGAAATGGAGGTAGTTCGAGCTGTGATGTTCCAGACAGGGGAATCCTGGGACTCGGAGTGCACTGCTGTCACCGAGAGCGGAACTTTGGGGCTCTCACTGCTGTGGTGTCACAGAGAGAGAAACAGTGGTGTTGTCGCTGCTGTGGTGTCTCTGAGAGGGAAACACTGGGCCTGTCTTTGCTGTGCTGTCATGGAGAGGAGCACGTTGGAGCTCACACTGCTATGATGTCACAGGTAGGGTAACAGTGGCTCTGACATTGCTGTGGTTTCCCAGAGAAGAGGAAATTTGGGCCCTCACTGCTCTGGTGTCACACAGAGAGGTAAAGTTGGGCTCTAACTGCTATGGTGTCTCCAACAGGGTAATCGTGGGCCTAAAATTGCTGTCGTTTCAAAGAGAGGAGCAAGTTTGGGCTGTGGCTGCACTGCTGTCCCAGAGAGTGGAACTTTGGGGCTCACACTGCTCTGGTGTCCCAGAGACGGGAACATTGGAGCTGTCACTGCTGTGTTGTCACAGAGAGAGGAACACTGGAGCTCTCCCTGCTCTGGAGTCGCGGAGAGGAGGAAATTGGGCATGTCACTGCCCTGGTGTCACAGGGAATGGAAGAGCGGGGCTGTCACTGCCGTGGAGTCCGAGAAAGGAGGAAATTTGGTGTGTGACTGCACTGCGGTCACAGCGAGTGGAACTTTGGGGCTCTCACTTCTGTGGTGGAAGAGATGAAGAAAAAGGTGCTGTCGCTGCTGTTGTGGTGTGACGGAGAAGAGGAAATTTGGGCCTGTCATTGCTGTGGTGTCACAGAGAGGAGCACTTTGGAGCTCACACTGCTATGATGTCACAGATAGGGTAACACTGGCTCTGATATTGCTGTGTTGTCACAGAGAGGAGGAAATGAGGCCTCTCCCTGCTCTGGTGTCACAGAGAGGGGGAAATTTGGGCTCTCACTGCTGTTGTATCAGTGAGGGCGTAACACTGGAGCTGTCATTGTTGTGGTGTCCCAGAGAGGATTAAATTGGAGCTCACACTTCTATGGGGTCCTAGACAGTGGAACTCTGGGCCTGACATTGCTGTGGTGTGACAGAGAGGAGGCAATTTGAGGCTGTCATTACTGTGATTTCACAGAGAGGGGAAGAGTCAGGCTGTCACTGCTGTGATTTCAGCGAGAGAGTGAAATGGAGGTACTTCGAGCTGTGATGTTCCAGACAGGGGAATCCTGGGACTCGGAGTGCACTGCTGTCACCGAGAGCGGAACTTTGGGGCTCTCACTGCTGTGGTGTCACAGAGAGAGAAACAGTGGTGTTGTCGCTGCTGTGGTGTCTCTGAGAGGGAAACACTGGGCCTGTCTTTGCTGTGCTGTCATGGAGAGGAGCACGTTGGAGCTCACACTGCTATGATGTCACAGGTAGGGTAACAGTGGCTCTGACATTGCTGTGGTTTCCCAGAGAAGAGGAAATTTGGGCCCTCACTGCTCTGGTGTCACACAGAGAGGTAAAGTTGGGCTCTAACTGCTATGGTGTCTCCAACAGGGTAATCCTGGGCCTAAAATTGCTGTCGTTTCAAAGAGAGGAGCAAGTTTGGGCTGTGGCTGCACTGCTGTCCCAGAGAGTGGAACTTTGGGGCTCACACTGCTCTGGTGTCCCAGAGACGGGAACATTGGAGCTGTCACTGCTGTGTTGTCACAGAGAGAGGAACACTGGAGCTCTCCCTGCTCTGGAGTCGCGGAGAGGAGGAAATTGGGCATGTCACTGCCCTGGTGTCACAGGGAATGGAAGAGCGGGGCTGTCACTGCCGTGGAGTCCGAGAAAGGAGGAAATTTGGTGTGTGACTGCACTGCGGTCACAGCGAGTGGAACTTTGGGGCTCTCACTTCTGTGGTGGAAGAGATGAAGAAATGGGTGCTGTCACTGCTGTTGTGGTGTGACGGAGAAGAGGAAATTTGGGCCTGTCATTGCTGTGGTGTCACAGAGAGGAGCACTTTGGGGCTCACACTGCTATGATGTCACAGATAGGGTAACACTGGCTCTGATATTGCTGTGTTGTCACAGAGAGGAGGAAATGAGGCCTCTCCCTGCTCTGGTGTCACAGAGAGGGGGAAATTTGGGCTCTCACTGCTGTTGTATCAGTGAGGGCGTAACACTGGAGCTGTCATTGTTGTGGTGTCCCAGAGAGGATTAAATTGGAGCTCACACTTCTATGGGGTCCTAGACAGTGGAACTCGGGGCCTGACATTGCTGTGGTGTAACAGAGAGGAGGCAATTTGGGGCTGTCATTACTGTGATTTCACAGAGAGGGGAAGAGTCAGGCTGTCACTGCTGTGATTTCAGCGAGAGAGTGAAATGGAGGTAGTTCGAGCTGTGATGTTCCAGACAGGGGAATCCTGGGACTCGGAGTGCACTGCTGTCACCGAGAGCGGAACTTTGGGGCTCTCACTGCTGTGGTGTCACAGAGAGAGAAACAGTGGTGTTGTCGCTGCTGTGGTGTCTCTGAGAGGGAAACACTGGGCCTGTCTTTGCTGTGCTGTCATGGAGAGGAGCACGTTGGAGCTCACACTGCTATGATGTCACAGGTAGGGTAACAGTGGCTCTGACATTGCTGTGGTTTCCCAGAGAAGAGGAAATTTGGGCCCTCACTGCTCTGGTGTCACACAGAGAGGTAAAGTTGGGCTCTAACTGCTATGGTGTCTCCAACAGGGTAATCGTGGGCCTAAAATTGCTGTCGTTTCAAAGAGAGGAGCAAGTTTGGGCTGTGGCTGCACTGCTGTCCCAGAGAGTGGAACTTTGGGGCTCACACTGCTCTGGTGTCCCAGAGACGGGAACATTGGAGCTGTCACTGCTGTGTTGTCACAGAGAGAGGAACACTGGAGCTCTCCCTGCTCTGGAGTCGCGGAGAGGAGGAAATTGGGCATGTCACTGCCCTGGTGTCACAGGGAATGGAAGAGCGGGGCTCTCACTGCCGTGGAGTCCGAGAAAGGAGGAAATTTGGTGTGTGACTGCACTGCGGTCACAGCGAGTGGAACTTTGGGGCTCTCACTTCTGTGGTGGAAGAGATGAAGAAATAGGTGCTGTCGCTGCTGTTGTGGTGTGACAGAGAAGAGGAAATTTGGGCCTGTCATTGCTGTGGTGTCACAGAGAGGAGCACTTTGGAGCTCACACTGCTATGATGTCACAGATAGGGTAACACTGGCTCTGATATTGCTGTGTTGTCACAGAGAGGAGGAAATGAGGCCTCTCCCTGCTCTGGTGTCACAGAGAGGGGGAAATTTGGGCTCTCACTGCTGTTGTATCAGTGAGGGCGTAACACTGGAGCTGTCATTGTTGTGGTGTCCCAGAGAGGATTAAATTGGAGCTCACACTTCTATGGGGTCCTAGACAGTGGAACTCGGGGCCTGACATTGCTGTGGTGTAACAGAGAGGAGGCAATTTGGGGCTGTCATTACTGTGATTTCACAGAGAGGGGAAGAGTCAGGCTGTCACTGCTGTGATTTCAGCGAGAGAGTGAAATGGAGGTACTTCGAGCTGTGATGTTCCAGACAGGGGAATCCTGGGACTCGGAGTGCACTGCTGTCACCGAGAGCGGAACTTTGGGGCTCTCACTGCTGTGGTGTCACAGAGAGAGAAACAGTGGTGTTGTCGCTGCTGTGGTGTCTCTGAGAGGGAAACACTGGGCCTGTCTTTGCTGTGCTGTCATGGAGAGGAGCACGTTGGAGCTCACACTGCTATGATGTCACAGGTAGGGTAACAGTGGCTCTGACATTGCTGTGGTTTCCCAGAGAAGAGGAAATTTGGGCCCTCACTGCTCTGGTGTCACACAGAGAGGTAAAGTTGGGCTCTAACTGCTATGGTGTCTCCAACAGGGTAATCGTGGGCCTAAAATTGCTGTCGTTTCAAAGAGAGGAGCAAGTTTGGGCTGTGGCTGCACTGCTGTCCCAGAGAGTGGAACTTTGGGGCTCACACTGCTCTGGTGTCCCAGAGACGGGAACATTGGAGCTGTCACTGCTGTGTTGTCACAGAGAGAGGAACACTGGAGCTCTCCCTGCTCTGGAGTCGCGGAGAGGAGGAAATTGGGCATGTCACTGCCCTGGTGTCACAGGGAATGGAAGAGCGGGGCTCTCACTGCCGTGGAGTCCGAGAAAGGAGGAAATTTGGTGTGTGACTGCACTGCGGTCACAGCGAGTGGAACTTTGGGGCTCTCACTTCTGTGGTGGAAGAGATGAAGAAATAGGTGCTGTCACTGCTGTTGTGGTGTGACGGAGAAGAGGAAATTTGGGCCTGTCATTGCTGTGGTGTCACAGAGAGGAGCACTTTGGGGCTCACACTGCTATGATGTCACAGATAGGGTAACACTGGCTCTGATATTGCTGTGTTGTCACAGAGAGGAGGAAATGAGGCCTCTCCCTGCTCTGGTGTCACAGAGAGGGGGAAATTTGGGCTCTCACTGCTGTTGTATCAGTGAGGGCGTAACACTGGAGCTGTCATTGTTGTGGTGTCCCAGAGAGGATTAAATTGGAGCTCACACTTCTATGGTGTCCTAGACAGTGGAACTCTGGGCCTGACATTGCTGTGGTGTAACAGAGAGGAGGCAATTTGGGGCTGTCATTACTGTGATTTCACAGAGAGGGGAAGAGTCAGGCTGTCACTGCTGTGCTTTCAGCGAGAGAGTGAAATGGAGGTAGTTCGAGCTGTGATGTTCCAGACAGGGGAATCCTGGGACTCGGAGTGCACTGCTGTCACCGAGAGCGGAACTTTGGGGCTCTCACTGCTGTGGTGTCACAGAGAGAGAAACAGTGGCGTTGTCGCTGCTGTGGTGTCTCTGAGAGGGAAACACTGGGCCTGTCTTTGCTGTGCTGTCATGGAGAGGAGCACGTTGGAGCTCACACTGCTATGATGTCACAGGTAGGGTAACAGTGGCTCTGACATTGCTGTGGTTTCCCAGAGAAGAGGAAATTTGGGCCCTCACTGCTCTGGTGTCACACAGAGAGGTAAAGTTGGGCTCTAACTGCTATGGTGTCTCCAACAGGGTAATCCTGGGCCTAAAATTGCTGTCGTTTCAAAGAGAGGAGCAAGTTTGGGCTGTGGCTGCACTGCTGTCCCAGAGAGTGGAACTTTGGGGCTCACACTGCTCTGGTGTCCCAGAGACGGGAACATTGGAGCTGTCACTGCTGTGTTGTCACAGAGAGAGGAACACTGGAGCTCTCCCTGCTCTGGAGTCGCGGAGAGGAGGAAATTGGGCATGTCACTGCCCTGGTGTCACAGGGAATGGAAGAGCGGGGCTGTCACTGCCGTGGAGTCCGAGAAAGGAGGAAATTTGGTGTGTGACTGCACTGCGGTCACAGCGAGTGGAACTTTGGGGCTCTCACTTCTGTGGTGGAAGAGATGAAGAAATAGGTGCTGTCACTGCTGTTGTGGTGTGACGGAGAAGAGGAAATTTGGGCCTGTCATTGCTGTGGTGTCACAGAGAGGAGCACTTTGGAGCTAACACTGCTATGATGTCACAGATAGGGTAACACTGGCTCTGATATTGCTGTGTTGTCACAGAGAGGAGGAAATGAGGCCTCTCCCTGCTCTGGTGTCACAGAGAGGGGGAAATTTGGGCTCTCACTGCTGTTGTATCAGTGAGGGCGTAACACTGGAGCTGTCATTGTTGTGGTGTCCCAGAGAGGATTAAATTGGAGCTCACACTTCTATGGGGTCCTAGACAGTGGAACTCTGGGCCTGACATTGCTGTGGTGTAACAGAGAGGAGGCAATTTGGGGCTGTCATTACTGTGATTTCACAGAGAGGGGAAGAGTCAGGCTGTCACTGCTGTGATTTCAGCGAGAGAGTGAAATGGAGGTAGTTCGAGCTGTGATGTTCCAGACAGGGGAATCCTGGGACTCGGAGTGCACTGCTGTCACCGAGAGCGGAACTTTGGGGCTCTCACTGCTGTGGTGTCACAGAGAGAGAAACAGTGGTGTTGTCGCTGCTGTGGTGTCTCTGAGAGGGAAACACTGGGCCTGTCTTTGCTGTGCTGTCATGGAGAGGAGCACGTTGGAGCTCACACTGCTATGATGTCACAGGTAGGGTAACAGTGGCTCTGACATTGCTGTGGTTTCCCAGAGAAGAGGAAATTTGGGCCCTCACTGCTCTGGTGTCACACAGAGAGGTAAAGTTGGGCTCTAACTGCTATGGTGTCTCCAACAGGGTAATCGTGGGCCTAAAATTGCTGTCGTTTCAAAGAGAGGAGCAAGTTTGGGCTGTGGCTGCACTGCTGTCCCAGAGAGTGGAACTTTGGGGCTCACACTGCTCTGGTGTCCCAGAGACGGGAACATTGGAGCTGTCACTGCTGTGTTGTCACAGAGAGAGGAACACTGGAGCTCTCCCTGCTCTGGAGTCGCGGAGAGGAGGAAATTGGGCATGTCACTGCCCTGGTGTCACAGGGAATGGAAGAGCGGGGCTCTCACTGCCGTGGAGTCCGAGAAAGGAGGAAATTTGGTGTGTGACTGCACTGCGGTCACAGCGAGTGGAACTTTGGGGCTCTCACTTCTGTGGTGGAAGAGATGAAGAAATAGGTGCTGTCACTGCTGTTGTGGTGTGACGGAGAAGAGGAAATTTGGGCCTGTCATTGCTGTGGTGTCACAGAGAGGAGCACTTTGGGGCTCACACTGCTATGATGTCACAGATAGGGTAACACTGGCTCTGATATTGCTGTGTTGTCACAGAGAGGAGGAAATGAGGCCTCTCCCTGCTCTGGTGTCACAGAGAGGGGGAAATTTGGGCTCTCACTGCTGTTGTATCAGTGAGGGCGTAACACTGGAGCTGTCATTGTTGTGGTGTCCCAGAGAGGATTAAATTGGAGCTCACACTTCTATGGTGTCCTAGACAGTGGAACTCTGGGCCTGACATTGCTGTGGTGTAACAGAGAGGAGGCAATTTGGGGCTGTCATTACTGTGATTTCACAGAGAGGGGAAGAGTCAGGCTGTCACTGCTGTGCTTTCAGCGAGAGAGTGAAATGGAGGTAGTTCGAGCTGTGATGTTCCAGACAGGGGAATCCTGGGACTCGGAGTGCACTGCTGTCACCGAGAGCGGAACTTTGGGGCTCTCACTGCTGTGGTGTCACAGAGAGAGAAACAGTGGCGTTGTCGCTGCTGTGGTGTCTCTGAGAGGGAAACACTGGGCCTGTCTTTGCTGTGCTGTCATGGAGAGGAGCACGTTGGAGCTCACACTGCTATGATGTCACAGGTAGGGTAACAGTGGCTCTGACATTGCTGTGGTTTCCCAGAGAAGAGGAAATTTGGGCCCTCACTGCTCTGGTGTCACACAGAGAGGTAAAGTTGGGCTCTAACTGCTATGGTGTCTCCAACAGGGTAATCCTGGGCCTAAAATTGCTGTCGTTTCAAAGAGAGGAGCAAGTTTGGGCTGTGGCTGCACTGCTGTCCCAGAGAGTGGAACTTTGGGGCTCACACTGCTCTGGTGTCCCAGAGACGGGAACATTGGAGCTGTCACTGCTGTGTTGTCACAGAGAGAGGAACACTGGAGCTCTCCCTGCTCTGGAGTCGCGGAGAGGAGGAAATTGGGCATGTCACTGCCCTGGTGTCACAGGGAATGGAAGAGCGGGGCTGTCACTGCCGTGGAGTCCGAGAAAGGAGGAAATTTGGTGTGTGACTGCACTGCGGTCACAGCGAGTGGAACTTTGGGGCTCTCACTTCTGTGGTGGAAGAGATGAAGAAATAGGTGCTGTCACTGCTGTTGTGGTGTGACGGAGAAGAGGAAATTTGGGCCTGTCATTGCTGTGGTGTCACAGAGAGGAGCACTTTGGAGCTAACACTGCTATGATGTCACAGATAGGGTAACACTGGCTCTGATATTGCTGTGTTGTCACAGAGAGGAGGAAATGAGGCCTCTCCCTGCTCTGGTGTCACAGAGAGGGGGAAATTTGGGCTCTCACTGCTGTTGTATCAGTGAGGGCGTAACACTGGAGCTGTCATTGTTGTGGTGTCCCAGAGAGGATTAAATTGGAGCTCACACTTCTATGGGGTCCTAGACAGTGGAACTCTGGGCCTGACATTGCTGTGGTGTAACAGAGAGGAGGCAATTTGGGGCTGTCATTACTGTGATTTCACAGAGAGGGGAAGAGTCAGGCTGTCACTGCTGTGATTTCAGCGAGAGAGTGAAATGGAGGTAGTTCGAGCTGTGATGTTCCAGACAGGGGAATCCTGGGACTCGGAGTGCACTGCTGTCACCGAGAGCGGAACTTTGGGGCTCTCACTGCTGTGGTGTCACAGAGAGAGAAACAGTGGTGTTGTCGCTGCTGTGGTGTCTCTGAGAGGGAAACACTGGGCCTGTCTTTGCTGTGCTGTCATGGAGAGGAGCACGTTGGAGCTCACACTGCTATGATGTCACAGGTAGGGTAACAGTGGCTCTGACATTGCTGTGGTTTCCCAGAGAAGAGGAAATTTGGGCCCTCACTGCTCTGGTGTCACACAGAGAGGTAAAGTTGGGCTCTAACTGCTATGGTGTCTCCAACAGGGTAATCGTGGGCCTAAAATTGCTGTCGTTTCAAAGAGAGGAGCAAGTTTGGGCTGTGGCTGCACTGCTGTCCCAGAGAGTGGAACTTTGGGGCTCACACTGCTCTGGTGTCCCAGAGATGGGAACATTGGAGCTGTCACTGCTGTGTTGTCACAGAGAGAGGAACACTGGAGCTCTCCCTGCTCTGGAGTCGCGGAGAGGAGGAAATTGGGCATGTCACTGCCCTGGTGTCACAGGGAATGGAAGAGCGGGGCTCTCACTGCCGTGGAGTCCGAGAAAGGAGGAAATTTGGTGTGTGACTGCACTGCGGTCACAGCGAGTGGAACTTTGGGGCTCTCACTTCTGTGGTGGAAGAGATGAAGAAATAGGTGCTGTCACTGCTGTTGTGGTGTGACGGAGAAGAGGAAATTTGGGCCTGTCATTGCTGTGGTGTCACAGAGAGGAGCACTTTGGGGCTCACACTGCTATGATGTCACAGATAGGGTAACACTGGCTCTGATATTGCTGTGTTGTCACAGAGAGGAGGAAATGAGGCCTCTCCCTGCTCTGGTGTCACAGAGAGGGGGAAATTTGGGCTCTCACTGCTGTTGTATCAGTGAGGGCGTAACACTGGAGCTGTCATTGTTGTGGTGTCCCAGAGAGGATTAAATTGGAGCTCACACTTCTATGGTGTCCTAGACAGTGGAACTCTGGGCCTGACATTGCTGTGGTGTAACAGAGAGGAGGCAATTTGGGGCTGTCATTACTGTGATTTCACAGAGAGGGGAAGAGTCAGGCTGTCACTGCTGTGCTTTCAGCGAGAGAGTGAAATGGAGGTAGTTCGAGCTGTGATGTTCCAGACAGGGGAATCCTGGGACTCGGAGTGCACTGCTGTCACCGAGAGCGGAACTTTGGGGCTCTCACTGCTGTGGTGTCACAGAGAGAGAAACAGTGGTGTTGTCGCTGCTGTGGTGTCTCTGAGAGGGAAACACTGGGCCTGTCTTTGCTGTGCTGTCATGGAGAGGAGCACGTTGGAGCTCACACTGCTATGATGTCACAGGTAGGGTAACAGTGGCTCTGACATTGCTGTGGTTTCCCAGAGAAGAGGAAATTTGGGCCCTCACTGCTCTGGTGTCACACAGAGAGGTAAAGTTGGGCTCTAACTGCTATGGTGTCTCCAACAGGGTAATCGTGGGCCTAAAATTGCTGTCGTTTCAAAGAGAGGAGCAAGTTTGGGCTGTGGCTGCACTGCTGTCCCAGAGAGTGGAACTTTGGGGCTCACACTGCTCTGGTGTCCCAGAGACGGGAACATTGGAGCTGTCACTGCTGTGTTGTCACAGAGAGAGGAACACTGGAGCTCTCCCTGCTCTGGAGTCGCGGAGAGGAGGCAATTGGGCATGTCACTGCCCTGGTGTCACAGGGAATGGAAGAGCGGGGCTGTCACTGCCGTGGAGTCCGAGAAAGGAGGAAATTTGGTGTGTGACTGCACTGCGGTCACAGCGAGTGGAACTTTGGGGCTCTCACTTCTGTGGTGGAAGAGATGAAGAAATAGGTGCTGTCACTGCTGTTGTGGTGTGACGGAGAAGAGGAAATTTGGGCCTGTCATTGCTGTGGTGTCACAGAGAGGAGCACTTTGGAGCTCACACTGCTATGATGTCACACATAGGGTAACACTGGCTCTGATATTGCTGTGTTGTCACAGAGAGGAGGAAATGAGGCCTCTCCCTGCTCTGGTGTCACAGAGAGGGGGAAATTTGGGCTCTCACTGCTGTTGTATCAGTGAGGGCGTAACACTGGAGCTGTCATTGTTGTGGTGTCCCAGAGAGGATTAAATTGGAGCTCACACTTCTATGGTGTCCTAGACAGTGGAACTCTGGGCCTGACATTGCTGTGGTGTAACAGAGAGGAGGCAATTTGGGGCTGTCATTACTGTGATTTCACAGAGAGGGGAAGAGTCAGGCTGTCACTGCTGTGCTTTCAGCGAGAGAGTGAAATGGAGGTAGTTCGAGCTGTGATGTTCCAGACAGGGGAATCCTGGGACTCGGAGTGCACTGCTGTCACCGAGAGCGGAACTTTGGGGCTCTCACTGCTGTGGTGTCACAGAGAGAGAAACAGTGGTGTTGTCGCTGCTGTGGTGTCTCTGAGAGGGAAACACTGGGCCTGTCTTTGCTGTGCTGTCATGGAGAGGAGCACGTTGGAGCTCACACTGCTATGATGTCACAGGTAGGGTAACAGTGGCTGTGACATTGCTGTGGTTTCCCAGAGAAGAGGAAATTTGGGCCCTCACTGCTCTGGTGTCACACAGAGAGGTAAAGTTGGGCTCTAACTGCTATGGTGTCTCCAACAGGGTAATCGTGGGCCTAAAATTGCTGTCGTTTCAAAGAGAGGAGCAAGTTTGGGCTGTGGCTGCACTGCTGTCCCAGAGAGTGGAACTTTGGGGCTCACACTGCTCTGGTGTCCCAGAGACGGGAACATTGGAGCTGTCACTGCTGTGTTGTCACAGAGAGAGGAACACTGGAGCTCTCCCTGCTCTGGAGTCGCGGAGAGGAGGCAATTGGGCATGTCACTGCCCTGGTGTCACAGGGAATGGAAGAGCGGGGCTGTCACTGCCGTGGAGTCCGAGAAAGGAGGAAATTTGGTGTGTGACTGCACTGCGGTCACAGCGAGTGGAACTTTGGGGCTCTCACTTCTGTGGTGGAAGAGATGAAGAAATAGGTGCTGTCGCTGCTGTTGTGGTGTGACGGAGAAGAGGAAATTTGGGCCTGTCATTGCTGTGGTGTCACAGAGAGGAGCACTTTGGAGCTCACACTGCTATGATGTCACAGATAGGGTAACACTGGCTCTGATATTGCTGTGTTGTCACAGAGAGGAGGAAATGAGGCCTCTCCCTGCTCTGGTGTCACAGAGAGGGGGAAATTTGGGCTCTCACTGCTGTTGTATCAGTGAGGGCGTAACACTGGAGCTGTCATTGTTGTGGTGTCCCAGAGAGGATTAAATTGGAGCTCACACTTCTATGGGGTCCTAGACAGTGGAACTCGGGGCCTGACATTGCTGTGGTGTAACAGAGAGGAGGCAATTTGGGGCTGTCATTACTGTGATTTCACAGAGAGGGGAAGAGTCAGGCTGTCACTGCTGTGCTTTCAGCGAGAGAGTGAAATGGAGGTAGTTCGAGCTGTGATGTTCCAGACAGGGGAATCCTGGGACTCGGAGTGCACTGCTGTCACCGAGAGTGGAACTTTGGGGCTCTCACTGCTGTGGTGTCACAGAGAGAGAAACAGTGGTGTTGTCGCTGCTGTGGTGTCTCTGAGAGGGAAACACTGGGCCTGTCTTTGCTGTGCTGTCATGGAGAGGAGCACGTTGGAGCTCACACTGCTATGATGTCACAGGTAGGGTAACAGTGGCTCTGACATTGCTGTGGTTTCCCAGAGAAGAGGAAATTTGGGCCCTCACTGCTCTGGTGTCACACAGAGAGGTAAAGTTGGGCTCTAACTGCTATGGTGTCTCCAACAGGGTAATCGTGGGCCTAAAATTGCTGTCGTTTCAAAGAGAGGAGCAAGTTTGGGCTGTGGCTGCACTGCTGTCCCAGAGAGTGGAACTTTGGGGCTCACACTGCTCTGGTGTCCCAGAGACGGGAACATTGGAGCTGTCACTGCTGTGTTGTCACAGAGAGAGGAACACTGGAGCTCTCCCTGCTCTGGAGTCGCGGAGAGGAGGAAATTGGGCATGTCACTGCCCTGGTGTCACAGGGAATGGAAGAGCGGGGCTGTCACTGCCGTGGAGTCCGAGAAAGGAGGAAATTTGGTGTGTGACTGCACTGCGGTCACAGCGAGTGGAACTTTGGGGCTCTCACTTCTGTGGTGGAAGAGATGAAGAAATAGGTGCTGTCACTGCTGTTGTGGTGTGACGGAAAAGAGGAAATTTGGGCCTGTCATTGCTGTGGTGTCACAGAGAGGAGCACTTTGGGGCTCAAACTGCTATGATGTCACAGATAGGGTAACACTGGCTCTGATATTGCTGTGTTGTCACAGAGAGGAGGAAATGAGGCCTCTCCCTGCTCTGGTGTCACAGAGAGGGGGAAATTTGGGCTCTCACTGCTGTTGTATCAGTGAGGGCGTAACACTGGAGCTGTCATTGTTGTGGTGTCCCAGAGAGGATTAAATTGGAGCTCACACTTCTATGGTGTCCTAGACAGTGGAACTCTGGGCCTGACATTGCTGTGGTGTAACAGAGAGGAGGCAATTTGGGGCTGTCATTACTGTGATTTCACAGAGAGGGGAAGAGTCAGGCTGTCACTGCTGTGATTTCAGCGAGAGAGTGAAATGGAGGTAGTTCAAGCTGTGATGTTCCAGACAGGGGAATCCTGGGACTCGGAGTGCACTGCTGTCACCGAGAGCGGAACGTTGGGGCTCTCACTGCTGTGGTGTCACAGAGAGAGAAACAGTGGTGTTGTCGCTGCTGTGGTGTCTCTGAGAGGGAAACACTGGGCCTGTCTTTGCTGTGCTGTCATGGAGAGGAGCACGTTGGAGCTCACACTGCTATGATGTCACAGGTAGGGTAACAGTGGCTCTGACATTGCTGTGGTTTCCCAGAGAAGAGGAAATTTGGGCCCTCACTGCTCTGGTGTCACACAGAGAGGTAAAGTTGGGCTCTAACTGCTATGGTGTCTCCAACAGGGTAATCGTGGGCCTAAAATTGCTGTCGTTTCAAAGAGAGGAGCAAGTTTGGGCTGTGGCTGCACTGCTGTCCCAGAGAGTGGAACTTTGGGGCTCACACTGCTCTGGTGTCCCAGAGACGGGAACATTGGAGCTGTCACTGCTGTGTTGTCACAGAGAGAGGAACACTGGAGCTCTCCCTGCTCTGGAGTCGCGGAGAGGAGGAAATTGGGCATGTCACTGCCCTGGTGTCACAGGGAATGGAAGAGCGGGGCTGTCACTGCCGTGGAGTCCGAGAAAGGAGGAAATTTGGTGTGTGACTGCACTGCGGTCACAGCGAGTGGAACTTTGGGGCTCTCACTTCTGTGGTGGAAGAGATGAAGAAATAGGTGCTGTCACTGCTGTTGTGGTGTGACGGAGAAGAGGAAATTTGGGCCTGTCATTGCTGTGGTGTCACAGAGAGGAGCACTTTGGGGCTCACGCTGCTATGATGTCACAGAAAGGGTAACACTGGCTCTGATATTGCTGTGTTGTCACAGAGAGGAGGAAATGAGGCCTCTCCCTGCTCTGGTGTCACAGAGAGGGGGAAATTTGGGCTCTCACTGCTGTTGTATCAGTGAGGGCGTAACACTGGAGCTGTCATTGTTGTGGTGTCCCAGAGAGGATTAAATTGGAGCTCACACTTCTATGGTGTCCTAGACAGTGGAACTCTGGGCCTGACATTGCTGTGGTGTAACAGAGAGGAGGCAATTTGGGGCTGTCATTACTGTGATTTCACAGAGAGGGGAAGAGTCAGGCTGTCACTGCTGTGATTTCAGCGAGAGAGTGAAATGGAGGTAGTTCGAGCTGTGATGTTCCAGACAGGGGAATCCTGGGACTCGGAGTGCACTGCTGTCACCGAGAGCGGAACTTTGGGGCTCTCACTGCTGTGGTGTCACAGAGAGAGAAACAGTGGTGTTGTCGCTGCTGTGGTGTCTCTGAGAGGGAAACACTGGGCCTGTCTTTGCTGTGCTGTCATGGAGAGGAGCACGTTGGAGCTCACACTGCTATGATGTCACAGGTAGGGTAACAGTGGCTCTGACATTGCTGTGGTTTCCCAGAGAAGAGGAAATTTGGGCCCTCACTGCTCTGGTGTCACACAGAGAGGTAAAGTTGGGCTCTAACTGCTATGGTGTCTCCAACAGGGTAATCGTGGGCCTAAAATTGCTGTCGTTTCAAAGAGAGGAGCAAGTTTGGGCTGTGGCTGCACTGCTGTCCCAGAGAGTGGAACTTTGGGGCTCACACTGCTCTGGTGTCCCAGAGACGGGAACATTGGAGCTGTCACTGCTGTGTTGTCACAGAGAGAGGAACACTGGAGCTCTCCCTGCTCTGGAGTCGCGGAGAGGAGGAAATTGGGCATGTCACTGCCCTGGTGTCACAGGGAATGGAAGAGCGGGGCTGTCACTGCCGTGGAGTCCGAGAAAGGAGGAAATTTGGTGTGTGACTGCACTGCGGTCACAGCGAGTGGAACTTTGGGGCTCTCACTTCTGTGGTGGAAGAGATGAAGAAAAAGGTGCTGTCGCTGCTGTTGTGGTGTGACGGAGAAGAGGAAATTTGGGCCTGTCATTGCTGTGGTGTCACAGAGAGGAGCACTTTGGAGCTCACACTGCTATGATGTCACAGATAGGGTAACACTGGCTCTGATATTGCTGTGTTGTCACAGAGAGGAGGAAATGAGGCCTCTCCCTGCTCTGGTGTCACAGAGAGGGGGAAATTTGGGCTCTCACTGCTGTTGTATCAGTGAGGGCGTAACACTGGAGCTGTCATTGTTGTGGTGTCCCAGAGAGGATTAAATTGGAGCTCACACTTCTATGGGGTCCTAGACAGTGGAACTCTGGGCCTGACATTGCTGTGGTGTGACAGAGAGGAGGCAATTTGAGGCTGTCATTACTGTGATTTCACAGAGAGGGGAAGAGTCAGGCTGTCACTGCTGTGATTTCAGCGAGAGAGTGAAATGGAGGTACTTCGAGCTGTGATGTTCCAGACAGGGGAATCCTGGGACTCGGAGTGCACTGCTGTCACCGAGAGCGGAACTTTGGGGCTCTCACTGCTGTGGTGTCACAGAGAGAGAAACAGTGGTGTTGTCGCTGCTGTGGTGTCTCTGAGAGGGAAACACTGGGCCTGTCTTTGCTGTGCTGTCATGGAGAGGAGCACGTTGGAGCTCACACTGCTATGATGTCACAGGTAGGGTAACAGTGGCTCTGACATTGCTGTGGTTTCCCAGAGAAGAGGAAATTTGGGCCCTCACTGCTCTGGTGTCACACAGAGAGGTAAAGTTGGGCTCTAACTGCTATGGTGTCTCCAACAGGGTAATCCTGGGCCTAAAATTGCTGTCGTTTCAAAGAGAGGAGCAAGTTTGGGCTGTGGCTGCACTGCTGTCCCAGAGAGTGGAACTTTGGGGCTCACACTGCTCTGGTGTCCCAGAGACGGGAACATTGGAGCTGTCACTGCTGTGTTGTCACAGAGAGAGGAACACTGGAGCTCTCCCTGCTCTGGAGTCGCGGAGAGGAGGAAATTGGGCATGTCACTGCCCTGGTGTCACAGGGAATGGAAGAGCGGGGCTGTCACTGCCGTGGAGTCCGAGAAAGGAGGAAATTTGGTGTGTGACTGCACTGCGGTCACAGCGAGTGGAACTTTGGGGCTCTCACTTCTGTGGTGGAAGAGATGAAGAAATGGGTGCTGTCACTGCTGTTGTGGTGTGACGGAGAAGAGGAAATTTGGGCCTGTCATTGCTGTGGTGTCACAGAGAGGAGCACTTTGGGGCTCACACTGCTATGATGTCACAGATAGGGTAACACTGGCTCTGATATTGCTGTGTTGTCACAGAGAGGAGGAAATGAGGCCTCTCCCTGCTCTGGTGTCACAGAGAGGGGGAAATTTGGGCTCTCACTGCTGTTGTATCAGTGAGGGCGTAACACTGGAGCTGTCATTGTTGTGGTGTCCCAGAGAGGATTAAATTGGAGCTCACACTTCTATGGGGTCCTAGACAGTGGAACTCGGGGCCTGACATTGCTGTGGTGTAACAGAGAGGAGGCAATTTGGGGCTGTCATTACTGTGATTTCACAGAGAGGGGAAGAGTCAGGCTGTCACTGCTGTGATTTCAGCGAGAGAGTGAAATGGAGGTAGTTCGAGCTGTGATGTTCCAGACAGGGGAATCCTGGGACTCGGAGTGCACTGCTGTCACCGAGAGCGGAACTTTGGGGCTCTCACTGCTGTGGTGTCACAGAGAGAGAAACAGTGGTGTTGTCGCTGCTGTGGTGTCTCTGAGAGGGAAACACTGGGCCTGTCTTTGCTGTGCTGTCATGGAGAGGAGCACGTTGGAGCTCACACTGCTATGATGTCACAGGTAGGGTAACAGTGGCTCTGACATTGCTGTGGTTTCCCAGAGAAGAGGAAATTTGGGCCCTCACTGCTCTGGTGTCACACAGAGAGGTAAAGTTGGGCTCTAACTGCTATGGTGTCTCCAACAGGGTAATCGTGGGCCTAAAATTGCTGTCGTTTCAAAGAGAGGAGCAAGTTTGGGCTGTGGCTGCACTGCTGTCCCAGAGAGTGGAACTTTGGGGCTCACACTGCTCTGGTGTCCCAGAGACGGGAACATTGGAGCTGTCACTGCTGTGTTGTCACAGAGAGAGGAACACTGGAGCTCTCCCTGCTCTGGAGTCGCGGAGAGGAGGAAATTGGGCATGTCACTGCCCTGGTGTCACAGGGAATGGAAGAGCGGGGCTCTCACTGCCGTGGAGTCCGAGAAAGGAGGAAATTTGGTGTGTGACTGCACTGCGGTCACAGCGAGTGGAACTTTGGGGCTCTCACTTCTGTGGTGGAAGAGATGAAGAAATAGGTGCTGTCGCTGCTGTTGTGGTGTGACAGAGAAGAGGAAATTTGGGCCTGTCATTGCTGTGGTGTCACAGAGAGGAGCACTTTGGAGCTCACACTGCTATGATGTCACAGATAGGGTAACACTGGCTCTGATATTGCTGTGTTGTCACAGAGAGGAGGAAATGAGGCCTCTCCCTGCTCTGGTGTCACAGAGAGGGGGAAATTTGGGCTCTCACTGCTGTTGTATCAGTGAGGGCGTAACACTGGAGCTGTCATTGTTGTGGTGTCCCAGAGAGGATTAAATTGGAGCTCACACTTCTATGGGGTCCTAGACAGTGGAACTCGGGGCCTGACATTGCTGTGGTGTAACAGAGAGGAGGCAATTTGGGGCTGTCATTACTGTGATTTCACAGAGAGGGGAAGAGTCAGGCTGTCACTGCTGTGATTTCAGCGAGAGAGTGAAAT
This sequence comes from Cyanistes caeruleus, assembly GCF_971803275.1. NCBI lineage: Eukaryota > Metazoa > Chordata > Aves > Passeriformes > Paridae > Cyanistes > Cyanistes caeruleus. Next base: position 118,632,337 of record NC_141703.1, read on the forward strand.
GGAGGTACTTCGAGCTGTGATGTTCCAGACAGGGGAATCCTGGGACTCGGAGTGCACTGCTGTCACCGAGAGCGGAACTTTGGGGCTCTCACTGCTGTGGTGTCACAGAGAGAGAAACAGTGGTGTTGTCGCTGCTGTGGTGTCTCTGAGAGGGAAACACTGGGCCTGTCTTTGCTGTGCTGTCATGGAGAGGAGCACGTTGGAGCTCACACTGCTATGATGTCACAGGTAGGGTAACAGTGGCTCTGACATTGCTGTGGTTTCCCAGAGAAGAGGAAATTTGGGCCCTCACTGCTCTGGTGTCACACAGAGAGGTAAAGTTGGGCTCTAACTGCTATGGTGTCTCCAACAGGGTAATCGTGGGCCTAAAATTGCTGTCGTTTCAAAGAGAGGAGCAAGTTTGGGCTGTGGCTGCACTGCTGTCCCAGAGAGTGGAACTTTGGGGCTCACACTGCTCTGGTGTCCCAGAGACGGGAACATTGGAGCTGTCACTGCTGTGTTGTCACAGAGAGAGGAACACTGGAGCTCTCCCTGCTCTGGAGTCGCGGAGAGGAGGAAATTGGGCATGTCACTGCCCTGGTGTCACAGGGAATGGAAGAGCGGGGCTCTCACTGCCGTGGAGTCCGAGAAAGGAGGAAATTTGGTGTGTGACTGCACTGCGGTCACAGCGAGTGGAACTTTGGGGCTCTCACTTCTGTGGTGGAAGAGATGAAGAAATAGGTGCTGTCACTGCTGTTGTGGTGTGACGGAGAAGAGGAAATTTGGGCCTGTCATTGCTGTGGTGTCACAGAGAGGAGCACTTTGGGGCTCACACTGCTATGATGTCACAGATAGGGTAACACTGGCTCTGATATTGCTGTGTTGTCACAGAGAGGAGGAAATGAGGCCTCTCCCTGCTCTGGTGTCACAGAGAGGGGGAAATTTGGGCTCTCACTGCTGTTGTATCAGTGAGGGCGTAACACTGGAGCTGTCATTGTTGTGGTGTCCCAGAGAGGATTAAATTGGAGCTCACACTTCTATGGTGTCCTAGACAGTGGAACTCTGGGCCTGACATTGCTGTGGTGTAACAGAGAGGAGGCAATTTGGGGCTGTCATTACTGTGATTTCACAGAGAGGGGAAGAGTCAGGCTGTCACTGCTGTGCTTTCAGCGAGAGAGTGAAATGGAGGTAGTTCGAGCTGTGATGTTCCAGACAGGGGAATCCTGGGACTCGGAGTGCACTGCTGTCACCGAGAGCGGAACTTTGGGGCTCTCACTGCTGTGGTGTCACAGAGAGAGAAACAGTGGCGTTGTCGCTGCTGTGGTGTCTCTGAGAGGGAAACACTGGGCCTGTCTTTGCTGTGCTGTCATGGAGAGGAGCACGTTGGAGCTCACACTGCTATGATGTCACAGGTAGGGTAACAGTGGCTCTGACATTGCTGTGGTTTCCCAGAGAAGAGGAAATTTGGGCCCTCACTGCTCTGGTGTCACACAGAGAGGTAAAGTTGGGCTCTAACTGCTATGGTGTCTCCAACAGGGTAATCCTGGGCCTAAAATTGCTGTCGTTTCAAAGAGAGGAGCAAGTTTGGGCTGTGGCTGCACTGCTGTCCCAGAGAGTGGAACTTTGGGGCTCACACTGCTCTGGTGTCCCAGAGACGGGAACATTGGAGCTGTCACTGCTGTGTTGTCACAGAGAGAGGAACACTGGAGCTCTCCCTGCTCTGGAGTCGCGGAGAGGAGGAAATTGGGCATGTCACTGCCCTGGTGTCACAGGGAATGGAAGAGCGGGGCTGTCACTGCCGTGGAGTCCGAGAAAGGAGGAAATTTGGTGTGTGACTGCACTGCGGTCACAGCGAGTGGAACTTTGGGGCTCTCACTTCTGTGGTGGAAGAGATGAAGAAATAGGTGCTGTCACTGCTGTTGTGGTGTGACGGAGAAGAGGAAATTTGGGCCTGTCATTGCTGTGGTGTCACAGAGAGGAGCACTTTGGAGCTAACACTGCTATGATGTCACAGATAGGGTAACACTGGCTCTGATATTGCTGTGTTGTCACAGAGAGGAGGAAATGAGGCCTCTCCCTGCTCTGGTGTCACAGAGAGGGGGAAATTTGGGCTCTCACTGCTGTTGTATCAGTGAGGGCGTAACACTGGAGCTGTCATTGTTGTGGTGTCCCAGAGAGGATTAAATTGGAGCTCACACTTCTATGGGGTCCTAGACAGTGGAACTCTGGGCCTGACATTGCTGTGGTGTAACAGAGAGGAGGCAATTTGGGGCTGTCATTACTGTGATTTCACAGAGAGGGGAAGAGTCAGGCTGTCACTGCTGTGATTTCAGCGAGAGAGTGAAATGGAGGTAGTTCGAGCTGTGATGTTCCAGACAGGGGAATCCTGGGACTCGGAGTGCACTGCTGTCACCGAGAGCGGAACTTTGGGGCTCTCACTGCTGTGGTGTCACAGAGAGAGAAACAGTGGTGTTGTCGCTGCTGTGGTGTCTCTGAGAGGGAAACACTGGGCCTGTCTTTGCTGTGCTGTCATGGAGAGGAGCACGTTGGAGCTCACACTGCTATGATGTCACAGGTAGGGTAACAGTGGCTCTGACATTGCTGTGGTTTCCCAGAGAAGAGGAAATTTGGGCCCTCACTGCTCTGGTGTCACACAGAGAGGTAAAGTTGGGCTCTAACTGCTATGGTGTCTCCAACAGGGTAATCGTGGGCCTAAAATTGCTGTCGTTTCAAAGAGAGGAGCAAGTTTGGGCTGTGGCTGCACTGCTGTCCCAGAGAGTGGAACTTTGGGGCTCACACTGCTCTGGTGTCCCAGAGACGGGAACATTGGAGCTGTCACTGCTGTGTTGTCACAGAGAGAGGAACACTGGAGCTCTCCCTGCTCTGGAGTCGCGGAGAGGAGGAAATTGGGCATGTCACTGCCCTGGTGTCACAGGGAATGGAAGAGCGGGGCTCTCACTGCCGTGGAGTCCGAGAAAGGAGGAAATTTGGTGTGTGACTGCACTGCGGTCACAGCGAGTGGAACTTTGGGGCTCTCACTTCTGTGGTGGAAGAGATGAAGAAATAGGTGCTGTCACTGCTGTTGTGGTGTGACGGAGAAGAGGAAATTTGGGCCTGTCATTGCTGTGGTGTCACAGAGAGGAGCACTTTGGGGCTCACACTGCTATGATGTCACAGATAGGGTAACACTGGCTCTGATATTGCTGTGTTGTCACAGAGAGGAGGAAATGAGGCCTCTCCCTGCTCTGGTGTCACAGAGAGGGGGAAATTTGGGCTCTCACTGCTGTTGTATCAGTGAGGGCGTAACACTGGAGCTGTCATTGTTGTGGTGTCCCAGAGAGGATTAAATTGGAGCTCACACTTCTATGGTGTCCTAGACAGTGGAACTCTGGGCCTGACATTGCTGTGGTGTAACAGAGAGGAGGCAATTTGGGGCTGTCATTACTGTGATTTCACAGAGAGGGGAAGAGTCAGGCTGTCACTGCTGTGCTTTCAGCGAGAGAGTGAAATGGAGGTAGTTCGAGCTGTGATGTTCCAGACAGGGGAATCCTGGGACTCGGAGTGCACTGCTGTCACCGAGAGCGGAACTTTGGGGCTCTCACTGCTGTGGTGTCACAGAGAGAGAAACAGTGGCGTTGTCGCTGCTGTGGTGTCTCTGAGAGGGAAACACTGGGCCTGTCTTTGCTGTGCTGTCATGGAGAGGAGCACGTTGGAGCTCACACTGCTATGATGTCACAGGTAGGGTAACAGTGGCTCTGACATTGCTGTGGTTTCCCAGAGAAGAGGAAATTTGGGCCCTCACTGCTCTGGTGTCACACAGAGAGGTAAAGTTGGGCTCTAACTGCTATGGTGTCTCCAACAGGGTAATCCTGGGCCTAAAATTGCTGTCGTTTCAAAGAGAGGAGCAAGTTTGGGCTGTGGCTGCACTGCTGTCCCAGAGAGTGGAACTTTGGGGCTCACACTGCTCTGGTGTCCCAGAGACGGGAACATTGGAGCTGTCACTGCTGTGTTGTCACAGAGAGAGGAACACTGGAGCTCTCCCTGCTCTGGAGTCGCGGAGAGGAGGAAATTGGGCATGTCACTGCCCTGGTGTCACAGGGAATGGAAGAGCGGGGCTGTCACTGCCGTGGAGTCCGAGAAAGGAGGAAATTTGGTGTGTGACTGCACTGCGGTCACAGCGAGTGGAACTTTGGGGCTCTCACTTCTGTGGTGGAAGAGATGAAGAAATAGGTGCTGTCACTGCTGTTGTGGTGTGACGGAGAAGAGGAAATTTGGGCCTGTCATTGCTGTGGTGTCACAGAGAGGAGCACTTTGGAGCTAACACTGCTATGATGTCACAGATAGGGTAACACTGGCTCTGATATTGCTGTGTTGTCACAGAGAGGAGGAAATGAGGCCTCTCCCTGCTCTGGTGTCACAGAGAGGGGGAAATTTGGGCTCTCACTGCTGTTGTATCAGTGAGGGCGTAACACTGGAGCTGTCATTGTTGTGGTGTCCCAGAGAGGATTAAATTGGAGCTCACACTTCTATGGGGTCCTAGACAGTGGAACTCTGGGCCTGACATTGCTGTGGTGTAACAGAGAGGAGGCAATTTGGGGCTGTCATTACTGTGATTTCACAGAGAGGGGAAGAGTCAGGCTGTCACTGCTGTGATTTCAGCGAGAGAGTGAAATGGAGGTAGTTCGAGCTGTGATGTTCCAGACAGGGGAATCCTGGGACTCGGAGTGCACTGCTGTCACCGAGAGCGGAACTTTGGGGCTCTCACTGCTGTGGTGTCACAGAGAGAGAAACAGTGGTGTTGTCGCTGCTGTGGTGTCTCTGAGAGGGAAACACTGGGCCTGTCTTTGCTGTGCTGTCATGGAGAGGAGCACGTTGGAGCTCACACTGCTATGATGTCACAGGTAGGGTAACAGTGGCTCTGACATTGCTGTGGTTTCCCAGAGAAGAGGAAATTTGGGCCCTCACTGCTCTGGTGTCACACAGAGAGGTAAAGTTGGGCTCTAACTGCTATGGTGTCTCCAACAGGGTAATCGTGGGCCTAAAATTGCTGTCGTTTCAAAGAGAGGAGCAAGTTTGGGCTGTGGCTGCACTGCTGTCCCAGAGAGTGGAACTTTGGGGCTCACACTGCTCTGGTGTCCCAGAGATGGGAACATTGGAGCTGTCACTGCTGTGTTGTCACAGAGAGAGGAACACTGGAGCTCTCCCTGCTCTGGAGTCGCGGAGAGGAGGAAATTGGGCATGTCACTGCCCTGGTGTCACAGGGAATGGAAGAGCGGGGCTCTCACTGCCGTGGAGTCCGAGAAAGGAGGAAATTTGGTGTGTGACTGCACTGCGGTCACAGCGAGTGGAACTTTGGGGCTCTCACTTCTGTGGTGGAAGAGATGAAGAAATAGGTGCTGTCACTGCTGTTGTGGTGTGACGGAGAAGAGGAAATTTGGGCCTGTCATTGCTGTGGTGTCACAGAGAGGAGCACTTTGGGGCTCACACTGCTATGATGTCACAGATAGGGTAACACTGGCTCTGATATTGCTGTGTTGTCACAGAGAGGAGGAAATGAGGCCTCTCCCTGCTCTGGTGTCACAGAGAGGGGGAAATTTGGGCTCTCACTGCTGTTGTATCAGTGAGGGCGTAACACTGGAGCTGTCATTGTTGTGGTGTCCCAGAGAGGATTAAATTGGAGCTCACACTTCTATGGTGTCCTAGACAGTGGAACTCTGGGCCTGACATTGCTGTGGTGTAACAGAGAGGAGGCAATTTGGGGCTGTCATTACTGTGATTTCACAGAGAGGGGAAGAGTCAGGCTGTCACTGCTGTGCTTTCAGCGAGAGAGTGAAATGGAGGTAGTTCGAGCTGTGATGTTCCAGACAGGGGAATCCTGGGACTCGGAGTGCACTGCTGTCACCGAGAGCGGAACTTTGGGGCTCTCACTGCTGTGGTGTCACAGAGAGAGAAACAGTGGTGTTGTCGCTGCTGTGGTGTCTCTGAGAGGGAAACACTGGGCCTGTCTTTGCTGTGCTGTCATGGAGAGGAGCACGTTGGAGCTCACACTGCTATGATGTCACAGGTAGGGTAACAGTGGCTCTGACATTGCTGTGGTTTCCCAGAGAAGAGGAAATTTGGGCCCTCACTGCTCTGGTGTCACACAGAGAGGTAAAGTTGGGCTCTAACTGCTATGGTGTCTCCAACAGGGTAATCGTGGGCCTAAAATTGCTGTCGTTTCAAAGAGAGGAGCAAGTTTGGGCTGTGGCTGCACTGCTGTCCCAGAGAGTGGAACTTTGGGGCTCACACTGCTCTGGTGTCCCAGAGACGGGAACATTGGAGCTGTCACTGCTGTGTTGTCACAGAGAGAGGAACACTGGAGCTCTCCCTGCTCTGGAGTCGCGGAGAGGAGGCAATTGGGCATGTCACTGCCCTGGTGTCACAGGGAATGGAAGAGCGGGGCTCTCACTGCCGTGGAGTCCGAGAAAGGAGGAAATTTGGTGTGTGACTGCACTGCGGTCACAGCGAGTGGAACTTTGGGGCTCTCACTTCTGTGGTGGAAGAGATGAAGAAATAGGTGCTGTCACTGCTGTTGTGGTGTGACGGAGAAGAGGAAATTTGGGCCTGTCATTGCTGTGGTGTCACAGAGAGGAGCACTTTGGAGCTCACACTGCTATGATGTCACACATAGGGTAACACTGGCTCTGATATTGCTGTGTTGTCACAGAGAGGAGGAAATGAGGCCTCTCCCTGCTCTGGTGTCACAGAGAGGGGGAAATTTGGGCTCTCACTGCTGTTGTATCAGTGAGGGCGTAACACTGGAGCTGTCATTGTTGTGGTGTCCCAGAGAGGATTAAATTGGAGCTCACACTTCTATGGTGTCCTAGACAGTGGAACTCTGGGCCTGACATTGCTGTGGTGTAACAGAGAGGAGGCAATTTGGGGCTGTCATTACTGTGATTTCACAGAGAGGGGAAGAGTCAGGCTGTCACTGCTGTGCTTTCAGCGAGAGAGTGAAATGGAGGTAGTTCGAGCTGTGATGTTCCAGACAGGGGAATCCTGGGACTCGGAGTGCACTGCTGTCACCGAGAGCGGAACTTTGGGGCTCTCACTGCTGTGGTGTCACAGAGAGAGAAACAGTGGTGTTGTCGCTGCTGTGGTGTCTCTGAGAGGGAAACACTGGGCCTGTCTTTGCTGTGCTGTCATGGAGAGGAGCACGTTGGAGCTCACACTGCTATGATGTCACAGGTAGGGTAACAGTGGCTGTGACATTGCTGTGGTTTCCCAGAGAAGAGGAAATTTGGGCCCTCACTGCTCTGGTGTCACACAGAGAGGTAAAGTTGGGCTCTAACTGCTATGGTGTCTCCAACAGGGTAATCGTGGGCCTAAAATTGCTGTCGTTTCAAAGAGAGGAGCAAGTTTGGGCTGTGGCTGCACTGCTGTCCCAGAGAGTGGAACTTTGGGGCTCACACTGCTCTGGTGTCCCAGAGACGGGAACATTGGAGCTGTCACTGCTGTGTTGTCACAGAGAGAGGAACACTGGAGCTCTCCCTGCTCTGGAGTCGCGGAGAGGAGGCAATTGGGCATGTCACTGCCCTGGTGTCACAGGGAATGGAAGAGCGGGGCTGTCACTGCCGTGGAGTCCGAGAAAGGAGGAAATTTGGTGTGTGACTGCACTGCGGTCACAGCGAGTGGAACTTTGGGGCTCTCACTTCTGTGGTGGAAGAGATGAAGAAATAGGTGCTGTCGCTGCTGTTGTGGTGTGACGGAGAAGAGGAAATTTGGGCCTGTCATTGCTGTGGTGTCACAGAGAGGAGCACTTTGGAGCTCACACTGCTATGATGTCACAGATAGGGTAACACTGGCTCTGATATTGCTGTGTTGTCACAGAGAGGAGGAAATGAGGCCTCTCCCTGCTCTGGTGTCACAGAGAGGGGGAAATTTGGGCTCTCACTGCTGTTGTATCAGTGAGGGCGTAACACTGGAGCTGTCATTGTTGTGGTGTCCCAGAGAGGATTAAATTGGAGCTCACACTTCTATGGGGTCCTAGACAGTGGAACTCGGGGCCTGACATTGCTGTGGTGTAACAGAGAGGAGGCAATTTGGGGCTGTCATTACTGTGATTTCACAGAGAGGGGAAGAGTCAGGCTGTCACTGCTGTGCTTTCAGCGAGAGAGTGAAATGGAGGTAGTTCGAGCTGTGATGTTCCAGACAGGGGAATCCTGGGACTCGGAGTGCACTGCTGTCACCGAGAGCGGAACTTTGGGGCTCTCACTGCTGTGGTGTCACAGAGAGAGAAACAGTGGTGTTGTCGCTGCTGTGGTGTCTCTGAGAGGGACACACTGGGCCTGTCTTTGCTGTGCTGTCATGGAGAGGAGCACGTTAGAGCTCACACTGCTATGATGTCACAGGTAGGGTAACAGTGGCTCTGACATTGCTGTGGTTTCCCAGAGAAGAGGAAATTTGGGCCCTCACTGCTCTGGTGTCACACAGAGAGGTAAAGTTGGGCTCTAACTGCTATGGTGTCTCCAACAGGGTAATCCTGGGCCTAAAATTGCTGTCGTTTCAAAGAGAGGAGCAAGTTTGGGCTGTGGCTGCACTGCTGTCCCAGAGAGTGGAACTTTGGGGCTCACACTGCTCTGGTGTCCCAGAGACGGGAACATTGGAGCTGTCACTGCTGTGTTGTCACAGAGAGAGGAACACTGGAGCTCTCCCTGCTCTGGAGTCGCGGAGAGGAGGAAATTGGGCATGTCACTGCCCTGGTGTCACAGGGAATGGAAGAGCGGGGCTGTCACTGCCGTGGAGTCCGAGAAAGGAGGAAATTTGGTGTGTGACTGCACTGCGGTCACAGCGAGTGGAACTTTGGGGCTCTCACTTCTGTGGTGGAAGAGATGAAGAAATAGGTGCTGTCGCTGCTGTTGTGGTGTGACGGAGAAGAGGAAATTTGGGCCTGTCATTGCTGTGGTGTCACAGAGAGGAGCACTTTGGAGCTCACGCTGCTATGATGTCACACATAGGGTAACACTGGCTCTGATATTGCTGTGTTGTCACAGAGAGGAGGAAATGAGGCCTCTCCCTGCTCTGGTGTCACAGAGAGGGGGAAATTTGGGCTCTCACTGCTGTTGTATCAGTGAGGGCGTAACACTGGAGCTGTCATTGTTGTGGTGTCCCAGAGAGGATTAAATTGGAGCTCACACTTCTATGGTGTCCTAGACAGTGGAACTCTGGGCCTGACATTGCTGTGGTGTAACAGAGAGGAGGCAATTTGGGGCTGTCATTACTGTGATTTCACAGAGAGGGGAAGAGTCAGGCTGTCACTGCTGTGATTTCAGCGAGAGAGTGAAATGGAGGTAGTTCGAGCTGTGATGTTCCAGACAGGGGAATCCTGGGACTCGGAGTGCACTGCTGTCACCGAGAGCGGAACTTTGGGGCTCTCACTGCTGTGGTGTCACAGAGAGAGAAACAGTGGTGTTGTCGCTGCTGTGGTGTCTCTGAGAGGGAAACACTGGGCCTGTCTTTGCTGTGCTGTCATGGAGAGGAGCACGTTGGAGCTCACACTGCTATGATGTCACAGGTAGGGTAACAGTGGCTGTGACATTGCTGTGGTTTCCCAGAGAAGAGGAAATTTGGGCCCTCACTGCTCTGGTGTCACACAGAGAGGTAAAGTTGGGCTCTAACTGCTATGGTGTCTCCAACAGGGTAATCGTGGGCCTAAAATTGCTGTCGTTTCAAAGAGAGGAGCAAGTTTGGGCTGTGGCTGCACTGCTGTCCCAGAGAGTGGAACTTTGGGGCTCACACTGCTCTGGTGTCCCAGAGACGGGAACATTGGAGCTGTCACTGCTGTGTTGTCACAGAGAGAGGAACACTGGAGCTCTCCCTGCTCTGGAGTCGCGGAGAGGAGGCAATTGGGCATGTCACTGCCCTGGTGTCACAGGGAATGGAAGAGCGGGGCTCTCACTGCCGTGGAGTCCGAGAAAGGAGGAAATTTGGTGTGTGACTGCACTGCGGTCACAGCGAGTGGAACTTTGGGGCTCTCACTTCTGTGGTGGAAGAGATGAAGAAATAGGTGCTGTCACTGCTGTTGTGGTGTGACGGAGAAGAGGAAATTTGGGCCTGTCATTGCTGTGGTGTCACAGAGAGGAGCACTTTGGAGCTCACACTGCTATGATGTCACACATAGGGTAACACTGGCTCTGATATTGCTGTGTTGTCACAGAGAGGAGGAAATGAGGCCTCTCCCTGCTCTGGTGTCACAGAGAGGGGGAAATTTGGGCTCTCACTGCTGTTGTATCAGTGAGGGCGTAACACTGGAGCTGTCATTGTTGTGGTGTCCCAGAGAGGATTAAATTGGAGCTCACACTTCTATGGTGTCCTAGACAGTGGAACTCTGGGCCTGACATTGCTGTGGTGTAACAGAGAGGAGGCAATTTGGGGCTGTCATTACTGTGATTTCACAGAGAGGGGAAGAGTCAGGCTGTCACTGCTGTGCTTTCAGCGAGAGAGTGAAATGGAGGTAGTTCGAGCTGTGATGTTCCAGACAGGGGAATCCTGGGACTCGGAGTGCACTGCTGTCACCGAGAGCGGAACTTTGGGGCTCTCACTGCTGTGGTGTCACAGAGAGAGAAACAGTGGTGTTGTCGCTGCTGTGGTGTCTCTGAGAGGGAAACACTGGGCCTGTCTTTGCTGTGCTGTCATGGAGAGGAGCACGTTGGAGCTCACACTGCTATGATGTCACAGGTAGGGTAACAGTGGCTGTGACATTGCTGTGGTTTCCCAGAGAAGAGGAAATTTGGGCCCTCACTGCTCTGGTGTCACACAGAGAGGTAAAGTTGGGCTCTAACTGCTATGGTGTCTCCAACAGGGTAATCGTGGGCCTAAAATTGCTGTCGTTTCAAAGAGAGGAGCAAGTTTGGGCTGTGGCTGCACTGCTGTCCCAGAGAGTGGAACTTTGGGGCTCACACTGCTCTGGTGTCCCAGAGACGGGAACATTGGAGCTGTCACTGCTGTGTTGTCACAGAGAGAGGAACACTGGAGCTCTCCCTGCTCTGGAGTCGCGGAGAGGAGGCAATTGGGCATGTCACTGCCCTGGTGTCACAGGGAATGGAAGAGCGGGGCTGTCACTGCCGTGGAGTCCGAGAAAGGAGGAAATTTGGTGTGTGACTGCACTGCGGTCACAGCGAGTGGAACTTTGGGGCTCTCACTTCTGTGGTGGAAGAGATGAAGAAATAGGTGCTGTCGCTGCTGTTGTGGTGTGACGGAGAAGAGGAAATTTGGGCCTGTCATTGCTGTGGTGTCACAGAGAGGAGCACTTTGGAGCTCACACTGCTATGATGTCACAGATAGGGTAACACTGGCTCTGATATTGCTGTGTTGTCACAGAGAGGAGGAAATGAGGCCTCTCCCTGCTCTGGTGTCACAGAGAGGGGGAAATTTGGGCTCTCACTGCTGTTGTATCAGTGAGGGCGTAACACTGGAGCTGTCATTGTTGTGGTGTCCCAGAGAGGATTAAATTGGAGCTCACACTTCTATGGGGTCCTAGACAGTGGAACTCGGGGCCTGACATTGCTGTGGTGTAACAGAGAGGAGGCAATTTGGGGCTGTCATTACTGTGATTTCACAGAGAGGGGAAGAGTCAGGCTGTCACTGCTGTGCTTTCAGCGAGAGAGTGAAATGGAGGTAGTTCGAGCTGTGATGTTCCAGACAGGGGAATCCTGGGACTCGGAGTGCACTGCTGTCACCGAGAGCGGAACTTTGGGGCTCTCACTGCTGTGGTGTCACAGAGAGAGAAACAGTGGTGTTGTCGCTGCTGTGGTGTCTCTGAGAGGGACACACTGGGCCTGTCTTTGCTGTGCTGTCATGGAGAGGAGCACGTTAGAGCTCACACTGCTATGATGTCACAGGTAGGGTAACAGTGGCTCTGACATTGCTGTGGTTTCCCAGAGAAGAGGAAATTTGGGCCCTCACTGCTCTGGTGTCACACAGAGAGGTAAAGTTGGGCTCTAACTGCTATGGTGTCTCCAACAGGGTAATCCTGGGCCTAAAATTGCTGTCGTTTCAAAGAGAGGAGCAAGTTTGGGCTGTGGCTGCACTGCTGTCCCAGAGAGTGGAACTTTGGGGCTCACACTGCTCTGGTGTCCCAGAGACGGGAACATTGGAGCTGTCACTGCTGTGTTGTCACAGAGAGAGGAACACTGGAGCTCTCCCTGCTCTGGAGTCGCGGAGAGGAGGAAATTGGGCATGTCACTGCCCTGGTGTCACAGGGAATGGAAGAGCGGGGCTGTCACTGCCGTGGAGTCCGAGAAAGGAGGAAATTTGGTGTGTGACTGCACTGCGGTCACAGCGAGTGGAACTTTGGGGCTCTCACTTCTGTGGTGGAAGAGATGAAGAAATAGGTGCTGTCGCTGCTGTTGTGGTGTGACGGAGAAGAGGAAATTTGGGCCTGTCATTGCTGTGGTGTCACAGAGAGGAGCACTTTGGAGCTCACGCTGCTATGATGTCACACATAGGGTAACACTGGCTCTGATATTGCTGTGTTGTCACAGAGAGGAGGAAATGAGGCCTCTCCCTGCTCTGGTGTCACAGAGAGGGGGAAATTTGGGCTCTCACTGCTGTTGTATCAGTGAGGGCGTAACACTGGAGCTGTCATTGTTGTGGTGTCCCAGAGAGGATTAAATTGGAGCTCACACTTCTATGGTGTCCTAGACAGTGGAACTCTGGGCCTGACATTGCTGTGGTGTAACAGAGAGGAGGCAATTTGGGGCTGTCATTACTGTGATTTCACAGAGAGGGGAAGAGTCAGGCTGTCACTGCTGTGATTTCAGCGAGAGAGTGAAATGGAGGTAGTTCGAGCTGTGATGTTCCAGACAGGGGAATCCTGGGACTCGGAGTGCACTGCTGTCACCGAGAGCGGAACTTTGGGGCTCTCACTGCTGTGGTGTCACAGAGAGAGAAACAGTGGTGTTGTCGCTGCTGTGGTGTCTCTGAGAGGGAAACACTGGGCCTGTCTTTGCTGTGCTGTCATGGAGAGGAGCACGTTGGAGCTCACACTGCTATGATGTCACAGGTAGGGTAACAGTGGCTGTGACATTGCTGTGGTTTCCCAGAGAAGAGGAAATTTGGGCCCTCACTGCTCTGGTGTCACACAGAGAGGTAAAGTTGGGCTCTAACTGCTATGGTGTCTCCAACAGGGTAATCGTGGGCCTAAAATTGCTGTCGTTTCAAAGAGAGGAGCAAGTTTGGGCTGTGGCTGCACTGCTGTCCCAGAGAGTGGAACTTTGGGGCTCACACTGCTCTGGTGTCCCAGAGACGGGAACATTGGAGCTGTCACTGCTGTGTTGTCACAGAGAGAGGAACACTGGAGCTCTCCCTGCTCTGGAGTCGCGGAGAGGAGGAAATTGGGCATGTCACTGCCCTGGTGTCACAGGGAATGGAAGAGCGGGGCTGTCACTGCCGTGGAGTCCGAGAAAGGAGGAAATTTGGTGTGTGACTGCACTGCGGTCACAGCGAGTGGAACTTTGGGGCTCTCACTTCTGTGGTGGAAGAGATGAAGAAATAGGTGCTGTCGCTGCTGTTGTGGTGTGACGGAGAAGAGGAAATTTGGGCCTGTCATTGCTGTGGTGTCACAGAGAGGAGCACTTTGGAGCTCACACTGCTATGATGTCACACATAGGGTAACACTGGCTCTGATATTGCTGTGTTGTCACAGAGAGGAGGAAATGAGGCCTCTCCCTGCTCTGGTGTCACAGAGAGGGGGAAATTTGGGCTCTCACTGCTGTTGTATCAGTGAGGGCGTAACACTGGAGCTGTCATTGTTGTGGTGTCCCAGAGAGGATTAAATTGGAGCTCACACTTCTATGGTGTCCTAGACAGTGGAACTCTGGGCCTGACATTGCTGTGGTGTAACAGAGAGGAGGCAATTTGGGGCTGTCATTACTGTGATTTCACAGAGAGGGGAAGAGTCAGGCTGTCACTGCTGTGATTTCAGCGAGAGAGTGAAATGGAGGTAGTTCGAGCTGTGATGTTCCAGACAGGGGAATCCTGGGACTCGGAGTGCACTGCTGTCACCGAGAGCGGAACTTTGGGGCTCTCACTGCTGTGGTGTCACAGAGAGAGAAACAGTGGTGTTGTCGCTGCTGTGGTGTCTCTGAGAGGGAAACACTGGGCCTGTCTTTGCTGTGCTGTCATGGAGAGGAGCACGTTGGAGCTCACACTGCTATGATGTCACAGGTAGGGTAACAGTGGCTCTGACATTGCTGTGGTTTCCCAGAGAAGAGGAAATTTGGGCCCTCACTGCTCTGGTGTCACACAGAGAGGTAAAGTTGGGCTCTAACTGCTATGGTGTCTCCAACAGGGTAATCGTGGGCCTAAAATTGCTGTCGTTTCAAAGAGAGGAGCAAGTTTGGGCTGTGGCTGCACTGCTGTCCCAGAGAGTGGAACTTTGGGGCTCACACTGCTCTGGTGTCCCAGAGACGGGAACATTGGAGCTGTCACTGCTGTGTTGTCACAGAGAGAGGAACACTGGAGCTCTCCCTGCTCTGGAGTCGCGGAGAGGAGGCAATTGGGCATGTCACTGCCCTGGTGTCACAGGGAATGGAAGAGCGGGGCTGTCACTGCCGTGGAGTCCGAGAAAGGAGGAAATTTGGTGTGTGACTGCACTGCGGTCACAGCGAGTGGAACTTTGGGGCTCTCACTTCTGTGGTGGAAGAGATGAAGAAATAGGTGCTGTCACTGCTGTTGTGGTGTGACGGAGAAGAGGAAATTTGGGCCTGTCATTGCTGTGGTGTCACAGAGAGGAGCACTTTGGAGCTAACACTGCTATGATGTCACAGATAGGGTAACACTGGCTCTGATATTGCTGTGTTGTCACAGAGAGGAGGAAATGAGGCCTCTCCCTGCTCTGGTGTCACAGAGAGGGGGAAATTTGGGCTCTCACTGCTGTTGTATCAGTGAGGGCGTAACACTGGAGCTGTCATTGTTGTGGTGTCCCAGAGAGGATTAAATTGGAGCTCACACTTCTATGGTGTCCTAGACAGTGGAACTCTGGGCCTGACATTGCTGTGGTGTAACAGAGAGGAGGCAATTTGGGGCTGTCATTACTGTGATTTCACAGAGAGGGGAAGAGTCAGGCTGTCACTGCTGTGATTTCAGCGAGAGAGTGAAATGGAGGTAGTTCGAGCTGTGATGTTCCAGACAGGGGAATCCTGGGACTCGGAGTGCACTGCTGTCACCGAGAGCGGAACTTTGGGGCTCTCACTGCTGTGGTGTCACAGAGAGAGAAACAGTGGTGTTGTCGCTGCTGTGGTGTCTCTGAGAGGGAAACACTGGGCCTGTCTTTGCTGTGCTGTCATGGAGAGGAGCACGTTGGAGCTCACACTGCTATGATGTCACAGGTAGGGTAACAGTGGCTGTGACATTGCTGTGGTTTCCCAGAGAAGAGGAAATTTGGGCCCTCACTGCTCTGGTGTCACACAGAGAGGTAAAGTTGGGCTCTAACTGCTATGGTGTCTCCAACAGGGTAATCGTGGGCCTAAAATTGCTGTCGTTTCAAAGAGAGGAGCAAGTTTGGGCTGTGGCTGCACTGCTGTCCCAGAGAGTGGAACTTTGGGGCTCACACTGCTCTGGTGTCCCAGAGACGGGAACATTGGAGCTGTCACTGCTGTGTTGTCACAGAGAGAGGAACACTGGAGCTCTCCCTGCTCTGGAGTCGCGGAGAGGAGGCAATTGGGCATGTCACTGCCCTGGTGTCACAGGGAATGGAAGAGCGGGGCTGTCACTGCCGTGGAGTCCGAGAAAGGAGGAAATTTGGTGTGTGACTGCACTGCGGTCACAGCGAGTGGAACTTTGGGGCTCTCACTTCTGTGGTGGAAGAGATGAAGAAATAGGTGCTGTCACTGCTGTTGTGGTGTGACGGAGAAGAGGAAATTTGGGCCTGTCATTGCTGTGGTGTCACAGAGAGGAGCACTTTGGAGCTAACACTGCTATGATGTCACAGATAGGGTAACACTGGCTCTGATATTGCTGTGTTGTCACAGAGAGGAGGAAATGAGGCCTCTCCCTGCTCTGGTGTCACAGAGAGGGGGAAATTTGGGCTCTCACTGCTGTTGTATCAGTGAGGGCGTAACACTGGAGCTGTCATTGTTGTGGTGTCCCAGAGAGGATTAAATTGGAGCTCACACTTCTATGGTGTCCTAGACAGTGGAACTCTGGGCCTGACATTGCTGTGGTGTAACAGAGAGGAGGCAATTTGGGGCTGTCATTACTGTGATTTCACAGAGAGGGGAAGAGTCAGGCTGTCACTGCTGTGATTTCAGCGAGAGAGTGAAATGGAGGTAGTTCGAGCTGTGATGTTCCAGACAGGGGAATCCTGGGACTCGGAGTGCACTGCTGTCACCGAGAGCGGAACTTTGGGGCTCTCACTGCTGTGGTGTCACAGAGAGAGAAACAGTGGTGTTGTCGCTGCTGTGGTGTCTCTGAGAGGGAAACACTGGGCCTGTCTTTGCTGTGCTGTCATGGAGAGGAGCACGTTGGAGCTCACACTGCTATGATGTCACAGGTAGGGTAACAGTGGCTGTGACATTGCTGTGGTTTCCCAGAGAAGAGGAAATTTGGGCCCTCACTGCTCTGGTGTCACACAGAGAGGTAAAGTTGGGCTCTAACTGCTATGGTGTCTCCAACAGGGTAATCGTGGGCCTAAAATTGCTGTCGTTTCAAAGAGAGGAGCAAGTTTGGGCTGTGGCTGCACTGCTGTCCCAGAGAGTGGAACTTTGGGGCTCACACTGCTCTGGTGTCCCAGAGACGGGAACATTGGAGCTGTCACTGCTGTGTTGTCACAGAGAGAGGAACACTGGAGCTCTCCCTGCTCTGGAGTCGCGGAGAGGAGGAAATTGGGCATGTCACTGCCCTGGTGTCACAGGGAATGGAAGAGCGGGGCTGTCACTGCCGTGGAGTCCGAGAAAGGAGGAAATTTGGTGTGTGACTGCACTGCGGTCACAGCGAGTGGAACTTTGGGGCTCTCACTTCTGTGGTGGAAGAGATGAAGAAATAGGTGCTGTCGCTGCTGTTGTGGTGTGACGGAGAAGAGGAAATTTGGGCCTGTCATTGCTGTGGTGTCACAGAGAGGAGCACTTTGGAGCTCACACTGCTATGATGTCACAGATAGGGTAATACTGGCTCTGATATTGCTGTGTTGTCACAGAGAGGAGGAAATGAGGCCTCTCCCTGCTCTGGTGTCACAGAGAGGGGGAAATTTGGGCTCTCACTGCTGTTGTATCAGTGAGGGCGTAACACTGGAGCTGTCATTGTTGTGGTGTCCCAGAGAGGATTAAATTGGAGCTCACACTTCTATGGGGTCCTAGACAGTGGAACTCGGGGCCTGACATTGCTGTGGTGTAACAGAGAGGAGGCAATTTGGGGCTGTCATTACTGTGATTTCACAGAGAGGGGAAGAGTCAGGCTGTCACTGCTGTGATTTCAGCGAGAGAGTGAAATGGAGGTAGTTCGAGCTGTGATGTTCCAGACAGGGGAATCCTGGGACTCGGAGTGCACTGCTGTCACCGAGAGCGGAACTTTGGGGCTCTCACTGCTGTGGTGTCACAGAGAGAGAAACAGTGGTGTTGTCGCTGCTGTGGTGTCTCTGAGAGGGAAACACTGGGCCTGTCTTTGCTGTGCTGTCATGGAGAGGAGCACGTTGGAGCTCACACTGCTATGATGTCACAGGTAGGGTAACAGTGGCTCTGACATTGCTGTGGTTTCCCAGAGAAGAGGAAATTTGGGCCCTCACTGCTCTGGTGTCACACAGAGAGGTAAAGTTGGGCTCTAACTGCTATGGTGTCTCCAACAGGGTAATCCTGGGCCTAAAATTGTTGTCGTTTCAAAGAGAGGAGCAAGTTTGGGCTGTGGCTGCACTGCTGTCCCAGAGAGTGGAACTTTGGGGCTCACACTGCTCTGGTGTCCCAGAGACGGGAACATTGGAGCTGTCACTGCTGTGTTGTCACAGAGAGAGGAACACTGGAGCTCTCCCTGCTCTGGAGTCGCGGAGAGGAGGAAATTGGGCATGTCACTGCCCTGGTGTCACAGGGAATGGAAGAGCGGGGCTGTCACTGCCGTGGAGTCCGAGAAAGGAGGAAATTTGGTGTGTGACTGCACTGCGGTCACAGCGAGTGGAACTTTGGGGCTCTCACTTCTGTGGTGGAAGAGATGAAGAAATAGGTGCTGTCACTGCTGTTGTGGTGTGACGGAGAAGAGGAAATTTGGGCCTGTCATTGCTGTGGTGTCACAGAGAGGAGCACTTTGGGGCTCACACTGCTATGATGTCACAGATAGGGTAACACTGGCTCTGATATTGCTGTGTTGTCACAGAGAGGAGGAAATGAGGCCTCTCCCTGCTCTGGTGTCACAGAGAGGGGGAAATTTGGGCTCTCACTGCTGTTGTATCAGTGAGGGCGTAACACTGGAGCTGTCATTGTTGTGGTGTCCCAGAGAGGATTAAATTGGAGCTCACACTTCTATGGGGTCCTAGACAGTGGAACTCGGGGCCTGACATTGCTGTGGTGTAACAGAGAGGAGGCAATTTGGGGCTGTCATTACTGTGATTTCACAGAGAGGGGAAGAGTCAGGCTGTCACTGCTGTGCTTTCAGCGAGAGAGTGAAATGGAGGTACTTCGAGCTGTGATGTTCCAGACAGGGGAATCCTGGGACTCGGAGTGCACTGCTGTCACCGAGAGCGGAACTTTGGGGCTCTCACTGCTGTGGTGTCACAGAGAGAGAAACAGTGGTGTTGTCGCTGCTGTGGTGTCTCTGAGAGGGAAACACTGGGCCTGTCTTTGCTGTGCTGTCATGGAGAGGAGCACGTTGGAGCTCACACTGCTATGATGTCACAGGTAGGGTAACAGTGGCTCTGACATTGCTGTGGTTTCCCAGAGAAGAGGAAATTTGGGCCCTCACTGCTCTGGTGTCACACAGAGAGGTAAAGTTGGGCTCTAACTGCTATGGTGTCTCCAACAGGGTAATCGTGGGCCTAAAATTGCTGTCGTTTCAAAGAGAGGAGCAAGTTTGGGCTGTGGCTGCACTGCTGTCCCAGAGAGTGGAACTTTGGGGCTCACACTGCTCTGGTGTCCCAGAGACGGGAACATTGGAGCTGTCACTGCTGTGTTGTCACAGAGAGAGGAACACTGGAGCTCTCCCTGCTCTGGAGTCGCGGAGAGGAGGAAATTGGGCATGTCACTGCCCTGGTGTCACAGGGAATGGAAGAGCGGGGCTGTCACTGCCGTGGAGTCCGAGAAAGGAGGAAATTTGGTGTGTGACTGCACTGCGGTCACAGCGAGTGGAACTTTGGGGCTCTCACTTCTGTGGTGGAAGAGATGAAGAAATAGGTGCTGTCGCTGCTGTTGTGGTGTGACGGAGAAGAGGAAATTTGGGCCTGTCATTGCTGTGGTGTCACAGAGAGGAGCACTTTGGAGCTCACACTGCTATGATGTCACAGATAGGGTAATACTGGCTCTGATATTGCTGTGTTGTCACAGAGAGGAGGAAATGAGGCCTCTCCCTGCTCTGGTGTCACAGAGAGGGGGAAATTTGGGCTCTCACTGCTGTTGTATCAGTGAGGGCGTAACACTGGAGCTGTCATTGTTGTGGTGTCCCAGAGAGGATTAAATTGGAGCTCACACTTCTATGGGGTCCTAGACAGTGGAACTCGGGGCCTGACATTGCTGTGGTGTAACAGAGAGGAGGCAATTTGGGGCTGTCATTACTGTGATTTCACAGAGAGGGGAAGAGTCAGGCTGTCACTGCTGTGATTTCAGCGAGAGAGTGAAATGGAGGTACTTCGAGCTGTGATGTTCCAGACAGGGGAATCCTGGGACTCGGAGTGCACTGCTGTCACCGAGAGCGGAACTTTGGGGCTCTCACTGCTGTGGTGTCACAGAGAGAGAAACAGTGGTGTTGTCGCTGCTGTGGTGTCTCTGAGAGGGAAACACTGGGCCTGTCTTTGCTGTGCTGTCATGGAGAGGAGCACGTTGGAGCTCACACTGCTATGATGTCACAGGTAGGGTAACAGTGGCTCTGACATTGCTGTGGTTTCCCAGAGAAGAGGAAATTTGGGCCCTCACTGCTCTGGTGTCACACAGAGAGGTAAAGTTGGGCTCTAACTGCTATGGTGTCTCCAACAGGGTAATCGTGGGCCTAAAATTGCTGTCGTTTCAAAGAGAGGAGCAAGTTTGGGCTGTGGCTGCACTGCTGTCCCAGAGAGTGGAACTTTGGGGCTCACACTGCTCTGGTGTCCCAGAGACGGGAACATTGGAGCTGTCACTGCTGTGTTGTCACAGAGAGAGGAACACTGGAGCTCTCCCTGCTCTGGAGTCGCGGAGAGGAGGAAATTGGGCATGTCACTGCCCTGGTGTCACAGGGAATGGAAGAGCGGGGCTGTCACTGCCGTGGAGTCCGAGAAAGGAGGAAATTTGGTGTGTGACTGCACTGCGGTCACAGCGAGTGGAACTTTGGGGCTCTCACTTCTGTGGTGGAAGAGATGAAGAAATAGGTGCTGTCACTGCTGTTGTGGTGTGACGGAGAAGAGGAAATTTGGGCCTGTCATTGCTGTGGTGTCACAGAGAGGAGCACTTTGGAGCTCACACTGCTATGATGTCACAGATAGGGTAACACTGGCTCTGATATTGCTGTGTTGTCACAGAGAGGAGGAAATGAGGCCTCTCCCTGCTCTGGTGTCACAGAGAGGGGGAAATTTGGGCTCTCACTGCTGTTGTATCAGTGAGGGCGTAACACTGGAGCTGTCATTGTTGTGGTGTCCCAGAGAGGATTAAATTAGAGCTCACACTTCTATGGTGTCCTAGACAGTGGAACTCTGGGCCTGACATTGCTGTGGTGTAACAGAGAGGAGGCAATTTGGGACTGTCATTACTGTGATTTCACAGAGAGGGGAAGAGTCAGGCTGTCACTGCTGTGCTTTCAGCGAGAGAGTGAAATGGAGGTAGTTCGAGCTGTGATGTTCCAGACAGGGGAATCCTGGGACTCGGAGTGCACTGCTGTCACCGAGAGCGGAACTTTGGGGCTCTCACTGCTGTGGTGTCACAGAGAGAGAAACAGTGGTGTTGTCGCTGCTGTGGTGTCTCTGAGAGGGAAACACTGGGCCTGTCTTTGCTGTGCTGTCATGGAGAGGAGCACGTTGGAGCTCACACTGCTATGATGTCACAGGTAGGGTAACAGTGGCTGTGACATTGCTGTGGTTTCCCAGAGAAGAGGAAATTTGGGCCCTCACTGCTCTGGTGTCACACAGAGAGGTAAAGTTGGGCTCTAACTGCTATGGTGTCTCCAACAGGGTAATCGTGGGCCTAAAATTGCTGTCGTTTCAAAGAGAGGAGCAAGTTTGGGCTGTGGCTGCACTGCTGTCCCAGAGAGTGGAACTTTGGGGCTCACACTGCTCTGGTGTCCCAGAGACGGGAACATTGGAGCTGTCACTGCTGTGTTGTCACAGAGAGAGGAACACTGGAGCTCTCCCTGCTCTGGAGTCGCGGAGAGGAGGAAATTGGGCATGTCACTGCCCTGGTGTCACAGGGAATGGAAGAGCGGGGCTGTCACTGCCGTGGAGTCCGAGAAAGGAGGAAATTTGGTGTGTGACTGCACTGCGGTCACAGCGAGTGGAACTTTGGGGCTCTCACTTCTGTGGTGGAAGAGATGAAGAAATAGGTGCTGTCACTGCTGTTGTGGTGTGACGGAGAAGAGGAAATTTGGGCCTGTCATTGCTGTGGTGTCACAGAGAGGAGCACTTTGGGGCTCACACTGCTATGATGTCACAGATAGGGTAACACTGGCTCTGATATTGCTGTGTTGTCACAGAGAGGAGGAAATGAGGCCTCTCCCTGCTCTGGTGTCACAGAGAGGGGGAAATTTGGGCTCTCACTGCTGTTGTATCAGTGAGGGCGTAACACTGGAGCTGTCATTGTTGTGGTGTCCCAGAGAGGATTAAATTGGAGCTCACACTTCTATGGGGTCCTAGACAGTGGAACTCGGGGCCTGACATTGCTGTGGTGTAACAGAGAGGAGGCAATTTGGGGCTGTCATTACTGTGATTTCACAGAGAGGGGAAGAGTCAGGCTGTCACTGCTGTGCTTTCAGCGAGAGAGTGAAATGGAGGTAGTTCGAGCTGTGATGTTCCAGACAGGGGAATCCTGGGACTCGGAGTGCACTGCTGTCACCGAGAGCGGAACTTTGGGGCTCTCACTGCTGTGGTGTCACAGAGAGAGAAACAGTGGTGTTGTCGCTGCTGTGGTGTCTCTGAGAGGGAAACACTGGGCCTGTCTTTGCTGTGCTGTCATGGAGAGGAGCACGTTGGAGCTCACACTGCTATGATGTCACAGGTAGGGTAACAGTGGCTCTGACATTGCTGTGGTTTCCCAGAGAAGAGGAAATTTGGGCCCTCACTGCTCTGGTGTCACACAGAGAGGTAAAGTTGGGCTCTAACTGCTATGGTGTCTCCAACAGGGTAATCGTGGGCCTAAAATTGCTGTCGTTTCAAAGAGAGGAGCAAGTTTGGGCTGTGGCTGCACTGCTGTCCCAGAGAGTGGAACTTTGGGGCTCACACTGCTCTGGTGTCCCAGAGACGGGAACATTGGAGCTGTCACTGCTGTGTTGTCACAGAGAGAGGAACACTGGAGCTCTCCCTGCTCTGGAGTCGCGGAGAGGAGGAAATTGGGCATGTCACTGCCCTGGTGTCACAGGGAATGGAAGAGCGGGGCTGTCACTGCCGTGGAGTCCGAGAAAGGAGGAAATTTGGTGTGTGACTGCACTGCGGTCACAGCGAGTGGAACTTTGGGGCTCTCACTTCTGTGGTGGAAGAGATGAAGAAATAGGTGCTGTCGCTGCTGTTGTGGTGTGACGGAGAAGAGGAAATTTGGGCCTGTCATTGCTGTGGTGTCACAGAGAGGAGCACTTTGGAGCTCACACTGCTATGATGTCACAGATAGGGTAATACTGGCTCTGATATTGCTGTGTTGTCACAGAGAGGAGGAAATGAGGCCTCTCCCTGCTCTGGTGTCACAGAGAGGGGGAAATTTGGGCTCTCACTGCTGTTGTATCAGTGAGGGCGTAACACTGGAGCTGTCATTGTTGTGGTGTCCCAGAGAGGATTAAATTGGAGCTCACACTTCTATGGGGTCCTAGACAGTGGAACTCGGGGCCTGACATTGCTGTGGTGTAACAGAGAGGAGGCAATTTGGGGCTGTCATTACTGTGATTTCACAGAGAGGGGAAGAGTCAGGCTGTCACTGCTGTGATTTCAGCGAGAGAGTGAAATGGAGGTAGTTCGAGCTGTGATGTTCCAGACAGGGGAATCCTGGGACTCGGAGTGCACTGCTGTCACCGAGAGCGGAACTTTGGGGCTCTCACTGCTGTGGTGTCACAGAGAGAGAAACAGTGGTGTTGTCGCTGCTGTGGTGTCTCTGAGAGGGAAACACTGGGCCTGTCTTTGCTGTGCTGTCATGGAGAGGAGCACGTTGGAGCTCACACTGCTATGATGTCACAGGTAGGGTAACAGTGGCTCTGACATTGCTGTGGTTTCCCAGAGAAGAGGAAATTTGGGCCCTCACTGCTCTGGTGTCACACAGAGAGGTAAAGTTGGGCTCTAACTGCTATGGTGTCTCCAACAGGGTAATCGTGGGCCTAAAATTGCTGTCGTTTCAAAGAGAGGAGCAAGTTTGGGCTGTGGCTGCACTGCTGTCCCAGAGAGTGGAACTTTGGGGCTCACACTGCTCTGGTGTCCCAGAGACGGGAACATTGGAGCTGTCACTGCTGTGTTGTCACAGAGAGAGGAACACTGGAGCTCTCCCTGCTCTGGAGTCGCGGAGAGGAGGAAATTGGGCATGTCACTGCCCTGGTGTCACAGGGAATGGAAGAGCGGGGCTGTCACTGCCGTGGAGTCCGAGAAAGGAGGAAATTTGGTGTGTGACTGCACTGCGGTCACAGCGAGTGGAACTTTGGGGCTCTCACTTCTGTGGTGGAAGAGATGAAGAAATAGGTGCTGTCACTGCTGTTGTGGTGTGACGGAGAAGAGGAAATTTGGGCCTGTCATTGCTGTGGTGTCACAGAGAGGAGCACTTTGGAGCTCACACTGCTATGATGTCACAGATAGGGTAACACTGGCTCTGATATTGCTGTGTTGTCACAGAGAGGAGGAAATGAGGCCTCTCCCTGCTCTGGTGTCACAGAGAGGGGGAAATTTGGGCTCTCACTGCTGTTGTATCAGTGAGGGCGTAACACTGGAGCTGTCATTGTTGTGGTGTCCCAGAGAGGATTAAATTAGAGCTCACACTTCTATGGTGTCCTAGACAGTGGAACTCTGGGCCTGACATTGCTGTGGTGTAACAGAGAGGAGGCAATTTGGGACTGTCATTACTGTGATTTCACAGAGAGGGGAAGAGTCAGGCTGTCACTGCTTTGCTTTCAGCGAGAGAGTGAAATGGAGGTAGTTCGAGCTGTGATGTTCCAGACAGGGGAATCCTGGGACTCGGAGTGCACTGCTGTCACCGAGAGCGGAACTTTGGGGCTCTCACTGCTGTGGTGTCACAGAGAGAGAAACAGTGGTGTTGTCGCTGCTGTGGTGTCTCTGAGAGGGAAACACTGGGCCTGTCTTTGCTGTGCTGTCATGGAGAGGAGCACGTTGGAGCTCACACTGCTATGATGTCACAGGTAGGGTAACAGTGGCTGTGACATTGCTGTGGTTTCCCAGAGAAGAGGAAATTTGGGCCCTCACTGCTCTGGTGTCACACAGAGAGGTAAAGTTGGGCTCTAACTGCTATGGTGTCTCCAACAGGGTAATCGTGGGCCTAAAATTGCTGTCGTTTCAAAGAGAGGAGCAAGTTTGGGCTGTGGCTGCACTGCTGTCCCAGAGAGTGGAACTTTGGGGCTCACACTGCTCTGGTGTCCCAGAGACGGGAACATTGGAGCTGTCACTGCTGTGTTGACACAGAGAGAGGAACACTGGAGCTCTCCCTGCTCTGGAGTCGCGGAGAGGAGGAAATTGGGCATGTCACTGCCCTGGTGTCACAGGGAATGGAAGAGCGGGGCTGTCACTGCCGTGGAGTCCGAGAAAGGAGGAAATTTGGTGTGTGACTGCACTGCGGTCACAGCGAGTGGAACTTTGGGGCTCTCACTTCTGTGGTGGAAGAGATGAAGAAATAGGTGCTGTCACTGCTGTTGTGGTGTGACGGAGAAGAGGAAATTTGGGCCTGTCATTGCTGTGGTGTCACAGAGAGGAGCACTTTGGGGCTCACACTGCTATGATGTCACAGATAGGGTAACACTGGCTCTGATATTGCTGTGTTGTCACAGAGAGGAGGAAATGAGGCCTCTCCCTGCTCTGGTGTCACAGAGAGGGGGAAATTTGGGCTCTCACTGCTGTTGTATCAGTGAGGGCGTAACACTGGAGCTGTCATTGTTGTGGTGTCCCAGAGAGGATTAAATTGGAGCTCACACTTCTATGGGGTCCTAGACAGTGGAACTCGGGGCCTGACATTGCTGTGGTGTAACAGAGAGGAGGCAATTTGGGGCTGTCATTACTGTGATTTCACAGAGAGGGGAAGAGTCAGGCTGTCACTGCTGTGATTTCAGCGAGAGAGTGAAATGGAGGTACTTCGAGCTGTGATGTTCCAGACAGGGGAATCCTGGGACTCGGAGTGCACTGCTGTCACCGAGAGCGGAACTTTGGGGCTCTCACTGCTGTGGTGTCACAGAGAGAGAAACAGTGGTGTTGTCGCTGCTGTGGTGTCTCTGAGAGGGAAACACTGGGCCTGTCTTTGCTGTGCTGTCATGGAGAGGAGCACGTTGGAGCTCACACTGCTATGATGTCACAGGTAGGGTAACAGTGGCTGTGACATTGCTGTGGTTTCCCAGAGAAGAGGAAATTTGGGCCCTCACTGCTCTGGTGTCACACAGAGAGGTAAAGTTGGGCTCTAACTGCTATGGTGTCTCCAACAGGGTAATCGTGGGCCTAAAATTGCTGTCGTTTCAAAGAGAGGAGCAAGTTTGGGCTGTGGCTGCACTGCTGTCCCAGAGAGTGGAACTTTGGGGCTCACACTGCTCTGGTGTCCCAGAGACGGGAACATTGGAGCTGTCACTGCTGTGTTGTCACAGAGAGAGGAACACTGGAGCTCTCCCTGCTCTGGAGTCGCGGAGAGGAGGAAATTGGGCATGTCACTGCCCTGGTGTCACAGGGAATGGAAGAGCGGGGCTGTCACTGCCGTGGAGTCCGAGAAAGGAGGAAATTTGGTGTGTGACTGCACTGCGGTCACAGCGAGTGGAACTTTGGGGCTCTCACTTCTGTGGTGGAAGAGATGAAGAAATAGGTGCTGTCACTGCTGTTGTGGTGTGACGGAGAAGAGGAAATTTGGGCCTGTCATTGCTGTGGTGTCACAGAGAGGAGCACTTTGGGGCTCACACTGCTATGATGTCACAGATAGGGTAACACTGGCTCTGATATTGCTGTGTTGTCACAGAGAGGAGGAAATGAGGCCTCTCCCTGCTCTGGTGTCACAGAGAGGGGGAAATTTGGGCTCTCACTGCTGTTGTATCAGTGAGGGCGTAACACTGGAGCTGTCATTGTTGTGGTGTCCCAGAGAGGATTAAATTGGAGCTCACACTTCTATGGGGTCCTAGACAGTGGAACTCGGGGCCTGACATTGCTGTGGTGTAACAGAGAGGAGGCAATTTGGGGCTGTCATTACTGTGATTTCACAGAGAGGGGAAGAGTCAGGCTGTCACTGCTGTGATTTCAGCGAGAGAGTGAAATGGAGGTAGTTCGAGCTGTGATGTTCCAGACAGGGGAATCCTGGGACTCGGAGTGCACTGCTGTCACCGAGAGCGGAACTTTGGGGCTCTCACTGCTGTGGTGTCACAGAGAGAGAAACAGTGGTGTTGTCGCTGCTGTGGTGTCTCTGAGAGGGAAACACTGGGCCTGTCTTTGCTGTGCTGTCATGGAGAGGAGCACGTTGGAGCTCACACTGCTATGATGTCACAGGTAGGGTAACAGTGGCTCTGACATTGCTGTGGTTTCCCAGAGAAGAGGAAATTTGGGCCCTCACTGCTCTGGTGTCACACAGAGAGGTAAAGTTGGGCTCTAACTGCTATGGTGTCTCCAACAGGGTAATCCTGGGCCTAAAATTGTTGTCGTTTCAAAGAGAGGAGCAAGTTTGGGCTGTGGCTGCACTGCTGTCCCAGAGAGTGGAACTTTGGGGCTCACACTGCTCTGGTGTCCCAGAGACGGGAACATTGGAGCTATCACTGCTGTGTTGTCACAGAGAGAGGAACACTGGAGCTCTCCCTGCTCTGGAGTCGCGGAGAGGAGGAAATTGGGCATGTCACTGCCCTGGTGTCACAGGGAATGGAAGAGCGGGGCTCTCACTGCCGTGGAGTCCGAGAAAGGAGGAAATTTGGTGTGTGACTGCACTGCGGTCACAGCGAGTGGAACTTTGGGGCTCTCACTTCTGTGGTGGAAGAGATGAAGAAATAGGTGCTGTCACTGCTGTTGTGGTGTGACGGAGAAGAGGAAATTTGGGCCTGTCATTGCTGTGGTGTCACAGAGAGGAGCACTTTGGGGCTCACACTGCTATGATGTCACAGATAGGGTAACACTGGCTCTGATATTGCTGTGTTGTCACAGAGAGGAGGAAATGAGGCCTCTCCCTGCTCTGGTGTCACAGAGAGGGGGAAATTTGGGCTCTCACTGCTGTTGTATCAGTGAGGGCGTAACACTGGAGCTGTCATTGTTGTGGTGTCCCAGAGAGGATTAAATTGGAGCTCACACTTCTATGGGGTCCTAGACAGTGGAACTCTGGGCCTGACATTGCTGTGGTGTAACAGAGAGGAGGCAATTTGGGGCTGTCATTACTGTGATTTCACAGAGAGGGGAAGAGTCAGGCTGTCACTGCTGTGATTTCAGCGAGAGAGTGAAATGGAGGTACTTCGAGCTGTGATGTTCCAGACAGGGGAATCCTGGGACTCGGAGTGCACTGCTGTCACCGAGAGCGGAACTTTGGGGCTCTCACTGCTGTGGTGTCACAGAGAGAGAAACAGTGGCGTTGTCGCTGCTGTGGTGTCTCTGAGAGGGAAACACTGGGCCTGTCTTTGCTGTGCTGTCATGGAGAGGAGCACGTTGGAGCTCACACTGCTATGATGTCACAGGTAGGGTAACAGTGGCTCTGACATTGCTGTGGTTTCCCAGAGAAGAGGAAATTTGGGCCCTCACTGCTCTGGTGTCACACAGAGAGGTAAAGTTGGGCTCTAACTGCTATGGTGTCTCCAACAGGGTAATCCTGGGCCTAAAATTGCTGTCGTTTCAAAGAGAGGAGCAAGTTTGGGCTGTGGCTGCACTGCTGTCCCAGAGAGTGGAACTTTGGGGCTCACACTGCTCTGGTGTCCCAGAGACGGGAACATTGGAGCTGTCACTGCTGTGTTGTCACAGAGAGAGGAACACTGGAGCTCTCCCTGCTCTGGAGTCGCGGAGAGGAGGAAATTGGGCATGTCACTGCCCTGGTGTCACAGGGAATGGAAGAGCGGGGCTGTCACTGCCGTGGAGTCCGAGAAAGGAGGAAATTTGGTGTGTGACTGCACTGCGGTCACAGCGAGTGGAACTTTGGGGCTCTCACTTCTGTGGTGGAAGAGATGAAGAAATAGGTGCTGTCACTGCTGTTGTGGTGTGACGGAGAAGAGGAAATTTGGGCCTGTCATTGCTGTGGTGTCACAGAGAGGAGCACTTTGGAGCTCACACTGCTATGATGTCACAGATAGGGTAACACTGGCTCTGATATTGCTGTGTTGTCACAGAGAGGAGGAAATGAGGCCTCTCCCTGCTCTGGTGTCACAGAGAGGGGGAAATTTGGGCTCTCACTGCTGTTGTATCAGTGAGGGCGTAACACTGGAGCTGTCATTGTTGTGGTGTCCCAGAGAGGATTAAATTGGAGCTCACACTTCTATGGGGTCCTAGACAGTGGAACTCGGGGCCTGACATTGCTGTGGTGTAACAGAGAGGAGGCAATTTGGGGCTGTCATTACTGTGATTTCACAGAGAGGGGAAGAGTCAGGCTGTCACTGCTGTGATTTCAGCGAGAGAGTGAAATGGAGGTAGTTCGAGCTGTGATGTTCCAGACAGGGGAATCCTGGGACTCGGAGTGCACTGCTGTCACCGAGAGCGGAACTTTGGGGCTCTCACTGCTGTGGTGTCACAGAGAGAGAAACAGTGGTGTTGTCGCTGCTGTGGTGTCTCTGAGAGGGAAACACTGGGCCTGTCTTTGCTGTGCTGTCATGGAGAGGAGCACGTTGGAGCTCACACTGCTATGATGTCACAGGTAGGGTAACAGTGGCTCTGACATTGCTGTGGTTTCCCAGAGAAGAGGAAATTTGGGCCCTCACTGCTCTGGTGTCACACAGAGAGGTAAAGTTGGGCTCTAACTGCTATGGTGTCTCCAACAGGGTAATCGTGGGCCTAAAATTGCTGTCGTTTCAAAGAGAGGAGCAAGTTTGGGCTGTGGCTGCACTGCTGTCCCAGAGAGTGGAACTTTGGGGCTCACACTGCTCTGGTGTCCCAGAGACGGGAACATTGGAGCTGTCACTGCTGTGTTGTCACAGAGAGAGGAACACTGGAGCTCTCCCTGCTCTGGAGTCGCGGAGAGGAGGCAATTGGGCATGTCACTGCCCTGGTGTCACAGGGAATGGAAGAGCGGGGCTGTCACTGCCGTGGAGTCCGAGAAAGGAGGAAATTTGGTGTGTGACTGCACTGCGGTCACAGCGAGTGGAACTTTGGGGCTCTCACTTCTGTGGTGGAAGAGATGAAGAAATAGGTGCTGTCGCTGCTGTTGTGGTGTGAAGGAGAAGAGGAAATTTGGGCCTGTCATTGCTGTGGTGTCACAGAGAGGAGCACTTTGGAGCTCACACTGCTATGATGTCACAGATGGGGTAACACTGGCTCTGATATTGCTGTGTTGTCACAGAGAGGAGGAAATGAGGCCTCTCCCTGCTCTGGTGTCACAGAGAGGGGGAAATTTGGGCTCTCACTGCTGTTGTATCAGTGAGGGCGTAACACTGGAGCTGTCATTGTTGTGGTGTCCCAGAGAGGATTAAATTGGAGCTCACACTTCTATGGGGTCCTAGACAGTGGAACTCTGGGCCTGACATTGCTGTGGTGTAACAGAGAGGAGGCAATTTGGGGCTGTCATTACTGTGATTTCACAGAGAGGGGAAGAGTCAGGCTGTCACTGCTGTGATTTCAGCGAGAGAGTGAAATGGAGGTAGTTCGAGCTGTGATGTTCCAGACAGGGGAATCCTGGGACTCGGAGTGCACTGCTGTCACCGAGAGCGGAACTTTGGGGCTCTCACTGCTGTGGTGTCACAGAGAGAGAAACAGTGGCGTTGTCGCTGCTGTGGTGTCTCTGAGAGGGAAACACTGGGTCTGTCTTTGCTGTGCTGTCATGGAGAGGAGCACGTTGGAGCTCACACTGCTATGATGTCACAGGTAGGGTAACAGTGGCTGTGACATTGCTGTGGTTTCCCAGAGAAGAGGAAATTTGGGCCCTCACTGCTCTGGTGTCACACAGAGAGGTAAAGTTGGGCTCTAACTGCTATGGTGTCTCCAACAGGGTAATCCTGGGCCTAAAATTGCTGTCGTTTCAAAGAGAGGAGCAAGTTTGGGCTGTGGCTGCACTGCTGTCCCAGAGAGTGGAACTTTGGGGCTCACACTACTCTGGTGTCCCAGAGACGGGAACATTGGAGCTGTCACTGCTGTGTTGTCACAGAGAGAGGAACACTGGAGCTCTCCCTGCTCTGGAGTCGCGGAGAGGAGGAAATTGGGCATGTCACTGCCCTGGTGTCACAGGGAATGGAAGAGCGGGGCTGTCACTGCCGTGGAGTCCGAGAAAGGAGGAAATTTGGTGTGTGACTGCACTGCGGTCACAGCGAGTGGAACTTTGGGGCTCTCACTTCTGTGGTGGAAGAGATGAAGAAATAGGTGCTGTCACTGCTGTTGTGGTGTGACGGAGAAGAGGAAATTTGGGCCTGTCATTGCTGTGGTGTCACAGAGAGGAGCACTTTGGAGCTCACACTGCTATGATGTCACAGATAGGGTAACACTGGCTCTGATATTGCTGTGTTGTCACAGAGAGGAGGAAATGAGGCCTCTCCCTGCTCTGGTGTCACAGAGAGGGGGAAATTTGGGCTCTCACTGCTGTTGTATCAGTGAGGGCGTAACACTGGAGCTGTCATTGTTGTGGTGTCCCAGAGAGGATTAAATTGGAGCTCACACTTCTATGGTGTCCTAGACAGTGGAACTCTGGGCCTGACATTGCTGTGGTGTAACAGAGAGGAGGCAATTTGGGGCTGTCATTACTGTGATTTCACAGAGAGGGGAAGAGTCAGGCTGTCACTGCTGTGATTTCAGCGAGAGAGTGAAATGGAGGTAGTTCGAGCTGTGATGTTCCAGACAGGGGAATCCTGGGACTCGGAGTGCACTGCTGTCACCGAGAGCGGAACATTGGGGCTCTCACTGCTGTGGTGTCACAGAGAGAGAAACAGTGGTGTTGTCGCTGCTGTGGTGTCTCTGAGAGGGAAACACTGGGCCTGTCTTTGCTGTGCTGTCATGGAGAGGAGCACGTTGGAGCTCACACTGCTATGATGTCACAGGTAGGGTAACAGTGGCTCTGACATTGCTGTGGTTTCCCAGAGAAGAGGAAATTTGGGCCCTCACTGCTCTGGTGTCACACAGAGAGGTAAAGTTGGGCTCTAACTGCTATGGTGTCTCCAACAGGGTAATCGTGGGCCTAAAATTGCTGTCGTTTCAAAGAGAGGAGCAAGTTTGGGCTGTGGCTGCACTGCTGTCCCAGAGAGTGGAACTTTGGGGCTCACACTGCTCTGGTGTCCCAGAGACGGGAACATTGGAGCTGTCACTGCTGTGTTGTCACAGAGAGAGGAACACTGGAGCTCTCCCTGCTCTGGAGTCGCGGAGAGGAGGAAATTGGGCATGTCACTGCCCTGGTGTCACAGGGAATGGAAGAGCGGGGCTGTCACTGCCGTGGAGTTCGAGAAAGGAGGAAATTTGGTGTGTGACTGCACTGCGGTCACAGCGAGTGGAACTTTGGGGCTCTCACTTCTGTGGTGGAAGAGATGAAGAAATAGGTGCTGTCACTGCTGTTGTGGTGTGACGGAGAAGAGGAAATTTGGGCCTGTCATTGCTGTGGTGTCACAGAGAGGAGCACTTTGGAGCTCACACTGCTATGATGTCACAGATAGGGTAACACTGGCTCTGATATTGCTGTGTTGTCACAGAGAGGAGGAAATGAGGCCTCTCCCTGCTCTGGTGTCACAGAGAGGGGGAAATTTGGGCTCTCACTGCTGTTGTATCAGTGAGGGCGTAACACTGGAGCTGTCATTGTTGTGGTGTCCCAGAGAGGATTAAATTGGAGCTCACACTTCTATGGGGTCCTAGACAGTGGAACTCGGGGCCTGACATTGCTGTGGTGTAACAGAGAGGAGGCAATTTGGGGCTGTCATTACTGTGATTTCACAGAGAGGGGAAGAGTCAGGCTGTCACTGCTGTGATTTCAGCGAGAGAGTGAAATGGAGGTAGTTCGAGCTGTGATGTTCCAGACAGGGGAATCCTGGGACTCGGAGTGCACTGCTGTCACCGAGAGCGGAACATTGGGGCTCTCACTGCTGTGGTGTCACAGAGAGAGAAACAGTGGTGTTGTCGCTGCTGTGGTGTCTCTGAGAGGGAAACACTGGGCCTGTCTTTGCTGTGCTGTCATGGAGAGGAGCACGTTGGAGCTCACACTGCTATGATGTCACAGGTAGGGTAACAGTGGCTGTGACATTGCTGTGGTTTCCCAGAGAAGAGGAAATTTGGGCCCTCACTGCTCTGGTGTCACACAGAGAGGTAAAGTTGGGCTCTAACTGCTATGGTGTCTCCAACAGGGTAATCGTGGGCCTAAAATTGCTGTCGTTTCAAAGAGAGGAGCAAGTTTGGGCTGTGGCTGCACTGCTGTCCCAGAGAGTGGAACTTTGGGGCTCACACTGCTCTGGTGTCCCAGAGACGGGAACATTGGAGCTGTCACTGCTGTGTTGTCACAGAGAGAGGAACACTGGAGCTCTCCCTGCTCTGGAGTCGAGGAGAGGAGGAAATTGGGCATGTCACTGCCCTGGTGTCACAGGGAATGGAAGAGCGGGGCTGTCACTGCCGTGGAGTCCGAGAAAGGAGGAAATTTGGTGTGTGACTGCACTGCGGTCACAGCGAGTGGAACTTTGGGGCTCTCACTTCTGTGGTGGAAGAGATGAAGAAATAGGTGCTGTCACTGCTGTTGTGGTGTGACGGAGAAGAGGAAATTTGGGCCTGTCATTGCTGTGGTGTCACAGAGAGGAGCACTTTGGAGCTCACACTGCTATGATGTCACAGATAGGGTAACACTGGCTCTGATATTGCTGTGTTGTCACAGAGAGGAGGAAATGAGGCCTCTCCCTGCTCTGGTGTCACAGAGAGGGGGAAATTTGGGCTCTCACTGCTGTTGTATCAGTGAGGGCGTAACACTGGAGCTGTCATTGTTGTGGTGTCCCAGAGAGGATTAAATTGGAGCTCACACTTCTATGGGGTCCTAGACAGTGGAACTCTGGGCCTGACATTGCTGTGGTGTAACAGAGAGGAGGCAATTTGGGGCTGTCATTACTGTGATTTCACAGAGAGGGGAAGAGTCAGGCTGTCACTGCTGTGATTTCAGCGAGAGAGTGAAATGGAGGTAGTTCGAGCTGTGATGTTCCAGACAGGGGAATCCTGGGACTCGGAGTGCACTGCTGTCACCGAGAGCGGAACTTTGGGGCTCTCACTGCTGTGGTGTCACAGAGAGAGAAACAGTGGTGTTGTCGCTGCTGTGGTGTCTCTGAGAGGGAAACACTGGGCCTGTCTTTGCTGTGCTGTCATGGAGAGGAGCACGTTGGAGCTCACACTGCTATGATGTCACAGGTAGGGTAACAGTGGCTCTGACATTGCTGTGGTTTCCCAGAGAAGAGGAAATTTGGGCCCTCACTGCTCTGGTGTCACACAGAGAAGTAAAGTTGGGCTCTAACTGCTATGGTGTCTCCAACAGGGTAATCGTGGGCCTAAAATTGCTGTCGTTTCAAAGAGAGGAGCAAGTTTGGGCTGTGGCTGCACTGCTGTCCCAGAGAGTGGAACTTTGGGGCTCACACTGCTCTGGTGTCCCAGAGACGGGAACATTGGAGCTGTCACTGCTGTGTTGTCACAGAGAGAGGAACACTGGAGCTCTCCCTGCTCTGGAGTCGCGGAGAGGAGGAAATTGGGCATGTCACTGCCCTGGTGTCACAGGGAATGGAAGAGCGGGGCTGTCACTGCCGTGGAGTCAGAGAAAGGAGGAAATTTGGTGTGTGACTGCACTGCGGTCACAGCGAGTGGAACTTTGGGGCTCTCACTTCTGTGGTGGAAGAGATGAAGAAATAGGTGCTGTCACTGCTGTTGTGGTGTGACGGAGAAGAGGAAATTTGGGCCTGTCATTGCTGTGGTGTCACAGAGAGGAGCACTTTGGAGCTCACACTGCTATGATGTCACAGATAGGGTAACACTGGCTCTGATATTGCTGTGTTGTCACAGAGAGGAGGAAATGAGGCCTCTCCCTGCTCTGGTGTCACAGAGAGGGGGAAATTTGGGCTCTCACTGCTGTTGTATCAGTGAGGGCGTAACACTGGAGCTGTCATTGTTGTGGTGTCCCAGAGAGGATTAAATTGGAGCTCACACTTCTATGGGGTCCTAGACAGTGGAACTCGGGGCCTGACATTGCTGTGGTGTAACAGAGAGGAGGCAATTTGGGGCTGTCATTACTGTGATTTCACAGAGAGGGGAAGAGTCAGGCTGTCACTGCTGTGATTTCAGCGAGAGAGTGAAATGGAGGTAGTTCGAGCTGTGATGTTCCAGACAGGGGAATCCTGGGACTCGGAGTGCACTGCTGTCACCGAGAGCGGAACTTTGGGGCTCTCACTGCTGTGGTGTCACAGAGAGAGAAACAGTGGTGTTGTCGCTGCTGTGGTGTCTCTGAGAGGGAAACACTGGGCCTGTCTTTGCTGTGCTGTCATGGAGAGGAGCACGTTGGAGCTCACACTGCTATGATGTCACAGGTAGGGTAACAGTGGCTCTGACATTGCTGTGGTTTCCCAGAGAAGAGGAAATTTGGGCCCTCACTGCTCTGGTGTCACACAGAGAAGTAAAGTTGGGCTCTAACTGCTATGGTGTCTCCAACAGGGTAATCGTGGGCCTAAAATTGCTGTCGTTTCAAAGAGAGGAGCAAGTTTGGGCTGTGGCTGCACTGCTGTCCCAGAGAGTGGAACTTTGGGGCTCACACTGCTCTGGTGTCCCAGAGACGGGAACATTGGAGCTGTCACTGCTGTGTTGTCACAGAGAGAGGAACACTGGAGCTCTCCCTGCTCTGGAGTCGCGGAGAGGAGGAAATTGGGCATGTCACTGCCCTGGTGTCACAGGGAATGGAAGAGCGGGGCTGTCACTGCCGTGGAGTCAGAGAAAGGAGGAAATTTGGTGTGTGACTGCACTGCGGTCACAGCGAGTGGAACTTTGGGGCTCTCACTTCTGTGGTGGAAGAGATGAAGAAATAGGTGCTGTCACTGCTGTTGTGGTGTGACGGAGAAGAGGAAATTTGGGCCTGTCATTGCTGTGGTGTCACAGAGAGGAGCACTTTGGAGCTCACACTGCTATGATGTCACAGATAGGGTAACACTGGCTCTGATATTGCTGTGTTGTCACAGAGAGGAGGAAATGAGGCCTCTCCCTGCTCTGGTGTCACAGAGAGGGGGAAATTTGGGCTCTCACTGCTGTTGTATCAGTGAGGGCGTAACACTGGAGCTGTCATTGTTGTGGTGTCCCAGAGAGGATTAAATTGGAGCTCACACTTCTATGGGGTCCTAGACAGTGGAACTCTGGGCCTGACATTGCTGTGGTGTAACAGAGAGGAGGCAATTTGGGGCTGTCATTACTGTGATTTCACAGAGAGGGGAAGAGTCAGGCTGTCACTGCTGTGATTTCAGCGAGAGAGTGAAATGGAGGTAGTTCGAGCTGTGATGTTCCAGACAGGGGAATCCTGGGACTCGGAGTGCACTGCTGTCACCGAGAGCGGAACTTTGGGGCTCTCACTGCTGTGGTGTCACAGAGAGAGAAACAGTGGTGTTGTCGCTGCTGTGGTGTCTCTGAGAGGGAAACACTGGGCCTGTCTTTGCTGTGCTGTCATGGAGAGGAGCACGTTGGAGCTCACACTGCTATGATGTCACAGGTAGGGTAACAGTGGCTCTGACATTGCTGTGGTTTCCCAGAGAAGAGGAAATTTGGGCCCTCACTGCTCTGGTGTCACACAGAGAAGTAAAGTTGGGCTCTAACTGCTATGGTGTCTCCAACAGGGTAATCGTGGGCCTAAAATTGCTGTCGTTTCAAAGAGAGGAGCAAGTTTGGGCTGTGGCTGCACTGCTGTCCCAGAGAGTGGAACTTTGGGGCTCACACTGCTCTGGTGTCCCAGAGACGGGAACATTGGAGCTGTCACTGCTGTGTTGTCACAGAGAGAGGAACACTGGAGCTCTCCCTGCTCTGGAGTCGCGGAGAGGAGGAAATTGGGCATGTCACTGCCCTGGTGTCACAGGGAATGGAAGAGCGGGGCTGTCACTGCCGTGGAGTCAGAGAAAGGAGGAAATTTGGTGTGTGACTGCACTGCGGTCACAGCGAGTGGAACTTTGGGGCTCTCACTTCTGTGGTGGAAGAGATGAAGAAATAGGTGCTGTCACTGCTGTTGTGGTGTGACGGAGAAGAGGAAATTTGGGCCTGTCATTGCTGTGGTGTCACAGAGAGGAGCACTTTGGAGCTCACACTGCTATGATGTCACAGATAGGGTAACACTGGCTCTGATATTGCTGTGTTGTCACAGAGAGGAGGAAATGAGGCCTCTCCCTGCTCTGGTGTCACAGAGAGGGGGAAATTTGGGCTCTCACTGCTGTTGTATCAGTGAGGGCGTAACACTGGAGCTGTCATTGTTGTGGTGTCCCAGAGAGGATTAAATTGGAGCTCACACTTCTATGGGGTCCTAGACAGTGGAACTCGGGGCCTGACATTGCTGTGGTGTAACAGAGAGGAGGCAATTTGGGGCTGTCATTACTGTGATTTCACAGAGAGGGGAAGAGTCAGGCTGTCACTGCTGTGATTTCAGCGAGAGAGTGAAATGGAGGTAGTTCGAGCTGTGATGTTCCAGACAGGGGAATCCTGGGACTCGGAGTGCACTGCTGTCACCGAGAGCGGAACTTTGGGGCTCTCACTGCTGTGGTGTCACAGAGAGAGAAACAGTGGTGTTGTCGCTGCTGTGGTGTCTCTGAGAGGGAAACACTGGGCCTGTCTTTGCTGTGCTGTCATGGAGAGGAGCACGTTGGAGCTCACACTGCTATGATGTCACAGGTAGGGTAACAGTGGCTCTGACATTGCTGTGGTTTCCCAGAGAAGAGGAAATTTGGGCCCTCACTGCTCTGGTGTCACACAGAGAAGTAAAGTTGGGCTCTAACTGCTATGGTGTCTCCAACAGGGTAATCGTGGGCCTAAAATTGCTGTCGTTTCAAAGAGAGGAGCAAGTTTGGGCTGTGGCTGCACTGCTGTCCCAGAGAGTGGAACTTTGGGGCTCACACTGCTCTGGTGTCCCAGAGACGGGAACATTGGAGCTGTCACTGCTGTGTTGTCACAGAGAGAGGAACACTGGAGCTCTCCCTGCTCTGGAGTCGCGGAGAGGAGGAAATTGGGCATGTCACTGCCCTGGTGTCACAGGGAATGGAAGAGCGGGGCTGTCACTGCCGTGGAGTCAGAGAAAGGAGGAAATTTGGTGTGTGACTGCACTGCGGTCACAGCGAGTGGAACTTTGGGGCTCTCACTTCTGTGGTGGAAGAGATGAAGAAATAGGTGCTGTCACTGCTGTTGTGGTGTGACGGAGAAGAGGAAATTTGGGCCTGTCATTGCTGTGGTGTCACAGAGAGGAGCACTTTGGAGCTCACACTGCTATGATGTCACAGATAGGGTAACACTGGCTCTGATATTGCTGTGTTGTCACAGAGAGGAGGAAATGAGGCCTCTCCCTGCTCTGGTGTCACAGAGAGGGGGAAATTTGGGCTCTCACTGCTGTTGTATCAGTGAGGGCGTAACACTGGAGCTGTCATTGTTGTGGTGTCCCAGAGAGGATTAAATTGGAGCTCACACTTCTATGGGGTCCTAGACAGTGGAACTCTGGGCCTGACATTGCTGTGGTGTAACAGAGAGGAGGCAATTTGGGGCTGTCATTACTGTGATTTCACAGAGAGGGGAAGAGTCAGGCTGTCACTGCTGTAATTTCAGCGAGAGAGTGAAATGGAGGTAGTTCGAGCTGTGATGTTCCAGACAGGGGAATCCTGGGACTCGGAGTGCACTGCTGTCACCGAGAGCGGAACTTTGGGGCTCTCACTGCTGTGGTGTCACAGAGAGAGAAACAGTGGTGTTGTCGCTGCTGTGGTGTCTCTGAGAGGGAAACACTGGGCCTGTCTTTGCTGTGCTGTCATGGAGAGGAGCACGTTGGAGCTCACACTGCTATGATGTCACAGGTAGGGTAACAGTGGCTCTGACATTGCTGTGGTTTCCCAGAGAAGAGGAAATTTGGGCCCTCACTGCTCTGGTGTCACACAGAGAAGTAAAGTTGGGCTCTAACTGCTATGGTGTCTCCAACAGGGTAATCGTGGGCCTAAAATTGCTGTCGTTTCAAAGAGAGGAGCAAGTTTGGGCTGTGGCTGCACTGCTGTCCCAGAGAGTGGAACTTTGGGGCTCACACTGCTCTGGTGTCCCAGAGACGGGAACATTGGAGCTGTCACTGCTGTGTTGTCACAGAGAGAGGAACACTGGAGCTCTCCCTGCTCTGGAGTCGCGGAGAGGAGGAAATTGGGCATGTCACTGCCCTGGTGTCACAGGGAATGGAAGAGCGGGGCTGTCACTGCCGTGGAGTCAGAGAAAGGAGGAAATTTGGTGTGTGACTGCACTGCGGTCACAGCGAGTGGAACTTTGGGGCTCTCACTTCTGTGGTGGAAGAGATGAAGAAATAGGTGCTGTCACTGCTGTTGTGGTGTGACGGAGAAGAGGAAATTTGGGCCTGTCATTGCTGTGGTGTCACAGAGAGGAGCACTTTGGAGCTCACACTGCTATGATGTCACACATAGGGTAACACTGGCTCTGATATTGCTGTGTTGTCACAGAGAGGAGGAAATGAGGCCTCTCCCTGCTCTGGTGTCACAGAGAGGGGGAAATTTGGGCTCTCACTGCTGTTGTATCAGTGAGGGCGTAACACTGGAGCTGTCATTGTTGTGGTGTCCCAGAGAGGATTAAATTGGAGCTCACACTTCTATGGGGTCCTAGACAGTGGAACTCGGGGCCTGACATTGCTGTGGTGTAACAGAGAGGAGGCAATTTGGGGCTGTCATTACTGTGATTTCACAGAGAGGGGAAGAGTCAGGCTGTCACTGCTGTGATTTCAGCGAGAGAGTGAAATGGAGGTAGTTCGAGCTGTGATGTTCCAGACAGGGGAATCCTGGGACTCGGAGTGCACTGCTGTCACCGAGAGCGGAACTTTGGGGCTCTCACTGCTGTGGTGTCACAGAGAGAGAAACAGTGGTGTTGTCGCTGCTGTGGTGTCTCTGAGAGGGAAACACTGGGCCTGTCTTTGCTGTGCTGTCATGGAGAGGAGCACGTTGGAGCTCACACTGCTATGATGTCACAGGTAGGGTAACAGTGGCTCTGACATTGCTGTGGTTTCCCAGAGAAGAGGAAATTTGGGCCCTCACTGCTCTGGTGTCACACAGAGAGGTAAAGTTGGGCTCTAACTGCTATGGTGTCTCCAACAGGGTAATCCTGGGCCTAAAATTGCTGTCGTTTCAAAGAGAGGAGCAAGTTTGGGCTGTGGCTGCACTGCTGTCCCAGAGAGTGGAACTTTGGGGCTCACACTGCTCTGGTGTCCCAGAGACGGGAACATTGGAGCTGTCACTGCTGTGTTGTCACAGAGAGAGGAACACTGGAGCTCTCCCTGCTCTGGAGTCGCGGAGAGGAGGAAATTGGGCATGTCACTGCCCTGGTGTCACAGGGAATGGAAGAGCGGGGCTGTCACTGCCGTGGAGTCCGAGAAAGGAGGAAATTTGGTGTGTGACTGCACTGCGGTCACAGCGAGTGGAACTTTGGGGCTCTCACTTCTGTGGTGGAAGAGATGAAGAAATAGGTGCTGTCACTGCTGTTGTGGTGTGACGGAGAAGAGGAAATTTGGGCCTGTCATTGCTGTGGTGTCACAGAGAGGAGCACTTTGGAGCTCACACTGCTATGATGTCACAGATAGGGTAACACTGGCTCTGATATTGCTGTGTTGTCACAGAGAGGAGGAAATGAGGCCTCTCCCTGCTCTGGTGTCACAGAGAGGGGGAAATTTGGGCTCTCACTGCTGTTGTATCAGTGAGGGCGTAACACTGGAGCTGTCATTGTTGTGGTGTCCCAGAGAGGATTAAATTGGAGCTCACACTTCTATGGGGTCCTAGACAGTGGAACTCTGGGCCTGACATTGCTGTGGTGTAACAGAGAGGAGGCAATTTGGGGCTGTCATTACTGTGATTTCACAGAGAGGGGAAGAGTCAGGCTGTCACTGCTGTGATTTCAGCGAGAGAGTGAAATGGAGGTAGTTCGAGCTGTGATGTTCCAGACAGGGGAATCCTGGGACTCGGAGTGCACTGCTGTCACCGAGAGCGGAACTTTGGGGCTCTCACTGCTGTGGTGTCACAGAGAGAGAAACAGTGGTGTTGTCGCTGCTGTGGTGTCTCTGAGAGGGAAACACTGGGCCTGTCTTTGCTGTGCTGTCATGGAGAGGAGCACGTTGGAGCTCACACTGCTATGATGTCACAGGTAGGGTAACAGTGGCTCTGACATTGCTGTGGTTTCCCAGAGAAGAGGAAATTTGGGCCCTCACTGCTCTGGTGTCACACAGAGAGGTAAAGTTGGGCTCTAACTGCTATGGTGTCTCCAACAGGGTAATCCTGGGCCTAAAATTGCTGTCGTTTCAAAGAGAGGAGCAAGTTTGGGCTGTGGCTGCACTGCTGTCCCAGAGAGTGGAACTTTGGGGCTCACACTGCTCTGGTGTCCCAGAGACGGGAACATTGGAGCTGTCACTGCTGTGTTGTCACAGAGAGAGGAACACTGGAGCTCTCCCTGCTCTGGAGTCGCGGAGAGGAGGAAATTGGGCATGTCACTGCCCTGGTGTCACAGGGAATGGAAGAGCGGGGCTGTCACTGCCGTGGAGTCCGAGAAAGGAGGAAATTTGGTGTGTGACTGCACTGCGGTCACAGCGAGTGGAACTTTGGGGCTCTCACTTCTGTGGTGGAAGAGATGAAGAAATAGGTGCTGTCACTGCTGTTGTGGTGTGACGGAGAAGAGGAAATTTGGGCCTGTCATTGCTGTGGTGTCACAGAGAGGAGCACTTTGGAGCTCACACTGCTATGATGTCACAGATAGGGTAACACTGGCTCTGATATTGCTGTGTTGTCACAGAGAGGAGGAAATGAGGCCTCTCCCTGCTCTGGTGTCACAGAGAGGGGGAAATTTGGGCTCTCACTGCTGTTGTATCAGTGAGGGCGTAACACTGGAGCTGTCATTGTTGTGGTGTCCCAGAGAGGATTAAATTGGAGCTCACACTTCTATGGGGTCCTAGACAGTGGAACTCGGGGCCTGACATTGCTGTGGTGTAACAGAGAGGAGGCAATTTGGGGCTGTCATTACTGTGATTTCACAGAGAGGGGAAGAGTCAGGCTGTCACTGCTGTGATTTCAGCGAGAGAGTGAAATGGAGGTAGTTCGAGCTGTGATGTTCCAGACAGGGGAATCCTGGGACTCGGAGTGCACTGCTGTCACCGAGAGCGGAACTTTGGGGCTCTCACTGCTGTGGTGTCACAGAGAGAGAAACAGTGGTGTTGTCGCTGCTGTGGTGTCTCTGAGAGGGAAACACTGGGCCTGTCTTTGCTGTGCTGTCATGGAGAGGAGCACGTTGGAGCTCACACTGCTATGATGTCACAGGTAGGGTAACAGTGGCTCTGACATTGCTGTGGTTTCCCAGAGAAGAGGAAATTTGGGCCCTCACTGCTCTGGTGTCACACAGAGAAGTAAAGTTGGGCTCTAACTGCTATGGTGTCTCCAACAGGGTAATCGTGGGCCTAAAATTGCTGTCGTTTCAAAGAGAGGAGCAAGTTTGGGCTGTGGCTGCACTGCTGTCCCAGAGAGTGGAACTTTGGGGCTCACACTGCTCTGGTGTCCCAGAGACGGGAACATTGGAGCTGTCACTGCTGTGTTGTCACAGAGAGAGGAACACTGGAGCTCTCCCTGCTCTGGAGTCGCGGAGAGGAGGAAATTGGGCATGTCACTGCCCTGGTGTCACAGGGAATGGAAGAGCGGGGCTGTCACTGCCGTGGAGTCAGAGAAAGGAGGAAATTTGGTGTGTGACTGCACTGCGGTCACAGCGAGTGGAACTTTGGGGCTCTCACTTCTGTGGTGGAAGAGATGAAGAAATAGGTGCTGTCACTGCTGTTGTGGTGTGACGGAGAAGAGGAAATTTGGGCCTGTCATTGCTGTGGTGTCACAGAGAGGAGCACTTTGGAGCTCACACTGCTATGATGTCACAGATAGGGTAACACTGGCTCTGATATTGCTGTGTTGTCACAGAGAGGAGGAAATGAGGCCTCTCCCTGCTCTGGTGTCACAGAGAGGGGGAAATTTGGGCTCTCACTGCTGTTGTATCAGTGAGGGCGTAACACTGGAGCTGTCATTGTTGTGGTGTCCCAGAGAGGATTAAATTGGAGCTCACACTTCTATGGGGTCCTAGACAGTGGAACTCTGGGCCTGACATTGCTGTGGTGTAACAGAGAGGAGGCAATTTGGGGCTGTCATTACTGTGATTTCACAGAGAGGGGAAGAGTCAGGCTGTCACTGCTGTGATTTCAGCGAGAGAGTGAAATGGAGGTAGTTCGAGCTGTGATGTTCCAGACAGGGGAATCCTGGGACTCGGAGTGCACTGCTGTCACCGAGAGCGGAACTTTGGGGCTCTCACTGCTGTGGTGTCACAGAGAGAGAAACAGTGGTGTTGTCGCTGCTGTGGTGTCTCTGAGAGGGAAACACTGGGCCTGTCTTTGCTGTGCTGTCATGGAGAGGAGCACGTTGGAGCTCACACTGCTATGATGTCACAGGTAGGGTAACAGTGGCTCTGACATTGCTGTGGTTTCCCAGAGAAGAGGAAATTTGGGCCCTCACTGCTCTGGTGTCACACAGAGAAGTAAAGTTGGGCTCTAACTGCTATGGTGTCTCCAACAGGGTAATCGTGGGCCTAAAATTGCTGTCGTTTCAAAGAGAGGAGCAAGTTTGGGCTGTGGCTGCACTGCTGTCCCAGAGAGTGGAACTTTGGGGCTCACACTGCTCTGGTGTCCCAGAGACGGGAACATTGGAGCTGTCACTGCTGTGTTGTCACAGAGAGAGGAACACTGGAGCTCTCCCTGCTCTGGAGTCGCGGAGAGGAGGAAATTGGGCATGTCACTGCCCTGGTGTCACAGGGAATGGAAGAGCGGGGCTGTCACTGCCGTGGAGTCAGAGAAAGGAGGAAATTTGGTGTGTGACTGCACTGCGGTCACAGCGAGTGGAACTTTGGGGCTCTCACTTCTGTGGTGGAAGAGATGAAGAAATAGGTGCTGTCACTGCTGTTGTGGTGTGACGGAGAAGAGGAAATTTGGGCCTGTCATTGCTGTGGTGTCACAGAGAGGAGCACTTTGGAGCTCACACTGCTATGATGTCACAGATAGGGTAACACTGGCTCTGATATTGCTGTGTTGTCACAGAGA
The DNA here is from genome assembly GCF_971803275.1 of Cyanistes caeruleus. NCBI lineage: Eukaryota > Metazoa > Chordata > Aves > Passeriformes > Paridae > Cyanistes > Cyanistes caeruleus. The sequence goes on from NC_141703.1 coordinate 118,676,241, forward strand.
GGAGGAAATGAGGCCTCTCCCTGCTCTGGTGTCACAGAGAGGGGGAAATTTGGGCTCTCACTGCTGTTGTATCAGTGAGGGCGTAACACTGGAGCTGTCATTGTTGTGGTGTCCCAGAGAGGATTAAATTGGAGCTCACACTTCTATGGGGTCCTAGACAGTGGAACTCGGGGCCTGACATTGCTGTGGTGTAACAGAGAGGAGGCAATTTGGGGCTGTCATTACTGTGATTTCACAGAGAGGGGAAGAGTCAGGCTGTCACTGCTGTGATTTCAGCGAGAGAGTGAAATGGAGGTAGTTCGAGCTGTGATGTTCCAGACAGGGGAATCCTGGGACTCGGAGTGCACTGCTGTCACCGAGAGCGGAACTTTGGGGCTCTCACTGCTGTGGTGTCACAGAGAGAGAAACAGTGGTGTTGTCGCTGCTGTGGTGTCTCTGAGAGGGAAACACTGGGCCTGTCTTTGCTGTGCTGTCATGGAGAGGAGCACGTTGGAGCTCACACTGCTATGATGTCACAGGTAGGGTAACAGTGGCTCTGACATTGCTGTGGTTTCCCAGAGAAGAGGAAATTTGGGCCCTCACTGCTCTGGTGTCACACAGAGAAGTAAAGTTGGGCTCTAACTGCTATGGTGTCTCCAACAGGGTAATCGTGGGCCTAAAATTGCTGTCGTTTCAAAGAGAGGAGCAAGTTTGGGCTGTGGCTGCACTGCTGTCCCAGAGAGTGGAACTTTGGGGCTCACACTGCTCTGGTGTCCCAGAGACGGGAACATTGGAGCTGTCACTGCTGTGTTGTCACAGAGAGAGGAACACTGGAGCTCTCCCTGCTCTGGAGTCGCGGAGAGGAGGAAATTGGGCATGTCACTGCCCTGGTGTCACAGGGAATGGAAGAGCAGGGCTGTCACTGCCGTGGAGTCAGAGAAAGGAGGAAATTTGGTGTGTGACTGCACTGCGGTCACAGCGAGTGGAACTTTGGGGCTCTCACTTCTGTGGTGGAAGAGATGAAGAAATAGGTGCTGTCACTGCTGTTGTGGTGTGACGGAGAAGAGGAAATTTGGGCCTGTCATTGCTGTGGTGTCACAGAGAGGAGCACTTTGGAGCTCACACTGCTATGATGTCACAGATAGGGTAACACTGGCTCTGATATTGCTGTGTTGTCACAGAGAGGAGGAAATGAGGCCTCTCCCTGCTCTGGTGTCACAGAGAGGGGGAAATTTGGGCTCTCACTGCTGTTGTATCAGTGAGGGCGTAACACTGGAGCTGTCATTGTTGTGGTGTCCCAGAGAGGATTAAATTGGAGCTCACACTTCTATGGGGTCCTAGACAGTGGAACTCTGGGCCTGACATTGCTGTGGTGTAACAGAGAGGAGGCAATTTGGGGCTGTCATTACTGTGATTTCACAGAGAGGGGAAGAGTCAGGCTGTCACTGCTGTGATTTCAGCGAGAGAGTGAAATGGAGGTAGTTCGAGCTGTGATGTTCCAGACAGGGGAATCCTGGGACTCGGAGTGCACTGCTGTCACCGAGAGCGGAACTTTGGGGCTCTCACTGCTGTGGTGTCACAGAGAGAGAAACAGTGGTGTTGTCGCTGCTGTGGTGTCTCTGAGAGGGAAACACTGGGCCTGTCTTTGCTGTGCTGTCATGGAGAGGAGCACGTTGGAGCTCACACTGCTATGATGTCACAGGTAGGGTAACAGTGGCTCTGACATTGCTGTGGTTTCCCAGAGAAGAGGAAATTTGGGCCCTCACTGCTCTGGTGTCACACAGAGAAGTAAAGTTGGGCTCTAACTGCTATGGTGTCTCCAACAGGGTAATCGTGGGCCTAAAATTGCTGTCGTTTCAAAGAGAGGAGCAAGTTTGGGCTGTGGCTGCACTGCTGTCCCAGAGAGTGGAACTTTGGGGCTCACACTGCTCTGGTGTCCCAGAGACGGGAACATTGGAGCTGTCACTGCTGTGTTGTCACAGAGAGAGGAACACTGGAGCTCTCCCTGCTCTGGAGTCGCGGAGAGGAGGAAATTGGGCATGTCACTGCCCTGGTGTCACAGGGAATGGAAGAGCGGGGCTGTCACTGCCGTGGAGTCAGAGAAAGGAGGAAATTTGGTGTGTGACTGCACTGCGGTCACAGCGAGTGGAACTTTGGGGCTCTCACTTCTGTGGTGGAAGAGATGAAGAAATAGGTGCTGTCACTGCTGTTGTGGTGTGACGGAGAAGAGGAAATTTGGGCCTGTCATTGCTGTGGTGTCACAGAGAGGAGCACTTTGGAGCTCACACTGCTATGATGTCACACATAGGGTAACACTGGCTCTGATATTGCTGTGTTGTCACAGAGAGGAGGAAATGAGGCCTCTCCCTGCTCTGGTGTCACAGAGAGGGGGAAATTTGGGCTCTCACTGCTGTTGTATCAGTGAGGGCGTAACACTGGAGCTGTCATTGTTGTGGTGTCCCAGAGAGGATTAAATTGGAGCTCACACTTCTATGGGGTCCTAGACAGTGGAACTCGGGGCCTGACATTGCTGTGGTGTAACAGAGAGGAGGCAATTTGGGGCTGTCATTACTGTGATTTCACAGAGAGGGGAAGAGTCAGGCTGTCACTGCTGTGATTTCAGCGAGAGAGTGAAATGGAGGTAGTTCGAGCTGTGATGTTCCAGACAGGGGAATCCTGGGACTCGGAGTGCACTGCTGTCACCGAGAGCGGAACTTTGGGGCTCTCACTGCTGTGGTGTCACAGAGAGAGAAACAGTGGTGTTGTCGCTGCTGTGGTGTCTCTGAGAGGGAAACACTGGGCCTGTCTTTGCTGTGCTGTCATGGAGAGGAGCACGTTGGAGCTCACACTGCTATGATGTCACAGGTAGGGTAACAGTGGCTCTGACATTGCTGTGGTTTCCCAGAGAAGAGGAAATTTGGGCCCTCACTGCTCTGGTGTCACACAGAGAGGTAAAGTTGGGCTCTAACTGCTATGGTGTCTCCAACAGGGTAATCGTGGGCCTAAAATTGCTGTCGTTTCAAAGAGAGGAGCAAGTTTGGGCTGTGGCTGCACTGCTGTCCCAGAGAGTGGAACTTTGGGGCTCACACTGCTCTGGTGTCCCAGAGACGGGAACATTGGAGCTGTCACTGCTGTGTTGTCACAGAGAGAGGAACACTGGAGCTCTCCCTGCTCTGGAGTCGCGGAGAGGAGGAAATTGGGCATGTCACTGCCCTGGTGTCACAGGGAATGGAAGAGCGGGGCTGTCACTGCCGTGGAGTCCGAGAAAGGAGGAAATTTGGTGTGTGACTGCACTGCGGTCACAGCGAGTGGAACTTTGGGGCTCTCACTTCTGTGGTGGAAGAGATGAAGAAATAGGTGCTGTCACTGCTGTTGTGGTGTGACGGAGAAGAGGAAATTTGGGCCTGTCATTGCTGTGGTGTCACAGAGAGGAGCACTTTGGAGCTCACACTGCTATGATGTCACAGATAGGGTAACACTGGCTCTGATATTGCTGTGTTGTCACAGAGAGGAGGAAATGAGGCCTCTCCCTGCTCTGGTGTCACAGAGAGGGGGAAATTTGGGCTCTCACTGCTGTTGTATCAGTGAGGGCGTAACACTGGAGCTGTCATTGTTGTGGTGTCCCAGAGAGGATTAAATTGGAGCTCACACTTCTATGGGGTCCTAGACAGTGGAACTCTGGGCCTGACATTGCTGTGGTGTAACAGAGAGGAGGCAATTTGGGGCTGTCATTACTGTGATTTCACAGAGAGGGGAAGAGTCAGGCTGTCACTGCTGTGATTTCAGCGAGAGAGTGAAATGGAGGTAGTTCGAGCTGTGATGTTCCAGACAGGGGAATCCTGGGACTCGGAGTGCACTGCTGTCACCGAGAGCGGAACTTTGGGGCTCTCACTGCTGTGGTGTCACAGAGAGAGAAACAGTGGTGTTGTCGCTGCTGTGGTGTCTCTGAGAGGGAAACACTGGGCCTGTCTTTGCTGTGCTGTCATGGAGAGGAGCACGTTGGAGCTCACACTGCTATGATGTCACAGGTAGGGTAACAGTGGCTCTGACATTGCTGTGGTTTCCCAGAGAAGAGGAAATTTGGGCCCTCACTGCTCTGGTGTCACACAGAGAGGTAAAGTTGGGCTCTAACTGCTATGGTGTCTCCAACAGGGTAATCCTGGGCCTAAAATTGCTGTCGTTTCAAAGAGAGGAGCAAGTTTGGGCTGTGGCTGCACTGCTGTCCCAGAGAGTGGAACTTTGGGGCTCACACTGCTCTGGTGTCCCAGAGACGGGAACATTGGAGCTGTCACTGCTGTGTTGTCACAGAGAGAGGAACACTGGAGCTCTCCCTGCTCTGGAGTCGCGGAGAGGAGGAAATTGGGCATGTCACTGCCCTGGTGTCACAGGGAATGGAAGAGCGGGGCTGTCACTGCCGTGGAGTCCGAGAAAGGAGGAAATTTGGTGTGTGACTGCACTGCGGTCACAGCGAGTGGAACTTTGGGGCTCTCACTTCTGTGGTGGAAGAGATGAAGAAATAGGTGCTGTCACTGCTGTTGTGGTGTGACGGAGAAGAGGAAATTTGGGCCTGTCATTGCTGTGGTGTCACAGAGAGGAGCACTTTGGAGCTCACACTGCTATGATGTCACAGATAGGGTAACACTGGCTCTGATATTGCTGTGTTGTCACAGAGAGGAGGAAATGAGGCCTCTCCCTGCTCTGGTGTCACAGAGAGGGGGAAATTTGGGCTCTCACTGCTGTTGTATCAGTGAGGGCGTAACACTGGAGCTGTCATTGTTGTGGTGTCCCAGAGAGGATTAAATTGGAGCTCACACTTCTATGGGGTCCTAGACAGTGGAACTCGGGGCCTGACATTGCTGTGGTGTAACAGAGAGGAGGCAATTTGGGGCTGTCATTACTGTGATTTCACAGAGAGGGGAAGAGTCAGGCTGTCACTGCTGTGATTTCAGCGAGAGAGTGAAATGGAGGTAGTTCGAGCTGTGATGTTCCAGACAGGGGAATCCTGGGACTCGGAGTGCACTGCTGTCACCGAGAGCGGAACTTTGGGGCTCTCACTGCTGTGGTGTCACAGAGAGAGAAACAGTGGTGTTGTCGCTGCTGTGGTGTCTCTGAGAGGGAAACACTGGGCCTGTCTTTGCTGTGCTGTCATGGAGAGGAGCACGTTGGAGCTCACACTGCTATGATGTCACAGGTAGGGTAACAGTGGCTCTGACATTGCTGTGGTTTCCCAGAGAAGAGGAAATTTGGGCCCTCACTGCTCTGGTGTCACACAGAGAGGTAAAGTTGGGCTCTAACTGCTATGGTGTCTCCAACAGGGTAATCGTGGGCCTAAAATTGCTGTCGTTTCAAAGAGAGGAGCAAGTTTGGGCTGTGGCTGCACTGCTGTCCCAGAGAGTGGAACTTTGGGGCTCACACTGCTCTGGTGTCCCAGAGACGGGAACATTGGAGCTGTCACTGCTGTGTTGTCACAGAGAGAGGAACACTGGAGCTCTCCCTGCTCTGGAGTCGCGGAGAGGAGGCAATTGGGCATGTCACTGCCCTGGTGTCACAGGGAATGGAAGAGCGGGGCTGTCACTGCCGTGGAGTCCGAGAAAGGAGGAAATTTGGTGTGTGACTGCACTGCGGTCACAGCGAGTGGAACTTTGGGGCTCTCACTTCTGTGGTGGAAGAGATGAAGAAATAGGTGCTGTCACTGCTGTTGTGGTGTGACGGAGAAGAGGAAATTTGGGCCTGTCATTGCTGTGGTGTCACAGAGAGGAGCACTTTGGAGCTCACACTGCTATGATGTCACAGATAGGGTAACACTGGCTCTGATATTGCTGTGTTGTCACAGAGAGGAGGAAATGAGGCCTCTCCCTGCTCTGGTGTCACAGAGAGGGGGAAATTTGGGCTCTCACTGCTGTTGTATCAGTGAGGGCGTAACACTGGAGCTGTCATTGTTGTGGTGTCCCAGAGAGGATTAAATTGGAGCTCACACTTCTATGGGGTCCTAGACAGTGGAACTCGGGGCCTGACATTGCTGTGGTGTAACAGAGAGGAGGCAATTTGGGGCTGTCATTACTGTGATTTCACAGAGAGGGGAAGAGTCAGGCTGTCACTGCTGTGATTTCAGCGAGAGAGTGAAATGGAGGTAGTTCGAGCTGTGATGTTCCAGACAGGGGAATCCTGGGACTCGGAGTGCACTGCTGTCACCGAGAGCGGAACTTTGGGGCTCTCACTGCTGTGGTGTCACAGAGAGAGAAACAGTGGTGTTGTCGCTGCTGTGGTGTCTCTGAGAGGGAAACACTGGGCCTGTCTTTGCTGTGCTGTCATGGAGAGGAGCACGTTGGAGCTCACACTGCTATGATGTCACAGGTAGGGTAACAGTGGCTCTGACATTGCTGTGGTTTCCCAGAGAAGAGGAAATTTGGGCCCTCACTGCTCTGGTGTCACACAGAGAAGTAAAGTTGGGCTCTAACTGCTATGGTGTCTCCAACAGGGTAATCGTGGGCCTAAAATTGCTGTCGTTTCAAAGAGAGGAGCAAGTTTGGGCTGTGGCTGCACTGCTGTCCCAGAGAGTGGAACTTTGGGGCTCACACTGCTCTGGTGTCCCAGAGACGGGAACATTGGAGCTGTCACTGCTGTGTTGTCACAGAGAGAGGAACACTGGAGCTCTCCCTGCTCTGGAGTCGCGGAGAGGAGGAAATTGGGCATGTCACTGCCCTGGTGTCACAGGGAATGGAAGAGCGGGGCTGTCACTGCCGTGGAGTCAGAGAAAGGAGGAAATTTGGTGTGTGACTGCACTGCGGTCACAGCGAGTGGAACTTTGGGGCTCTCACTTCTGTGGTGGAAGAGATGAAGAAATAGGTGCTGTCACTGCTGTTGTGGTGTGACGGAGAAGAGGAAATTTGGGCCTGTCATTGCTGTGGTGTCACAGAGAGGAGCACTTTGGAGCTCACACTGCTATGATGTCACAGATAGGGTAACACTGGCTCTGATATTGCTGTGTTGTCACAGAGAGGAGGAAATGAGGCCTCTCCCTGCTCTGGTGTCACAGAGAGGGGGAAATTTGGGCTCTCACTGCTGTTGTATCAGTGAGGGCGTAACACTGGAGCTGTCATTGTTGTGGTGTCCCAGAGAGGATTAAATTGGAGCTCACACTTCTATGGGGTCCTAGACAGTGGAACTCTGGGCCTGACATTGCTGTGGTGTAACAGAGAGGAGGCAATTTGGGGCTGTCATTACTGTGATTTCACAGAGAGGGGAAGAGTCAGGCTGTCACTGCTGTGATTTCAGCGAGAGAGTGAAATGGAGGTAGTTCGAGCTGTGATGTTCCAGACAGGGGAATCCTGGGACTCGGAGTGCACTGCTGTCACCGAGAGCGGAACTTTGGGGCTCTCACTGCTGTGGTGTCACAGAGAGAGAAACAGTGGTGTTGTCGCTGCTGTGGTGTCTCTGAGAGGGAAACACTGGGCCTGTCTTTGCTGTGCTGTCATGGAGAGGAGCACGTTGGAGCTCACACTGCTATGATGTCACAGGTAGGGTAACAGTGGCTCTGACATTGCTGTGGTTTCCCAGAGAAGAGGAAATTTGGGCCCTCACTGCTCTGGTGTCACACAGAGAAGTAAAGTTGGGCTCTAACTGCTATGGTGTCTCCAACAGGGTAATCGTGGGCCTAAAATTGCTGTCGTTTCAAAGAGAGGAGCAAGTTTGGGCTGTGGCTGCACTGCTGTCCCAGAGAGTGGAACTTTGGGGCTCACACTGCTCTGGTGTCCCAGAGACGGGAACATTGGAGCTGTCACTGCTGTGTTGTCACAGAGAGAGGAACACTGGAGCTCTCCCTGCTCTGGAGTCGCGGAGAGGAGGAAATTGGGCATGTCACTGCCCTGGTGTCACAGGGAATGGAAGAGCGGGGCTGTCACTGCCGTGGAGTCAGAGAAAGGAGGAAATTTGGTGTGTGACTGCACTGCGGTCACAGCGAGTGGAACTTTGGGGCTCTCACTTCTGTGGTGGAAGAGATGAAGAAATAGGTGCTGTCACTGCTGTTGTGGTGTGACGGAGAAGAGGAAATTTGGGCCTGTCATTGCTGTGGTGTCACAGAGAGGAGCACTTTGGAGCTCACACTGCTATGATGTCACAGATAGGGTAACACTGGCTCTGATATTGCTGTGTTGTCACAGAGAGGAGGAAATGAGGCCTCTCCCTGCTCTGGTGTCACAGAGAGGGGGAAATTTGGGCTCTCACTGCTGTTGTATCAGTGAGGGCGTAACACTGGAGCTGTCATTGTTGTGGTGTCCCAGAGAGGATTAAATTGGAGCTCACACTTCTATGGGGTCCTAGACAGTGGAACTCGGGGCCTGACATTGCTGTGGTGTAACAGAGAGGAGGCAATTTGGGGCTGTCATTACTGTGATTTCACAGAGAGGGGAAGAGTCAGGCTGTCACTGCTGTGATTTCAGCGAGAGAGTGAAATGGAGGTAGTTCGAGCTGTGATGTTCCAGACAGGGGAATCCTGGGACTCGGAGTGCACTGCTGTCACCGAGAGCGGAACTTTGGGGCTCTCACTGCTGTGGTGTCACAGAGAGAGAAACAGTGGTGTTGTCGCTGCTGTGGTGTCTCTGAGAGGGAAACACTGGGCCTGTCTTTGCTGTGCTGTCATGGAGAGGAGCACGTTGGAGCTCACACTGCTATGATGTCACAGGTAGGGTAACAGTGGCTCTGACATTGCTGTGGTTTCCCAGAGAAGAGGAAATTTGGGCCCTCACTGCTCTGGTGTCACACAGAGAGGTAAAGTTGGGCTCTAACTGCTATGGTGTCTCCAACAGGGTAATCCTGGGCCTAAAATTGCTGTCGTTTCAAAGAGAGGAGCAAGTTTGGGCTGTGGCTGCACTGCTGTCCCAGAGAGTGGAACTTTGGGGCTCACACTGCTCTGGTGTCCCAGAGACGGGAACATTGGAGCTGTCACTGCTGTGTTGTCACAGAGAGAGGAACACTGGAGCTCTCCCTGCTCTGGAGTCGCGGAGAGGAGGAAATTGGGCATGTCACTGCCCTGGTGTCACAGGGAATGGAAGAGCGGGGCTGTCACTGCCGTGGAGTCCGAGAAAGGAGGAAATTTGGTGTGTGACTGCACTGCGGTCACAGCGAGTGGAACTTTGGGGCTCTCACTTCTGTGGTGGAAGAGATGAAGAAATAGGTGCTGTCACTGCTGTTGTGGTGTGACGGAGAAGAGGAAATTTGGGCCTGTCATTGCTGTGGTGTCACAGAGAGGAGCACTTTGGAGCTCACACTGCTATGATGTCACAGATAGGGTAACACTGGCTCTGATATTGCTGTGTTGTCACAGAGAGGAGGAAATGAGGCCTCTCCCTGCTCTGGTGTCACAGAGAGGGGGAAATTTGGGCTCTCACTGCTGTTGTATCAGTGAGGGCGTAACACTGGAGCTGTCATTGTTGTGGTGTCCCAGAGAGGATTAAATTGGAGCTCACACTTCTATGGGGTCCTAGACAGTGGAACTCGGGGCCTGACATTGCTGTGGTGTAACAGAGAGGAGGCAATTTGGGGCTGTCATTACTGTGATTTCACAGAGAGGGGAAGAGTCAGGCTGTCACTGCTGTGATTTCAGCGAGAGAGTGAAATGGAGGTAGTTCGAGCTGTGATGTTCCAGACAGGGGAATCCTGGGACTCGGAGTGCACTGCTGTCACCGAGAGCGGAACTTTGGGGCTCTCACTGCTGTGGTGTCACAGAGAGAGAAACAGTGGTGTTGTCGCTGCTGTGGTGTCTCTGAGAGGGAAACACTGGGCCTGTCTTTGCTGTGCTGTCATGGAGAGGAGCACGTTGGAGCTCACACTGCTATGATGTCACAGGTAGGGTAACAGTGGCTCTGACATTGCTGTGGTTTCCCAGAGAAGAGGAAATTTGGGCCCTCACTGCTCTGGTGTCACACAGAGAGGTAAAGTTGGGCTCTAACTGCTATGGTGTCTCCAACAGGGTAATCCTGGGCCTAAAATTGTTGTCGTTTCAAAGAGAGGAGCAAGTTTGGGCTGTGGCTGCACTGCTGTCCCAGAGAGTGGAACTTTGGGGCTCACACTGCTCTGGTGTCCCAGAGACGGGAACATTGGAGCTGTCACTGCTGTGTTGTCACAGAGAGAGGAACACTGGAGCTCTCCCTGCTCTGGAGTCGCGGAGAGGAGGAAATTGGGCATGTCACTGCCCTGGTGTCACAGGGAATGGAAGAGCGGGGCTGTCACTGCCGTGGAGTCCGAGAAAGGAGGAAATTTGGTGTGTGACTGCACTGCGGTCACAGCGAGTGGAACTTTGGGGCTCTCACTTCTGTGGTGGAAGAGATGAAGAAATAGGTGCTGTCACTGCTGTTGTGGTGTGACGGAGAAGAGGAAATTTGGGCCTGTCATTGCTGTGGTGTCACAGAGAGGAGCACTTTGGAGCTCACACTGCTATGATGTCACAGATAGGGTAACACTGGCTCTGATATTGCTGTGTTGTCACAGAGAGGAGGAAATGAGGCCTCTCCCTGCTCTGGTGTCACAGAGAGGGGGAAATTTGGGCTCTCACTGCTGTTGTATCAGTGAGGGCGTAACACTGGAGCTGTCATTGTTGTGGTGTCCCAGAGAGGATTAAATTGGAGCTCACACTTCTATGGGGTCCTAGACAGTGGAACTCTGGGCCTGACATTGCTGTGGTGTAACAGAGAGGAGGCAATTTGGGGCTGTCATTACTGTGATTTCACAGAGAGGGGAAGAGTCAGGCTGTCACTGCTGTGATTTCAGCGAGAGAGTGAAATGGAGGTAGTTCGAGCTGTGATGTTCCAGACAGGGGAATCCTGGGACTCGGAGTGCACTGCTGTCACCGAGAGCGGAACTTTGGGGCTCTCACTGCTGTGGTGTCACAGAGAGAGAAACAGTGGTGTTGTCGCTGCTGTGGTGTCTCTGAGAGGGAAACACTGGGCCTGTCTTTGCTGTGCTGTCATGGAGAGGAGCACGTTGGAGCTCACACTGCTATGATGTCACAGGTAGGGTAACAGTGGCTCTGACATTGCTGTGGTTTCCCAGAGAAGAGGAAATTTGGGCCCTCACTGCTCTGGTGTCACACAGAGAAGTAAAGTTGGGCTCTAACTGCTATGGTGTCTCCAACAGGGTAATCGTGGGCCTAAAATTGCTGTCGTTTCAAAGAGAGGAGCAAGTTTGGGCTGTGGCTGCACTGCTGTCCCAGAGAGTGGAACTTTGGGGCTCACACTGCTCTGGTGTCCCAGAGACGGGAACATTGGAGCTGTCACTGCTGTGTTGTCACAGAGAGAGGAACACTGGAGCTCTCCCTGCTCTGGAGTCGCGGAGAGGAGGAAATTGGGCATGTCACTGCCCTGGTGTCACAGGGAATGGAAGAGCGGGGCTGTCACTGCCGTGGAGTCAGAGAAAGGAGGAAATTTGGTGTGTGACTGCACTGCGGTCACAGCGAGTGGAACTTTGGGGCTCTCACTTCTGTGGTGGAAGAGATGAAGAAATAGGTGCTGTCACTGCTGTTGTGGTGTGACGGAGAAGAGGAAATTTGGGCCTGTCATTGCTGTGGTGTCACAGAGAGGAGCACTTTGGAGCTCACACTGCTATGATGTCACAGATAGGGTAACACTGGCTCTGATATTGCTGTGTTGTCACAGAGAGGAGGAAATGAGGCCTCTCCCTGCTCTGGTGTCACAGAGAGGGGGAAATTTGGGCTCTCACTGCTGTTGTATCAGTGAGGGCGTAACACTGGAGCTGTCATTGTTGTGGTGTCCCAGAGAGGATTAAATTGGAGCTCACACTTCTATGGGGTCCTAGACAGTGGAACTCTGGGCCTGACATTGCTGTGGTGTAACAGAGAGGAGGCAATTTGGGGCTGTCATTACTGTGATTTCACAGAGAGGGGAAGAGTCAGGCTGTCACTGCTGTGATTTCAGCGAGAGAGTGAAATGGAGGTAGTTCGAGCTGTGATGTTCCAGACAGGGGAATCCTGGGACTCGGAGTGCACTGCTGTCACCGAGAGCGGAACTTTGGGGCTCTCACTGCTGTGGTGTCACAGAGAGAGAAACAGTGGTGTTGTCGCTGCTGTGGTGTCTCTGAGAGGGAAACACTGGGCCTGTCTTTGCTGTGCTGTCATGGAGAGGAGCACGTTGGAGCTCACACTGCTATGATGTCACAGGTAGGGTAACAGTGGCTCTGACATTGCTGTGGTTTCCCAGAGAAGAGGAAATTTGGGCCCTCACTGCTCTGGTGTCACACAGAGAAGTAAAGTTGGGCTCTAACTGCTATGGTGTCTCCAACAGGGTAATCGTGGGCCTAAAATTGCTGTCGTTTCAAAGAGAGGAGCAAGTTTGGGCTGTGGCTGCACTGCTGTCCCAGAGAGTGGAACTTTGGGGCTCACACTGCTCTGGTGTCCCAGAGACGGGAACATTGGAGCTGTCACTGCTGTGTTGTCACAGAGAGAGGAACACTGGAGCTCTCCCTGCTCTGGAGTCGCGGAGAGGAGGAAATTGGGCATGTCACTGCCCTGGTGTCACAGGGAATGGAAGAGCGGGGCTGTCACTGCCGTGGAGTCCGAGAAAGGAGGAAATTTGGTGTGTGACTGCACTGCGGTCACAGCGAGTGGAACTTTGGGGCTCTCACTTCTGTGGTGGAAGAGATGAAGAAATAGGTGCTGTCACTGCTGTTGTGGTGTGACGGAGAAGAGGAAATTTGGGCCTGTCATTGCTGTGGTGTCACAGAGAGGAGCACTTTGGAGCTCACACTGCTATGATGTCACAGATAGGGTAACACTGGCTCTGATATTGCTGTGTTGTCACAGAGAGGAGGAAATGAGGCCTCTCCCTGCTCTGGTGTCACAGAGAGGGGGAAATTTGGGCTCTCACTGCTGTTGTATCAGTGAGGGCGTAACACTGGAGCTGTCATTGTTGTGGTGTCCCAGAGAGGATTAAATTGGAGCTCACACTTCTATGGGGTCCTAGACAGTGGAACTCGGGGCCTGACATTGCTGTGGTGTAACAGAGAGGAGGCAATTTGGGGCTGTCATTACTGTGATTTCACAGAGAGGGGAAGAGTCAGGCTGTCACTGCTGTGATTTCAGCGAGAGAGTGAAATGGAGGTAGTTCGAGCTGTGATGTTCCAGACAGGGGAATCCTGGGACTCGGAGTGCACTGCTGTCACCGAGAGCGGAACTTTGGGGCTCTCACTGCTGTGGTGTCACAGAGAGAGAAACAGTGGTGTTGTCGCTGCTGTGGTGTCTCTGAGAGGGAAACACTGGGCCTGTCTTTGCTGTGCTGTCATGGAGAGGAGCACGTTGGAGCTCACACTGCTATGATGTCACAGGTAGGGTAACAGTGGCTCTGACATTGCTGTGGTTTCCCAGAGAAGAGGAAATTTGGGCCCTCACTGCTCTGCTGTCACACAGAGAGGTAAAGTTGGGCTCTAACTGCTATGGTGTCTCCAACAGGGTAATCCTGGGCCTAAAATTGCTGTCGTTTCAAAGAGAGGAGCAAGTTTGGGCTGTGGCTGCACTGCTGTCCCAGAGAGTGGAACTTTGGGGCTCACACTGCTCTGGTGTCCCAGAGACGGGAACATTGGAGCTGTCACTGCTGTGTTGTCACAGAGAGAGGAACACTGGAGCTCTCCCTGCTCTGGAGTCGCGGAGAGGAGGAAATTGGGCATGTCACTGCCCTGGTGTCACAGGGAATGGAAGAGCGGGGCTGTCACTGCCGTGGAGTCCGAGAAAGGAGGAAATTTGGTGTGTGACTGCACTGCGGTCACAGCGAGTGGAACTTTGGGGCTCTCACTTCTGTGGTGGAAGAGATGAAGAAATAGGTGCTGTCACTGCTGTTGTGGTGTGACGGAGAAGAGGAAATTTGGGCCTGTCATTGCTGTGGTGTCACAGAGAGGAGCACTTTGGAGCTCACACTGCTATGATGTCACAGATAGGGTAACACTGGCTCTGATATTGCTGTGTTGTCACAGAGAGGAGGAAATGAGGCCTCTCCCTGCTCTGGTGTCACAGAGAGGGGGAAATTTGGGCTCTCACTGCTGTTGTATCAGTGAGGGCGTAACACTGGAGCTGTCATTGTTGTGGTGTCCCAGAGAGGATTAAATTGGAGCTCACACTTCTATGGTGTCCTAGACAGTGGAACTCTGGGCCTGACATTGCTGTGGTGTAACAGAGAGGAGGCAATTTGGGGCTGTCATTACTGTGATTTCACAGAGAGGGGAAGAGTCAGGCTGTCACTGCTGTGATTTCAGCGAGAGAGTGAAATGGAGGTAGTTCGAGCTGTGATGTTCCAGACAGGGGAATCCTGGGACTCGGAGTGCACTGCTGTCACCGAGAGCGGAACTTTGGGGCTCTCACTGCTGTGGTGTCACAGAGAGAGAAACAGTGGTGTTGTCGCTGCTGTGGTGTCTCTGAGAGGGAAACACTGGGCCTGTCTTTGCTGTGCTGTCATGGAGAGGAGCACGTTGGAGCTCACACTGCTATGATGTCACAGGTAGGGTAACAGTGGCTCTGACATTGCTGTGGTTTCCCAGAGAAGAGGAAATTTGGGCCCTCACTGCTCTGGTGTCACACAGAGAGGTAAAGTTGGGCTCTAACTGCTATGGTGTCTCCAACAGGGTAATCGTGGGCCTAAAATTGCTGTCGTTTCAAAGAGAGGAGCAAGTTTGGGCTGTGGCTGCACTGCTGTCCCAGAGAGTGGAACTTTGGGGCTCACACTGCTCTGGTGTCCCAGAGACGGGAACATTGGAGCTGTCACTGCTGTGTTGTCACAGAGAGAGGAACACTGGAGCTCTCCCTGCTCTGGAGTCGCGGAGAGGAGGCAATTGGGCATGTCACTGCCCTGGTGTCACAGGGAATGGAAGAGCGGGGCTGTCACTGCCGTGGAGTCCGAGAAAGGAGGAAATTTGGTGTGTGACTGCACTGCGGTCACAGCGAGTGGAACTTTGGGGCTCTCACTTCTGTGGTGGAAGAGATGAAGAAATAGGTGCTGTCACTGCTGTTGTGGTGTGACGGAGAAGAGGAAATTTGGGCCTGTCATTGCTGTGGTGTCACAGAGAGGAGCACTTTGGAGCTCACACTGCTATGATGTCACAGATAGGGTAACACTGGCTCTGATATTGCTGTGTTGTCACAGAGAGGAGGAAATGAGGCCTCTCCCTGCTCTGGTGTCACAGAGAGGGGGAAATTTGGGCTCTCACTGCTGTTGTATCAGTGAGGGCGTAACACTGGAGCTGTCATTGTTGTGGTGTCCCAGAGAGGATTAAATTGGAGCTCACACTTCTATGGGGTCCTAGACAGTGGAACTCTGGGCCTGACATTGCTGTGGTGTAACAGAGAGGAGGCAATTTGGGGCTGTCATTACTGTGATTTCACAGAGAGGGGAAGAGTCAGGCTGTCACTGCTGTGATTTCAGCGAGAGAGTGAAATGGAGGTAGTTCGAGCTGTGATGTTCCAGACAGGGGAATCCTGGGACTCGGAGTGCACTGCTGTCACCGAGAGCGGAACTTTGGGGCTCTCACTGCTGTGGTGTCACAGAGAGAGAAACAGTGGTGTTGTCGCTGCTGTGGTGTCTCTGAGAGGGAAACACTGGGCCTGTCTTTGCTGTGCTGTCATGGAGAGGAGCACGTTGGAGCTCACACTGCTATGATGTCACAGGTAGGGTAACAGTGGCTCTGACATTGCTGTGGTTTCCCAGAGAAGAGGAAATTTGGGCCCTCACTGCTCTGGTGTCACACAGAGAAGTAAAGTTGGGCTCTAACTGCTATGGTGTCTCCAACAGGGTAATCGTGGGCCTAAAATTGCTGTCGTTTCAAAGAGAGGAGCAAGTTTGGGCTGTGGCTGCACTGCTGTCCCAGAGAGTGGAACTTTGGGGCTCACACTGCTCTGGTGTCCCAGAGACGGGAACATTGGAGCTGTCACTGCTGTGTTGTCACAGAGAGAGGAACACTGGAGCTCTCCCTGCTCTGGAGTCGCGGAGAGGAGGAAATTGGGCATGTCACTGCCCTGGTGTCACAGGGAATGGAAGAGCGGGGCTGTCACTGCCGTGGAGTCAGAGAAAGGAGGAAATTTGGTGTGTGACTGCACTGCGGTCACAGCGAGTGGAACTTTGGGGCTCTCACTTCTGTGGTGGAAGAGATGAAGAAATAGGTGCTGTCACTGCTGTTGTGGTGTGACGGAGAAGAGGAAATTTGGGCCTGTCATTGCTGTGGTGTCACAGAGAGGAGCACTTTGGAGCTCACACTGCTATGATGTCACAGATAGGGTAACACTGGCTCTGATATTGCTGTGTTGTCACAGAGAGGAGGAAATGAGGCCTCTCCCTGCTCTGGTGTCACAGAGAGGGGGA
The DNA here is from genome assembly GCF_971803275.1 of Cyanistes caeruleus. NCBI lineage: Eukaryota > Metazoa > Chordata > Aves > Passeriformes > Paridae > Cyanistes > Cyanistes caeruleus. The sequence continues at coordinate 118,692,569 of NC_141703.1, forward strand.
AATTTGGGCTCTCACTGCTGTTGTATCAGTGAGGGCGTAACACTGGAGCTGTCATTGTTGTGGTGTCCCAGAGAGGATTAAATTGGAGCTCACACTTCTATGGGGTCCTAGACAGTGGAACTCTGGGCCTGACATTGCTGTGGTGTAACAGAGAGGAGGCAATTTGGGGCTGTCATTACTGTGATTTCACAGAGAGGGGAAGAGTCAGGCTGTCACTGCTGTGATTTCAGCGAGAGAGTGAAATGGAGGTAGTTCGAGCTGTGATGTTCCAGACAGGGGAATCCTGGGACTCGGAGTGCACTGCTGTCACCGAGAGCGGAACTTTGGGGCTCTCACTGCTGTGGTGTCACAGAGAGAGAAACAGTGGTGTTGTCGCTGCTGTGGTGTCTCTGAGAGGGAAACACTGGGCCTGTCTTTGCTGTGCTGTCATGGAGAGGAGCACGTTGGAGCTCACACTGCTATGATGTCACAGGTAGGGTAACAGTGGCTCTGACATTGCTGTGGTTTCCCAGAGAAGAGGAAATTTGGGCCCTCACTGCTCTGGTGTCACACAGAGAAGTAAAGTTGGGCTCTAACTGCTATGGTGTCTCCAACAGGGTAATCGTGGGCCTAAAATTGCTGTCGTTTCAAAGAGAGGAGCAAGTTTGGGCTGTGGCTGCACTGCTGTCCCAGAGAGTGGAACTTTGGGGCTCACACTGCTCTGGTGTCCCAGAGACGGGAACATTGGAGCTGTCACTGCTGTGTTGTCACAGAGAGAGGAACACTGGAGCTCTCCCTGCTCTGGAGTCGCGGAGAGGAGGAAATTGGGCATGTCACTGCCCTGGTGTCACAGGGAATGGAAGAGCGGGGCTGTCACTGCCGTGGAGTCAGAGAAAGGAGGAAATTTGGTGTGTGACTGCACTGCGGTCACAGCGAGTGGAACTTTGGGGCTCTCACTTCTGTGGTGGAAGAGATGAAGAAATAGGTGCTGTCACTGCTGTTGTGGTGTGACGGAGAAGAGGAAATTTGGGCCTGTCATTGCTGTGGTGTCACAGAGAGGAGCACTTTGGAGCTCACACTGCTATGATGTCACAGATAGGGTAACACTGGCTCTGATATTGCTGTGTTGTCACAGAGAGGAGGAAATGAGGCCTCTCCCTGCTCTGGTGTCACAGAGAGGGGGAAATTTGGGCTCTCACTGCTGTTGTATCAGTGAGGGCGTAACACTGGAGCTGTCATTGTTGTGGTGTCCCAGAGAGGATTAAATTGGAGCTCACACTTCTATGGGGTCCTAGACAGTGGAACTCGGGGCCTGACATTGCTGTGGTGTAACAGAGAGGAGGCAATTTGGGGCTGTCATTACTGTGATTTCACAGAGAGGGGAAGAGTCAGGCTGTCACTGCTGTGATTTCAGCGAGAGAGTGAAATGGAGGTAGTTCGAGCTGTGATGTTCCAGACAGGGGAATCCTGGGACTCGGAGTGCACTGCTGTCACCGAGAGCGGAACTTTGGGGCTCTCACTGCTGTGGTGTCACAGAGAGAGAAACAGTGGTGTTGTCGCTGCTGTGGTGTCTCTGAGAGGGAAACACTGGGCCTGTCTTTGCTGTGCTGTCATGGAGAGGAGCACGTTGGAGCTCACACTGCTATGATGTCACAGGTAGGGTAACAGTGGCTCTGACATTGCTGTGGTTTCCCAGAGAAGAGGAAATTTGGGCCCTCACTGCTCTGGTGTCACACAGAGAGGTAAAGTTGGGCTCTAACTGCTATGGTGTCTCCAACAGGGTAATCGTGGGCCTAAAATTGCTGTCGTTTCAAAGAGAGGAGCAAGTTTGGGCTGTGGCTGCACTGCTGTCCCAGAGAGTGGAACTTTGGGGCTCACACTGCTCTGGTGTCCCAGAGACGGGAACATTGGAGCTGTCACTGCTGTGTTGTCACAGAGAGAGGAACACTGGAGCTCTCCCTGCTCTGGAGTCGCGGAGAGGAGGAAATTGGGCATGTCACTGCCCTGGTGTCACAGGGAATGGAAGAGCGGGGCTGTCACTGCCGTGGAGTCCGAGAAAGGAGGAAATTTGGTGTGTGACTGCACTGCGGTCACAGCGAGTGGAACTTTGGGGCTCTCACTTCTGTGGTGGAAGAGATGAAGAAATAGGTGCTGTCACTGCTGTTGTGGTGTGACGGAGAAGAGGAAATTTGGGCCTGTCATTGCTGTGGTGTCACAGAGAGGAGCACTTTGGAGCTCACACTGCTATGATGTCACAGATAGGGTAACACTGGCTCTGATATTGCTGTGTTGTCACAGAGAGGAGGAAATGAGGCCTCTCCCTGCTCTGGTGTCACAGAGAGGGGGAAATTTGGGCTCTCACTGCTGTTGTATCAGTGAGGGCGTAACACTGGAGCTGTCATTGTTGTGGTGTCCCAGAGAGGATTAAATTGGAGCTCACACTTCTATGGGGTCCTAGACAGTGGAACTCGGGGCCTGACATTGCTGTGGTGTAACAGAGAGGAGGCAATTTGGGGCTGTCATTACTGTGATTTCACAGAGAGGGGAAGAGTCAGGCTGTCACTGCTGTGATTTCAGCGAGAGAGTGAAATGGAGGTAGTTCGAGCTGTGATGTTCCAGACAGGGGAATCCTGGGACTCGGAGTGCACTGCTGTCACCGAGAGCGGAACTTTGGGGCTCTCACTGCTGTGGTGTCACAGAGAGAGAAACAGTGGTGTTGTCGCTGCTGTGGTGTCTCTGAGAGGGAAACACTGGGCCTGTCTTTGCTGTGCTGTCATGGAGAGGAGCACGTTGGAGCTCACACTGCTATGATGTCACAGGTAGGGTAACAGTGGCTCTGACATTGCTGTGGTTTCCCAGAGAAGAGGAAATTTGGGCCCTCACTGCTCTGGTGTCACACAGAGAGGTAAAGTTGGGCTCTAACTGCTATGGTGTCTCCAACAGGGTAATCCTGGGCCTAAAATTGTTGTCGTTTCAAAGAGAGGAGCAAGTTTGGGCTGTGGCTGCACTGCTGTCCCAGAGAGTGGAACTTTGGGGCTCACACTGCTCTGGTGTCCCAGAGACGGGAACATTGGAGCTGTCACTGCTGTGTTGTCACAGAGAGAGGAACACTGGAGCTCTCCCTGCTCTGGAGTCGCGGAGAGGAGGAAATTGGGCATGTCACTGCCCTGGTGTCACAGGGAATGGAAGAGCGGGGCTGTCACTGCCGTGGAGTCCGAGAAAGGAGGAAATTTGGTGTGTGACTGCACTGCGGTCACAGCGAGTGGAACTTTGGGGCTCTCACTTCTGTGGTGGAAGAGATGAAGAAATAGGTGCTGTCACTGCTGTTGTGGTGTGACGGAGAAGAGGAAATTTGGGCCTGTCATTGCTGTGGTGTCACAGAGAGGAGCACTTTGGAGCTCACACTGCTATGATGTCACAGATAGGGTAACACTGGCTCTGATATTGCTGTGTTGTCACAGAGAGGAGGAAATGAGGCCTCTCCCTGCTCTGGTGTCACAGAGAGGGGGAAATTTGGGCTCTCACTGCTGTTGTATCAGTGAGGGCGTAACACTGGAGCTGTCATTGTTGTGGTGTCCCAGAGAGGATTAAATTGGAGCTCACACTTCTATGGGGTCCTAGACAGTGGAACTCTGGGCCTGACATTGCTGTGGTGTAACAGAGAGGAGGCAATTTGGGGCTGTCATTACTGTGATTTCACAGAGAGGGGAAGAGTCAGGCTGTCACTGCTGTGATTTCAGCGAGAGAGTGAAATGGAGGTAGTTCGAGCTGTGATGTTCCAGACAGGGGAATCCTGGGACTCGGAGTGCACTGCTGTCACCGAGAGCGGAACTTTGGGGCTCTCACTGCTGTGGTGTCACAGAGAGAGAAACAGTGGTGTTGTCGCTGCTGTGGTGTCTCTGAGAGGGAAACACTGGGCCTGTCTTTGCTGTGCTGTCATGGAGAGGAGCACGTTGGAGCTCACACTGCTATGATGTCACAGGTAGGGTAACAGTGGCTCTGACATTGCTGTGGTTTCCCAGAGAAGAGGAAATTTGGGCCCTCACTGCTCTGGTGTCACACAGAGAAGTAAAGTTGGGCTCTAACTGCTATGGTGTCTCCAACAGGGTAATCGTGGGCCTAAAATTGCTGTCGTTTCAAAGAGAGGAGCAAGTTTGGGCTGTGGCTGCACTGCTGTCCCAGAGAGTGGAACTTTGGGGCTCACACTGCTCTGGTGTCCCAGAGACGGGAACATTGGAGCTGTCACTGCTGTGTTGTCACAGAGAGAGGAACACTGGAGCTCTCCCTGCTCTGGAGTCGCGGAGAGGAGGAAATTGGGCATGTCACTGCCCTGGTGTCACAGGGAATGGAAGAGCGGGGCTGTCACTGCCGTGGAGTCAGAGAAAGGAGGAAATTTGGTGTGTGACTGCACTGCGGTCACAGCGAGTGGAACTTTGGGGCTCTCACTTCTGTGGTGGAAGAGATGAAGAAATAGGTGCTGTCACTGCTGTTGTGGTGTGACGGAGAAGAGGAAATTTGGGCCTGTCATTGCTGTGGTGTCACAGAGAGGAGCACTTTGGAGCTCACACTGCTATGATGTCACAGATAGGGTAACACTGGCTCTGATATTGCTGTGTTGTCACAGAGAGGAGGAAATGAGGCCTCTCCCTGCTCTGGTGTCACAGAGAGGGGGAAATTTGGGCTCTCACTGCTGTTGTATCAGTGAGGGCGTAACACTGGAGCTGTCATTGTTGTGGTGTCCCAGAGAGGATTAAATTGGAGCTCACACTTCTATGGGGTCCTAGACAGTGGAACTCTGGGCCTGACATTGCTGTGGTGTAACAGAGAGGAGGCAATTTGGGGCTGTCATTACTGTGATTTCACAGAGAGGGGAAGAGTCAGGCTGTCACTGCTGTGATTTCAGCGAGAGAGTGAAATGGAGGTAGTTCGAGCTGTGATGTTCCAGACAGGGGAATCCTGGGACTCGGAGTGCACTGCTGTCACCGAGAGCGGAACTTTGGGGCTCTCACGGCTGTGGTGTCACAGAGAGAGAAACAGTGGTGTTGTCGCTGCTGTGGTGTCTCTGAGAGGGAAACACTGGGCCTGTCTTTGCTGTGCTGTCATGGAGAGGAGCACGTTGGAGCTCACACTGCTATGATGTCACAGGTAGGGTAACAGTGGCTCTGACATTGCTGTGGTTTCCCAGAGAAGAGGAAATTTGGGCCCTCACTGCTCTGGTGTCACACAGAGAGGTAAAGTTGGGCTCTAACTGCTATGGTGTCTCCAACAGGGTAATCGTGGGCCTAAAATTGCTGTCGTTTCAAAGAGAGGAGCAAGTTTGGGCTGTGGCTGCACTGCTGTCCCAGAGAGTGGAACTTTGGGGCTCACACTGCTCTGGTGTCCCAGAGACGGGAACATTGGAGCTGTCACTGCTGTGTTGTCACAGAGAGAGGAACACTGGAGCTCTCCCTGCTCTGGAGTCGCGGAGAGGAGGCAATTGGGCATGTCACTGCCCTGGTGTCACAGGGAATGGAAGAGCGGGGCTGTCACTGCCGTGGAGTCCGAGAAAGGAGGAAATTTGGTGTGTGACTGCACTGCGGTCACAGCGAGTGGAACTTTGGGGCTCTCACTTCTGTGGTGGAAGAGATGAAGAAATAGGTGCTGTCGCTGCTGTTGTGGTGTGACGGAGAAGAGGAAATTTGGGCCTGTCATTGCTGTGGTGTCACAGAGAGGAGCACTTTGGAGCTCACACTGCTATGATGTCACACATAGGGTAACACTGGCTCTGATATTGCTGTGTTGTCACAGAGAGGAGGAAATGAGGCCTCTCCCTGCTCTGGTGTCACAGAGAGGGGGAAATTTGGGCTCTCACTGCTGTTGTATAAGTGAGGGCGTAACACTGGAGCTGTCATTGTTGTGGTGTCCCAGAGAGGATTAAATTGGAGCTCACACTTCTATGGTGTCCTAGACAGTGGAACTCTGGGCCTGACATTGCTGTGGTGTAACAGAGAGGAGGCAATTTGGGGCTGTCATTACTGTGATTTCACAGAGAGGGGAAGAGTCAGGCTGTCACTGCTGTGATTTCAGCGAGAGAGTGAAATGGAGGTAGTTCGAGCTGTGATGTTCCAGACAGGGGAATCCTGGGACTCGGAGTGCACTGCTGTCACCGAGAGCGGAACTTTGGGGCTCTCACTGCTGTGGTGTCACAGAGAGAGAAACAGTGGTGTTGTCGCTGCTGTGGTGTCTCTGAGAGGGAAACACTGGGCCTGTCTTTGCTGTGCTGTCATGGAGAGGAGCACGTTGGAGCTCACACTGCTATGATGTCACAGGTAGGGTAACAGTGGCTCTGACATTGCTGTGGTTTCCCAGAGAAGAGGAAATTTGGGCCCTCACTGCTCTGCTGTCACACAGAGAGGTAAAGTTGGGCTCTAACTGCTATGGTGTCTCCAACAGGGTAATCGTGGGCCTAAAATTGCTGTCGTTTCAAAGAGAGGAGCAAGTTTGGGCTGTGGCTGCACTGCTGTCCCAGAGAGTGGAACTTTGGGGCTCACACTGCTCTGGTGTCCCAGAGACGGGAACATTGGAGCTGTCACTGCTGTGTTGTCACAGAGAGAGGAACACTGGAGCTCTCCCTGCTCTGGAGTCGCGGAGAGGAGGAAATTGGGCATGTCACTGCCCTGGTGTCACAGGGAATGGAAGAGCGGGGCTGTCACTGCCGTGGAGTCAGAGAAAGGAGGAAATTTGGTGTGTGACTGCACTGCGGTCACAGCGAGTGGAACTTTGGGGCTCTCACTTCTGTGGTGGAAGAGATGAAGAAATAGGTGCTGTCACTGCTGTTGTGGTGTGACGGAGAAGAGGAAATTTGGGCCTGTCATTGCTGTGGTGTCACAGAGAGGAGCACTTTGGAGCTCACACTGCTATGATGTCACAGATAGGGTAACACTGGCTCTGATATTGCTGTGTTGTCACAGAGAGGAGGAAATGAGGCCTCTCCCTGCTCTGGTGTCACAGAGAGGGGGAAATTTGGGCTCTCACTGCTGTTGTATCAGTGAGGGCGTAACACTGGAGCTGTCATTGTTGTGGTGTCCCAGAGAGGATTAAATTGGAGCTCACACTTCTATGGTGTCCTAGACAGTGGAACTCTGGGCCTGACATTGCTGTGGTGTAACAGAGAGGAGGCAATTTGGGGCTGTCATTACTGTGATTTCACAGAGAGGGGAAGAGTCAGGCTGTCACTGCTGTGATTTCAGCGAGAGAGTGAAATGGAGGTAGTTCGAGCTGTGATGTTCCAGACAGGGGAATCCTGGGACTCGGAGTGCACTGCTGTCACCGAGAGCGGAACTTTGGGGCTCTCACTGCTGTGGTGTCACAGAGAGAGAAACAGTGGTGTTGTCGCTGCTGTGGTGTCTCTGAGAGGGAAACACTGGGCCTGTCTTTGCTGTGCTGTCATGGAGAGGAGCACGTTGGAGCTCACACTGCTATGATGTCACAGGTAGGGTAACAGTGGCTCTGACATTGCTGTGGTTTCCCAGAGAAGAGGAAATTTGGGCCCTCACTGCTCTGGTGTCACACAGAGAGGTAAAGTTGGGCTCTAACTGCTATGGTGTCTCCAACAGGGTAATCGTGGGCCTAAAATTGCTGTCGTTTCAAAGAGAGGAGCAAGTTTGGGCTGTGGCTGCACTGCTGTCCCAGAGAGTGGAACTTTGGGGCTCACACTGCTCTGGTGTCCCAGAGACGGGAACATTGGAGCTGTCACTGCTGTGTTGTCACAGAGAGAGGAACACTGGAGCTCTCCCTGCTCTGGAGTCGCGGAGAGGAGGAAATTGGGCATGTCACTGCCCTGGTGTCACAGGGAATGGAAGAGCGGGGCTGTCACTGCCGTGGAGTCCGAGAAAGGAGGAAATTTGGTGTGTGACTGCACTGCGGTCACAGCGAGTGGAACTTTGGGGCTCTCACTTCTGTGGTGGAAGAGATGAAGAAATAGGTGCTGTCACTGCTGTTGTGGTGTGACGGAGAAGAGGAAATTTGGGCCTGTCATTGCTGTGGTGTCACAGAGAGGAGCACTTTGGAGCTCACACTGCTATGATGTCACAGATAGGGTAACACTGGCTCTGATATTGCTGTGTTGTCACAGAGAGGAGGAAATGAGGCCTCTCCCTGCTCTGGTGTCACAGAGAGGGGGAAATTTGGGCTCTCACTGCTGTTGTATCAGTGAGGGCGTAACACTGGAGCTGTCATTGTTGTGGTGTCCCAGAGAGGATTAAATTGGAGCTCACACTTCTATGGGGTCCTAGACAGTGGAACTCTGGGCCTGACATTGCTGTGGTGTAACAGAGAGGAGGCAATTTGGGGCTGTCATTACTGTGATTTCACAGAGAGGGGAAGAGTCAGGCTGTCACTGCTGTGATTTCAGCGAGAGAGTGAAATGGAGGTAGTTCGAGCTGTGATGTTCCAGACAGGGGAATCCTGGGACTCGGAGTGCACTGCTGTCACCGAGAGCGGAACTTTGGGGCTCTCACGGCTGTGGTGTCACAGAGAGAGAAACAGTGGTGTTGTCGCTGCTGTGGTGTCTCTGAGAGGGAAACACTGGGCCTGTCTTTGCTGTGCTGTCATGGAGAGGAGCACGTTGGAGCTCACACTGCTATGATGTCACAGGTAGGGTAACAGTGGCTCTGACATTGCTGTGGTTTCCCAGAGAAGAGGAAATTTGGGCCCTCACTGCTCTGGTGTCACACAGAGAGGTAAAGTTGGGCTCTAACTGCTATGGTGTCTCCAACAGGGTAATCGTGGGCCTAAAATTGCTGTCGTTTCAAAGAGAGGAGCAAGTTTGGGCTGTGGCTGCACTGCTGTCCCAGAGAGTGGAACTTTGGGGCTCACACTGCTCTGGTGTCCCAGAGACGGGAACATTGGAGCTGTCACTGCTGTGTTGTCACAGAGAGAGGAACACTGGAGCTCTCCCTGCTCTGGAGTCGCGGAGAGGAGGCAATTGGGCATGTCACTGCCCTGGTGTCACAGGGAATGGAAGAGCGGGGCTGTCACTGCCGTGGAGTCCGAGAAAGGAGGAAATTTGGTGTGTGACTGCACTGCGGTCACAGCGAGTGGAACTTTGGGGCTCTCACTTCTGTGGTGGAAGAGATGAAGAAATAGGTGCTGTCACTGCTGTTGTGGTGTGACGGAGAAGAGGAAATTTGGGCCTGTCATTGCTGTGGTGTCACAGAGAGGAGCACTTTGGAGCTCACACTGCTATGATGTCACAGATAGGGTAACACTGGCTCTGATATTGCTGTGTTGTCACAGAGAGGAGGAAATGAGGCCTCTCCCTGCTCTGGTGTCACAGAGAGGGGGAAATTTGGGCTCTCACTGCTGTTGTATCAGTGAGGGCGTAACACTGGAGCTGTCATTGTTGTGGTGTCCCAGAGAGGATTAAATTGGAGCTCACACTTCTATGGGGTCCTAGACAGTGGAACTCTGGGCCTGACATTGCTGTGGTGTAACAGAGAGGAGGCAATTTGGGGCTGTCATTACTGTGATTTCACAGAGAGGGGAAGAGTCAGGCTGTCACTGCTGTGATTTCAGCGAGAGAGTGAAATGGAGGTAGTTCGAGCTGTGATGTTCCAGACAGGGGAATCCTGGGACTCGGAGTGCACTGCTGTCACCGAGAGCGGAACTTTGGGGCTCTCACTGCTGTGGTGTCACAGAGAGAGAAACAGTGGTGTTGTCGCTGCTGTGGTGTCTCTGAGAGGGAAACACTGGGCCTGTCTTTGCTGTGCTGTCATGGAGAGGAGCACGTTGGAGCTCACACTGCTATGATGTCACAGGTAGGGTAACAGTGGCTGTGACATTGCTGTGGTTTCCCAGAGAAGAGGAAATTTGGGCCCTCACTGCTCTGGTGTCACACAGAGAAGTAAAGTTGGGCTCTAACTGCTATGGTGTCTCCAACAGGGTAATCCTGGGCCTAAAATTGCTGTCGTTTCAAAGAGAGGAGCAAGTTTGGGCTGTGGCTGCACTGCTGTCCCAGAGAGTGGAACTTTGGGGCTCACACTGCTCTGGTGTCCCAGAGACGGGAACATTGGAGCTGTCACTGCTGTGTTGTCACAGAGAGAGGAACACTGGAGCTCTCCCTGCTCTGGAGTCGCGGAGAGGAGGAAATTGGGCATGTCACTGCCCTGGTGTCACAGGGAATGGAAGAGCGGGGCTGTCACTGCCGTGGAGTCCGAGAAAGGAGGAAATTTGGTGTGTGACTGCACTGCGGTCACAGCGAGTGCAACTTTGGGGCTCTCACTTCTGTGGTGGAAGAGATGAAGAAATAGGTGCTGTCACTGCTGTTGTGGTGTGACGGTGAAGAGGAAATTTGGGCCTGTCATTGCTGTGGTGTCACAGAGAGGAGCACTTTGGAGCTCACACTGCTATGATGTCACACCTAGGGTAACACTGGCTCTGATATTGCTGTGTTGTCACAGAGAGGAGGAAATGAGGCCTCTCCCTGCTCTGGTGTCACAGAGAGGGGGAAATTTGGGCTCTCACTGCTGTTGTATCAGTGAGGGCGTAACACTGGAGCTGTCATTGTTGTGGTGTCCCAGAGAGGATTAAATTGGAGCTCACACTTCTATGGGGTCCTAGACAGTGGAACTCTGGGCCTGACATTGCTGTGGTGTAACAGAGAGGAGGCAATTTGGGGCTGTCATTACTGTGATTTCACAGAGAGGGGAAGAGTCAGGCTGTCACTGCTGTGATTTCAGCGAGAGAGTGAAATGGAGGTAGTTCGAGCTGTGATGTTCCAGACAGGGGAATCCTGGGACTCGGAGTGCACTGCTGTCACCGAGAGCGGAACTTTGGGGCTCTCACTGCTGTGGTGTCACAGAGAGAGAAACAGTGGTGTTGTCGCTGCTGTGGTGTCTCTGAGAGGGAAACACTGGGCCTGTCTTTGCTGTGCTGTCATGGAGAGGAGCACGTTGGAGCTCACACTGCTATGATGTCACAGGTAGGGTAACAGTGGCTCTGACATTGCTGTGGTTTCCCAGAGAAGAGGAAATTTGGGCCCTCACTGCTCTGGTGTCACACAGAGAGGTAAAGTTGGGCTCTAACTGCTATGGTGTCTCCAACAGGGTAATCCTGGGCCTAAAATTGCTGTCGTTTCAAAGAGAGGAGCAAGTTTGGGCTGTGGCTGCACTGCTGTCCCAGAGAGTGGAACTTTGGGGCTCACACTGCTCTGGTGTCCCAGAGACGGGAACATTGGAGCTGTCACTGCTGTGTTGTCACAGAGAGAGGAACACTGGAGCTCTCCCTGCTCTGGAGTCGCGGAGAGGAGGAAATTGGGCATGTCACTGCCCTGGTGTCACAGGGAATGGAAGAGCGGGGCTGTCACTGCCGTGGAGTCAGAGAAAGGAGGAAATTTGGTGTGTGACTGCACTGCGGTCACAGCGAGTGGAACTTTGGGGCTCTCACTTCTGTGGTGGAAGAGATGAAGAAATAGGTGCTGTCACTGCTGTTGTGGTGTGACGGAGAAGAGGAAATTTGGGCCTGTCATTGCTGTGGTGTCACAGAGAGGAGCACTTTGGAGCTCACACTGCTATGATGTCACACATAGGGTAACACTGGCTCTGATATTGCTGTGTTGTCACAGAGAGGAGGAAATGAGGCCTCTCCCTGCTCTGGTGTCACAGAGAGGGGGAAATTTGGGCTCTCACTGCTGTTGTATCAGTGAGGGCGTAACACTGGAGCTGTCATTGTTGTGGTGTCCCAGAGAGGATTAAATTGGAGCTCACACTTCTATGGTGTCCTAGACAGTGGAACTCTGGGCCTGACATTGCTGTGGTGTAACAGAGAGGAGGCAATTTGGGGCTGTCATTACTGTGATTTCACAGAGAGGGGAAGAGTCAGGCTGTCACTGCTGTGATTTCAGCGAGAGAGTGAAATGGAGGTAGTTCGAGCTGTGATGTTCCAGACAGGGGAATCCTGGGACTCGGAGTGCACTGCTGTCACCGAGAGCGGAACTTTGGGGCTCTCACTGCTGTGGTGTCACAGAGAGAGAAACAGTGGTGTTGTCGCTGCTGTGGTGTCTCTGAGAGGGAAACACTGGGCCTGTCTTTGCTGTGCTGTCATGGAGAGGAGCACGTTGGAGCTCACACTGCTATGATGTCACAGGTAGGGTAACAGTGGCTGTGACATTGCTGTGGTTTCCCAGAGAAGAGGAAATTTGGGCCCTCACTGCTCTGGTGTCACACAGAGAGGTAAAGTTGGGCTCTAACTGCTATGGTGTCTCCAACAGGGTAATCGTGGGCCTAAAATTGCTGTCGTTTCAAAGAGAGGAGCAAGTTTGGGCTGTGGCTGCACTGCTGTCCCAGAGAGTGGAACTTTGGGGCTCACACTGCTCTGGTGTCCCAGAGACGGGAACATTGGAGCTGTCACTGCTGTGTTGTCACAGAGAGAGGAACACTGGAGCTCTCCCTGCTCTGGAGTCGCGGAGAGGAGGCAATTGGGCATGTCACTGCCCTGGTGTCACAGGGAATGGAAGAGCGGGGCTGTCACTGCCGTGGAGTCAGAGAAAGGAGGAAATTTGGTGTGTGACTGCACTGCGGTCACAGCGAGTGGAACTTTGGGGCTCTCACTTCTGTGGTGGAAGAGATGAAGAAATAGGTGCTGTCACTGCTGTTGTGGTGTGACGGAGAAGAGGAAATTTGGGCCTGTCATTGCTGTGGTGTCACAGAGAGGAGCACTTTGGAGCTCACACTGCTATGATGTCACAGATAGGGTAACACTGGCTCTGATATTGCTGTGTTGTCACAGAGAGGAGGAAATTAGGCCTCTCCCTGCTCTGGTGTCACAGAGAGGGGGAAATTTGGGCTCTCACTGCTGTTGTATCAGTGAGGGCGTAACACTGGAGCTGTCATTGTTGTGGTGTCCCAGAGAGGATTAAATTGGAGCTCACACTTCTATGGGGTCCTAGACAGTGGAACTCTGGGCCTGACATTGCTGTGGTGTAACAGAGAGGAGGCAATTTGGGGCTGTCATTACTGTGATTTCACAGAGAGGGGAAGAGTCAGGCTGTCACTGCTGTGATTTCAGCGAGAGAGTGAAATGGAGGTAGTTCGAGCTGTGATGTTCCAGACAGGGGAATCCTGGGACTCGGAGTGCACTGCTGTCACCGAGAGCGGAACTTTGGGGCTCTCACTGCTGTGGTGTCACAGAGAGAGAAACAGTGGTGTTGTCGCTGCTGTGGTGTCTCTGAGAGGGAAACACTGGGCCTGTCTTTGCTGTGCTGTCATGGAGAGGAGCACGTTGGAGCTCACACTGCTATGATGTCACAGGTAGGGTAACAGTGGCTCTGACATTGCTGTGGTTTCCCAGAGAAGAGGAAATTTGGGCCCTCACTGCTCTGGTGTCACACAGAGAGGTAAAGTTGGGCTCTAACTGCTATGGTGTCTCCAACAGGGTAATCGTGGGCCTAAAATTGCTGTCGTTTCAAAGAGAGGAGCAAGTTTGGGCTGTGGCTGCACTGCTGTCCCAGAGAGTGGAACTTTGGGGCTCACACTGCTCTGGTGTCCCAGAGACGGGAACATTGGAGCTGTCACTGCTGTGTTGTCACAGAGAGAGGAACACTGGAGCTCTCCCTGCTCTGGAGTCGCGGAGAGGAGGAAATTGGGCATGTCACTGCCCTGGTGTCACAGGGAATGGAAGAGCGGGGCTGTCACTGCCGTGGAGTCCGAGAAAGGAGGAAATTTGGTGTGTGACTGCACTGCGGTCACAGCGAGTGCAACTTTGGGGCTCTCACTTCTGTGGTGGAAGAGATGAAGAAATAGGTGCTGTCACTGCTGTTGTGGTGTGACGGTGAAGAGGAAATTTGGGCCTGTCATTGCTGTGGTGTCACAGAGAGGAGCACTTTGGAGCTCACACTGCTATGATGTCACACATAGGGTAACACTGGCTCTGATATTGCTGTGTTGTCACAGAGAGGAGGAAATGAGGCCTCTCCCTGCTCTGGTGTCACAGAGAGGGGGAAATTTGGGCTCTCACTGCTGTTGTATCAGTGAGGGCGTAACACTGGAGCTGTCATTGTTGTGGTGTCCCAGAGAGGATTAAATTGGAGCTCACACTTCTATGGTGTCCTAGACAGTGGAACTCCGGGCCTGACATTGCTGTGGTGTAACAGAGAGGAGGCAATTTGGGGCTGTCATTACTGTGATTTCACAGAGAGGGGAAGAGTCAGGCTGTCACTGCTGTGATTTCAGCGAGAGAGTGAAATGGAGGTAGTTCGAGCTGTGATGTTCCAGACAGGGGAATCCTGGGACTCGGAGTGCACTGCTGTCACCGAGAGCGGAACTTTGGGGCTCTCACTGCTGTGGTGTCACAGAGAGAGAAACAGTGGTGTTGTCGCTGCTGTGGTGTCTCTGAGAGGGAAACACTGGGCCTGTCTTTGCTGTGCTGTCATGGAGAGGAGCACGTTGGAGCTCACACTGCTATGATGTCACAGGTAGGGTAACAGTGGCTCTGACATTGCTGTGGTTTCCCAGAGAAGAGGAAATTTGGGCCCTCACTGCTCTGGTGTCACACAGAGAGGTAAAGTTGGGCTCTAACTGCTATGGTGTCTCCAACAGGGTAATCGTGGGCCTAAAATTGCTGTCGTTTCAAAGAGAGGAGCAAGTTTGGGCTGTGGCTGCACTGCTGTCCCAGAGAGTGGAACTTTGGGGCTCACACTGCTCTGGTGTCCCAGAGACGGGAACATTGGAGCTGTCACTGCTGTGTTGTCACAGAGAGAGGAACACTGGAGCTCTCCCTGCTCTGGAGTCGCGGAGAGGAGGAAATTGGGCATGTCACTGCCCTGGTGTCACAGGGAATGGAAGAGCGGGGCTGTCACTGCCGTGGAGTCCGAGAAAGGAGGAAATTTGGTGTGTGACTGCACTGCGGTCACAGCGAGTGGAACTTTGGGGCTCTCACTTCTGTGGTGGAAGAGATGAAGAAATAGGTGCTGTCACTGCTGTTGTGGTGTGACGGAGAAGAGGAAATTTGGGCCTGTCATTGCTGTGGTGTCACAGAGAGGAGCACTTTGGAGCTCACACTGCTATGATGTCACACATAGGGTAACACTGGCTCTGATATTGCTGTGTTGTCACAGAGAGGAGGAAATTAGGCCTCTCCCTGCTCTGGTGTCACAGAGAGGGGGAAATTTGGGCTCTCACTGCTGTTGTATCAGTGAGGGCGTAACACTGGAGCTGTCATTGTTGTGGTGTCCCAGAGAGGATTAAATTGGAGCTCACACTTCTATGGGGTCCTAGACAGTGGAACTCTGGGCCTGACATTGCTGTGGTGTAACAGAGAGGAGGCAATTTGGGGCTGTCATTACTGTGATTTCACAGAGAGGGGAAGAGTCAGGCTGTCACTGCTGTGATTTCAGCGAGAGAGTGAAATGGAGGTAGTTCGAGCTGTGATGTTCCAGACAGGGGAATCCTGGGACTCGGAGTGCACTGCTGTCACCGAGAGCGGAACTTTGGGGCTCTCACTGCTGTGGTGTCACAGAGAGAGAAACAGTGGTGTTGTCGCTGCTGTGGTGTCTCTGAGAGGGAAACACTGGGCCTGTCTTTGCTGTGCTGTCATGGAGAGGAGCACGTTGGAGCTCACACTGCTATGATGTCACAGGTAGGGTAACAGTGGCTCTGACATTGCTGTGGTTTCCCAGAGAAGAGGAAATTTGGGCCCTCACTGCTCTGGTGTCACACAGAGAGGTAAAGTTGGGCTCTAACTGCTATGGTGTCTCCAACAGGGTAATCCTGGGCCTAAAATTGCTGTCGTTTCAAAGAGAGGAGCAAGTTTGGGCTGTGGCTGCACTGCTGTCCCAGAGAGTGGAACTTTGGGGCTCACACTGCTCTGGTGTCCCAGAGACGGGAACATTGGAGCTGTCACTGCTGTGTTGTCACAGAGAGAGGAACACTGGAGCTCTCCCTGCTCTGGAGTCGCGGAGAGGAGGAAATTGGGCATGTCACTGCCCTGGTGTCACAGGGAATGGAAGAGCGGGGCTGTCACTGCCGTGGAGTCAGAGAAAGGAGGAAATTTGGTGTGTGACTGCACTGCGGTCACAGCGAGTGGAACTTTGGGGCTCTCACTTCTGTGGTGGAAGAGATGAAGAAATAGGTGCTGTCACTGCTGTTGTGGTGTGACGGAGAAGAGGAAATTTGGGCCTGTCATTGCTGTGGTGTCACAGAGAGGAGCACTTTGGAGCTCACACTGCTATGATGTCACAGATAGGGTAACACTGGCTCTGATATTGCTGTGTTGTCACAGAGAGGAGGAAATGAGGCCTCTCCCTGCTCTGGTGTCACAGAGAGGGGGAAATTTGGGCTCTCACTGCTGTTGTATCAGTGAGGGCGTAACACTGGAGCTGTCATTGTTGTGGTGTCCCAGAGAGGATTAAATTGGAGCTCACACTTCTATGGTGTCCTAGACAGTGGAACTCTGGGCCTGACATTGCTGTGGTGTAACAGAGAGGAGGCAATTTGGGGCTGTCATTACTGTGATTTCACAGAGAGGAGAAGAGTCAGGGTGCCACTGCTGTGATTTCAGCGAGAGAGTGAAATGGAGGTAGTTCGAGCTGTGATGTTCCAGACAGGGGAATCCTGGGACTCGGAGTGCACTGCTGTCACCGAGAGCGGAACTTTGGGGCTCTCACTGCTGTGGTGTCACAGAGAGAGAAACAGTGGTGTTGTCGCTGCTGTGGTGTCTCTGAGAGGGAAACACTGGGCCTGTCTTTGCTGTGCTGTCATGGAGAGGAGCACGTTGGAGCTCACACTGCTATGATGTCACAGGTAGGGTAACAGTGGCTCTGACATTGCTGTGGTTTCCCAGAGAAGAGGAAATTTGGGCCCTCACTGCTCTGGTGTCACACAGAGAGGTAAAGTTGGGCTCTAACTGCTATGGTGTCTCCAACAGGGTAATCCTGGGCCTAAAATTGCTGTCGTTTCAAAGAGAGGAGCAAGTTTGGGCTGTGGCTGCACTGCTGTCCCAGAGAGTGGAACTTTGGGGCTCACACTGCTCTGGTGTCCCAGAGACGGGAACATTGGAGCTGTCACTGCTGTGTTGTCACAGAGAGAGGAACACTGGAGCTCTCCCTGCTCTGGAGTCGCGGAGAGGAGGAAATTGGGCATGTCACTGCCCTGGTGTCACAGGGAATGGAAGAGCGGGGCTGTCACTGCCGTGGAGTCCGAGAAAGGAGGAAATTTGGTGTGTGACTGCACTGCGGTCACAGCGAGTGGAACTTTGGGGCTCTCACTTCTGTGGTGGAAGAGATGAAGAAATAGGTGCTGTCACTGCTGTTGTGGTGTGACGGTGAAGAGGAAATTTGGGCCTGTCATTGCTGTGGTGTCACAGAGAGGAGCACTTTGGAGCTCACACTGCTATGATGTCACACATAGGGTAACACTGGCTCTGATATTGCTGTGTTGTCACAGAGAGGAGGAAATGAGGCCTCTCCCTGCTCTGGTGTCACAGAGAGGGGGAAATTTGGGCTCTCACTGCTGTTGTATCAGTGAGGGCGTAACACTGGAGCTGTCATTGTTGTGGTGTCCCAGAGAGGATTAAATTGGAGCTCACACTTCTATGGTGTCCTAGACAGTGGAACTCCGGGCCTGACATTGCTGTGGTGTAACAGAGAGGAGGCAATTTGGGGCTGTCATTACTGTGATTTCACAGAGAGGGGAAGAGTCAGGCTGTCACTGCTGTGATTTCAGCGAGAGAGTGAAATGGAGGTAGTTCGAGCTGTGATGTTCCAGACAGGGGAATCCTGGGACTCGGAGTGCACTGCTGTCACCGAGAGCGGAACTTTGGGGCTCTCACTGCTGTGGTGTCACAGAGAGAGAAACAGTGGTGTTGTCGCTGCTGTGGTGTCTCTGAGAGGGAAACACTGGGCCTGTCTTTGCTGTGCTGTCATGGAGAGGAGCACGTTGGAGCTCACACTGCTATGATGTCACAGGTAGGGTAACAGTGGCTCTGACATTGCTGTGGTTTCCCAGAGAAGAGGAAATTTGGGCCCTCACTGCTCTGGTGTCACACAGAGAGGTAAAGTTGGGCTCTAACTGCTATGGTGTCTCCAACAGGGTAATCCTGGGCCTAAAATTGCTGTCGTTTCAAAGAGAGGAGCAAGTTTGGGCTGTGGCTGCACTGCTGTCCCAGAGAGTGGAACTTTGGGGCTCACACTGCTCTGGTGTCCCAGAGACGGGAACATTGGAGCTGTCACTGCTGTGTTGTCACAGAGAGAGGAACACTGGAGCTCTCCCTGCTCTGGAGTCGCGGAGAGGAGGAAATTGGGCATGTCACTGCCCTGGTGTCACAGGGAATGGAAGAGCGGGGCTGTCACTGCCGTGGAGTCCGAGAAAGGAGGAAATTTGGTGTGTGACTGCACTGCGGTCACAGCGAGTGCAACTTTGGGGCTCTCACTTCTGTGGTGGAAGAGATGAAGAAATAGGTGCTGTCACTGCTGTTGTGGTGTGACGGTGAAGAGGAAATTTGGGCCTGTCATTGCTGTGGTGTCACAGAGAGGAGCACTTTGGAGCTCACACTGCTATGATGTCACAGATAGGGTAACACTGGCTCTGATATTGCTGTGTTGTCACAGAGAGGAGGAAATGAGGCCTCTCCCTGCTCTGGTGTCACAGAGAGGGGGAAATTTGGGCTCTCACTGCTGTTGTATCAGTGAGGGCGTAACACTGGAGCTGTCATTGTTGTGGTGTCCCAGAGAGGATTAAATTGGAGCTCACACTTCTATGGTGTCCTAGACAGTGGAACTCCGGGCCTGACATTGCTGTGGTGTAACAGAGAGGAGGCAATTTGGGGCTGTCATTACTGTGATTTCACAGAGAGGGGAAGAGTCAGGCTGTCACTGCTGTGATTTCAGCGAGAGAGTGAAATGGAGGTAGTTCGAGCTGTGATGTTCCAGACAGGGGAATCCTGGGACTCGGAGTGCACTGCTGTCACCGAGAGCGGAACTTTGGGGCTCTCACTGCTGTGGTGTCACAGAGAGAGAAACAGTGGTGTTGTCGCTGCTGTGGTGTCTCTGAGAGGGAAACACTGGGCCTGTCTTTGCTGTGCTGTCATGGAGAGGAGCACGTTGGAGCTCACACTGCTATGATGTCACAGGTAGGGTA
This sequence comes from Cyanistes caeruleus, assembly GCF_971803275.1. Lineage (NCBI taxonomy): Eukaryota > Metazoa > Chordata > Aves > Passeriformes > Paridae > Cyanistes > Cyanistes caeruleus. The sequence continues at coordinate 118,711,657 of NC_141703.1, forward strand.
ACAGTGGCTCTGACATTGCTGTGGTTTCCCAGAGAAGAGGAAATTTGGGCCCTCACTGCTCTGGTGTCACACAGAGAGGTAAAGTTGGGCTCTAACTGCTATGGTGTCTCCAACAGGGTAATCCTGGGCCTAAAATTGCTGTCGTTTCAAAGAGAGGAGCAAGTTTGGGCTGTGGCTGCACTGCTGTCCCAGAGAGTGGAACTTTGGGGCTCACACTGCTCTGGTGTCCCAGAGACGGGAACATTGGAGCTGTCACTGCTGTGTTGTCACAGAGAGAGGAACACTGGAGCTCTCCCTGCTCTGGAGTCGCGGAGAGGAGGAAATTGGGCATGTCACTGCCCTGGTGTCACAGGGAATGGAAGAGCGGGGCTGTCACTGCCGTGGAGTCCGAGAAAGGAGGAAATTTGGTGTGTGACTGCACTGCGGTCACAGCGAGTGCAACTTTGGGGCTCTCACTTCTGTGGTGGAAGAGATGAAGAAATAGGTGCTGTCACTGCTGTTGTGGTGTGACGGAGAAGAGGAAATTTGGGCCTGTCATTGCTGTGGTGTCACAGAGAGGAGCACTTTGGAGCTCACACTGCTATGATGTCACAGATAGGGTAACACTGGCTCTGATATTGCTGTGTTGTCACAGAGAGGAGGAAATGAGGCCTCTCCCTGCTCTGGTGTCACAGAGAGGGGGAAATTTGGGCTCTCACTGCTGTTGTATCAGTGAGGGCGTAACACTGGAGCTGTCATTGTTGTGGTGTCCCAGAGAGGATTAAATTGGAGCTCACACTTCTATGGTGTCCTAGACAGTGGAACTCTGGGCCTGACATTGCTGTGGTGTAACAGAGAGGAGGCAATTTGGGGCTGTCATTACTGTGATTTCACAGAGAGGAGAAGAGTCAGGGTGTCACTGCTGTGATTTCAGCGAGAGAGTGAAATGGAGGTAGTTCGAGCTGTGATGTTCCAGACAGGGGAATCCTGGGACTCGGAGTGCACTGCTGTCACCGAGAGCGGAACTTTGGGGCTCTCACTGCTGTGGTGTCACAGAGAGAGAAACAGTGGTGTTGTCGCTGCTGTGGTGTCTCTGAGAGGGAAACACTGGGCCTGTCTTTGCTGTGCTGTCATGGAGAGGAGCACGTTGGAGCTCACACTGCTATGATGTCACAGGTAGGGTAACAGTGGCTCTGACATTGCTGTGGTTTCCCAGAGAAGAGGAAATTTGGGCCCTCACTGCTCTGGTGTCACACAGAGAGGTAAAGTTGGGCTCTAACTGCTATGGTGTCTCCAACAGGGTAATCCTGGGCCTAAAATTGCTGTCGTTTCAAAGAGAGGAGCAAGTTTGGGCTGTGGCTGCACTGCTGTCCCAGAGAGTGGAACTTTGGGGCTCACACTGCTCTGGTGTCCCAGAGACGGGAACATTGGAGCTGTCACTGCTGTGTTGTCACAGAGAGAGGAACACTGGAGCTCTCCCTGCTCTGGAGTCGCGGAGAGGAGGAAATTGGGCATGTCACTGCCCTGGTGTCACAGGGAATGGAAGAGCGGGGCTGTCACTGCCGTGGAGTCCGAGAAAGGAGGAAATTTGGTGTGTGACTGCACTGCGGTCACAGCGAGTGGAACTTTGGGGCTCTCACTTCTGTGGTGGAAGAGATGAAGAAATAGGTGCTGTCACTGCTGTTGTGGTGTGACGGTGAAGAGGAAATTTGGGCCTGTCATTGCTGTGGTGTCACAGAGAGGAGCACTTTGGAGCTCACACTGCTATGATGTCACAGATAGGGTAACACTGGCTCTGATATTGCTGTGTTGTCACAGAGAGGAGGAAATGAGGCCTCTCCCTGCTCTGGTGTCACAGAGAGGGGGAAATTTGGGCTCTCACTGCTGTTGTATCAGTGAGGGCGTAACACTGGAGCTGTCATTGTTGTGGTGTCCCAGAGAGGATTAAATTGGAGCTCACACTTCTATGGGGTCCTAGACAGTGGAACTCTGGGCCTGACATTGCTGTGGTGTAACAGAGAGGAGGCAATTTGGGGCTGTCATTACTGTGATTTCACAGAGAGGGGAAGAGTCAGGCTGTCACTGCTGTGATTTCAGCGAGAGAGTGAAATGGAGGTAGTTCGAGCTGTGATGTTCCAGACAGGGGAATCCTGGGACTCGGAGTGCACTGCTGTCACCGAGAGCGGAACTTTGGGGCTCTCACTGCTGTGGTGTCACAGAGAGAGAAACAGTGGTGTTGTCGCTGCTGTGGTGTCTCTGAGAGGGAAACACTGGGCCTGTCTTTGCTGTGCTGTCATGGAGAGGAGCACGTTGGAGCTCACACTGCTATGATGTCACAGGTAGGGTAACAGTGGCTCTGACATTGCTGTGGTTTCCCAGAGAAGAGGAAATTTGGGCCCTCACTGCTCTGGTGTCACACAGAGAGGTAAAGTTGGGCTCTAACTGCTATGGTGTCTCCAACAGGGTAATCCTGGGCCTAAAATTGCTGTCGTTTCAAAGAGAGGAGCAAGTTTGGGCTGTGGCTGCACTGCTGTCCCAGAGAGTGGAACTTTGGGGCTCACACTGCTCTGGTGTCCCAGAGACGGGAACATTGGAGCTGTCACTGCTGTGTTGTCACAGAGAGAGGAACACTGGAGCTCTCCCTGCTCTGGAGTCGCGGAGAGGAGGAAATTGGGCATGTCACTGCCCTGGTGTCACAGGGAATGGAAGAGCGGGGCTGTCACTGCCGTGGAGTCAGAGAAAGGAGGAAATTTGGTGTGTGACTGCACTGCGGTCACAGCGAGTGGAACTTTGGGGCTCTCACTTCTGTGGTGGAAGAGATGAAGAAATAGGTGCTGTCACTGCTGTTGTGGTGTGACGGAGAAGAGGAAATTTGGGCCTGTCATTGCTGTGGTGTCACAGAGAGGAGCACTTTGGAGCTCACACTGCTATGATGTCACACATAGGGTAACACTGGCTCTGATATTGCTGTGTTGTCACAGAGAGGAGGAAATGAGGCCTCTCCCTGCTCTGGTGTCACAGAGAGGGGGAAATTTGGGCTCTCACTGCTGTTGTATCAGTGAGGGCGTAACACTGGAGCTGTCATTGTTGTGGTGTCCCAGAGAGGATTAAATTGGACCTCACACTTCTATGGTGTCCTAGACAGTGGAACTCTGGGCCTGACATTGCTGTGGTGTAACAGAGAGGAGGCAATTTGGGGCTGTCATTACTGTGATTTCACAGAGAGGGGAAGAGTCAGGCTGTCACTGCTGTGATTTCAGCGAGAGAGTGAAATGGAGGTAGTTCGAGCTGTGATGTTCCAGACAGGGGAATCCTGGGACTCGGAGTGCACTGCTGTCACCGAGAGCGGAACTTTGGGGCTCTCACTGCTGTGGTGTCACAGAGAGAGAAACAGTGGTGTTGTCGCTGCTGTGGTGTCTCTGAGAGGGAAACACTGGGCCTGTCTTTGCTGTGCTGTCATGGAGAGGAGCACGTTGGAGCTCACACTGCTATGATGTCACAGGTAGGGTAACAGTGGCTCTGACATTGCTGTGGTTTCCCAGAGAAGAGGAAATTTGGGCCCTCACTGCTCTGGTGTCACACAGAGAGGTAAAGTTGGGCTCTAACTGCTATGGTGTCTCCAACAGGGTAATCGTGGGCCTAAAATTGCTGTCGTTTCAAAGAGAGGAGCAAGTTTGGGCTGTGGCTGCACTGCTGTCCCAGAGAGTGGAACTTTGGGGCTCACACTGCTCTGGTGTCCCAGAGACGGGAACATTGGAGCTGTCACTGCTGTGTTGTCACAGAGAGAGGAACACTGGAGCTCTCCCTGCTCTGGAGTCGCGGAGAGGAGGAAATTGGGCATGTCACTGCCCTGGTGTCACAGGGAATGGAAGAGCGGGGCTGTCACTGCCGTGGAGTCCGAGAAAGGAGGAAATTTGGTGTGTGACTGCACGGCGGTCACAGTGAGTGGAACTTTGGGGCTCTCACTTCTGTGGTGGAAGAGATGAAGAAATAGGTGCTGTCCCTGCTGTTGTGGTGTGACGGAGAAGAGGAAATTTGGGCCTGTCATTGCTGTGGTGTCACAGAGAGGAGCACTTTGGAGCTCACACTGCTATGATGTCACACATAGGGTAACACTGGCTCTGATATTGCTGTGTTGTCACAGAGAGGAGGAAATGAGGCCTCTCCCTGCTCTGGTGTCACAGAGAGGGGGAAATTTGGGCTCTCACTGCTGTTGTATCAGTGAGGGCGTAACACTGGAGCTGTCATTGTTGTGGTGTCCCAGAGAGGATTAAATTGGAGCTCACACTTCTATGGGGTCCTAGACAGTGGAACTCTGGGCCTGACATTGCTGTGGTGTAACAGAGAGGAGGCAATTTGGGGCTGTCATTACTGTGATTTCACAGAGAGGGGAAGAGTCAGGCTGTCACTGCTGTGATTTCAGCGAGAGAGTGAAATGGAGGTACTTCGAGCTGTGATGTTCCAGACAGGGGAATCCTGGGACTCGGAGTGCACTGCTGTCACCGAGAGCGGAACTTTGGGGCTCTCACTGCTGTGGTGTCACAGAGAGAGAAACAGTGGTGTTGTCGCTGCTGTGGTGTCTCTGAGAGGGAAACACTGGGCCTGTCTTTGCTGTGCTGTCATGGAGAGGAGCACGTTGGAGCTCACACTGCTATGATGTCACAGGTAGGGTAACAGTGGCTCTGACATTGCTGTGGTTTCCCAGAGAAGAGGAAATTTGGGCCCTCACTGCTCTGGTGTCACACAGAGAGGTAAAGTTGGGCTCTAACTGCTATGGTGTCTCCAACAGGGTAATCGTGGGCCTAAAATTGCTGTCGTTTCAAAGAGAGGAGCAAGTTTGGGCTGTGGCTGCACTGCTGTCCCAGAGAGTGGAACTTTGGGGCTCACACTGCTCTGGTGTCCCAGAGACGGGAACATTGGAGCTGTCACTGCTGTGTTGTCACAGAGAGAGGAACACTGGAGCTCTCCCTGCTCTGGAGTCGCGGAGAGGAGGAAATTGGGCATGTCACTGCCCTGGTGTCACAGGGAATGGAAGAGCGGGGCTGTCACTGCCGTGGAGTCCGAGAAAGGAGGAAATTTGGTGTGTGACTGCACTGCGGTCACAGCGAGTGGAACTTTGGGGCTCTCACTTCTGTGGTGGAAGAGATGAAGAAATAGGTGCTGTCACTGCTGTTGTGGTGTGACGGAGAAGAGGAAATTTGGGCCTGTCATTGCTGTGGTGTCACAGAGAGGAGCACTTTGGAGCTCACACTGCTATGATGTCACACCTAGGGTAACACTGGCTCTGATATTGCTGTGTTGTCACAGAGAGGAGGAAATGAGGCCTCTCCCTGCTCTGGTGTCACAGAGAGGGGGAAATTTGGGCTCTCACTGCTGTTGTATCAGTGAGGGCGTAACACTGGAGCTGTCATTGTTGTGGTGTCCCAGAGAGGATTAAATTGGAGCTCACACTTCTATGGTGTCCTAGACAGTGGAACTCGGGGCCTGACATTGCTGTGGTGCAACAGAGAGGAGGCAATTTGGGGCTGTCATTACTGTGATTTCACAGAGAGGGGAAGAGTCAGGCTGTCACTGCTGTGATTTCAGCGAGAGAGTGAAATGGAGGTACTTCGAGCTGTGATGTTCCAGACAGGGGAATCCTGGGACTCGGAGTGCACTGCTGTCACCGAGAGCGGAACTTTGGGGCTCTCACTGCTGTGGTGTCACAGAGAGAGAAACAGTGGCGTTGTCGCTGCTGTGGTGTCTCTGAGAGGGAAACACTGGGCCTGTCTTTGCTGTGCTGTCATGGAGAGGAGCACGTTGGAGCTCACACTGCTATGATGTCACAGGTAGGGTAACAGTGGCTCTGACATTGCTGTGGTTTCCCAGAGAAGAGGAAATTTGGGCCCTCACTGCTCTGGTGTCACACAGAGAGGTAAAGTTGGGCTCTAACTGCTATGGTGTCTCCAACAGGGTAATCGTGGGCCTAAAATTGCTGTCGTTTCAAAGAGAGGAGCAAGTTTGGGCTGTGGCTGCACTGCTGTCCCAGAGAGTGGAACTTTGGGGCTCACACTGCTCTGGTGTCCCAGAGACGGGAACATTGGAGCTGTCACTGCTGTGTTGTCACAGAGAGAGGAACACTGGAGCTCTCCCTGCTCTGGAGTCGCGGAGAGGAGGAAATTGGGCATGTCACTGCCCTGGTGTCACAGGGAATGGAAGAGCGGGGCTGTCACTGCCGTGGAGTCCGAGAAAGGAGGAAATTTGGTGTGTGACTGCACTGCGGTCACAGCGAGTGGAACTTTGGGGCTCTCACTTCTGTGGTGGAAGAGATGAAGAAATAGGTGCTGTCACTGCTGTTGTGGTGTGACGGAGAAGAGGAAATTTGGGCCTGTCATTGCTGTGGTGTCACAGAGAGGAGCACTTTGGAGCTCACACTGCTATGATGTCACACATAGGGTAACACTGGCTCTGATATTGCTGTGTTGTCACAGAGAGGAGGAAATGAGGCCTCACCCTGCTCTGGTGTCACAGAGAGGGGGAAATTTGGGCTCTCACTGCTGTTGTATCAGTGAGGGCGTAACACTGGAGCTGTCATTGTTGTGGTGTCCCAGAGAGGATTAAATTGGAGCTCACACTTCTATGGTGTCCTAGACAGTGGAACTCTGGGCCTGACATTGCTGTGGTGTAACAGAGAGGAGGCAATTTGGGGCTGTCATTACTGTGATTTCACAGAGAGGGGAAGAGTCAGGCTGTCACTGCTGTGATTTCAGCGAGAGAGTGAAATGGAGGTAGTTCGAGCTGTGATGTTCCAGACAGGGGAATCCTGGGACTCGGAGTGCACTGCTGTCACCGAGAGCGGAACTTTGGGGCTCTCACTGCTGTGGTGTCACAGAGAGAGAAACAGTGGTGTTGTCGCTGCTGTGGTGTCTCTGAGAGGGAAACACTGGGCCTGTCTTTGCTGTGCTGTCATGGAGAGGAGCACGTTGGAGCTCACACTGCTATGATGTCACAGGTAGGGTAACAGTGGCTCTGACATTGCTGTGGTTTCCCAGAGAAGAGGAAATTTGGGCCCTCACTGCTCTGGTGTCACACAGAGAGGTAAAGTTGGGCTCTAACTGCTATGGTGTCTCCAACAGGGTAATCCTGGGCCTAAAATTGCTGTCGTTTCAAAGAGAGGAGCAAGTTTGGGCTGTGGCTGCACTGCTGTCCCAGAGAGTGGAACTTTGGGGCTCACACTGCTCTGGTGTCCCAGAGACGGGAACATTGGAGCTGTCACTGCTGTGTTGTCACAGAGAGAGGAACACTGGAGCTCTCCCTGCTCTGGAGTCGCGGAGAGGAGGAAATTGGGCATGTCACTGCCCTGGTGTCACAGGGAATGGAAGAGCGGGGCTGTCACTGCCGTGGAGTCCGAGAAAGGAGGAAATTTGGTGTGTGACTGCACGGCGGTCACAGCGAGTGGAACTTTGGGGCTCTCACTTCTGTGGTGGAAGAGATGAAGAAATAGGTGCTGTCACTGCTGTTGTGGTGTGACGGAGAAGAGGAAATTTGGGCCTGTCATTGCTGTGGTGTCACAGAGAGGAGCACTTTGGAGCTCACACTGCTATGATGTCACACATAGGGTAACACTGGCTCTGATATTGCTGTGTTGTCACAGAGAGGAGGAAATGAGGCCTCTCCCTGCTCTGGTGTCACAGAGAGGGGGAAATTTGGGCTCTCACTGCTGTTGTATCAGTGAGGGCGTAACACTGGAGCTGTCATTGTTGTGGTGTCCCAGAGAGGATTAAATTGGAGCTCACACTTCTATGGGGTCCTAGACAGTGGAACTCTGGGCCTGACATTGCTGTGGTGTAACAGAGAGGAGGCAATTTGGGGCTGTCATTACTGTGATTTCACAGAGAGGGGAAGAGTCAGGCTGTCACTGCTGTGATTTCAGCGAGAGAGTGAAATGGAGGTAGTTCGAGCTGTGATGTTCCAGACAGGGGAATCCTGGGACTCGGAGTGCACTGCTGTCACCGAGAGCGGAACTTTGGGGCTCTCACTGCTGTGGTGTCACAGAGAGAGAAACAGTGGTGTTGTCGCTGCTGTGGTGTCTCTGAGAGGGAAACACTGGGCCTGTCTTTGCTGTGCTGTCATGGAGAGGAGCACGTTGGAGCTCACACTGCTATGATGTCACAGGTAGGGTAACAGTGGCTCTGACATTGCTGTGGTTTCCCAGAGAAGAGGAAATTTGGGCCCTCACTGCTCTGGTGTCACACAGAGAGGTAAAGTTGGGCTCTAACTGCTATGGTGTCTCCAACAGGGTAATCCTGGGCCTAAAATTGCTGTCGTTTCAAAGAGAGGAGCAAGTTTGGGCTGTGGCTGCACTGCTGTCCCAGAGAGTGGAACTTTGGGGCTCACACTGCTCTGGTGTCCCAGAGACGGGAACATTGGAGCTGTCACTGCTGTGTTGTCACAGAGAGAGGAACACTGGAGCTCTCCCTGCTCTGGAGTCGCGGAGAGGAGGAAATTGGGCATGTCACTGCCCTGGTGTCACAGGGAATGGAAGAGCGGGGCTGTCACTGCCGTGGAGTCCGAGAAAGGAGGAAATTTGGTGTGTGACTGCACGGCGGTCACAGCGAGTGGAACTTTGGGGCTCTCACTTCTGTGGTGGAAGAGATGAAGAAATAGGTGCTGTCACTGCTGTTGTGGTGTGACGGAGAAGAGGAAATTTGGGCCTGTCATTGCTGTGGTGTCACAGAGAGGAGCACTTTGGAGCTCACACTGCTATGATGTCACACATAGGGTAACACTGGCTCTGATATTGCTGTGTTGTCACAGAGAGGAGGAAATGAGGCCTCTCCCTGCTCTGGTGTCACAGAGAGGGGGAAATTTGGGCTCTCACTGCTGTTGTATCAGTGAGGGCGTAACACTGGAGCTGTCATTGTTGTGGTGTCCCAGAGAGGATTAAATTGGAGCTCACACTTCTATGGGGTCCTAGACAGTGGAACTCTGGGCCTGACATTGCTGTGGTGTAACAGAGAGGAGGCAATTTGGGGCTGTCATTACTGTGATTTCACAGAGAGGGGAAGAGTCAGGCTGTCACTGCTGTGATTTCAGCGAGAGAGTGAAATGGAGGTATTTCGAGCTGTGATGTTCCAGACAGGGGAATCCTGGGACTCGGAGTGCACTGCTGTCACCGAGAGCGGAACTTTGGGGCTCTCACTGCTGTGGTGTCACAGAGAGAGAAACAGTGGTGTTGTCGCTGCTGTGGTGTCTCTGAGAGGGAAACACTGGGCCTGTCTTTGCTGTGCTGTCATGGAGAGGAGCACGTTGGAGCTCACACTGCTATGATGTCACAGGTAGGGTAACAGTGGCTCTGACATTGCTGTGGTTTCCCAGAGAAGAGGAAATTTGGGCCCTCACTGCTCTGGTGTCACACAGAGAGGTAAAGTTGGGCTCTAACTGCTATGGTGTCTCCAACAGGGTAATCCTGGGCCTAAAATTGCTGTCGTTTCAAAGAGAGGAGCACGTTTGGGCTGTGGCTGCACTGCTGTCCCAGAGAGTGGAACTTTGGGGCTCACACTGCTCTGGTGTCCCAGAGACGGGAACATTGGAGCTGTCACTGCTGTGTTGTCACAGAGAGAGGAACACTGGAGCTCTCCCTGCTCTGGAGTCGCGGAGAGGAGGAAATTGGGCATGTCACTGCCCTGGTGTCACAGGGAATGGAAGAGCGGGGCTGTCACTGCCGTGGAGTCCGAGAAAGGAGGAAATTTGGTGTGTGACTGCACTGCGGTCACAGCGAGTGGAACTTTGGGGCTCTCACTTCTGTGGTGGAAGAGATGAAGAAATAGGTGCTGTCACTGCTGTTGTGGTGTGACGGAGAAGAGGAAATTTGGGCCTGTCATTGCTGTGGTGTCACAGAGAGGAGCACTTTGGAGCTCACACTGCTATGATGTCACACATAGGGTAACACTGGCTCTGATATTGCTGTGTTGTCACAGAGAGGAGGAAATGAGGCCTCTCCCTGCTCTGGTGTCACAGAGAGGGGGAAATTTGGGCTCTCACTGCTGTTGTATCAGTGAGGGCGTAACACTGGAGCTGTCATTGTTGTGGTGTCCCAGAGAGGATTAAATTGGAGCTCACACTTCTATGGTGTCCTAGACAGTGGAACTCTGGGCCTGACATTGCTGTGGTGTAACAGAGAGGAGGCAATTTGGGGCTGTCATTACTGTGATTTCACAGAGAGGGGAAGAGTCAGGCTGTCACTGCTGTGATTTCAGCGAGAGAGTGAAATGGAGGTAGTTCGAGCTGTGATGTTCCAGACAGGGGAATCCTGGGACTCGGAGTGCACTGCTGTCACCGAGAGCGGAACTTTGGGGCTCTCACTGCTGTGGTGTCACAGAGAGAGAAACAGTGGTGTTGTCGCTGCTGTGGTGTCTCTGAGAGGGAAACACTGGGCCTGTCTTTGCTGTGCTGTCATGGAGAGGAGCACGTTGGAGCTCACACTGCTATGATGTCACAGGTAGGGTAACAGTGGCTCTGACATTGCTGTGGTTTCCCAGAGAAGAGGAAATTTGGGCCCTCACTGCTCTGGTGTCACACAGAGAGGTAAAGTTGGGCTCTAACTGCTATGGTGTCTCCAACAGGGTAATCGTGGGCCTAAAATTGCTGTCGTTTCAAAGAGAGGAGCAAGTTTGGGCTGTGGCTGCACTGCTGTCCCAGAGAGTGGAACTTTGGGGCTCACACTGCTCTGGTGTCCCAGAGACGGGAACATTGGAGCTGTCACTGCTGTGTTGTCACAGAGAGAGGAACACTGGAGCTCTCCCTGCTCTGGAGTCGCGGAGAGGAGGAAATTGGGCATGTCACTGCCCTGGTGTCACAGGGAATGGAAGAGCGGGGCTGTCACTGCCGTGGAGTCAGAGAAAGGAGGAAATTTGGTGTGTGACTGCACTGCGGTCACAGCGAGTGGAACTTTGGGGCTCTCACTTCTGTGGTGGAAGAGATGAAGAAATAGGTGCTGTCACTGCTGTTGTGGTGTGACGGAGAAGAGGAAATTTGGGCCTGTCATTGCTGTGGTGTCACAGAGAGGAGCACGTTGGAGCTCACACTGCTATGATGTCACAGATAGGGTAACACTGGCTCTGATATTGCTGTGTTGTCACAGAGAGGAGGAAATGAGGCCTCTCCCTGCTCTGGTGTCACAGAGAGGGGGAAATTTGGGCTCTCACTGCTGTTGTATCAGTGAGGGCGTAACACTGGAGCTGTCATTGTTGTGGTGTCCCAGAGAGGATTAAATTGGAGCTCACACTTCTATGGTGTCCTAGACAGTGGAACTCGGGGCCTGACATTGCTGTGGTGCAACAGAGAGGAGGCAATTTGGGGCTGTCATTACTGTGATTTCACAGAGAGGGGAAGAGTCAGGCTGTCACTGCTGTGATTTCAGCGAGAGAGTGAAATGGAGGTAGTTCGAGCTGTGATGTTCCAGACAGGGGAATCCTGGGACTCGGAGTGCACTGCTGTCACCGAGAGCGGAACTTTGGGGCTCTCACTGCTGTGGTGTCACAGAGAGAGAAACAGTGGTGTTGTCGCTGCTGTGGTGTCTCTGAGAGGGAAACACTGGGCCTGTCTTTGCTGTGCTGTCATGGAGAGGAGCACGTTGGAGCTCACACTGCTATGATGTCACAGGTAGGGTAACAGTGGCTGTGACATTGCTGTGGTTTCCCAGAGAAGAGGAAATTTGGGCCCTCACTGCTCTGGTGTCACACAGAGAGGTAAAGTTGGGCTCTAACTGCTATGGTGTCTCCAACAGGGTAATCCTGGGCCTAAAATTGCTGTCGTTTCAAAGAGAGGAGCAAGTTTGGGCTGTGGCTGCACTGCTGTCCCAGAGAGTGGAACTTTGGGGCTCACACTGCTCTGGTGTCCCAGAGACGGGAACATTGGAGCTGTCACTGCTGTGTTGTCACAGAGAGAGGAACACTGGAGCTCTCCCTGCTCTGGAGTCGCGGAGAGGAGGAAATTGGGCATGTCACTGCCCTGGTGTCACAGGGAATGGAAGAGCTGGGCTGTCACTGCCGTGGAGTCCGAGAAAGGAGGAAATTTGGTGTGTGACTGCACTGCGGTCACAGCGAGTGGAACTTTGGGGCTCTCACTTCTGTGGTGGAAGAGATGAAGAAATAGGTGCTGTCACTGCTGTTGTGGTGTGACGGAGAAGAGGAAATTTGGGCCTGTCATTGCTGTGGTGTCACAGAGAGGAGCACTTTGGAGCTCACACTGCTATGATGTCACACATAGGGTAACACTGGCTCTGATATTGCTGTGTTGTCACAGAGAGGAGGAAATTAGGCCTCCCCCTGCTATGGTGTCACAGAGAGGGGGAAATTTGGGCTCTCACTGCTGTTGTATCAGTGAGGGCGTAACACTGGAGCTGTCATTGTTGTGGTGTCCCAGAGAGGATTAAATTGGAGCTCACACTTCTATGGTGTCCTAGACAGTGGAACTCGGGGCCTGACATTGCTGTGGTGTAACAGAGAGGAGGCAATTTGGGGCTGTCATTACTGTGATTTCACAGAGAGGGGAAGAGTCAGGCTGTCACTGCTGTGATTTCAGCGAGAGAGTGAAATGGAGGTAGTTCGAGCTGTGATGTTCCAGACAGGGGAATCCTGGGACTCGGAGTGCACTGCTGTCACCGAGAGCGGAACTTTGGGGCTCTCACTGCTGTGGTGTCACAGAGAGAGAAACAGTGGTGTTGTCGCTGCTGTGGTGTCTCTGAGAGGGAAACACTGGGCCTGTCTTTGCTGTGCTGTCATGGAGAGGAGCACGTTGGAGCTCACACTGCTATGATGTCACAGGTAGGGTAACAGTGGCTCTGACATTGCTGTGGTTTCCCAGAGAAGAGGAAATTTGGGCCCTCACTGCTCTGGTGTCACACAGAGAGGTAAAGTTGGGCTCTAACTGCTATGGTGTCTCCAACAGGGTAATCCTGGGCCTAAAATTGCTGTCGTTTCAAAGAGAGGAGCAAGTTTGGGCTGTGGCTGCACTGCTGTCCCAGAGAGTGGAACTTTGGGGCTCACACTGCTCTGGTGTCCCAGAGACGGGAACATTGGAGCTGTCACTGCTGTGTTGTCACAGAGAGAGGAACACTGGAGCTCTCCCTGCTCTGGAGTCGCGGAGAGGAGGAAATTGGGCATGTCACTGCCCTGGTGTCACAGGGAATGGAAGAGCGGGGCTGTCACTGCCGTGGAGTCCGAGAAAGGAGGAAATTTGGTGTGTGACTGCACGGCGGTCACAGCGAGTGGAACTTTGGGGCTCTCACTTCTGTGGTGGAAGAGATGAAGAAATAGGTGCTGTCACTGCTGTTGTGGTGTGACGGAGAAGAGGAAATTTGGGCCTGTCATTGCTGTGGTGTCACAGAGAGGAGCACTTTGGAGCTCACACTGCTATGATGTCACACATAGGGTAACACTGGCTCTGATATTGCTGTGTTGTCACAGAGAGGAGGAAATGAGGCCTCTCCCTGCTCTGGTGTCACAGAGAGGGGGAAATTTGGGCTCTCACTGCTGTTGTATCAGTGAGGGCGTAACACTGGAGCTGTCATTGTTGTGGTGTCCCAGAGAGGATTAAATTGGAGCTCACACTTCTATGGGGTCCTAGACAGTGGAACTCTGGGCCTGACATTGCTGTGGTGTAACAGAGAGGAGGCAATTTGGGGCTGTCATTACTGTGATTTCACAGAGAGGGGAAGAGTCAGGCTGTCACTGCTGTGATTTCAGCGAGAGAGTGAAATGGAGGTACTTCGAGCTGTGATGTTCCAGACAGGGGAATCCTGGGACTCGGAGTGCACTGCTGTCACCGAGAGCGGAACTTTGGGGCTCTCACTGCTGTGGTGTCACAGAGAGAGAAACAGTGGTGTTGTCGCTGCTGTGGTGTCTCTGAGAGGGAAACACTGGGCCTGTCTTTGCTGTGCTGTCATGGAGAGGAGCACGTTGGAGCTCACACTGCTATGATGTCACAGGTAGGGTAACAGTGGCTCTGACATTGCTGTGGTTTCCCAGAGAAGAGGAAATTTGGGCCCTCACTGCTCTGGTGTCACACAGAGAGGTAAAGTTGGGCTCTAACTGCTATGGTGTCTCCAACAGGGTAATCGTGGGCCTAAAATTGCTGTCGTTTCAAAGAGAGGAGCAAGTTTGGGCTGTGGCTGCACTGCTGTCCCAGAGAGTGGAACTTTGGGGCTCACACTGCTCTGGTGTCCCAGAGACGGGAACATTGGAGCTGTCACTGCTGTGTTGTCACAGAGAGAGGAACACTGGAGCTCTCCCTGCTCTGGAGTCGCGGAGAGGAGGAAATTGGGCATGTCACTGCCCTGGTGTCACAGGGAATGGAAGAGCTGGGCTGTCACTGCCGTGGAGTCCGAGAAAGGAGGAAATTTGGTGTGTGACTGCACTGCGGTCACAGCGAGTGGAACTTTGGGGCTCTCACTTCTGTGGTGGAAGAGATGAAGAAATAGGTGCTGTCACTGCTGTTGTGGTGTGACGGAGAAGAGGAAATCTGGGCCTGTCATTGCTGTGGTGTCACAGAGAGGAGCACTTTGGAGCTCACACTGCTATGATGTCACACCTAGGGTAACACTGGCTCTGATATTGCTGTGTTGTCACAGAGAGGAGGAAATGAGGCCTCTCCCTGTTCTGGTGTCACAGAGAGGGGGAAATTTGGGCTCTCACTGCTGTTGTATCAGTGAGGGCGTAACACTGGAGCTGTCATTGTTGTGGTGTCCCAGAGAGGATTAAATTGGAGCTCACACTTCTATGGGGTCCTAGACAGTGGAACTCGGGGCCTGACATTGCTGTGGTGTAACAGAGAGGAGGCAATTTGGGGCTGTCATTACTGTGATTTCACAGAGAGGGGAAGAGTCAGGCTGTCACTGCTGTGATTTCAGCGAGAGAGTGAAATGGAGGTATTTCGAGCTGTGATGTTCCAGACAGGGGAATCCTGGGACTCGGAGTGCACTGCTGTCACCGAGAGCGGAACTTTGGGGCTCTCACTGCTGTGGTGTCACAGAGAGAGAAACAGTGGTGTTGTCGCTGCTGTGGTGTCTCTGAGAGGGAAACACTGGGCCTGTCTTTGCTGTGCTGTCATGGAGAGGAGCACGTTGGAGCTCACACTGCTATGATGTCACAGGTAGGGTAACAGTGGCTCTGACATTGCTGTGGTTTCCCAGAGAAGAGGAAATTTGGGCCCTCACTGCTCTGGTGTCACACAGAGAGGTAAAGTTGGGCTCTAACTGCTATGGTGTCTCCAACAGGGTAATCCTGGGCCTAAAATTGCTGTCGTTTCAAAGAGAGGAGCACGTTTGGGCTGTGGCTGCACTGCTGTCCCAGAGAGTGGAACTTTGGGGCTCACACTGCTCTGGTGTCCCAGAGACGGGAACATTGGAGCTGTCACTGCTGTGTTGTCACAGAGAGAGGAACACTGGAGCTCTCCCTGCTCTGGAGTCGCGGAGAGGAGGAAATTGGGCATGTCACTGCCCTGGTGTCACAGGGAATGGAAGAGCGGGGCTGTCACTGCCGTGGAGTCCGAGAAAGGAGGAAATTTGGTGTGTGACTGCACTGCGGTCACAGCGAGTGGAACTTTGGGGCTCTCACTTCTGTGGTGGAAGAGATGAAGAAATAGGTGCTGTCACTGCTGTTGTGGTGTGACGGAGAAGAGGAAATTTGGGCCTGTCATTGCTGTGGTGTCACAGAGAGGAGCACTTTGGAGCTCACACTGCTATGATGTCACACATAGGGTAACACTGGCTCTGATATTGCTGTGTTGTCACAGAGAGGAGGAAATGAGGCCTCTCCCTGCTCTGGTGTCACAGAGAGGGGGAAATTTGGGCTCTCACTGCTGTTGTATCAGTGAGGGCGTAACACTGGAGCTGTCATTGTTGTGGTGTCCCAGAGAGGATTAAATTGGAGCTCACACTTCTATGGTGTCCTAGACAGTGGAACTCTGGGCTTGACATTGCTGTGGTGTAACAGAGAGGAGGCAATTTGGGGCTGTCATTACTGTGATTTCACAGAGAGGGGAAGAGTCAGGCTGTCACTGCTGTGATTTCAGCGAGAGAGTGAAATGGAGGTAGTTCGAGCTGTGATGTTCCAGACAGGGGAATCCTGGGACTCGGAGTGCACTGCTGTCACCGAGAGCGGAACTTTGGGGCTCTCACTGCTGTGGTGTCACAGAGAGAGAAACAGTGGTGTTGTCGCTGCTGTGGTGTCTCTGAGAGGGAAACACTGGGCCTGTCTTTGCTGTGCTGTCATGGAGAGGAGCACGTTGGAGCTCACACTGCTATGATGTCACAGGTAGGGTAACAGTGGCTCTGACATTGCTGTGGTTTCCCAGAGAAGAGGAAATTTGGGCCCTCACTGCTCTGGTGTCACACAGAGAGGTAAAGTTGGGCTCTAACTGCTATGGTGTCTCCAACAGGGTAATCGTGGGCCTAAAATTGCTGTCGTTTCAAAGAGAGGAGCAAGTTTGGGCTGTGGCTGCACTGCTGTCCCAGAGAGTGGAACTTTGGGGCTCACACTGCTCTGGTGTCCCAGAGACGGGAACATTGGAGCTGTCACTGCTGTGTTGTCACAGAGAGAGGAACACTGGAGCTCTCCCTGCTCTGGAGTCGCGGAGAGGAGGAAATTGGGCATGTCACTGCCCTGGTGTCACAGGGAATGGAAGAGCGGGGCTGTCACTGCCGTGGAGTCAGAGAAAGGAGGAAATTTGGTGTGTGACTGCACTGCGGTCACAGCGAGTGGAACTTTGGGGCTCTCACTTCTGTGGTGGAAGAGATGAAGAAATAGGTGCTGTCACTGCTGTTGTGGTGTGACGGAGAAGAGGAAATTTGGGCCTGTCATTGCTGTGGTGTCACAGAGAGGAGCACGTTGGAGCTCACACTGCTATGATGTCACAGATAGGGTAACACTGGCTCTGATATTGCTGTGTTGTCACAGAGAGGAGGAAATGAGGCCTCTCCCTGCTCTGGTGTCACAGAGAGGGGGAAATTTGGGCTCTCACTGCTGTTGTATCAGTGAGGGCGTAACACTGGAGCTGTCATTGTTGTGGTGTCCCAGAGAGGATTAAATTGGAGCTCACACTTCTATGGTGTCCTAGACAGTGGAACTCGGGGCCTGACATTGCTGTGGTGCAACAGAGAGGAGGCAATTTGGGGCTGTCATTACTGTGATTTCACAGAGAGGGGAAGAGTCAGGCTGTCACTGCTGTGCTTTCAGCGAGAGAGTGAAATGGAGGTAGTTCGAGCTGTGATGTTCCAGACAGGGGAATCCTGGGACTCGGAGTGCACTGCTGTCACCGAGAGCGGAACTTTGGGGCTCTCACTGCTGTGGTGTCACAGAGAGAGAAACAGTGGTGTTGTCGCTGCTGTGGTGTCTCTGAGAGGGAAACACTGGGCCTGTCTTTGCTGTGCTGTCATGGAGAGGAGCACGTTGGAGCTCACACTGCTATGATGTCACAGGTAGGGTAACAGTGGCTCTGACATTGCTGTGGTTTCCCAGAGAAGAGGAAATTTGGGCCCTCACTGCTCTGGTGTCACACAGAGAGGTAAAGTTGGGCTCTAACTGCTATGGTGTCTCCAACAGGGTAATCCTGGGCCTAAAATTGCTGTCGTTTCAAAGAGAGGAGCAAGTTTGGGCTGTGGCTGCACTGCTGTCCCAGAGAGTGGAACTTTGGGGCTCACACTGCTCTGGTGTCCCAGAGACGGGAACATTGGAGCTGTCACTGCTGTGTTGTCACAGAGAGAGGAACACTGGAGCTCTCCCTGCTCTGGAGTCGCGGAGAGGAGGAAATTGGGCATGTCACTGCCCTGGTGTCACAGGGAATGGAAGAGCGGGGCTGTCACTGCCGTGGAGTCCGAGAAAGGAGGAAATTTGGTGTGTGACTGCACGGCGGTCACAGTGAGTGGAACTTTGGGGCTCTCACTTCTGTGGTGGAAGAGATGAAGAAATAGGTGCTGTCCCTGCTGTTGTGGTGTGACGGAGAAGAGGAAATTTGGGCCTGTCATTGCTGTGGTGTCACAGAGAGGAGCACTTTGGAGCTCACACTGCTATGATGTCACACATAGGGTAACACTGGCTCTGATATTGCTGTGTTGTCACAGAGAGGAGGAAATTAGGCCTCCCCCTGCTATGGTGTCACAGAGAGGGGGAAATTTGGGCTCTCACTGCTGTTGTATCAGTGAGGGCGTAACACTGGAGCTGTCATTGTTGTGGTGTCCCAGAGAGGATTAAATTGGAGCTCACACTTCTATGGTGTCCTAGACAGTGGAACTCGGGGCCTGACATTGCTGTGGTGTAACAGAGAGGAGGCAATTTGGGGCTGTCATTACTGTGATTTCACAGAGAGGGGAAGAGTCAGGCTGTCACTGCTGTGATTTCAGCGAGAGAGTGAAATGGAGGTAGTTCGAGCTGTGATGTTCCAGACAGGGGAATCCTGGGACTCGGAGTGCACTGCTGTCACCGAGAGCGGAACTTTGGGGCTCTCACTGCTGTGGTGTCACAGAGAGAGAAACAGTGGTGTTGTCGCTGCTGTGGTGTCTCTGAGAGGGAAACACTGGGCCTGTCTTTGCTGTGCTGTCATGGAGAGGAGCACGTTGGAGCTCACACTGCTATGATGTCACAGGTAGGGTAACAGTGGCTCTGACATTGCTGTGGTTTCCCAGAGAAGAGGAAATTTGGGCCCTCACTGCTCTGGTGTCACACAGAGAGGTAAAGTTGGGCTCTAACTGCTATGGTGTCTCCAACAGGGTAATCCTGGGCCTAAAATTGCTGTCGTTTCAAAGAGAGGAGCAAGTTTGGGCTGTGGCTGCACTGCTGTCCCAGAGAGTGGAACTTTGGGGCTCACACTGCTCTGGTGTCCCAGAGACGGGAACATTGGAGCTGTCACTGCTGTGTTGTCACAGAGAGAGGAACACTGGAGCTCTCCCTGCTCTGGAGTCGCGGAGAGGAGGAAATTGGGCATGTCACTGCCCTGGTGTCACAGGGAATGGAAGAGCTGGGCTGTCACTGCCGTGGAGTCCGAGAAAGGAGGAAATTTGGTGTGTGACTGCACTGCGGTCACAGCGAGTGGAACTTTGGGGCTCTCACTTCTGTGGTGGAAGAGATGAAGAAATAGGTGCTGTCACTGCTGTTGTGGTGTGACGGAGAAGAGGAAATTTGGGCCTGTCATTGCTGTGGTGTCACAGAGAGGAGCACTTTGGAGCTCACACTGCTATGATGTCACAGATAGGGTAACACTGGCTCTGATATTGCTGTGTTGTCACAGAGAGGAGGAAATGAGGCCTCTCCCTGTTCTGGTGTCACAGAGAGGGGGAAATTTGGGCTCTCACTGCTGTTGTATCAGTGAGGGCGTAACACTGGAGCTGTCATTGTTGTGGTGTCCCAGAGAGGATTAAATTGGAGCTCACACTTCTATGGGGTCCTAGACAGTGGAACTCGGGGCCTGACATTGCTGTGGTGTAACAGAGAGGAGGCAATTTGGGGCTGTCATTACTGTGATTTCACAGAGAGGAGAAGAGTCAGGCTGTCACTGCTGTGATTTCAGCGAGAGAGTGAAATGGAGGTAGTTCGAGCTGTGATGTTCCAGACAGGGGAATCCTGGGACTCGGAGTGCACTGCTGTCACCGAGAGCGGAACTTTGGAGCTCTCACTGCTGTGGTGTCACAGAGAGAGAAACAGTGGTGTTGTCGCTGCTGTGGTGTCTCTGAGAGGGAAACACTGGGCCTGTCTTTGCTGTGCTGTCATGGAGAGGAGCACGTTGGAGCTCACACTGCTATGATGTCACAGGTAGGGTAACAGTGGCTCTGACATTGCTGTGGTTTCCCAGAGAAGAGGAAATTTGGGCCCTCACTGCTCTGGTGTCACACAGAGAGGTAAAGTTGGGCTCTAACTGCTATGGTGTCTCCAACAGGGTAATCGTGGGCCTAAAATTGCTGTCGTTTCAAAGAGAGGGGCAAGTTTGGGCTGTGGCTGCACTGCTGTCCCAGAGAGTGGAACTTTGGGGCTCACACTGCTCTGGTGTCCCAGAGACGGGAACATTGGAGCTGTCACTGCTGTGTTGTCACAGAGAGAGGAACACTGGAGCTCTCCCTGCTCTGGAGTCGCGGAGAGGAGGAAATTGGGCATGTCACTGCCCTGGTGTCACAGGGAATGGAAGAGCGGGGCTGTCACTGCCGTGGAGTCCGAGAAAGGAGGAAATTTGGTGTGTGACTGCACTGCGGTCACAGCGAGTGGAACTTTGGGGCTCTCACTTCTGTGGTGGAAGAGATGAAGAAATAGGTGCTGTCACTGCTGTTGTGGTGTGACGGAGAAGAGGAAATTTGGGCCTGTCATTGCTGTGGTGTCACAGAGAGGAGCACTTTGGAGCTCACACTGCTATGATGTCACACATAGGGTAACACTGGCTCTGATATTGCTGTGTTGTCACAGAGAGGAGGAAATTAGGCCTCCCCCTGCTATGGTGTCACAGAGAGGGGGAAATTTGGGCTCTCACTGCTGTTGTATCAGTGAGGGCGTAACACTGGAGCTGTCATTGTTGTGGTGTCCCAGAGAGGATTAAATTGGAGCTCACACTTCTATGGTGTCCTAGACAGTGGAACTCTGGGCCTGACATTGCTGTGGTGTAACAGAGAGGAGGCAATTTGGGGCTGTCATTACTGTGATTTCACAGAGAGGGGAAGAGTCAGGCTGTCACTGCTGTGATTTCAGCGAGAGAGTGAAATGGAGGTAGTTCGAGCTGTGATGTTCCAGACAGGGGAATCCTGGGACTCGGAGTGCACTGCTGTCACTGAGAGCGGAACTTTGGGGCTCTCACTGCTGTGGTGTCACAGAGAGAGAAACAGTGGTGTTGTCGCTGCTGTGGTGTCTCTGAGAGGGAAACACTGGGCCTGTCTTTGCTGTGCTGTCATGGAGAGGAGCACGTTGGAGCTCACACTGCTATGATGTCACAGGTAGGGTAACAGTGGCTCTGACATTGCTGTGGTTTCCCAGAGAAGAGGAAATTTGGGCCCTCACTGCTCTGGTGTCACACAGAGAGGTAAAGTTGGGCTCTAACTGCTATGGTGTCTCCAACAGGGTAATCCTGGGCCTAAAATTGCTGTCGTTTCAAAGAGAGGAGCAAGTTTGGGCTGTGGCTGCACTGCTGTCCCAGAGAGTGGAACTTTGGGGCTCACACTGCTCTGGTGTCCCAGAGACGGGAACATTGGAGCTGTCACTGCTGTGTTGTCACAGAGAGAGGAACACTGGAGCTCTCCCTGCTCTGGAGTCGCGGAGAGGAGGAAATTGGGCATGTCACTGCCCTGGTGTCACAGGGAATGGAAGAGCTGGGCTGTCACTGCCGTGGAGTCCGAGAAAGGAGGAAATTTGGTGTGTGACTGCACTGCGGTCACAGCGAGTGGAACTTTGGGGCTCTCACTTCTGTGGTGGAAGAGATGAAGAAATAGGTGCTGTCACTGCTGTTGTGGTGTGACGGAGAAGAGGAAATTTGGGCCTGTCATTGCTGTGGTGTCACAGAGAGGAGCACTTTGGAGCTCACACTGCTATGATGTCACACATAGGGTAACACTGGCTCTGATATTGCTGTGTTGTCACAGAGAGGAGGAAATTAGGCCTCCCCCTGCTATGGTGTCACAGAGAGGGGGAAATTTGGGCTCTCACTGCTGTTGTATCAGTGAGGGCGTAACACTGGAGCTGTCATTGTTGTGGTGTCCCAGAGAGGATTAAATTGGAGCTCACACTTCTATGGTGTCCTAGACAGTGGAACTCGGGGCCTGACATTGCTGTGGTGTAACAGAGAGGAGGCAATTTGGGGCTGTCATTACTGTGATTTCACAGAGAGGGGAAGAGTCAGGCTGTCACTGCTGTGATTTCAGCGAGAGAGTGAAATGGAGGTAGTTCGAGCTGTGATGTTCCAGACAGGGGAATCCTGGGACTCGGAGTGCACTGCTGTCACCGAGAGCGGAACTTTGGGGCTCTCACTGCTGTGGTGTCACAGAGAGAGAAACAGTGGTGTTGTCGCTGCTGTGGTGTCTCTGAGAGGGAAACACTGGGCCTGTCTTTGCTGTGCTGTCATGGAGAGGAGCACGTTGGAGCTCACACTGCTATGATGTCACAGGTAGGGTAACAGTGGCTCTGACATTGCTGTGGTTTCCCAGAGAAGAGGAAATTTGGGCCCTCACTGCTCTGGTGTCACACAGAGAGGTAAAGTTGGGCTCTAACTGCTATGGTGTCTCCAACAGGGTAATCCTGGGCCTAAAATTGCTGTCGTTTCAAAGAGAGGAGCAAGTTTGGGCTGTGGCTGCACTGCTGTCCCAGAGAGTGGAACTTTGGGGCTCACACTGCTCTGGTGTCCCAGAGACGGGAACATTGGAGCTGTCACTGCTGTGTTGTCACAGAGAGAGGAACACTGGAGCTCTCCCTGCTCTGGAGTCGCGGAGAGGAGGAAATTGGGCATGTCACTGCCCTGGTGTCACAGGGAATGGAAGAGCTGGGCTGTCACTGCCGTGGAGTCCGAGAAAGGAGGAAATTTGGTGTGTGACTGCACTGCGGTCACAGCGAGTGGAACTTTGGGGCTCTCACTTCTGTGGTGGAAGAGATGAAGAAATAGGTGCTGTCACTGCTGTTGTGGTGTGACGGAGAAGAGGAAATCTGGGCCTGTCATTGCTGTGGTGTCACAGAGAGGAGCACTTTGGAGCTCACACTGCTATGATGTCACAGATAGGGTAACACTGGCTCTGATATTGCTGTGTTGTCACAGAGAGGAGGAAATGAGGCCTCTCCCTGTTCTGGTGTCACAGAGAGGGGGAAATTTGGGCTCTCACTGCTGTTGTATCAGTGAGGGCGTAACACTGGAGCTGTCATTGTTGTGGTGTCCCAGAGAGGATTAAATTGGAGCTCACATTTCTATGGGGTCCTAGACAGTGGAACTCGGGGCCTGACATTGCTGTGGTGTAACAGAGAGGAGGCAATTTGGGGCTGTCATTACTGTGATTTCACAGAGAGGAGAAGAGTCAGGCTGTCACTGCTGTGATTTCAGCGAGAGAGTGAAATGGAGGTAGTTCGAGCTGTGATGTTCCAGACAGGGGAATCCTGGGACTCGGAGTGCACTGCTGTCACCGAGAGCGGAACTTTGGAGCTCTCACTGCTGTGGTGTCACAGAGAGAGAAACAGTGGTGTTGTCGCTGCTGTGGTGTCTCTGAGAGGGAAACACTGGGCCTGTCTTTGCTGTGCTGTCATGGAGAGGAGCACGTTGGAGCTCACACTGCTATGATGTCACAGGTAGGGTAACAGTGGCTCTGACATTGCTGTGGTTTCCCAGAGAAGAGGAAATTTGGGCCCTCACTGCTCTGGTGTCACACAGAGAGGTAAAGTTGGGCTCTAACTGCTATGGTGTCTCCAACAGGGTAATCCTGGGCCTAAAATTGCTGTCGTTTCAAAGAGAGGAGCAAGTTTGGGCTGTGGCTGCACTGCTGTCCAAGAGAGTGGAACTTTGGGGCTCACACTGCTCTGGTGTCCCAGAGACGGGAACATTGGAGCTGTCACTGCTGTGTTGTCACAGAGAGAGGAACACTGGAGCTCTCCCTGCTCTGGAGTCGCGGAGAGGAGGAAATTGGGCATGTCACTGCCCTGGTGTCACAGGGAATGGAAGAGCGGGGCTGTCACTGCCGTGGAGTCCGAGAAAGGAGGAAATTTGGTGTGTGACTGCACTGCGGTCACAGCGAGTGGAACTTTGGGGCTCTCACTTCTGTGGTGGAAGAGATGAAGAAATAGGTGCTGTCACTGCTGTTGTGGTGTGACGGAGAAGAGGAAATTTGGGCCTGTCATTGCTGTGGTGTCACAGAGAGGAGCACTTTGGAGCTCACACTGCTATGATGTCACACATAGGGTAACACTGGCTCTGATATTGCTGTGTTGTCACAGAGAGGAGGAAATTAAGCCTCCCCCTGCTATGGTGTCACAGAGAGGGGGAAATTTGGGCTCTCACTGCTGTTGTATCAGTGAGGGCGTAACACTGGAGCTGTCATTGTTGTGGTGTCCCAGAGAGGATTAAATTGGAGCTCACACTTCTATGGTGTCCTAGACAGTGGAACTCGGGGCCTGACATTGCTGTGGTGTAACAGAGAGGAGGCAATTTGGGGCTGTCATTACTGTGATTTCACAGAGAGGGGAAGAGTCAGGCTGTCACTGCTGTGATTTCAGCGAGAGAGTGAAATGGAGGTAGTTCGAGCTGTGATGTTCCAGACAGGGGAATCCTGGGACTCGGAGTGCACTGCTGTCACCGAGAGCGGAACTTTGGGGCTCTCACTGCTGTGGTGTCACAGAGAGAGAAACAGTGGTGTTGTCGCTGCTGTGGTGTCTCTGAGAGGGAAACACTGGGCCTGTCTTTGCTGTGCTGTCATGGAGAGGAGCACGTTGGAGCTCACACTGCTATGATGTCACAGGTAGGGTAACAGTGGCTCTGACATTGCTGTGGTTTCCCAGAGAAGAGGAAATTTGGGCCCTCACTGCTCTGGTGTCACACAGAGAGGTAAAGTTGGGCTCTAACTGCTATGGTGTCTCCAACAGGGTAATCCTGGGCCTAAAATTGCTGTCGTTTCAAAGAGAGGAGCAAGTTTGGGCTGTGGCTGCACTGCTGTCCCAGAGAGTGGAACTTTGGGGCTCACACTGCTCTGGTGTCCCAGAGACGGGAACATTGGAGCTGTCACTGCTGTGTTGTCACAGAGAGAGGAACACTGGAGCTCTCCCTGCTCTGGAGTCGCGGAGAGGAGGAAATTGGGCATGTCACTGCCCTGGTGTCACAGGGAATGGAAGAGCTGGGCTGTCACTGCCGTGGAGTCCGAGAAAGGAGGAAATTTGGTGTGTGACTGCACTGCGGTCACAGCGAGTGGAACTTTGGGGCTCTCACTTCTGTGGTGGAAGAGATGAAGAAATAGGTGCTGTCACTGCTGTTGTGGTGTGACGGAGAAGAGGAAATCTGGGCCTGTCATTGCTGTGGTGTCACAGAGAGGAGCACTTTGGAGCTCACACTGCTATGATGTCACAGATAGGGTAACACTGGCTCTGATATTGCTGTGTTGTCACAGAGAGGAGGAAATGAGGCCTCTCCCTGTTCTGGTGTCACAGAGAGGGGGAAATTTGGGCTCTCACTGCTGTTGTATCAGTGAGGGCGTAACACTGGAGCTGTCATTGTTGTGGTGTCCCAGAGAGGATTAAATTGGAGCTCACACTTCTATGGGGTCCTAGACAGTGGAACTCGGGGCCTGACATTGCTGTGGTGTAACAGAGAGGAGGCAATTTGGGGCTGTCATTACTGTGATTTCACAGAGAGGAGAAGAGTCAGGCTGTCACTGCTGTGATTTCAGCGAGAGAGTGAAATGGAGGTAGTTCGAGCTGTGATGTTCCAGACAGGGGAATCCTGGGACTCGGAGTGCACTGCTGTCACCGAGAGCGGAACTTTGGAGCTCTCACTGCTGTGGTGTCACAGAGAGAGAAACAGTGGTGTTGTCGCTGCTGTGGTGTCTCTGAGAGGGAAACACTGGGCCTGTCTTTGCTGTGCTGTCATGGAGAGGAGCACGTTGGAGCTCACACTGCTATGATGTCACAGGTAGGGTAACAGTGGCTCTGACATTGCTGTGGTTTCCCAGAGAAGAGGAAATTTGGGCCCTCACTGCTCTGGTGTCACACAGAGAGGTAAAGTTGGGCTCTAACTGCTATGGTGTCTCCAACAGGGTAATCGTGGGCCTAAAATTGCTGTCGTTTCAAAGAGAGGGGCAAGTTTGGGCTGTGGCTGCACTGCTGTCCCAGAGAGTGGAACTTTGGGGCTCACACTGCTCTGGTGTCCCAGAGACGGGAACATTGGAGCTGTCACTGCTGTGTTGTCACAGAGAGAGGAACACTGGAGCTCTCCCTGCTCTGGAGTCGCGGAGAGGAGGAAATTGGGCATGTCACTGCCCTGGTGTCACAGGGAATGGAAGAGCGGGGCTGTCACTGCCGTGGAGTCCGAGAAAGGAGGAAATTTGGTGTGTGACTGCACTGCGGTCACAGCGAGTGGAACTTTGGGGCTCTCACTTCTGTGGTGGAAGAGATGAAGAAATAGGTGCTGTCACTGCTGTTGTGGTGTGACGGAGAAGAGGAAATTTGGGCCTGTCATTGCTGTGGTGTCACAGAGAGGAGCACTTTGGAGCTCACACTGCTATGATGTCACACATAGGGTAACACTGGCTCTGATATTGCTGTGTTGTCACAGAGAGGAGGAAATTAGGCCTCCCCCTGCTATGGTGTCACAGAGAGGGGGAAATTTGGGCTCTCACTGCTGTTGTATCAGTGAGGGCGTAACACTGGAGCTGTCATTGTTGTGGTGTCCCAGAGAGGATTAAATTGGAGCTCACACTTCTATGGTGTCCTAGACAGTGGAACTCTGGGCCTGACATTGCTGTGGTGTAACAGAGAGGAGGCAATTTGGGGCTGTCATTACTGTGATTTCACAGAGAGGGGAAGAGTCAGGCTGTCACTGCTGTGATTTCAGCGAGAGAGTGAAATGGAGGTAGTTCGAGCTGTGATGTTCCAGACAGGGGAATCCTGGGACTCGGAGTGCACTGCTGTCACCGAGAGCGGAACTTTGGGGCTCTCACTGCTGTGGTGTCACAGAGAGAGAAACAGTGGTGTTGTCGCTGCTGTGGTGTCTCTGAGAGGGAAACACTGGGCCTGTCTTTGCTGTGCTGTCATGGAGAGGAGCACGTTGGAGCTCACACTGCTATGATGTCACAGGTAGGGTAACAGTGGCTCTGACATTGCTGTGGTTTCCCAGAGAAGAGGAAATTTGGGCCCTCACTGCTCTGGTGTCACACAGAGAGGTAAAGTTGGGCTCTAACTGCTATGGTGTCTCCAACAGGGTAATCCTGGGCCTAAAATTGCTGTCGTTTCAAAGAGAGGAGCAAGTTTGGGCTGTGGCTGCACTGCTGTCCCAGAGAGTGGAACTTTGGGGCTCACACTGCTCTGGTGTCCCAGAGACGGGAACATTGGAGCTGTCACTGCTGTGTTGTCACAGAGAGAGGAACACTGGAGCTCTCCCTGCTCTGGAGTCGCGGAGAGGAGGAAATTGGGCATGTCACTGCCCTGGTGTCACAGGGAATGGAAGAGCTGGGCTGTCACTGCCGTGGAGTCCGAGAAAGGAGGAAATTTGGTGTGTGACTGCACTGCGGTCACAGCGAGTGGAACTTTGGGGCTCTCACTTCTGTGGTGGAAGAGATGAAGAAATAGGTGCTGTCACTGCTGTTGTGGTGTGACGGAGAAGAGGAAATTTGGGCCTGTCATTGCTGTGGTGTCACAGAGAGGAGCACTTTGGAGCTCACACTGCTATGATGTCACACATAGGGTAACACTGGCTCTGATATTGCTGTGTTGTCACAGAGAGGAGGAAATTAGGCCTCCCCCTGCTATGGTGTCACAGAGAGGGGGAAATTTGGGCTCTCACTGCTGTTGTATCAGTGAGGGCGTAACACTGGAGCTGTCATTGTTGTGGTGTCCCAGAGAGGATTAAATTGGAGCTCACACTTCTATGGTGTCCTAGACAGTGGAACTCGGGGCCTGACATTGCTGTGGTGTAACAGAGAGGAGGCAATTTGGGGCTGTCATTACTGTGATTTCACAGAGAGGGGAAGAGTCAGGCTGTCACTGCTGTGATTTCAGCGAGAGAGTGAAATGGAGGTAGTTCGAGCTGTGATGTTCCAGACAGGGGAATCCTGGGACTCGGAGTGCACTGCTGTCACCGAGAGCGGAACTTTGGGGCTCTCACTGCTGTGGTGTCACAGAGAGAGAAACAGTGGTGTTGTCGCTGCTGTGGTGTCTCTGAGAGGGAAACACTGGGCCTGTCTTTGCTGTGCTGTCATGGAGAGGAGCACGTTGGAGCTCACACTGCTATGATGTCACAGGTAGGGTAACAGTGGCTCTGACATTGCTGTGGTTTCCCAGAGAAGAGGAAATTTGGGCCCTCACTGCTCTGGTGTCACACAGAGAGGTAAAGTTGGGCTCTAACTGCTATGGTGTCTCCAACAGGGTAATCCTGGGCCTAAAATTGCTGTCGTTTCAAAGAGAGGAGCAAGTTTGGGCTGTGGCTGCACTGCTGTCCCAGAGAGTGGAACTTTGGGGCTCACACTGCTCTGGTGTCCCAGAGACGGGAACATTGGAGCTGTCACTGCTGTGTTGTCACAGAGAGAGGAACACTGGAGCTCTCCCTGCTCTGGAGTCGCGGAGAGGAGGAAATTGGGCATGTCACTGCCCTGGTGTCACAGGGAATGGAAGAGCTGGGCTGTCACTGCCGTGGAGTCCGAGAAAGGAGGAAATTTGGTGTGTGACTGCACTGCGGTCACAGCGAGTGGAACTTTGGGGCTCTCACTTCTGTGGTGGAAGAGATGAAGAAATAGGTGCTGTCACTGCTGTTGTGGTGTGACGGAGAAGAGGAAATCTGGGCCTGTCATTGCTGTGGTGTCACAGAGAGGAGCACTTTGGAGCTCACACTGCTATGATGTCACAGATAGGGTAACACTGGCTCTGATATTGCTGTGTTGTCACAGAGAGGAGGAAATGAGGCCTCTCCCTGTTCTGGTGTCACAGAGAGGGGGAAATTTGGGCTCTCACTGCTGTTGTATCAGTGAGGGCGTAACACTGGAGCTGTCATTGTTGTGGTGTCCCAGAGAGGATTAAATTGGAGCTCACATTTCTATGGGGTCCTAGACAGTGGAACTCGGGGCCTGACATTGCTGTGGTGTAACAGAGAGGAGGCAATTTGGGGCTGTCATTACTGTGATTTCACAGAGAGGAGAAGAGTCAGGCTGTCACTGCTGTGATTTCAGCGAGAGAGTGAAATGGAGGTAGTTCGAGCTGTGTTGTTCCAGACAGGGGAATCCTGGGACTCGGAGTGCACTGCTGTCACCGAGAGCGGAACTTTGGAGCTCTCACTGCTGTGGTGTCACAGAGAGAGAAACAGTGGTGTTGTCGCTGCTGTGGTGTCTCTGAGAGGGAAACACTGGGCCTGTCTTTGCTGTGCTGTCATGGAGAGGAGCACGTTGGAGCTCACACTGCTATGATGTCACAGGTAGGGTAACAGTGGCTCTGACATTGCTGTGGTTTCCCAGAGAAGAGGAAATTTGGGCCCTCACTGCTCTGGTGTCACACAGAGAGGTAAAGTTGGGCTCTAACTGCTATGGTGTCTCCAACAGGGTAATCCTGGGCCTAAAATTGCTGTCGTTTCAAAGAGAGGAGCAAGTTTGGGCTGTGGCTGCACTGCTGTCCAAGAGAGTGGAACTTTGGGGCTCACACTGCTCTGGTGTCCCAGAGACGGGAACATTGGAGCTGTCACTGCTGTGTTGTCACAGAGAGAGGAACACTGGAGCTCTCCCTGCTCTGGAGTCGCGGAGAGGAGGAAATTGGGCATGTCACTGCCCTGGTGTCACAGGGAATGGAAGAGCGGGGCTGTCACTGCCGTGGAGTCCGAGAAAGGAGGAAATTTGGTGTGTGACTGCACTGCGGTCACAGCGAGTGGAACTTTGGGGCTCTCACTTCTGTGGTGGAAGAGATGAAGAAATAGGTGCTGTCACTGCTGTTGTGGTGTGACGGAGAAGAGGAAATTTGGGCCTGTCATTGCTGTGGTGTCACAGAGAGGAGCACTTTGGAGCTCACACTGCTATGATGTCACACATAGGGTAACACTGGCTCTGATATTGCTGTGTTGTCACAGAGAGGAGGAAATTAGGCCTCCCCCTGCTATGGTGTCACAGAGAGGGGGAAATTTGGGCTCTCACTGCTGTTGTATCAGTGAGGGCGTAACACTGGAGCTGTCATTGTTGTGGTGTCCCAGAGAGGATTAAATTGGAGCTCACACTTCTATGGTGTCCTAGACAGTGGAACTCGGGGCCTGACATTGCTGTGGTGTAACAGAGAGGAGGCAATTTGGGGCTGTCATTACTGTGATTTCACAGAGAGGGGAAGAGTCAGGCTGTCACTGCTGTGATTTCAGCGAGAGAGTGAAATGGAGGTAGTTCGAGCTGTGATGTTCCAGACAGGGGAATCCTGGGACTCGGAGTGCACTGCTGTCACCGAGAGCGGAACTTTGGGGCTCTCACTGCTGTGGTGTCACAGAGAGAGAAACAGTGGTGTTGTCGCTGCTGTGGTGTCTCTGAGAGGGAAACACTGGGCCTGTCTTTGCTGTGCTGTCATGGAGAGGAGCACGTTGGAGCTCACACTGCTATGATGTCACAGGTAGGGTAACAGTGGCTCTGACATTGCTGTGGTTTCCCAGAGAAGAGGAAATTTGGGCCCTCACTGCTCTGGTGTCACACAGAGAGGTAAAGTTGGGCTCTAACTGCTATGGTGTCTCCAACAGGGTAATCCTGGGCCTAAAATTGCTGTCGTTTCAAAGAGAGGAGCAAGTTTGGGCTGTGGCTGCACTGCTGTCCCAGAGAGTGGAACTTTGGGGCTCACACTGCTCTGGTGTCCCAGAGACGGGAACATTGGAGCTGTCACTGCTGTGTTGTCACAGAGAGAGGAACACTGGAGCTCTCCCTGCTCTGGAGTCGCGGAGAGGAGGAAATTGGGCATGTCACTGCCCTGGTGTCACAGGGAATGGAAGAGCTGGGCTGTCACTGCCGTGGAGTCCGAGAAAGGAGGAAATTTGGTGTGTGACTGCACTGCGGTCACAGCGAGTGGAACTTTGGGGCTCTCACTTCTGTGGTGGAAGAGATGAAGAAATAGGTGCTGTCACTGCTGTTGTGGTGTGACGGAGAAGAGGAAATCTGGGCCTGTCATTGCTGTGGTGTCACAGAGAGGAGCACTTTGGAGCTCACACTGCTATGATGTCACAGATAGGGTAACACTGGCTCTGATATTGCTGTGTTGTCACAGAGAGGAGGAAATGAGGCCTCTCCCTGCTCTGGTGTCACAGAGAGGGGGAAATTTGGGCTCTCACTGCTGTTGTATCAGTGAGGGCGTAACACTGGAGCTGTCATTGTTGTGGTGTCCCAGAGAGGATTAAATTGGAGCTCACACTTCTATGGGGTCCTAGACAGTGGAACTCGGGGCCTGACATTGCTGTGGTGTAACAGAGAGGAGGCAATTTGGGGCTGTCATTACTGTGATTTCACAGAGAGGAGAAGAGTCAGGCTGTCACTGCTGTGATTTCAGCGAGAGAGTGAAATGGAGGTAGTTCGAGCTGTGATGTTCCAGACAGGGGAATCCTGGGACTCGGAGTGCACTGCTGTCACCGAGAGCGGAACTTTGGAGCTCTCACTGCTGTGGTGTCACAGAGAGAGAAACAGTGGTGTTGTCGCTGCTGTGGTGTCTCTGAGAGGGAAACACTGGGCCTGTCTTTGCTGTGCTGTCATGGAGAGGAGCACGTTGGAGCTCACACTGCTATGATGTCACAGGTAGGGTAACAGTGGCTCTGACATTGCTGTGGTTTCCCAGAGAAGAGGAAATTTGGGCCCTCACTGCTCTGGTGTCACACAGAGAGGTAAAGTTGGGCTCTAACTGCTATGGTGTCTCCAACAGGGTAATCCTGGGCCTAAAATTGCTGTCGTTTCAAAGAGAGGAGCAAGTTTGGGCTGTGGCTGCACTGCTGTCCCAGAGAGTGGAACTTTGGGGCTCACACTGCTCTGGTGTCCCAGAGACGGGAACATTGGAGCTGTCACTGCTGTGTTGTCACAGAGAGAGGAACACTGGAGCTCTCCCTGCTCTGGAGTCGCGGAGAGGAGGAAATTGGGCATGTCACTGCCCTGGTGTCACAGGGAATGGAAGAGCGGGGCTGTCACTGCCGTGGAGTCCGAGAAAGGAGGAAATTTGGTGTGTGACTGCACTGCGGTCACAGCGAGTGGAACTTTGGGGCTCTCACTTCTGTGGTGGAAGAGATGAAGAAATAGGTGCTGTCACTGCTGTTGTGGTGTGACGGAGAAGAGGAAATTTGGGCCTGTCATTGCTGTGGTGTCACAGAGAGGAGCACTTTGGAGCTCACACTGCTATGATGTCACACATAGGGTAACACTGGCTCTGATATTGCTGTGTTGTCACAGAGAGGAGGAAATTAGGCCTCCCCCTGCTATGGTGTCACAGAGAGGGGGAAATTTGGGCTCTCACTGCTGTTGTATCAGTGAGGGCGTAACACTGGAGCTGTCATTGTTGTGGTGTCCCAGAGAGGATTAAATTGGAGCTCACACTTCTATGGTGTCCTAGACAGTGGAACTCGGGGCCTGACATTGCTGTGGTGTAACAGAGAGGAGGCAATTTGGGGCTGTCATTACTGTGATTTCACAGAGAGGGGAAGAGTCAGGCTGTCACTGCTGTGATTTCAGCGAGAGAGTGAAATGGAGGTAGTTCGAGCTGTGATGTTCCAGACAGGGGAATCCTGGGACTCGGAGTGCACTGCTGTCACCGAGAGCGGAACTTTGGGGCTCTCACTGCTGTGGTGTCACAGAGAGAGAAACAGTGGTGTTGTCGCTGCTGTGGTGTCTCTGAGAGGGAAACACTGGGCCTGTCTTTGCTGTGCTGTCATGGAGAGGAGCACGTTGGAGCTCACACTGCTATGAT
Source organism: Cyanistes caeruleus (assembly GCF_971803275.1). NCBI lineage: Eukaryota > Metazoa > Chordata > Aves > Passeriformes > Paridae > Cyanistes > Cyanistes caeruleus. Next base: position 118,744,206 of record NC_141703.1, read on the forward strand.
GTCACAGGTAGGGTAACAGTGGCTCTGACATTGCTGTGGTTTCCCAGAGAAGAGGAAATTTGGGCCCTCACTGCTCTGGTGTCACACAGAGAGGTAAAGTTGGGCTCTAACTGCTATGGTGTCTCCAACAGGGTAATCCTGGGCCTAAAATTGCTGTCGTTTCAAAGAGAGGAGCAAGTTTGGGCTGTGGCTGCACTGCTGTCCCAGAGAGTGGAACTTTGGGGCTCACACTGCTCTGGTGTCCCAGAGACGGGAACATTGGAGCTGTCACTGCTGTGTTGTCACAGAGAGAGGAACACTGGAGCTCTCCCTGCTCTGGAGTCGCGGAGAGGAGGAAATTGGGCATGTCACTGCCCTGGTGTCACAGGGAATGGAAGAGCTGGGCTGTCACTGCCGTGGAGTCCGAGAAAGGAGGAAATTTGGTGTGTGACTGCACTGCGGTCACAGCGAGTGGAACTTTGGGGCTCTCACTTCTGTGGTGGAAGAGATGAAGAAATAGGTGCTGTCACTGCTGTTGTGGTGTGACGGAGAAGAGGAAATTTGGGCCTGTCATTGCTGTGGTGTCACAGAGAGGAGCACTTTGGGGCTCACACTGCTATGATGTCACACATAGGGTAACACTGGCTCTGATATTGCTGTGTTGTCACAGAGAGGAGGAAATGAGGCCTCTCCCTGCTCTGGTGTCACAGAGAGGGGGAAATTTGGGCTCTCACTGCTGTTGTATCAGTGAGGGCGTAACACTGGAGCTGTCATTGTTGTGGTGTCCCAGAGAGGATTAAATTGGAGCTCACACTTCTATGGGGTCCTAGACAGTGGAACTCTGGGCCTGACATTGCTGTGGTGTAACAGAGAGGAGGCAATTTGGGGTTGTCGTTACTGTGATTTCACAGAGAGGGGAAGAGTCAGGCTGTCACTGCTGTGATTTCAGCGAGAGAGTGAAATGGAGGTAGTTCGAGCTGTGATGTTCCAGACAGGGGAATCCTGGGACTCGGAGTGCACTGCTGTCACCGAGAGCGGAACTTTGGGGCTCTCACTGCTGTGGTGTCACAGAGAGAGAAACAGTGGTGTTGTCGCTGCTGTGGTGTCTCTGAGAGGGAAACACTGGGCCTGTCTTTGCTGTGCTGTCATGGAGAGGAGCACGTTGGAGCTCACACTGCTATGATGTCACAGGTAGGGTAACAGTGGCTCTGACATTGCTGTGGTTTCCCAGAGAAGAGGAAATTTGGGCCCTCACTGCTCTGGTGTCACACAGAGAGGTAAAGTTGGGCTCTAACTGCTATGGTGTCTCCAACAGGGTAATCCTGGGCCTAAAATTGCTGTCGTTTCAAAGAGAGGAGCAAGTTTGGGCTGTGGCTGCACTGCTGTCCCAGAGAGTGGAACTTTGGGGCTCACACTGCTCTGGTGTCCCAGAGACGGGAACATTGGAGCTGTCACTGCTGTGTTGTCACAGAGAGAGGAACACTGGAGCTATCCCTGCTCTGGAGTCGCGGAGAGGAGGAAATTGGGCATGTCACTGCCCTGGTGTCACAGGGAATGGAAGAGCTGGGCTGTCACTGCCGTGGAGTCCGAGAAAAGAGGAAATTTGGTGTGTGACTGCACTGCGGTCACAGCGAGTGGAACTTTGGGGCTCTCACTTCTGTGGTGGAAGAGATGAAGAAATAGGTGCTGTCACTGCTGTTGTGGTGTGACGGAGAAGAGGAAATTTGGGCCTGTCATTGCTGTGGTGTCACAGAGAGGAGCACTTTGGAGCTCACACTGCTATGATGTCACAGATAGGGTAACACTGGCTCTGATATTGCTGTGTTGTCACAGAGAGGAGGAAATTAGGCCTCCCCCTGCTATGGTGTCACAGAGAGGGGGAAATTTGGGCTCTCACTGCTGTTGTATCAGTGAGGGCGTAACACTGGAGCTGTCATTGTTGTGGTGTCCCAGAGAGGATTAAATTGGAGCTCACACTTCTATGGTGTCCTAGACAGTGGAACTCGGGGCCTGACATTGCTGTGGTGTAACAGAGAGGAGGCAATTTGGGGCTGTCATTACTGTGATTTCACAGAGAGGGGAAGAGTCAGGCTGTCACTGCTGTGATTTCAGCGAGAGAGTGAAATGGAGGTAGTTCGAGCTGTGATGTTCCAGACAGGGGAATCCTGGGACTCGGAGTGCACTGCTGTCACCGAGAGCGGAACTTTGGGGCTCTCACTGCTGTGGTGTCACAGAGAGAGAAACAGTGGTGTTGTCGCTGCTGTGGTGTCTCTGAGAGGGAAACACTGGGCCTGTCTTTGCTGTGCTGTCATGGAGAGGAGCACGTTGGAGCTCACACTGCTATGATGTCACAGGTAGGGTAACAGTGGCTCTGACATTGCTGTGGTTTCCCAGAGAAGAGGAAATTTGGGCCCTCACTGCTCTGGTGTCACACAGAGAGGTAAAGTTGGGCTCTAACTGCTATGGTGTCTCCAACAGGGTAATCCTGGGCCTAAAATTGCTGTCGTTTCAAAGAGAGGAGCAAGTTTGGGCTGTGGCTGCACTGCTGTCCCAGAGAGTGGAACTTTGGGGCTCACACTGCTCTGGTGTCCCAGAGACGGGAACATTGGAGCTGTCACTGCTGTGTTGTCACAGAGAGAGGAACACTGGAGCTCTCCCTGCTCTGGAGTCGCGGAGAGGAGGAAATTGGGCATGTCACTGCCCTGGTGTCACAGGGAATGGAAGAGCTGGGCTGTCACTGCCGTGGAGTCCGAGAAAGGAGGAAATTTGGTGTGTGACTGCACTGCGGTCACAGCGAGTGGAACTTTGGGGCTCTCACTTCTGTGGTGGAAGAGATGAAGAAATAGGTGCTGTCACTGCTGTTGTGGTGTGACGGAGAAGAGGAAATTTGGGCCTGTCATTGCTGTGGTGTCACAGAGAGGAGCACTTTGGAGCTCACACTGCTATGATGTCACACATAGGGTAACACTGGCTCTGATATTGCTGTGTTGTCACAGAGAGGAGGAAATTAGGCCTCTCCCTGCTCTGGTGTCACTGAGAGGGGGAAATTTGGGCTCTCACTGCTGTTGTATCAGTGAGGGCGTAACACTGGAGCTGTCATTGTTGTGGTGTCCCAGAGAGGATTAAATTGGAGCTCACACTTCTATGGGGTCCTAGACAGTGGAACTCTGGGCCTGACATTGCTGTGGTGTAACAGAGAGGAGGCAATTTGGGGCTGTCATTACTGTGATTTCACAGAGAGGAGAAGAGTCAGGCTGTCACTGCTGTGATTTCAGCGAGAGAGTGAAATGGAGGTAGTTCGAGCTGTGATGTTCCAGACAGGGGAATCCTGGGACTCGGAGTGCACTGCTGTCACCGAGAGCGGAACTTTGGGGCTCTCACTGCTGTGGTGTCACAGAGAGAGAAACAGTGGTGTTGTCGCTGCTGTGGTGTCTCTGAGAGGGAAACACTGGGCCTGTCTTTGCTGTGCTGTCATGGAGAGGAGCACGTTGGAGCTCACACTGCTATGATGTCACAGGTAGGGTAACAGTGGCTCTGACATTGCTGTGGTTTCCCAGAGAAGAGGAAATTTGGGCCCTCACTGCTCTGGTGTCACACAGAGAGGTAAAGTTGGGCTCTAACTGCTATGGTGTCTCCAACAGGGTAATCGTGGGCCTAAAATTGCTGTCGTTTCAAAGAGAGGAGCACGTTTGGGCTGTGGCTGCACTGCTGTCCCAGAGAGTGGAACTTTGGGGCTCACACTGCTCTGGTGTCCCAGAGACGGGAACATTGGAGCTGTCACTGCTGTGTTGTCACAGAGAGAGGAACACTGGAGCTCTCCCTGCTCTGGAGTCGCGGAGAGGAGGAAATTGGGCATGTCACTGCCCTGGTGTCACAGGGAATGGAAGAGCGGGGCTGTCACTGCTGTGGAGTCCGAGAAAGGAGGAAATTTGGTGTGTGACTGCACTGCGGTCACAGCGAGTGGAACTTTGGGGCTCTCACTTCTGTGGTGGAAGAGATGAAGAAATAGGTGCTGTCGCTGCTGTTGTGGTGTGACGGAGAAGAGGAAATTTGGGCCTGTCATTGCTGTGGTGTCACAGAGAGGAGCACTTTGGAGCTCACACTGCTATGATGTCACACATAGGGTAACACTGGCTCTGATATTGCTGTGTTGTCACAGAGAGGAGGAAATGAGGCCTCTCCCTGCTCTGGTGTCACAGAGAGGGGGAAATTTGGGCTCTCACTGCTGTTGTATCAGTGAGGGCGTAACACTGGAGCTGTCATTGTTGTGGTGTCCCAGAGAGGATTAAATTGGAGCTCACACTTCTATGGGGTCCTAGACAGTGGAACTCGGGGCCTGACATTGCTGTGGTGTAACAGAGAGGAGGCAATTTGGGGCTGTCATTACTGTGATTTCACAGAGAGGGGAAGAGTCAGGCTGTCACTGCTGTGATTTCAGCGAGAGAGTGAAATGGAGGTAGTTCGAGCTGTGATGTTCCAGACAGGGGAATCCTGGGACTCGGAGTGCACTGCTGTCACCGAGAGCGGAACTTTGGGGCTCTCACTGCTGTGGTGTCACAGAGAGAGAAACAGTGGTGTTGTCGCTGCTGTGGTGTCTCTGAGAGGGAAACACTGGGCCTGTCTTTGCTGTGCTGTCATGGAGAGGAGCACGTTGGAGCTCACACTGCTATGATGTCACAGGTAGGGTAACAGTGGCTCTGACATTGCTGTGGTTTCCCAGAGAAGAGGAAATTTGGGCCCTCACTGCTCTGGTGTCACACAGAGAGGAAAAGTTGGGCTCTAACTGCTATGGTGTCAACAACAGGGTAATCCTGGGCCTAAAATTGCTGTCGTTTCAAAGAGAGGAGCAAGTTTGGGCTGTGGCTGCACTGCTGTCCCAGAGAGTGGAACTTTGGGGCTCACACTGCTCTGGTGTCCCAGAGACGGGAACATTGGAGCTGTCACTGCTGTGTTGTCACAGAGAGAGGAACACTGGAGCTCTCCCTGCTCTGGAGTCGCGGAGAGGACGAAATTGGGCATGTCACTGCCCTGGTGTCACAGGGAATGGAAGAGCTGGGCTGTCACTGCCGTGGAGTCCGAGAAAGGAGGAAATTTGGTGTGTGACTGCACTGCGGTCACAGCGAGTGGAACTTTGGGGCTCTCACTTCTGTGGTGGAAGAGATGAAGAAATAGGTGCTGTCACTGCTGTTGTGGTGTGACGGAGAAGAGGAAATTTGGGCCTGTCATTGCTGTGGTGTCACAGAGAGGAGCACTTTGGGGCTCACACTGCTATGATGTCACACATAGGGTAACACTGGCTCTGATATTGCTGTGTTGTCACAGAGAGGAGGAAATGAGGCCTCTCCCTGCTCTGGTGTCACAGAGAGGGGGAAATTTGGGCTCTCACTGCTGTTGTATCAGTGAGGGCGTAACACTGGAGCTGTCATTGTTGTGGTGTCCCAGAGAGGATTAAATTGGAGCTCACACTTCTATGGGGTCCTAGACAGTGGAACTCTGGGCCTGACATTGCTGTGGTGTAACAGAGAGGAGGCAATTTGGGGTTGTCGTTACTGTGATTTCACAGAGAGGGGAAGAGTCAGGCTGTCACTGCTGTGATTTCAGCGAGAGAGTGAAATGGAGGTAGTTCGAGCTGTGATGTTCCAGACAGGGGAATCCTGGGACTCGGAGTGCACTGCTGTCACCGAGAGCGGAACTTTGGGGCTCTCACTGCTGTGGTGTCACAGAGAGAGAAACAGTGGTGTTGTCGCTGCTGTGGTGTCTCTGAGAGGGAAACACTGGGCCTGTCTTTGCTGTGCTGTCATGGAGAGGAGCACGTTGGAGCTCACACTGCTATGATGTCACAGGTAGGGTAACAGTGGCTCTGACATTGCTGTGGTTTCCCAGAGAAGAGGAAATTTGGGCCCTCACTGCTCTGGTGTCACACAGAGAGGTAAAGTTGGGCTCTAACTGCTATGGTGTCTCCAACAGGGTAATCCTGGGCCTAAAATTGCTGTCGTTTCAAAGAGAGGAGCAAGTTTGGGCTGTGGCTGCACTGCTGTCCCAGAGAGTGGAACTTTGGGGCTCACACTGCTCTGGTGTCCCAGAGACGGGAACATTGGAGCTGTCACTGCTGTGTTGTCACAGAGAGAGGAACACTGGAGCTATCCCTGCTCTGGAGTCGCGGAGAGGAGGAAATTGGGCATGTCACTGCCCTGGTGTCACAGGGAATGGAAGAGCTGGGCTGTCACTGCCGTGGAGTCCGAGAAAAGAGGAAATTTGGTGTGTGACTGCACTGCGGTCACAGCGAGTGGAACTTTGGGGCTCTCACTTCTGTGGTGGAAGAGATGAAGAAATAGGTGCTGTCACTGCTGTTGTGGTGTGACGGAGAAGAGGAAATTTGGGCCTGTCATTGCTGTGGTGTCACAGAGAGGAGCACTTTGGAGCTCACACTGCTATGATGTCACAGATAGGGTAACACTGGCTCTGATATTGCTGTGTTGTCACAGAGAGGAGGAAATTAGGCCTCCCCCTGCTATGGTGTCACAGAGAGGGGGAAATTTGGGCTCTCACTGCTGTTGTATCAGTGAGGGCGTAACACTGGAGCTGTCATTGTTGTGGTGTCCCAGAGAGGATTAAATTGGAGCTCACACTTCTATGGTGTCCTAGACAGTGGAACTCGGGGCCTGACATTGCTGTGGTGTAACAGAGAGGAGGCAATTTGGGGCTGTCATTACTGTGATTTCACAGAGAGGGGAAGAGTCAGGCTGTCACTGCTGTGATTTCAGCGAGAGAGTGAAATGGAGGTAGTTCGAGCTGTGATGTTCCAGACAGGGGAATCCTGGGACTCGGAGTGCACTGCTGTCACCGAGAGCGGAACTTTGGGGCTCTCACTGCTGTGGTGTCACAGAGAGAGAAACAGTGGTGTTGTCGCTGCTGTGGTGTCTCTGAGAGGGAAACACTGGGCCTGTCTTTGCTGTGCTGTCATGGAGAGGAGCACGTTGGAGCTCACACTGCTATGATGTCACAGGTAGGGTAACAGTGGCTCTGACATTGCTGTGGTTTCCCAGAGAAGAGGAAATTTGGGCCCTCACTGCTCTGGTGTCACACAGAGAGGTAAAGTTGGGCTCTAACTGCTATGGTGTCTCCAACAGGGTAATCGTGGGCCTAAAATTGCTGTCGTTTCAAAGAGAGGAGCAAGTTTGGGCTGTGGCTGCACTGCTGTCCCAGAGAGTGGAACTTTGGGGCTCACACTGCTCTGGTGTCCCAGAGACGGGAACATTGGAGCTGTCACTGCTGTGTTGTCACAGAGAGAGGAACACTGGAGCTCTCCCTGCTCTGGAGTCGCGGAGAGGAGGAAATTGGGCATGTCACTGCCCTGGTGTCACAGGGAATGGAAGAGCTGGGCTGTCACTGCCGTGGAGTCCGAGAAAGGAGGAAATTTGGTGTGTGACTGCACTGCGGTCACAGCGAGTGGAACTTTGGGGCTCTCACTTCTGTGGTGGAAGAGATGAAGAAATAGGTGCTGTCACTGCTGTTGTGGTGTGACGGAGAAGAGGAAATTTGGGCCTGTCATTGCTGTGGTGTCACAGAGAGGAGCACTTTGGAGCTCACACTGCTATGATGTCACACATAGGGTAACACTGGCTCTGATATTGCTGTGTTGTCACAGAGAGGAGGAAATTAGGCCTCTCCCTGCTCTGGTGTCACTGAGAGGGGGAAATTTGGGCTCTCACTGCTGTTGTATCAGTGAGGGCGTAACACTGGAGCTGTCATTGTTGTGGTGTCCCAGAGAGGATTAAATTGGAGCTCACACTTCTATGGGGTCCTAGACAGTGGAACTCTGGGCCTGACATTGCTGTGGTGTAACAGAGAGGAGGCAATTTGGGGCTGTCATTACTGTGATTTCACAGAGAGGAGAAGAGTCAGGCTGTCACTGCTGTGATTTCAGCGAGAGAGTGAAATGGAGGTAGTTCGAGCTGTGATGTTCCAGACAGGGGAATCCTGGGACTCGGAGTGCACTGCTGTCACCGAGAGCGGAACTTTGGGGCTCTCACTGCTGTGGTGTCACAGAGAGAGAAACAGTGGTGTTGTCGCTGCTGTGGTGTCTCTGAGAGGGAAACACTGGGCCTGTCTTTGCTGTGCTGTCATGGAGAGGAGCACGTTGGAGCTCACACTGCTATGATGTCACAGGTAGGGTAACAGTGGCTCTGACATTGCTGTGGTTTCCCAGAGAAGAGGAAATTTGGGCCCTCACTGCTCTGGTGTCACACAGAGAGGTAAAGTTGGGCTCTAACTGCTATGGTGTCTCCAACAGGGTAATCCTGGGCCTAAAATTGCTGTCGTTTCAAAGAGAGGAGCACGTTTGGGCTGTGGCTGCACTGCTGTCCCAGAGAGTGGAACTTTGGGGCTCACACTGCTCTGGTGTCCCAGAGACGGGAACATTGGAGCTGTCACTGCTGTGTTGTCACAGAGAGAGGAACACTGGAGCTCTCCCTGCTCTGGAGTCGCGGAGAGGAGGAAATTGGGCATGTCACTGCCCTGGTGTCACAGGGAATGGAAGAGCGGGGCTGTCACTGCTGTGGAGTCCGAGAAAGGAGGAAATTTGGTGTGTGACTGCACTGCGGTCACAGCGAGTGGAACTTTGGGGCTCTCACTTCTGTGGTGGAAGAGATGAAGAAATAGGTGCTGTCGCTGCTGTTGTGGTGTGACGGAGAAGAGGAAATTTGGGCCTGTCATTGCTGTGGTGTCACAGAGAGGAGCACTTTGGAGCTCACACTGCTATGATGTCACACATAGGGTAACACTGGCTCTGATATTGCTGTGTTGTCACAGAGAGGAGGAAATGAGGCCTCTCCCTGCTCTGGTGTCACAGAGAGGGGGAAATTTGGGCTCTCACTGCTGTTGTATCAGTGAGGGCGTAACACTGGAGCTGTCATTGTTGTGGTGTCCCAGAGAGGATTAAATTGGAGCTCACACTTCTATGGGGTCCTAGACAGTGGAACTCGGGGCCTGACATTGCTGTGGTGTAACAGAGAGGAGGCAATTTGGGGCTGTCATTACTGTGATTTCACAGAGAGGGGAAGAGTCAGGCTGTCACTGCTGTGATTTCAGCGAGAGAGTGAAATGGAGGTAGTTCGAGCTGTGATGTTCCAGACAGGGGAATCCTGGGACTCGGAGTGCACTGCTGTCACCGAGAGCGGAACTTTGGGGCTCTCACTGCTGTGGTGTCACAGAGAGAGAAACAGTGGTGTTGTCGCTGCTGTGGTGTCTCTGAGAGGGAAACACTGGGCCTGTCTTTGCTGTGCTGTCATGGAGAGGAGCACGTTGGAGCTCACACTGCTATGATGTCACAGGTAGGGTAACAGTGGCTCTGACATTGCTGTGGTTTCCCAGAGAAGAGGAAATTTGGGCCCTCACTGCTCTGGTGTCACACAGAGAGGAAAAGTTGGGCTCTAACTGCTATGGTGTCAACAACAGGGTAATCCTGGGCCTAAAATTGCTGTCGTTTCAAAGAGAGGAGCAAGTTTGGGCTGTGGCTGCACTGCTGTCCCAGAGAGTGGAACTTTGGGGCTCACACTGCTCTGGTGTCCCAGAGACGGGAACATTGGAGCTGTCACTGCTGTGTTGTCACAGAGAGAGGAACACTGGAGCTCTCCCTGCTCTGGAGTCGCGGAGAGGAGGAAATTGGGCATGTCACTGCCCTGGTGTCACAGGGAATGGAAGAGCGGGGCTGTCACTGCCGTGGAGTCCGAGAAAGGAGGAAATTTGGTGTGTGACTGCACTGCGGTCACAGCGAGTGGAACTTTGGGGCTCTCACTTCTGTGGTGGAAGAGATGAAGAAATAGGTGCTGTCGCTGCTGTTGTGGTGTGACGGAGAAGAGGAAATTTGGGCCTGTCATTGCTGTGGTGTCACAGAGAGGAGCACTTTGGAGCTCACACTGCTATGATGTCACAGATAGGGTAACACTGGCTCTGATATTGCTGTGTTGTCACAGAGAGGAGGAAATGAGGCCTCTCCCTGCTCTGGTGTCACAGAGAGGGGGAAATTTGGGCTCTCACTGCTGTTGTATCAGTGAGGGCGTAACACTGGAGCTGTCATTGTTGTGGTGTCCCAGAGAGGATTAAATTGGAGCTCACACTTCTATGGGGTCCTAGACAGTGGAACTCGGGGCCTGACATTGCTGTGGTGTAACAGAGAGGAGGCAATTTGGGGCTGTCATTACTGTGATTTCACAGAGAGGGGAAGAGTCAGGCTGTCACTGCTGTGATTTCAGCGAGAGAGTGAAATGGAGGTAGTTCGAGCTGTGATGTTCCAGACAGGGGAATCCTGGGACTCGGAGTGCACTGCTGTCACCGAGAGCGGAACTTTGGGGCTCTCACTGCTGTGGTGTCACAGAGAGAGAAACAGTGGTGTTGTCGCTGCTGTGGTGTCTCTGAGAGGGAAACACTGGGCCTGTCTTTGCTGTGCTGTCATGGAGAGGAGCACGTTGGAGCTCACACTGCTATGATGTCACAGGTAGGGTAACAGTGGCTCTGACATTGCTGTGGTTTCCCAGAGAAGAGGAAATTTAGGCCCTCACTGCTCTGGTGTCACACAGAGAGGTAAAGTTGGGCTCTAACTGCTATGGTGTCTCCAACAGGGTAATCCTGGGCCTAAAATTGCTGTCGTTTCAAAGAGAGGAGCAAGTTTGGGCTGTGGCTGCACTGCTGTCCCAGAGAGTGGAACTTTGGGGCTCACACTGCTCTGGTGTCCCAGAGACGGGAACATTGGAGCTGTCACTGCTGTGTTGTCACAGAGAGAGGAACACTGGAGCTCTCCCTGCTCTGGAGTCGCGGAGACGAGGAAATTGGGCATGTCACTGCCCTGGTGTCACAGGGAATGGAAGAGCGGGGCTGTCACTGCCGTGGAGTCCGAGAAAGGAGGAAATTTGGTGTGTGACTGCACTGCGGTCACAGCGAGTGGAACTTTGGGGCTCTCACTTCTGTGGTGGAAGAGATGAAGAAATAGGTGCTGTCACTGCTGTTGTGGTGTGACGGAGAAGAGGAAATTTGGGCCTGTCATTGCTGTGGTGTCACAGAGAGGAGCACGTTGGAGCTCACACTGCTATGATGTCACACATAGGGTAACACTGGCTCTGATATTGCTGTGTTGTCACAGAGAGGAGGAAATGAGGCCTCTCCCTGCTCTGGTGTCACAGAGAGGGGGAAATTTGGGCTCTCACTGCTGTTGTATCAGTGAGGGCGTAACACTGGAGCTGTCATTGTTGTGGTGTCCCAGAGAAGATTAAATTGGAGCTCACACTTCTATGGTGTCCTAGACAGTGGAACTCGGGGCCTGACATTGCTGTGGTGTAACAGAGAGGAGGCAATTTGGGGCTGTCATTACTGTGATTTCACAGAGAGGGGAAGAGTCAGGCTGTCACTGCTGTGATTTCAGCGGGAGAGTGAAATGGAGGTAGTTCGAGCTGTGATGTTCCAGACAGGGGAATCCTGGGACTCGGAGTGCACTGCTGTCACCGAGAGCGGAACTTTGGGGCTCTCACTGCTGTGGTGTCACAGAGAGAGAAACAGTGGCGTTGTCGCTGCTGTGGTGTCTCTGAGAGGGAAACACTGGGCCTGTCTTTGCTGTGCTGTCATGGAGAGGAGCACGTTGGAGCTCACACTGCTATGATGTCACAGGTAGGGTAACAGTGGCTGTGACATTGCTGTGGTTTCCCAGAGAAGAGGAAATTTGGGCCCTCACTGCTCTGGTGTCACACAGAGAGGTAAAGTTGGGCTCTAACTGCTATGGTGTCTCCAACAGGGTAATCGTGGGCCTAAAATTGCTGTCGTTTCAAAGAGAGGAGCAAGTTTGGGCTGTGGCTGCACTGCTGTCCCAGAGAGTGGAACTTTGGGGCTCACACTGCTCTGGTGTCCCAGAGACGGGAACATTGGAGCTGTCACTGCTGTGTTGTCACAGAGAGAGGAACACTGGAGCTCTCCCTGCTCTGGAGTCGCGGAGAGGAGGAAATTGGGCATGTCACTGCCCTGGTGTCACAGGGAATGGAAGAGCGGGGCTGTCACTGCCGTGGAGTCCGAGAAAGGAGGAAATTTGGTGTGTGACTGCACTGCGGTCACAGCGAGTGGAACTTTGGGGCTCTCACTTCTGTGGTGGAAGAGATGAAGAAATAGGTGCTGTCACTGCTGTTGTGGTGTGACGGAGAAGAGGAAATTTGGGCCTGTCATTGCTGTGGTGTCACAGAGAGGAGCACTTTGGAGCTCACACTGCTATGATGTCACAGATAGGGTAACACTGGCTCTGATATTGCTGTGTTGTCACAGAGAGGAGGAAATGAGGCCTCTCCCTGCTCTGGTGTCACAGAGAGGGGGAAATTTGGGCTCTCACTGCTGTTGTATCAGTGAGGGCGTAACACTGGAGCTGTCATTGTTGTGGTGTCCCAGAGAGGATTAAATTGGAGCTCACACTTCTATGGGGTCCTAGACAGTGGAACTCTGGGCCTGACATTGCTGTGGTGTAACAGAGAGGAGGCAATTTGGGGCTGTCATTACTGTGATTTCACAGAGAGGGGAAGAGTCAGGCTGTCACTGCTGTGATTTCAGCGAGAGAGTGAAATGGAGGTAGTTCGAGCTGTGATGTTCCAGACAGGGGAATCCTGGGACTCGGAGTGCACTGCTGTCACCGAGAGCGGAACTTTGGGGCTCTCACTGCTGTGGTGTCACAGAGAGAGAAACAGTGGCGTTGTCGCTGCTGTGGTGTCTCTGAGAGGGAAACACTGGGCCTGTCTTTGCTGTGCTGTCATGGAGAGGAGCACGTTGGAGCTCACACTGCTATGATGTCACAGGTAGGGTAACAGTGGCTGTGACATTGCTGTGGTTTCCCAGAGAAGAGGAAATTTGGGCCCTCACTGCTCTGGTGTCACACAGAGAGGTAAAGTTGGGCTCTAACTGCTATGGTGTCTCCAACAGGGTAATCGTGGGCCTAAAATTGCTGTCGTTTCAAAGAGAGGAGCAAGTTTGGGCTGTGGCTGCACTGCTGTCCCAGAGAGTGGAACTTTGGGGCTCACACTGCTCTGGTGTCCCAGAGACGGGAACATTGGAGCTGTCACTGCTGTGTTGTCACAGAGAGAGGAACACTGGAGCTCTCCCTGCTCTGGAGTCGCGGAGAGGAGGAAATTGGGCATGTCACTGCCCTGGTGTCACAGGGAATGGAAGAGCGGGGCTGTCACTGCCGTGGAGTCCGAGAAAGGAGGAAATTTGGTGTGTGACTGCACTGCGGTCACAGCGAGTGGAACTTTGGGGCTCTCACTTCTGTGGTGGAAGAGATGAAGAAATAGGTGCTGTCACTGCTGTTGTGGTGTGACGGAGAAGAGGAAATTTGGGCCTGTCATTGCTGTGGTGTCACAGAGAGGAGCACGTTGGAGCTCACACTGCTATGATGTCACACATAGGGTAACACTGGCTCTGATATTGCTGTGTTGTCACAGAGAGGAGGAAATGAGGCCTCTCCCTGCTCTGGTGTCACAGAGAGGGGGAAATTTGGGCTCTCACTGCTGTTGTATCAGTGAGGGCGTAACACTGGAGCTGTCATTGTTGTGGTGTCCCAGAGAAGATTAAATTGGAGCTCACACTTCTATGGTGTCCTAGACAGTGGAACTCGGGGCCTGACATTGCTGTGGTGTAACAGAGAGGAGGCAATTTGGGGCTGTCATTACTGTGATTTCACAGAGAGGGGAAGAGTCAGGCTGTCACTGCTGTGATTTCAGCGGGAGAGTGAAATGGAGGTAGTTCGAGCTGTGATGTTCCAGACAGGGGAATCCTGGGACTCGGAGTGCACTGCTGTCACCGAGAGCGGAACTTTGGGGCTCTCACTGCTGTGGTGTCACAGAGAGAGAAACAGTGGCGTTGTCGCTGCTGTGGTGTCTCTGAGAGGGAAACACTGGGCCTGTCTTTGCTGTGCTGTCATGGAGAGGAGCACGTTGGAGCTCACACTGCTATGATGTCACAGGTAGGGTAACAGTGGCTGTGACATTGCTGTGGTTTCCCAGAGAAGAGGAAATTTGGGCCCTCACTGCTCTGGTGTCACACAGAGAGGTAAAGTTGGGCTCTAACTGCTATGGTGTCTCCAACAGGGTAATACTGGGCCTAAAATTGCTGTCGTTTCAAAGAGAGGGGCAAGTTTGGGCTGTGGCTGCACTGCTGTCCCAGAGAGTGGAACTTTGGGGCTCACACTGCTCTGGTGTCCCAGAGACGGGAACATTGGAGCTGTCACTGCTGTGTTGTCACAGAGAGAGGAACACTGGAGCTCTCCCTGCTCTGGAGTCGCGGAGAGGAGGAAATTGGGCATGTCACTGCCCTGGTGTCACAGGGAATGGAAGAGCGGGGCTGTCACTGCCGTGGAGTCCGAGAAAGGAGGAAATTTGGTGTGTGACTGCACTGCGGTCACAGCGAGTGGAACTTTGGGGCTCTCACTTCTGTGGTGGAAGAGATGAAGAAATAGGTGCTGTCACTGCTGTTGTGGTGTGACGGAGAAGAGGAAATTTGGGCCTGTCATTGCTGTGGTGTCACAGAGAGGAGCACTTTGGAGCTCACACTGCTATGATGTCACAGATAGGGTAACACTGGCTCTGATATTGCTGTGTTGTCACAGAGAGGAGGAAATGAGGCCTCTCCCTGCTCTGGTGTCACAGAGAGGGGGAAATTTGGGCTCTCACTGCTGTTGTATCAGTGAGGGCGTAACACTGGAGCTGTCATTGTTGTGGTGTCCCAGAGAGGATTAAATTGGAGCTCACACTTCTATGGGGTCCTAGACAGTGGAACTCTGGGCCTGACATTGCTGTGGTGTAACAGAGAGGAGGCAATTTGGGGCTGTCATTACTGTGATTTCACAGAGAGGGGAAGAGTCAGGCTGTCACTGCTGTGATTTCAGCGAGAGAGTGAAATGGAGGTAGTTCGAGCTGTGATGTTCCAGACAGGGGAATCCTGGGACTCGGAGTGCACTGCTGTCACCGAGAGCGGAACTTTGGGGCTCTCACTGCTGTGGTGTCACAGAGAGAGAAACAGTGGCGTTGTCGCTGCTGTGGTGTCTCTGAGAGGGAAACACTGGGCCTGTCTTTGCTGTGCTGTCATGGAGAGGAGCACGTTGGAGCTCACACTGCTATGATGTCACAGGTAGGGTAACAGTGGCTGTGACATTGCTGTGGTTTCCCAGAGAAGAGGAAATTTGGGCCCTCACTGCTCTGGTGTCACACAGAGAGGTAAAGTTGGGCTCTAACTGCTATGGTGTCTCCAACAGGGTAATCCTGGGCCTAAAATTGCTGTCGTTTCAAAGAGAGGAGCAAGTTTGGGCTGTGGCTGCACTGCTGTCCCAGAGAGTGGAACTTTGGGGCTCACACTGCTCTGGTGTCCCAGAGACGGGAACATTGGAGCTGTCA
Organism: Cyanistes caeruleus; assembly: GCF_971803275.1. Lineage (NCBI taxonomy): Eukaryota > Metazoa > Chordata > Aves > Passeriformes > Paridae > Cyanistes > Cyanistes caeruleus. Next base: position 118,759,595 of record NC_141703.1, read on the forward strand.
CTGCTGTGTTGTCACAGAGAGAGGAACACTGGAGCTCTCCCTGCTCTGGAGTCGCGGAGAGGAGGAAATTGGGCATGTCACTGCCCTGGTGTCACAGGGAATGGAAGAGCGGGGCTGTCACTGCCGTGGAGTCCGAGAAAGGAGGAAATTTGGTGTGTGACTGCACTGCGGTCACAGCGAGTGGAACTTTGGGGCTCTCACTTCTGTGGTGGAAGAGATGAAGAAATAGGTGCTGTCACTGCTGTTGTGGTGTGACGGAGAAGAGGAAATTTGGGCCTGTCATTGCTGTGGTGTCACAGAGAGGAGCACTTTGGAGCTCACACTGCTATGATGTCACAGATAGGGTAACACTGGCTCTGATATTGCTGTGTTGTCACAGAGAGGAGGAAATGAGGCCTCTCCCTGCTCTGGTGTCACAGAGAGGGGGAAATTTGGGCTCTCACTGCTGTTGTATCAGTGAGGGCGTAACACTGGAGCTGTCATTGTTGTGGTGTCCCAGAGAGGATTAAATTGGAGCTCACACTTCTATGGTGTCCTAGACAGTGGAACTCTGGGCCTGACATTGCTGTGGTGTAACAGAGAGGAGGCAATTTGGGGTTGTCGTTACTGTGATTTCACAGAGAGGGGAAGAGTCAGGCTGTCACTGCTGTGATTTCAGCGAGAGAGTGAAATGGAGGTAGTTCGAGCTGTGATGTTCCAGACAGGGGAATCCTGGGACTCGGAGTGCACTGCTGTCACCGAGAGCGGAACTTTGGGGCTCTCACTGCTGTGGTGTCACAGAGAGAGAAACAGTGGTGTTGTCGCTGCTGTGGTGTCTCTGAGAGGGAAACACTGGGCCTGTCTTTGCTGTGCTGTCATGGAGAGGAGCACGTTGGAGCTCACACTGCTATGATGTCACAGGTAGGGTAACAGTGGCTGTGACATTGCTGTGGTTTCCCAGAGAAGAGGAAATTTGGGCCCTCACTGCTCTGGTGTCACACAGAGAGGAAAAGTTGGGCTCTAACTGCTATGGTGTCAACAACAGGGTAATCCTGGGCCTAAAATTGCTGTCGTTTCAAAGAGAGGAGCAAGTTTGGGCTGTGGCTGCACTGCTGTCCCAGAGAGTGGAACTTTGGGGCTCACACTGCTCTGGTGTCCCAGAGACGGGAACATTGGAGCTGTCACTGCTGTGTTGTCACAGAGAGAGGAACACTGGAGCTCTCCCTGCTCTGGAGTCGCGGAGAGGAGGAAATTGGGCATGTCACTGCCCTGGTGTCACAGGGAATGGAAGAGCGGGGCTGTCACTGCCGTGGAGTCCGAGAAAGGAGGAAATTTGGTGTGTGACTGCACTGCGGTCACAGCGAGTGGAACTTTGGGGCTCTCACTTCTGTGGTGGAAGAGATGAAGAAATAGGTGCTGTCACTGCTGTTGTGGTGTGACGGAGAAGAGGAAATTTGGGCCTGTCATTGCTGTGGTGTCACAGAGAGGAGCACTTTGGAGCTCACACTGCTATGATGTCACAGATAGGGTAACACTGGCTCTGATATTGCTGTGTTGTCACAGAGAGGAGGAAATGAGGCCTCTCCCTGCTCTGGTGTCACAGAGAGGGGGAAATTTGGGCTCTCACTGCTGTTGTATCAGTGAGGGCGTAACACTGGAGCTGTCATTGTTGTGGTGTCCCAGAGAGGATTAAATTGGAGCTCACACTTCTATGGTGTCCTAGACAGTGGAACTCTGGGCCTGACATTGCTGTGGTGTAACAGAGAGGAGGCAATTTGGGGCTGTCATTACTGTGATTTCACAGAGAGGGGAAGAGTCAGGCTGTCACTGCTGTGATTTCAGCGAGAGAGTGAAATGGAGGTAGTTCGAGCTGTGATGTTCCAGACAGGGGAATCCTGGGACTCGGAGTGCACTGCTGTCACCGAGAGCGGAACTTTGGGGCTCTCACTGCTGTGGTGTCACAGAGAGAGAAACAGTGGTGTTGTCGCTGCTGTGGTGTCTCTGAGAGGGAAACACTGGGCCTGTCTTTGCTGTGCTGTCATGGAGAGGAGCACGTTGGAGCTCACACTGCTATGATGTCACAGGTAGGGTAACAGTGGCTCTGACATTGCTGTGGTTTCCCAGAGAAGAGGAAATTTGGGCCCTCACTGCTCTGGTGTCACACAGAGAGGAAAAGTTGGGCTCTAACTGCTATGGTGTCAACAACAGGGTAATCCTGAGCCTAAAATTGCTGTCGTTTCAAAGAGAGGAGCAAGTTTGGGCTGTGGCTGCACTGCTGTCCCAGAGAGTGGAACTTTGGGGCTCACACTGCTCTGGTGTCCCAGAGACGGGAACATTGGAGCTGTCACTGCTGTGTTGTCACAGAGAGAGGAACACTGGAGCTCTCCCTGCTCTGGAGTCGCGGAGAGGAGGAAATTGGGCATGTCACTGCCCTGGTGTCACAGGGAATGGAAGAGCGGGGCTGTCACTGCCGTGGAGTCCGAGAAAGGAGGAAATTTGGTGTGTGACTGCACTGCGGTCACAGCGAGTGGAACTTTGGGGCTCTCACTTCTGTGGTGGAAGAGATGAAGAAATAGGTGCTGTCACTGCTGTTGTGGTGTGACGGAGAAGAGGAAATTTGGGCCTGTCATTGCTGTGGTGTCACAGAGAGGAGCACTTTGGAGCTCACACTGCTATGATGTCACAGATAGGGTAACACTGGCTCTGATATTGCTGTGTTGTCACAGAGAGGAGGAAATGAGGCCTCTCCCTGCTCTGGTGTCACAGAGAGGGGGAAATTTGGGCTCTCACTGCTGTTGTATCAGTGAGGGCGTAACACTGGAGCTGTCATTGTTGTGGTGTCCCAGAGAGGATTAAATTGGAGCTCACACTTCTATGGTGTCCTAGACAGTGGAACTCTGGGCCTGACATTGCTGTGGTGTAACAGAGAGGAGGCAATTTGGGGCTGTCATTACTGTGATTTCACAGAGAGGGGAAGAGTCAGGCTGTCACTGCTGTGATTTCAGCGAGAGAGTGAAATGGAGGTAGTTCGAGCTGTGATGTTCCAGACAGGGGAATCCTGGGACTCGGAGTGCACTGCTGTCACCGAGAGCGGAACTTTGGGGCTCTCACTGCTGTGGTGTCACAGAGAGAGAAACAGTGGTGTTGTCGCTGCTGTGGTGTCTCTGAGAGGGAAACACTGGGCCTGTCTTTGCTGTGCTGTCATGGAGAGGAGCACGTTGGAGCTCACACTGCTATGATGTCACAGGTAGGGTAACAGTGGCTGTGACATTGCTGTGGTTTCCCAGAGAAGAGGAAATTTGGGCCCTCACTGCTCTGGTGTCACACAGAGAGGAAAAGTTGGGCTCTAACTGCTATGGTGTCAACAACAGGGTAATCCTGGGCCTAAAATTGCTGTCGTTTCAAAGAGAGGAGCAAGTTTGGGCTGTGGCTGCACTGCTGTCCCAGAGAGTGGAACTTTGGGGCTCACACTGCTCTGGTGTCCCAGAGACGGGAACATTGGAGCTGTCACTGCTGTGTTGTCACAGAGAGAGGAACACTGGAGCTCTCCCTGCTCTGGAGTCGCGGAGAGGAGGAAATTGGGCATGTCACTGCCCTGGTGTCACAGGGAATGGAAGAGCGGGGCTGTCACTGCCGTGGAGTCCGAGAAAGGAGGAAATTTGGTGTGTGACTGCACTGCGGTCACAGCGAGTGCAACTTTGGGGCTCTCACTTCTGTGGTGGAAGAGATGAAGAAATAGGTGCTGTCACTGCTGTTGTGGTGTGACGGAGAAGAGGAAATTTGGGCCTGTCATTGCTGTGGTGTCACAGAGAGGAGCACTTTGGAGCTCACACTGCTATGATGTCACAGATAGGGTAACACTGGCTCTGATATTGCTGTGTTGTCACAGAGAGGAGGAAATGAGGCCTCTCCCTGCTCTGGTGTCACAGAGAGGGGGAAATTTGGGCTCTCACTGCTGTTGTATCAGTGAGGGCGTAACACTGGAGCTGTCATTGTTGTGGTGTCCCAGAGAGGATTAAATTGGAGCTCACACTTCTATGGTGTCCTAGACAGTGGAACTCTGGGCCTGACATTGCTGTGGTGTAACAGAGAGGAGGCAATTTGGGGCTGTCATTACTGTGATTTCACAGAGAGGGGAAGAGTCAGGCTGTCACTGCTGTGATTTCAGCGAGAGAGTGAAATGGAGGTAGTTCGAGCTGTGATGTTCCAGACAGGGGAATCCTGGGACTCGGAGTGCACTGCTGTCACCGAGAGCGGAACTTTGGGGCTCTCACTGCTGTGGTGTCACAGAGAGAGAAACAGTGGTGTTGTCGCTGCTGTGGTGTCTCTGAGAGGGAAACACTGGGCCTGTCTTTGCTGTGCTGTCATGGAGAGGAGCACGTTGGAGCTCACACTGCTATGATGTCACAGGTAGGGTAACAGTGGCTCTGACATTGCTGTGGTTTCCCAGAGAAGAGGAAATTTGGGCCCTCACTGCTCTGGTGTCACACAGAGAGGAAAAGTTGGGCTCTAACTGCTATGGTGTCAACAACAGGGTAATCCTGAGCCTAAAATTGCTGTCGTTTCAAAGAGAGGAGCAAGTTTGGGCTGTGGCTGCACTGCTGTCCCAGAGAGTGGAACTTTGGGGCTCACACTGCTCTGGTGTCCCAGAGACGGGAACATTGGAGCTGTCACTGCTGTGTTGTCACAGAGAGAGGAACACTGGAGCTCTCCCTGCTCTGGAGTCGCGGAGAGGAGGAAATTGGGCATGTCACTGCCCTGGTGTCACAGGGAATGGAAGAGCGGGGCTGTCACTGCCGTGGAGTCCGAGAAAGGAGGAAATTTGGTGTGTGACTGCACTGCGGTCACAGCGAGTGGAACTTTGGGGCTCTCACTTCTGTGGTGGAAGAGATGAAGAAATAGGTGCTGTCACTGCTGTTGTGGTGTGACGGAGAAGAGGAAATTTGGGCCTGTCATTGCTGTGGTGTCACAGAGAGGAGCACTTTGGAGCTCACACTGCTATGATGTCACAGATAGGGTAACACTGGCTCTGATATTGCTGTGTTGTCACAGAGAGGAGGAAATGAGGCCTCTCCCTGCTCTGGTGTCACAGAGAGGGGGAAATTTGGGCTCTCACTGCTGTTGTATCAGTGAGGGCGTAACACTGGAGCTGTCATTGTTGTGGTGTCCCAGAGAGGATTAAATTGGAGCTCACACTTCTATGGTGTCCTAGACAGTGGAACTCTGGGCCTGACATTGCTGTGGTGTAACAGAGAGGAGGCAATTTGGGGCTGTCATTACTGTGATTTCACAGAGAGGGGAAGAGTCAGGCTGTCACTGCTGTGATTTCAGCGAGAGAGTGAAATGGAGGTAGTTCGAGCTGTGATGTTCCAGACAGGGGAATCCTGGGACTCGGAGTGCACTGCTGTCACCGAGAGCGGAACTTTGGGGCTCTCACTGCTGTGGTGTCACAGAGAGAGAAACAGTGGTGTTGTCGCTGCTGTGGTGTCTCTGAGAGGGAAACACTGGGCCTGTCTTTGCTGTGCTGTCATGGAGAGGAGCACGTTGGAGCTCACACTGCTATGATGTCACAGGTAGGGTAACAGTGGCTCTGACATTGCTGTGGTTTCCCAGAGAAGAGGAAATTTGGGCCCTCACTGCTCTGGTGTCACACAGAGAGGTAAAGTTGGGCTCTAACTGCTATGGTGTCAACAACAGGGTAATCCTGGGCCTAAAATTGCTGTCGTTTCAAAGAGAGGAGCAAGTTTGGGCTGTGGCTGCACTGCTGTCCCAGAGAGTGGAACTTTGGGGCTCACACTGCTCTGGTGTCCCAGAGACGGGAACATTGGAGCTGTCACTGCTGTGTTGTCACAGAGAGAGGAACACTGGAGCTCTCCCTGCTCTGGAGTCGCGGAGAGGAGGAAATTGGGCATGTCACTGCCCTGGTGTCACAGGGAATGGAAGAGCGGGGCTGTCACTGCCGTGGAGTCCGAGAAAGGAGGAAATTTGGTGTGTGACTGCACTGCGGTCACAGCGAGTGCAACTTTGGGGCTCTCACTTCTGTGGTGGAAGAGATGAAGAAATAGGTGCTGTCACTGCTGTTGTGGTGTGACGGAGAAGAGGAAATTTGGGCCTGTCATTGCTGTGGTGCCACAGAGAGGAGCACTTTGGAGCTCACACTGCTATGATGTCACAGATAGGGTAACACTGGCTCTGATATTGATGTGTTGTCACAGAGAGGAGGAAATGAGGCCTCTCCCTGCTCTGGTGTCACAGAGAGGGGGAAATTTGGGCTCTCACTGCTGTTGTATCAGTGAGGGCGTAACACTGGAGCTGTCATTGTTGTGGTGTCCCAGAGAGGATTAAATTGGAGCTCACACTTCTATGGTGTCCTAGACAGTGGAACTCTGGGCCTGACATTGCTGTGGTGTAACAGAGAGGAGGCAATTTGGGGTTGTCGTTACTGTGATTTCACAGAGAGGGGAAGAGTCAGGCTGTCACTGCTGTGATTTCAGCGAGAGAGTGAAATGGAGGTAGTTCGAGCTGTGATGTTCCAGACAGGGGAATCCTGGGACTCGGAGTGCACTGCTGTCACCGAGAGCGGAACTTTGGGGCTCTCACTGCTGTGGTGTCACAGAGAGAGAAACAGTGGTGTTGTCGCTGCTGTGGTGTCTCTGAGAGGGAAACACTGGGCCTGTCTTTGCTGTGCTGTCATGGAGAGGAGCACGTTGGAGCTCACACTGCTATGATGTCACAGGTAGGGTAACAGTGGCTCTGACATTGCTGTGGTTTCCCAGAGAAGAGGAAATTTGGGCCCTCACTGCTCTGGTGTCACACAGAGAGGAAAAGTTGGGCTCTAACTGCTATGGTGTCTCCAACAGGGTAATCCTGGGCCTAAAATTGCTGTCGTTTCAAAGAGAGGAGCAAGTTTGGGCTGTGGCTGCACTGCTGTCCCAGAGAGTGGAACTTTGGGGCTCACACTGCTCTGGTGTCCCAGAGACGGGAACATTGGAGCTGTCACTGCTGTGTTGTCACAGAGAGAGGAACACTGGAGCTCTCCCTGCTCTGGAGTCGCGGAGAGGAGGAAATTGGGCATGTCACTGCCCTGGTGTCACAGGGAATGGAAGAGCGGGGCTGTCACTGCCGTGGAGTCCGAGAAAGGAGGAAATTTGGTGTGTGACTGCACTGCGGTCACAGCGAGTGGAACTTTGGGGCTCTCACTTCTGTGGTGGAAGAGATGAAGAAATAGGTGCTGTCACTGCTGTTGTGGTGTGACGGAGAAGAGGAAATTTGGGCCTGTCATTGCTGTGGTGTCACAGAGAGGAGCACTTTGGAGCTCACACTGCTATGATGTCACACATAGGGTAACACTGGCTCTGATATTGCTGTGTTGTCACAGAGAGGAGGAAATGAGGCCTCTCCCTGCTCTGGTGTCACAGAGAGGGGGAAATTTGGGCTCTCACTGCTGTTGTATCAGTGAGGGCGTAACACTGGAGCTGTCATTGTTGTGGTGTCCCAGAGAGGATTAAATTGGAGCTCACACTTCTATGGTGTCCTAGACAGTGGAACTCTGGGCCTGACATTGCTGTGGTGTAACAGAGAGGAGGCAATTTGGGGTTGTCGTTACTGTGATTTCACAGAGAGGGGAAGAGTCAGGCTGTCACTGCTGTGATTTCAGCGAGAGAGTGAAATGGAGGTAGTTCGAGCTGTGATGTTCCAGACAGGGGAATCCTGGGACTCGGAGTGCACTGCTGTCACCGAGAGCGGAACTTTGGGGCTCTCACTGCTGTGGTGTCACAGAGAGAGAAACAGTGGTGTTGTCGCTGCTGTGGTGTCTCTGAGAGGGAAACACTGGGCCTGTCTTTGCTGTGCTGTCATGGAGAGGAGCACGTTGGAGCTCACACTGCTATGATGTCACAGGTAGGGTAACAGTGGCTCTGACATTGCTGTGGTTTCCCAGAGAAGAGGAAATTTGGGCCCTCACTGCTCTGGTGTCACACAGAGAGGAAAAGTTGGGCTCTAACTGCTATGGTGTCTCCAACAGGGTAATCCTGGGCCTAAAATTGCTGTCGTTTCAAAGAGAGGAGCAAGTTTGGGCTGTGGCTGCACTGCTGTCCCAGAGAGTGGAACTTTGGGGCTCACACTGCTCTGGTGTCCCAGAGACGGGAACATTGGAGCTGTCACTGCTGTGTTGTCACAGAGAGAGGAACACTGGAGCTCTCCCTGCTCTGGAGTCGCGGAGAGGAGGAAATTGGGCATGTCACTGCCCTGGTGTCACAGGGAATGGAAGAGCGGGGCTGTCACTGCCGTGGAGTCCGAGAAAGGAGGAAATTTGGTGTGTGACTGCACTGCGGTCACAGCGAGTGGAACTTTGGGGCTCTCACTTCTGTGGTGGAAGAGATGAAGAAATAGGTGCTGTCACTGCTGTTGTGGTGTGACGGAGAAGAGGAAATTTGGGCCTGTCATTGCTGTGGTGTCACAGAGAGGAGCACTTTGGAGCTCACACTGCTATGATGTCACAGATAGGGTAACACTGGCTCTGATATTGCTGTGTTGTCACAGAGAGGAGGAAATGAGGCCTCTCCCTGCTCTGGTGTCACAGAGAGGGGGAAATTTGGGCTCTCACTGCTGTTGTATCAGTGAGGGCGTAACACTGGAGCTGTCATTGTTGTGGTGTCCCAGAGAGGATTAAATTGGAGCTCACACTTCTATGGGGTCCTAGACAGTGGAACTCGGAGCCTGACATTGCTGTGGTGTAACAGAGAGGAGGCAATTTGGGGCTGTCATTACTGTGATTTCACAGAGAGGGGAAGAGTCAGGCTGTCACTGCTGTGATTTCAGCGAGAGAGTGAAATGGAGGTAGTTCGAGCTGTGATGTTCCAGACAGGGGAATCCTGGGACTCGGAGTGCACTGCTGTCACCGAGAGCGGAACTTTGGGGCTCTCACTGCTGTGGTGTCACAGAGAGAGAAACAGTGGTGTTGTCGCTGCTGTGGTGTCTCTGAGAGGGAAACACTGGGCCTGTCTTTGCTGTGCTGTCATGGAGAGGAGCACGTTGGAGCTCACACTGCTATGATGTCACAGGTAGGGTAACAGTGGCTCTGACATTGCTGTGGTTTCCCAGAGAAGAGGAAATTTGGGCCCTCACTGCTCTGGTGTCACACAGAGAGGTAAAGTTGGGCTCTAACTGCTATGGTGTCTCCAACAGGGTAATCGTGGGCCTAAAATTGCTGTCGTTTCAAAGAGAGGAGCAAGTTTGGGCTGTGGCTGCACTGCTGTCCCAGAGAGTGGAACTTTGGGGCTCACACTGCTCTGGTGTCCCAGAGACGGGAACATTGGAGCTGTCACTGCTGTGTTGTCACAGAGAGAGGAACACTGGAGCTCTCCCTGCTCTGGAGTCGCGGAGAGGAGGAAATTGGGCATGTCACTGCCCTGGTGTCACAGGGAATGGAAGAGCGGGGCTGTCACTGCCGTGGAGTCCGAGAAAGGAGGAAATTTGGTGTGTGACTGCACTGCGGTCACAGCGAGTGGAACTTTGGGGCTCTCACTTCTGTGGTGGAAGAGATGAAGAAATAGGTGCTGTCGCTGCTGTTGTGGTGTGACGGAGAAGAGGAAATTTGGGCCTGTCATTGCTGTGGTGTCACAGAGAGGAGCACTTTGGAGCTCACACTGCTATGATGTCACACATAGGGTAACACTGGCTCTGATATTGCTGTGTTGTCACAGAGAGGAGGAAATGAGGCCTCTCCCTGCTCTGGTGTCACAGAGAGGGGGAAATTTGGGCTCTCACTGCTGTTGTATCAGTGAGGGCGTAACACTGGAGCTGTCATTGTTGTGGTGTCCCAGAGAGGATTAAATTGGAGCTCACACTTCTATGGGGTCCTAGACAGTGGAACTCTGGGCCTGACATTGCTGTGGTGTAACAGAGAGGAGGCAATTTGGGGCTGTCATTACTGTGATTTCACAGAGAGGGGAAGAGTCAGGCTGTCACTGCTGTGATTTCAGCGAGAGAGTGAAATGGAGGTAGTTCGAGCTGTGATGTTCCAGACAGGGGAATCCTGGGACTCGGAGTGCACTGCTGTCACCGAGAGCGGAACTTTGGGGCTCTCACTGCTGTGGTGTCACAGAGAGAGAAACAGTGGTGTTGTCGCTGCTGTGGTGTCTCTGAGAGGGAAACACTGGGCCTGTCTTTGCTGTGCTGTCATGGAGAGGAGCACGTTGGAGCTCACACTGCTATGATGTCACAGGTAGGGTAACAGTGGCTCTGACATTGCTGTGGTTTCCCAGAGAAGAGGAAATTTGGGCCCTCACTGCTCTGGTGTCACACAGAGAGGTAAAGTTGGGCTCTAACTGCTATGGTGTCTCCAACAGGGTAATCCTGGGCCTAAAATTGCTGTCGTTTCAAAGAGAGGAGCAAGTTTGGGCTGTGGCTGCACTGCTGTCCCAGAGAGTGGAACTTTGGGGCTCACACTGCTCTGGTGTCCCAGAGACGGGAACATTGGAGCTGTCACTGCTGTGTTGTCACAGAGAGAGGAACACTGGAGCTCTCCCTGCTCTGGAGTCGCGGAGAGGAGGAAATTGGGCATGTCACTGCCCTGGTGTCACAGGGAATGGAAGAGCGGGGCTGTCACTGCCGTGGAGTCAGAGAAAGGAAGAAATTTGGTGTGTGACTGCACTGCGGTCACAGCGAGTGGAACTTTGGGGCTCTCACTTCTGTGGTGGAAGAGATGAAGAAATAGGTGCTGTCACTGCTGTTGTGGTGTGAAGGAGAAGAGGAAATTTGGGCCTGTCATTGCTGTGGTGTCACAGAGAGGAGCACTTTGGAGCTCACACTGCTATGATGTCACACATAGGGTAACACTGGCTCTGATATTGCTGTGTTGTCACAGAGAGGAGGAAATGAGGCCTCTCCCTGCTCTGGTGTCACAGAGAGGGGGAAATTTGGGCTCACACTGCTGTTGTATCAGTGAGGGCGTAACACTGGAGCTGTCATTGTTGTGGTGTCCCAGAGAGGATTAAATTGGAGCTCACACTTCTATGGGGTCCTAGACAGTGGAACTCTGGGCCTGACATTGCTGTGGTGTAACAGAGAGGAGGCAATTTGGGGCTGTCATTACTGTGATTTCACAGAGAGGGGAAGAGTCAGGCTGTCACTGCTGTGATTTCAGCGAGAGAGTGAAATGGAGGTAGTTCGAGCTGTGATGTTCCAGACAGGGGAATCCTGGGACTCGGAGTGCACTGCTGTCACCGAGAGCGGAACTTTGGGGCTCTCACTGCTGTGGTGTCACAGAGAGAGAAACAGTGGTGTTGTCGCTGCTGTGGTGTCTCTGAGAGGGAAACACTGGGCCTGTCTTTGCTGTGCTGTCATGGAGAGGAGCACGTTGGAGCTCACACTGCTATGATGTCACAGGTAGGGTAACAGTGGCTCTGACATTGCTGTGGTTTCCCAGAGAAGAGGAAATTTGGGCCCTCACTGCTCTGGTGTCACACAGAGAGGTAAAGTTGGGCTCTAACTGCTATGGTGTCTCCAACAGGGTAATCCTGGGCCTAAAATTGCTGTCGTTTCAAAGAGAGGAGCAAGTTTGGGCTGTGGCTGCACTGCTGTCCCAGAGAGTGGAACTTTGGGGCTCACACTGCTCTGGTGTCCCAGAGACGGGAACATTGGAGCTGTCACTGCTGTGTTGTCACAGAGAGAGGAACACTGGAGCTCTCCCTGCTCTGGAGTCGCGGAGAGGAGGAAATTGGGCATGTCACTGCCCTGGTGTCACAGGGAATGGAAGAGCGGGGCTGTCACTGCCGTGGAGTCAGAGAAAGGAAGATATTTGGTGTGTGACTGCACTGCGGTCACAGCGAGTGGAACTTTGGGGCTCTCACTTCTGTGGTGGAAGAGATGAAGAAATAGGTGCTGTCACTGCTGTTGTGGTGTGAAGGAGAAGAGGAAATTTGGGCCTGTCATTGCTGTGGTGTCACAGAGAGGAGCACTTTGGAGCTCACACTGCTATGATGTCACACATAGGGTAACACTGGCTCTGATATTGCTGTGTTGTCACAGAGAGGAGGAAATGAGGCCTCTCCCTGCTCTGGTGTCACAGAGAGGGGGAAATTTGGGCTCACACTGCTGTTGTATCAGTGAGGGCGTAACACTGGAGCTGTCATTGTTGTGGTGTCCCAGAGAGGATTAAATTGGAGCTCACACTTCTATGGGGTCCTAGACAGTGGAACTCGGGGCCTGACATTGCTGTGGTGTAACAGAGAGGAGGCAATTTGGGGCTGTCATTACTGTGATTTCACAGAGAGGAGAAGAGTCAGGCTGTCACTGCTGTGATTTCAGCGAGAGAGTGAAATGGAGGTAGTTCGAGCTGTGATGTTCCAGACAGGGGAATCCTGGGACTCGGAGTGCACTGCTGTCACCGAGAGCGGAACTTTGGGGCTCTCACTGCTGTGGTGTCACAGAGAGAGAAACAGTGGTGTTGTCGCTGCTGTGGTGTCTCTGAGAGGGAAACACTGGGCCTGTCTTTGCTGTGCTGTCATGGAGAGGAGCACGTTGGAGCTCACACTGCTATGATGTCACAGGTAGGGTAACAGTGGCTCTGACATTGCTGTGGTTTCCCAGAGAAGAGGAAATTTGGGCCCTCACTGCTCTGGTGTCACACAGAGAGGTAAAGTTGGGCTCTAACTGCTATGGTGTCTCCAACAGGGTAATCGTGGGCCTAAAATTGCTGTCGTTTCAAAGAGAGGAGCAAGTTTGGGCTGTGGCTGCACTGCTGTCCCAGAGAGTGGAACTTTGGGGCTCACACTGCTCTGGTGTCCCAGAGACGGGAACATTGGAGCTGTCACTGCTGTGTTGTCACAGAGAGAGGAACACTGGAGCTCTCCCTGCTCTGGAGTCGCGGAGAGGAGGAAATTGGGCATGTCACTGCCCTGGTGTCACAGGGAATGGAAGAGCTGGGCTGTCACTGCCGTGGAGTCCGAGAAAGGAGGAAATTTGGTGTGTGACTGCACTGCGGTCACAGCGAGTGGAACTTTGGGGCTCTCACTTCTGTGGTGGAAGAGATGAAGAAATAGGTGCTGTCACTGCTGTTGTGGTGTGACGGAGAAGAGGAAATCTGGGCCTGTCATTGCTGTGGTGTCACAGAGAGGAGCACTTTGGAGCTCACACTGCTATGATGTCACACATAGGGTAACACTGGCTCTGATATTGCTGTGTTGTCACAGAGAGGAGGAAATTAGGCCTCTCCCTGCTCTGGTGTCACAGAGAGGGGGAAATTTGGGCTCTCACTGCTGTTGTATCAGTGAGGGCGTAACACTGGAGCTGTCATTGTTGTGGTGTCCCAGAGAGGATTAAATTGGAGCTCACACTTCTATGGGGTCCTAGACAGTGGAACTCTGGGCCTGACATTGCTGTGGTGTAACAGAGAGGAGGCAATTTGGGGCTGTCATTACTGTGATTTCACAGAGAGGAGAAGAGTCAGGCTGTCACTGCTGTGATTTCAGCGAGAGAGTGAAATGGAGGTAGTTCGAGCTGTGATGTTCCAGACAGGGGAATCCTGGGACTCGGAGTGCACTGCTGTCACCGAGAGCGGAACTTTGGGGCTCTCACTGCTGTGGTGTCACAGAGAGAGAAACAGTGGTGTTGTCGCTGCTGTGGTGTCTCTGAGAGGGAAACACTGGGCCTGTCTTTGCTGTGCTGTCATGGAGAGGAGCACGTTGGAGCTCACACTGCTATGATGTCACAGGTAGGGTAACAGTGGCTCTGACATTGCTGTGGTTTCCCAGAGAAGAGGAAATTTGGGCCCTCACTGCTCTGGTGTCACACAGAGAGGTAAAGTTGGGCTCTAACTGCTATGGTGTCTCCAACAGGGTAATCCTGGGCCTAAAATTGCTGTCGTTTCAAAGAGAGGAGCACGTTTGGGCTGTGGCTGCACTGCTGTCCCAGAGAGTGGAACTTTGGGGCTCACACTGCTCTGGTGTCCCAGAGACGGGAACATTGGAGCTGTCACTGCTGTGTTGTCACAGAGAGAGGAACACTGGAGCTCTCCCTGCTCTGGAGTCGCGGAGAGGAGGAAATTGGGCATGTCACTGCCCTGGTGTCACAGGGAATGGAAGAGCGGGGCTGTCACTGCTGTGGAGTCCGAGAAAGGAGGAAATTTGGTGTGTGACTGCACTGCGGTCACAGCGAGTGGAACTTTGGGGCTCTCACTTCTGTGGTGGAAGAGATGAAGAAATAGGTGCTGTCGCTGCTGTTGTGGTGTGACGGAGAAGAGGAAATTTGGGCCTGTCATTGCTGTGGTGTCACAGAGAGGAGCACTTTGGAGCTCACACTGCTATGATGTCACACATAGGGTAACACTGGCTCTGATATTGCTGTGTTGTCACAGAGAGGAGGAAATGAGGCCTCTCCCTGCTCTGGTGTCACAGAGAGGGGGAAATTTGGGCTCTCACTGCTGTTGTATCAGTGAGGGCGTAACACTGGAGCTGTCATTGTTGTGGTGTCCCAGAGAGGATTAAATTGGAGCTCACACTTCTATGGGGTCCTAGACAGTGGAACTCGGGGCCTGACATTGCTGTGGTGTAACAGAGAGGAGGCAATTTGGGGCTGTCATTACTGTGATTTCACAGAGAGGGGAAGAGTCAGGCTGTCACTGCTGTGATTTCAGCGAGAGAGTGAAATGGAGGTAGTTCGAGCTGTGATGTTCCAGACAGGGGAATCCTGGGACTCGGAGTGCACTGCTGTCACCGAGAGCGGAACTTTGGGGCTCTCACTGCTGTGGTGTCACAGAGAGAGAAACAGTGGTGTTGTCGCTGCTGTGGTGTCTCTGAGAGGGAAACACTGGGCCTGTCTTTGCTGTGCTGTCATGGAGAGGAGCACGTTGGAGCTCACACTGCTATGATGTCACAGGTAGGGTAACAGTGGCTCTGACATTGCTGTGGTTTCCCAGAGAAGAGGAAATTTGGGCCCTCACTGCTCTGGTGTCACACAGAGAGGAAAAGTTGGGCTCTAACTGCTATGGTGTCAACAACAGGGTAATCCTGGGCCTAAAATTGCTGTCGTTTCAAAGAGAGGAGCAAGTTTGGGCTGTGGCTGCACTGCTGTCCCAGAGAGTGGAACTTTGGGGCTCACACTGCTCTGGTGTCCCAGAGACGGGAACATTGGAGCTGTCACTGCTGTGTTGTCACAGAGAGAGGAACACTGGAGCTCTCCCTGCTCTGGAGTCGCGGAGAGGAGGAAATTGGGCATGTCACTGCCCTGGTGTCACAGGGAATGGAAGAGCGGGGCTGTCACTGCCGTGGAGTCCGAGAAAGGAGGAAATTTGGTGTGTGACTGCACTGCGGTCACAGCGAGTGGAACTTTGGGGCTCTCACTTCTGTGGTGGAAGAGATGAAGAAATAGGTGCTGTCGCTGCTGTTGTGGTGTGACGGAGAAGAGGAAATTTGGGCCTGTCATTGCTGTGGTGTCACAGAGAGGAGCACTTTGGAGCTCACACTGCTATGATGTCACAGATAGGGTAACACTGGCTCTGATATTGCTGTGTTGTCACAGAGAGGAGGAAATGAGGCCTCTCCCTGCTCTGGTGTCACAGAGAGGGGGAAATTTGGGCTCTCACTGCTGTTGTATCAGTGAGGGCGTAACACTGGAGCTGTCATTGTTGTGGTGTCCCAGAGAGGATTAAATTGGAGCTCACACTTCTATGGGGTCCTAGACAGTGGAACTCGGGGCCTGACATTGCTGTGGTGTAACAGAGAGGAGGCAATTTGGGGCTGTCATTACTGTGATTTCACAGAGAGGGGAAGAGTCAGGCTGTCACTGCTGTGATTTCAGCGAGAGAGTGAAATGGAGGTAGTTCGAGCTGTGATGTTCCAGACAGGGGAATCCTGGGACTCGGAGTGCACTGCTGTCACCGAGAGCGGAACTTTGGGGCTCTCACTGCTGTGGTGTCACAGAGAGAGAAACAGTGGCGTTGTCGCTGCTGTGGTGTCTCTGAGAGGGAAACACTGGGCCTGTCTTTGCTGTGCTGTCATGGAGAGGAGCACGTTGGAGCTCACACTGCTATGATGTCACAGGTAGGGTAACAGTGGCTGTGACATTGCTGTGGTTTCCCAGAGAAGAGGAAATTTGGGCCCTCACTGCTCTGGTGTCACACAGAGAGGTAAAGTTGGGCTCTAACTGCTATGGTGTCTCCAACAGGGTAATCCTGGGCCTAAAATTGCTGTCGTTTCAAAGAGAGGAGCAAGTTTGGGCTGTGGCTGCACTGCTGTCCCAGAGAGTGGAACTTTGGGGCTCACACTGCTCTGGTGTCCCAGAGACGGGAACATTGGAGCTGTCACTGCTGTGTTGTCACAGAGAGAGGAACACTGGAGCTCTCCCTGCTCTGGAGTCGCGGAGAGGAGGAAATTGGGCATGTCACTGCCCTGGTGTCACAGGGAATGGAAGAGCGGGGCTGTCACTGCCGTGGAGTCCGAGAAAGGAGGAAATTTGGTGTGTGACTGCACTGCGGTCACAGCGAGTGGAACTTTGGGGCTCTCACTTCTGTGGTGGAAGAGATGAAGAAATAGGTGCTGTCACTGCTGTTGTGGTGTGACGGAGAAGAGGAAATTTGGGCCTGTCATTGCTGTGGTGTCACAGAGAGGAGCACTTTGGAGCTCACACTGCTATGATGTCACAGATAGGGTAACACTGGCTCTGATATTGCTGTGTTGTCACAGAGAGGAGGAAATGAGGCCTCTCCCTGCTCTGGTGTCACAGAGAGGGGGAAATTTGGGCTCTCACTGCTGTTGTATCAGTGAGGGCGTAACACTGGAGCTGTCATTGTTGTGGTGTCCCAGAGAGGATTAAATTGGAGCTCACACTTCTATGGGGTCCTAGACAGTGGAACTCGGGGCCTGACATTGCTGTGGTGTAACAGAGAGGAGGCAATTTGGGGCTGTCATTACTGTGATTTCACAGAGAGGGGAAGAGTCAGGCTGTCACTGCTGTGATTTCAGCGAGAGAGTGAAATGGAGGTAGTTCGAGCTGTGATGTTCCAGACAGGGGAATCCTGGGACTCGGAGTGCACTGCTGTCACCGAGAGCGGAACTTTGGGGCTCTCACTGCTGTGGTGTCACAGAGAGAGAAACAGTGGTGTTGTCGCTGCTGTGGTGTCTCTGAGAGGGAAACACTGGGCCTGTCTTTGCTGTGCTGTCATGGAGAGGAGCACGTTGGAGCTCACACTGCTATGATGTCACAGGTAGGGTAACAGTGGCTCTGACATTGCTGTGGTTTCCCAGAGAAGAGGAAATTTGGGCCCTCACTGCTCTGGTGTCACACAGAGAGGAAAAGTTGGGCTCTAACTGCTATGGTGTCAACAACAGGGTAATCCTGGGCCTAAAATTGCTGTCGTTTCAAAGAGAGGAGCAAGTTTGGGCTGTGGCTGCACTGCTGTCCCAGAGAGTGGAACTTTGGGGCTCACACTGCTCTGGTGTCCCAGAGACGGGAACATTGGAGCTGTCACTGCTGTGTTGTCACAGAGAGAGGAACACTGGAGCTCTCCCTGCTCTGGAGTCGCGGAGAGGAGGAAATTGGGCATGTCACTGCCCTGGTGTCACAGGGAATGGAAGAGCGGGGCTGTCACTGCCGTGGAGTCCGAGAAAGGAGGAAATTTGGTGTGTGACTGCACTGCGGTCACAGCGAGTGGAACTTTGGGGCTCTCACTTCTGTGGTGGAAGAGATGAAGAAATAGGTGCTGTCACTGCTGTTGTGGTGTGACGGAGAAGAGGAAATTTGGGCCTGTCATTGCTGTGGTGTCACAGAGAGGAGCACTTTGGAGCTCACACTGCTATGATGTCACAGATAGGGTAACACTGGCTCTGATATTGCTGTGTTGTCACAGAGAGGAGGAAATGAGGCCTCTCCCTGCTCTGGTGTCACAGAGAGGGGGAAATTTGGGCTCTCACTGCTGTTGTATCAGTGAGGGCGTAACACTGGAGCTGTCATTGTTGTGGTGTCCCAGAGAGGATTAAATTGGAGCTCACACTTCTATGGGGTCCTAGACAGTGGAACTCGGGGCCTGACATTGCTGTGGTGTAACAGAGAGGAGGCAATTTGGGGCTGTCATTACTGTGATTTCACAGAGAGGGGAAGAGTCAGGCTGTCACTGCTGTGATTTCAGCGAGAGAGTGAAATGGAGGTAGTTCGAGCTGTGATGTTCCAGACAGGGGAATCCTGGGACTCGGAGTGCACTGCTGTCACCGAGAGCGGAACTTTGGGGCTCTCACTGCTGTGGTGTCACAGAGAGAGAAACAGTGGTGTTGTCGCTGCTGTGGTGTCTCTGAGAGGGAAACACTGGGCCTGTCTTTGCTGTGCTGTCATGGAGAGGAGCACGTTGGAGCTCACACTGCTATGATGTCACAGGTAGGGTAACAGTGGCTCTGACATTGCTGTGGTTTCCCAGAGAAGAGGAAATTTGGGCCCTCACTGCTCTGGTGTCACACAGAGAGGAAAAGTTGGGCTCTAACTGCTATGGTGTCAACAACAGGGTAATCCTGGGCCTAAAATTGCTGTCGTTTCAAAGAGAGGAGCAAGTTTGGGCTGTGGCTGCACTGCTGTCCCAGAGAGTGGAACTTTGGGGCTCACACTGCTCTGGTGTCCCAGAGACGGGAACATTGGAGCTGTCACTGCTGTGTTGTCACAGAGAGAGGAACACTGGAGCTCTCCCTGCTCTGGAGTCGCGGAGAGGAGGAAATTGGGCATGTCACTGCCCTGGTGTCACAGGGAATGGAAGAGCGGGGCTGTCACTGCCGTGGAGTCCGAGAAAGGAGGAAATTTGGTGTGTGACTGCACTGCGGTCACAGCGAGTGGAACTTTGGGGCTCTCACTTCTGTGGTGGAAGAGATGAAGAAATAGGTGCTGTCGCTGCTGTTGTGGTGTGACGGAGAAGAGGAAATTTGGGCCTGTCATTGCTGTGGTGTCACAGAGAGGAGCACTTTGGAGCTCACACTGCTATGATGTCACAGATAGGGTAACACTGGCTCTGATATTGCTGTGTTGTCACAGAGAGGAGGAAATGAGGCCTCTCCCTGCTCTGGTGTCACAGAGAGGGGGAAATTTGGGCTCTCACTGCTGTTGTATCAGTGAGGGCGTAACACTGGAGCTGTCATTGTTGTGGTGTCCCAGAGAGGATTAAATTGGAGCTCACACTTCTATGGGGTCCTAGACAGTGGAACTCGGGGCCTGACATTGCTGTGGTGTAACAGAGAGGAGGCAATTTGGGGCTGTCATTACTGTGATTTCACAGAGAGGGGAAGAGTCAGGCTGTCACTGCTGTGATTTCAGCGAGAGAGTGAAATGGAGGTAGTTCGAGCTGTGATGTTCCAGACAGGGGAATCCTGGGACTCGGAGTGCACTGCTGTCACCGAGAGCGGAACTTTGGGGCTCTCACTGCTGTGGTGTCACAGAGAGAGAAACAGTGGCGTTGTCGCTGCTGTGGTGTCTCTGAGAGGGAAACACTGGGCCTGTCTTTGCTGTGCTGTCATGGAGAGGAGCACGTTGGAGCTCACACTGCTATGATGTCACAGGTAGGGTAACAGTGGCTGTGACATTGCTGTGGTTTCCCAGAGAAGAGGAAATTTGGGCCCTCACTGCTCTGGTGTCACACAGAGAGGTAAAGTTGGGCTCTAACTGCTATGGTGTCTCCAACAGGGTAATCCTGGGCCTAAAATTGCTGTCGTTTCAAAGAGAGGAGCAAGTTTGGGCTGTGGCTGCACTGCTGTCCCAGAGAGTGGAACTTTGGGGCTCACACTGCTCTGGTGTCCCAGAGACGGGAACATTGGAGCTGTCACTGCTGTGTTGTCACAGAGAGAGGAACACTGGAGCTCTCCCTGCTCTGGAGTCGCGGAGAGGAGGAAATTGGGCATGTCACTGCCCTGGTGTCACAGGGAATGGAAGAGCGGGGCTGTCACTGCCGTGGAGTCCGAGAAAGGAGGAAATTTGGTGTGTGACTGCACTGCGGTCACAGCGAGTGGAACTTTGGGGCTCTCACTTCTGTGGTGGAAGAGATGAAGAAATAGGTGCTGTCACTGCTGTTGTGGTGTGACGGAGAAGAGGAAATTTGGGCCTGTCATTGCTGTGGTGTCACAGAGAGGAGCACTTTGGAGCTCACACTGCTATGATGTCACAGATAGGGTAACACTGGCTCTGATATTGCTGTGTTGTCACAGAGAGGAGGAAATGAGGCCTCTCCCTGCTCTGGTGTCACAGAGAGGGGGAAATTTGGGCTCTCACTGCTGTTGTATCAGTGAGGGCGTAACACTGGAGCTGTCATTGTTGTGGTGTCCCAGAGAGGATTAAATTGGAGCTCACACTTCTATGGTGTCCTAGACAGTGGAACTCTGGGCCTGACATTGCTGTGGTGTAACAGAGAGGAGGCAATTTGGGGTTGTCGTTACTGTGATTTCACAGAGAGGGGAAGAGTCAGGCTGTCACTGCTGTGATTTCAGCGAGAGAGTGAAATGGAGGTAGTTCGAGCTGTGATGTTCCAGACAGGGGAATCCTGGGACTCGGAGTGCACTGCTGTCACCGAGAGCGGAACTTTGGGGCTCTCACTGCTGTGGTGTCACAGAGAGAGAAACAGTGGTGTTGTCGCTGCTGTGGTGTCTCTGAGAGGGAAACACTGGGCCTGTCTTTGCTGTGCTGTCATGGAGAGGAGCACGTTGGAGCTCACACTGCTATGATGTCACAGGTAGGGTAACAGTGGCTGTGACATTGCTGTGGTTTCCCAGAGAAGAGGAAATTTGGGCCCTCACTGCTCTGGTGTCACACAGAGAGGAAAAGTTGGGCTCTAACTGCTATGGTGTCAACAACAGGGTAATCCTGGGCCTAAAATTGCTGTCGTTTCAAAGAGAGGAGCAAGTTTGGGCTGTGGCTGCACTGCTGTCCCAGAGAGTGGAACTTTGGGGCTCACACTGCTCTGGTGTCCCAGAGACGGGAACATTGGAGCTGTCACTGCTGTGTTGTCACAGAGAGAGGAACACTGGAGCTCTCCCTGCTCTGGAGTCGCGGAGAGGAGGAAATTGGGCATGTCACTGCCCTGGTGTCACAGGGAATGGAAGAGCGGGGCTGTCACTGCCGTGGAGTCCGAGAAAGGAGGAAATTTGGTGTGTGACTGCACTGCGGTCACAGCGAGTGGAACTTTGGGGCTCTCACTTCTGTGGTGGAAGAGATGAAGAAATAGGTGCTGTCACTGCTGTTGTGGTGTGACGGAGAAGAGGAAATTTGGGCCTGTCATTGCTGTGGTGTCACAGAGAGGAGCACTTTGGAGCTCACACTGCTATGATGTCACAGATAGGGTAACACTGGCTCTGATATTGCTGTGTTGTCACAGAGAGGAGGAAATGAGGCCTCTCCCTGCTCTGGTGTCACAGAGAGGGGGAAATTTGGGCTCTCACTGCTGTTGTATCAGTGAGGGCGTAACACTGGAGCTGTCATTGTTGTGGTGTCCCAGAGAGGATTAAATTGGAGCTCACACTTCTATGGTGTCCTAGACAGTGGAACTCTGGGCCTGACATTGCTGTGGTGTAACAGAGAGGAGGCAATTTGGGGCTGTCATTACTGTGATTTCACAGAGAGGGGAAGAGTCAGGCTGTCACTGCTGTGATTTCAGCGAGAGAGTGAAATGGAGGTAGTTCGAGCTGTGATGTTCCAGACAGGGGAATCCTGGGACTCGGAGTGCACTGCTGTCACCGAGAGCGGAACTTTGGGGCTCTCACTGCTGTGGTGTCACAGAGAGAGAAACAGTGGTGTTGTCGCTGCTGTGGTGTCTCTGAGAGGGAAACACTGGGCCTGTCTTTGCTGTGCTGTCATGGAGAGGAGCACGTTGGAGCTCACACTGCTATGATGTCACAGGTAGGGTAACAGTGGCTCTGACATTGCTGTGGTTTCCCAGAGAAGAGGAAATTTGGGCCCTCACTGCTCTGGTGTCACACAGAGAGGAAAAGTTGGGCTCTAACTGCTATGGTGTCAACAACAGGGTAATCCTGAGCCTAAAATTGCTGTCGTTTCAAAGAGAGGAGCAAGTTTGGGCTGTGGCTGCACTGCTGTCCCAGAGAGTGGAACTTTGGGGCTCACACTGCTCTGGTGTCCCAGAGACGGGAACATTGGAGCTGTCACTGCTGTGTTGTCACAGAGAGAGGAACACTGGAGCTCTCCCTGCTCTGGAGTCGCGGAGAGGAGGAAATTGGGCATGTCACTGCCCTGGTGTCACAGGGAATGGAAGAGCGGGGCTGTCACTGCCGTGGAGTCCGAGAAAGGAGGAAATTTGGTGTGTGACTGCACTGCGGTCACAGCGAGTGGAACTTTGGGGCTCTCACTTCTGTGGTGGAAGAGATGAAGAAATAGGTGCTGTCACTGCTGTTGTGGTGTGACGGAGAAGAGGAAATTTGGGCCTGTCATTGCTGTGGTGTCACAGAGAGGAGCACTTTGGAGCTCACACTGCTATGATGTCACAGATAGGGTAACACTGGCTCTGATATTGCTGTGTTGTCACAGAGAGGAGGAAATGAGGCCTCTCCCTGCTCTGGTGTCACAGAGAGGGGGAAATTTGGGCTCTCACTGCTGTTGTATCAGTGAGGGCGTAACACTGGAGCTGTCATTGTTGTGGTGTCCCAGAGAGGATTAAATTGGAGCTCACACTTCTATGGTGTCCTAGACAGTGGAACTCTGGGCCTGACATTGCTGTGGTGTAACAGAGAGGAGGCAATTTGGGGCTGTCATTACTGTGATTTCACAGAGAGGGGAAGAGTCAGGCTGTCACTGCTGTGATTTCAGCGAGAGAGTGAAATGGAGGTAGTTCGAGCTGTGATGTTCCAGACAGGGGAATCCTGGGACTCGGAGTGCACTGCTGTCACCGAGAGCGGAACTTTGGGGCTCTCACTGCTGTGGTGTCACAGAGAGAGAAACAGTGGTGTTGTCGCTGCTGTGGTGTCTCTGAGAGGGAAACACTGGGCCTGTCTTTGCTGTGCTGTCATGGAGAGGAGCACGTTGGAGCTCACACTGCTATGATGTCACAGGTAGGGTAACAGTGGCTGTGACATTGCTGTGGTTTCCCAGAGAAGAGGAAATTTGGGCCCTCACTGCTCTGGTGTCACACAGAGAGGAAAAGTTGGGCTCTAACTGCTATGGTGTCAACAACAGGGTAATCCTGGGCCTAAAATTGCTGTCGTTTCAAAGAGAGGAGCAAGTTTGGGCTGTGGCTGCACTGCTGTCCCAGAGAGTGGAACTTTGGGGCTCACACTGCTCTGGTGTCCCAGAGACGGGAACATTGGAGCTGTCACTGCTGTGTTGTCACAGAGAGAGGAACACTGGAGCTCTCCCTGCTCTGGAGTCGCGGAGAGGAGGAAATTGGGCATGTCACTGCCCTGGTGTCACAGGGAATGGAAGAGCGGGGCTGTCACTGCCGTGGAGTCCGAGAAAGGAGGAAATTTGGTGTGTGACTGCACTGCGGTCACAGCGAGTGCAACTTTGGGGCTCTCACTTCTGTGGTGGAAGAGATGAAGAAATAGGTGCTGTCACTGCTGTTGTGGTGTGACGGAGAAGAGGAAATTTGGGCCTGTCATTGCTGTGGTGTCACAGAGAGGAGCACTTTGGAGCTCACACTGCTATGATGTCACAGATAGGGTAACACTGGCTCTGATATTGCTGTGTTGTCACAGAGAGGAGGAAATGAGGCCTCTCCCTGCTCTGGTGTCACAGAGAGGGGGAAATTTGGGCTCTCACTGCTGTTGTATCAGTGAGGGCGTAACACTGGAGCTGTCATTGTTGTGGTGTCCCAGAGAGGATTAAATTGGAGCTCACACTTCTATGGTGTCCTAGACAGTGGAACTCTGGGCCTGACATTGCTGTGGTGTAACAGAGAGGAGGCAATTTGGGGCTGTCATTACTGTGATTTCACAGAGAGGGGAAGAGTCAGGCTGTCACTGCTGTGATTTCAGCGAGAGAGTGAAATGGAGGTAGTTCGAGCTGTGATGTTCCAGACAGGGGAATCCTGGGACTCGGAGTGCACTGCTGTCACCGAGAGCGGAACTTTGGGGCTCTCACTGCTGTGGTGTCACAGAGAGAGAAACAGTGGTGTTGTCGCTGCTGTGGTGTCTCTGAGAGGGAAACACTGGGCCTGTCTTTGCTGTGCTGTCATGGAGAGGAGCACGTTGGAGCTCACACTGCTATGATGTCACAGGTAGGGTAACAGTGGCTCTGACATTGCTGTGGTTTCCCAGAGAAGAGGAAATTTGGGCCCTCACTGCTCTGGTGTCACACAGAGAGGAAAAGTTGGGCTCTAACTGCTATGGTGTCAACAACAGGGTAATCCTGAGCCTAAAATTGCTGTCGTTTCAAAGAGAGGAGCAAGTTTGGGCTGTGGCTGCACTGCTGTCCCAGAGAGTGGAACTTTGGGGCTCACACTGCTCTGGTGTCCCAGAGACGGGAACATTGGAGCTGTCACTGCTGTGTTGTCACAGAGAGAGGAACACTGGAGCTCTCCCTGCTCTGGAGTCGCGGAGAGGAGGAAATTGGGCATGTCACTGCCCTGGTGTCACAGGGAATGGAAGAGCGGGGCTGTCACTGCCGTGGAGTCCGAGAAAGGAGGAAATTTGGTGTGTGACTGCACTGCGGTCACAGCGAGTGGAACTTTGGGGCTCTCACTTCTGTGGTGGAAGAGATGAAGAAATAGGTGCTGTCACTGCTGTTGTGGTGTGACGGAGAAGAGGAAATTTGGGCCTGTCATTGCTGTGGTGTCACAGAGAGGAGCACTTTGGAGCTCACACTGCTATGATGTCACAGATAGGGTAACACTGGCTCTGATATTGCTGTGTTGTCACAGAGAGGAGGAAATGAGGCCTCTCCCTGCTCTGGTGTCACAGAGAGGGGGAAATTTGGGCTCTCACTGCTGTTGTATCAGTGAGGGCGTAACACTGGAGCTGTCATTGTTGTGGTGTCCCAGAGAGGATTAAATTGGAGCTCACACTTCTATGGTGTCCTAGACAGTGGAACTCTGGGCCTGACATTGCTGTGGTGTAACAGAGAGGAGGCAATTTGGGGCTGTCATTACTGTGATTTCACAGAGAGGGGAAGAGTCAGGCTGTCACTGCTGTGATTTCAGCGAGAGAGTGAAATGGAGGTAGTTCGAGCTGTGATGTTCCAGACAGGGGAATCCTGGGACTCGGAGTGCACTGCTGTCACCGAGAGCGGAACTTTGGGGCTCTCACTGCTGTGGTGTCACAGAGAGAGAAACAGTGGTGTTGTCGCTGCTGTGGTGTCTCTGAGAGGGAAACACTGGGCCTGTCTTTGCTGTGCTGTCATGGAGAGGAGCACGTTGGAGCTCACACTGCTATGATGTCACAGGTAGGGTAACAGTGGCTCTGACATTGCTGTGGTTTCCCAGAGAAGAGGAAATTTGGGCCCTCACTGCTCTGGTGTCACACAGAGAGGTAAAGTTGGGCTCTAACTGCTATGGTGTCAACAACAGGGTAATCCTGGGCCTAAAATTGCTGTCGTTTCAAAGAGAGGAGCAAGTTTGGGCTGTGGCTGCACTGCTGTCCCAGAGAGTGGAACTTTGGGGCTCACACTGCTCTGGTGTCCCAGAGACGGGAACATTGGAGCTGTCACTGCTGTGTTGTCACAGAGAGAGGAACACTGGAGCTCTCCCTGCTCTGGAGTCGCGGAGAGGAGGAAATTGGGCATGTCACTGCCCTGGTGTCACAGGGAATGGAAGAGCGGGGCTGTCACTGCCGTGGAGTCCGAGAAAGGAGGAAATTTGGTGTGTGACTGCACTGCGGTCACAGCGAGTGCAACTTTGGGGCTCTCACTTCTGTGGTGGAAGAGATGAAGAAATAGGTGCTGTCACTGCTGTTGTGGTGTGACGGAGAAGAGGAAATTTGGGCCTGTCATTGCTGTGGTGCCACAGAGAGGAGCACTTTGGAGCTCACACTGCTATGATGTCACAGATAGGGTAACACTGGCTCTGATATTGATGTGTTGTCACAGAGAGGAGGAAATGAGGCCTCTCCCTGCTCTGGTGTCACAGAGAGGGGGAAATTTGGGCTCTCACTGCTGTTGTATCAGTGAGGGCGTAACACTGGAGCTGTCATTGTTGTGGTGTCCCAGAGAGGATTAAATTGGAGCTCACACTTCTATGGTGTCCTAGACAGTGGAACTCTGGGCCTGACATTGCTGTGGTGTAACAGAGAGGAGGCAATTTGGGGTTGTCGTTACTGTGATTTCACAGAGAGGGGAAGAGTCAGGCTGTCACTGCTGTGATTTCAGCGAGAGAGTGAAATGGAGGTAGTTCGAGCTGTGATGTTCCAGACAGGGGAATCCTGGGACTCGGAGTGCACTGCTGTCACCGAGAGCGGAACTTTGGGGCTCTCACTGCTGTGGTGTCACAGAGAGAGAAACAGTGGTGTTGTCGCTGCTGTGGTGTCTCTGAGAGGGAAACACTGGGCCTGTCTTTGCTGTGCTGTCATGGAGAGGAGCACGTTGGAGCTCACACTGCTATGATGTCACAGGTAGGGTAACAGTGGCTCTGACATTGCTGTGGTTTCCCAGAGAAGAGGAAATTTGGGCCCTCACTGCTCTGGTGTCACACAGAGAGGAAAAGTTGGGCTCTAACTGCTATGGTGTCTCCAACAGGGTAATCCTGGGCCTAAAATTGCTGTCGTTTCAAAGAGAGGAGCAAGTTTGGGCTGTGGCTGCACTGCTGTCCCAGAGAGTGGAACTTTGGGGCTCACACTGCTCTGGTGTCCCAGAGACGGGAACATTGGAGCTGTCACTGCTGTGTTGTCACAGAGAGAGGAACACTGGAGCTCTCCCTGCTCTGGAGTCGCGGAGAGGAGGAAATTGGGCATGTCACTGCCCTGGTGTCACAGGGAATGGAAGAGCGGGGCTGTCACTGCCGTGGAGTCCGAGAAAGGAGGAAATTTGGTGTGTGACTGCACTGCGGTCACAGCGAGTGGAACTTTGGGGCTCTCACTTCTGTGGTGGAAGAGATGAAGAAATAGGTGCTGTCACTGCTGTTGTGGTGTGACGGAGAAGAGGAAATTTGGGCCTGTCATTGCTGTGGTGTCACAGAGAGGAGCACTTTGGAGCTCACACTGCTATGATGTCACAGATAGGGTAACACTGGCTCTGATATTGCTGTGTTGTCACAGAGAGGAGGAAATGAGGCCTCTCCCTGCTCTGGTGTCACAGAGAGGGGGAAATTTGGGCTCTCACTGCTGTTGTATCAGTGAGGGCGTAACACTGGAGCTGTCATTGTTGTGGTGTCCCAGAGAGGATTAAATTGGAGCTCACACTTCTATGGGGTCCTAGACAGTGGAACTCGGAGCCTGACATTGCTGTGGTGTAACAGAGAGGAGGCAATTTGGGGCTGTCATTACTGTGATTTCACAGAGAGGGGAAGAGTCAGGCTGTCACTGCTGTGATTTCAGCGAGAGAGTGAAATGGAGGTAGTTCGAGCTGTGATGTTCCAGACAGGGGAATCCTGGGACTCGGAGTGCACTGCTGTCACCGAGAGCGGAACTTTGGGGCTCTCACTGCTGTGGTGTCACAGAGAGAGAAACAGTGGTGTTGTCGCTGCTGTGGTGTCTCTGAGAGGGAAACACTGGGCCTGTCTTTGCTGTGCTGTCATGGAGAGGAGCACGTTGGAGCTCACACTGCTATGATGTCACAGGTAGGGTAACAGTGGCTCTGACATTGCTGTGGTTTCCCAGAGAAGAGGAAATTTGGGCCCTCACTGCTCTGGTGTCACACAGAGAGGTAAAGTTGGGCTCTAACTGCTATGGTGTCTCCAACAGGGTAATCGTGGGCCTAAAATTGCTGTCGTTTCAAAGAGAGGAGCAAGTTTGGGCTGTGGCTGCACTGCTGTCCCAGAGAGTGGAACTTTGGGGCTCACACTGCTCTGGTGTCCCAGAGACGGGAACATTGGAGCTGTCACTGCTGTGTTGTCACAGAGAGAGGAACACTGGAGCTCTCCCTGCTCTGGAGTCGCGGAGAGGAGGAAATTGGGCATGTCACTGCCCTGGTGTCACAGGGAATGGAAGAGCGGGGCTGTCACTGCCGTGGAGTCCGAGAAAGGAGGAAATTTGGTGTGTGACTGCACTGCGGTCACAGCGAGTGGAACTTTGGGGCTCTCACTTCTGTGGTGGAAGAGATGAAGAAATAGGTGCTGTCGCTGCTGTTGTGGTGTGACGGAGAAGAGGAAATTTGGGCCTGTCATTGCTGTGGTGTCACAGAGAGGAGCACTTTGGAGCTCACACTGCTATGATGTCACACATAGGGTAACACTGGCTCTGATATTGCTGTGTTGTCACAGAGAGGAGGAAATGAGGCCTCTCCCTGCTCTGGTGTCACAGAGAGGGGGAAATTTGGGCTCTCACTGCTGTTGTATCAGTGAGGGCGTAACACTGGAGCTGTCATTGTTGTGGTGTCCCAGAGAGGATTAAATTGGAGCTCACACTTCTATGGGGTCCTAGACAGTGGAACTCTGGGCCTGACATTGCTGTGGTGTAACAGAGAGGAGGCAATTTGGGGCTGTCATTACTGTGATTTCACAGAGAGGGGAAGAGTCAGGCTGTCACTGCTGTGATTTCAGCGAGAGAGTGAAATGGAGGTAGTTCGAGCTGTGATGTTCCAGACAGGGGAATCCTGGGACTCGGAGTGCACTGCTGTCACCGAGAGCGGAACTTTGGGGCTCTCACTGCTGTGGTGTCACAGAGAGAGAAACAGTGGTGTTGTCGCTGCTGTGGTGTCTCTGAGAGGGAAACACTGGGCCTGTCTTTGCTGTGCTGTCATGGAGAGGAGCACGTTGGAGCTCACACTGCTATGATGTCACAGGTAGGGTAACAGTGGCTCTGACATTGCTGTGGTTTCCCAGAGAAGAGGAAATTTGGGCCCTCACTGCTCTGGTGTCACACAGAGAGGTAAAGTTGGGCTCTAACTGCTATGGTGTCTCCAACAGGGTAATCCTGGGCCTAAAATTGCTGTCGTTTCAAAGAGAGGAGCAAGTTTGGGCTGTGGCTGCACTGCTGTCCCAGAGAGTGGAACTTTGGGGCTCACACTGCTCTGGTGTCCCAGAGACGGGAACATTGGAGCTGTCACTGCTGTGTTGTCACAGAGAGAGGAACACTGGAGCTCTCCCTGCTCTGGAGTCGCGGAGAGGAGGAAATTGGGCATGTCACTGCCCTGGTGTCACAGGGAATGGAAGAGCGGGGCTGTCACTGCCGTGGAGTCAGAGAAAGGAAGAAATTTGGTGTGTGACTGCACTGCGGTCACAGCGAGTGGAACTTTGGGGCTCTCACTTCTGTGGTGGAAGAGATGAAGAAATAGGTGCTGTCACTGCTGTTGTGGTGTGAAGGAGAAGAGGAAATTTGGGCCTGTCATTGCTGTGGTGTCACAGAGAGGAGCACTTTGGAGCTCACACTGCTATGATGTCACACATAGGGTAACACTGGCTCTGATATTGCTGTGTTGTCACAGAGAGGAGGAAATGAGGCCTCTCCCTGCTCTGGTGTCACAGAGAGGGGGAAATTTGGGCTCACACTGCTGTTGTATCAGTGAGGGCGTAACACTGGAGCTGTCATTGTTGTGGTGTCCCAGAGAGGATTAAATTGGAGCTCACACTTCTATGGGGTCCTAGACAGTGGAACTCGGGGCCTGACATTGCTGTGGTGTAACAGAGAGGAGGCAATTTGGGGCTGTCATTACTGTGATTTCACAGAGAGGAGAAGAGTCAGGCTGTCACTGCTGTGATTTCAGCGAGAGAGTGAAATGGAGGTAGTTCGAGCTGTGATGTTCCAGACAGGGGAATCCTGGGACTCGGAGTGCACTGCTGTCACCGAGAGCGGAACTTTGGGGCTCTCACTGCTGTGGTGTCACAGAGAGAGAAACAGTGGTGTTGTCGCTGCTGTGGTGTCTCTGAGAGGGAAACACTGGGCCTGTCTTTGCTGTGCTGTCATGGAGAGGAGCACGTTGGAGCTCACACTGCTATGATGTCACAGGTAGGGTAACAGTGGCTCTGACATTGCTGTGGTTTCCCAGAGAAGAGGAAATTTGGGCCCTCACTGCTCTGGTGTCACACAGAGAGGTAAAGTTGGGCTCTAACTGCTATGGTGTCTCCAACAGGGTAATCCTGGGCCTAAAATTGCTGTCGTTTCAAAGAGAGGAGCAAGTTTGGGCTGTGGCTGCACTGCTGTCCCAGAGAGTGGAACTTTGGGGCTCACACTGCTCTGGTGTCCCAGAGACGGGAACATTGGAGCTGTCACTGCTGTGTTGTCACAGAGAGAGGAACACTGGAGCTCTCCCTGCTCTGGAGTCGCGGAGAGGAGGAAATTGGGCATGTCACTGCCCTGGTGTCACAGGGAATGGAAGAGCGGGGCTGTCACTGCCGTGGAGTCCGAGAAAGGAGGAAATTTGGTGTGTGACTGCACTGCGGTCACAGCGAGTGGAACTTTGGGGCTCTCACTTCTGTGGTGGAAGAGATGAAGAAATAGGTGCTGTCACTGCTGTTGTGGTGTGAAGGAGAAGAGGAAATTTGGGCCTGTCATTGCTGTGGTGTCACAGAGAGGAGCACGTTGGAGCTCACACTGCTATGATGTCACACATAGGGTAACACTGGCTCTGATATTGCTGTGTTGTCACAGAGAGGAGGAAATGAGGCCTCTCCCTGCTCTGGTGTCACAGAGAGGGGGAAATTTGGGCTCTCACTGCTGTTGTATCAGTGAGGGCGTAACACTGGAGCTGTCATTGTTGTGGTGTCCCAGAGAGGATTAAATTGGAGCTCACACTTCTATGGGGTCCTAGACAGTGGAACTCGGGGCCTGACATTGCTGTGGTGTAACAGAGAGGAGGCAATTTGGGGCTGTCATTACTGTGATTTCACAGAGAGGGGAAGAGTCAGGCTGTCACTGCTGTGATTTCAGCGAGAGAGTGAAATGGAGGTAGTTCGAGCTGTGATGTTCCAGACAGGGGAATCCTGGGACTCGGAGTGCACTGCTGTCACCGAGAGCGGAACTTTGGGGCTCTCACTGCTGTGGTGTCACAGAGAGAGAAACAGTGGTGTTGTCGCTGCTGTGGTGTCTCTGAGAGGGAAACACTGGGCCTGTCTTTGCTGTGCTGTCATGGAGAGGAGCACGTTGGAGCTCACACTGCTATGATGTCACAGGTAGGGTAACAGTGGCTGTGACATTGCTGTGGTTTCCCAGAGAAGAGGAAATTTGGGCCCTCACTGCTCTGGTGTCACACAGAGAGGTAAAGTTGGGCTCTAACTGCTATGGTGTCTCCAACAGGGTAATCCTGGGCCTAAAATTGCTGTCGTTTCAAAGAGAGGGGCAAGTTTGGGCTGTGGCTGCACTGCTGTCCCAGAGAGTGGAACTTTGGGGCTCACACTGCTCTGGTGTCCCTGAGACGGGAACATTGGAGCTGTCACTGCTGTGTTGTCACAGAGAGAGGAACACTGGAGCTCTCCCTGCTCTGGAGTCGCGGAGAGGAGGAAATTGGGCATGTCACTGCCCTGGTGTCACAGGGAATGGAAGAGCGGGGCTGTCACTGCCGTGGAGTCCGAGAAAGGAGGAAATTTGGTGTGTGACTGCACTGCGGTCACAGCGAGTGGAACTTTGGGGCTCTCACTTCTGTGGTGGAAGAGATGAAGAAATAGGTGCTGTCACTGCTGTTGTGGTGTGACGGAGAAGAGGAAATTTGGGCCTGTCATTGCTGTGGTGTCACAGAGAGGAGCACTTTGGAGCTCACACTGCTATGATGTCACAGATAGGGTAACACTGGCTCTGATATTGCTGTGTTGTCACAGAGAGGAGGAAATGAGGCCTCTCCCTGCTCTGGTGTCACAGAGAGGGGGAAATTTGGGCTCTCACTGCTGTTGTATCAGTGAGGGCGTAACACTGGAGCTGTCATTGTTGTGGTGTCCCAGAGAGGATTAAATTGGAGCTCACACTTCTATGGTGTCCTAGACAGTGGAACTCTGGGCCTGACATTGCTGTGGTGTAACAGAGAGGAGGCAATTTGGGGTTGTCGTTACTGTGATTTCACAGAGAGGGGAAGAGTCAGGCTGTCACTGCTGTGATTTCAGCGAGAGAGTGAAATGGAGGTAGTTCGAGCTGTGATGTTCCAGACAGGGGAATCCTGGGACTCGGAGTGCACTGCTGTCACCGAGAGCGGAACTTTGGGGCTCTCACTGCTGTGGTGTCACAGAGAGAGAAACAGTGGTGTTGTCGCTGCTGTGGTGTCTCTGAGAGGGAAACACTGGGCCTGTCTTTGCTGTGCTGTCATGGAGAGGAGCACGTTGGAGCTCACACTGCTATGATGTCACAGGTAGGGTAACAGTGGCTCTGACATTGCTGTGGTTTCCCAGAGAAGAGGAAATTTGGGCCCTCACTGCTCTGGTGTCACACAGAGAGGTAAAGTTGGGCTCTAACTGCTATGGTGTCTCCAACAGGGTAATCGTGGGCCTAAAATTGCTGTCGTTTCAAAGAGAGGAGCAAGTTTGGGCTGTGGCTGCACTGCTGTCCCAGAGAGTGGAACTTTGGGGCTCACACTGCTCTGGTGTCCCAGAGACGGGAACATTGGAGCTGTCACTGCTGTGTTGTCACAGAGAGAGGAACACTGGAGCTCTCCCTGCTCTGGAGTCGCGGAGAGGAGGAAATTGGGCATGTCACTGCCCTGGTGTCACAGGGAATGGAAGAGCGGGGCTGTCACTGCCGTGGAGTCCGAGAAAGGAGGAAATTTGGTGTGTGACTGCACTGCGGTCACAGCGAGTGGAACTTTGGGGCTCTCACTTCTGTGGTGGAAGAGATGAAGAAATAGGTGCTGTCACTGCTGTTGTGGTGTGACGGAGAAGAGGAAATTTAGGCCTGTCATTGCTGTGGTGTCACAGAGAGGAGCACTTTGGAGCTCACACTGCTATGATGTCACAGATAGGGTAACACTGGCTCTGATATTGCTGTGTTGTCACAGAGAGGAGGAAATGAGGCCTCTCCCTGCTCTGGTGTCACAGAGAGGGGGAAATTTGGGCTCTCACTGCTGTTGTATCAGTGAGGGCGTAACACTGGAGCTGTCATTGTTGTGGTGTCCCAGAGAGGATTAAATTGGAGCTCACACTTCTATGGGGTCCTAGACAGTGGAACTCTGGGCCTGACATTGCTGTGGTGTAACAGAGAGGAGGCAATTTGGGGCTGTCATTACTGTGATTTCACAGAGAGGGGAAGAGTCAGGCTGTCACTGCTGTGATTTCAGCGAGAGAGTGAAATGGAGGTAGTTCGAGCTGTGATGTTCCAGACAGGGGAATCCTGGGACTCGGAGTGCACTGCTGTCACCGAGAGCGGAACTTTGGGGCTCTCACTGCTGTGGTGTCACAGAGAGAGAAACAGTGGTGTTGTCGCTGCTGTGGTGTCTCTGAGAGGGAAACACTGGGCCTGTCTTTGCTGTGCTGTCATGGAGAGGAGCACGTTGGAGCTCACACTGCTATGATGTCACAGGTAGGGTAACAGTGGCTCTGACATTGCTGTGGTTTCCCAGAGAAGAGGAAATTTGGGCCCTCACTGCTCTGGTGTCACACAGAGAGGTAAAGTTGGGCTCTAACTGCTATGGTGTCTCCAACAGGGTAATCGTGGGCCTAAAATTGCTGTCGTTTCAAAGAGAGGAGCAAGTTTGGGCTGTGGCTGCACTGCTGTCCCAGAGAGTGGAACTTTGGGGCTCACACTGCTCTGGTGTCCCAGAGACGGGAACATTGGAGCTGTCACTGCTGTGTTGTCACAGAGAGAGGAACACTGGAGCTCTCCCTGCTCTGGAGTCGCGGAGAGGAGGAAATTGGGCATGTCACTGCCCTGGTGTCACAGGGAATGGAAGAGCGGGGCTGTCACTGCCGTGGAGTCCGAGAAAGGAGGAAATTTGGTGTGTGACTGCACTGCGGTCACAGCGAGTGGAACTTTGGGGCTCTCACTTCTGTGGTGGAAGAGATGAAGAAATAGGTGCTGTCACTGCTGTTGTGGTGTGACGGAGAAGAGGAAATTTGGGCCTGTCATTGCTGTGGTGTCACAGAGAGGAGCACGTTGGAGCTCACACTGCTATGATGTCACACATAGGGTAACACTGGCTCTGATATTGCTGTGTTGTCACAGAGAGGAGGAAATGAGGCCTCTCCCTGCTCTGGTGTCACAGAGAGGTGGAAATTTGGGCTCTCACTGCTGTTGTATCAGTGAGGGCGTAACACTGGAGCTGTCATTGTTGTGGTGTCCCAGAGAGGATTAAATTGGAGCTCACACTTCTATGGGGTCCTAGACAGTGGAACTCTGGGCCTGACATTGCTGTGGTGTAACAGAGAGGAGGCAATTTGGGGCTGTCATTACTGTGATTTCACAGAGAGGGGAAGAGTCAGGCTGTCACTGCTGTGATTTCAGCGGGAGAGTGAAATGGAGGTAGTTCGAGCTGTGATGTTCCAGACAGGGGAATCCTGGGACTCGGAGTGCACTGCTGTCACCGAGAGCGGAACTTTGGGGCTCTCACTGCTGTGGTGTCACAGAGAGAGAAACAGTGGCGTTGTCGCTGCTGTGGTGTCTCTGAGAGGGAAACACTGGGCCTGTCTTTGCTGTGCTGTCATGGAGAGGAGCACGTTGGAGCTCACACTGCTATGATGTCACAGGTAGGGTAACAGTGGCTGTGACATTGCTGTGGTTTCCCAGAGAAGAGGAAATTTGGGCCCTCACTGCTCTGGTGTCACACAGAGAGGTAAAGTTGGGCTCTAACTGCTATGGTGTCTCCAACAGGGTAATCCTGGGCCTAAAATTGCTGTCGTTTCAAAGAGAGGAGCAAGTTTGGGCTGTGGCTGCACTGCTGTCCCAGAGAGTGGAACTTTGGGGCTCACACTGCTCTGGTGTCCCAGAGACGGGAACATTGGAGCTGTCACTGCTGTGTTGTCACAGAGAGAGGAACACTGGAGCTCTCCCTGCTCTGGAGTCGCGGAGACGAGGAAATTGGGCATGTCACTGCCCTGGTGTCACAGGGAATGGAAGAGCGGGGCTGTCACTGCCGTGGAGTCCGAGAAAGGAGGAAATTTGGTGTGTGACTGCACTGCGGTCACAGCGAGTGGAACTTTGGGGCTCTCACTTCTGTGGTGGAAGAGATGAAGAAATAGGTGCTGTCACTGCTGTTGTGGTGTGACGGAGAAGAGGAAATTTGGGCCTGTCATCGCTGTGGTGTCACAGAGAGGAGCACTTTGGAGCTCACACTGCTATGATGTCACAGATAGGGTAACACTGGCTCTGATATTGCTGTGTTGTCACAGAGAGGAGGAAATGAGGCCTCTCCCTGCTCTGGTGTCACAGAGAGGGGGAAATTTGGGCTCTCACTGCTGTTGTATCAGTGAGGGCGTAACACTGGAGCTGTCATTGTTGTGGTGTCCCAGAGAGGATTAAATTGGAGCTCACACTTCTATGGGGTCCTAGACAGTGGAACTCTGGGCCTGACATTGCTGTGGTGTAACAGAGAGGAGGCAATTTGGGGCTGTCATTACTGTGATTTCACAGAGAGGGGAAGAGTCAGGCTGTCACTGCTGTGATTTCAGCGAGAGAGTGAAATGGAGGTAGTTCGAGCTGTGATGTTCCAGACAGGGGAATCCTGGGACTCGGAGTGCACTGCTGTCACCGAGAGCGGAACTTTGGGGCTCTCACTGCTGTGGTGTCACAGAGAGAGAAACAGTGGTGTTGTCGCTGCTGTGGTGTCTCTGAGAGGGAAACACTGGGCCTGTCTTTGCTGTGCTGTCATGGAGAGGAGCACGTTGGAGCTCACACTGCTATGATGTCACAGGTAGGGTAACAGTGGCTCTGACATTGCTGTGGTTTCCCAGAGAAGAGGAAATTTGGGCCCTCACTGCTCTGGTGTCACACAGAGAGGTAAAGTTGGGCTCTAACTGCTATGGTGTCTCCAACAGGGTAATCCTGGGCCTAAAATTGCTGTCGTTTCAAAGAGAGGAGCAAGTTTGGGCTGTGGCTGCACTGCTGTCCCAGAGAGTGGAACTTTGGGGCTCACACTGCTCTGGTGTCCCAGAGACGGGAACATTGGAGCTGTCACTGCTGTGTTGTCACAGAGAGAGGAACACTGGAGCTCTCCCTGCTCTGGAGTCGCGGAGACGAGGAAATTGGGCATGTCACTGCCCTGGTGTCACAGGGAATGGAAGAGCGGGGCTGTCACTGCCGTGGAGTCCGAGAAAGGAGGAAATTTGGTGTGTGACTGCACTGCGGTCACAGCGAGTGGAACTTTGGGGCTCTCACTTCTGTGGTGGAAGAGATGAAGAAATAGGTGCTGTCACTGCTGTTGTGGTGTGACGGAGAAGAGGAAATTTGGGCCTGTCATTGCTGTGGTGTCACAGAGAGGAGCACGTTGGAGCTCACACTGCTATGATGTCACACATAGGGTAACACTGGCTCTGATATTGCTGTGTTGTCACAGAGAGGAGGAAATGAGGCCTCTCCCTGCTCTGGTGTCACAGAGAGGGGGAAATTTGGGCTCTCACTGCTGTTGTATCAGTGAGGGCGTAACACTGGAGCTGTCATTGTTGTGGTGTCCCAGAGAGGATTAAATTGGAGCTCACACTTCTATGGGGTCCTAGACAGTGGAACTCTGGGCCTGACATTGCTGTGGTGTAACAGAGAGGAGGCAATTTGGGGCTGTCATTACTGTGATTTCACAGAGAGGGGAAGAGTCAGGCTGTCACTGCTGTGATTTCAGCGAGAGAGTGAAATGGAGGTAGTTCGAGCTGTGATGTTCCAGACAGGGGAATCCTGGGACTCGGAGTGCACTGCTGTCACCGAGAGCGGAACTTTGGGGCTCTCACTGCTGTGGTGTCACAGAGAGAGAAACAGTGGTGTTGTCGCTGCTGTGGTGTCTCTGAGAGGGAAACACTGGGCCTGTCTTTGCTGTGCTGTCATGGAGAGGAGCACGTTGGAGCTCACACTGCTATGATGTCACAGGTAGGGTAACAGTGGCTCTGACATTGCTGTGGTTTCCCAGAGAAGAGGAAATTTGGGCCCTCACTGCTCTGGTGTCACACAGAGAGGTAAAGTTGGGCTCTAACTGCTATGGTGTCTCCAACAGGGTAATCCTGGGCCTAAAATTGCTGTCGTTTCAAAGAGAGGAGCAAGTTTGGGCTGTGGCTGCACTGCTGTCCCAGAGAGTGGAACTTTGGGGCTCACACTGCTCTGGTGTCCCAGAGACGGGAACATTGGAGCTGTCACTGCTGTGTTGTCACAGAGAGAGGAACACTGGAGCTCTCCCTGCTCTGGAGTCGCGGAGAGGAGGAAATTGGGCATGTCACTGCCCTGGTGTCACAGGGAATGGAAGAGCGGGGCTGTCACTGCCGTGGAGTCCGAGAAAGGAGGAAATTTGGTGTGTGACTGCACTGCGGTCACAGCGAGTGGAACTTTGGGGCTCTCACTTCTGTGGTGGAAGAGATGAAGAAATAGGTGCTGTCACTGCTGTTGTGGTGTGACGGAGAAGAGGAAATTTAGGCCTGTCATTGCTGTGGTGTCACAGAGAGGAGCACTTTGGAGCTCACACTGCTATGATGTCACAGATAGGGTAACACTGGCTCTGATATTGCTGTGTTGTCACAGAGAGGAGGAAATGAGGCCTCTCCCTGCTCTGGTGTCACAGAGAGGGGGAAATTTGGGCTCTCACTGCTGTTGTATCAGTGAGGGCGTAACACTGGAGCTGTCATTGTTGTGGTGTCCCAGAGAGGATTAAATTGGAGCTCACACTTCTATGGGGTCCTAGACAGTGGAACTCTGGGCCTGACATTGCTGTGGTGTAACAGAGAGGAGGCAATTTGGGGCTGTCATTACTGTGATTTCACAGAGAGGGGAAGAGTCAGGCTGTCACTGCTGTGATTTCAGCGAGAGAGTGAAATGGAGGTAGTTCGAGCTGTGATGTTCCAGACAGGGGAATCCTGGGACTCGGAGTGCACTGCTGTCACCGAGAGCGGAACTTTGGGGCTCTCACTGCTGTGGTGTCACAGAGAGAGAAACAGTGGTGTTGTCGCTGCTGTGGTGTCTCTGAGAGGGAAACACTGGGCCTGTCTTTGCTGTGCTGTCATGGAGAGGAGCACGTTGGAGCTCACACTGCTATGATGTCACAGGTAGGGTAACAGTGGCTCTGACATTGCTGTGGTTTCCCAGAGAAGAGGAAATTTGGGCCCTCACTGCTCTGGTGTCACACAGAGAGGTAAAGTTGGGCTCTAACTGCTATGGTGTCTCCAACAGGGTAATCGTGGGCCTAAAATTGCTGTCGTTTCAAAGAGAGGAGCAAGTTTGGGCTGTGGCTGCACTGCTGTCCCAGAGAGTGGAACTTTGGGGCTCACACTGCTCTGGTGTCCCAGAGACGGGAACATTGGAGCTGTCACTGCTGTGTTGTCACAGAGAGAGGAACACTGGAGCTCTCCCTGCTCTGGAGTCGCGGAGAGGAGGAAATTGGGCATGTCACTGCCCTGGTGTCACAGGGAATGGAAGAGCGGGGCTGTCACTGCCGTGGAGTCCGAGAAAGGAGGAAATTTGGTGTGTGACTGCACTGCGGTCACAGCGAGTGGAACTTTGGGGCTCTCACTTCTGTGGTGGAAGAGATGAAGAAATAGGTGCTGTCACTGCTGTTGTGGTGTGACGGAGAAGAGGAAATTTGGGCCTGTCATTGCTGTGGTGTCACAGAGAGGAGCACGTTGGAGCTCACACTGCTATGATGTCACACATAGGGTAACACTGGCTCTGATATTGCTGTGTTGTCACAGAGAGGAGGAAATGAGGCCTCTCCCTGCTCTGGTGTCACAGAGAGGTGGAAATTTGGGCTCTCACTGCTGTTGTATCAGTGAGGGCGTAACACTGGAGCTGTCATTGTTGTGGTGTCCCAGAGAGGATTAAATTGGAGCTCACACTTCTATGGGGTCCTAGACAGTGGAACTCTGGGCCTGACATTGCTGTGGTGTAACAGAGAGGAGGCAATTTGGGGCTGTCATTACTGTGATTTCACAGAGAGGGGAAGAGTCAGGCTGTCACTGCTGTGATTTCAGCGGGAGAGTGAAATGGAGGTAGTTCGAGCTGTGATGTTCCAGACAGGGGAATCCTGGGACTCGGAGTGCACTGCTGTCACCGAGAGCGGAACTTTGGGGCTCTCACTGCTGTGGTGTCACAGAGAGAGAAACAGTGGCGTTGTCGCTGCTGTGGTGTCTCTGAGAGGGAAACACTGGGCCTGTCTTTGCTGTGCTGTCATGGAGAGGAGCACGTTGGAGCTCACACTGCTATGATGTCACAGGTAGGGTAACAGTGGCTGTGACATTGCTGTGGTTTCCCAGAGAAGAGGAAATTTGGGCCCTCACTGCTCTGGTGTCACACAGAGAGGTAAAGTTGGGCTCTAACTGCTATGGTGTCTCCAACAGGGTAATCCTGGGCCTAAAATTGCTGTCGTTTCAAAGAGAGGAGCAAGTTTGGGCTGTGGCTGCACTGCTGTCCCAGAGAGTGGAACTTTGGGGCTCACACTGCTCTGGTGTCCCAGAGACGGGAACATTGGAGCTGTCACTGCTGTGTTGTCACAGAGAGAGGAACACTGGAGCTCTCCCTGCTCTGGAGTCGCGGAGAGGAGGAAATTGGGCATGTCACTGCCCTGGTGTCACAGGGAATGGAAGAGCGGGGCTGTCACTGCCGTGGAGTCCGAGAAAGGAGGAAATTTGGTGTGTGACTGCACTGCGGTCACAGCGAGTGGAACTTTGGGGCTCTCACTTCTGTGGTGGAAGAGATGAAGAAATAGGTGCTGTCACTGCTGTTGTGGTGTGACGGAGAAGAGGAAATTTGGGCCTGTCATCGCTGTGGTGTCACAGAGAGGAGCACTTTGGAGCTCACACTGCTATGATGTCACAGATAGGGTAACACTGGCTCTGATATTGCTGTGTTGTCACAGAGAGGAGGAAATGAGGCCTCTCCCTGCTCTGGTGTCACAGAGAGGGGGAAATTTGGGCTCTCACTGCTGTTGTATCAGTGAGGGCGTAACACTGGAGCTGTCATTGTTGTGGTGTCCCAGAGAGGATTAAATTGGAGCTCACACTTCTATGGGGTCCTAGACAGTGGAACTCTGGGCCTGACATTGCTGTGGTGTAACAGAGAGGAGGCAATTTGGGGCTGTCATTACTGTGATTTCACAGAGAGGGGAAGAGTCAGGCTGTCACTGCTGTGATTTCAGCGAGAGAGTGAAATGGAGGTAGTTCGAGCTGTGATGTTCCAGACAGGGGAATCCTGGGACTCGGAGTGCACTGCTGTCACCGAGAGCGGAACTTTGGGGCTCTCACTGCTGTGGTGTCACAGAGAGAGAAACAGTGGTGTTGTCGCTGCTGTGGTGTCTCTGAGAGGGAAACACTGGGCCTGTCTTTGCTGTGCTGTCATGGAGAGGAGCACGTTGGAGCTCACACTGCTATGATGTCACAGGTAGGGTAACAGTGGCTCTGACATTGCTGTGGTTTCCCAGAGAAGAGGAAATTTGGGCCCTCACTGCTCTGGTGTCACACAGAGAGGTAAAGTTGGGCTCTAACTGCTATGGTGTCTCCAACAGGGTAATCCTGGGCCTAAAATTGCTGTCGTTTCAAAGAGAGGAGCAAGTTTGGGCTGTGGCTGCACTGCTGTCCCAGAGAGTGGAACTTTGGGGCTCACACTGCTCTGGTGTCCCAGAGACGGGAACATTGGAGCTGTCACTGCTGTGTTGTCACAGAGAGAGGAACACTGGAGCTCTCCCTGCTCTGGAGTCGCGGAGACGAGGAAATTGGGCATGTCACTGCCCTGGTGTCACAGGGAATGGAAGAGCGGGGCTGTCACTGCCGTGGAGTCCGAGAAAGGAGGAAATTTGGTGTGTGACTGCACTGCGGTCACAGCGAGTGGAACTTTGGGGCTCTCACTTCTGTGGTGGAAGAGATGAAGAAATAGGTGCTGTCACTGCTGTTGTGGTGTGACGGAGAAGAGGAAATTTGGGCCTGTCATTGCTGTGGTGTCACAGAGAGGAGCACGTTGGAGCTCACACTGCTATGATGTCACACATAGGGTAACACTGGCTCTGATATTGCTGTGTTGTCACAGAGAGGAGGAAATGAGGCCTCTCCCTGCTCTGGTGTCACAGAGAGGGGGAAATTTGGGCTCTCACTGCTGTTGTATCAGTGAGGGCGTAACACTGGAGCTGTCATTGTTGTGGTGTCCCAGAGAGGATTAAATTGGAGCTCACACTTCTATGGGGTCCTAGACAGTGGAACTCTGGGCCTGACATTGCTGTGGTGTAACAGAGAGGAGGCAATTTGGGGCTGTCATTACTGTGATTTCACAGAGAGGGGAAGAGTCAGGCTGTCACTGCTGTGATTTCAGCGGGAGAGTGAAATGGAGGTAGTTCGAGCTGTGATGTTCCAGACAGGGGAATCCTGGGACTCGGAGTGCACTGCTGTCACCGAGAGCGGAACTTTGGGGCTCTCACTGCTGTGGTGTCACAGAGAGAGAAACAGTGGCGTTGTCGCTGCTGTGGTGTCTCTGAGAGGGAAACACTGGGCCTGTCTTTGCTGTGCTGTCATGGAGAGGAGCACGTTGGAGCTCACACTGCTATGATGTCACAGGTAGGGTAACAGTGGCTGTGACATTGCTGTGGTTTCCCAGAGAAGAGGAAATTTGGGCCCTCACTGCTCTGGTGTCACACAGAGAGGTAAAGTTGGGCTCTAACTGCTATGGTGTCTCCAACAGGGTAATCCTGGGCCTAAAATTGCTGTCGTTTCAAAGAGAGGGGCAAGTTTGGGCTGTGGCTGCACTGCTGTCCCAGAGAGTGGAACTTTGGGGCTCACACTGCTCTGGTGTCCCAGAGACGGGAACATTGGAGCTGTCACTGCTGTGTTGTCACAGAGAGAGGAACACTGGAGCTCTCCCTGCTCTGGAGTCGCGGAGAGGAGGAAATTGGGCATGTCACTGCCCTGGTGTCACAGGGAATGGAAGAGCGGGGCTGTCACTGCCGTGGAGTCCGAGAAAGGAGGAAATTTGGTGTGTGACTGCACTGCGGTCACAGCGAGTGGAACTTTGGGGCTCTCACTTCTGTGGTGGAAGAGATGAAGAAATAGGTGCTGTCACTGCTGTTGTGGTGTGACGGAGAAGAGGAAATTTGGGCCTGTCATTGCTGTGGTGTCACAGAGAGGAGCACTTTGGAGCTCACACTGCTATGATGTCACACATAGGGTAACACTGGCTCTGATATTGCTGTGTTGTCACAGAGAGGAGGAAATGAGGCCTCTCCCTGCTCTGGTGTCACAGAGAGGGGGAAATTTGGGCTCTCACTGCTGTTGTATCAGTGAGGGCGTAACACTGGAGCTGTCATTGTTGTGGTGTCCCAGAGAGGATTAAATTGGAGCTCACACTTCTATGGGGTCCTAGACAGTGGAACTCGGAGCCTGACATTGCTGTGGTGTAACAGAGAGGAGGCAATTTGGGGCTGTCATTACTGTGATTTCACAGAGAGGGGAAGAGTCAGGCTGTCACTGCTGTGATTTCAGCGAGAGAGTGAAATGGAGGTAGTTCGAGCTGTGATGTTCCAGACAGGGGAATCCTGGGACTCGGAGTGCACTGCTGTCACCGAGAGCGGAACTTTGGGGCTCTCACTGCTGTGGTGTCACAGAGAGAGAAACAGTGGTGTTGTCGCTGCTGTGGTGTCTCTGAGAGGGAAACACTGGGCCTGTCTTTGCTGTGCTGTCATGGAGAGGAGCACGTTGGAGCTCACACTGCTATGATGTCACAGGTAGGGTAACAGTGGCTGTGACATTGCTGTGGTTTCCCAGAGAAGAGGAAATTTGGGCCCTCACTGCTCTGGTGTCACACAGAGAGGTAAAGTTGGGCTCTAACTGCTATGGTGTCTCCAACAGGGTAATCGTGGGCCTAAAATTGCTGTCGTTTCAAAGAGAGGAGCAAGTTTGGGCTGTGGCTGCACTGCTGTCCCAGAGAGTGGAACTTTGGGGCTCACACTGCTCTGGTGTCCCAGAGACGGGAACATTGGAGCTGTCACTGCTGTGTTGTCACAGAGAGAGGAACACTGGAGCTCTCCCTGCTCTGGAGTCGCGGAGAGGAGGAAATTGGGCATGTCACTGCCCTGGTGTCACAGGGAATGGAAGAGCGGGGCTGTCACTGCCGTGGAGTCCGAGAAAGGAGGAAATTTGGTCTGTGACTGCACTGCGGTCACAGCGAGTGGAACTTTGGGGCTCTCACTTCTGTGGTGGAAGAGATGAAGAAATAGGTGCTGTCACTGCTGTTGTGGTGTGACGGAGAAGAGGAAATTTGGGCCTGTCATTGCTGTGGTGTCACAGAGAGGAGCACTTTGGAGCTCACACTGCTATGATGTCACACATAGGGTAACACTGGCTCTGATATTGCTGTGTTGTCACAGAGAGGAGGAAATGAGGCCTCTCCCTGCTCTGGTGTCACAGAGAGGGGGAAATTTGGGCTCTCACTGCTGTTGTATCAGTGAGGGCGTAACACTGGAGCTGTCATTGTTGTGGTGTCCCAGAGAGGATTAAATTGGAGCTCACACTTCTATGGGGTCCTAGACAGTGGAACTCTGGGCCTGACATTGCTGTGGTGTAACAGAGAGGA
The DNA here is from genome assembly GCF_971803275.1 of Cyanistes caeruleus. Classification (NCBI taxonomy): domain Eukaryota; kingdom Metazoa; phylum Chordata; class Aves; order Passeriformes; family Paridae; genus Cyanistes; species Cyanistes caeruleus. The sequence continues at coordinate 118,803,211 of NC_141703.1, forward strand.
GGCAATTTGGGGCTGTCATTACTGTGATTTCACAGAGAGGAGAAGAGTCAGGCTGTCACTGCTGTGATTTCAGCGAGAGAGTGAAATGGAGGTAGTTCGAGCTGTGATGTTCCAGACAGGGGAATCCTGGGACTCGGAGTGCACTGCTGTCACCGAGAGCGGAACTTTGGGGCTCTCACTGCTGTGGTGTCACAGAGAGAGAAACAGTGGTGTTGTCGCTGCTGTGGTGTCTCTGAGAGGGAAACACTGGGCCTGTCTTTGCTGTGCTGTCATGGAGAGGAGCACGTTGGAGCTCACACTGCTATGATGTCACAGGTAGGGTAACAGTGGCTCTGACATTGCTGTGGTTTCCCAGAGAAGAGGAAATTTGGGCCCTCACTGCTCTGCTGTCACACAGAGAGGTAAAGTTGGGCTCTAACTGCTATGGTGTCTCCAACAGGGTAATCCTGGGCCTAAAATTGCTGTCGTTTCAAAGAGAGGAGCAAGTTTGGGCTGTGGCTGCACTGCTGTCCCAGAGAGTGGAACTTTGGGGCTCACACTGCTCTGGTGTCCCAGAGACGGGAACATTGGAGCTGTCACTGCTGTGTTGTCACAGAGAGAGGAACACTGGAGCTCTCCCTGCTCTGGAGTCGCGGAGAGGAGGAAATTGGGCATGTCACTGCCCTGGTGTCACAGGGAATGGAAGAGCGGGGCTGTCACTGCCGTGGAGTCCGAGAAAGGAGGAAATGTGGTGTGTGACTGCACTGCGGTCACAGCGAGTGGAACTTTGGGGCTCTCACTTCTGTGGTGGAAGAGATGAAGAAATAGGTGCTGTCACTGCTGTTGTGGTGTGACGGAGAAGAGGAAATTTGGGCCTGTCATTGCTGTGGTGTCACAGAGAGGAGCACTTTGGAGCTCACACTGCTATGATGTCACAGATAGGGTAACACTGGCTCTGATATTGCTGTGTTGTCACAGAGAGGAGGAAATGAGGCCTCTCCCTGCTCTGGTGTCACAGAGAGGGGGAAATTTGGGCTCTCACTGCTGTTGTATCAGTGAGGGCGTAACACTGGAGCTGTCATTGTTGTGGTGTCCCAGAGAGGATTAAATTGGAGCTCACACTTCTATGGTGTCCTAGACAGTGGAACTCCGGGCCTGACATTGCTGTGGTGTAACAGAGAGGAGGCAATTTGGGGCAGTCATTACTGTGATTTCACAGAGAGGGGAAGAGTCAGGCTGTCACTGCTGTGATTTCAGCGAGAGAGTGAAATGGAGGTAGTTCGAGCTGTGATGTTCCAGACAGGGGAATCCTGGGACTCGGAGTGCACTGCTGTCACCGAGAGCGGAACTTTGGGGCTCTCACTGCTGTGGTGTCACAGAGAGAGAAACAGTGGCGTTGTCGCTGCTGTGGTGTCTCTGAGAGGGAAACACTGGGCCTGTCTTTGCTGTGCTGTCATGGAGAGGAGCACGTTGGAGCTCACACTGCTATGATGTCACAGGTAGGGTAACAGTGGCTGTGACATTGCTGTGGTTTCCCAGAGAAGAGGAAATTTGGGCCCTCACTGCTCTGGTGTCACACAGAGAGGTAAAGTTGGGCTCTAACTGCTATGGTGTCTCCAACAGGGTAATCGTGGGCCTAAAATTGCTGTCGTTTCAAAGAGAGGAGCAAGTTTGGGCTGTGGCTGCACTGCTGTCCCAGAGAGTGGAACTTTGGGGCTCACACTGCTCTGGTGTCCCAGAGACGGGAACATTGGAGCTGTCACTGCTGTGTTGTCACAGAGAGAGGAACACTGGAGCTCTCCCTGCTCTGGAGTCGCGGAGAGGAGGAAATTGGGCATGTCACTGCCCTGGTGTCACAGGGAATGGAAGAGCGGGGCTGTCACTGCCGTGGAGTCCGAGAAAGGAGGAAATTTGGTGTGTGACTGCACTGCGGTCACAGCGAGTGGAACTTTGGGGCTCTCACTTCTGTGGTGGAAGAGATGAAGAAATAGGTGCTGTCACTGCTGTTGTGGTGTGACGGAGAAGAGGAAATTTGGGCCTGTCATTGATGTGGTGTCACAGAGAGGAGCACTTTGGAGCTCACACTGCTATGATGTCACACATAGGGTAACACTGGCTCTGATATTGCTGTGTTGTCACAGAGAGGAGGAAATGAGGCCTCTCCCTGCTCTGGTGTCACAGAGAGGGGGAAATTTGGGCTCTCACTGCTTTTGTATCAGTGAGGGCGTAACACTGGAGCTGTCATTGTTGTGGTGTCCCAGAGAGGATTAAATTGGAGCTCACACTTCTATGGGGTCCTAGACAGTGGAACTCTGGGCCTGACATTGCTGTGGTGTAACAGAGAGGAGGCAATTTGGGGTTGTCGTTACTGTGATTTCACAGAGAGGGGAAGAGTCAGGCTGTCACTGCTGTGCTTTCAGCGAGAGAGTGAAATGGAGGTAGTTCGAGCTGTGATGTTCCAGACAGGGGAATCCTGGGACTCGGAGTGCACTGCTGTCACCGAGAGCGGAACTTTGGGGCTCTCACTGCTGTGGTGTCACAGAGAGAGAAAGAGTGGTGTTGTCGCTGCTGTGGTGTCTCTGAGAGGGAAACACTGGGCCTGTCTTTGCTGTGCTGTCATGGAGAGGAGCACGTTGGAGCTCACACTGCTATGATGTCACAGGTAGGGTAACAGTGGCTCTGACATTGCTGTGGTTTCCCAGAGAAGAGGAAATTTGGGCCCTCACTGCTCTGGTGTCACACAGAGAGGTAAAGTTGGGCTCTAACTGCTATGGTGTCTCCAACAGGGTAATCGTGGGCCTAAAATTGCTGTCGTTTCAAAGAGAGGAGCAAGTTTGGGCTGTGGCTGCACTGCTGTCCCAGAGAGTGGAACTTTGGGGCTCACACTGCTCTGGTGTCCCAGAGACGGGAACATTGGAGCTGTCACTGCTGTGTTGTCACAGAGAGAGGAACACTGGAGCTCTCCCTGCTCTGGAGTCGCGGAGAGGAGGAAATTGGGCATGTCACTGCCCTGGTGTCACAGGGAATGGAAGAGCGGGGCTGTCACTGCCGTGGAGTCCGAGAAAGGAGGAAATTTGGTGTGTGACTGCACTGCGGTCACAGCGAGTGGAACTTTGGGGCTCTCACTTCTGTGGTGGAAGAGATGAAGAAATAGGTGCTGTCACTGCTGTTGTGGTGTGACGGAGAAGAGGAAATTTGGGCCTGTCATTGCTGTGGTGTCACAGAGAGGAGCACTTTGGAGCTCACACTGCTATGATGTCACAGATAGGGTAACACTGGCTCTGATATTGCTGTGTTGTCACAGAGAGGAGGAAATGAGGCCTCTCCCTGCTCTGGTGTCACAGAGAGGGGGAAATTTGGGCTCTCACTGCTGTTGTATCAGTGAGGGCGTAACACTGGAGCTGTCATTGTTGTGGTGTCCCAGAGAGGATTAAATTGGAGCTCACACTTCTATGGGGTCCTAGACAGTGGAACTCGGGGCCTGACATTGCTGTGGTGTAACAGAGAGGAGGCAATTTGGGGCTGTCATTACTGTGATTTCACAGAGAGGGGAAGAGTCAGGCTGTCACTGCTGTGATTTCAGCGAGAGAGTGAAATGGAGGTACTTCGAGCTGTGATGTTCCAGACAGGGGAATCCTGGGACTCGGAGTGCACTGCTGTCACCGAGAGCGGAACTTTGGGGCTCTCACTGCTGTGGTGTCACGGAGAGAGAAACAGTGGTGTTGTCGCTGCTGTGGTGTCTCTGAGAGGGAAACACTGGGCCTGTCTTTGCTGTGCTGTCATGGAGAGGAGCACGTTGGAGCTCACACTGCTATGATGTCACAGGTAGGGTAACAGTGGCTCTGACATTGCTGTGGTTTCCCAGAGAAGAGGAAATTTGGGCCCTCACTGCTCTGGTGTCACACAGAGAGGTAAAGTTGGGCTCTAACTGCTATGGTGTCTCCAACAGGGTAATCGTGGACCTAAAATTGCTGTCGTTTCAAAGAGAGGAGCAAGTTTGGGCTGTGGCTGCACTGCTGTCCCAGAGAGTGGAACTTTGGGGCTCACACTGCTCTGGTGTCCCAGAGACGGGAACATTGGAGCTGTCACTGCTGTGTTGTCACAGAGAGAGGAACACTGGAGCTCTCCCTGCTCTGGAGTCGCGGAGAGGCGGAAATTGGGCATGTCACTGCCCTGGTGTCACAGGGAATGATAGAGCGGGGCTGTCACTGCCGTGGAGTCCGAGAAAGGAGGAAATTTGGTGTGTGACTGCACTGCGGTCACAGCGAGTGGAACTTTGGGGCTCTCACTTCTGTGGTGGAAGAGATGAAGAAATAGGTGCTGTCACTGCTGTTGTGGTGTGACGGAGAAGAGGAAATTTGGGCCTGTCATTGCTGTGGTGTCACAGAGAGGAGCACTTTGGAGCTCACACTGCTATGATGTCACAGATAGGGTAACACTGGCTCTGATATTGCTGTGTTGTCACAGAGAGGAGGAAATGAGGCCTCTCCCTGCTCTGGTGTCACAGAGAGGGGGAAATTTGGGCTCTCACTGCTGTTGTATCAGTGAGGGCGTAACACTGGAGCTGTCATTGTTGTGGTGTCCCAGAGAGGATTAAATTGGAGCTCACACTTCTATGGGGTCCTAGACAGTGGAACTCTGGGCCTGACATTGCTGTGGTGTAACAGAGAGGAGGCAATTTGGGGCTGTCATTACTGTGATTTCACAGAGAGGGGAAGAGTCAGGCTGTCACTGCTGTGATTTCAGCGAGAGAGTGAAATGGAGGTAGTTCGAGCTGTGATGTTCCAGACAGGGGAATCCTGGGACTCGGAGTGCACTGCTGTCACCGAGAGCGGAACTTTGGGGCTCTCACTGCTGTGGTGTCACAGAGAGAGAAACAGTGGCGTTGTCGCTGCTGTGGTGTCTCTGAGAGGGAAACACTGGGCCTGTCTTTGCTGTGCTGTCATGGAGAGGAGCACGTTGGAGCTCACACTGCTATGATGTCACAGGTAGGGTAACAGTGGCTGTGACATTGCTGTGGTTTCCCAGAGAAGAGGAAATTTGGGCCCTCACTGCTCTGGTGTCACACAGAGAGGTAAAGTTGGGCTCTAACTGCTATGGTGTCTCCAACAGGGTAATCCTGGGCCTAAAATTGCTGTCGTTTCAAAGAGAGGAGCAAGTTTGGGCTGTGGCTGCACTGCTGTCCCAGAGAGTGGAACTTTGGGGCTCACACTGCTCTGGTGTCCCAGAGACGGGAACATTGGAGCTGTCACTGCTGTGTTGTCACAGAGAGAGGAACACTGGAGCTCTCCCTGCTCTGGAGTCGCGGAGAGGAGGAAATTGGGCATGTCACTGCCCTGGTGTCACAGGGAATGGAAGAGCGGGGCTGTCACTGCCGTGGAGTCCGAGAAAGGAGGAAATTTGGTGTGTGACTGCACTGCGGTCACAGCGAGTGGAACTTTGGGGCTCTCACTTCTGTGGTGGAAGAGATGAAGAAATAGGTGCTGTCACTGCTGTTGTGGTGTGACGGAGAAGAGGAAATTTGGGCCTGTCATTGCTGTGGTGTCACAGAGAGGAGCACTTTGGAGCTCACACTGCTATGATGTCACACATAGGGTAACACTGGCTCTGATATTGCTGTGTTGTCACAGAGAGGAGGAAATGAGGCCTCTCCCTGCTCTGGTGTCACAGAGAGGGGGAAATTTGGGCTCTCACTGCTGTTGTATCAGTGAGGGCGTAACACTGGAGCTGTCATTGTTGTGGTGTCCCAGAGAGGATTAAATTGGAGCTCACACTTCTATGGGGTCCTAGACAGTGGAACTCGGGGCCTGACATTGCTGTGGTGTAACAGAGAGGAGGCAATTTGGGGCTGTCATTACTATGATTTCACAGAGAGGGGAAGAGTCAGGCTGTCACTGCTGTGATTTCAGCGAGAGAGTGAAATGGAGGTAGTTCGAGCTGTGATGTTCCAGACAGGGGAATCCTGGGACTCGGAGTGCACTGCTGTCACCGAGAGCGGAACTTTGGGGCTCTCACTGCTGTGGTGTCACAGAGAGAGAAACAGTGGCGTTGTCGCTGCTGTGGTGTCTCTGAGAGGGAAACACTGGGCCTGTCTTTGCTGTGCTGTCATGGAGAGGAGCACGTTGGAGCTCACACTGCTATGATGTCACAGGTAGGGTAACAGTGGCTGTGACATTGCTGTGGTTTCCCAGAGAAGAGGAAATTTGGGCCCTCACTGCTCTGGTGTCACACAGAGAGATAAAGTTGGGCTCTAACTGCTATGGTGTCTCCAACAGGGTAATCGTGGGCCTAAAATTGCTGTCGTTTCAAAGAGAGGAGCAAGTTTGGGCTGTGGCTGCACTGCTGTCCCAGAGAGTGGAACTTTGGGGCTCACACTGCTCTGGTGTCCCAGAGACGGGAACATTGGAGCTGTCACTGCTGTGTTGTCACAGAGAGAGGAACACTGGAGCTCTCCCTGCTCTGGAGTCGCGGAGAGGAGGAAATTGGGCATGTCACTGCCCTGGTGTCACAGGGAATGGAAGAGCGGGGCTGTCACTGCCGTGGAGTCCGAGAAAGGAGGAAATTTGGTCTGTGACTGCACTGCGGTCACAGCGAGTGGAACTTTGGGGCTCTCACTTCTGTGGTGGAAGAGATGAAGAAATAGGTGCTGTCACTGCTGTTGTGGTGTGACGGAGAAGAGGAAATTTGGGCCTGTCATTGCTGTGGTGTCACAGAGAGGAGCACTTTGGAGCTCACACTGCTATGATGTCACACATAGGGTAACACTGGCTCTGATATTGCTGTGTTGTCACAGAGAGGAGGAAATGAGGCCTCTCCCTGCTCTGGTGTCACAGAGAGGGGGAAATTTGGGCTCTCACTGCTGTTGTATCAGTGAGGGCGTAACACTGGAGCTGTCATTGTTGTGGTGTCCCAGAGAGGATTAAATTGGAGCTCACACTTCTATGGGGTCCTAGACAGTGGAACTCTGGGCCTGACATTGCTGTGGTGTAACAGAGAGGAGGCAATTTGGGGCTGTCATTACTGTGATTTCACAGAGAGGAGAAGAGTCAGGCTGTCACTGCTGTGATTTCAGCGAGAGAGTGAAATGGAGGTAGTTCGAGCTGTGATGTTCCAGACAGGGGAATCCTGGGACTCGGAGTGCACTGCTGTCACCGAGAGCGGAACTTTGGGGCTCTCACTGCTGTGGTGTCACAGAGAGAGAAACAGTGGTGTTGTCGCTGCTGTGGTGTCTCTGAGAGGGAAACACTGGGCCTGTCTTTGCTGTGCTGTCATGGAGAGGAGCACGTTGGAGCTCACACTGCTATGATGTCACAGGTAGGGTAACAGTGGCTGTGACATTGCTGTGGTTTCCCAGAGAAGAGGAAATTTGGGCCCTCACTGCTCTGGTGTCACACAGAGAGGTAAAGTTGGGCTCTAACTGCTATGGTGTCTCCAACAGGGTAATCGTGGGCCTAAAATTGCTGTCGTTTCAAAGAGAGGAGCAAGTTTGGGCTGTGGCTGCACTGCTGTCCCAGAGAGTGGAACTTTGGGGCTCACACTGCTCTGGTGTCCCAGAGACGGGAACATTGGAGCTGTCACTGCTGTGTTGTCACAGAGAGAGGAACACTGGAGCTCTCCCTGCTCTGGAGTCGCGGAGAGGAGGAAATTGGGCATGTCACTGCCCTGGTGTCACAGGGAATGGAAGAGCGGGGCTGTCACTGCCGTGGAGTCCGAGAAAGGAGGAAATGTGGTGTGTGACTGCACTGCGGTCACAGCGAGTGGAACTTTGGGGCTCTCACTTCTGTGGTGGAAGAGATGAAGAAATAGGTGCTGTCACTGCTGTTGTGGTGTGACGGAGAAGAGGAAATTTGGGCCTGTCATTGCTGTGGTGTCACAGAGAGGAGCACTTTGGAGCTCACACTGCTATGATGTCACAGATAGGGTAACACTGGCTCTGATATTGCTGTGTTGTCACAGAGAGGAGGAAATGAGGCCTCTCCCTGCTCTGGTGTCACAGAGAGGGGGAAATTTGGGCTCTCACTGCTGTTGTATCAGTGAGGGCGTAACACTGGAGCTGTCATTGTTGTGGTGTCCCAGAGAGGATTAAATTGGAGCTCACACTTCTATGGTGTCCTAGACAGTGGAACTCCGGGCCTGACATTGCTGTGGTGTAACAGAGAGGAGGCAATTTGGGGCAGTCATTACTGTGATTTCACAGAGAGGGGAAGAGTCAGGCTGTCACTGCTGTGATTTCAGCGAGAGAGTGAAATGGAGGTAGTTCGAGCTGTGATGTTCCAGACAGGGGAATCCTGGGACTCGGAGTGCACTGCTGTCACCGAGAGCGGAACTTTGGGGCTCTCACTGCTGTGGTGTCACAGAGAGAGAAACAGTGGCGTTGTCGCTGCTGTGGTGTCTCTGAGAGGGAAACACTGGGCCTGTCTTTGCTGTGCTGTCATGGAGAGGAGCACGTTGGAGCTCACACTGCTATGATGTCACAGGTAGGGTAACAGTGGCTCTGACATTGCTGTGGTTTCCCAGAGAAGAGGAAATTTGGGCCCTCACTGCTCTGGTGTCACACAGAGAGGTAAAGTTGGGCTCTAACTGCTATGGTGTCTCCAACAGGGTAATCGTGGGCCTAAAATTGCTGTCGTTTCAAAGAGAGGAGCAAGTTTGGGCTGTGGCTGCACTGCTGTCCCAGAGAGTGGAACTTTGGGGCTCACACTGCTCTGGTGTCCCAGAGACGGGAACATTGGAGCTGTCACTGCTGTGTTGTCACAGAGAGAGGAACACTGGAGCTCTCCCTGCTCTGGAGTCGCGGAGAGGAGGAAATTGGGCATGTCACTGCCCTGGTGTCACAGGGAATGGAAGAGCGGGGCTGTCACTGCCGTGGAGTCCGAGAAAGGAGGAAATTTGGTGTGTGACTGCACTGCGGTCACAGCGAGTGGAACTTTGGGGCTCTCACTTCTGTGGTGGAAGAGATGAAGAAATAGGTGCTGTCACTGCTGTTGTGGTGTGACGGAGAAGAGGAAATTTGGGCCTGTCATTGCTGTGGTGTCACAGAGAGGAGCACTTTGGAGCTCACACTGCTATGATGTCACACATAGGGTAACACTGGCTCTGATATTGCTGTGTTGTCACAGAGAGGAGGAAATGAGGCCTCTCCCTGCTCTGGTGTCACAGAGAGGGGGAAATTTGGGCTCTCACTGCTTTTGTATCAGTGAGGGCGTAACACTGGAGCTGTCATTGTTGTGGTGTCCCAGAGAGGATTAAATTGGAGCTCACACTTCTATGGGGTCCTAGACAGTGGAACTCTGGGCCTGACATTGCTGTGGTGTAACAGAGAGGAGGCAATTTGGGGTTGTCGTTACTGTGATTTCACAGAGAGGGGAAGAGTCAGGCTGTCACTGCTGTGCTTTCAGCGAGAGAGTGAAATGGAGGTAGTTCGAGCTGTGATGTTCCAGACAGGGGAATCCTGGGACTCGGAGTGCACTGCTGTCACCGAGAGCGGAACTTTGGGGCTCTCACTGCTGTGGTGTCACAGAGAGAGAAAGAGTGGTGTTGTCGCTGCTGTGGTGTCTCTGAGAGGGAAACACTGGGCCTGTCTTTGCTGTGCTGTCATGGAGAGGAGCACGTTGGAGCTCACACTGCTATGATGTCACAGGTAGGGTAACAGTGGCTCTGACATTGCTGTGGTTTCCCAGAGAAGAGGAAATTTGGGCCCTCACTGCTCTGGTGTCACACAGAGAGGTAAAGTTGGGCTCTAACTGCTATGGTGTCTCCAACAGGGTAATCGTGGGCCTAAAATTGCTGTCGTTTCAAAGAGAGGAGCAAGTTTGGGCTGTGGCTGCACTGCTGTCCCAGAGAGTGGAACTTTGGGGCTCACACTGCTCTGGTGTCCCAGAGACGGGAACATTGGAGCTGTCACTGCTGTGTTGTCACAGAGAGAGGAACACTGGAGCTCTCCCTGCTCTGGAGTCGCGGAGAGGAGGAAATTGGGCATGTCACTGCCCTGGTGTCACAGGGAATGGAAGAGCGGGGCTGTCACTGCCGTGGAGTCCGAGAAAGGAGGAAATTTGGTGTGTGACTGCACTGCGGTCACAGCGAGTGGAACTTTGGGGCTCTCACTTCTGTGGTGGAAGAGATGAAGAAATAGGTGCTGTCACTGCTGTTGTGGTGTGACGGAGAAGAGGAAATTTGGGCCTGTCATTGCTGTGGTGTCACAGAGAGGAGCACTTTGGAGCTCACACTGCTATGATGTCACAGATAGGGTAACACTGGCTCTGATATTGCTGTGTTGTCACAGAGAGGAGGAAATGAGGCCTCTCCCTGCTCTGGTGTCACAGAGAGGGGGAAATTTGGGCTCTCACTGCTGTTGTATCAGTGAGGGCGTAACACTGGAGCTGTCATTGTTGTGGTGTCCCAGAGAGGATTAAATTGGAGCTCACACTTCTATGGGGTCCTAGACAGTGGAACTCGGGGCCTGACATTGCTGTGGTGTAACAGAGAGGAGGCAATTTGGGGCTGTCATTACTGTGATTTCACAGAGAGGGGAAGAGTCAGGCTGTCACTGCTGTGATTTCAGCGAGAGAGTGAAATGGAGGTACTTCGAGCTGTGATGTTCCAGACAGGGGAATCCTGGGACTCGGAGTGCACTGCTGTCACCGAGAGCGGAACTTTGGGGCTCTCACTGCTGTGGTGTCACGGAGAGAGAAACAGTGGTGTTGTCGCTGCTGTGGTGTCTATGAGAGGGAAACACTGGGCCTGTCTTTGCTGTGCTGTCATGGAGAGGAGCACGTTGGAGCTCACACTGCTATGATGTCACAGGTAGGGTAACAGTGGCTCTGACATTGCTGTGGTTTCCCAGAGAAGAGGAAATTTGGGCCCTCACTGCTCTGGTGTCACACAGAGAGGTAAAGTTGGGCTCTAACTGCTATGGTGTCTCCAACAGGGTAATCGTGGACCTAAAATTGCTGTCGTTTCAAAGAGAGGAGCAAGTTTGGGCTGTGGCTGCACTGCTGTCCCAGAGAGTGGAACTTTGGGGCTCACACTGCTCTGGTGTCCCAGAGACGGGAACATTGGAGCTGTCACTGCTGTGTTGTCACAGAGAGAGGAACACTGGAGCTCTCCCTGCTCTGGAGTCGCGGAGAGGCGGAAATTGGGCATGTCACTGCCCTGGTGTCACAGGGAATGATAGAGCGGGGCTGTCACTGCCGTGGAGTCCGAGAAAGGAGGAAATTTGGTGTGTGACTGCACTGCGGTCACAGCGAGTGGAACTTTGGGGCTCTCACTTCTGTGGTGGAAGAGATGAAGAAATAGGTGCTGTCACTGCTGTTGTGGTGTGACGGAGAAGAGGAAATTTGGGCCTGTCATTGCTGTGGTGTCACAGAGAGGAGCACTTTGGAGCTCACACTGCTATGATGTCACAGATAGGGTAACACTGGCTCTGATATTGCTGTGTTGTCACAGAGAGGAGGAAATGAGGCCTCTCCCTGCTCTGGTGTCACAGAGAGGGGGAAATTTGGGCTCTCACTGCTGTTGTATCAGTGAGGGCGTAACACTGGAGCTGTCATTGTTGTGGTGTCCCAGAGAGGATTAAATTGGAGCTCACACTTCTATGGGGTCCTAGACAGTGGAACTCTGGGCCTGACATTGCTGTGGTGTAACAGAGAGGAGGCAATTTGGGGCTGTCATTACTGTGATTTCACAGAGAGGGGAAGAGTCAGGCTGTCACTGCTGTGATTTCAGCGAGAGAGTGAAATGGAGGTAGTTCGAGCTGTGATGTTCCAGACAGGGGAATCCTGGGACTCGGAGTGCACTGCTGTCACCGAGAGCGGAACTTTGGGGCTCTCACTGCTGTGGTGTCACAGAGAGAGAAACAGTGGCGTTGTCGCTGCTGTGGTGTCTCTGAGAGGGAAACACTGGGCCTGTCTTTGCTGTGCTGTCATGGAGAGGAGCACGTTGGAGCTCACACTGCTATGATGTCACAGGTAGGGTAACAGTGGCTGTGACATTGCTGTGGTTTCCCAGAGAAGAGGAAATTTGGGCCCTCACTGCTCTGGTGTCACACAGAGAGGTAAAGTTGGGCTCTAACTGCTATGGTGTCTCCAACAGGGTAATCCTGGGCCTAAAATTGCTGTCGTTTCAAAGAGAGGAGCAAGTTTGGGCTGTGGCTGCACTGCTGTCCCAGAGAGTGGAACTTTGGGGCTCACACTGCTCTGGTGTCCCAGAGACGGGAACATTGGAGCTGTCACTGCTGTGTTGTCACAGAGAGAGGAACACTGGAGCTCTCCCTGCTCTGGAGTCGCGGAGAGGAGGAAATTGGGCATGTCACTGCCCTGGTGTCACAGGGAATGGAAGAGCGGGGCTGTCACTGCCGTGGAGTCCGAGAAAGGAGGAAATTTGGTGTGTGACTGCACTGCGGTCACAGCGAGTGGAACTTTGGGGCTCTCACTTCTGTGGTGGAAGAGATGAAGAAATAGGTGCTGTCACTGCTGTTGTGGTGTGACGGAGAAGAGGAAATTTGGGCCTGTCATTGCTGTGGTGTCACAGAGAGGAGCACTTTGGAGCTCACACTGCTATGATGTCACACATAGGGTAACACTGGCTCTGATATTGCTGTGTTGTCACAGAGAGGAGGAAATGAGGCCTCTCCCTGCTCTGGTGTCACAGAGAGGGGGAAATTTGGGCTCTCACTGCTGTTGTATCAGTGAGGGCGTAACACTGGAGCTGTCATTGTTGTGGTGTCCCAGAGAGGATTAAATTGGAGCTCACACTTCTATGGGGTCCTAGACAGTGGAACTCGGGGCCTGACATTGCTGTGGTGTAACAGAGAGGAGGCAATTTGGGGCTGTCATTACTATGATTTCACAGAGAGGGGAAGAGTCAGGCTGTCACTGCTGTGATTTCAGCGAGAGAGTGAAATGGAGGTAGTTCGAGCTGTGATGTTCCAGACAGGGGAATCCTGGGACTCGGAGTGCACTGCTGTCACCGAGAGCGGAACTTTGGGGCTCTCACTGCTGTGGTGTCACAGAGAGAGAAACAGTGGCGTTGTCGCTGCTGTGGTGTCTCTGAGAGGGAAACACTGGGCCTGTCTTTGCTGTGCTGTCATGGAGAGGAGCACGTTGGAGCTCACACTGCTATGATGTCACAGGTAGGGTAACAGTGGCTGTGACATTGCTGTGGTTTCCCAGAGAAGAGGAAATTTGGGCCCTCACTGCTCTGGTGTCACACAGAGAGATAAAGTTGGGCTCTAACTGCTATGGTGTCTCCAACAGGGTAATCGTGGGCCTAAAATTGCTGTCGTTTCAAAGAGAGGAGCAAGTTTGGGCTGTGGCTGCACTGCTGTCCCAGAGAGTGGAACTTTGGGGCTCACACTGCTCTGGTGTCCCAGAGACGGGAACATTGGAGCTGTCACTGCTGTGTTGTCACAGAGAGAGGAACACTGGAGCTCTCCCTGCTCTGGAGTCGCGGAGAGGAGGAAATTGGGCATGTCACTGCCCTGGTGTCACAGGGAATGGAAGAGCGGGGCTGTCACTGCCGTGGAGTCCGAGAAAGGAGGAAATTTGGTGTGTGACTGCACTGCGGTCACAGCGAGTGGAACTTTGGGGCTCTCACTTCTGTGGTGGAAGAGATGAAGAAATAGGTGCTGTCACTGCTGTTGTGGTGTGACGGAGAAGAGGAAATTTGGGCCTGTCATTGCTGTGGTGTCACAGAGAGGAGCACTTTGGAGCTCACACTGCTATGATGTCACACATAGGGTAACACTGGCTCTGATATTGCTGTGTTGTCACAGAGAGGAGGAAATGAGGCCTCTCCCTGCTCTGGTGTCACAGAGAGGGGGAAATTTGGGCTCTCACTGCTGTTGTATCAGTGAGGGCGTAACACTGGAGCTGTCATTGTTGTGGTGTCCCAGAGAGGATTAAATTGGAGCTCACACTTCTATGGGGTCCTAGACAGTGGAACTCTGGGCCTGACATTACTGTGGTGTAACAGAGAGGAGGCAATTTGGGGCTGTCATTACTGTGATTTCACAGAGAGGAGAAGAGTCAGGCTGTCACTGCTGTGATTTCAGCGAGAGAGTGAAATGGAGGTAGTTCGAGCTGTGATGTTCCAGACAGGGGAATCCTGGGACTCGGAGTGCACTGCTGTCACCGAGAGCGGAACTTTGGGGCTCTCACTGCTGTGGTGTCACAGAGAGAGAAACAGTGGTGTTGTCGCTGCTGTGGTGTCTCTGAGAGGGAAACACTGGGCCTGTCTTTGCTGTGCTGTCATGGAGAGGAGCACGTTGGAGCTCACACTGCTATGATGTCACAGGTAGGGTAACAGTGGCTCTGACATTGCTGTGGTTTCCCAGAGAAGAGGAAATTTGGGCCCTCACTGCTCTGGTGTCACACAGAGAGGTAAAGTTGGGCTCTAACTGCTATGGTGTCTCCAACAGGGTAATCGTGGGCCTAAAATTGCTGTCGTTTCAAAGAGAGGAGCAAGTTTGGGCTGTGGCTGCACTGCTGTCCCAGAGAGTGGAACTTTGGGGCTCACACTGCTCTGGTGTCCCAGAGACGGGAACATTGGAGCTGTCACTGCTGTGTTGTCACAGAGAGAGGAACACTGGAGCTCTCCCTGCTCTGGAGTCGCGGAGAGGAGGAAATTGGGCATGTCACTGCCCTGGTGTCACAGGGAATGGAAGAGCGGGGCTGTCACTGCCGTGGAGTCCGAGAAAGGAGGAAATGTGGTGTGTGACTGCACTGCGGTCACAGCGAGTGGAACTTTGGGGCTCTCACTTCTGTGGTGGAAGAGATGAAGAAATAGGTGCTGTCACTGCTGTTGTGGTGTGACGGAGAAGAGGAAATTTGGGCCTGTCATTGCTGTGGTGTCACAGAGAGGAGCACTTTGGAGCTCACACTGCTATGATGTCACACATAGGGTAACGCTGGCTCTGATATTGCTGTGTTGTCACAGAGAGGAGGAAATGAGGCCTCTCCCTGCTCTGGTGTCACAGAGAGGGGGAAATTTGGGCTCTCACTGCTGTTGTATCAGTGAGGGCGTAACACTGGAGCTGTCATTGTTGTGGTGTCCCAGAGAGGATTAAATTGGAGCTCACACTTCTATGGTGTCCTAGACAGTGGAACTCCGGGCCTGACATTGCTGTGGTGTAACAGAGAGGAGGCAATTTGGGGCAGTCATTACTGTGATTTCACAGAGAGGGGAAGAGTCAGGCTGTCACTGCTGTGATTTCAGCGAGAGAGTGAAATGGAGGTAGTTCGAGCTGTGATGTTCCAGACAGGGGAATCCTGGGACTCGGAGTGCACTGCTGTCACCGAGAGCGGAACTTTGGGGCTCTCACTGCTGTGGTGTCACAGAGAGAGAAACAGTGGTGTTGTCGCTGCTGTGGTGTCTCTGAGAGGGAAACACTGGGCCTGTCTTTGCTGTGCTGTCATGGAGAGGAGCACGTTGGAGCTCACACTGCTATGATGTCACAGGTAGGGTAACAGTGGCTCTGACATTGCTGTGGTTTCCCAGAGAAGAGGAAATTTGGGCCCTCACTGCTCTGGTGTCACACAGAGAGGTAAAGTTGGGCTCTAACTGCTATGGTGTCTCCAACAGGGTAATCGTGGGCCTAAAATTGCTGTCGTTTCAAAGAGAGGAGCAAGTTTGGGCTGTGGCTGCACTGCTGTCCCAGAGAGTGGAACTTTGGGGCTCACACTGCTCTGGTGTCCCAGAGACGGGAACATTGGAGCTGTCACTGCTGTGTTGTCACAGAGAGAGGAACACTGGAGCTCTCCCTGCTCTGGAGTCGCGGAGAGGAGGAAATTGGGCATGTCACTGCCCTGGTGTCACAGGGAATGGAAGAGCGGGGCTGTCACTGCCGTGGAGTCCGAGAAAGGAGGAAATTTGGTGTGTGACTGCACTGCGGTCACAGCGAGTGGAACTTTGGGGCTCTCACTTCTGTGGTGGAAGAGATGAAGAAATAGGTGCTGTCACTGCTGTTGTGGTGTGACGGAGAAGAGGAAATTTGGGCCTGTCATTGCTGTGGTGTCACAGAGAGGAGCACTTTGGAGCTCACACTGCTATGATGTCACACATAGGGTAACACTGGCTCTGATATTGCTGTGTTGTCACAGAGAGGAGGAAATGAGGCCTCTCCCTGCTCTGGTGTCACAGAGAGGGGGAAATTTGGGCTCTCACTGCTTTTGTATCAGTGAGGGCGTAACACTGGAGCTGTCATTGTTGTGGTGTCCCAGAGAGGATTAAATTGGAGCTCACACTTCTATGGGGTCCTAGACAGTGGAACTCTGGGCCTGACATTGCTGTGGTGTAACAGAGATGAGGCAATTTGGGGTTGTCGTTACTGTGATTTCACAGAGAGGGGAAGAGTCAGGCTGTCACTGCTGTGCTTTCAGCGAGAGAGTGAAATGGAGGTAGTTCGAGCTGTGATGTTCCAGACAGGGGAATCCTGGGACTCGGAGTGCACTGCTGTCACCGAGAGCGGAACTTTGGGGCTCTCACTGCTGTGGTGTCACAGAGAGAGAAACAGTGGTGTTGTCGCTGCTGTGGTGTCTCTGAGAGGGAAACACTGGGCCTGTCTTTGCTGTGCTGTCATGGAGAGGAGCACGTTGGAGCTCACACTGCTATGATGTCACAGGTAGGGTAACAGTGGCTCTGACATTGCTGTGGTTTCCCAGAGAAGAGGAAATTTGGGCCCTCACTGCTCTGGTGTCACACAGAGAGGTAAAGTTGGGCTCTAACTGCTATGGTGTCTCCAACAGGGTAATCGTGGGCCTAAAATTGCTGTCGTTTCACAGAGAGGAGCAAGTTTGGGCTGTGGCTGCACTGCTGTCCCAGAGAGTGGAACTTTGGGGCTCACACTGCTCTGGTGTCCCAGAGACGGGAACATTGGAGCTGTCACTGCTGTGTTGTCACAGAGAGAGGAACACTGGAGCTCTCCCTGCTCTGGAGTCGCGGAGAGGAGGAAATTGGGCATGTCACTGCCCTGGTGTCACAGGGAATGGAAGAGCGGGGCTGTCACTGCCGTGGAGTCCGAGAAAGGAGGAAATTTGGTGTGTGACTGCACTGCGGTCACAGCGAGTGGAACTTTGGGGCTCTCACTTCTGTGGTGGAAGAGATGAAGAAATAGGTGCTGTCACTGCTGTTGTGGTGTGACGGAGAAGAGGAAATTTGGGCCTGTCATTGCTGTGGTGTCACAGAGAGGAGCACTTTGGAGCTCACACTGCTATGATGTCACAGATAGGGTAACACTGGCTCTGATATTGCTGTGTTGTCACAGAGAGGAGGAAATGAGGCCTCTCCCTGCTCTGGTGTCACAGAGAGGGGGAAATTTGGGCTCTCACTGCTGTTGTATCAGTGAGGGCGTAACACTGGAGCTGTCATTGTTGTGGTGTCCCAGAGAGGATTAAATTGGAGCTCACACTTCTATGGTGTCCTAGACAGTGGAACTCTGGGCCTGACATTGCTGTGGTGTAACAGAGAGGAGGCAATTTGGGGCTGTCATTACTGTGATTTCACAGAGAGGGGAAGAGTCAGGCTGTCACTGCTGTGGTTTCAGCGAGAGAGTGAAATGGAGGTAGTTCGAGCTGTGATGTTCCAGACAGGGGAATCCTGGGACTCGGAGTGCACTGCTGTCACCGAGAGCGGAACTTTGGGGCTCTCACTGCTGTGGTGTCACAGAGAGAGAAACAGTGGTGTTGTCGCTGCTGTGGTGTCTCTGAGAGGGAAACACTGGGCCTGTCTTTGCTGTGCTGTCATGGAGAGGAGCACGTTGGAGCTCACACTGCTATGATGTCACAGGTAGGGTAACAGTGGCTCTGACATTGCTGTGGTTTCCCAGAGAAGAGGAAATTTGGGCCCTCACTGCTCTGGTGTCACACAGAGAGGTAAAGTTGGGCTCTAACTGCTATGGTGTCTCCAACAGGGTAATCGTGGGCCTAAAATTGCTGTCGTTTCAAAGAGAGGAGCAAGTTTGGGCTGTGGCTGCACTGCTGTCCCAGAGAGTGGAACTTTGGGGCTCACACTGCTCTGGTGTCCCAGAGACGGGAACATTGGAGCTGTCACTGCTGTGTTGTCACAGAGAGAGGAACACTGGAGCTCTCCCTGCTCTGGAGTCGCGGAGAGGAGGAAATTGGGCATGTCACTGCCCTGGTGTCACAGGGAATGGAAGAGCGGGGCTGTCACTGCCGTGGAGTCCGAGAAAGGAGGAAATTTGGTGTGTGACTGCACTGCGGTCACAGCGAGTGGAACTTTGGGGCTCTCACTTCTGTGGTGGAAGAGATGAAGAAATAGGTGCTGTCACTGCTGTTGTGGTGTGACGGAGAAGAGGAAATTTGGGCCTGTCATTGCTGTGGTGTCACAGAGAGGAGCACTTTGGAGCTCACACTGCTATGATGTCACACATAGGGTAACACTGGCTCTGATATTGCTGTGTTGTCACAGAGAGGAGGAAATGAGGCCTCTCCCTGCTCTGGTGTCACAGAGAGGGGGAAATTTGGGCTCTCACTGCTGTTGTATCAGTGAGGGCGTAACACTGGAGCTGTCATTGTTGTGGTGTCCCAGAGAGGATTAAATTGGAGCTCACACTTCTATGGGGTCCTAGACAGTGGAACTCTGGGCCTGATATTGCTGTGGTGTAACAGAGAGGAGGCAATTTGGGGCTGTCATTACTGTGATTTCACAGAGAGGAGAAGAGTCAGGCTGTCACTGCTGTGATTTCAGCGAGAGAGTGAAATGGAGGTAGTTCGAGCTGTGATGTTCCAGACAGGGGAATCCTGGGACTCGGAGTGCACTGCTGTCACCGAGAGCGGAACTTTGGGGCTCTCACTGCTGTGGTGTCACAGAGAGAGAAACAGTGGTGTTGTCGCTGCTGTGGTGTCTCTGAGAGGGAAACACTGGGCCTGTCTTTGCTGTGCTGTCATGGAGAGGAGCACGTTGGAGCTCACACTGCTATGATGTCACAGGTAGGGTAACAGTGGCTCTGACATTGCTGTGGTTTCCCAGAGAAGAGGAAATTTGGGCCCTCACTGCTCTGCTGTCACACAGAGAGGTAAAGTTGGGCTCTAACTGCTATGGTGTCTCCAACAGGGTAATCGTGGGCCTAAAATTGCTGTCGTTTCAAAGAGAGGAGCAAGTTTGGGCTGTGGCTGCACTGCTGTCCCAGAGAGTGGAACTTTGGGGCTCACACTGCTCTGGTGTCCCAGAGACGGGAACATTGGAGCTGTCACTGCTGTGTTGTCACAGAGAGAGGAACACTGGAGCTCTCCCTGCTCTGGAGTCGCGGAGAGGAGGAAATTGGGCATGTCACTGCCCTGGTGTCACAGGGAATGGAAGAGCGGGGCTGTCACTGCCGTGGAGTCCGAGAAAGGAGGAAATGTGGTGTGTGACTGCACTGCGGTCACAGCGAGTGGAACTTTGGGGCTCTCACTTCTGTGGTGGAAGAGATGAAGAAATAGGTGCTGTCACTGCTGTTGTGGTGTGACGGAGAAGAGGAAATTTGGGCCTGTCATTGCTGTGGTGTCACAGAGAGGAGCACTTTGGAGCTCACACTGCTATGATGTCACAGATAGGGTAACACTGGCTCTGATATTGCTGTGTTGTCACAGAGAGGAGGAAATGAGGCCTCTCCCTGCTCTGGTGTCACAGAGAGGGGGAAATTTGGGCTCTCACTGCTGTTGTATCAGTGAGGGCGTAACACTGGAGCTGTCATTGTTGTGGTGTCCCAGAGAGGATTAAATTGGAGCTCACACTTCTATGGTGTCCTAGACAGTGGAACTCCGGGCCTGACATTGCTGTGGTGTAACAGAGAGGAGGCAATTTGGGGCAGTCATTACTGTGATTTCACAGAGAGGGGAAGAGTCAGGCTGTCACTGCTGTGATTTCAGCGAGAGAGTGAAATGGAGGTAGTTCGAGCTGTGATGTTCCAGACAGGGGAATCCTGGGACTCGGAGTGCACTGCTGTCACCGAGAGCGGAACTTTGGGGCTCTCACTGCTGTGGTGTCACAGAGAGAGAAACAGTGGTGTTGTCGCTGCTGTGGTGTCTCTGAGAGGGAAACACTGGGCCTGTCTTTGCTGTGCTGTCATGGAGAGGAGCACGTTGGAGCTCACACTGCTATGATGTCACAGGTAGGGTAACAGTGGCTGTGACATTGCTGTGGTTTCCCAGAGAAGAGGAAATTTGGGCCCTCACTGCTCTGGTGTCACACAGAGAGGTAAAGTTGGGCTCTAACTGCTATGGTGTCTCCAACAGGGTAATCGTGGGCCTAAAATTGCTGTCGTTTCAAAGAGAGGAGCAAGTTTGGGCTGTGGCTGCACTGCTGTCCCAGAGAGTGGAACTTTGGGGCTCACACTGCTCTGGTGTCCCAGAGACGGGAACATTGGAGCTGTCACTGCTGTGTTGTCACAGAGAGAGGAACACTGGAGCTCTCCCTGCTCTGGAGTCGCGGAGAGGAGGAAATTGGGCATGTCACTGCCCTGGTGTCACAGGGAATGGAAGAGCGGGGCTGTCACTGCCGTGGAGTCCGAGAAAGGAGGAAATTTGGTGTGTGACTGCACTGCGGTCACAGCGAGTGGAACTTTGGGGCTCTCACTTCTGTGGTGGAAGAGATGAAGAAATAGGTGCTGTCACTGCTGTTGTGGTGTGACGGAGAAGAGGAAATTTGGGCCTGTCATTGATGTGGTGTCACAGAGAGGAGCACTTTGGAGCTCACACTGCTATGATGTCACACATAGGGTAACACTGGCTCTGATATTGCTGTGTTGTCACAGAGAGGAGGAAATGAGGCCTCTCCCTGCTCTGGTGTCACAGAGAGGGGGAAATTTGGGCTCTCACTGCTTTTGTATCAGTGAGGGCGTAACACTGGAGCTGTCATTGTTGTGGTGTCCCAGAGAGGATTAAATTGGAGCTCACACTTCTATGGGGTCCTAGACAGTGGAACTCGGGGCCTGACATTGCTGTGGTGTAACAGAGAGGAGGCAATTTGGGGTTGTCGTTACTGTGATTTCACAGAGAGGGGAAGAGTCAGGCTGTCACTTCTGTGCTTTCAGCGAGAGAGTGAAATGGAGGTAGTTCGAGCTGTGATGTTCCAGACAGGGGAATCCTGGGACTCGGAGTGCACTGCTGTCACCGAGAGCGGAACTTTGGGGCTCTCACTGCTGTGGTGTCACAGAGAGAGAAACAGTGGTGTTGTCGCTGCTGTGGTGTCTCTGAGAGGGAAACACTGGGCCTGTCTTTGCTGTGCTGTCATGGAGAGGAGCACGTTGGAGCTCACACTGCTATGATGTCACAGGTAGGGTAACAGTGGCTCTGACATTGCTGTGGTTTCCCAGAGAAGAGGAAATTTGGGCCCTCACTGCTCTGGTGTCACACAGAGAGGTAAAGTTGGGCTCTAACTGCTATGGTGTCTCCAACAGGGTAATCGTGGACCTAAAATTGCTGTCGTTTCAAAGAGAGGAGCAAGTTTGGGCTGTGGCTGCACTGCTGTCCCAGAGAGTGGAACTTTGGGGCTCACACTGCTCTGGTGTCCCAGAGACGGGAACATTGGAGCTGTCACTGCTGTGTTGTCACAGAGAGAGGAACACTGGAGCTCTCCCTGCTCTGGAGTCGCGGAGAGGCGGAAATTGGGCATGTCACTGCCCTGGTGTCACAGGGAATGATAGAGCGGGGCTGTCACTGCCGTGGAGTCCGAGAAAGGAGGAAATTTGGTGTGTGACTGCACTGCGGTCACAGCGAGTGGAACTTTGGGGCTCTCACTTCTGTGGTGGAAGAGATGAAGAAATAGGTGCTGTCACTGCTGTTGTGGTGTGACGGAGAAGAGGAAATTTGGGCCTGTCATTGCTGTGGTGTCACAGAGAGGAGCACTTTGGAGCTCACACTGCTATGATGTCACAGATAGGGTAACACTGGCTCTGATATTGCTGTGTTGTCACAGAGAGGAGGAAATGAGGCCTCTCCCTGCTCTGGTGTCACAGAGAGGGGGAAATTTGGGCTCTCACTGCTGTTGTATCAGTGAGGGCGTAACACTGGAGCTGTCATTGTTGTGGTGTCCCAGAGAGGATTAAATTGGAGCTCACACTTCTATGGGGTCCTAGACAGTGGAACTCTGGGCCTGACATTGCTGTGGTGTAACAGAGAGGAGGCAATTTGGGGCTGTCATTACTGTGATTTCACAGAGAGGGGAAGAGTCAGGCTGTCACTGCTGTGATTTCAGCGAGAGAGTGAAATGGAGGTAGTTCGAGCTGTGATGTTCCAGACAGGGGAATCCTGGGACTCGGAGTGCACTGCTGTCACCGAGAGCGGAACTTTGGGGCTCTCACTGCTGTGGTGTCACAGAGAGAGAAACAGTGGCGTTGTCGCTGCTGTGGTGTCTCTGAGAGGGAAACACTGGGCCTGTCTTTGCTGTGCTGTCATGGAGAGGAGCACGTTGGAGCTCACACTGCTATGATGTCACAGGTAGGGTAACAGTGGCTGTGACATTGCTGTGGTTTCCCAGAGAAGAGGAAATTTGGGCCCTCACTGCTCTGGTGTCACACAGAGAGGTAAAGTTGGGCTCTAACTGCTATGGTGTCTCCAACAGGGTAATCCTGGGCCTAAAATTGCTGTCGTTTCAAAGAGAGGAGCAAGTTTGGGCTGTGGCTGCACTGCTGTCCCAGAGAGTGGAACTTTGGGGCTCACACTGCTCTGGTGTCCCAGAGACGGGAACATTGGAGCTGTCACTGCTGTGTTGTCACAGAGAGAGGAACACTGGAGCTCTCCCTGCTCTGGAGTCGCGGAGAGGAGGAAATTGGGCATGTCACTGCCCTGGTGTCACAGGGAATGGAAGAGCGGGGCTGTCACTGCCGTGGAGTCCGAGAAAGGAGGAAATTTGGTGTGTGACTGCACTGCGGTCACAGCGAGTGGAACTTTGGGGCTCTCACTTCTGTGGTGGAAGAGATGAAGAAATAGGTGCTGTCGCTGCTGTTGTGGTGTGACGGAGAAGAGGAAATTTGGGCCTGTCATTGCTGTGGTGTCACAGAGAGGAGCACTTTGGAGCTCACACTGCTATGATGTCACACATAGGGTAACACTGGCTCTGATATTGCTGTGTTGTCACAGAGAGGAGGAAATGAGGCCTCTCCCTGCTCTGGTGTCACAGAGAGGGGGAAATTTGGGCTCTCACTGCTGTTGTATCAGTGAGGGCGTAACACTGGAGCTGTCATTGTTGTGGTGTCCCAGAGAGGATTAAATTGGAGCTCACACTTCTATGGGGTCCTAGACAGTGGAACTCGGGGCCTGACATTGCTGTGGTGTAACAGAGAGGAGGCAATTTGGGGCTGTCATTACTATGATTTCACAGAGAGGGGAAGAGTCAGGCTGTCACTGCTGTGATTTCAGCGAGAGAGTGAAATGGAGGTAGTTCGAGCTGTGATGTTCCAGACAGGGGAATCCTGGGACTCGGAGTGCACTGCTGTCACCGAGAGCGGAACTTTGGGGCTCTCACTGCTGTGGTGTCACAGAGAGAGAAACAGTGGTGTTGTCGCTGCTGTGGTGTCTCTGAGAGGGAAACACTGGGCCTGTCTTTGCTGTGCTGTCATGGAGAGGAGCACGTTGGAGCTCACACTGCTATGATGTCACAGGTAGGGTAACAGTGGCTCTGACATTGCTGTGGTTTCCCAGAGAAGAGGAAATTTGGGCCCTCACTGCTCTGGTGTCACACAGAGAGGTAAAGTTGGGCTCTAACTGCTATGGTGTCAACAACAGGGTAATCGTGGGCCTAAAATTGCTGTCGTTTCAAAGAGAGGAGCAAGTTTGGGCTGTGGCTGCACTGCTGTCCCAGAGAGTGGAACTTTGGGGCTCACACTGCTCTGGTGTCCCAGAGACGGGAACATTGGAGCTGTCACTGCTGTGTTGTCACAGAGAGAGGAACACTGGAGCTCTCCCTGCTCTGGAGTCGCGGAGAGGAGGAAATTGGGCATGTCACTGCCCTGGTGTCACAGGGAATGGAAGAGCGGGGCTGTCACTGCCGTGGAGTCCGAGAAAGGAGGAAATTTGGTGTGTGACTGCACTGCGGTCACAGCGAGTGGAACTTTGGGGCTCTCACTTCTGTGGTGGAAGAGATGAAGAAATAGGTGCTGTCACTGCTGTTGTGGTGTGACGGAGAAGAGGAAATTTGGGCCTGTCATTGCTGTGGTGTCACAGAGAGGAGCACTTTGGAGCTCACACTGCTATGATGTCACACATAGGGTAACACTGGCTCTGATATTGCTGTGTTGTCACAGAGAGGAGGAAATGAGGCCTCTCCCTGCTCTGGTGTCACAGAGAGGGGGAAATTTGGGCTCTCACTGCTGTTGTATCAGTGAGGGCGTAACACTGGAGCTGTCATTGTTGTGGTGTCCCAGAGAGGATTAAATTGGAGCTCACACTTCTATGGGGTCCTAGACAGTGGAACTCTGGGCCTGACATTGCTGTGGTGTAACAGAGAGGAGGCAATTTGGGGCTGTCATTACTGTGATTTCACAGAGAGGGGAAGAGTCAGGCTGTCACTGCTGTGATTTCAGCGAGAGAGTGAAATGGAGGTAGTTCGAGCTGTGATGTTCCAGACAGGGGAATCCTGGGACTCGGAGTGCACTGCTGTCACCGAGAGCGGAACTTTGGGGCTCTCACTGCTGTGGTGTCACAGAGAGAGAAACAGTGGTGTTGTCGCTGCTGTGGTGTCTCTGAGAGGGAAACACTGGGCCTGTCTTTGCTGTGCTGTCATGGAGAGGAGCACGTTGGAGCTCACACTGCTATGATGTCACAGGTAGGGTAACAGTGGCTCTGACATTGCTGTGGTTTCCCAGAGAAGAGGAAATTTGGGCCCTCACTGCTCTGGTGTCACACAGAGAGGAAAAGTTGGGCTCTAACTGCTATGGTGTCAACAACAGGGTAATCGTGGGCCTAAAATTGCTGTCGTTTCAAAGAGAGGAGCAAGTTTGGGCTGTGGCTGCACTGCTGTCCCAGAGAGTGGAACTTTGGGGCTCACACTGCTCTGGTGTCCCAGAGACGGGAACATTGGAGCTGTCACTGCTGTGTTGTCACAGAGAGAGGAACACTGGAGCTCTCCCTGCTCTGGAGTCGCGGAGAGGAGGAAATTGGGCATGTCACTGCCCTGGTGTCACAGGGAATGGAAGAGCGGGGCTGTCACTGCCGTGGAGTCCGAGAAAGGAGGAAATTTGGTGTGTGACTGCACTGCGGTCACAGCGAGTGGAACTTTGGGGCTCTCACTTCTGTGGTGGAAGAGATGAAGAAATAGGTGCTGTCACTGCTGTTGTGGTGTGACGGAGAAGAGGAAATTTGGGCCTGTCATTGCTGTGGTGTCACAGAGAGGAGCACTTTGGAGCTCACACTGCTATGATGTCACAGATAGGGTAACACTGGCTCTGATATTGCTGTGTTGTCACAGAGAGGAGGAAATGAGGCCTCTCCCTGCTCTGGTGTCACAGAGAGGGGGAAATTTGGGCTCTCACTGCTGTTGTATCAGTGAGGGCGTAACACTGGAGCTATCATTGTTGTGGTGTCCCAGAGAGGATTAAATTGGACCTCACACTTCTATGGTGTCCTAGACAGTGGAACTCTGGGCCTGACATTGCTGTGGTGTAACAGAGAGGAGGCAATTTGGGGTTGTCGTTACTGTGATTTCACAGAGAGGGGAAGAGTCAGGCTGTCACTGCTGTGATTTCAGCGAGAGAGTGAAATGGAGGTAGTTCGAGCTGTGATGTTCCAGACAGGGGAATCCTGGGACTCGGAGTGCACTGCTGTCACCGAGAGCGGAACTTTGGGGCTCTCACTGCTGTGGTGTCACAGAGAGAGAAACAGTGGTGTTGTCGCTGCTGTGGTGTCTCTGAGAGGGAAACACTGGGCCTGTCTTTGCTGTGCTGTCATGGAGAGGAGCACGTTGGAGCTCACACTGCTATGATGTCACAGGTAGGGTAACAGTGGCTCTGACATTGCTGTGGTTTCCCAGAGAAGAGGAAATTTGGGCCCTCACTGCTCTGGTGTCACACAGAGAGGTAAAGTTGGGCTCTAACTGCTATGGTGTCTCCAACAGGGTAATCCTGGGCCTAAAATTGCTGTCGTTTCAAAGAGAGGAGCAAGTTTGGGCTGTGGCTGCACTGCTGTCCCAGAGAGTGGAACTTTGGGGCTCACACTGCTCTGGTGTCCCAGAGACGGGAACATTGGAGCTGTCACTGCTGTGTTGTCACAGAGAGAGGAACACTGGAGCTCTCCCTGCTCTGGAGTCGCGGAGAGGAGGAAATTGGGCATGTCACTGCCCTGGTGTCACAGGGAATGGAAGAGCGGGGCTGTCACTGCCGTGGAGTCAGAGAAAGGAGGAAATTTGGTGTGTGACTGCACTGCGGTCACAGCGAGTGGAACTTTGGGGCTCTCACTTCTGTGGTGGAAGAGATGAAGAAATAGGTGCTGTCACTGCTGTTGTGGTGTGACGGAGAAGAGGAAATTTGGGCCTGTCATTGCTGTGGTGTCACAGAGAGGAGCACTTTGGAGCTCACACTGCTATGATGTCACACCTAGGGTAACACTGGCTCTGATATTGCTGTGTTGTCACAGAGAGGAGGAAATGAGGCCTCTCCCTGCTCTGGTGTCACAGAGAGGGGGAAATTTGGGCTCTCACTGCTGTTGTATCAGTGAGGGCGTAACACTGGAGCTGTCATTGTTGTGGTGTCCCAGAGAGGATTAAATTGGAGCTCACACTTCTATGGGGTCCTAGACAGTGGAACTCGGGGCCTGACATTGCTGTGGTGTAACAGAGAGGAGGCAATTTGGGGCTGTCATTACTGTGATTTCACAGAGAGGGGAAGAGTCAGGCTGTCACTGCTGTGATTTCAGCGAGAGAGTGAAATGGAGGTAGTTCGAGCTGTGATGTTCCAGACAGGGGAATCCTGGGACTCGGAGTGCACTGCTGTCACCGAGAGCGGAACTTTGGGGCTCTCACTGCTGTGGTGTCACAGAGAGAGAAACAGTGGTGTTGTCGCTGCTGTGGTGTCTCTGAGAGGGAAACAATGGGCCTGTCTTTGCTGTGCTGTCATGGAGAGGAGCACGTTGGAGCTCACACTGCTATGATGTCACAGGTAGGGTAACAGTGGCTCTGACATTGCTGTGGTTTCCCAGAGAAGAGGAAATTTGGGCCCTCACTGCTCTGGTGTCACACAGAGAGGTAAAGTTGGGCTCTAACTGCTATGGTGTCTCCAACAGGGTAATCGTGGGCCTAAAATTGCTGTCGTTTCAAAGAGAGGAGCAAGTTTGGGCTGTGGCTGCACTGCTGTCCCAGAGAGTGGAACTTTGGGGCTCACACTGCTCTGGTGTCCCAGAGACGGGAACATTGGAGCTGTCACTGCTGTGTTGTCACAGAGAGAGGAACACTGGAGCTCTCCCTGCTCTGGAGTCGCGGAGAGGAGGAAATTGGGCATGTCAGTGCCCTGGTGTCACAGGGAATGGAAGAGCGGGGCTGTCACTGCCGTGGAGTCCGAGAAAGGAGGAAATTTGGTGTGTGACTGCACTGCGGTCACAGCGAGTGGAACTTTGGGGCTCTCACTTCTGTGGTGGAAGAGATGAAGAAATAGGTGCTGTCACTGCTGTTGTGGTGTGACGGAGAAGAGGAAATTTGGGCCTGTCATTGCTGTGGTGTCACAGAGAGGAGCACTTTGGAGCTCACACTGCTATGATGTCACACATAGGGTAACACTGGCTCTGATATTGCTGTGTTGTCACAGAGAGGAGGAAATGAGGCCTCTCCCTGCTCTGGTGTCACAGAGAGGGGGAAATTTGGGCTCTCACTGCTGTTGTATCAGTGAGGGCGTAACACTGGAGCTGTCATTGTTGTGGTGTCCCAGAGAGGATTAAATTGGAGCTCACACTTCTATGGGGTCCTAGACAGTGGAACTCTGGGCCTGACATTGCTGTGGTGTAACAGAGAGGAGGCAATTTGGGGCTGTCATTACTGTGATTTCACAGAGAGGGGAAGAGTCAGGCTGTCACTGCTGTGATTTCAGCGAGAGAGTGAAATGGAGGTAGTTCGAGCTGTGATGTTCCAGACAGGGGAATCCTGGGACTCGGAGTGCACTGCTGTCACCGAGAGCGGAACTTTGGGGCTCTCACTGCTGTGGTGTCACGGAGAGAGAAACAGTGGTGTTGTCGCTGCTGTGGTGTCTGAGAGAGGGAAACACTGGGCCTGTCTTTGCTGTGCTGTCATGGAGAGGAGCACGTTGGAGCTCACACTGCTATGATGTCACAGGTAGGGTAACAGTGGCTGTGACATTGCTGTGGTTTCCCAGAGAAGAGGAAATTTGGGCCCTCACTGCTCTGGTGTCACACAGAGAGGTAAAGTTGGGCTCTAACTGCTATGGTGTCTCCAACAGGGTAATCCTGGGCCTAAAATTGCTGTCGTTTCAAAGAGAGGAGCAAGTTTGGGCTGTGGCTGCACTGCTGTCCCAGAGAGTGGAACTTTGGGGCTCACACTGCTCTGGTGTCCCAGAGACGGGAACATTGGAGCTGTCACTGCTGTGTTGTCACAGAGAGAGGAACACTGGAGCTCTCCCTGCTCTGGAGTCGCGGAGAGGAGGAAATTGGGCATGTCACTGCCCTGGTGTCACAGGGAATGGAAGAGCGGGGCTGTCACTGCCGTGGAGTCCGAGAAAGGAGGAAATTTGGTGTGTGACTGCACTGCGGTCACAGCGAGTGGAACTTTGGGGCTCTCACTTCTGTGGTGGAAGAGATGAAGAAATAGGTGCTGTCGCTGCTGTTGTGGTGTGACGGAGAAGAGGAAATTTGGGCCTGTCATTGCTGTGGTGTCACAGAGAGGAGCACTTTGGAGCTCACACTGCTATGATGTCACACATAGGGTAACACTGGCTCTGATATTGCTGTGTTGTCACAGAGAGGAGGAAATTAGGCCTCTCCTTGCTCTGGTGTCACAGAGAGGGGGAAATTTGGGCTCTCACTGCTGTTGTATCAGTGAGGGCGTAACACTGGAGCTGTCATTGTTGTGGTGTCCCAGAGAGGATTAAATTGGAGCTCACACTTCTATGGGGTCCTAGACAGTGGAACTCCGGGCCTGACATTGCTGTGGTGTAACAGAGAGGAGGCAATTTGGGGCTGTCATTACTGTGATTTCACAGAGAGGGGAAGAGTCAGGCTGTCACTGCTGTGATTTCAGCGAGAGAGTGAAATGGAGGTAGTTCGAGCTGTGATGTTCCAGACAGGGGAATCCTGGGACTCGGAGTGCACTGCTGTCACCGAGAGCGGAACTTTGGGGCTCTCACTGCTGTGGTGTCACAGAGAGAGAAACAGTGGTGTTGTCGCTGCTGTGGTGTCTCTGAGAGGGAAACACTGGGCCTGTCTTTGCTGTGCTGTCATGGAGAGGAGCACGTTGGAGCTCACACTGCTATGATGTCACAGGTAGGGTAACAGTGGCTCTGACATTGCTGTGGTTTCCCAGAGAAGAGGAAATTTGGGCCCTCACTGCTCTGCTGTCACACAGAGAGGTAAAGTTGGGCTCTAACTGCTATGGTGTCTCCAACAGGGTAATCGTGGGCCTAAAATTGCTGTCGTTTCAAAGAGAGGAGCAAGTTTGGGCTGTGGCTGCACTGCTGTCCCAGAGAGTGGAACTTTGGGGCTCACACTGCTCTGGTGTCCCAGAGACGGGAACATTGGAGCTGTCACTGCTGTGTTGTCACAGAGAGAGGAACACTGGAGCTCTCCCTGCTCTGGAGTCGCGGAGAGGAGGAAATTGGGCATGTCACTGCCCTGGTGTCACAGGGAATGGAAGAGCGGGGCTGTCACTGCCGTGGAGTCCGAGAAAGGAGGAAATTTGGTGTGTGACTGCACTGCGGTCACAGCGAGTGGAACTTTGGGGCTCTCACTTCTGTGGTGGAAGAGATGAAGAAATAGGTGCTGTCACTGCTGTTGTGGTGTGATGGAGAAGAGGAAATTTAGGCCTGTCATTGCTGTGGTGTCACAGAGAGGAGCACGTTGGAGCTCACACTGCTATGATGTCACAGATAGGGTAACACTGGCTCTGATATTGCTGTGTTGTCACAGAGAGGAGGAAATGAGGCCTCTCCCTGCTCTGGTGTCACAGAGAGGGGGAAATTTGGGCTCTCACTGCTGTTGTATCAGTGAGGGCGTAACACTGGAGCTGTCATTGTTGTGGTGTCCCAGAGAGGATTAAATTGGAGCTCACACTTCTATGGGGTCCTAGACAGTGGAACTCGGGGCCTGACATTGCTGTGGTGTAACAGAGAGGAGGCAATTTGGGGCTGTCATTACTGTGATTTCACAGAGAGGGGAAGAGTCAGGCTGTCACTGCTGTGATTTCAGCGAGAGAGTGAAATGGAGGTAGTTCGAGCTGTGATGTTCCAGACAGGGGAATCCTGGGACTCGGAGTGCACTGCTGTCACCGAGAGCGGAACTTTGGGGCTCTCACTGCTGTGGTGTCACAGAGAGAGAAACAGTGGTGTTGTCGCTGCTGTGGTGTCTCTGAGAGGGAAACAATGGGCCTGTCTTTGCTGTGCTGTCATGGAGAGGAGCGCGTTGGAGCTCACACTGCTATGATGTCACAGGTAGGGTAACAGTGGCTGTGACATTGCTGTGGTTTCCCAGAGAAGAGGAAATTTGGGCCCTCACTGCTCTGGTGTCACACAGAGAGGTAAAGTTGGGCTCTAACTGCTATGGTGTCTCCAACAGGGTAATCGTGGGCCTAAAATTGCTGTCGTTTCAAAGAGAGGAGCAAGTTTGGGCTGTGGCTGCACTGCTGTCCCAGAGAGTGGAACTTTGGGGCTCACACTGCTCTGGTGTCCCAGAGACGGGAACATTGGAGCTGTCACTGCTGTGTTGTCACAGAGAGAGGAACACTGGAGCTCTCCCTGCTCTGGAGTCGCGGAGAGGAGGAAATTGGGCATGTCAGTGCCCTGGTGTCACAGGGAATGGAAGAGCGGGGCTGTCACTGCCGTGGAGTCCGAGAAAGGAGGAAATTTGGTGTGTGACTGCACTGCGGTCACAGCGAGTGGAACTTTGGGGCTCTCACTTCTGTGGTGGAAGAGATGAAGAAATAGGTGCTGTCACTGCTGTTGTGGTGTGACGGAGAAGAGGAAATTTGGGCCTGTCATTGCTGTGGTGTCACAGAGAGGAGCACTTTGGAGCTCACACTGCTATGATGTCACACATAGGGTAACACTGGCTCTGATATTGCTGTGTTGTCACAGAGAGGAGGAAATGAGGCCTCTCCCTGCTCTGGTGTCACAGAGAGGGGGAAATTTGGGCTCTCACTGCTGTTGTATCAGTGAGGGCGTAACACTGGAGCTGTCATTGTTGTGGTGTCCCAGAGAGGATTAAATTGGAGCTCACACTTCTATGGGGTCCTAGACAGTGGAACTCTGGGCCTGACATTGCTGTGGTGTAACAGAGAGGAGGCAATTTGGGGCTGTCATTACTGTGATTTCACAGAGAGGGGAAGAGTCAGGCTGTCACTGCTGTGATTTCAGCGAGAGAGTGAAATGGAGGTAGTTCGAGCTGTGATGTTCCAGACAGGGGAATCCTGGGACTCGGAGTGCACTGCTGTCACCGAGAGCGGAACTTTGGGGCTCTCACTGCTGTGGTGTCACAGAGAGAGAAACAGTGGTGTTGTCGCTGCTGTGGTGTCTCTGAGAGGGAAACACTGGGCCTGTCTTTGCTGTGCTGTCATGGAGAGGAGCACGTTGGAGCTCACACTGCTATGATGTCACAGGTAGGGTAGCAGTGGCTCTGACATTGCTGTGGTTTCCCAGAGAAGAGGAAATTTGGGCCCTCACTGCTCTGGTGTCACACAGAGAGGTAAAGTTGGGCTCTAACTGCTATGGTGTCTCCAACAGGGTAATCGTGGGCCTAAAATTGCTGTCGTTTCAAAGAGAGGAGCAAGTTTGGGCTGTGGCTGCACTGCTGTCCCAGAGAGTGGAACTTTGGGGCTCACACTGCTCTGGTGTCCCAGAGACGGGAACATTGGAGCTGTCACTGCTGTGTTGTCACAGAGAGAGGAACACTGGAGCTCTCCCTGCTCTGGAGTCGCGGAGAGGAGGAAATTGGGCATGTCAGTGCCCTGGTGTCACAGGGAATGGAAGAGCGGGGCTGTCACTGCCGTGGAGTCCGAGAAAGGAGGAAATTTGGTGTGTGACTGCACTGCGGTCACAGCGAGTGGAACTTTGGGGCTCTCACTTCTGTGGTGGAAGAGATGAAGAAATAGGTGCTGTCACTGCTGTTGTGGTGTGACGGAGAAGAGGAAATTTGGGCCTGTAATCGATGTGGTGTCACAGAGAGGAGCACTTTGGAGCTCACACTGCTATGATGTCACACATAGGGTAACACTGGCTCTGATATTGCTGTGTTGTCACAGAGAGGAGGAAATGAGGCCTCTCCCTGCTCTGGTGTTACAGAGAGGGGGAAATTTGGGCTCTCACTGCTGTTGTATCAGTGAGGGCGTAACACTGGAGCTGTCATTGTTGTGGTGTCCCAGAGAGGATTAAATTGGAGCTCACACTTCTATGGGGTCCTAGACAGTGGAACTCTGGGCCTGACATTGCTGTGGTGTAACAGAGAGGAGGCAATTTGGGGCTGTCATTACTGTGATTTCACAGAGAGGGGAAGAGTCAGGCTGTCACTGCTGTGATTTCAGCGAGAGAGTGAAATGGAGGTACTTCGAGCTGTGATGTTCCAGACAGGGGAATCCTGGGACTCGGAGTGCACTGCTGTCACCGAGAGCGGAACTTTGGGGCTCTCACTGCTGTGGTGTCACAGAGAGAGAAACAGTGGCGTTGTCGCTGCTGTGGTGTCTCTGAGAGGGAAACACTGGGCCTGTCTTTGCTGTGCTGTCATGGAGAGGAGCACGTTGGAGCTCACACTGCTATGATGTCACAGGTAGGGTAACAGTGGCGGTGACATTGCTGTGGTTTCCCAGAGAAGAGGAAATTTGGGCCCTCACTGCTCTGGTGTCACACAGAGAGGTAAAGTTGGGCTCTAACTGCTATGGTGTCTCCAACAGGGTAATCCTGGGCCTAAAATTGCTGTCGTTTCAAAGAGAGGAGCAAGTTTGGGCTGTGGCTGCACTGCTGTCCCAGAGAGTGGAACTTTGGGGCTCACACTGCTCTGGTGTCCCAGAGACGGGAACATTGGAGCTGTCACTGCTGTGTTGTCACAGAGAGAGGAACACTGGAGCTCTCCCTGCTCTGGAGTCGCGGAGAGGAGGAAATTGGGCATGTCACTGCCCTGGTGTCACAGGGAATGGAAGAGCGGGGCTGTCACTGCCGTGGAGTCCGAGAAAGGAGGAAATTTGGTGTGTGACTGCACTGCGGTCACAGCGAGTGGAACTTTGGGGCTCTCACTTCTGTGGTGGAAGAGATGAAGAAATAGGTGCTGTCACTGCTGTTGTGGTGTGACGGAGAAGAGGAAATTTGGGCCTGTCATTGCTGTGGTGTCACAGAGAGGAGCACTTTGGAGCTCACACTGCTATGATGTCACACATAGGGTAACACTGGCTCTGATATTGCTGTGTTGTCACAGAGAGGAGGAAATGAGGCCTCTCCCTGCTCTGGTGTTACAGAGAGGGGGAAATTTGGGCTCTCACTGATGTTGTATCAGTGAGGGCGTAACACTGGAGCTGTCATTGTTGTGGTGTCCCAGAGAGGATTAAATTGGAGCTCACACTTCTATGGTGTCCTAGACAGTGGAACTCGGGGCCTGACATTGCTGTGGTGTAACAGAGAGGAGGCAATTTGGGGCTGTCATTACTGTGATTTCACAGAGAGGGGAAGAGTCAGGCTGTCACTGCTGTGATTTCAGCGAGAGAGTGAAATGGAGGTAGTTCGAGCTGTGATGTTCCAGACAGGGGAATCCTGGGACTCGGAGTGCACTGCTGTCACCGAAAGCGGAACTTTGGGGCTCTCACTGCTGTGGTGTCACAGAGAGAGAAACAGTGGTGTTGTCGCTGCTGTGGTGTCTGAGAGAGGGAAACACTGGGCCTGTCTTTGCTGTGCTGTCATGGAGAGGAGCACGTTGGAGCTCACACTGCTATGATGTCACAGGTAGGGTAACAGTGGCTGTGACATTGCTGTGGTTTCCCAGAGAAGAGGAAATTTGGGCCCTCACTGCTCTGGTGTCACACAGAGAGGTAAAGTTGGGCTCTAACTGCTATGGTGTCTCCAACAGGGTAATCGTGGGCCTAAAATTGCTGTCCTTTCAAAGAGAGGAGCAAGTTTGGGCTGTGGCTGCACTGCTGTCCCA
Source organism: Cyanistes caeruleus (assembly GCF_971803275.1). Classification (NCBI taxonomy): domain Eukaryota; kingdom Metazoa; phylum Chordata; class Aves; order Passeriformes; family Paridae; genus Cyanistes; species Cyanistes caeruleus. Next base: position 118,837,452 of record NC_141703.1, read on the forward strand.
GAGAGTGGAACTTTGGGGCTCACACTGCTCTGGTGTCCCAGAGACGGGAACATTGGAGCTGTCACTGCTGTGTTGTCACAGAGAGAGGAACACTGGAGCTCTCCCTGCTCTGGAGTCGTGGAGAGGAGGAAATTGGGCATGTCACTGCCCTGGTGTCACAGGGAATGGAAGAGCGGGGCTGTCACTGCCGTGGAGTCCGAGAAAGGAGGAAATTTGGTGTGTGACTGCACGGCTGTCACAGCGAGTGGAACTTTGGGGCTCTCACTTCTGTGGTGGAAGAGATGAAGAAATAGGTGCTGTCACTGCTGTTGTGGTGTGACGGAGAAGAGGAAATTTGGGCCTGTCATTGCTGTGGTGTCACAGAGAGGAGCACTTTGGAGCTCACACTGCTATGATGTCACAGATAGGGTAACACTGGCTCTGATATTGCTGTGTTGTCACAGAGAGGAGGAAATGAGGCCTCTCCCTGCTCTGGTGTTACAGAGAGGGGGAAATTTGGGCTCTCACTGCTGTTGTATCAGTGAGGGCGTAACACTGGAGCTGTCATTGTTGTGGTGTCCCAGAGAGGATTAAATTGGAGCTCACACTTCTATGGGGTCCTAGACAGTGGAACTCTGGGCCTGACATTGCTGTGGTGTAACAGAGATGAGGCAATTTGGGGCTGTCATTACTGTGATTTCACAGAGAGGGGAAGAGTCAGGCTGTCACTGCTGTGATTTCAGCGAGAGAGTGAAATGGAGGTAGTTCGAGCTGTGATGTTCCAGACAGGGGAATCCTGGGACTCGGAGTGCACTGCTGTCACCGAGAGCGGAACTTTGGGGCTCTCACTGCTGTGGTGTCACAGAGAGAGAAACAGTGGTGTTGTCGCTGCTGTGGTGTCTCTGAGAGGGAAACACTGGGCCTGTCTTTGCTGTGCTGTCATGGAGAGGAGCACGTTGGAGCTCACACTGCTATGATGTCACAGGTAGGGTAACAGTGGCTGTGACATTGCTGTGGTTTCCCAGAGAAGAGGAAATTTGGGCCCTCACTGCTCTGGTGTCACACAGAGAGGTAAAGTTGGGCTCTAACTGCTATGGTGTCTCCAACAGGGTAATCCTGGGCCTAAAATTGCTGTCGTTTCAAAGAGAGGAGCAAGTTTGGGCTGTGGCTGCACTGCTGTCCCAGAGAGTGGAACTTTGGGGCTCACACTGCTCTGGTGTCCCAGAGACGGGAACATTGGAGCTGTCACTGCTGTGTTGTCACAGAGAGAGGAACACTGGAGCTCTCCCTGCTCTGGAGTCGCGGAGAGGAGGAAATTGGGCATGTCACTGCCCTGGTGTCACAGGGAATGGAAGAGCGGGGCTGTCACTGCCGTGGAGTCCGAGAAAGGAGGAAATTTGGTGTGTGACTGCACTGCGGTCACAGCGAGGCGAACTTTGGGGCTCTCACTTCTGTGGTGGAAGAGATGAAGAAATAGGTGCTGTCACTGCTGTTGTGGTGTGACGGAGAAGAGGAAATTTGGGCCTGTCATTGCTGTGGTGTCACAGAGAGGAGCACTTTGGAGCTCACACTGCTATGATGTCACACATAGGGTAACACTGGCTCTGATATTGCTGTGTTGTCACAGAGAGGAGGAAATGAGGCCTCTCCCTGCTCTGGTGTCACAGAGAGGGGGAAATTTGGGCTCTCACTGCTGTTGTATCAGTGAGGGCGTAACACTGGAGCTGTCATTGTTGTGGTGTCCCAGAGAGGATTAAATTGGAGCTCACACTTCTATGGTGTCCTAGACAGTGGAACTCTGGGCCTGACATTGCTGTGGTGTAACAGAGAGGAGGCAATTTGGGGCTGTCATTACTGTGATTTCACAGAGAGGGGAAGAGTCAGGCTGTCACTGCTGTGATTTCAGCGAGAGAGTGAAATGGAGGTAGTTCGAGCTGTGATGTTCCAGACAGGGGAATCCTGGGACTCGGAGTGCACTGCTGTCACCGAGAGCGGAACTTTGGGGCTCTCACTGCTGTGGTGTCACAGAGAGAGAAACAGTGGTGTTGTCGCTGCTGTGGTGTCTGAGAGAGGGAAACACTGGGCCTGTCTTTGCTGTGCTGTCATGGAGAGGAGCACGTTGGAGCTCACACTGCTATGATGTCACAGGTAGGGTAACAGTGGCTGTGACATTGCTGTGGTTTCCCAGAGAAGAGGAAATTTGGGCCCTCACTGCTCTGGTGTCACACAGAGAGGTAAAGTTGGGCTCTAACTGCTATGGTGTCTCCAACAGGGTAATCGTGGGCCTAAAATTGCTGTCGTTTCAAAGAGAGGAGCAAGTTTGGGCTGTGGCTGCACTGCTGTCCCAGAGAGTGGAACTTTGGGGCTCACACTGCTCTGGTGTCCCAGAGACGGGAACATTGGAGCTGTCACTGCTGTGTTGTCACAGAGAGAGGAACACTGGAGCTCTCCCTGCTCTGGAGTCACGGAGAGGAGGAAATTGGGCATGTCAGTGCCCTGGTGTCACAGGGAATGGAAGAGCGGGGCTGTCACTGCCGTGGAGTCCGAGAAAGGAGGAAATTTGGTGTGTGACTGCACTGCGGTCACAGCGAGTGGAACTTTGGGGCTCTCACTTCTGTGGTGGAAGAGATGAAGAAATAGGTGCTGTCACTGCTGTTGTGGTGTGACGGAGAAGAGGAAATTTGGGCCTGTCATTGCTGTGGTGTCACAGAGAGGAGCACTTTGGAGCTCACACTGCTATGATGTCACACATAGGGTAACACTGGCTCTGATATTGCTGTGTTGTCACAGAGAGGAGGAAATGAGGCCTCTCCCTGCTCTGGTGTTACAGAGAGGGGGAAATTTGGGCTCTCACTGCTGTTGTATCAGTGAGGGCGTAACACTGGAGCTGTCATTGTTGTGGTGTCCCAGAGAGGATTAAATTGGAGCTCACACTTCTATGGGGTCCTAGACAGTGGAACTCTGGGCCTGACATTGCTGTGGTGTAACAGAGATGAGGCAATTTGGGGCTGTCATTACTGTGATTTCACAGAGAGGGGAAGAGTCAGGCTGTCACTGCTGTGATTTCAGCGAGAGAGTGAAATGGAGGTAGTTCGAGCTGTGATGTTCCAGACAGGGGAATCCTGGGACTCGGAGTGCACTGCTGTCACCGAGAGCGGAACTTTGGGGCTCTCACTGCTGTGGTGTCACAGAGAGAGAAACAGTGGTGTTGTCGCTGCTGTGGTGTCTCTGAGAGGGAAACACTGGGCCTGTCTTTGCTGTGCTGTCATGGAGAGGAGCACGTTGGAGCTCACACTGCTATGATGTCACAGGTAGGGTGGCAGTGGCTCTGACATTGCTGTGGTTTCCCAGAGAAGAGGAAATTTGGGCCCTCACTGCTCTGGTGTCACACAGAGAGGTAAAGTTGGGCTCTAACTGCTATGGTGTCTCCAACAGGGTAATCGTGGGCCTAAAATTGCTGTCGTTTCAAAGAGAGGAGCAAGTTTGGGCTGTGGCTGCACTGCTGTCCCAGAGAGTGGAACTTTGGGGCTCACACTGCTCTGGTGTCCCAGAGACGGGAACATTGGAGCTGTCACTGCTGTGTTGTCACAGAGAGAGGAACACTGGAGCTCTCCCTGCTCTGGAGTCGCGGAGAGGAGGAAATTGGGCATGTCACTGCCCTGGTGTCACAGGGAATGGAAGAGCGGGGCTGTCACTGCCGTGGAGTCCGAGAAAGGAGGAAATTTGGTGTGTGACTGCACTGCGGTCACAGCGAGTGGAACTTTGGGGCTCTCACTTCTGTGGTGGAAGAGATGAAGAAATAGGTGCTGTCACTGCTGTTGTGGTGTGACGGAGAAGAGGAAATTTGGGCCTGTCATCGATGTGGTGTCACAGAGAGGAGCACTTTGGAGCTCACACTGCTATGATGTCACACATAGGGTAACACTGGCTCTGATATTGCTGTGTTGTCACAGAGAGGAGGAAATGAGGCCTCTCCCTGCTCTGGTGTTACAGAGAGGGGGAAATTTGGGCTCTCACTGCTGTTGTATCAGTGAGGGCGTAACACTGGAGCTGTCATTGTTGTGGTGTCCCAGAGAGGATTAAATTGGAGCTCACACTTCTATGGGGTCCTAGACAGTGGAACTCTGGGCCTGACATTGCTGTGGTGTAACAGAGATGAGGCAATTTGGGGCTGTCATTACTGTGATTTCACAGAGAGGGGAAGAGTCAGGCTGTCACTGCTGTGATTTCAGCGAGAGAGTGAAATGGAGGTAGTTCGAGCTGTGATGTTCCAGACAGGGGAATCCTGGGACTCGGAGTGCACTGCTGTCACCGAGAGCGGAACTTTGGGGCTCTCACTGCTGTGGTGTCACAGAGAGAGAAACAGTGGTGTTGTCGCTGCTGTGGTGTCTCTGAGAGGGAAACACTGGGCCTGTCTTTGCTGTGCTGTCATGGAGAGGAGCACGTTGGAGCTCACACTGCTATGATGTCACAGGTAGGGTAACAGTGGCTCTGACATTGCTGTGGTTTCCCAGAGAAGAGGAAATTTGGGCCCTCACTGCTCTGGTGTCACACAGAGAGGTAAAGTTGGGCTCTAACTGCTATGGTGTCTCCAACAGGGTAATCCTGGGCCTAAAATTGCTGTCCTTTCAAAGAGAGGAGCAAGTTTGGGCTGTGGCTGCACTGCTGTCCCAGAGAGTGGAACTTTGGGGCTCACACTGCTCTGGTGTCCCAGAGACGGGAACATTGGAGCTGTCACTGCTGTGTTGTCACAGAGAGAGGAACACTGGAGCTCTCCCTGCTCTGGAGTCGCGGAGAGGAGGAAATTGGGCATGTCAGTGCCCTGGTGTCACAGGGAATGGAAGAGCGGGGCTGTCACTGCCGTGGAGTCCGAGAAAGGAGGAAATTTGGTGTGTGACTGCACTGGGGTCACAGCGAGTGGAACTTTGGGGCTCTCACTTCTGTGGTGGAAGAGATGAAGAAATAGGTGCTGTCACTGCTGTTGTGGTGTGACGGAGAAGAGGAAATTTGGGCCTGTCATTGCTGTGGTGTCACAGAGAGGAGCACTTTGGAGCTCACACTGCTATGATGTCACACATAGGGTAACACTGGCTCTGATATTGCTGTGTTGTCACAGAGAGGAGGAAATGAGGCCTCTCCCTGCTCTGGTGTCACAGAGAGGGGGAAATTTGGGCTCTCACTGCTGTTGTATCAGTGAGGGCGTAACACTGGAGCTGTCATTGTTGTGGTGTCCCAGAGAGGATTAAATTGGAGCTCACACTTCTATGGGGTCCTAGACAGTGGAACTCGGGGCCTGACATTGCTGTGGTGTAACAGAGAGGAGGCAATTTGGGGCTGTCATTACTGTGATTTCACAGAGAGGGGAAGAGTCAGGCTGTCACTGCTGTGATTTCAGCGAGAGAGTGAAATGGAGGTAGTTCGAGCTGTGATGTTCCAGACAGGGGAATCCTGGGACTCGGAGTGCACTGCTGTCACCGAGAGCGGAACTTTGGGGCTCTCACTGCTGTGGTGTCACAGAGAGAGAAACAGTGGTGTTGTCGCTGCTGTGGTGTCTCTGAGAGGGAAACACTGGGCCTGTCTTTGCTGTGCTGTCATGGAGAGAAGCACGTTGGAGCTCACACTGCTATGATGTCACAGGTAGGGTAACAGTGGCTCTGACATTGCTGTGGTTTCCCAGAGAAGAGGAAATTTGGGCCCTCACTGCTCTGGTGTCACACAGAGAGGTAAAGTTGGGCTCTAACTGCTATGGTGTCTCCAACAGGGTAATCCTGGGCCTAAAATTGCTGTCGTTTCAAAGAGAGGAGCAAGTTTGGGCTGTGGCTGCACTGCTGTCCCAGAGAGTGGAACTTTGGGGCTCACACTGCTCTGGTGTCCCAGAGACGGGAACATTGGAGCTGTCACTGCTGTGTTGTCACAGAGAGAGGAACACTGGAGCTCTCCCTGCACTGGAGTCGCGGAGAGGAGGAAATTGGGCATGTCACTGCCCTGGTGTCACAGGGAATGGAAGAGCGGGGCTGTCACTGCCGTGGAGTCCGAGAAAGGAGGAAATTTGGTGTGTGACTGCACTGCGGTCACAGCGAGTGGAACTTTGGGGCTCTCACTTCTGTGGTGGAAGAGATGAAGAAATAGGTGCTGTCACTGCTGTTGTGGTGTGACGGAGAAGAGGAAATTTGGGCCTGTCATTGCTGTGGTGTCACAGAGAGGAGCACTTTGGAGCTCACACTGCTATGATGTCACACATAGGGTAACACTGGCTCTGATATTGCTGTGTTGTCACAGAGAGGAGGAAATGAGGCCTCTCCCTGCTCTGGTGTCACAGAGAGGGGGAAATTTGGGCTCTCACTGCTGTTGTATCAGTGAGGGCGTAACACTGGAGCTGTCATTGTTGTGGTGTCCCAGAGAGGATTAAATTGGAGCTCACACTTCTATGGGGTCCTAGACAGTGGAACTCGGGGCCTGACATTGCTGTGGTGTAACAGAGAGGAGGCAATTTGGGGCTGTCATTACTGTGATTTCACAGAGAGGGGAAGAGTCAGGCTGTCACTGCTGTGATTTCAGCGAGAGAGTGAAATGGAGGTAGTTCGAGCTGTGATGTTCCAGACAGGGGAATCCTGGGACTCGGAGTGCACTGCTGTCACCGAGAGCGGAACTTTGGGGCTCTCACTGCTGTGGTGTCACGGAGAGAGAAACAGTGGTGTTGTCGCTGCTGTGGTGTCTGAGAGAGGGAAACACTGGGCCTGTCTTTGCTGTGCTGTCATGGAGAGGAGCACGTTGGAGCTCACACTGCTATGATGTCACAGGTAGGGTAACAGTGGCTGTGACATTGCTGTGGTTTCCCAGAGAAGAGGAAATTTGGGCCCTCACTGCTCTGGTGTCACACAGAGAGGTAAAGTTGGGCTCTAACTGCTATGGTGTCTCCAACAGGGTAATCGTGGGCCTAAAATTGCTGTCGTTTCAAAGAGAGGAGCAAGTTTGGGCTGTGGCTGCACTGCTGTCCCAGAGAGTGGAACTTTGGGGCTCACACTGCTCTGGTGTCCCAGAGACGGGAACATTGGAGCTGTCACTGCTGTGTTGTCACAGAGAGAGGAACACTGGAGCTCTCCCTGCTCTGGAGTCGCGGAGAGGAGGAAATTGGGCATGTCACTGCCCTGGTGTCACAGGGAATGGAAGAGCGGGGCTGTCACTGCCGTGGAGTCCGAGAAAGGAGGAAATTTGGTGTGTGACTGCACTGCGGTCACAGCGAGTGGAACTTTGGGGCTCTCACTTCTGTGGTGGAAGAGATGAAGAAATAGGTGCTGTCGCTGCTGTTGTGGTGTGACGGAGAAGAGGAAATTTGGGCCTGTCATTGCTGTGGTGTCACAGAGAGGAGCACTTTGGAGCTCACACTGCTATGATGTCACACATAGGGTAACACTGGCTCTGATATTGCTGTGTTGTCACAGAGAGGAGGAAATTAGGCCTCTCCTTGCTCTGGTGTCACAGAGAGGGGGAAATTTGGGCTCTCACTGCTGTTGTATCAGTGAGGGCGTAACACTGGAGCTGTCATTGTTGTGGTGTCCCAGAGAGGATTAAATTGGAGCTCACACTTCTATGGGGTCCTAGACAGTGGAACTCGGGGCCTGACATTGCTGTGGTGTAACAGAGAGGAGGCAATTTGGGGCTGTCATTACTGTGATTTCACAGAGAGGGGAAGAGTCAGGCTGTCACTGCTGTGCTTTCAGCGAGAGAGTGAAATGGAGGTACTTCGAGCTGTGATGTTCCAGACAGGGGAATCCTGGGACTCGGAGTGCACTGCTGTCACCGAGAGCGGAACTTTGGGGCTCTCACTGCTGTGGTGTCACAGAGAGAGAAACAGTGGCGTTGTCGCTGCTGTGGTGTCTCTGAGAGGGAAACACTGGGCCTGTCTTTGCTGTGCTGTCATGGAGAGGAGCACGTTGGAGCTCACACTGCTATGATGTCACAGGTAGGGTAACAGTGGCTCTGACATTGCTGTGGTTTCCCAGAGAAGAGGAAATTTGGGCCCTCACTGCTCTGGTGTCACACAGAGAGGTAAAGTTGGGCTCTAACTGCTATGGTGTCTCCAACAGGGTAATCCTGGGCCTAAAATTGCTGTCGTTTCAAAGAGAGGAGCAAGTTTGGGCTGTGGCTGCACTGCTGTCCCAGAGAGTGGAACTTTGGGGCTCACACTGCTCTGGTGTCCCAGAGACGGGAACATTGGAGCTGTCACTGCTGTGTTGTCACAGAGAGAGGAACACTGGAGCTCTCCCTGCTCTGGAGTCGCGGAGAGGAGGAAATTGGGCATGTCACTGCCCTGGTGTCACAGGGAATGGAAGAGCGGGGCTGTCACTGCCGTGGAGTCCGAGAAAGGAGGAAATTTGGTGTGTGACTGCACTGCGGTCACAGCGAGTGGAACTTTGGGGCTCTCACTTCTGTGGTGGAAGAGATGAAGAAATAGGTGCTGTCACTGCTGTTGTGGTGTGACGGAGAAGAGGAAATTTGGGCCTGTCATCGATGTGGTGTCACAGAGAGGAGCACTTTGGAGCTCACACTGCTATGATGTCACACATAGGGTAACACTGGCTCTGATATTGCTGTGTTGTCACAGAGAGGAGGAAATGAGGCCTCTCCCTGCTCTGGTGTTACAGAGAGGGGGAAATTTGGGCTCTCACTGCTGTTGTATCAGTGAGGGCGTAACACTGGAGCTGTCATTGTTGTGGTGTCCCAGAGAGGATTAAATTGGAGCTCACACTTCTATGGGGTCCTAGACAGTGGAACTCTGGGCCTGACATTGCTGTGGTGTAACAGAGATGAGGCAATTTGGGGCTGTCATTACTGTGATTTCACAGAGAGGGGAAGAGTCAGGCTGTCACTGCTGTGATTTCAGCGAGAGAGTGAAATGGAGGTAGTTCGAGCTGTGATGTTCCAGACAGGGGAATCCTGGGACTCGGAGTGCACTGCTGTCACCGAGAGCGGAACTTTGGGGCTCTCACTGCTGTGGTGTCACAGAGAGAGAAACAGTGGTGTTGTCGCTGCTGTGGTGTCTCTGAGAGGGAAACACTGGGCCTGTCTTTGCTGTGCTGTCATGGAGAGGAGCACGTTGGAGCTCACACTGCTATGATGTCACAGGTAGGGTAACAGTGGCTCTGACATTGCTGTGGTTTCCCAGAGAAGAGGAAATTTGGGCCCTCACTGCTCTGGTGTCACACAGAGAGGTAAAGTTGGGCTCTAACTGCTATGGTGTCTCCAACAGGGTAATCCTGGGCCTAAAATTGCTGTCCTTTCAAAGAGAGGAGCAAGTTTGGGCTGTGGCTGCACTGCTGTCCCAGAGAGTGGAACTTTGGGGCTCACACTGCTCTGGTGTCCCAGAGACGGGAACATTGGAGCTGTCACTGCTGTGTTGTCACAGAGAGAGGAACACTGGAGCTCTCCCTGCTCTGGAGTCGCGGAGAGGAGGAAATTGGGCATGTCAGTGCCCTGGTGTCACAGGGAATGGAAGAGCGGGGCTGTCACTGCCGTGGAGTCCGAGAAAGGAGGAAATTTGGTGTGTGACTGCACTGGGGTCACAGCGAGTGGAACTTTGGGGCTCTCACTTCTGTGGTGGAAGAGATGAAGAAATAGGTGCTGTCACTGCTGTTGTGGTGTGACGGAGAAGAGGAAATTTGGGCCTGTCATTGCTGTGGTGTCACAGAGAGGAGCACTTTGGAGCTCACACTGCTATGATGTCACACATAGGGTAACACTGGCTCTGATATTGCTGTGTTGTCACAGAGAGGAGGAAATGAGGCCTCTCCCTGCTCTGGTGTCACAGAGAGGGGGAAATTTGGGCTGTCACTGCTGTTGTATCAGTGAGGGCGTAACACTGGAGCTGTCATTGTTGTGGTGTCCCAGAGAGGATTAAATTGGAGCTCACACTTCTATGGGGTCCTAGACAGTGGAACTCGGGGCCTGACATTGCTGTGGTGTAACAGAGAGGAGGCAATTTGGGGCTGTCATTACTGTGATTTCACAGAGAGGGGAAGAGTCAGGCTGTCACTGCTGTGATTTCAGCGAGAGAGTGAAATGGAGGTAGTTCGAGCTGTGATGTTCCAGACAGGGGAATCCTGGGACTCGGAGTGCACTGCTGTCACCGAGAGCGGAACTTTGGGGCTCTCACTGCTGTGGTGTCACAGAGAGAGAAACAGTGGTGTTGTCGCTGCTGTGGTGTCTCTGAGAGGGAAACACTGGGCCTGTCTTTGCTGTGCTGTCATGGAGAGAAGCACGTTGGAGCTCACACTGCTATGATGTCACAGGTAGGGTAACAGTGGCTCTGACATTGCTGTGGTTTCCCAGAGAAGAGGAAATTTGGGCCCTCACTGCTCTGGTGTCACACAGAGAGGTAAAGTTGGGCTCTAACTGCTATGGTGTCTCCAACAGGGTAATCCTGGGCCTAAAATTGCTGTCGTTTCAAAGAGAGGAGCAAGTTTGGGCTGTGGCTGCACTGCTGTCCCAGAGAGTGGAACTTTGGGGCTCACACTGCTCTGGTGTCCCAGAGACGGGAACATTGGAGCTGTCACTGCTGTGTTGTCACAGAGAGAGGAACACTGGAGCTCTCCCTGCACTGGAGTCGCGGAGAGGAGGAAATTGGGCATGTCACTGCCCTGGTGTCACAGGGAATGGAAGAGCGGGGCTGTCACTGCCGTGGAGTCCGAGAAAGGAGGAAATTTGGTGTGTGACTGCACTGCGGTCACAGCGAGTGGAACTTTGGGGCTCTCACTTCTGTGGTGGAAGAGATGAAGAAATAGGTGCTGTCACTGCTGTTGTGGTGTGACGGAGAAGAGGAAATTTGGGCCTGTCATTGCTGTGGTGTCACAGAGAGGAGCACTTTGGAGCTCACACTGCTATGATGTCACACATAGGGTAACACTGGCTCTGATATTGCTGTGTTGTCACAGAGAGGAGGAAATGAGGCCTCTCCCTGCTCTGGTGTCACAGAGAGGGGGAAATTTGGGCTCTCACTGCTGTTGTATCAGTGAGGGCGTAACACTGGAGCTGTCATTGTTGTGGTGTCCCAGAGAGGATTAAATTGGAGCTCACACTTCTATGGGGTCCTAGACAGTGGAACTCGGGGCCTGACATTGCTGTGGTGTAACAGAGAGGAGGCAATTTGGGGCTGTCATTACTGTGATTTCACAGAGAGGGGAAGAGTCAGGCTGTCACTGCTGTGATTTCAGCGAGAGAGTGAAATGGAGGTACTTCGAGCTGTGATGTTCCAGACAGGGGAATCCTGGGACTCGGAGTGCACTGCTGTCACCGAGAGCGGAACTTTGGGGCTCTCACTGCTGTGGTGTCACGGAGAGAGAAACAGTGGTGTTGTCGCTGCTGTGGTGTCTGAGAGAGGGAAACACTGGGCCTGTCTTTGCTGTGCTGTCATGGAGAGGAGCACGTTGGAGCTCACACTGCTATGATGTCACAGGTAGGGTAACAGTGGCTGTGACATTGCTGTGGTTTCCCAGAGAAGAGGAAATTTGGGCCCTCACTGCTCTGGTGTCACACAGAGAGGTAAAGTTGGGCTCTAACTGCTATGGTGTCTCCAACAGGGTAATCGTGGGCCTAAAATTGCTGTCGTTTCAAAGAGAGGAGCAAGTTTGGGCTGTGGCTGCACTGCTGTCCCAGAGAGTGGAACTTTGGGGCTCACACTGCTCTGGTGTCCCAGAGACGGGAACATTGGAGCTGTCACTGCTGTGTTGTCACAGAGAGAGGAACACTGGAGCTCTCCCTGCTCTGGAGTCGCGGAGAGGAGGAAATTGGGCATGTCAGTGCCCTGGTGTCACAGGGAATGGAAGAGCGGGGCTGTCACTGCCGTGGAGTCCGAGAAAGGAGGAAATTTGGTGTGTGACTGCACTGCGGTCACAGCGAGTGGAACTTTGGGGCTCTCACTTCTGTGGTGGAAGAGATGAAGAAATAGGTGCTGTCGCTGCTGTTGTGGTGTGACGGAGAAGAGGAAATTTGGGCCTGTCATTGCTGTGGTGTCACAGAGAGGAGCACTTTGGAGCTCACACTGCTATGATGTCACACATAGGGTAACACTGGCTCTGATATTGCTGTGTTGTCACAGAGAGGAGGAAATTAGGCCTCTCCTTGCTCTGGTGTCACAGAGAGGGGGAAATTTGGGCTCTCACTGCTGTTGTATCAGTGAGGGCGTAACACTGGAGCTGTCATTGTTGTGGTGTCCCAGAGAGGATTAAATTGGAGCTCACACTTCTATGGGGTCCTAGACAGTGGAACTCGGGGCCTGACATTGCTGTGGTGTAACAGAGAGGAGGCAATTTGGGGCTGTCATTACTGTGATTTCACAGAGAGGGGAAGAGTCAGGCTGTCACTGCTGTGATTTCAGCGAGAGAGTGAAATGGAGGTAGTTTGAGCTGTGATGTTCCAGACAGGGGAATCCTGGGACTCGGAGTGCACTGCTGTCACCGAGAGCGGAACTTTGGGGCTCTCACTGCTGTGGTGTCACAGAGAGAGAAACAGTGGCGTTGTCGCTGCTGTGGTGTCTCTGAGAGGGAAACACTGGGCCTGTCTTTGCTGTGCTGTCATGGAGAGGAGCACGTTGGAGCTCACACTGCTATGATGTCACAGGTAGGGTAACAGTGGCTCTGACATTGCTGTGGTTTCCCAGAGAAGAGGAAATTTGGGCCCTCACTGCTCTGGTGTCACACAGAGAGGTAAAGTTGGGCTCTAACTGCTATGGTGTCTCCAACAGGGTAATCCTGGGCCTAAAATTGCTGTCGTTTCAAAGAGAGGAGCAAGTTTGGGCTGTGGCTGCACTGCTGTCCCAGAGAGTGGAACTTTGGGGCTCACACTGCTCTGGTGTCCCAGAGACGGGAACATTGGAGCTGTCACTGCTGTGTTGTCACAGAGAGAGGAACACTGGAGCTCTCCCTGCTCTGGAGTCGCGGAGAGGAGGAAATTGGGCATGTCACTGCCCTGGTGTCACAGGGAATGGAAGAGCGGGGCTGTCACTGCCGTGGAGTCCGAGAAAGGAGGAAATTTGGTGTGTGACTGCACTGCGGTCACAGCGAGTGGAACTTTGGGGCTCTCACTTCTGTGGTGGAAGAGATGAAGAAATAGGTGCTGTCGCTGCTGTTGTGGTGTGACGGAGAAGAGGAAATTTGGGCCTGTCATTGCTGTGGTGTCACAGAGAGGAGCACTTTGGAGCTCACACTGCTATGATGTCACACATAGGGTAACACTGGCTCTGATATTGCTGTGTTGTCACAGAGAGGAGGAAATGAGGCCTCTCCCTGCTCTGGTGTCACAGAGAGGGGGAAATTTGGGCTCTCACTGCTGTTGTATCAGTGAGGGCGTAACACTGGAGCTGTCATTGTTGTGGTGTCCCAGAGAGGATTAAATTGGAGCTCACACTTCTATGGGGTCCTAGACAGTGGAACTCGGGGCCTGACATTGCTGTGGTGTAACAGAGAGGAGGCAATTTGGGGCTGTCATTACTGTGATTTCACAGAGAGGGGAAGAGTCAGGCTGTCACTGCTGTGATTTCAGCGAGAGAGTGAAATGGAGGTAGTTCGAGCTGTGATGTTCCAGACAGGGGAATCCTGGGACTCGGAGTGCACTGCTGTCACCGAGAGCGGAACTTTGGGGCTCTCACTGCTGTGGTGTCACGGAGAGAGAAACAGTGGTGTTGTCGCTGCTGTGGTGTCTGAGAGAGGGAAACACTGGGCCTGTCTTTGCTGTGCTGTCATGGAGAGGAGCACGTTGGAGCTCACACTGCTATGATGTCACAGGTAGGGTAACAGTGGCTCTGACATTGCTGTGGTTTCCCAGAGAAGAGGAAATTTGGGCCCTCACTGCTCTGGTGTCACACAGAGAGGTAAAGTTGGGCTCTAACTGCTATGGTGTCTCCAACAGGGTAATCCTGGGCCTAAAATTGCTGTCGTTTCAAAGAGAGGAGCAAGTTTGGGCTGTGGCTGCACTGCTGTCCCAGAGAGTGGAACTTTGGGGCTCACACTGCTCTGGTGTCCCAGAGACGGGAACATTGGAGCTGTCACTGCTGTGTTGTCACAGAGAGAGGAACACTGGAGCTCTCCCTGCTCTGGAGTCGCGGAGAGGAGGAAATTGGGCATGTCACTGCCCTGGTGTCACAGGGAATGGAAGAGCGGGGCTGTCACTGCCGTGGAGTCCGAGAAAGGAGGAAATTTGGTGTGTGACTGCACTGCGGTCACAGCGAGTGGAACTTTGGGGCTCTCACTTCTGTGGTGGAAGAGATGAAGAAATAGGTGCTGTCACTGCTGTTCTGGTGTGACGGAGAAGAGGAAATTTGGGCCTGTCATTGCTGTGGTGTCACAGAGAGGAGCACTTTGGAGCTCACACTGTATTGATGTCACACATAGGGTAACACTGGCTCTGATATTGCTGTGTTGTCACAGAGAGGAGGAAATGAGGCCTCTCCCTGTTCTGGTGTCACAGAGAGGGGGAAATTTGGGCTCTCACTGCTGTTGTATCAGTGAGGGCGTAACACTGGAGCTGTCATTGTTGTGGTGTCCCAGAGAGGATTAAATTGGAGCTCACACTTCTATGGGGTCCTAGACAGTGGAACTCGGGGCCTGACATTGCTGTGGTGTAACAGAGAGGAGGCAATTTGGGGCTGTCATTACTGTGATTTCACAGAGAGGGGAAGAGTCAGGCTGTCACTGCTGTGATTTCAGCGAGAGAGTGAAATGGAGGTAGTTCGAGCTGTGATGTTCTAGACAGGGGAATCCTGGGACTCAGAGTGCACTGCTGTCACCGAGAGCGGAACTTTGGGGCTCTCACTGCTGTGGTGTCACAGAGAGAGAAACAGTGGTGTTGTCGCTGCTGTGGTGTCTCTGAGAGGGAAACACTGGGCCTGTCTTTGCTGTGCTGTCATGGAGAGGAGCACGTTGGAGCTCACACTGCTATGATGTCACAGGTAGGGTAACAGTGGCTCTGACATTGCTGTGGTTTCCCAGAGAAGAGGAAATTTGGGCCCTCACTGCTCTGGTGTCACACAGAGAGGTAAAGTTGGGCTCTAACTGCTATGGTGTCTCCAACAGGGTAATCCTGGGCCTAAAATTGCTGTCGTTTCAAAGAGAGGAGCAAGTTTGGGCTGTGGCTGCACTGCTGTCCCAGAGAGTGGAACTTTGGGGCTCACACTGCTCTGGTGTCCCAGAGACGGGAACATTGGAGCTGTCACTGCTGTGTTGTCACAGAGAGAGGAACACTGGAGCTCTCCCTGCTCTGGAGTCGCGGAGAGGAGGAAATTGGGCATGTCACTGCCCTGGTGTCACAGGGAATGGAAGAGCGGGGCTGTCACTGCCGTGGAGTCCGAGAAAGGAGGAAATTTGGTGTGTGACTGCACTGCGGTCACAGCGAGTGGAACTTTGGGGCTCTCACTTCTGTGGTGGAAGAGATGAAGAAATAGGTGCTGTCACTGCTGTTGTGGTGTGAAGGAGAAGAGGAAATTTAGGCCTGTCATTGCTGTGGTGTCACAGAGAGGAGCACTTTGGAGCTCACACTGCTATGATGTCACACATAGGGTAACACTGGCTCTGATATTGCTGTGTTGTCACAGAGAGGAGGAAATTAGGCCTCTCCCTGCTCTGGTGTCACAGAGAGGGGGAAATTTGGGCTCTCACTGCTGTTGTATCAGTGAGGGCGTAACACTGGAGCTGTCATTGTTGTGGTGTCCCAGAGAGGATTAAATTGGAGCTCACACTTCTATGGGGTCCTAGACAGTGGAACTCGGGGCCTGACATTGCTGTGGTGTAACAGAGAGGAGGCAATTTGGGGCTGTCATTACTGTGATTTCACAGAGAGGGGAAGAGTCAGGCTGTCACTGCTGTGATTTCAGCGAGAGAGTGAAATGGAGGTAGTTCGAGCTGTGATGTTCCAGACAGGGGAATCCTGGGACTCGGAGTGCACTGCTGTCACCGAGAGCGGAACTTTGGGGCTCTCACTGCTGTGGTGTCACGGAGAGAGAAACAGTGGTGTTGTCGCTGCTGTGGTGTCTGAGAGAGGGAAACACTGGGCCTGTCTTTGCTGTGCTGTCATGGAGAGGAGCACGTTGGAGCTCACACTGCTATGATGTCACAGGTAGGGTAACAGTGGCTCTGACATTGCTGTGGTTTCCCAGAGAAGAGGAAATTTGGGCCCTCACTGCTCTGGTGTCACACAGAGAGGTAAAGTTGGGCTCTAACTGCTATGGTGTCTCCAACAGGGTAATCGTGGGCCTAAAATTGCTGTCGTTTCAAAGAGAGGAGCAAGTTTGGGCTGTGGCTGCACTGCTGTCCCAGAGAGTGGAACTTTGGGGCTCACACTGCTCTGGTGTCCCAGAGACGGGAACATTGGAGCTGTCACTGCTGTGTTGTCACAGAGAGAGGAACACTGGAGCTCTCCCTGCTCTGGAGTCGCGGAGAGGAGGAAATTGGGCATGTCACTGCCCTGGTGTCACAGGGAATGGAAGAGCGGGGCTGTCACTGCCGTGGAGTCAGAGAAAGGAGGAAATTTGGTGTGTGACTGCACTGCGGTCACAGCGAGTGGAACTTTGGGGCTCTCACTTCTGTGGTGGAAGAGATGAAGAAATAGGTGCTGTCACTGCTGTTGTGGTGTGACGGAGAAGAGGAAATTTGGGCCTGTCATTGCTGTGGTGTCACAGAGAGGAGCACTTTGGAGCTCACACTGCTATGATGTCACACATAGGGTAACACTGGCTCTGATATTGCTGTGTTGTCACAGAGAGGAGGAAATTAGGCCTCTCCTTGCTCTGGTGTCACAGAGAGGGGGAAATTTGGGCTCTCACTGCTGTTGTATCAGTGAGGGCGTAACACTGGAGCTGTCATTGTTGTGGTGTCCCAGAGAGGATTAAATTGGAGCTCACACTTCTATGGGGTCCTAGACAGTGGAACTCGGGGCCTGACATTGCTGTGGTGTAACAGAGAGGAGGCAATTTGGGGCTGTCATTACTGTGATTTCACAGAGAGGGGAAGAGTCAGGCTGTCACTGCTGTGATTTCAGCGAGAGAGTGAAATGGAGGTAGTTCGAGCTGTGATGTTCCAGACAGGGGAATCCTGGGACTCGGAGTGCACTGCTGTCACCGAGAGCGGAACTTTGGGGCTCTCACTGCTGTGGTGTCACAGAGAGAGAAACAGTGGCGTTGTCGCTGCTGTGGTGTCTCTGAGAGGGAAACACTGGGCCTGTCTTTGCTGTGCTGTCATGGAGAGGAGCACGTTGGAGCTCACACTGCTATGATGTCACAGGTAGGGTAACAGTGGCTCTGACATTGCTGTGGTTTCCCAGAGAAGAGGAAATTTGGGCCCTCACTGCTCTGGTGTCACACAGAGAGGTAAAGTTGGGCTCTAACTGCTATGGTGTCTCCAACAGGGTAATCCTGGGCCTAAAATTGCTGTCGTTTCAAAGAGAGGAGCAAGTTTGGGCTGTGGCTGCACTGCTGTCCCAGAGAGTGGAACTTTGGGGCTCACACTGCTCTGGTGTCCCAGAGACGGGAACATTGGAGCTGTCACTGCTGTGTTGTCACAGAGAGAGGAACACTGGAGCTCTCCCTGCTCTGGAGTCGCGGAGAGGAGGAAATTGGGCATGTCACTGCCCTGGTGTCACAGGGAATGGAAGAGCGGGGCTGTCACTGCCGTGGAGTCCGAGAAAGGAGGAAATTTGGTGTGTGACTGCACTGCGGTCACAGCGAGTGGAACTTTGGGGCTCTCACTTCTGTGGTGGAAGAGATGAAGAAATAGGTGCTGTCGCTGCTGTTGTGGTGTGACGGAGAAGAGGAAATTTGGGCCTGTCATTGCTGTGGTGTCACAGAGAGGAGCACTTTGGAGCTCACACTGCTATGATGTCACACATAGGGTAACACTGGCTCTGATATTGCTGTGTTGTCACAGAGAGGAGGAAATGAGGCCTCTCCCTGCTCTGGTGTCACAGAGAGGGGGAAATTTGGGCTCTCACTGCTGTTGTATCAGTGAGGGCGTAACACTGGAGCTGTCATTGTTGTGGTGTCCCAGAGAGGATTAAATTGGAGCTCACACTTCTATGGGGTCCTAGACAGTGGAACTCGGGGCCTGACATTGCTGTGGTGTAACAGAGAGGAGGCAATTTGGGGCTGTCATTACTGTGATTTCACAGAGAGGGGAAGAGTCAGGCTGTCACTGCTGTGATTTCAGCGAGAGAGTGAAATGGAGGTACTTCGAGCTGTGATGTTCCAGACAGGGGAATCCTGGGACTCGGAGTGCACTGCTGTCACCGAGAGCGGAACTTTGGGGCTCTCACTGCTGTGGTGTCACAGAGAGAGAAACAGTGGTGTTGTCGCTGCTGTGGTGTCTCTGAGAGGGAAACACTGGGCCTGTCTTTGCTGTGCTGTCATGGAGAGGAGCACGTTGGAGCTCACACTGCTATGATGTCACAGGTAGGGTAACAGTGGCTCTGACATTGCTGTGGTTTCCCAGAGAAGAGGAAATTTGGGCCCTCACTGCTCTGGTGTCACACAGAGAGGTAAAGTTGGGCTCTAACTGCTATGGTGTCTCCAACAGGGTAATCCTGGGCCTAAAATTGCTGTCCTTTCAAAGAGAGGAGCAAGTTTGGGCTGTGGCTGCACTGCTGTCCCAGAGAGTGGAACTTTGGGGCTCACACTGCTCTGGTGTCTCAGAGACGGGAACATTGGAGCTGTCACTGCTGTGTTGTCACAGAGAGAGGAACACTGGAGCTCTCCCTGCTCTGGAGTCGCGGAGAGGAGGAAATTGGGCATGTCACTGCCCTGGTGTCACAGGGAATGGAAGAGCGGGGCTGTCACTGCCGTGGAGTCCGAGAAAGGAGGAAATTTGGTGTGTGACTGCACTGCGGTCACAGCGAGTAGAACTTTGGGGCTCTCACTTCTGTGGTGGAAGAGATGAAGAAATAGGTGCTGTCACTGCTGTTGTGGTGTGAAGGAGAAGAGGAAATTTAGGCCTGTCATTGCTGTGGTGTCACAGAGAGGAGCACTTTGGAGCTCACACTGCTATGATGTCACACATAGGGTAACACTGGCTCTGATATTGCTGTGTTGTCACAGAGAGGAGGAAATTAGGCCTCTCCCTGCTCTGGTGTCACAGAGAGGGGGAAATTTGGGCTCTCACTTCTGTTGTATCAGTGAGGGCGTAACACTGGAGCTGTCATTGTTGTGGTGTCCCAGAGAGGATTAAATTGGAGCTCACACTTCTATGGGGTCCTAGACAGTGGAACTCGGGGCCTGACATTGCTGTGGTGTAACAGAGAGGAGGCAATTTGGGGCTGTCATTACTGTGATTTCACAGAGAGGGGAAGAGTCAGGCTGTCACTGCTGTGATTTCAGCGAGAGAGTGAAATGGAGGTAGTTCGAGCTGTGATGTTCCAGACAGGGGAATCCTGGGACTCGGAGTGCACTGCTGTCACCGAGAGCGGAACTTTGGGGCTCTCACTGCTGTGGTGTCACAGAGAGAGAAACAGTGGTGTTGTCGCTGCTGTGGTGTCTCTGAGAGGGAAACACTGGGCCTGTCTTTGCTGTGCTGTCATGGAGAGGAGCACGTTGGAGCTCACACTGCTATGATGTCACAGGTAGGGTAACAGTGGCTCTGACATTGCTGTGGTTTCCCAGAGAAGAGGAAATTTGAGCCCTCACTGCTCTGGTGTCACACAGAGAGGTAAAGTTGGGCTCTAACTGCTATGGTGTCTCCAACAGGGTAATCGTGGGCCTAAAATTGCTGTCGTTTCAAAGAGAGGAGCAAGTTTGGGCTGTGGCTGCACTGCTGTCCCAGAGAGTGGAACTTTGGGGCTCACACTGCTCTGGTGTCCCAGAGATGGGAACATTGGAGCTGTCACTGCTGTGTTGTCACAGAGAGAGGAACACTGGAGCTCTCCATGCTCTGGAGTCGCGGAGAGGAGGAAATTGGGCATGTCACTGCCCTGGTGTCACAGGGAATGGAAGAGCTGGGCTGTCACTGCCGTGGAGTCCGAGAAAGGAGGAAATTTGGTGTGTGACTGCACTGCGGTCACAGCGAGTGGAACTTTGGGGCTCTCACTTCTGTGGTGGAAGAGATGAAGAAATAGGTGCTGTCACTGCTGTTGTGGTGTGACGGAGAAGAGGAAATTTAGGCCTGTCATTGCTGAGGTGTCACAGAGAGGAGCACGTTGGAGCTCACACTGCTATGATGTCACACATAGGGTAACACTGGCTCTGATATTGCTGTGTTGTCACAGAGAGGAGGAAATGAGGCCTCTCCCTGCTCTGGTGTCACAGAGAGGGGGAAATTTGGGCTCTCACTGCTGTTGTATCAGTGAGGGCGTAACACTGGAGCTGTCATTGTTGTGGTGTCCCAGAGAGGATTAAATTGGAGCTCACACTTCTATGGGGTCCTAGACAGTGGAACTCGGGGCCTGACATTGCTGTGGTGTAACAGAGAGGAGGCAATTTGGGGCTGTCATTACTGTGATTTCACAGAGAGGGGAAGAGTCAGGCTGTCACTGCTGTGATTTCAGCGAGAGAGTGAAATGGAGGTAGTTCGAGCTGTGATGTTCCAGACAGGGGAATCCTGGGACTCGGAGTGCACTGCTGTCACCGAGAGCGGAACTTTGGGGCTCTCACTGCTGTGGTGTCACGGAGAGAGAAACAGTGGTGTTGTCGCTGCTGTGGTGTCTGAGAGAGGGAAACACTGGGCCTGTCTTTGCTGTGCTGTCATGGAGAGGAGCACGTTGGAGCTCACACTGCTATGATGTCACAGGTAGGGTAACAGTGGCTCTGACATTGCTGTGGTTTCCCAGAGAAGAGGAAATTTGGGCCCTCACTGCTCTGGTGTCACACAGAGAGGTAAAGTTGGGCTCTAACTGCTATGGTGTCTCCAACAGGGTAATCGTGGACCTAAAATTGCTGTCGTTTCAAAGAGAGGAGCAATTTTGGGCTGTGGCTGCACTGCTGTCCCAGAGAGTGGAACTTTGGGGCTCACACTGCTCTGGTGTCCCAGAGACGGGAACATTGGAGCTGTCACTGCTGTGTTGTCACAGAGAGAGGAACACTGGAGCTCTCCCTGCTCTGGAGTCGCGGAGAGGAGGAAATTGGGCATGTCACTGCCCTGGTGTCACAGGGAATGGAAGAGCGGGGCTGTCACTGCCGTGGAGTCCGAGAAAGGAGGAAATTTGGTGTGTGACTGCACTGCGGTCACAGCGAGTGGAACTTTGGGGCTCTCACTTCTGTGTTGGAAGAGATGAAGAAATAGGTGCTGTCACTGCTGTTGTGGTGTGACGGAGAAGAGGAAATTTGGGCCTGTCATTGCTGTGGTGTCACAGAGAGGAGCACTTTGGAGCTCACACTGCTATGATGTCACACATAGGGTAACACTGGCTCTGATATTGCTGTGTTGTCACAGAGAGGAGGAAATTAGGCCTCTCCCTGCTCTGGTGTCACAGAGAGGGGGAAATTTGGGCTGTCACTGCTGTTGTATCAGTGAGGGCGTAACACTGGAGCTGTCATTGTTGTGGTGTCCCAGAGAGGATTAAATTGGAGCTCACACTTCTATGGTGTCCTAGACAGTGGAACTCTGGGCCTGACATTGCTGTGGTGTAACAGAGAGGAGGCAATTTGGGGCTGTCATTACTGTGATTTCACAGAGAGGGGAAGAGTCAGGCTGTCACTGCTGTGATTTCAGCGAGAGAGTGAAATGGAGGTAGTTCGAGCTGTGATGTTCCAGACAGGGGAATCCTGGGACTCGGAGTGCACTGCTGTCACCGAGAGCGGAACTTTGGGGCTCTCACTGCTGTGGTGTCACGGAGAGAGAAACAGTGGTGTTGTCGCTGCTGTGGTGTCTGAGAGAAGGAAACACTAGGCCTGTCTTTGCTGTGCTGTCATGGAGAGGAGCACGTTGGAGCTCACACTGCTATGATGTCACAGGTAGGGTAACAGTGGCTCTGACATTGCTGTGGTTTCCCAGAGAAGAGGAAATTTGGGCCCTCACTGCTCTGGTGTCACACAGAGAGGTAAAGTTGGGCTCTAACTGCTATGGTGTCTCCAACAGGGTAATCGTGGGCCTAAAATTGCTGTCGTTTCAAAGAGAGGAGCAAGTTTGGGCTGTGGCTGCACTGCTGTCCCAGAGAGTGGAACTTTGGGGCTCACACTGCTCTGGTGTCCCAGAGACGGGAACATTGGAGCTGTCACTGCTGTGTTGTCACAGAGAGAGGAACACTGGAGCTCTCCCTGCTCTGGAGTCGCGGAGAGGAGGAAATTGGGCATGTCACTGCCCTGGTGTCACAGGGAATGGAAGAGCGGGGCTGTCACTGCCGTGGAGTCCGAGAAAGGAGGAAATTTGGTGTGTGACTGCACTGCGGTCACAGCGAGTGGAACTTTGGGGCTCTCACTTCTGTGGTGGAAGAGATGAAGAAATAGGTGCTGTCACTGCTGTTGTGGTGTGACGGAGAAGAGGAAATTTGGGCCTGTCATTGCTGTGGTGTCACAGAGAGGAGCACTTTGGAGCTCACACTGCTATGATGTCACACATAGGGTAACACTGGCTCTGATATTGCTGTGTTGTCACAGAGAGGAGGAAATGAGGCCTCTCCCTGCTCTGGTGTCACAGAGAGGGGGAAATTTGGGCTCTCACTGCTGTTGTATCAGTGAGGGCGCAACACTGGAGCTGTCATTGTTGTGGTGTCCCAGAGAGGATTAAATTGGAGCTCACACTTCTATGGGGTCCTAGACAGTGGAACTCCGGGCCTGACATTGCTGTGGTGTAACAGAGAGGAGGCAATTTGGGGCTGTCATTACTGTGATTTCACAGAGAGGGGAAGAGTCAGGCTGTCACTGCTGTGATTTCAGCGAGAGAGTGAAATGGAGGTAGTTCGAGCTGTGATGTTCCAGACAGGGGAATCCTGGGACTCGGAGTGCACTGCTGTCACCGAGAGCGGAACTTTGGGGCTCTCACTGCTGTGGTGTCACAGAGAGAGAAACAGTGGTGTTGTCGCTGCTGTGGTGTCTCTGAGAGGGAAACACTGGGCCTGTCTTTGCTGTGCTGTCATGGAGAGGAGCACGTTGGAGCTCACACTGCTATGATGTCACAGGTAGGGTAACAGTGGCTGTGACATTGCTGTGGTTTCCCAGAGAAGAGGAAATTTGGGCCCTCACTGCTCTGGTGTCACACAGAGAGGTAAAGTTGGGCTCTAACTGCTATGGTGTCTCCAACAGGGTAATCGTGGGCCTAAAATTGCTGTCGTTTCAAAGAGAGGAGCAAGTTTGGGCTGTGGCTGCACTGCTGTCCCAGAGAGTGGAACTTTGGGGCTCACACTGCTCTGGTGTCCCAGAGACGGGAACATTGGAGCTGTCACTGCTGTGTTGTCACAGAGAGAGGAACACTGGAGCTCTCCCTGCTCTGGAGTCGCGGAGAGGAGGAAATTGGGCATGTCACTGCCCTGGTGTCACAGGGAATGGAAGAGCGGGGCTGTCACTGCCGTGGAGTCCGAGAAAGGAGGAAATTTGGTGTGTGACTGCACTGCGGTCACAGCGAGTGGAACTTTGGGGCTCTCACTTCTGTGGTGGAAGAGATGAAGAAATAGGTGCTGTCACTGCTGTTGTGGTGTGAAGGAGAAGAGGAAATTTAGGCCTGTCATTGCTGTGGTGTCACAGAGAGGAGCACTTTGGAGCTCACACTGCTATGATGTCACACATAGGGTAACACTGGCTCTGATATTGCTGTGTTGTCACAGAGAGGAGGAAATTAGGCCTCTCCCTGCTCTGGTGTCACAGAGAGGGGGAAATTTGGGCTCTCACTTCTGTTGTATCAGTGAGGGCGTAACACTGGAGCTGTCATTGTTGTGGTGTCCCAGAGAGGATTAAATTGGAGCTCACACTTCTATGGGGTCCTAGACAGTGGAACTCGGGGCCTGACATTGCTGTGGTGTAACAGAGAGGAGGCAATTTGGGGCTGTCATTACTGTGATTTCACAGAGAGGGGAAGAGTCAGGCTGTCACTGCTGTGATTTCAGCGAGAGAGTGAAATGGAGGTAGTTCGAGCTGTGATGTTCCAGACAGGGGAATCCTGGGACTCGGAGTGCACTGCTGTCACCGAGAGCGGAACTTTGGGGCTCTCACTGCTGTGGTGTCACAGAGAGAGAAACAGTGGTGTTGTCGCTGCTGTGGTGTCTCTGAGAGGGAAACACTGGGCCTGTCTTTGCTGTGCTGTCATGGAGAGGAGCACGTTGGAGCTCACACTGCTATGATGTCACAGGTAGGGTAACAGTGGCTCTGACATTGCTGTGGTTTCCCAGAGAAGAGGAAATTTGAGCCCTCACTGCTCTGGTGTCACACAGAGAGGTAAAGTTGGGCTCTAACTGCTATGGTGTCTCCAACAGGGTAATCGTGGGCCTAAAATTGCTGTCGTTTCAAAGAGAGGAGCAAGTTTGGGCTGTGGCTGCACTGCTGTCCCAGAGAGTGGAACTTTGGGGCTCACACTGCTCTGGTGTCCCAGAGATGGGAACATTGGAGCTGTCACTGCTGTGTTGTCACAGAGAGAGGAACACTGGAGCTCTCCATGCTCTGGAGTCGCGGAGAGGAGGAAATTGGGCATGTCACTGCCCTGGTGTCACAGGGAATGGAAGAGCTGGGCTGTCACTGCCGTGGAGTCCGAGAAAGGAGGAAATTTGGTGTGTGACTGCACTGCGGTCACAGCGAGTGGAACTTTGGGGCTCTCACTTCTGTGGTGGAAGAGATGAAGAAATAGGTGCTGTCACTGCTGTTGTGGTGTGACGGAGAAGAGGAAATTTAGGCCTGTCATTGCTGTGGTGTCACAGAGAGGAGCACGTTGGAGCTCACACTGCTATGATGTCACACATAGGGTAACACTGGCTCTGATATTGCTGTGTTGTCACAGAGAGGAGGAAATGAGGCCTCTCCCTGCTCTGGTGTCACAGAGAGGGGGAAATTTGGGCTCTCACTGCTGTTGTATCAGTGAGGGCGTAACACTGGAGCTGTCATTGTTGTGGTGTCCCAGAGAGGAT
This sequence comes from Cyanistes caeruleus, assembly GCF_971803275.1. NCBI lineage: Eukaryota > Metazoa > Chordata > Aves > Passeriformes > Paridae > Cyanistes > Cyanistes caeruleus. Next base: position 118,862,445 of record NC_141703.1, read on the forward strand.
TAAATTGGAGCTCACACTTCTATGGGGTCCTAGACAGTGGAACTCGGGGCCTGACATTGCTGTGGTGTAACAGAGAGGAGGCAATTTGGGGCTGTCATTACTGTGATTTCACAGAGAGGGGAAGAGTCAGGCTGTCACTGCTGTGATTTCAGCGAGAGAGTGAAATGGAGGTACTTCGAGCTGTGATGTTCCAGACAGGGGAATCCTGGGACTCGGAGTGCACTGCTGTCACCGAGAGCGGAACTTTGGGGCTCTCACTGCTGTGGTGTCACGGAGAGAGAAACAGTGGTGTTGTCGCTGCTGTGGTGTCTGAGAGAGGGAAACACTGGGCCTGTCTTTGCTGTGCTGTCATGGAGAGGAGCACGTTGGAGCTCACACTGCTATGATGTCACAGGTAGGGTAACAGTGGCTCTGACATTGCTGTGGTTTCCCAGAGAAGAGGAAATTTGGGCCCTCACTGCTCTGGTGTCACACAGAGAGGTAAAGTTGGGCTCTAACTGCTATGGTGTCTCCAACAGGGTAATCGTGGACCTAAAATTGCTGTCGTTTCAAAGAGAGGAGCAATTTTGGGCTGTGGCTGCACTGCTGTCCCAGAGAGTGGAACTTTGGGGCTCACACTGCTCTGGTGTCCCAGAGACGGGAACATTGGAGCTGTCACTGCTGTGTTGTCACAGAGAGAGGAACACTGGAGCTCTCCCTGCTCTGGAGTCGCGGAGAGGAGGAAATTGGGCATGTCACTGCCCTGGTGTCACAGGGAATGGAAGAGCGGGGCTGTCACTGCCGTGGAGTCCGAGAAAGGAGGAAATTTGGTGTGTGACTGCACTGCGGTCACAGCGAGTGGAACTTTGGGGCTCTCACTTCTGTGTTGGAAGAGATGAAGAAATAGGTGCTGTCACTGCTGTTGTGGTGTGACGGAGAAGAGGAAATTTGGGCCTGTCATTGCTGTGGTGTCACAGAGAGGAGCACTTTGGAGCTCACACTGCTATGATGTCACACATAGGGTAACACTGGCTCTGATATTGCTGTGTTGTCACAGAGAGGAGGAAATTAGGCCTCTCCCTGCTCTGGTGTCACAGAGAGGGGGAAATTTGGGCTGTCACTGCTGTTGTATCAGTGAGGGCGTAACACTGGAGCTGTCATTGTTGTGGTGTCCCAGAGAGGATTAAATTGGAGCTCACACTTCTATGGTGTCCTAGACAGTGGAACTCTGGGCCTGACATTGCTGTGGTGTAACAGAGAGGAGGCAATTTGGGGCTGTCATTACTGTGATTTCACAGAGAGGGGAAGAGTCAGGCTGTCACTGCTGTGATTTCAGCGAGAGAGTGAAATGGAGGTAGTTCGAGCTGTGATGTTCCAGACAGGGGAATCCTGGGACTCGGAGTGCACTGCTGTCACCGAGAGCGGAACTTTGGGGCTCTCACTGCTGTGGTGTCACGGAGAGAGAAACAGTGGTGTTGTCGCTGCTGTGGTGTCTGAGAGAAGGAAACACTAGGCCTGTCTTTGCTGTGCTGTCATGGAGAGGAGCACGTTGGAGCTCACACTGCTATGATGTCACAGGTAGGGTAACAGTGGCTCTGACATTGCTGTGGTTTCCCAGAGAAGAGGAAATTTGGGCCCTCACTGCTCTGGTGTCACACAGAGAGGTAAAGTTGGGCTCTAACTGCTATGGTGTCTCCAACAGGGTAATCGTGGGCCTAAAATTGCTGTCGTTTCAAAGAGAGGAGCAAGTTTGGGCTGTGGCTGCACTGCTGTCCCAGAGAGTGGAACTTTGGGGCTCACACTGCTCTGGTGTCCCAGAGACGGGAACATTGGAGCTGTCACTGCTGTGTTGTCACAGAGAGAGGAACACTGGAGCTCTCCCTGCTCTGGAGTCGCGGAGAGGAGGAAATTGGGCATGTCACTGCCCTGGTGTCACAGGGAATGGAAGAGCGGGGCTGTCACTGCCGTGGAGTCCGAGAAAGGAGGAAATTTGGTGTGTGACTGCACTGCGGTCACAGCGAGTGGAACTTTGGGGCTCTCACTTCTGTGGTGGAAGAGATGAAGAAATAGGTGCTGTCACTGCTGTTGTGGTGTGACGGAGAAGAGGAAATTTGGGCCTGTCATTGCTGTGGTGTCACAGAGAGGAGCACTTTGGAGCTCACACTGCTATGATGTCACACATAGGGTAACACTGGCTCTGATATTGCTGTGTTGTCACAGAGAGGAGGAAATGAGGCCTCTCCCTGCTCTGGTGTCACAGAGAGGGGGAAATTTGGGCTCTCACTGCTGTTGTATCAGTGAGGGCGCAACACTGGAGCTGTCATTGTTGTGGTGTCCCAGAGAGGATTAAATTGGAGCTCACACTTCTATGGGGTCCTAGACAGTGGAACTCCGGGCCTGACATTGCTGTGGTGTAACAGAGAGGAGGCAATTTGGGGCTGTCATTACTGTGATTTCACAGAGAGGGGAAGAGTCAGGCTGTCACTGCTGTGATTTCAGCGAGAGAGTGAAATGGAGGTAGTTCGAGCTGTGATGTTCCAGACAGGGGAATCCTGGGACTCGGAGTGCACTGCTGTCACCGAGAGCGGAACTTTGGGGCTCTCACTGCTGTGGTGTCACGGAGAGAGAAACAGTGGTGTTGTCGCTGCTGTGGTGTCTGAGAGAAGGAAACACTAGGCCTGTCTTTGCTGTGCTGTCATGGAGAGGAGCACGTTGGAGCTCACACTGCTATGATGTCACAGGTAGGGTAACAGTGGCTCTGACATTGCTGTGGTTTCCCAGAGAAGAGGAAATTTGGGCCCTCACTGCTCTGGTGTCACACAGAGAGGTAAAGTTGGGCTCTAACTGCTATGGTGTCTCCAACAGGGTAATCGTGGGCCTAAAATTGCTGTCGTTTCAAAGAGAGGAGCAAGTTTGGGCTGTGGCTGCACTGCTGTCCCAGAGAGTGGAACTTTGGGGCTCACACTGCTCTGGTGTCCCAGAGACGGGAACATTGGAGCTGTCACTGCTGTGTTGTCACAGAGAGAGGAACACTGGAGCTCTCCCTGCTCTGGAGTCGCGGAGAGGAGGAAATTGGGCATGTCACTGCCCTGGTGTCACAGGGAATGGAAGAGCGGGGCTGTCACTGCCGTGGAGTCCGAGAAAGGAGGAAATTTGGTGTGTGACTGCACTGCGGTCACAGCGAGTGGAACTTTGGGGCTCTCACTTCTGTGGTGGAAGAGATGAAGAAATAGGTGCTGTCACTGCTGTTGTGGTGTGACGGAGAAGAGGAAATTTGGGCCTGTCATTGCTGTGGTGTCACAGAGAGGAGCACTTTGGAGCTCACACTGCTATGATGTCACACATAGGGTAACACTGGCTCTGATATTGCTGTGTTGTCACAGAGAGGAGGAAATGAGGCCTCTCCCTGCTCTGGTGTCACAGAGAGGGGGAAATTTGGGCTCTCACTGCTGTTGTATCAGTGAGGGCGCAACACTGGAGCTGTCATTGTTGTGGTGTCCCAGAGAGGATTAAATTGGAGCTCACACTTCTATGGGGTCCTAGACAGTGGAACTCCGGGCCTGACATTGCTGTGGTGTAACAGAGAGGAGGCAATTTGGGGCTGTCATTACTGTGATTTCACAGAGAGGGGAAGAGTCAGGCTGTCACTGCTGTGATTTCAGCGAGAGAGTGAAATGGAGGTAGTTCGAGCTGTGATGTTCCAGACAGGGGAATCCTGGGACTCGGAGTGCACTGCTGTCACCGAGAGCGGAACTTTGGGGCTCTCACTGCTGTGGTGTCACAGAGAGAGAAACAGTGGTGTTGTCGCTGCTGTGGTGTCTCTGAGAGGGAAACACTGGGCCTGTCTTTGCTGTGCTGTCATGGAGAGGAGCACGTTGGAGCTCACACTGCTATGATGTCACAGGTAGGGTAACAGTGGCTGTGACATTGCTGTGGTTTCCCAGAGAAGAGGAAATTTGGGCCCTCACTGCTCTGGTGTCACACAGAGAGGTAAAGTTGGGCTCTAACTGCTATGGTGTCTCCAACAGGGTAATCGTGGGCCTAAAATTGCTGTCGTTTCAAAGAGAGGAGCAAGTTTGGGCTGTGGCTGCACTGCTGTCCCAGAGAGTGGAACTTTGGGGCTCACACTGCTCTGGTGTCCCAGAGACGGGAACATTGGAGCTGTCACTGCTGTGTTGTCACAGAGAGAGGAACACTGGAGCTCTCCCTGCTCTGGAGTCGCGGAGAGGAGGAAATTGGGCATGTCACTGCCCTGGTGTCACAGGGAATGGAAGAGCGGGGCTGTCACTGCCGTGGAGTCCGAGAAAGGAGGAAATTTGGTGTGTGACTGCACTGCGGTCACAGCGAGTGGAACTTTGGGGCTCTCACTTCTGTGGTGGAAGAGATGAAGAAATAGGTGCTGTCACTGCTGTTGTGGTGTGAAGGAGAAGAGGAAATTTAGGCCTGTCATTGCTGTGGTGTCACAGAGAGGAGCACTTTGGAGCTCACACTGCTATGATGTCACACATAGGGTAACACTGGCTCTGATATTGCTGTGTTGTCACAGAGAGGAGGAAATGAGGCCTCTCCCTGCTCTGGTGTCACAGAGAGGGGGAAATTTGGGCTCTCACTTCTGTTGTATCAGTGAGGGCGTAACACTGGAGCTGTCATTGTTGTGGTGTCCCAGAGAGGATTAAATTGGAGCTCACACTTCTATGGGGTCCTAGACAGTGGAACTCGGGGCCTGACATTGCTGTGGTGTAACAGAGAGGAGGCAATTTGGGGCTGTCATTACTGTGATTTCACAGAGAGGGGAAGAGTCAGGCTGTCACTGCTGTGATTTCAGCGAGAGAGTGAAATGGAGGTAGTTCGAGCTGTGATGTTCCAGACAGGGGAATCCTGGGACTCGGAGTGCACTGCTGTCACCGAGAGCGGAACTTTGGGGCTCTCACTGCTGTGGTGTCACAGAGAGAGAAACAGTGGTGTTGTCGCTGCTGTGGTGTCTCTGAGAGGGAAACACTGGGCCTGTCTTTGCTGTGCTGTCATGGAGAGGAGCACGTTGGAGCTCACACTGCTATGATGTCACAGGTAGGGTAACAGTGGCTGTGACATTGCTGTGGTTTCCCAGAGAAGAGGAAATTTGAGCCCTCACTGCTCTGGTGTCACACAGAGAGGTAAAGTTGGGCTCTAACTGCTATGGTGTCTCCAACAGGGTAATCGTGGGCCTAAAATTGCTGTCGTTTCAAAGAGAGGAGCAAGTTTGGGCTGTGGCTGCACTGCTGTCCCAGAGAGTGGAACTTTGGGGCTCACACTGCTCTGGTGTCCCAGAGATGGGAACATTGGAGCTGTCACTGCTGTGTTGTCACAGAGAGAGGAACACTGGAGCTCTCCATGCTCTGGAGTCGCGGAGAGGAGGAAATTGGGCATGTCACTGCCCTGGTGTCACAGGGAATGGAAGAGCTGGGCTGTCACTGCCGTGGAGTCCGAGAAAGGAGGAAATTTGGTGTGTGACTGCACTGCGGTCACAGCGAGTGGAACTTTGGGGCTCTCACTTCTGTGGTGGAAGAGATGAAGAAATAGGTGCTGTCACTGCTGTTGTGGTGTGACGGAGAAGAGGAAATTTAGGCCTGTCATTGTTGTGGTGTCACAGAGAGGAGCACGTTGGAGCTCACACTGCTATGATGTCACACATAGGGTAACACTGGCTCTGATATTGCTGTGTTGTCACAGAGAGGAGGAAATTAGGCCTCTCCCTGCTCTGGTGTCACAGAGAGGGGGAAATTTGGGCTGTCACTGCTGTTGTATCAGTGAGGGCGTAACACTGGAGCTGTCATTGTTGTGGTGTCCCAGAGAGGATTAAATTGGAGCTCACACTTCTATGGGGTCCTAGACAGTGGAACTCGGGGCCTGACATTGCTGTGGTGTAACAGAGAGGAGGCAATTTGGGGCTGTCATTACTGTGATTTCACAGAGAGGGGAAGAGTCAGGCTGTCACTGCTGTGATTTCAGCGAGAGAGTGAAATGGAGGTAGTTCGAGCTGTGATGTTCCAGACAGGGGAATCCTGGGACTCGGAGTGCACTGCTGTCACCGAGAGCGGAACTTTGGGGCTCTCACTGCTGTGGTGTCACAGAGAGAGAAACAGTGGTGTTGTCGCTGCTGTGGTGTCTGAGAGAGGGAAACACTGGGCCTGTCTTTGCTGTGCTGTCATGGAGAGGAGCACGTTGGAGCTCACACTGCTATGATGTCACAGGTAGGGTAACAGTGGCTCTGACATTGCTGTGGTTTCCCAGAGAAGAGGAAATTTGGGCCCTCACTGCTCTGGTGTCACACAGAGAGGTAAAGTTGGGCTCTAACTGCTATGGTGTCTCCAACAGGGTAATCGTGGGCCTAAAATTGCTGTCGTTTCAAAGAGAGGAGCAAGTTTGGGCTGTGGCTGCACTGCTGTCCCAGAGAGTGGAACCTTGGTGCTCACACTGCTCTGGTGTCCCAGAGACGGGAACATTGGAGCTGTCACTGCTGTGTTGTCACAGAGAGAGGAACACTGGAGCTCTCCCTGCTCTGGAGTCGCGGAGAGGAGGAAATTGGGCATGTCAGTGCCCTGGTGTCACAGGGAATGGAAGAGCGGGGCTGTCACTGCCGTGGAGTCCGAGAAAGGAGGAAATTTGGTGTGTGACTGCACTGGGGTCACAGCGAGTGGAACTTTGGGGCTCTCACTTCTGTGGTGGAAGAGATGAAGAAATAGGTGCTGTCACTGCTGTTGTGGTGTGACGGAGAAGAGGAAATTTGGGCCTGTCATTGCTGTGGTGTCACAGAGAGGAGCACTTTGGAGCTCACACTGCTATGATGTCACACATAGGGTAACACTGGCTCTGATATTGCTGTGTTGTCACAGAGAGGAGGAAATGAGGCCTCTCCCTGCTCTGGTGTCACAGAGAGGGGGAAATTTGGGCTCTCACTGCTGTTGTATCAGTGAGGGCGTAACACTGGAGCTGTCATTGTTGTGGTGTCCCAGAGAGGATTAAATTGGAGCTCACACTTCTATGGGGTCCTAGACAGTGGAACTCGGGGCCTGACATTGCTGTGGTGTAACAGAGAGGAGGCAATTTGGGGCTGTCATTACTGTGATTTCACAGAGAGGGGAAGAGTCAGGCTGTCACTTCTGTGATTTCAGCGAGAGAGTGAAATGGAGGTAGTTCGAGCTGTGATGTTCCAGACAGGGGAATCCTGGGACTCGGAGTGCACTGCTGTCACCGAGAGCGGAACTTTGGGGCTCTCACTGCTGTGGTGTCACAGAGAGAGAAACAGTGGTGTTGTCGCTGCTGTGGTGTCTGAGAGAGGGAAACACTGGGCCTGTCTTTGCTGTGCTGTCATGGAGAGGAGCACGTTGGAGCTCACACTGCTATGATGTCACAGGTAGGGTAACAGTGGCTCTGACATTGCTGTGGTTTCCCAGAGAAGAGGAAATTTGGGCCCTCACTGCTCTGGTGTCACACAGAGAGGTAAAGTTGGGCTCTAACTGCTATGGTGTCTCCAACAGGGTAATCGTGGACCTAAAATTGCTGTCGTTTCAAAGAGAGGAGCAATTTTGGGCTGTGGCTGCACTGCTGTCCCAGAGAGTGGAACTTTGGGGCTCACACTGCTCTGGTGTCCCAGAGACGGGAACATTGGAGCTGTCACTGCTGTGTTGTCACAGAGAGAGGAACACTGGAGCTCTCCCTGCTCTGGAGTCGCGGAGAGGAGGAAATTGGGCATGTCACTGCCCTGGTGTCACAGGGAATGGAAGAGCGGGGCTGTCACTGCCGTGGAGTCCGAGAAAGGAGGAAATTTGGTGTGTGACTGCACTGCGGTCACAGCGAGTGGAACTTTGGGGCTCTCACTTCTGTGTTGGAAGAGATGAAGAAATAGGTGCTGTCACTGCTGTTGTGGTGTGACGGAGAAGAGGAAATTTGGGCCTGTCATTGCTGTGGTGTCACAGAGAGGAGCACTTTGGAGCTCACACTGCTATGATGTCACACATAGGGTAACACTGGCTCTGATATTGCTGTGTTGTCACAGAGAGGAGGAAATTAGGCCTCTCCCTGCTCTGGTGTCACAGAGAGGGGGAAATTTGGGCTGTCACTGCTGTTGTATCAGTGAGGGCGTAACACTGGAGCTGTCATTGTTGTGGTGTCCCAGAGAGGATTAAATTGGAGCTCACACTTCTATGGTGTCCTAGACAGTGGAACTCTGGGCCTGACATTGCTGTGGTGTAACAGAGAGGAGGCAATTTGGGGCTGTCATTACTGTGATTTCACAGAGAGGGGAAGAGTCAGGCTGTCACTGCTGTGATTTCAGCGAGAGAGTGAAATGGAGGTAGTTCGAGCTGTGATGTTCCAGACAGGGGAATCCTGGGACTCGGAGTGCACTGCTGTCACCGAGAGCGGAACTTTGGGGCTCTCACTGCTGTGGTGTCACGGAGAGAGAAACAGTGGTGTTGTCGCTGCTGTGGTGTCTGAGAGAAGGAAACACTAGGCCTGTCTTTGCTGTGCTGTCATGGAGAGGAGCACGTTGGAGCTCACACTGCTATGATGTCACAGGTAGGGTAACAGTGGCTCTGACATTGCTGTGGTTTCCCAGAGAAGAGGAAATTTGGGCCCTCACTGCTCTGGTGTCACACAGAGAGGTAAAGTTGGGCTCTAACTGCTATGGTGTCTCCAACAGGGTAATCGTGGGCCTAAAATTGCTGTCGTTTCAAAGAGAGGAGCAAGTTTGGGCTGTGGCTGCACTGCTGTCCCAGAGAGTGGAACTTTGGGGCTCACACTGCTCTGGTGTCCCAGAGACGGGAACATTGGAGCTGTCACTGCTGTGTTGTCACAGAGAGAGGAACACTGGAGCTCTCCCTGCTCTGGAGTCGCGGAGAGGAGGAAATTGGGCATGTCACTGCCCTGGTGTCACAGGGAATGGAAGAGCGGGGCTGTCACTGCCGTGGAGTCCGAGAAAGGAGGAAATTTGGTGTGTGACTGCACTGCGGTCACAGCGAGTGGAACTTTGGGGCTCTCACTTCTGTGGTGGAAGAGATGAAGAAATAGGTGCTGTCACTGCTGTTGTGGTGTGACGGAGAAGAGGAAATTTGGGCCTGTCATTGCTGTGGTGTCACAGAGAGGAGCACTTTGGAGCTCACACTGCTATGATGTCACACATAGGGTAACACTGGCTCTGATATTGCTGTGTTGTCACAGAGAGGAGGAAATGAGGCCTCTCCCTGCTCTGGTGTCACAGAGAGGGGGAAATTTGGGCTCTCACTGCTGTTGTATCAGTGAGGGCGCAACACTGGAGCTGTCATTGTTGTGGTGTCCCAGAGAGGATTAAATTGGAGCTCACACTTCTATGGGGTCCTAGACAGTGGAACTCGGGGCCTGACATTGCTGTGGTGTAACAGAGAGGAGGCAATTTGGGGCTGTCATTACTGTGATTTCACAGAGAGGGGAAGAGTCAGGCTGTCACTGCTGTGATTTCAGCGAGAGAGTGAAATGGAGGTACTTCGAGCTGTGATGTTCCAGACAGGGGAATCCTGGGACTCGGAGTGCACTGCTGTCACCGAGAGCGGAACTTTGGGGCTCTCACTGCTGTGGTGTCACGGAGAGAGAAACAGTGGTGTTGTCGCTGCTGTGGTGTCTCTGAGAGGGAAACACTGGGCTTGTCTTTGCTGTGCTGTCATGGAGAGGAGCACGTTGGAGCTCACACTGCTATGATGTCACAGGTAGGGTAACAGTGGCTCTGACATTGCTGTGGTTTCCCAGAGAAGAGGAAATTTGGGCCCTCACTGCTCTGGTGTCACACAGAGAGGTAAAGTTGGGCTCTAACTGCTATGGTGTCTCCAACAGGGTAATCGTGGGCCTAAAATTGCTGTCGTTTCAAAGAGAGGAGCAAGTTTGGGCTGTGGCTGCACTGCTGTCCCAGAGAGTGGAACCTTGGTGCTCACACTGCTCTGGTGTCCCAGAGACGGGAACATTGGAGCTGTCACTGCTGTGTTGTCACAGAGAGAGGAACACTGGAGCTCTCCCTGCTCTGGAGTCGCGGAGAGGAGGAAATTGGGCATGTCAGTGCCCTGGTGTCACAGGGAATGGAAGAGCGGGGCTGTCACTGCCGTGGAGTCCGAGAAAGGAGGAAATTTGGTGTGTGACTGCACTGGGGTCACAGCGAGTGGAACTTTGGGGCTCTCACTTCTGTGGTGGAAGAGATGAAGAAATAGGTGCTGTCACTGCTGTTGTGGTGTGACGGAGAAGAGGAAATTTGGGCCTGTCATTGCTGTGGTGTCACAGAGAGGAGCACTTTGGAGCTCACACTGCTATGATGTCACACATAGGGTAACACTGGCTCTGATATTGCTGTGTTGTCACAGAGAGGAGGAAATGAGGCCTCTCCCTGCTCTGGTGTCACAGAGAGGGGGAAATTTGGGCTCTCACTGCTGTTGTATCAGTGAGGGCGTAACACTGGAGCTGTCATTGTTGTGGTGTCCCAGAGAGGATTAAATTGGAGCTCACACTTCTATGGGGTCCTAGACAGTGGAACTCGGGGCCTGACATTGCTGTGGTGTAACAGAGAGGAGGCAATTTGGGGCTGTCATTACTGTGATTTCACAGAGAGGGGAAGAGTCAGGCTGTCACTGCTGTGATTTCAGCGAGAGAGTGAAATGGAGGTAGTTCGAGCTGTGATGTTCCAGACAGGGGAATCCTGGGACTCGGAGTGCACTGCTGTCACCGAGAGCGGAACTTTGGGGCTCTCACTGCTGTGGTGTCACAGAGAGAGAAACAGTGGTGTTGTCGCTGCTGTGGTGTCTGAGAGAGGGAAACACTGGGCCTGTCTTTGCTGTGCTGTCATGGAGAGGAGCACGTTGGAGCTCACACTGCTATGATGTCACAGGTAGGGTAACAGTGGCTCTGACATTGCTGTGGTTTCCCAGAGAAGAGGAAATTTGGGCCCTCACTGCTCTGGTGTCACACAGAGAGGTAAAGTTGGGCTCTAACTGCTATGGTGTCTCCAACAGGGTAATCGTGGACCTAAAATTGCTGTCGTTTCAAAGAGAGGAGCAATTTTGGGCTGTGGCTGCACTGCTGTCCCAGAGAGTGGAACTTTGGGGCTCACACTGCTCTGGTGTCCCAGAGACGGGAACATTGGAGCTGTCACTGCTGTGTTGTCACAGAGAGAGGAACACTGGAGCTCTCCCTGCTCTGGAGTCGCGGAGAGGAGGAAATTGGGCATGTCACTGCCCTGGTGTCACAGGGAATGGAAGAGCGGGGCTGTCACTGCCGTGGAGTCCGAGAAAGGAGGAAATTTGGTGTGTGACTGCACTGCGGTCACAGCGAGTGGAACTTTGGGGCTCTCACTTCTGTGTTGGAAGAGATGAAGAAATAGGTGCTGTCACTGCTGTTGTGGTGTGACGGAGAAGAGGAAATTTGGGCCTGTCATTGCTGTGGTGTCACAGAGAGGAGCACTTTGGAGCTCACACTGCTATGATGTCACACATAGGGTAACACTGGCTCTGATATTGCTGTGTTGTCACAGAGAGGAGGAAATTAGGCCTCTCCCTGCTCTGGTGTCACAGAGAGGGGGAAATTTGGGCTGTCACTGCTGTTGTATCAGTGAGGGCGTAACACTGGAGCTGTCATTGTTGTGGTGTCCCAGAGAGGATTAAATTGGAGCTCACACTTCTATGGTGTCCTAGACAGTGGAACTCTGGGCCTGACATTGCTGTGGTGTAACAGAGAGGAGGCAATTTGGGGCTGTCATTACTGTGATTTCACAGAGAGGGGAAGAGTCAGGCTGTCACTGCTGTGATTTCAGCGAGAGAGTGAAATGGAGGTACTTCGAGCTGTGATGTTCCAGACAGGGGAATCCTGGGACTCGGAGTGCACTGCTGTCACCGAGAGCGGAACTTTGGGGCTCTCACTGCTGTGGTGTCACGGAGAGAGAAACAGTGGTGTTGTCGCTGCTGTGGTGTCTGAGAGAAGGAAACACTAGGCCTGTCTTTGCTGTGCTGTCATGGAGAGGAGCACGTTGGAGCTCACACTGCTATGATGTCACAGGTAGGGTAACAGTGGCTCTGACATTGCTGTGGTTTCCCAGAGAAGAGGAAATTTGGGCCCTCACTGCTCTGGTGTCACACAGAGAGGTAAAGTTGGGCTCTAACTGCTATGGTGTCTCCAACAGGGTAATCGTGGGCCTAAAATTGCTGTCGTTTCAAAGAGAGGAGCAAGTTTGGGCTGTGGCTGCACTGCTGTCCCAGAGAGTGGAACTTTGGGGCTCACACTGCTCTGGTGTCCCAGAGACGGGAACATTGGAGCTGTCACTGCTGTGTTGTCACAGAGAGAGGAACACTGGAGCTCTCCCTGCTCTGGAGTCGCGGAGAGGAGGAAATTGGGCATGTCACTGCCCTGGTGTCACAGGGAATGGAAGAGCGGGGCTGTCACTGCCGTGGAGTCCGAGAAAGGAGGAAATTTGGTGTGTGACTGCACTGCGGTCACAGCGAGTGGAACTTTGGGGCTCTCACTTCTGTGGTGGAAGAGATGAAGAAATAGGTGCTGTCACTGCTGTTGTGGTGTGACGGAGAAGAGGAAATTTGGGCCTGTCATTGCTGTGGTGTCACAGAGAGGAGCACTTTGGAGCTCACACTGCTATGATGTCACACATAGGGTAACACTGGCTCTGATATTGCTGTGTTGTCACAGAGAGGAGGAAATGAGGCCTCTCCCTGCTCTGGTGTCACAGAGAGGGGGAAATTTGGGCTCTCACTGCTGTTGTATCAGTGAGGGCGCAACACTGGAGCTGTCATTGTTGTGGTGTCCCAGAGAGGATTAAATTGGAGCTCACACTTCTATGGGGTCCTAGACAGTGGAACTCGGGGCCTGACATTGCTGTGGTGTAACAGAGAGGAGGCAATTTGGGGCTGTCATTACTGTGATTTCACAGAGAGGGGAAGAGTCAGGCTGTCACTGCTGTGATTTCAGCGAGAGAGTGAAATGGAGGTACTTCGAGCTGTGATGTTCCAGACAGGGGAATCCTGGGACTCGGAGTGCACTGCTGTCACCGAGAGCGGAACTTTGGGGCTCTCACTGCTGTGGTGTCACGGAGAGAGAAACAGTGGTGTTGTCGCTGCTGTGGTGTCTGAGAGAGGGAAACACTGGGCCTGTCTTTGCTGTGCTGTCATGGAGAGGAGCACGTTGGAGCTCACACTGCTATGATGTCACAGGTAGGGTAACAGTGGCTCTGACATTGCTGTGGTTTCCCAGAGAAGAGGAAATTTGGGCCCTCACTGCTCTGGTGTCACACAGAGAGGTAAAGTTGGGCTCTAACTGCTATGGTGTCTCCAACAGGGTAATCGTGGGCCTAAAATTGCTGTCGTTTCAAAGAGAGGAGCAAGTTTGGGCTGTGGCTGCACTGCTGTCCCAGAGAGTGGAACTTTGGGGCTCACACTGCTCTGGTGTCCCAGAGACGGGAACATTGGAGCTGTCACTGCTGTGTTGTCACAGAGAGAGGAACACTGGAGCTCTCCCTGCTCTGGAGTCGCGGAGAGGAGGAAATTGGGCATGTCACTGCCCTGGTGTCACAGGGAATGGAAGAGCGGGGCTGTCACTGCCGTGGAGTCCGAGAAAGGAGGAAATTTGGTGTGTGACTGCACTGCGGTCACAGCGAGTGGAACTTTGGGGCTCTCACTTCTGTGGTGGAAGAGATGAAGAAATAGGTGCTGTCACTGCTGTTGTGGTGTGACGGAGAAGAGGAAATTTGGGCCTGTCATTGCTGTGGTGTCACAGAGAGGAGCACTTTGGAGCTCACACTGCTATGATGTCACACATAGGGTAACACTGGCTCTGATATTGCTGTGTTGTCACAGAGAGGAGGAAATGAGGCCTCTCCCTGCTCTGGTGTCACAGAGAGGGGGAAATTTGGGCTCTCACTGCTGTTGTATCAGTGAGGGCGTAACACTGGAGCTGTCATTGTTGTGGTGTCCCAGAGAGGATTAAATTGGAGCTCACACTTCTATGGGGTCCTAGACAGTGGAACTCGGGGCCTGACATTGCTGTGGTGTAACAGAGAGGAGGCAATTTGGGGCTGTCATTACTGTGATTTCACAGAGAGGGGAAGAGTCAGGCTGTCACTTCTGTGATTTCAGCGAGAGAGTGAAATGGAGGTAGTTCGAGCTGTGATGTTCCAGACAGGGGAATCCTGGGACTCGGAGTGCACTGCTGTCACCGAGAGCGGAACTTTGGGGCTCTCACTGCTGTGGTGTCACGGAGAGAGAAACAGTGGTGTTGTCGCTGCTGTGGTGTCTGAGAGAAGGAAACACTGGGCCTGACTTTGCTGTGCTGTCATGGAGAGGAGCACGTTGGAGCTCACACTGCTATGATGTCACAGGTAGGGTAACAGTGGCTCTGACATTGCTGTGGTTTCCCAGAGAAGAGGAAATTTGGGCCCTCACTGCTCTGGTGTCACACAGAGAGGAAAAGTTGGGCTCTAACTGCTATGGTGTCAACAACAGGGTAATCGTGGGCCTAAAATTGCTGTCGTTTCAAAGAGAGGAGCAAGTTTGGGCTGTGGCTGCACTGCTGTCCCAGAGAGTGGAACTTTGGGGCTCACACTGCTCTGGTGTCCCAGAGACGGGAACATTGGAGCTGTCACTGCTGTGTTGTCACAGAGAGAGGAACACTGGAGCTCTCCCTGCTCTGGAGTCGCGGAGAGGAGGAAATTGGGCATGTCACTGCCCTGGTGTCACAGGGAATGGAAGAGCGGGGCTGTCACTGCCGTGGAGTCCGAGAAAGGAGGAAATTTGGTGTGTGACTGCACTGCGGTCACAGCGAGTGGAACTTTGGGGCTCTCACTTCTGTGGTGGAAGAGATGAAGAAATAGGTGCTGTCACTGCTGTTGTGGTGTGACGGAGAAGAGGAAATTTGGGCCTGTCATTGCTGTGGTGTCACAGAGAGGAGCACTTTGGAGCTCACACTGCTATGATGTCACAGATAGGGTAACACTGGCTCTGATATTGCTGTGTTGTCACAGAGAGGAGGAAATGAGGCCTCTCCCTGCTCTGGTGTCACAGAGAGGGGGAAATTTGGGCTCTCACTGCTGTTGTATCAGTGAGGGCGTAACACTGGAGCTGTCATTGTTGTGGTGTCCCAGAGAGGATTAAATTGGAGCTCACACTTCTATGGGGTCCTAGACAGTGGAACTCGGGGCCTGACATTGCTGTGGTGTAACAGAGAGGAGGCAATTTGGGGCTGTCATTACTGTGATTTCACAGAGAGGGGAAGAGTCAGGCTGTCACTGCTGTGATTTCAGCGAGAGAGTGAAATGGAGGTACTTCGAGCTGTGATGTTCCAGACAGGGGAATCCTGGGACTCGGAGTGCACTGCTGTCACCGAGAGCGGAACTTTGGGGCTCTCACTGCTGTGGTGTCACGGAGAGAGAAACAGTGGTGTTGTCGCTGCTGTGGTGTCTCTGAGAGGGAAACACTGGGCCTGTCTTTGCTGTGCTGTCATGGAGAGGAGCACGTTGGAGCTCACACTGCTATGATGTCACAGGTAGGGTAACAGTGGCTCTGACATTGCTGTGGTTTCCCAGAGAAGAGGAAATTTGGGCCCTCACTGCTCTGGTGTCACACAGAGAGGTAAAGTTGGGCTCTAACTGCTATGGTGTCTCCAACAGGGTAATCCTGGGCCTAAAATTGCTGTCGTTTCAAAGAGAGGAGCAAGTTTGGGCTGTGGCTGCACTGCTGTCCCAGAGAGTGGAACTTTGGGGCTCACACTGCTCTGGTGTCCCAGAGACGGGAACATTGGAGCTGTCACTGCTGTGTTGTCACAGAGAGAGGAACACTGGAGCTCTCCCTGCTCTGGAGTCGCGGAGAGGAGGAAATTGGGCATGTCAGTGCCCTGGTGTCACAGGGAATGGAAGAGCGGGGCTGTCACTGCCGTGGAGTCCGAGAAAGGAGGAAATTTGGTGTGTGACTGCACTGGGGTCACAGCGAGTGGAACTTTGGGGCTCTCACTTCTGTGGTGGAAGAGATGAAGAAATAGGTGCTGTCACTGCTGTTGTGGTGTGACGGAGAAGAGGAAATTTGGGCCTGTCATTGCTGTGGTGTCACAGAGAGGAGCACTTTGGAGCTCACACTGCTATGATGTCACAGATAGGGTAACACTGGCTCTGATATTGCTGTGTTGTCACAGAGAGGAGGAAATGAGGCCTCTCCCTGCTCTGGTGTCACAGAGAGGGGGAAATTTGGGCTCTCACTGCTGTTGTATCAGTGAGGGCGTAACACTGGAGCTGTCATTGTTGTGGTGTCCCAGAGAGGATTAAATTGGAGCTCACACTTCTATGGGGTCCTAGACAGTGGAACTCGGGGCCTGACATTGCTGTGGTGTAACAGAGAGGAGGCAATTTGGGGCTGTCATTACTGTGATTTCACAGAGAGGGGAAGAGTCAGGCTGTCACTGCTGTGATTTCAGCGAGAGAGTGAAATGGAGGTACTTCGAGCTGTGATGTTCCAGACAGGGGAATCCTGGGACTCGGAGTGCACTGCTGTCACCGAGAGCGGAACTTTGGGGCTCTCACTGCTGTGGTGTCACGGAGAGAGAAACAGTGGTGTTGTCGCTGCTGTGGTGTCTCTGAGAGGGAAACACTGGGCCTGTCTTTGCTGTGCTGTCATGGAGAGGAGCACGTTGGAGCTCACACTGCTATGATGTCACAGGTAGGGTAACAGTGGCTCTGACATTGCTGTGGTTTCCCAGAGAAGAGGAAATTTGGGCCCTCACTGCTCTGGTGTCACACAGAGAGGTAAAGTTGGGCTCTAACTGCTATGGTGTCTCCAACAGGGTAATCCTGGGCCTAAAATTGCTGTCGTTTCAAAGAGAGGAGCAAGTTTGGGCTGTGGCTGCACTGCTGTCCCAGAGAGTGGAACTTTGGGGCTCACACTGCTCTGGTGTCCCAGAGACGGGAACATTGGAGCTGTCACTGCTGTGTTGTCACAGAGAGAGGAACACTGGAGCTCTCCCTGCTCTGGAGTCGCGGAGAGGAGGAAATTGGGCATGTCAGTGCCCTGGTGTCACAGGGAATGGAAGAGCGGGGCTGTCACTGCCGTGGAGTCCGAGAAAGGAGGAAATTTGGTGTGTGACTGCACTGGGGTCACAGCGAGTGGAACTTTGGGGCTCTCACTTCTGTGGTGGAAGAGATGAAGAAATAGGTGCTGTCACTGCTGTTGTGGTGTGACGGAGAAGAGGAAATTTGGGCCTGTCATTGCTGTGGTGTCACAGAGAGGAGCACTTTGGAGCTCACACTGCTATGATGTCACACATAGGGTAACACTGGCTCTGATATTGCTGTGTTGTCACAGAGAGGAGGAAATGAGGCCTCTCCCTGCTCTGGTGTCACAGAGAGGGGGAAATTTGGGCTCTCACTGCTGTTGTATCAGTGAGGGCGTAACACTGGAGCTGTCATTGTTGTGGTGTCCCAGAGAGGATTAAATTGGAGCTCACACTTCTATGGGGTCCTAGACAGTGGAACTCGGGGCCTGACATTGCTGTGGTGTAACAGAGAGGAGGCAATTTGGGGCTGTCATTACTATGATTTCACAGAGAGGGGAAGAGTCAGGCTGTCACTGCTGTGATTTCAGCGAGAGAGTGAAATGGAGGTAGTTCGAGCTGTGATGTTCCAGACAGGGGAATCCTGGGACTCGGAGTGCACTGCTGTCACCGAGAGCGGAACTTTGGGGCTCTCACTGCTGTGGTGTCACAGAGAGAGAAACAGTGGCGTTGTCGCTGCTGTGGTGTCTGAGAGAGGGAAACACTGAGCCTGTCTTTGCTGTGCTGTCATGGAGAGGAGCACGTTGGAGCTCACACTGCTATGATGTCACAGGTAGGGTAACAGTGGCTCTGACATTGCTGTGGTTTCCCAGAGAAGAGGAAATTTGGGCCCTCACTGCTCTGGTGTCACACAGAGAGGTAAAGTTGGGCTCTAACTGCTATGGTGTCAACAACAGGGTAATCGTGGGCCTAAAATTGCTGTCGTTTCAAAGAGAGGAGCAAGTTTGGGCTGTGGCTGCACTGCTGTCCCAGAGAGTGGAACTTTGGGGCTCACACTGCTCTGGTGTCCCAGAGACGGGAACATTGGAGCTGTCACTGCTGTGTTGTCACAGAGAGAGGAACACTGGAGCTCTCCCTGCTCTGGAGTCGCGGAGAGGAGGAAATTGGGCATGTCACTGCCCTGGTGTCACAGGGAATGGAAGAGCGGGGCTGTCACTGCCGTGGAGTCCGAGAAAGGAGGAAATTTGGTGTGTGACTGCACTGCGGTCACAGCGAGTGGAACTTTGGGGCTCTCACTTCTGTGGTGGAAGAGATGAAGAAATAGGTGCTGTCACTGCTGTTGTGGTGTGACGGAGAAGAGGAAATTTGGGCCTGTCATTGCTGTGGTGTCACAGAGAGGAGCACTTTGGAGCTCACACTGCTATGATGTCACACATAGGGTAACACTGGCTCTGATATTGCTGTGTTGTCACAGAGAGGAGGAAATGAGGCCTCTCCCTGCTCTGGTGTCACAGAGAGGGGGAAATTTGGGCTCTCACTGCTGTTGTATCAGTGAGGGCGTAACACTGGAGCTGTCATTGTTGTGGTGTCCCAGAGAGGATTAAATTGGAGCTCACACTTCTATGGGGTCCTAGACAGTGGAACTCGGGGCCTGACATTGCTGTGGTGTAACAGAGAGGAGGCAATTTGGGGCTGTCATTACTATGATTTCACAGAGAGGGGAAGAGTCAGGCTGTCACTGCTGTGATTTCAGCGAGAGAGTGAAATGGAGGTAGTTCGAGCTGTGATGTTCCAGACAGGGGAATCCTGGGACTCGGAGTGCACTGCTGTCACCGAGAGCGGAACTTTGGGGCTCTCACTGCTGTGGTGTCACAGAGAGAGAAACAGTGGTGTTGTCGCTGCTGTGGTGTCTCTGAGAGGGAAACACTGGGCCTGTCTTTGCTGTGCTGTCATGGAGAGGAGCACGTTGGAGCTCACACTGCTATGATGTCACAGGTAGGGTAACAGTGGCTCTGACATTGCTGTGGTTTCCCAGAGAAGAGGAAATTTGGGCCCTCACTGCTCTGGTGTCACACAGAGAGGTAAAGTTGGGCTCTAACTGCTATGGTGTCAACAACAGGGTAATCGTGGGCCTAAAATTGCTGTCGTTTCAAAGAGAGGAGCAAGTTTGGGCTGTGGCTGCACTGCTGTCCCAGAGAGTGGAACTTTGGGGCTCACACTGCTCTGGTGTCCCAGAGACGGGAACATTGGAGCTGTCACTGCTGTGTTGTCACAGAGAGAGGAACACTGGAGCTCTCCCTGCTCTGGAGTCGCGGAGAGGCGGAAATTGGGCATGTCACTGCCCTGGTGTCACAGGGAATGGAAGAGCGGGGCTGTCACTGCCGTGGAGTCCGAGAAAGGAGGAAATTTGGTGTGTGACTGCACTGCGGTCACAGCGAGTGGAACTTTGGGGCTCTCACTTCTGTGGTGGAAGAGATGAAGAAATAGGTGCTGTCACTGCTGTTGTGGTGTGACGGAGAAGAGGAAATTTGGGCCTGTCATTGCTGTGGTGTCACAGAGAGGAGCACTTTGGAGCTCACACTGCTATGATGTCACACATAGGGTAACACTGGCTCTGATATTGCTGTGTTGTCACAGAGAGGAGGAAATGAGGCCTCTCCCTGCTCTGGTGTCACAGAGAGGGGGAAATTTGGGCTCTCACTGCTGTTGTATCAGTGAGGGCGTAACACTGGAGCTGTCATTGTTGTGGTGTCCCAGAGAGGATTAAATTGGAGCTCACACTTCTATGGGGTCCTAGACAGTGGAACTCGGGGCCTGACATTGCTGTGGTGTAACAGAGAGGAGGCAATTTGGGGCTGTCATTACTATGATTTCACAGAGAGGGGAAGAGTCAGGCTGTCACTGCTGTGATTTCAGCGAGAGAGTGAAATGGAGGTAGTTCGAGCTGTGATGTTCCAGACAGGGGAATCCTGGGACTCGGAGTGCACTGCTGTCACCGAGAGCGGAACTTTGGGGCTCTCACTGCTGTGGTGTCACAGAGAGAGAAACAGTGGCGTTGTCGCTGCTGTGGTGTCTGAGAGAGGGAAACACTGAGCCTGTCTTTGCTGTGCTGTCATGGAGAGGAGCACGTTGGAGCTCACACTGCTATGATGTCACAGGTAGGGTAACAGTGGCTCTGACATTGCTGTGGTTTCCCAGAGAAGAGGAAATTTGGGCCCTCACTGCTCTGGTGTCACACAGAGAGGTAAAGTTGGGCTCTAACTGCTATGGTGTCAACAACAGGGTAATCGTGGGCCTAAAATTGCTGTCGTTTCAAAGAGAGGAGCAAGTTTGGGCTGTGGCTGCACTGCTGTCCCAGAGAGTGGAACTTTGGGGCTCACACTGCTCTGGTGTCCCAGAGACGGGAACATTGGAGCTGTCACTGCTGTGTTGTCACAGAGAGAGGAACACTGGAGCTCTCCCTGCTCTGGAGTCGCGGAGAGGCGGAAATTGGGCATGTCACTGCCCTGGTGTCACAGGGAATGGAAGAGCGGGGCTGTCACTGCCGTGGAGTCCGAGAAAGGAGGAAATTTGGTGTGTGACTGCACTGCGGTCACAGCGAGTGGAACTTTGGGGCTCTCACTTCTGTGGTGGAAGAGATGAAGAAATAGGTGCTGTCACTGCTGTTGTGGTGTGACGGAGAAGAGGAAATTTGGGCCTGTCATTGCTGTGGTGTCACAGAGAGGAGCACTTTGGAGCTCACACTGCTATGATGTCACACATAGGGTAACACTGGCTCTGATATTGCTGTGTTGTCACAGAGAGGAGGAAATGAGGCCTCTCCCTGCTCTGGTGTCACAGAGAGGGGGAAATTTGGGCTCTCACTGCTGTTGTATCAGTGAGGGCGTAACACTGGAGCTGTCATTGTTGTGGTGTCCCAGAGAGGATTAAATTGGAGCTCACACTTCTATGGGGTCCTAGACAGTGGAACTCGGGGCCTGACATTGCTGTGGTGTAACAGAGAGGAGGCAATTTGGGGCTGTCATTACTATGATTTCACAGAGAGGGGAAGAGTCAGGCTGTCACTGCTGTGATTTCAGCGAGAGAGTGAAATGGAGGTAGTTCGAGCTGTGATGTTCCAGACAGGGGAATCCTGGGACTCGGAGTGCACTGCTGTCACCGAGAGCGGAACTTTGGGGCTCTCACTGCTGTGGTGTCACAGAGAGAGAAACAGTGGCGTTGTCGCTGCTGTGGTGTCTGAGAGAGGGAAACACTGAGCCTGTCTTTGCTGTGCTGTCATGGAGAGGAGCACGTTGGAGCTCACACTGCTATGATGTCACAGGTAGGGTAACAGTGGCTCTGACATTGCTGTGGTTTCCCAGAGAAGAGGAAATTTGGGCCCTCACTGCTCTGGTGTCACACAGAGAGGTAAAGTTGGGCTCTAACTGCTATGGTGTCAACAACAGGGTAATCGTGGGCCTAAAATTGCTGTCGTTTCAAAGAGAGGAGCAAGTTTGGGCTGTGGCTGCACTGCTGTCCCAGAGAGTGGAACTTTGGGGCTCACACTGCTCTGGTGTCCCAGAGACGGGAACATTGGAGCTGTCACTGCTGTGTTGTCACAGAGAGAGGAACACTGGAGCTCTCCCTGCTCTGGAGTCGCGGAGAGGAGGAAATTGGGCATGTCCCTGCCCTGGTGTCACAGGGAATGGAAGAGCGGGGCTGTCACTGCCGTGGAGTCCGAGAAAGGAGGAAATTTGGTGTGTGACTGCACTGCGGTCACAGCGAGTGGAACTTTGGGGCTCTCACTTCTGTGGTGGAAGAGATGAAGAAATAGGTGCTGTCACTGCTGTTGTGGTGTGACGGAGAAGAGGAAATTTGGGCCTGTCATTGCTGTGGTGTCACAGAGAGGAGCACTTTGGAGCTCACACTGCTATGATGTCACAGATAGGGTAACACTGGCTCTGATATTGCTGTGTTGTCACAGAGAGGAGGAAATGAGGCCTCTCCCTGCTCTGGTGTCACAGAGAGGGGGAAATTTGGGCTCTCACTGCTGTTGTATCAGTGAGGGCGTAACACTGGAGCTGTCATTGTTGTGGTGTCCCAGAGAGGATTAAATTGGAGCTCACACTTCTATGGGGTCCTAGACAGTGGAACTCTGGGCCTGACATTGCTGTGGTGTAACAGAGAGGAGGCAATTTGGGGCTGTCATTACTGTGATTTCACAGAGAGGGGAAGAGTCAGGCTGTCACTGCTGTGATTTCAGCGAGAGAGTGAAATGGAGGTAGTTCGAGCTGTGATGTTCCAGACAGGGGAATCCTGGGACTCGGAGTGCACTGCTGTCACCGAGAGCGGAACTTTGGGGCTCTCACTGCTGTGGTGTCACAGAGAGAGAAACAGTGGCGTTGTCGCTGCTGTGGTGTCTCTGAGAGGGAAACACTGGGCCTGTCTTTGCTGTGCTGTCATGGAGAGGAGCACGTTGGAGCTCACACTGCTATGATGTCACAGGTAGGGTAACAGTGGCTCTGACATTGCTGTGGTTTCCCAGAGAAGAGGAAATTTGGGCCCTCACTGCTCTGGTGTCACACAGAGAGGTAAAGTTGGGCTCTAACTGCTATGGTGTCTCCAACAGGGTAATCCTGGGCCTAAAATTGCTGTCGTTTCAAAGAGAGGAGCAAGTTTGGGCTGTGGCTGCACTGCTGTCCCAGAGAGTGGAACTTTGGGGCTCACACTGCTCTGGTGTCCCAGAGACGGGAACATTGGAGCTGTCACTGCTGTGTTGTCACAGAGAGAGGAACACTGGAGCTCTCCCTGCTCTGGAGTCGCGGAGAGGAGGAAATTGGGCATGTCACTGCCCTGGTGTCACAGGGAATGGAAGAGCGGGGCTGTCACTGCCGTGGAGTCCGAGAAAGGAGGAAATTTGGTGTGTGACTGCACTGCGGTCACAGCGAGTGGAACTTTGGGGCTCTCACTTCTGTGGTGGAAGAGATGAAGAAATAGGTGCTGTCACTGCTGTTGTGGTGTGACGGAGAAGAGGAAATTTGGGCCTGTCATTGCTGTGGTGTCACAGAGAGGAGCACTTTGGAGCTCACACTGCTATGATGTCACACATAGGGTAACACTGGCTCTGATATTGCTGTGTTGTCACAGAGAGGAGGAAATGAGGCCTCTCCCTGCTCTGGTGTCACAGAGAGGGGGAAATTTGGGCTCTCACTGCTGTTGTATCAGTGAGGGCGTAACACTGGAGCTGTCATTGTTGTGGTGTCCCAGAGAGGATTAAATTGGAGCTCACACTTCTATGGGGTCCTAGACAGTGGAACTCGGGGCCTGACATTGCTGTGGTGTAACAGAGAGGAGGCAATTTGGGGCTGTCATTACTGTGATTTCACAGAGAGGGGAAGAGTCAGGCTGTCACTGCTGTGATTTCAGCGAGAGAGTGAAATGGAGGTACTTCGAGCTGTGATGTTCCAGACAGGGGAATCCTGGGACTCGGAGTGCACTGCTGTCACCAAGAGCGGAACTTTGGGGCTCTCACTGCTGTGGTGTCACGGAGAGAGAAACAGTGGTGTTGTCGCTGCTGTGGTGTCTCTGAGAGGGAAACACTGGGCCTGTCTTTGCTGTGCTGTCATGGAGAGGAGCACGTTGGAGCTCACACTGCTATGATGTCACAGGTAGGGTAACAGTGGCTCTGACATTGCTGTGGTTTCCCAGAGAAGAGGAAATTTGGGCGCTCACTGCTCTGGTGTCACACAGAGAGGTAAAGTTGGGCTCTAACTGCTATGGTGTCTCCAACAGGGTAATCGTGGACCTAAAATTGCTGTCGTTTCAAAGAGAGGAGCAAGTTTGGGCTGTGGCTGCACTGCTGTCCCAGAGAGTGGAACTTTGGGGCTCACACTGCTCTGGTGTCCCAGAGACGGGAACATTGGAGCTGTCACTGCTGTGTTGTCACAGAGAGAGGAACACTGGAGCTCTCCCTGCTCTGGAGTCGCGGAGAGGAGGAAATTGGGCATGTCACTGCCCTGGTGTCACAGGGAATGGAAGAGCGGGGCTGTCACTGCCGTGGAGTCCGAGAAAGGAGGAAATTTGGTGTGTGACTGCACTGCGGTCACAGCGAGTGGAACTTTGGGGCTCTCACTTCTGTGGTGGAAGAGATGAAGAAATAGGTGCTGTCACTGCTGTTGTGGTGTGACGGAGAAGAGGAAATTTGGGCCTGTCATTGCTGTGGTGTCACAGAGAGGAGCACTTTGGAGCTCACACTGCTATGATGTCACAGATAGGGTAACACTGGCTCTGATATTGCTGTGTTGTCACAGAGAGGAGGAAATGAGGCCTCTCCCTGCTCTGGTGTCACAGAGAGGGGGAAATTTGGGCTCTCACTGCTGTTGTATCAGTGAGGGCGTAACACTGGAGCTGTCATTGTTGTGGTGTCCCAGAGAGGATTAAATTGGAGCTCACACTTCTATGGGGTCCTAGACAGTGGAACTCGGGGCCTGACATTGCTGTGGTGTAACAGAGAGGAGGCAATTTGGGGCTGTCATTACTATGATTTCACAGAGAGGGGAAGAGTCAGGCTGTCACTGCTGTGATTTCAGCGAGAGAGTGAAATGGAGGTAGTTCGAGCTGTGATGTTCCAGACAGGGGAATCCTGGGACTCGGAGTGCACTGCTGTCACCGAGAGCGGAACTTTGGGGCTCTCACTGCTGTGGTGTCACAGAGAGAGAAACAGTGGTGTTGTCGCTGCTGTGGTGTCTGAGAGAGGGAAACACTGGGCCTGTCTTTGCTGTGCTGTCATGGAGAGGAGCACGTTGGAGCTCACACTGCTATGATGTCACAGGTAGGGTAACAGTGGCTCTGACATTGCTGTGGTTTCCCAGAGAAGAGGAAATTTGGGCCCTCACTGCTCTGGTGTCACACAGAGAGGTAAAGTTGGGCTCTAACTGCTATGGTGTCTCCAACAGGGTAATCGTGGGCCTAAAATTGCTGTCGTTTCAAAGAGAGGAGCAAGTTTGGGCTGTGGCTGCACTGCTGTCCCAGAGAGTGGAACTTTGGGGCTCACACTGCTCTGGTGTCCCAGAGACGGGAACATTGGAGCTGTCACTGCTGTGTTGTCACAGAGAGAGGAACACTGGAGCTCTCCCTGCTCTGGAGTCGCGGAGAGGAGGAAATTGGGCATGTCACTGCCCTGGTGTCACAGGGAATGGAAGAGCGGGGCTGTCACTGCCGTGGAGTCCGAGAAAGGAGGAAATTTGGTGTGTGACTGCACTGCGGTCACAGCGAGTGGAACTTTGGGGCTCTCACTTCTGTGGTGGAAGAGATGAAGAAATAGGTGCTGTCACTGCTGTTCTGGTGTGACAGAGAAGAGGAAATTTGGGCCTGTCATTGCTGTGGTGTCACAGAGAGGAGCACTTTGGAGCTCACACTGCTATGATGTCACAGATAGGGTAACACTGGCTCTGATATTGCTGTGTTGTCACAGAGAGGAGGAAATGAGGCCTCTCCCTGCTCTGGTGTCACAGAGAGGGGGAAATTTGGGCTCTCACTGCTGTTGTATCAGTGAGGGCGTAACACTGGAGCTGTCATTGTTGTGGTGTCCCAGAGAGGATTAAATTGGAGCTCACACTTCTATGGGGTCCTAGACAGTGGAACTCGGGGCCTGACATTGCTGTGGTGTAACAGAGAGGAGGCAATTTGGGGCTGTCATTACTGTGATTTCACAGAGAGGGGAAGAGTCAGGCTGTCACTGCTGTGATTTCAGCGAGAGAGTGAAATGGAGGTAGTTCGAGCTGTGATGTTCCAGACAGGGGAATCCTGGGACTCGGAGTGCACTGCTGTCACCAAGAGCGGAACTTTGGGGCTCTCACTGCTGTGGTGTCACAGAGAGAGAAACAGTGGTGTTGTCGCTGCTGTGGTGTCTCTGAGAGGGAAACACTGGGCCTGTCTTTGCTGTGCTGTCATGGAGAGGAGCACGTTGGAGCTCACACTGCTATGATGTCACAGGTAGGGTAACAGTGGCTCTGACATTGCTGTGGTTTCCCAGAGAAGAGGAAATTTGGGCCCTCACTGCTCTGGTGTCACACAGAGAGGTAAAGTTGGGCTCTAACTGCTATGGTGTCTCCAACAGGGTAATCCTGGGCCTAAAATTGCTGTCGTTTCAAAGAGAGGAGCAAGTTTGGGCTGTGGCTGCACTGCTGTCCCAGAGAGTGGAACTTTGGGGCTCACACTGCTCTGGTGTCCCAGAGACGGGAACATTGGAGCTGTCACTGCTGTGTTGTCACAGAGAGAGGAACACTGGAGCTCTCCCTGCTCTGGAGTCGCGGAGAGGAGGAAATTGGGCATGTCACTGCCCTGGTGTCACAGGGAATGGAAGAGCGGGGCTGTCACTGCCGTGGAGTCCGAGAAAGGAGGAAATTTGGTGTGTGACTGCACTGCGGTCACAGCGAGTGGAACTTTGGGGCTCTCACTTCTGTGGTGGAAGAGATGAAGAAATAGGTGCTGTCACTGCTGTTGTGGTGTGACGGAGAAGAGGAAATTTGGGCCTGTCATTGCTGTGGTGTCACAGAGAGGAGCACTTTGGAGCTCACACTGCTATGATGTCACACATAGGGTAACACTGGCTCTGATATTGCTGTGTTGTCACAGAGAGGAGGAAATGAGGCCTCTCCCTGCTCTGGTGTCACAGAGAGGGGGAAATTTGGGCTCTCACTGCTGTTGTATCAGTGAGGGCGTAACACTGGAGCTGTCATTGTTGTGGTGTCCCAGAGAGGATTAAATTGGAGCTCACACTTCTATGGGGTCCTAGACAGTGGAACTCTGGGCCTGACATTGCTGTGGTGTAACAGAGAGGAGGCAATTTGGGGCTGTCATTACTGTGATTTCACAGAGAGGGGAAGAGTCAGGCTGTCACTGCTGTGATTTCAGCGAGAGAGTGAAATGGAGGTAGTTCGAGCTGTGATGTTCCAGACAGGGGAATCCTGGGACTCGGAGTGCACTGCTGTCACCGAGAGCGGAACTTTGGGGCTCTCACTGCTGTGGTGTCACAGAGAGAGAAACAGTGGTGTTGTCGCTGCTGTGGTGTCTCTGAGAGGGAAACACTGGGCCTGTCTTTGCTGTGCTGTCATGGAGAGGAGCACGTTGGAGCTCACACTGCTATGATGTCACAGGTAGGGTAACAGTGGCTCTGACATTGCTGTGGTTTCCCAGAGAAGAGGAAATTTGGGCCCTCACTGCTCTGGTGTCACACAGAGAGGAAAAGTTGGGCTCTAACTGCTATGGTGTCAACAACAGGGTAATCGTGGGCCTAAAATTGCTGTCGTTTCAAAGAGAGGAGCAAGTTTGGGCTGTGGCTGCACTGCTGTCCCAGAGAGTGGAACTTTGGGGCTCACACTGCTCTGGTGTCCCAGAGACGGGAACATTGGAGCTGTCACTGCTGTGTTGTCACAGAGAGAGGAACACTGGAGCTCTCCCTGCTCTGGAGTCGCGGAGAGGAGGAAATTGGGCATGTCACTGCCCTGGTGTCACAGGGAATGGAAGAGCGGGGCTGTCACTGCCGTGGAGTCCGAGAAAGGAGGAAATTTGGTGTGTGACTGCACTGCGGTCACAGCGAGTGGAACTTTGGGGCTCTCACTTCTGTGGTGGAAGAGATGAAGAAATAGGTGCTGTCACTGCTGTTGTGGTGTGACGGAGAAGAGGAAATTTGGGCCTGTCATTGCTGTGGTGTCACAGAGAGGAGCACTTTGGAGCTCACACTGCTATGATGTCACACATAGGGTAACACTGGCTCTGATATTGCTGTGTTGTCACAGAGAGGAGGAAATGAGGCCTCTCCCTGCTCTGGTGTCACAGAGAGGGGGAAATTTGGGCTCTCACTGCTGTTGTATCAGTGAGGGCGTAACACTGGAGCTATCATTGTTGTGGTGTCCCAGAGAGGATTAAATTGGAGCTCACACTTCTATGGTGTCCTAGACAGTGGAACTCTGGGCCTGACATTGCTGTGGTGTAACAGAGAGGAGGCAATTTGGGGTTGTCGTTACTGTGATTTCACAGAGAGGGGAAGAGTCAGGCTGTCACTGCTGTGATTTCAGCGAGAGAGTGAAATGGAGGTAGTTCGAGCTGTGATGTTCCAGACAGGGGAATCCTGGGACTCGGAGTGCACTGCTGTCACCGAGAGCGGAACTTTGGGGCTCTCACTGCTGTGGTGTCACAGAGAGAGAAACAGTGGTGTTGTCGCTGCTGTGGTGTCTCTGAGAGGGAAACACTGGGCCTGTCTTTGCTGTGCTGTCATGGAGAGGAGCACGTTGGAGCTCACACTGCTATGATGTCACAGGTAGGGTAACAGTGGCTGTGACATTGCTGTGGTTTCCCAGAGAAGAGGAAATTTGGGCCCTCACTGCTCTGGTGTCACACAGAGAGGTAAAGTTGGGCTCTAACTGCTATGGTGTCTCCAACAGGGTAATCGTGGGCCTAAAATTGCTGTCGTTTCAAAGAGAGGAGCAAGTTTGGGCTGTGGCTGCACTGCTGTCCCAGAGAGTGGAACTTTGGGGCTCACACTGCTCTGGTGTCCCAGAGACGGGAACATTGGAGCTGTCACTGCTGTGTTGTCACAGAGAGAGGAACACTGGAGCTCTCCCTGCTCTGGAGTCGCGGAGAGGAGGAAATTGGGCATGTCACTGCCCTGGTGTCACAGGGAATGGAAGAGCGGGGCTGTCACTGCCGTGGAGTCCGAGAAAGGAGGAAATTTGGTGTGTGACTGCACTGCGGTCACAGCGAGTGGAACTTTGGGGCTCTCACTTCTGTGGTGGAAGAGATGAAGAAATAGGTGCTGTCACTGCTGTTGTGGTGTGACGGAGAAGAGGAAATTTGGGCCTGTCATTGCTGTGGTGTCACAGAGAGGAGCACTTTGGAGCTCACACTGCTATGATGTCACGCATAGGGTAGCACTGGCTCTGATATTGCTGTGTTGTCACAGAGAAGAGGAAATGAGGCCTCTCCCTGCTCTGGTGTCACAGAGAGGGGGAAATTTGGGCTCTCACTGCTGTTGTATCAGTGAGGGCGTAACACTGGAGCTGTCATTGTTGTGGTGTCCCAGAGAGGATTAAATTGGAGCTCACACTTCTATGGTGTCCTAGACAGTGGAACTCTGGGCCTGACATTGCTGTGGTGTAACAGAGAGGAGGCAATTTGGGGCTGTCATTACTGTGATTTCACAGAGAGGGGAAGAGTCAGGCTGTCACTGCTGTGATTTCAGCGAGAGAGTGAAATGGAGGTAGTTCGAGCTGTGATGTTCCAGACAGGGGAACCCTGGGACTCGGAGTGCACTGCTGTCACCGAGAGCGGAACTTTGGGGCTCTCACTGCTGTGGTGTCACAGAGAGAGAAACAGTGGTGTTGTCGCTGCTGTGGTGTCTCTGAGAGGGAAACACTGGGCCTGTCTTTGCTGTGCTGTCATGGAGAGGAGCACGTTGGAGCTCACACTGCTATGATGTCACAGGTAGGGTAACAGTGGCTCTGACATTGCAGTGGTTTCCCAGAGAAGAGGAAATTTGGGCCCACACTGCTCTGGTGTCACACAGAGAGGTAAAGTTGGGCTCTAACTGCTATGGTGTCTCCAACAGGGTAATCCTGGGCCTAAAATTGCTGTCGTTTCAAAGAGAGGAGCAAGTTTGGGCTGTGGCTGCACTGCTGTCCCAGAGAGTGGAACTTTGGGGCTCACACTGCTCTGGTGTCCCAGAGACGGGAACATTGGAGCTGTCACTGCTGTGTTGTCACAGAGAGAGGAACACTGGAGCTCTCCCTGCTCTGGAGTCGCGGAGAGGAGGAAATTGGGCATGTCACTGCCCTGGTGTCACAGGGAATGGAAGAGCGGGGCTGTCACTGCCGTGGAGTCCGAGAAAGGAGGAAATTTGGTGTGTGACTGCACTGCGGTCACAGCGAGTGGAACTTTGGGGCTCTCACTTCTGTGGTGGAAGAGATGAAGAAATAGGTGCTGTCACTGCTGTTGTGGTGTGACGGAGAAGAGGAAATTTGGGCCTGTCATTGCTGTGGTGTCACAGAGAGGAGCACTTTGGAGCTCACACTGCTATGATGTCACACCTAGGGTAACACTGGCTCTGATATTGCTGTGTTGTCACAGAGAGGAGGAAATGAGGCCTCTCCCTGCTCTGGTGTCACAGAGAGGGGGAAATTTGGGCTCTCACTGCTGTTGTATCAGTGAGGGCGTAACACTGGAGCTGTCATTGTTGTGGTGTCCCAGAGAGGATTAAATTGGAGCTCACACTTCTATGGGGTCCTAGACAGTGGAACTCGGGGCCTGACATTGCTGTGGTGTAACAGAGAGGAGGCAATTTGGGGCTGTCATTACTGTGATTTCACAGAGAGGGGAAGAGTCAGGCTGTCACTGCTGTGATTTCAGCGAGAGAGTGAAATGGAGGTAGTTCGAGCTGTGATGTTCCAGACAGGGGAATCCTGGGACTCGGAGTGCACTGCTGTCACCGAGAGCGGAACTTTGGGGCTCTCACTGCTGTGGTGTCACAGAGAGAGAAACAGTGGCGTTGTCGCTGCTGTGGTGTCTCTGAGAGGGAAACACTGGGCCTGTCTTTGCTGTGCTGTCATGGAGAGGAGCACGTTGGAGCTCACACTGCTATGATGTCACAGGTAGGGTAACAGTGGCTCTGACATTGCTGTGGTTTCCCAGAGAAGAGGAAATTTGGGCCCTCACTGCTCTGGTGTCACACAGAGAGGTAAAGTTGGGCTCTAACTGCTATGGTGTCTCCAACAGGGTAATCCTGGGCCTAAAATTGCTGTCGTTTCAAAGAGAGGAGCAAGTTTGGGCTGTGGCTGCACTGCTGTCCCAGAGAGTGGAACTTTGGGGCTCACACTGCTCTGGTGTCCCAGAGACGGGAACATTGGAGCTGTCACTGCTGTGTTGTCACAGCGAGAGGAACACTGGAGCTCTCCCTGCTCTGGAGTCGCGGAGAGGAGGAAATTGGGCATGTCACTGCCCTGGTGTCACAGGGAATGGAAGAGCGGGGCTGTCACTGCCGTGGAGTCCGAGAAAGGAGGAAATTTGGTGTGTGACTGCACTGCGGTCACAGCGAGTGGAACTTTGGGGCTCTCACTTCTGTGGTGGAAGAGATGAAGAAATAGGTGCTGTCACTGCTGTTGTGGTGTGACGGAGAAGAGGAAATTTGGGCCTGTCATTGCTGTGGTGCCACAGAGAGGAGCACTTTGGAGCTCACACTGCTATGATGTCACAGATAGGGTAACACTGGCTCTGATATTGCTGTGTTGTCACAGAGAGGAGGAAATGAGGCCTCTCCCTGCTCTGGTGTCACAGACAGGGGGAAATTTGGGCTCTCACTGCTGTTGTATCAGTGAGGGCGTAACACTGGAGCTGTCATTGTTGTGGTGTCCCAGAGAGGATTAAATTGGAGCTCACACTTCTATGGTGTCCTAGACAGTGGAACTCCGGGCCTGACATTGCTGTGGTGTAACAGAGAGGAGGCAATTTGGGGCTGTCATTACTGTGATTTCACAGAGAGGGGAAGAGTCAGGCTGTCACTGCTGTGCTTTCAGCGAGAGAGTGAAATGGAGGTAGTTCGAGCTGTGATGTTCCAGACAGGGGAATCCTGGGACTCGGAGTGCACTGCTGTCACCGAGAGCGGAACTTTGGGGCTCTCACTGCTGTGGTGTCACAGAGAGAGAAACAGTGGTGTTGTCGCTGCTGTGGTGTCTCTGAGAGGGAAACGCTGGGCCTGTCTTTGCTGTGCTGTCATGTAGAGGAGCACGTTGGAGCTCACACTGCTATGATGTCACAGGTAGGGTAACAGTGGCTGTGACATTGCTGTGGTTTCCCAGAGAAGAGGAAATTTGGGCCCTCACTGCTCTGGTGTCACACAGAGAGGTAAAGTTGGGCTCTAACTGCTATGGTGTCTCCAACAGGGTAATCGTGGGCCTAAAATTGCTGTCGTTTCAAAGAGAGGAGCAAGTTTGGGCTGTGGCTGCACTGCTGTCCCAGAGAGTGGAACTTTGGGGCTCACACTGCTCTGGTGTCCCAGAGACGGGAACATTGGAGCTGTCACTGCTGTGTTGTCACAGAGAGAGGAACACTGGAGCTCTCCCTGCTCTGGAGTCGCGGAGAGGAGGAAATTGGGCATGTCACTGCCCTGGTGTCACAGGGAATGGAAGAGCGGGGCTGTCACTGCCGTGGAGTCCGAGAAAGGAGAAAATTTGGTGTGTGACTGCACTGGGGTCACAGCGAGTGGAACTTTGGGGCTCTCACTTCTGTGGTGGAAGAGATGAAGAAATAGGTGCTGTCACTGCTGTTGTGGTGTGACGGAGAAGAGGAAATTTGGGCCTGTCATTGCTGTGGTGTCACAGAGAGGAGCACTTTGGAGCTCACACTGCTATGATGTCACACATAGGGTAACACTGGCTCTGATATTGCTGTGTTGTCACAGAGAGGAGGAAATGAGGCCTCTCCCTGCTCTGGTGTCACAGAGAGGGGGAAATTTGGGCTCTCACTGCTGTTGTATCAGTGAGGGCGTAACACTGGAGCTGTCATTGTTGTGGTGTCCCAGAGAGGATTAAATTGGAGCTCACACTTCTATGGGGTCCTAGACAGTGGAACTCGGGGCCTGACATTGCTGTGGTGTAACAGAGAGGAGGCAATTTGGGGCTGTCATTACTGTGATTTCACAGAGAGGGGAAGAGTCAGGCTGTCACTGCTGTGATTTCAGCGAGAGAGTGAAATGGAGGTAGTTCGAGCTGTGATGTTCCAGACAGGGGAATCCTGGGACTCGGAGTGCACTGCTGTCACCGAGAGCGGAACTTTGGGGCTCTCACTGCTGTGGTGTCACAGAGAGAGAAACAGTGGCGTTGTCGCTGCTGTGGTGTCTGAGAGAGGGAAACACTGGGCCTGTCTTTGCTGTGCTGTCATGGAGAGGAGCACGTTGGAGCTCACACTGCTATGATGTCACAGGTAGGGTAACAGTGGCTGTGACATTGCTGTGGTTTCCCAGAGAAGAGGAAATTTGGGCCCTCACTGCTCTGGTGTCACACAGAGAGGTAAAGTTGGGCTCTAACTGCTATGGTGTCTCCAACAGGGTAATCGTGGGCCTAAAATTGCTGTCGTTTCAAAGAGAGGAGCAAGTTTGGGCTGTGGCTGCACTGCTGTCCCAGAGAGTGGAACTTTGGGGCTCACACTGCTCTGGTGTCCCAGAGACGGGAACATTGGAGCTGTCACTGCTGTGTTGTCACAGAGAGAGGAACACTGGAGCTCTCCCTGCTCTGGAGTCGCGGAGAGGAGGAAATTGGGCATGTCACTGCCCTGGTGTCACAGGGAATGGAAGAGCGGGGCTGTCACTGCCGTGGAGTCCGAGAAAGGAGGAAATTTGGTGTGTGACTGCACTGCGGTCACAGCGAGTGGAACTTTGGGGCTCTCACTTCTGTGGTGGAAGAGATGAAGAAATAGGTGCTGTCACTGCTGTTGTGGTGTGACGGAGAAGAGGAAATTTGGGCCTGTCATTGCTGTGGTGTCACAGAGAGGAGCACTTTGGAGCTCACACTGCTATGATGTCACACATAGGGTAACACTGGCTCTGATATTGCTGTGTTGTCACAGAGAGGAGGAAATGAGGCCTCTCCCTGCTCTGGTGTCACAGAGAGGGGGAAATTTGGGCTCTCACTGCTGTTGTATCAGTGAGGGCGTAACACTGGAGCTGTCATTGTTGTGGTGTCCCAGAGAGGATTAAATTGGAGCTCACACTTCTATGGTGTCTTAGACAGTGGAACTCGGGGCCTGACATTGCTGTGGTGTAACAGAGAGGAGGCAATTTGGGGCTGTCATTACTGTGATTTCACAGAGAGGGGAAGAGTCAGGCTGTCACTGCTGTGATTTCAGCGAGAGAGTGAAATGGAGGTAGTTCGAGCTGTGATGTTCCAGACAGCGGAATCCTGGGACTCGGAGTGCACTGCTGTCACCGAGAGCGGAACTTTGGGGCTCTCACTGCTGTGGTGTCACAGAGAGAGAAACAGTGGTGTTGTCGCTGCTGTGGTGTCTCTGAGAGGGAAACACTGGGCCTGTCTTTGCTGTGCTGTCATGGAGAGGAGCACGTTGGAGCTCACACTGCTATGATGTCACAGGTAGGGTAACAGTGGCTCTGACATTGCTGTGGTTTCCCAGAGAAGAGGAAATTTGGGCCCTCACTGCTCTGGTGTCACACAGAGAGGTAAAGTTGGGCTCTAACTGCTATGGTGTCTCCAACAGGGTAATCCTGGGCCTAAAATTGCTGTCGTTTCAAAGAGAGGACCAAGTTTGGGCTGTGGCTGCACTGCTGTCCCAGAGAGTGGAACTTTGGGGCTCACACTGCTCTGGTGTCCTAGAGACGGGAACATTGGAGCTGTCACTGCTGTGTTGTCACAGAGAGAGGAACACTGGAGCTCTCCCTGCTCTGGAGTCGCGGAGAGGAGGAAATTGGGCATGTCACTGCCCTGGTGTCACAGGGAATGGAAGAGCGGGGCTGTCACTGCCGTGGAGTCCGAGAAAGGAGGAAATTTGGTGTGTGACTGCACTGCGGTCACAGCGAGTAGAACTTTGGGGCTCTCACTTCTGTGGTGGAAGAGATGAAGAAATAGGTGCTGTCACTGCTGTTGTGGTGTGACGGAGAAGAGGAAATTTGGGCCTGTCATTGCTGTGGTGCCACAGAGAGGAGCACTTTGGAGCTCACACTGCTATGATGTCACAGATAGGGTAACACTGGCTCTGATATTGCTGTGTTGTCACAGAGAGGAGGAAATGAGGCCTCTCCCTGCTCTGGTGTCACAGAGAGGGGGAAATTTGGGCTCTCACTGCTGTTGTATCAGTGAGGGCGTAACACTGGGGCTGTCATTGTTGTGGTGTCCCAGAGAGGATTAAATTGGAGCTCACACTTCTATGGGGTCCTAGACAGTGGAACTCGGGGCCTGACATTGCTGTGGTGTAACAGAGAGGAGGCAATTTGGGGCTGTCATTACTGTGATTTCACAGAGAGGGGAAGAGTCAGGCTGTCACTGCTGTGGTTTCAGCGAGAGAGTGAAATGGAGGTAGTTCGAGCTGTGATGTTCCAGACAGGGGAATCCTGGGACTCGGAGTGCACTGCTGTCACCGAGAGCGGAACTTTGGGGCTCTCACTGCTGTGGTGTCACAGAGAGAGAAACAGTGGTGTTGTCGCTGCTGTGGTGTCTCTGAGAGGGAAACACTGGGCCTGTCTTTGCTGTGCTGTCATGGAGAGGAGCACGTTGGAGCTCACACTGCTATGATGTCACAGGTAGGGTAACAGTGGCTCTGACATTGCTGTGGTTTCCCAGAGAAGAGGAAATTTGGGCCCTCACTGCTCTGGTGTCACACAGAGAGGTAAAGTTGGGCTCTAACTGCTATGGTGTCTCCAACAGGGTAATCGTGGGCCTAAAATTGCTGTCGTTTCAAAGAGAGGAGCAAGTTTGGGCTGTGGCTGCACTGCTGTCCCAGAGAGTGGAACTTTGGGGCTCACACTGCTCTGGTGTCCCAGAGACGGGAACATTGGAGCTGTCACTGCTGTGTTGTCACAGAGAGAGGAACACTGGAGCTCTCCCTGCTCTGGAGTCGCGGAGAGGAGGAAATTGGGCATGTCACTGCCCTGGTGTCACAGGGAATGGAAGAGCGGGGCTGTCACTGCCGTGGAGTCCGAGAAAGGAGGAAATTTGGTGTGTGACTGCACTGCGGTCACAGCGAGTGGAACTTTGGGGCTCTCACTTCTGTGGTGGAAGAGATGAAGAAATAGGTGCTGTCACTGCTGTTGTGGTGTGACGGAGAAGAGGAAATTTGGGCCTGTCATTGCTGTGGTGTCACAGAGAGGAGCACTTTGGAGCTCACACTGCTATGATGTCACACATAGGGTAACACTGGCTCTGATATTGCTGTGTTGTCACAGAGAGGAGGAAATGAGGCCTCTCCCTGCTCTGGTGTCACAGAGAGGGGGAAATTTGGGCTCTCACTGCTGTTGTATCAGTGAGGGCGTAACACTGGAGCTGTCATTGTTGTGGTGTCCCAGAGAGGATTAAATTGGAGCTCACACTTCTATGGGGTCCTAGACAGTGGAACTCGGGGCCTGACATTGCTGTGGTGTAACAGAGAGGAGGCAATTTGGGGCTGTCATTACTGTGATTTCACAGAGAGGGGAAGAGTCAGGCTGTCACTGCTGTGATTTCAGCGAGAGAGTGAAATGGAGGTAGTTCGAGCTGTGATGTTCCAGACAGGGGAATCCTGGGACTCGGAGTGCACTGCTGTCACCGAGAGCGGAACTTTGGGGCTCTCACTGCTGTGGTGTCACAGAGAGAGAAACAGTGGTGTTGTCGCTGCTGTGGTGTCTCTGAGAGGGAAACACTGGGCCTGTCTTTGCTGTGCTGTCATGGAGAGGAGCACGTTGGAGCTCACACTGCTATGATGTCACAGGTAGGGTAACAGTGGCTCTGACATTGCTGTGGTTTCCCAGAGAAGAGGAAATTTGGGCCCTCACTGCTCTGGTGTCACACAGAGAGGTAAAGTTGGGCTCTAACTGCTATGGTGTCTCCAACAGGGTAATCCTGGGCCTAAAATTGCTGTCGTTTCAAAGAGAGGAGCAAGTTTGGGCTGTGGCTGCACTGCTGTCCCAGAGAGTGGAACTTTGGGGCTCACACTGCTCTGGTGTCCCAGAGACGGGAACATTGGAGCTGTCACTGCTGTGTTGTCACAGAGAGAGGAACACTGGAGCTCTCCCTGCTCTGGAGTCGCGGAGAGGAGGAAATTGGGCATGTCACTGCCCTGGTGTCACAGGGAATGGAAGAGCGGGGCTGTCACTGCCGTGGAGTCCGAGAAAGGAGGAAATTTGGTGTGTGACTGCACTGCGGTCACAGCGAGTGGAACTTTGGGGCTCTCACTTCTGTGGTGGAAGAGATGAAGAAATAGGTGCTGTCACTGCTGTTGTGGTGTGACGGAGAAGAGGAAATTTGGGCCTGTCATTGCTGTGGTGTCACAGAGAGGAGCACTTTGGAGCTCACACTGCTATGATGTCACGCATAGGGTAGCACTGGCTCTGATATTGCTGTGTTGTCACAGAGAAGAGGAAATGAGGCCTCTCCCTGCTCTGGTGTCACAGAGAGGGGGAAATTTGGGCTCTCACTGCTGTTGTATCAGTGAGGGCGTAACACTGGAGCTGTCATTGTTGTGGTGTCCCAGAGAGGATTAAATTGGAGCTCACACTTCTATGGGGTCCTAGACAGTGGAACTCGGGGCCTGACATTGCTGTGGTGTAACAGAGAGGAGGCAATTTGGGGCTGTCATTACTGTGATTTCACAGAGAGGGGAAGAGTCAGGCTGTCACTGCTGTGATTTCAGCGAGAGAGTGAAATGGAGGTAGTTCGAGCTGTGATGTTCCAGACAGGGGAATCCTGGGACTCGGAGTGCACTGCTGTCACCGAGAGCGGAACTTTGGGGCTCTCACTGCTGTGGTGTCACAGAGAGAGAAACAGTGGCGTTGTCGCTGCTGTGGTGTCTCTGAGAGGGAAACACTGGGCCTGTCTTTGCTGTGCTGTCATGGAGAGGAGCACGTTGGAGCTCACACTGCTATGATGTCACAGGTAGGGTAACAGTGGCTCTGACATTGCTGTGGTTTCCCAGAGAAGAGGAAATTTGGGCCCTCACTGCTCTGGTGTCACACAGAGAGGTAAAGTTGGGCTCTAACTGCTATGGTGTCTCCAACAGGGTAATCCTGGGCCTAAAATTGCTGTCGTTTCAAAGAGAGGAGCAAGTTTGGGCTGTGGCTGCACTGCTGTCCCAGAGAGTGGAACTTTGGGGCTCACACTGCTCTGGTGTCCCAGAGACGGGAACATTGGAGCTGTCACTGCTGTGTTGTCACAGAGAGAGGAACACTGGAGCTCTCCCTGCTCTGGAGTCGCGGAGAGGAGGAAATTGGGCATGTCACTGCCCTGGTGTCACAGGGAATGGAAGAGCGGGGCTGTCACTGCCGTGGAGTCCGAGAAAGGAGGAAATTTGGTGTGTGACTGCACTGCGGTCACAGCGAGTGGAACTTTGGGGCTCTCACTTCTGTGGTGGAAGAGATGAAGAAATAGGTGCTGTCACTGCTGTTCTGGTGTGACGGAGAAGAGGAAATTTGGGCCTGTCATTGCTGTGGTGTCACAGAGAGGAGCACTTTGGAGCTCACACTGCTATGATGTCACAGATAGGGTAACACTGGCTCTGATATTGCTGTGTTGTCACAGAGAGGAGGAAATGAGGCCTCTCCCTGCTCTGGTGTCACAGAGAGGGGGAAATTTGGGCTCTCACTGCTGTTGTATCAGTGAGGGCGTAACACTGGAGCTGTCATTGTTGTGGTGTCCCAGAGAGGATTAAATTGGAGCTCACACTTCTATGGTGTCCTAGACAGTGGAACTCCGGGCCTGACATTGTTGTGGTGTAACAGAGAGGAGGCAATTTGGGGCTGTCATTACTGTGATTTCACAGAGAGGGGAAGAGTCAGGCTGTCACTGCTGTGCTTTCAGCGAGAGAGTGAAATGGAGGTAGTTCGAGCTGTGATGTTCCAGACAGGGGAATCCTGGGACTCGGAGTGCACTGCTGTCACCGAGAGCGGAACTTTGGGGCTCTCACTGCTGTGGTGTCACAGAGAGAGAAACAGTGGTGTTGTCGCTGCTGTGGTGTCTCTGAGAGGGAAACACTGGGCCTGTCTTTGCTGTGCTGTCATGGAGAGGAGCACGTTGGAGCTCACACTGCTATGATGTCACAGGTAGGGTAACAGTGGCTCTGACATTGCTGTGGTTTCCCAGAGAAGAGGAAATTTGGGCCCTCACTGCTCTGGTGTCACACAGAGAGGTAAAGTTGGGCTCTAACTGCTATGGTGTCTCCAACAGGGTAATCCTGGGCCTAAAATTGCTGTCGTTTCAAAGAGAGGAGCAAGTTTGGGCTGTGGCTGCACTGCTGTCCCAGAGAGTGGAACTTTGGGGCTCACACTGCTCTGGTGTCCCAGAGACGGGAACATTGGAGCTGTCACTGCTGTGTTGTCACAGAGAGAGGAACACTGGAGCTCTCCCTGCTCTGGAGTCGCGGAGAGGAGGAAATTGGGCATGTCACTGCCCTGGTGTCACAGGGAATGGAAGAGCGGGGCTGTCACTGCCGTGGAGTCCGAGAAAGGAGGAAATTTGGTGTGTGACTGCACTGCGGTCACAGCGAGTGGAACTTTGGGGCTCTCACTTCTGTGGTGGAAGAGATGAAGAAATAGGTGCTGTCACTGCTGTTGTGGTGTGACGGAGAAGAGGAAATTTGGGCCTGTCATTGCTGTGGTGTCACAGAGAGGAGCACTTTGGAGCTCACACTGCTATGATGTCACACATAGGGTAACACTGGCTCTGATATTGCTGTGTTGTCACAGAGAGGAGGAAATGAGGCCTCTCCCTGCTCTGGTGTCACAGAGAGGGGGAAATTTGGGCTCTCACTCCTGTTGTATCAGTGAGGGCGTAACACTGGAGCTGTCATTGTTGTGGTGTCCCAGAGAGGATTAAATTGGAGCTCACACTTCTATGGTGTCTTAGACAGTGGAACTCGGGGCCTGACATTGCTGTGGTGTAACAGAGAGGAGGCAATTTGGGGCTGTCATTACTGTGATTTCACAGAGAGGGGAAGAGTCAGGCTGTCACTGCTGTGATTTCAGCGAGAGAGTGAAATGGAGGTAGTTCGAGCTGTGATGTTCCAGACAGGGGAATCCTGGGACTCGGAGTGCACTGCTGTCACCGAGAGTGGAACTTTGGGGCTCTCACTGCTGTGGTGTCACAGAGAGAGAAACAGTGGTGTTGTCGCTGCTGTGGTGTCTGAGAGAGGGAAACACTGGGCCTGTCTTTGCTGTGCTGTCATGGAGAGGAGCACGTTGGAGCTCACACTGCTATGATGTCACAGGTAGGGTAACAGTGGCTGTGACATTGCTGTGGTTTCCCAGAGAAGAGGAAATTTGGGCCCTCACTGCTCTGGTGTCACACAGAGAGGTAAAGTTGGGCTCTAACTGCTATGGTGTCTCCAACAGGGTAATCGTGGGCCTAAAATTGCTGTCGTTTCAAAGAGAGGAGCAAGTTTGGGCTGTGGCTGCACTGCTGTCCCAGAGAGTGGAACTTTGGGGCGCTTTGGTGTCCCAGAGACGGGAACATTGGAGCTGTCACTGCTGTGTTGTCACAGAGAGAGGAACACTGGAGCTCTCCCTGCTCTGGAGTCGCGGAGAGGAGGAAATTGGGCATGTCACTGCCCTGGTGTCACAGGGAATGGAAGAGCGGGGCTGTCACTGCCGTGGAGTCCGAGAAAGGAGGAAATTTGGTGTGTGACTGCACTGCGGTCACAGCGAGTGGAACTTTGGGGCTCTCACTTCTGTGGTGGAAGAGATGAAGAAATAGGTGCTGTCACTGCTGTTGTGGTGTGACGGAGAAGAGGAAATTTGGGCCTGTCATTGCTGTGGTGTCACAGAGAGGAGCACTTTGGAGCTCACACTGCTATGATGTCACAGATAGGGTAACACTGGCTCTGATATTGCTGTGTTGTCACAGAGAGGAGGAAATGAGGCCTCTCCCTGCTCTGGTGTCACAGAGAGGGGGAAATTTGGGCTCTCACTGCTGTTGTATCAGTGAGGGCGTAACACTGGAGCTGTCATTGTTGTGGTGTCCCAGAGAGGATTAAATTGGAGCTCACACTTCTATGGTGTCCTAGACAGTGGAACTCTGGGCCTGACATTGCTGTGGTGTGACAGAGAGGAGGCAATTTGGGGCTGTCATTACTGTGATTTCACAGAGAGGGGAAGAGTCAGGCTGTCACTGCTGTGATTTCAGCGAGAGAGTGAAATGGAGGTAGTTCGAGCTGTGATGTTCCAGACAGGGGAATCCTGGGACTCGGAGTGCACTGCTGTCACCGAGAGCGGAACTTTGGGGCTCTCACTGCTGTGGTGTCACAGAGAGAGAAACAGTGGTGTTGTCGCTGCTGTGGTGTCTCTGAGAGGGAAACACTGGGCCTGTCTTTGCTGTGCTGTCATGGAGAGGAGCACGTTGGAGCTCACACTGCTATGATGTCACAGGTAGGGTAACAGTGGCTGTGACATTGCTGTGGTTTCCCAGAGAAGAGGAAATTTGGGCCCTCACTGCTCTGGTGTCACACAGAGAGGTAAAGTTGGGCTCTAACTGCTATGGTGTCTCCAACAGGGTAATCGTGGGCCTAAAATTGCTGTCGTTTCAAAGAGAGGAGCAAGTTTGGGCTGTGGCTGCACTGCTGTCCCAGAGAGTGGAACTTTGGGGCTCACACTGCTCTGGTGTCCCAGAGACGGGAACATTGGAGCTGTCACTGCTGTGTTGTCACAGAGAGAGGAACACTGGAGCTCTCCCTGCTCTGGAGTCACGGAGAGGAGGAAATTGGGCATGTCACTGCCCTGGTGTCACAGGGAATGGAAGAGCGGGGCTGTCACTGCCGTGGAGTCCGAGAAAGGAGGAAATTTGGTGTGTGACTGCACTGCGGTCACAGCGAGTGGAACTTTGGGGCTCTCACTTCTGTGGTGGAAGAGATGAAGAAATAGGTGCTGTCACTGCTGTTGTGGTGTGACGGAGAAGAGGAAATTTGGGCCTGTCATTGCTGTGGTGTCACAGAGAGGAGCACTTTGGAGCTCACACTGCTATGATGTCACACATAGGGTAACACTGGCTCTGATATTGCTGTGTTGTCACAGAGAGGAGGAAATGAGGCCTCTCCCTGCTCTGGTGTCACAGAGAGGGGGAAATTTGGGCTCTCACTGCTGTTGTATCAGTGAGGGCGTAACACTGGAGCTGTCATTGTTGTGGTGTCCCAGAGAGGATTAAATTGGAGCTCACACTTCTATGGTGTCCTAGACAGTGGAACTCTGGGCCTGACATTGCTGTGGTGTGACAGAGAGGAGGCAATTTGGGGCTGTCATTACTGTGATTTCACAGAGAGGGGAAGAGTCAGGCTGTCACTGCTGTGATTTCAGCGAGAGAGTGAAATGGAGGTAGTTCGAGCTGTGATGTTCCAGACAGGGGAATCCTGGGACTCGGAGTGCACTGCTGTCACCGAGAGCGGAACTTTGGGGCTCTCACTGCTG
The DNA here is from genome assembly GCF_971803275.1 of Cyanistes caeruleus. Classification (NCBI taxonomy): domain Eukaryota; kingdom Metazoa; phylum Chordata; class Aves; order Passeriformes; family Paridae; genus Cyanistes; species Cyanistes caeruleus. The sequence goes on from NC_141703.1 coordinate 118,904,569, forward strand.
TGGTGTCACAGAGAGAGAAACAGTGGCGTTGTCGCTGCTGTGGTGTCTCTGAGAGGGAAACACTGGGCCTGTCTTTGCTGTGCTGTCATGGAGAGGAGCACGTTGGAGCTCACACTGCTATGATGTCACAGGTAGGGTAACAGTGGCTGTGACATTGCTGTGGTTTCCCAGAGAAGAGGAAATTTGGGCCCTCACTGCTCTGGTGTCACACAGAGAGGTAAAGTTGGGCTCTAACTGCTATGGTGTCTCCAACAGGGTAATCGTGGGCCTAAAATTGCTGTCGTTTCAAAGAGAGGAGCAAGTTTGGGCTGTGGCTGCACTGCTGTCCCAGAGAGTGGAACTTTGGGGCTCACACTGCTCTGGTGTCCCAGAGACGGGAACATTGGAGCTGTCACTGCTGTGTTGTCACAGAGAGAGGAACACTGGAGCTCTCCCTGCTCTGGAGTCACGGAGAGGAGGAAATTGGGCATGTCACTGCCCTGGTGTCACAGGGAATGGAAGAGCGGGGCTGTCACTGCCGTGGAGTCCGATAAAGGAGGAAATTTGGTGTGTGACTGCACTGCGGTCACAGCGAGTGGAACTTTGGGGCTCTCACTTCTGTGGTGGAAGAGATGAAGAAATAGGTGCTGTCACTGCTGTTGTGGTGTGACGGAGAAGAGGAAATTTGGGCCTGTCATTGCTGTGGTGTCACAGAGAGGAGCACTTTGGAGCTCACACTGCTATGATGTCACGCATAGGGTAGCACTGGCTCTGATATTGCTGTGTTGTCACAGAGAAGAGGAAATGAGGCCTCTCCCTGCTCTGGTGTCACAGAGAGGGGGAAATTTGGGCTCTCACTGCTGTTGTATCAGTGAGGGCGTAACACTGGAGCTGTCATTGTTGTGGTGTCCCAGAGAGGATTAAATTGGAGCTCACACTTCTATGGGGTCCTAGACAGTGGAACTCGGGGCCTGACATTGCTGTGGTGTAACAGAGAGGAGGCAATTTGGGGCTGTCATTACTGTGATTTCACAGAGAGGGGAAGAGTCAGGCTGTCACTGCTGTGATTTCAGCGAGAGAGTGAAATGGAGGTAGTTCGAGCTGTGATGTTCCAGACAGGGGAATCCTGGGACTCGGAGTGCACTGCTGTCACCGAGAGCGGAACTTTGGGGCTCTCACTGCTGTGGTGTCACAGAGAGAGAAACAGTGGCGTTGTCGCTGCTGTGGTGTCTCTGAGAGGGAAACACTGGGCCTGTCTTTGCTGTGCTGTCATGGAGAGGAGCACGTTGGAGCTCACACTGCTATGATGTCACAGGTAGGGTAACAGTGGCTGTGACATTGCTGTGGTTTCCCAGAGAAGAGGAAATTTGGGCCCTCACTGCTCTGGTGTCACACAGAGAGGTAAAGTTGGGCTCTAACTGCTATGGTGTCTCCAACAGGGTAATCGTGGGCCTAAAATTGCTGTCGTTTCAAAGAGAGGAGCAAGTTTGGGCTGTGGCTGCACTGCTGTCCCAGAGAGTGGAACTTTGGGGCTCACACTGCTCTGGTGTCCCAGAGACGGGAACATTGGAGCTGTCACTGCTGTGTTGTCACAGAGAGAGGAACACTGGAGCTCTCCCTGCTCTGGAGTCGCGGAGAGGAGGAAATTGGGCATGTCACTGCCCTGGTGTCACAGGGAATGGAAGAGCGGGGCTGTCACTGCCGTGGAGTCCGAGAAAGGAGGAAATTTGGTGTGTGACTGCACTGCGGTCACAGCGAGTGGAACTTTGGGGCTCTCACTTCTGTGGTGGAAGAGATGAAGAAATAGGTGCTGTCACTGCTGTTCTGGTGTGACGGAGAAGAGGAAATTTGGGCCTGTCATTGCTGTGGTGTCACAGAGAGGAGCACTTTGGAGCTCACACTGCTATGATGTCACAGATAGGGTAACACTGGCTCTGATATTGCTGTGTTGTCACAGAGAGGAGGAAATGAGGCCTCTCCCTGCTCTGGTGTCACAGAGAGGGGGAAATTTGGGCTCTCACTGCTGTTGTATCAGTGAGGGCGTAACACTGGAGCTGTCATTGTTGTGGTGTCCCAGAGAGGATTAAATTGGAGCTCACACTTCTATGGTGTCCTAGACAGTGGAACTCCGGGCCTGACATTGTTGTGGTGTAACAGAGAGGAGGCAATTTGGGGCTGTCATTACTGTGATTTCACAGAGAGGGGAAGAGTCAGGCTGTCACTGCTGTGCTTTCAGCGAGAGAGTGAAATGGAGGTAGTTCGAGCTGTGATGTTCCAGACAGGGGAATCCTGGGACTCGGAGTGCACTGCTGTCACCGAGAGCGGAACTTTGGGGCTCTCACTGCTGTGGTGTCACAGAGAGAGAAACAGTGGTGTTGTCGCTGCTGTGGTGTCTGAGAGAGGGAAACACTGGGCCTGTCTTTGCTGTGCTGTCATGGAGAGGAGCACGTTGGAGCTCACACTGCTATGATGTCACAGGTAGGGTAACAGTGGCTGTGACATTGCTGTGGTTTCCCAGAGAAGAGGAAATTTGGGCCCTCACTGCTCTGGTGTCACACAGAGAGGTAAAGTTGGGCTCTAACTGCTATGGTGTCTCCAACAGGGTAATCGTGGGCCTAAAATTGCTGTCGTTTCAAAGAGAGGAGCAAGTTTGGGCTGTGGCTGCACTGCTGTCCCAGAGAGTGGAACTTTGGGGCTCACACTGCTCTGGTGTCCCAGAGACGGGAACATTGGAGCTGTCACTGCTGTGTTGTCACAGAGAGAGGAACACTGGAGCTCTCCCTGCTCTGGAGTCGCGGAGAGGAGGAAATTGGGCATGTCACTGCCCTGGTGTCACAGGGAATGGAAGAGCGGGGCTGTCACTGCCGTGGAGTCCGAGAAAGGAGGAAATTTGGTGTGTGACTGCACTGCGGTCACAGCGAGTGGAACTTTGGGGCTCTCACTTCTGTGGTGGAAGAGATGAAGAAATAGGTGCTGTCACTGCTGTTCTGGTGTGACGGAGAAGAGGAAATTTGGGCCTGTCATTGCTGTGGTGTCACAGAGAGGAGCACTTTGGAGCTCACACTGCTATGATGTCACAGATAGGGTAACACTGGCTCTGATATTGCTGTGTTGTCACAGAGAGGAGGAAATGAGGCCTCTCCCTGCTCTGGTGTCACAGAGAGGGGGAAATTTGGGCTCTCACTGCTGTTGTATCAGTGAGGGCGTAACACTGGAGCTGTCATTGTTGTGGTGTCCCAGAGAGGATTAAATTGGAGCTCACACTTCTATGGTGTCCTAGACAGTGGAACTCCGGGCCTGACATTGTTGTGGTGTAACAGAGAGGAGGCAATTTGGGGCTGTCATTACTGTGATTTCACAGAGAGGGGAAGAGTCAGGCTGTCACTGCTGTGCTTTCAGCGAGAGAGTGAAATGGAGGTAGTTCGAGCTGTGATGTTCCAGACAGGGGAATCCTGGGACTCGGAGTGCACTGCTGTCACCGAGAGCGGAACTTTGGGGCTCTCACTGCTGTGGTGTCACAGAGAGAGAAACAGTGGTGTTGTCGCTGCTGTGGTGTCTCTGAGAGGGAAACACTGGGCCTGTCTTTGCTGTGCTGTCATGGAGAGGAGCACGTTGGAGCTCACACTGCTATGATGTCACAGGTAGGGTAACAGTGGCTCTGACATTGCTGTGGTTTCCCAGAGAAGAGGAAATTTGGGCCCTCACTGCTCTGGTGTCACACAGAGAGGTAAAGTTGGGCTCTAACTGCTATGGTGTCTCCAACAGGGTAATCCTGGGCCTAAAATTGCTGTCGTTTCAAAGAGAGGAGCAAGTTTGGGCTGTGGCTGCACTGCTGTCCCAGAGAGTGGAACTTTGGGGCTCACACTGCTCTGGTGTCCCAGAGACGGGAACATTGGAGCTGTCACTGCTGTGTTGTCACAGAGAGAGGAACACTGGAGCTCTCCCTGCTCTGGAGTCGCGGAGAGGAGGAAATTGGGCATGTCACTGCCCTGGTGTCACAGGGAATGGAAGAGCGGGGCTGTCACTGCCGTGGAGTCCGAGAAAGGAGGAAATTTGGTGTGTGACTGCACTGCGGTCACAGCGAGTGGAACTTTGGGGCTCTCACTTCTGTGGTGGAAGAGATGAAGAAATAGGTGCTGTCACTGCTGTTCTGGTGTGACGGAGAAGAGGAAATTTGGGCCTGTCATTGCTGTGGTGTCACAGAGAGGAGCACTTTGGAGCTCACACTGCTATGATGTCACAGATAGGGTAACACTGGCTCTGATATTGCTGTGTTGTCACAGAGAGGAGGAAATGAGGCCTCTCCCTGCTCTGGTGTCACAGAGAGGGGGAAATTTGGGCTCTCACTGCTGTTGTATCAGTGAGGGCGTAACACTGGAGCTGTCATTGTTGTGGTGTCCCAGAGAGGATTAAATTGGAGCTCACACTTCTATGGTGTCTTAGACAGTGGAACTCGGGGCCTGACATTGCTGTGGTGTAACAGAGAGGAGGCAATTTGGGGCTGTCATTACTGTGATTTCACAGAGAGGGGAAGAGTCAGGCTGTCACTGCTGTGATTTCAGCGAGAGAGTGAAATGGAGGTAGTTCGAGCTGTGATGTTCCAGACAGGGGAATCCTGGGACTCGGAGTGCACTGCTGTCACCGAGAGCGGAACTTTGGGGCTCTCACTGCTGTGGTGTCACAGAGAGAGAAACAGTGGTGTTGTCGCTGCTGTGGTGTCTGAGAGAGGGAAACACTGGGCCTGTCTTTGCTGTGCTGTCATGGAGAGGAGCACGTTGGAGCTCACACTGCTATGATGTCACAGGTAGGGTAACAGTGGCTGTGACATTGCTGTGGTTTCCCAGAGAAGAGGAAATTTGGGCCCTCACTGCTCTGGTGTCACACAGAGAGGTAAAGTTGGGCTCTAACTGCTATGGTGTCTCCAACAGGGTAATCCTGGGCCTAAAATTGCTGTCGTTTCAAAGAGAGGAGCAAGTTTGGGCTGTGGCTGCACTGCTGTCCCAGAGAGTGGAACTTTGGGGCGCTTTGGTGTCCCAGAGACGGGAACATTGGAGCTGTCACTGCTGTGTTGTCACAGAGAGAGGAACACTGGAGCTCTCCCTGCTCTGGAGTCGCGGAGAGGAGGAAATTGGGCATGTCACTGCCCTGGTGTCACAGGGAATGGAAGAGCGGGGCTGTCACTGCCGTGGAGTCCGAGAAAGGAGGAAATTTGGTGTGTGACTGCACTGCGGTCACAGCGAGTGGAACTTTGGGGCTCTCACTTCTGTGGTGGAAGAGATGAAGAAATAGGTGCTGTCACTGCTGTTGTGGTGTGACGGAGAAGAGGAAATTTGGGCCTGTCATTGCTGTGGTGTCACAGAGAGGAGCACTTTGGAGCTCACACTGCTATGATGTCACACATAGGGTAACACTGGCTCTGATATTGCTGTGTTGTCACAGAGAGGAGGAAATGAGGCCTCTCCCTGCTCTGGTGTCACAGAGAGGGGGAAATTTGGGCTCTCACTGCTGTTGTATCAGTGAGGGCGTAACACTGGAGCTGTCATTGTTGTGGTGTCCCAGAGAGGATTAAATTGGAGCTCACACTTCTATGGTGTCCTAGACAGTGGAACTCTGGGCCTGACATTGCTGTGGTGTGACAGAGAGGAGGCAATTTGGGGCTGTCATTACTGTGATTTCACAGAGAGGGGAAGAGTCAGGCTGTCACTGCTGTGATTTCAGCGAGAGAGTGAAATGGAGGTAGTTCGAGCTGTGATGTTCCAGACAGGGGAATCCTGGGACTCGGAGTGCACTGCTGTCACCGAGAGCGGAACTTTGGGGCTCTCACTGCTGTGGTGTCACAGAGAGAGAAACAGTGGCGTTGTCGCTGCTGTGGTGTCTCTGAGAGGGAAACACTGGGCCTGTCTTTGCTGTGCTGTCATGGAGAGGAGCACGTTGGAGCTCACACTGCTATGATGTCACAGGTAGGGTAACAGTGGCTCTGACATTGCTGTGGTTTCCCAGAGAAGAGGAAATTTGGGCCCTCACTGCTCTGGTGTCACACAGAGAGGTAAAGTTGGGCTCTAACTGCTATGGTGTCTCCAACAGGGTAATCGTGGGCCTAAAATTGCTGTCGTTTCAAAGAGAGGAGCAAGTTTGGGCTGTGGCTGCACTGCTGTCCCAGAGAGTGGAACTTTGGGGCTCACACTGCTCTGGTGTCCCAGAGACGGGAACATTGGAGCTGTCACTGCTGTGTTGTCACAGAGAGAGGAACACTGGAGCTCTCCCTGCTCTGGAGTCACGGAGAGGAGGAAATTGGGCATGTCACTGCCCTGGTGTCACAGGGAATGGAAGAGCGGGGCTGTCACTGCCGTGGAGTCCGAGAAAGGAGGAAATTTGGTGTGTGACTGCACTGCGGTCACAGCGAGTGGAACTTTGGGGCTCTCACTTCTGTGGTGGAAGAGATGAAGAAATAGGTGCTGTCACTGCTGTTGTGGTGTGACGGAGAAGAGGAAATTTGGGCCTGTCATTGCTGTGGTGTCACAGAGAGGAGCACTTTGGAGCTCACACTGCTATGATGTCACACATAGGGTAACACTGGCTCTGATATTGCTGTGTTGTCACAGAGAGGAGGAAATGAGGCCTCTCCCTGCTCTGGTGTCACAGAGAGGGGGAAATTTGGGCTCTCACTGCTGTTGTATCAGTGAGGGCGTAACACTGGAGCTGTCATTGTTGTGGTGTCCCAGAGAGGATTAAATTGGAGCTCACACTTCTATGGTGTCCTAGACAGTGGAACTCTGGGCCTGACATTGCTGTGGTGTGACAGAGAGGAGGCAATTTGGGGCTGTCATTACTGTGATTTCACAGAGAGGGGAAGAGTCAGGCTGTCACTGCTGTGATTTCAGCGAGAGAGTGAAATGGAGGTAGTTCGAGCTGTGATGTTCCAGACAGGGGAATCCTGGGACTCGGAGTGCACTGCTGTCACCGAGAGCGGAACTTTGGGGCTCTCACTGCTGTGGTGTCACAGAGAGAGAAACAGTGGCGTTGTCGCTGCTGTGGTGTCTCTGAGAGGGAAACACTGGGCCTGTCTTTGCTGTGCTGTCATGGAGAGGAGCACGTTGGAGCTCACACTGCTATGATGTCACAGGTAGGGTAACAGTGGCTCTGACATTGCTGTGGTTTCCCAGAGAAGAGGAAATTTGGGCCCTCACTGCTCTGGTGTCACACAGAGAGGTAAAGTTGGGCTCTAACTGCTATGGTGTCTCCAACAGGGTAATCGTGGGCCTAAAATTGCTGTCGTTTCAAAGAGAGGAGCAAGTTTGGGCTGTGGCTGCACTGCTGTCCCAGAGAGTGGAACTTTGGGGCTCACACTGCTCTGGTGTCCCAGAGACGGGAACATTGGAGCTGTCACTGCTGTGTTGTCACAGAGAGAGGAACACTGGAGCTCTCCCTGCTCTGGAGTCACGGAGAGGAGGAAATTGGGCATGTCACTGCCCTGGTGTCACAGGGAATGGAAGAGCGGGGCTGTCACTGCCGTGGAGTCCGATAAAGGAGGAAATTTGGTGTGTGACTGCACTGCGGTCACAGCGAGTGGAACTTTGGGGCTCTCACTTCTGTGGTGGAAGAGATGAAGAAATAGGTGCTGTCACTGCTGTTGTGGTGTGACGGAGAAGAGGAAATTTGGGCCTGTCATTGCTGTGGTGTCACAGAGAGGAGCACTTTGGAGCTCACACTGCTATGATGTCACGCATAGGGTAGCACTGGCTCTGATATTGCTGTGTTGTCACAGAGAAGAGGAAATGAGGCCTCTCCCTGCTCTGGTGTCACAGAGAGGGGGAAATTTGGGCTCTCACTGCTGTTGTATCAGTGAGGGCGTAACACTGGAGCTGTCATTGTTGTGGTGTCCCAGAGAGGATTAAATTGGAGCTCACACTTCTATGGGGTCCTAGACAGTGGAACTCGGGGCCTGACATTGCTGTGGTGTAACAGAGAGGAGGCAATTTGGGGCTGTCATTACTGTGATTTCACAGAGAGGGGAAGAGTCAGGCTGTCACTGCTGTGATTTCAGCGAGAGAGTGAAATGGAGGTAGTTCGAGCTGTGATGTTCCAGACAGGGGAATCCTGGGACTCGGAGTGCACTGCTGTCACCGAGAGCGGAACTTTGGGGCTCTCACTGCTGTGGTGTCACAGAGAGAGAAACAGTGGCGTTGTCGCTGCTGTGGTGTCTCTGAGAGGGAAACACTGGGCCTGTCTTTGCTGTGCTGTCATGGAGAGGAGCACGTTGGAGCTCACACTGCTATGATGTCACAGGTAGGGTAACAGTGGCTGTGACATTGCTGTGGTTTCCCAGAGAAGAGGAAATTTGGGCCCTCACTGCTCTGGTGTCACACAGAGAGGTAAAGTTGGGCTCTAACTGCTATGGTGTCTCCAACAGGGTAATCGTGGGCCTAAAATTGCTGTCGTTTCAAAGAGAGGAGCAAGTTTGGGCTGTGGCTGCACTGCTGTCCCAGAGAGTGGAACTTTGGGGCTCACACTGCTCTGGTGTCCCAGAGACGGGAACATTGGAGCTGTCACTGCTGTGTTGTCACAGAGAGAGGAACACTGGAGCTCTCCCTGCTCTGGAGTCGCGGAGAGGAGGAAATTGGGCATGTCACTGCCCTGGTGTCACAGGGAATGGAAGAGCGGGGCTGTCACTGCCGTGGAGTCCGAGAAAGGAGGAAATTTGGTGTGTGACTGCACTGCGGTCACAGCGAGTGGAACTTTGGGGCTCTCACTTCTGTGGTGGAAGAGATGAAGAAATAGGTGCTGTCACTGCTGTTGTGGTGTGACGGAGAAGAGGAAATTTGGGCCTGTCATTGCTGTGGTGTCACAGAGAGGAGCACTTTGGAGCTCACACTGCTATGATGTCACAGATAGGGTAACACTGGCTCTGATATTGCTGTGTTGTCACAGAGAGGAGGAAATGAGGCCTCTCCCTGCTCTGGTGTCACAGAGAGGGGGAAATTTGGGCTCTCACTGCTGTTGTATCAGTGAGGGCGTAACACTGGAGCTGTCATTGTTGTGGTGTCCCAGAGAGGATTAAATTGGAGCTCACACTTCTATGGTGTCTTAGACAGTGGAACTCGGGGCCTGACATTGCTGTGGTGTAACAGAGAGGAGGCAATTTGGGGCTGTCATTACTGTGATTTCACAGAGAGGGGAAGAGTCAGGCTGTCACTGCTGTGCTTTCAGCGAGAGAGTGAAATGGAGGTAGTTCGAGCTGTGATGTTCCAGACAGGGGAATCCTGGGACTCGGAGTGCACTGCTGTCACCGAGAGCGGAACTTTGGGGCTCTCACTGCTGTGGTGTCACAGAGAGAGAAACAGTGGTGTTGTCGCTGCTGTGGTGTCTGAGAGAGGGAAACACTGGGCCTGTCTTTGCTGTGCTGTCATGGAGAGGAGCACGTTGGAGCTCACACTGCTATGATGTCACAGGTAGGGTAACAGTGGCTGTGACATTGCTGTGGTTTCCCAGAGAAGAGGAAATTTGGGCCCTCACTGCTCTGGTGTCACACAGAGAGGTAAAGTTGGGCTCTAACTGCTATGGTGTCTCCAACAGGGTAATCGTGGGCCTAAAATTGCTGTCGTTTCAAAGAGAGGAGCAAGTTTGGGCTGTGGCTGCACTGCTGTCCCAGAGAGTGGAACTTTGGGGCTCACACTGCTCTGGTGTCCCAGAGACGGGAACATTGGAGCTGTCACTGCTGTGTTGTCACAGAGAGAGGAACACTGGAGCTCTCCCTGCTCTGGAGTCGCGGAGAGGAGGAAATTGGGCATGTCACTGCCCTGGTGTCACAGGGAATGGAAGAGCGGGGCTGTCACTGCCGTGGAGTCCGAGAAAGGAGGAAATTTGGTGTGTGACTGCACTGCGGTCACAGCGAGTGGAACTTTGGGGCTCTCACTTCTGTGGTGGAAGAGATGAAGAAATAGGTGCTGTCACTGCTGTTGTGGTGTGACGGAGAAGAGGAAATTTGGGCCTGTCATTGCTGTGGTGTCACAGAGAGGAGCACTTTGGAGCTCACACTGCTATGATGTCACACATAGGGTAACACTGGCTCTGATATTGCTGTGTTGTCACAGAGAGGAGGAAATGAGGCCTCTCCCTGCTCTGGTGTCACAGAGAGGGGGAAATTTGGGCTCTCACTGCTGTTGTATCAGTGAGGGCGTAACACTGGAGCTGTCATTGTTGTGGTGTCCCAGAGAGGATTAAATTGGAGCTCACACTTCTATGGTGTCCTAGACAGTGGAACTCCGGGCCTGACATTGTTGTGGTGTAACAGAGAGGAGGCAATTTGGGGCTGTCATTACTGTGATTTCACAGAGAGGGGAAGAGTCAGGCTGTCACTGCTGTGCTTTCAGCGAGAGAGTGAAATGGAGGTAGTTCGAGCTGTGATGTTCCAGACAGGGGAATCCTGGGACTCGGAGTGCACTGCTGTCACCGAGAGCGGAACTTTGGGGCTCTCACTGCTGTGGTGTCACAGAGAGAGAAACAGTGGCGTTGTCGCTGCTGTGGTGTCTCTGAGAGGGAAACACTGGGCCTGTCTTTGCTGTGCTGTCATGGAGAGGAGCACGTTGGAGCTCACACTGCTATGATGTCACAGGTAGGGTAACAGTGGCTGTGACATTGCTGTGGTTTCCCAGAGAAGAGGAAATTTGGGCCCTCACTGCTCTGGTGTCACACAGAGAGGTAAAGTTGGGCTCTAACTGCTATGGTGTCTCCAACAGGGTAATCGTGGGCCTAAAATTGCTGTCGTTTCAAAGAGAGGAGCAAGTTTGGGCTGTGGCTGCACTGCTGTCCCAGAGAGTGGAACTTTGGGGCTCACACTGCTCTGGTGTCCCAGAGACGGGAACATTGGAGCTGTCACTGCTGTGTTGTCACAGAGAGAGGAACACTGGAGCTCTCCCTGCTCTGGAGTCGCGGAGAGGAGGAAATTGGGCATGTCACTGCCCTGGTGTCACAGGGAATGGAAGAGCGGGGCTGTCACTGCCGTGGAGTCCGAGAAAGGAGGAAATTTGGTGTGTGACTGCACTGCGGTCACAGCGAGTGGAACTTTGGGGCTCTCACTTCTGTGGTGGAAGAGATGAAGAAATAGGTGCTGTCACTGCTGTTGTGGTGTGACGGAGAAGAGGAAATTTGGGCCTGTCATTGCTGTGGTGTCACAGAGAGGAGCACTTTGGAGCTCACACTGCTATGATGTCACACATAGGGTAACACTGGCTCTGATATTGCTGTGTTGTCACAGAGAGGAGGAAATGAGGCCTCTCCCTGCTCTGGTGTCACAGAGAGGGGGAAATTTGGGCTCTCACTGCTGTTGTATCAGTGAGGGCGTAACACTGGAGCTGTCATTGTTGTGGTGTCCCAGAGAGGATTAAATTGGAGCTCACACTTCTATGGTGTCCTAGACAGTGGAACTCCGGGCCTGACATTGCTGTGGTGTAACAGAGAGGAGGCAATTTGGGGCTGTCATTACTGTGATTTCACAGAGAGGGGAAGAGTCAGGCTGTCACTGCTGTGCTTTCAGCGAGAGAGTGAAATGGAGGTAGTTCGAGCTGTGATGTTCCAGACAGGGGAATCCTGGGACTCGGAGTGCACTGCTGTCACCGAGAGCGGAACTTTGGGGCTCTCACTGCTGTGGTGTCACAGAGAGAGAAACAGTGGTGTTGTCGCTGCTGTGGTGTCTCTGAGAGGGAAACACTGGGCCTGTCTTTGCTGTGCTGTCATGGAGAGGAGCACGTTGGAGCTCACACTGCTATGATGTCACAGGTAGGGTAACAGTGGCTCTGACATTGCTGTGGTTTCCCAGAGAAGAGGAAATTTGGGCCCTCACTGCTCTGGTGTCACACAGAGAGGTAAAGTTGGGCTCTAACTGCTATGGTGTCTCCAACAGGGTAATCGTGGGCCTAAAATTGCTGTCGTTTCAAAGAGAGGAGCAAGTTTGGGCTGTGGCTGCACTGCTGTCCCAGAGAGTGGAACTTTGGGGCTCACACTGCTCTGGTGTCCCAGAGACGGGAACATTGGAGCTGTCACTGCTGTGTTGTCACAGAGAGAGGAACACTGGAGCTCTCCCTGCTCTGGAGTCGCGGAGAGGAGGAAATTGGGCATGTCACTGCCCTGGTGTCACAGGGAATGGAAGAGCGGGGCTGTCACTGCCGTGGAGTCCGAGAAAGGAGGAAATTTGGTGTGTGACTGCACTGCGGTCACAGCGAGTGGAACTTTGGGGCTCTCACTTCTGTGGTGGAAGAGATGAAGAAATAGGTGCTGTCACTGCTGTTGTGGTGTGACGGAGAAGAGGAAATTTGGGCCTGTCATTGCTGTGGTGTCACAGAGAGGAGCACTTTGGAGCTCACACTGCTATGATGTCACACATAGGGTAACACTGGCTCTGATATTGCTGTGTTGTCACAGAGAGGAGGAAATGAGGCCTCTCCCTGCTCTGGTGTCACAGAGAGGGGGAAATTTGGGCTCTCACTGCTGTTGTATCAGTGAGGGCGTAACACTGGAGCTGTCATTGTTGTGGTGTCCCAGAGAGGATTAAATTGGAGCTCACACTTCTATGGGGTCCTAGACAGTGGAACTCGGGGCCTGACATTGCTGTGGTGTAACAGAGAGGAGGCAATTTGGGGCTGTCATTACTGTGATTTCACAGAGAGGGGAAGAGTCAGGCTGTCACTGCTGTGCTTTCAGCGAGAGAGTGAAATGGAGGTAGTTCGAGCTGTGATGTTCCAGACAGGGGAATCCTGGGACTCGGAGTGCACTGCTGTCACCGAGAGCGGAACTTTGGGGCTCTCACTGCTGTGGTGTCACAGAGAGAGAAACAGTGGCGTTGTCGCTGCTGTGGTGTCTGAGAGAGGGAAACACTGGGCCTGTCTTTGCTGTGCTGTCATGGAGAGGAGCACGTTGGAGCTCACACTGCTATGATGTCACAGGTAGGGTAACAGTGGCTCTGACATTGCTGTGGTTTCCCAGAGAAGAGGAAATTTGGGCCCTCACTGCTCTGGTGTCACACAGAGAGGTAAAGTTGGGCTCTAACTGCTATGGTGTCTCCAACAGGGTAATCGTGGGCCTAAAATTGCTGTCGTTTCAAAGAGAGGAGCAAGTTTGGGCTGTGGCTGCACTGCTGTCCCAGAGAGTGGAACTTTGGGGCTCACACTGCTCTGGTGTCCCAGAGACGGGAACATTGGAGCTGTCACTGCTGTGTTGTCACAGAGAGAGGAACACTGGAGCTCTCCCTGCTCTGGAGTCGCGGAGAGGAGGAAATTGGGCATGTCACTGCCCTGGTGTCACAGGGAATGGAAGAGCGGGGCTGTCACTGCCGTGGAGTCCGAGAAAGGAGGAAATTTGGTGTGTGACTGCACTGCGGTCACAGCGAGTGGAACTTTGGGGCTCTCACTTCTGTGGTGGAAGAGATGAAGAAATAGGTGCTGTCACTGCTGTTGTGGTGTGACGGAGAAGAGGAAATTTGGGCCTGTCATTGCTGTGGTGTCACAGAGAGGAGCACTTTGGAGCTCACACTGCTATGATGTCACACATAGGGTAACACTGGCTCTGATATTGCTGTGTTGTCACAGAGAGGAGGAAATGAGGCCTCTCCCTGCTCTGGTGTCACAGAGAGGGGGAAATTTGGGCTCTCACTGCTGTTGTATCAGTGAGGGCGTAACACTGGAGCTGTCATTGTTGTGGTGTCCCAGAGAGGATTAAATTGGAGCTCACACTTCTATGGGGTCCTAGACAGTGGAACTCGGGGCCTGACATTGCTGTGGTGTAACAGAGAGGAGGCAATTTGGGGCTGTCATTACTGTGATTTCACAGAGAGGGGAAGAGTCAGGCTGTCACTGCTGTGCTTTCAGCGAGAGAGTGAAATGGAGGTAGTTCGAGCTGTGATGTTCCAGACAGGGGAATCCTGGGACTCGGAGTGCACTGCTGTCACCGAGAGCGGAACTTTGGGGCTCTCACTGCTGTGGTGTCACAGAGAGAGAAACAGTGGCGTTGTCGCTGCTGTGGTGTCTGAGAGAGGGAAACACTGGGCCTGTCTTTGCTGTGCTGTCATGGAGAGGAGCACGTTGGAGCTCACACTGCTATGATGTCACAGGTAGGGTAACAGTGGCTCTGACATTGCTGTGGTTTCCCAGAGAAGAGGAAATTTGGGCCCTCACTGCTCTGGTGTCACACAGAGAGGTAAAGTTGGGCTCTAACTGCTATGGTGTCTCCAACAGGGTAATCCTGGGCCTAAAATTGCTGTCGTTTCAAAGAGAGGAGCAAGTTTGGGCTGTGGCTGCACTGCTGTCCCAGAGAGTGGAACTTTGGGGCTCACACTGCTCTGGTGTCCCAGAGACGGGAACATTGGAGCTGTCACTGCTGTGTTGTCACAGAGAGAGGAACACTGGAGCTCTCCCTGCTCTGGAGTCGCGGAGAGGAGGAAATTGGGCATGTCACTGCCCTGGTGTCACAGGGAATGGAAGAGCGGGGCTGTCACTGCCGTGGAGTCCGAGAAAGGAGGAAATTTGGTGTGTGACTGCACTGCGGTCACAGCGAGTGGAACTTTGGGGCTCTCACTTCTGTGGTGGAAGAGATGAAGAAATAGGTGCTGTCACTGCTGTTGTGGTGTGACGGAGAAGAGGAAATTTGGGCCTGTCATTGCTGTGGTGTCACAGAGAGGAGCACTTTGGAGCTCACACTGCTATGATGTCACACATAGGGTAACACTGGCTCTGATATTGCTGTGTTGTCACAGAGAGGAGGAAATGAGGCCTCTCCCTGCTCTGGTGTCACAGAGAGGGGGAAATTTGGGCTCTCACTGCTGTTGTATCAGTGAGGGCGTAACACTGGAGCTGTCATTGTTGTGGTGTCCCAGAGAGGATTAAATTGGAGCTCACACTTCTATGGGGTCCTAGACAGTGGAACTCGGGGCCTGACATTGCTGTGGTGTAACAGAGAGGAGGCAATTTGGGGCTGTCATTACTGTGATTTCACAGAGAGGGGAAGAGTCAGGCTGTCACTGCTGTGCTTTCAGCGAGAGAGTGAAATGGAGGTAGTTCGAGCTGTGATGTTCCAGACAGGGGAATCCTGGGACTCGGAGTGCACTGCTGTCACCGAGAGCGGAACTTTGGGGCTCTCACTGCTGTGGTGTCACAGAGAGAGAAACAGTGGCGTTGTCGCTGCTGTGGTGTCTGAGAGAGGGAAACACTGGGCCTGTCTTTGCTGTGCTGTCATGGAGAGGAGCACGTTGGAGCTCACACTGCTATGATGTCACAGGTAGGGTAACAGTGGCTCTGACATTGCTGTGGTTTCCCAGAGAAGAGGAAATTTGGGCCCTCACTGCTCTGGTGTCACACAGAGAGGTAAAGTTGGGCTCTAACTGCTATGGTGTCTCCAACAGGGTAATCGTGGGCCTAAAATTGCTGTCGTTTCAAAGAGAGGAGCAAGTTTGGGCTGTGGCTGCACTGCTGTCCCAGAGAGTGGAACTTTGGGGCTCACACTGCTCTGGTGTCCCAGAGACGGGAACATTGGAGCTGTCACTGCTGTGTTGTCACAGAGAGAGGAACACTGGAGCTCTCCCTGCTCTGGAGTCGCGGAGAGGAGGAAATTGGGCATGTCACTGCCCTGGTGTCACAGGGAATGGAAGAGCGGGGCTGTCACTGCCGTGGAGTCCGAGAAAGGAGGAAATTTGGTGTGTGACTGCACTGCGGTCACAGCGAGTGGAACTTTGGGGCTCTCACTTCTGTGGTGGAAGAGATGAAGAAATAGGTGCTGTCACTGCTGTTGTGGTGTGACGGAGAAGAGGAAATTTGGGCCTGTCATTGCTGTGGTGTCACAGAGAGGAGCACTTTGGAGCTCACACTGCTATGATGTCACACATAGGGTAACACTGGCTCTGATATTGCTGTGTTGTCACAGAGAGGAGGAAATGAGGCCTCTCCCTGCTCTGGTGTCACAGAGAGGGGGAAATTTGGGCTCTCACTGCTGTTGTATCAGTGAGGGCGTAACACTGGAGCTGTCATTGTTGTGGTGTCCCAGAGAGGATTAAATTGGAGCTCACACTTCTATGGGGTCCTAGACAGTGGAACTCGGGGCCTGACATTGCTGTGGTGTAACAGAGAGGAGGCAATTTGGGGCTGTCATTACTGTGATTTCACAGAGAGGGGAAGAGTCAGGCTGTCACTGCTGTGCTTTCAGCGAGAGAGTGAAATGGAGGTAGTTCGAGCTGTGATGTTCCAGACAGGGGAATCCTGGGACTCGGAGTGCACTGCTGTCACCGAGAGCGGAACTTTGGGGCTCTCACTGCTGTGGTGTCACAGAGAGAGAAACAGTGGCGTTGTCGCTGCTGTGGTGTCTGAGAGAGGGAAACACTGGGCCTGTCTTTGCTGTGCTGTCATGGAGAGGAGCACGTTGGAGCTCACACTGCTATGATGTCACAGGTAGGGTAACAGTGGCTCTGACATTGCTGTGGTTTCCCAGAGAAGAGGAAATTTGGGCCCTCACTGCTCTGGTGTCACACAGAGAGGTAAAGTTGGGCTCTAACTGCTATGGTGTCTCCAACAGGGTAATCCTGGGCCTAAAATTGCTGTCGTTTCAAAGAGAGGAGCAAGTTTGGGCTGTGGCTGCACTGCTGTCCCAGAGAGTGGAACTTTGGGGCTCACACTGCTCTGGTGTCCCAGAGACGGGAACATTGGAGCTGTCACTGCTGTGTTGTCACAGAGAGAGGAACACTGGAGCTCTCCCTGCTCTGGAGTCGCGGAGAGGAGGAAATTGGGCATGTCACTGCCCTGGTGTCACAGGGAATGGAAGAGCGGGGCTGTCACTGCCGTGGAGTCCGAGAAAGGAGGAAATTTGGTGTGTGACTGCACTGCGGTCACAGCGAGTGGAACTTTGGGGCTCTCACTTCTGTGGTGGAAGAGATGAAGAAATAGGTGCTGTCACTGCTGTTGTGGTGTGACGGAGAAGAGGAAATTTGGGCCTGTCATTGCTGTGGTGTCACAGAGAGGAGCACTTTGGAGCTCACACTGCTATGATGTCACACATAGGGTAACACTGGCTCTGATATTGCTGTGTTGTCACAGAGAGGAGGAAATGAGGCCTCTCCCTGCTCTGGTGTCACAGAGAGGGGGAAATTTGGGCTCTCACTGCTGTTGTATCAGTGAGGGCGTAACACTGGAGCTGTCATTGTTGTGGTGTCCCAGAGAGGATTAAATTGGAGCTCACACTTCTATGGGGTCCTAGACAGTGGAACTCGGGGCCTGACATTGCTGTGGTGTAACAGAGAGGAGGCAATTTGGGGCTGTCATTACTGTGATTTCACAGAGAGGGGAAGAGTCAGGCTGTCACTGCTGTGCTTTCAGCGAGAGAGTGAAATGGAGGTAGTTCGAGCTGTGATGTTCCAGACAGGGGAATCCTGGGACTCGGAGTGCACTGCTGTCACCGAGAGCGGAACTTTGGGGCTCTCACTGCTGTGGTGTCACAGAGAGAGAAACAGTGGCGTTGTCGCTGCTGTGGTGTCTGAGAGAGGGAAACACTGGGCCTGTCTTTGCTGTGCTGTCATGGAGAGGAGCACGTTGGAGCTCACACTGCTATGATGTCACAGGTAGGGTAACAGTGGCTCTGACATTGCTGTGGTTTCCCAGAGAAGAGGAAATTTGGGCCCTCACTGCTCTGGTGTCACACAGAGAGGTAAAGTTGGGCTCTAACTGCTATGGTGTCTCCAACAGGGTAATCCTGGGCCTAAAATTGCTGTCGTTTCAAAGAGAGGAGCAAGTTTGGGCTGTGGCTGCACTGCTGTCCCAGAGAGTGGAACTTTGGGGCTCACACTGCTCTGGTGTCCCAGAGACGGGAACATTGGAGCTGTCACTGCTGTGTTGTCACAGAGAGAGGAACACTGGAGCTCTCCCTGCTCTGGAGTCGCGGAGAGGAGGAAATTGGGCATGTCACTGCCCTGGTGTCACAGGGAATGGAAGAGCGGGGCTGTCACTGCCGTGGAGTCCGAGAAAGGAGGAAATTTGGTGTGTGACTGCACTGCGGTCACAGCGAGTGGAACTTTGGGGCTCTCACTTCTGTGGTGGAAGAGATGAAGAAATAGGTGCTGTCACTGCTGTTGTGGTGTGACGGAGAAGAGGAAATTTGGGCCTGTCATTGCTGTGGTGTCACAGAGAGGAGCACTTTGGAGCTCACACTGCTATGATGTCACACATAGGGTAACACTGGCTCTGATATTGCTGTGTTGTCACAGAGAGGAGGAAATGAGGCCTCTCCCTGCTCTGGTGTCACAGAGAGGGGGAAATTTGGGCTCTCACTGCTGTTGTATCAGTGAGGGCGTAACACTGGAGCTGTCATTGTTGTGGTGTCCCAGAGAGGATTAAATTGGAGCTCACACTTCTATGGGGTCCTAGACAGTGGAACTCGGGGCCTGACATTGCTGTGGTGTAACAGAGAGGAGGCAATTTGGGGCTGTCATTACTGTGATTTCACAGAGAGGGGAAGAGTCAGGCTGTCACTGCTGTGCTTTCAGCGAGAGAGTGAAATGGAGGTAGTTCGAGCTGTGATGTTCCAGACAGGGGAATCCTGGGACTCGGAGTGCACTGCTGTCACCGAGAGCGGAACTTTGGGGCTCTCACTGCTGTGGTGTCACAGAGAGAGAAACAGTGGCGTTGTCGCTGCTGTGGTGTCTGAGAGAGGGAAACACTGGGCCTGTCTTTGCTGTGCTGTCATGGAGAGGAGCACGTTGGAGCTCACACTGCTATGATGTCACAGGTAGGGTAACAGTGGCTCTGACATTGCTGTGGTTTCCCAGAGAAGAGGAAATTTGGGCCCTCACTGCTCTGGTGTCACACAGAGAGGTAAAGTTGGGCTCTAACTGCTATGGTGTCTCCAACAGGGTAATCGTGGGCCTAAAATTGCTGTCGTTTCAAAGAGAGGAGCAAGTTTGGGCTGTGGCTGCACTGCTGTCCCAGAGAGTGGAACTTTGGGGCTCACACTGCTCTGGTGTCCCAGAGACGGGAACATTGGAGCTGTCACTGCTGTGTTGTCACAGAGAGAGGAACACTGGAGCTCTCCCTGCTCTGGAGTCGCGGAGAGGAGGAAATTGGGCATGTCACTGCCCTGGTGTCACAGGGAATGGAAGAGCGGGGCTGTCACTGCCGTGGAGTCCGAGAAAGGAGGAAATTTGGTGTGTGACTGCACTGCGGTCACAGCGAGTGGAACTTTGGGGCTCTCACTTCTGTGGTGGAAGAGATGAAGAAATAGGTGCTGTCACTGCTGTTGTGGTGTGACGGAGAAGAGGAAATTTGGGCCTGTCATTGCTGTGGTGTCACAGAGAGGAGCACTTTGGAGCTCACACTGCTATGATGTCACACATAGGGTAACACTGGCTCTGATATTGCTGTGTTGTCACAGAGAGGAGGAAATGAGGCCTCTCCCTGCTCTGGTGTCACAGAGAGGGGGAAATTTGGGCTCTCACTGCTGTTGTATCAGTGAGGGCGTAACACTGGAGCTGTCATTGTTGTGGTGTCCCAGAGAGGATTAAATTGGAGCTCACACTTCTATGGGGTCCTAGACAGTGGAACTCGGGGCCTGACATTGCTGTGGTGTAACAGAGAGGAGGCAATTTGGGGCTGTCATTACTGTGATTTCACAGAGAGGGGAAGAGTCAGGCTGTCACTGCTGTGCTTTCAGCGAGAGAGTGAAATGGAGGTAGTTCGAGCTGTGATGTTCCAGACAGGGGAATCCTGGGACTCGGAGTGCACTGCTGTCACCGAGAGCGGAACTTTGGGGCTCTCACTGCTGTGGTGTCACAGAGAGAGAAACAGTGGCGTTGTCGCTGCTGTGGTGTCTGAGAGAGGGAAACACTGGGCCTGTCTTTGCTGTGCTGTCATGGAGAGGAGCACGTTGGAGCTCACACTGCTATGATGTCACAGGTAGGGTAACAGTGGCTCTGACATTGCTGTGGTTTCCCAGAGAAGAGGAAATTTGGGCCCTCACTGCTCTGGTGTCACACAGAGAGGTAAAGTTGGGCTCTAACTGCTATGGTGTCTCCAACAGGGTAATCGTGGGCCTAAAATTGCTGTCGTTTCAAAGAGAGGAGCAAGTTTGGGCTGTGGCTGCACTGCTGTCCCAGAGAGTGGAACTTTGGGGCTCACACTGCTCTGGTGTCCCAGAGACGGGAACATTGGAGCTGTCACTGCTGTGTTGTCACAGAGAGAGGAACACTGGAGCTCTCCCTGCTCTGGAGTCGCGGAGAGGAGGAAATTGGGCATGTCACTGCCCTGGTGTCACAGGGAATGGAAGAGCGGGGCTGTCACTGCCGTGGAGTCCGAGAAAGGAGGAAATTTGGTGTGTGACTGCACTGCGGTCACAGCGAGTGGAACTTTGGGGCTCTCACTTCTGTGGTGGAAGAGATGAAGAAATAGGTGCTGTCACTGCTGTTGTGGTGTGACGGAGAAGAGGAAATTTGGGCCTGTCATTGCTGTGGTGTCACAGAGAGGAGCACTTTGGAGCTCACACTGCTATGATGTCACACCTAGGGTAACACTGGCTCTGATATTGCTGTGTTGTCACAGAGAGGAGGAAATGAGGCCTCTCCCTGCTCTGGTGTCACAGAGAGGGGGAAATTTGGGCTCTCACTGCTGTTGTATCAGTGAGGGCATAACACTGGAGCTGTCATTGTTGTGGTGTCCCAGAGAGGATTAAATTGGAGCTCACACTTCTATGGTGTCCTAGACAGTAGAACTCGGGGCCTGACATTGCTGTGGTGTAACAGAGAGGAGGCAATTTGGGGCTGTCATTACTGTGATTTCACAGAGAGGGGAAGAGTCAGGCTGTCACTGCTGTGATTTCAGCGAGAGAGTGAAATGGAGGTAGTTCGAGCTGTGATGTTCCAGACAGGGGAATCCTGGGACTCGGAGTGCACTGCTGTCACCGAGAGCGGAACTTTGGGGCTCTCACTGCTGTGGTGTCACAGAGAGAGAAACAGTGGTGTTGTCGCTGCTGTGGTGTCTCTGAGAGGGAAACACTGGGCCTGTCTTTGCTGTGCTGTCATGGAGAGGAGCACGTTGGAGCTCACACTGCTATGATGTCACAGGTAGGGTAACAGTGGCTCTGACATTGCTGTGGTTTCCCAGAGAAGAGGAAATTTGGGCCCTCACTGCTCTGGTGTCACACAGAGAGGTAAAGTTGGGCTCTAACTGCTATGGTGTCTCCAACAGGGTAATCGTGGGCCTAAAATTGCTGTCGTTTCAAAGAGAGGAGCAAGTTTGGGCTGTGGCTGCACTGCTGTCCCAGAGAGTGGAACTTTGGGGCTCACACTGCTCTGGTGTCCCAGAGACGGGAACATTGGAGCTGTCACTGCTGTGTTGTCACAGAGAGAGGAACACTGGAGCTCTCCCTGCTCTGGAGTCGCGGAGAGGAGGAAATTGGGCATGTCACTGCCCTGGTGTCACAGGGAATGGAAGAGCGGGGCTGTCACTGCCGTGGAGTCCGAGAAAGGAGGAAATTTGGTGTGTGACTGCACTGCGGTCACAGCGAGTGGAACTTTGGGGCTCTCACTTCTGTGGTGGAAGAGATGAAGAAATAGGTGCTGTCACTGCTGTTGTGGTGTGACGGAGAAGAGGAAATTTGGGCCTGTCATTGCTGTGGTGTCACAGAGAGGAGCACTTTGGAGCTCACACTGCTATGATGTCACACATAGGGTAACACTGGCTCTGATATTGCTGTGTTGTCACAGAGAGGAGGAAATTAGGCCTCTCCCTGCTCTGGTGTCACAGAGAGGGGGAAATTTGGGCTCTCACTGCTGTTGTATCAGTGAGGGCGTAACACTGGAGCTATCATTGTTGTGGTGTCCCAGAGAGGATTAAATTGGAGCTCACACTTCTATGGTGTCCTAGACAGTGGAACTCCGGGCCTGACATTGCTGTGGTGTAACAGAGAGGAGGCAATTTGGGGCTGTCATTACTGTGATTTCACAGAGAGGGGAAGAGTCAGGCTGTCACTGCTGTGCTTTCAGCGAGAGAGTGAAATGGAGGTAGTTCGAGCTGTGATGTTCCAGACAGGGGAATCCTGGGACTCGGAGTGCACTGCTGTCACCGAGAGCGGAACTTTGGGGCTCTCACTGCTGTGGTGTCACAGAGAGAGAAACAGTGGCGTTGTCGCTGCTGTGGTGTCTGAGAGAGGGAAACACTGGGCCTGTCTTTGCTGTGCTGTCATGGAGAGGAGCACGTTGGAGCTCACACTGCTATGATGTCACAGGTAGGGTAACAGTGGCTCTGACATTGCTGTGGTTTCCCAGAGAAGAGGAAATTTGGGCCCTCACTGCTCTGGTGTCACACAGAGAGGTAAAGTTGGGCTCTAACTGCTATGGTGTCTCCAACAGGGTAATCCTGGGCCTAAAATTGCTGTCGTTTCAAAGAGAGGAGCAAGTTTGGGCTGTGGCTGCACTGCTGTCCCAGAGAGTGGAACTTTGGGGCTCACACTGCTCTGGTGTCCCAGAGACGGGAACATTGGAGCTGTCACTGCTGTGTTGTCACAGAGAGAGGAACACTGGAGCTCTCCCTGCTCTGGAGTCGCGGAGAGGAGGAAATTGGGCATGTCACTGCCCTGGTGTCACAGGGAATGGAAGAGCGGGGCTGTCACTGCCGTGGAGTCCGAGAAAGGAGGAAATTTGGTGTGTGACTGCACTGCGGTCACAGCGAGTGGAACTTTGGGGCTCTCACTTCTGTGGTGGAAGAGATGAAGAAATAGGTGCTGTCACTGCTGTTGTGGTGTGACGGAGAAGAGGAAATTTG
The DNA here is from genome assembly GCF_971803275.1 of Cyanistes caeruleus. Lineage (NCBI taxonomy): Eukaryota > Metazoa > Chordata > Aves > Passeriformes > Paridae > Cyanistes > Cyanistes caeruleus. Next base: position 118,927,326 of record NC_141703.1, read on the forward strand.
GGCCTGTCATTGCTGTGGTGTCACAGAGAGGAGCACTTTGGAGCTCACACTGCTATGATGTCACACCTAGGGTAACACTGGCTCTGATATTGCTGTGTTGTCACAGAGAGGAGGAAATGAGGCCTCTCCCTGCTCTGGTGTCACAGAGAGGGGGAAATTTGGGCTCTCACTGCTGTTGTATCAGTGAGGGCATAACACTGGAGCTGTCATTGTTGTGGTGTCCCAGAGAGGATTAAATTGGAGCTCACACTTCTATGGTGTCCTAGACAGTAGAACTCGGGGCCTGACATTGCTGTGGTGTAACAGAGAGGAGGCAATTTGGGGCTGTCATTACTGTGATTTCACAGAGAGGGGAAGAGTCAGGCTGTCACTGCTGTGATTTCAGCGAGAGAGTGAAATGGAGGTAGTTCGAGCTGTGATGTTCCAGACAGGGGAATCCTGGGACTCGGAGTGCACTGCTGTCACCGAGAGCGGAACTTTGGGGCTCTCACTGCTGTGGTGTCACAGAGAGAGAAACAGTGGTGTTGTCGCTGCTGTGGTGTCTCTGAGAGGGAAACACTGGGCCTGTCTTTGCTGTGCTGTCATGGAGAGGAGCACGTTGGAGCTCACACTGCTATGATGTCACAGGTAGGGTAACAGTGGCTCTGACATTGCTGTGGTTTCCCAGAGAAGAGGAAATTTGGGCCCTCACTGCTCTGGTGTCACACAGAGAGGTAAAGTTGGGCTCTAACTGCTATGGTGTCTCCAACAGGGTAATCGTGGGCCTAAAATTGCTGTCGTTTCAAAGAGAGGAGCAAGTTTGGGCTGTGGCTGCACTGCTGTCCCAGAGAGTGGAACTTTGGGGCTCACACTGCTCTGGTGTCCCAGAGACGGGAACATTGGAGCTGTCACTGCTGTGTTGTCACAGAGAGAGGAACACTGGAGCTCTCCCTGCTCTGGAGTCGCGGAGAGGAGGAAATTGGGCATGTCACTGCCCTGGTGTCACAGGGAATGGAAGAGCGGGGCTGTCACTGCCGTGGAGTCCGAGAAAGGAGGAAATTTGGTGTGTGACTGCACTGCGGTCACAGCGAGTGGAACTTTGGGGCTCTCACTTCTGTGGTGGAAGAGATGAAGAAATAGGTGCTGTCACTGCTGTTGTGGTGTGACGGAGAAGAGGAAATTTGGGCCTGTCATTGCTGTGGTGTCACAGAGAGGAGCACTTTGGAGCTCACACTGCTATGATGTCACACATAGGGTAACACTGGCTCTGATATTGCTGTGTTGTCACAGAGAGGAGGAAATTAGGCCTCTCCCTGCTCTGGTGTCACAGAGAGGGGGAAATTTGGGCTCTCACTGCTGTTGTATCAGTGAGGGCGTAACACTGGAGCTATCATTGTTGTGGTGTCCCAGAGAGGATTAAATTGGAGCTCACACTTCTATGGTGTCCTAGACAGTGGAACTCCGGGCCTGACATTGCTGTGGTGTAACAGAGAGGAGGCAATTTGGGGCTGTCATTACTGTGATTTCACAGAGAGGGGAAGAGTCAGGCTGTCACTGCTGTGCTTTCAGCGAGAGAGTGAAATGGAGGTAGTTCGAGCTGTGATGTTCCAGACAGGGGAATCCTGGGACTCGGAGTGCACTGCTGTCACCGAGAGCGGAACTTTGGGGCTCTCACTGCTGTGGTGTCACAGAGAGAGAAACAGTGGCGTTGTCGCTGCTGTGGTGTCTGAGAGAGGGAAACACTGGGCCTGTCTTTGCTGTGCTGTCATGGAGAGGAGCACGTTGGAGCTCACACTGCTATGATGTCACAGGTAGGGTAACAGTGGCTCTGACATTGCTGTGGTTTCCCAGAGAAGAGGAAATTTGGGCCCTCACTGCTCTGGTGTCACACAGAGAGGTAAAGTTGGGCTCTAACTGCTATGGTGTCTCCAACAGGGTAATCGTGGGCCTAAAATTGCTGTCGTTTCAAAGAGAGGAGCAAGTTTGGGCTGTGGCTGCACTGCTGTCCCAGAGAGTGGAACTTTGGGGCTCACACTGCTCTGGTGTCCCAGAGACGGGAACATTGGAGCTGTCACTGCTGTGTTGTCACAGAGAGAGGAACACTGGAGCTCTCCCTGCTCTGGAGTCGCGGAGAGGAGGAAATTGGGCATGTCACTGCCCTGGTGTCACAGGGAATGGAAGAGCGGGGCTGTCACTGCCGTGGAGTCCGAGAAAGGAGGAAATTTGGTGTGTGACTGCACTGGGGTCACAGCGAGTGGAACTTTGGGGCTCTCACTTCTGTGGTGGAAGAGATGAAGAAATAGGTGCTGTCACTGCTGTTGTGGTGTGACGGAGAAGAGGAAATTTGGGCCTGTCATTGCTGTGGTGTCACAGAGAGGAGCACTTTGGAGCTCACACTGCTATGATGTCACACATAGGGTAACACTGGCTCTGATATTGCTGTGTTGTCACAGAGAGGAGGAAATGAGGCCTCTCCCTGCTCTGGTGTCACAGAGAGGGGGAAATTTGGGCTCTCACTGCTGTTGTATCAGTGAGGGCGTAACACTGGAGCTGTCATTGTTGTGGTGTCCCAGAGAGGATTAAATTGGAGCTCACACTTCTATGGGGTCCTAGACAGTGGAACTCGGGGCCTGACATTGCTGTGGTGTAACAGAGAGGAGGCAATTTGGGGCTGTCATTACTGTGATTTCACAGAGAGGGGAAGAGTCAGGCTGTCACTGCTGTGCTTTCAGCGAGAGAGTGAAATGGAGGTAGTTCGAGCTGTGATGTTCCAGACAGGGGAATCCTGGGACTCGGAGTGCACTGCTGTCACCGAGAGCGGAACTTTGGGGCTCTCACTGCTGTGGTGTCACAGAGAGAGAAACAGTGGTGTTGTCGCTGCTGTGGTGTCTGAGAGAGGGAAACACTGGGCCTGTCTTTGCTGTGCTGTCATGGAGAGGAGCACGTTGGAGCTCACACTGCTATGATGTCACAGGTAGGGTAACAGTGGCTGTGACATTGCTGTGGTTTCCCAGAGAAGAGGAAATTTGGGCCCTCACTGCTCTGGTGTCACACAGAGAGGTAAAGTTGGGCTCTAACTGCTATGGTATCTCCAACAGGGTAATCGTGGGCCTAAAATTGCTGTCGTTTCAAAGAGAGGAGCAAGTTTGGGCTGTGGCTGCACTGCTGTCCCAGAGAGTGGAACTTTGGGGCTCACACTGCTCTGGTGTCCCAGAGACGGGAACATTGGAGCTGTCACTGCTGTGTTGTCACAGAGAGAGGAACACTGGAGCTCTCCCTGCTCTGGAGTCGCGGAGAGGAGGAAATTGGGCATGTCACTGCCCTGGTGTCACAGGGAATGGAAGAGCGGGGCTGTCACTGCCGTGGAGTCCGAGAAAGGAGGAAATTTGGTGTGTGACTGCACTGCGGTCACAGCGAGTGCAACTTTGGGGCTCTCACTTCTGTGGTGGAAGAGATGAAGAAATAGGTGCTGTCACTGCTGTTGTGGTGTGACGGAGAAGAGGAAATTTGGGCCTGTCATTGCTGTGGTGTCACAGAGAGGAGCACTTTGGAGCTCACACTGCTATGATGTCACAGATAGGGTAACACTGGCTCTGATATTGCTGTGTTGTCACAGAGAGGAGGAAATGAGGCCTCTCCCTGCTCTGGTGTCACAGAGAGGGGGAAATTTGGGCTGTCACTGCTGTTGTATCAGTGAGGGCGTAACACTGGAGCTGTCATTGTTGTGGTGTCCCAGAGAGGATTAAATTGGAGCTCACACTTCTATGGGGTCCTAGACAGTGGAACTCCGGGCCTGACATTGCTGTGGTGTAACAGAGAGGAGGCAATTTGGGGCTGTCATTACTGTGATTTCACAGAGAGGGGAAGAGTCAGGCTGTCACTGCTGTGATTTCAGCGAGAGAGTGAAATGGAGGTACTTCGAGCTGTGATGTTCCAGACAGGGGAATCCTGGGACTCGGAGTGCACTGCTGTCACCGAGAGCGGAACTTTGGGGCTCTCACTGCTGTGGTGTCACAGAGAGAGAAACAGTGGTGTTGTCGCTGCTGTGGTGTCTCTGAGAGGGAAACACTGGGCCTGTCTTTGCTGTGCTGTCATGGAGAGGAGCACGTTGGAGCTCACACTGCTATGATGTCACAGGTAGGGTAACAGTGGCTGTGACATTGCTGTGGTTTCCCAGAGAAGAGGAAATTTGGGCCCTCACTGCTCTGGTGTCACACAGAGAGGTAAAGTTGGGCTCTAACTGCTATGGTGTCTCCAACAGGGTAATCGTGGGCCTAAAATTGCTGTCGTTTCAAAGAGAGGAGCAAGTTTGGGCTGTGGCTGCACTGCTGTCCCAGAGAGTGGAACTTTGGGGCTCACACTGCTCTGGTGTCCCAGAGACGGGAACATTGGAGCTGTCACTGCTGTGTTGTCACAGAGAGAGGAACACTGGAGCTCTCCCTGCTCTGGAGTCGCGGAGAGGAGGAAATTGGGCATGTCACTGCCCTGGTGTCACAGGGAATGGAAGAGCGGGGCTGTCACTGCCGTGGAGTCCGAGAAAGGAGGAAATTTGGTGTGTGACTGCACTGGGGTCACAGCGAGTGGAACTTTGGGGCTCTCACTTCTGTGGTGGAAGAGATGAAGAAATAGGTGCTGTCACTGCTGTTGTGGTGTGACGGAGAAGAGGAAATTTGGGCCTGTCATTGCTGTGGTGTCACAGAGAGGAGCACTTTGGAGCTCACACTGCTATGATGTCACACATAGGGTAACACTGGCTCTGATATTGCTGTGTTGTTACAGAGAGGAGGAAATTAGGCCTCTCCCTGCTCTGGTATCACAGAGAGGGGGAAATTTGGGCTCTCACTGCTGTTGTATCAGTGAGGGCGTAACACTGGAGCTGTCATTGTTGTGGTGTCCCAGAGAGGATTAAATTGGAGCTCACACTTCTATGGTGTCCTAGACAGTGGAACTCTGGGCCTGACATTGCTGTGGTGTGACAGAGAGGAGGCAATTTGGGGCTGTCATTACTGTGATTTCACAGAGAGGGGAAGAGTCAGGCTGTCACTGCTGTGCTTTCAGCGAGAGAGTGAAATGGAGGTAGTTCGAGCTGTGATGTTCCAGACAGGGGAATCCTGGGACTCGGAGTGCACTGCTGTCACCGAGAGCGGAACTTTGGGGCTCTCACTGCTGTGGTGTCACAGAGAGAGAAACAGTGGTGTTGTCGCTGCTGTGGTGTCTCTGAGAGGGAAACACTGGGCCTGTCTTTGCTGTGCTGTCATGGAGAGGAGCACGTTGGAGCTCACACTGCTATGATGTCACAGGTAGGGTAACAGTGGCTCTGACATTGCTGTGGTTTCCCAGAGAAGAGGAAATTTGGGCCCTCACTGCTCTGGTGTCACACAGAGAGGTAAAGTTGGGCTCTAACTGCTATGGTGTCTCCAACAGGGTAATCGTGGGCCTAAAATTGCTGTCGTTTCAAAGAGAGGAGCAAGTTTGGGCTGTGGCTGCACTGCTGTCCCAGAGAGTGGAACTTTGGGGCTCACACTGCTCTGGTGTCCCAGAGACGGGAACATTGGAGCTGTCACTGCTGTGTTGTCACAGAGAGAGGAACACTGGAGCTCTCCCTGCTCTGGAGTCGCGGAGAGGAGGAAATTGGGCATGTCAGTGCCCTGGTGTCACAGGGAATGGAAGAGCGGGGCTGTCACTGCCGTGGAGTCCGAGAAAGGAGGAAATTTGGTGTGTGACTGCACTGCGGTCACAGCGAGTGGAACTTTGGGGCTCTCACTTCTGTGGTGGAAGAGATGAAGAAATAGGTGCTGTCACTGCTGTTGTGGTGTGACGGAGAAGAGGAAATTTGGGCCTGTCATTGCTGTGGTGTCACAGAGAGGAGCACTTTGGAGCTCACACTGCTATGATGTCACACATAGGGTAACACTGGCTTTGATATTGCTGTGTTGTCACAGAGAGGAGGAAATTAGGCCTCTCCCTGCTCTGGTGTTACAGGGAGGGGGAAATTTGGGCTCTCACTGCTGTTGTATCAGTGAGGGCGTAACACTGGAGCTGTCATTGTTGTGGTGTCCCAGAGAGGATTAAATTGGAGCTCACACTTCTATGGTGTCCTAGACAGTGGAACTCGGGGCCTGACATTGCTGTGGTGTAACAGAGAGGAGGCAATTTGGGGCTGTCATTACTGTGATTTCACAGAGAGGGGAAGAGTCAGGCTGTCACTGCTGTGATTTCAGCGAGAGAGTGAAATGGAGGTAGTTCGAGCTGTGATGTTCCAGACAGGGGAATCCTGGGACTCGGAGTGCACTGCTGTCACCGAGAGCGGAACTTTGGGGCTCTCACTGCTGTGGTGTCACAGAGAGAGAAACAGTGGTGTTGTCGCTGCTGTGGTGTCTCTGAGAGGGAAACACTGGGCCTGTCTTTGCTGTGCTGTCATGGAGAGGAGCACGTTGGAGCTCACACTGCTATGATGTCACAGGTAGGGTAACAGTGGCTGTGACATTGCTGTGGTTTCCCAGAGAAGAGGAAATTTGGGCCCTCACTGCTCTGGTGTCACACAGAGAGGTAAAGTTGGGCTCTAACTGCTATGGTATCTCCAACAGGGTAATCCTGGGCCTAAAATTGCTGTCGTTTCAAAGAGAGGAGCAAGTTTGGGCTGTGGCTGCACTGCTGTCCCAGAGAGTGGAACTTTGGGGCTCACACTGCTCTGGTGTCCCAGAGACGGGAACATTGGAGCTGTCACTGCTGTGTTGTCACAGAGAGAGGAACACTGGAGCTCTCCCTGCTCTGGAGTCACGGAGAGGAGGAAATTGGGCATGTCACTGCCCTGGTGTCACAGGGAATGGAAGAGCGGGGCTGTCACTGCCGTGGAGTCCGAGAAAGGAGGAAATTTGGTGTGTGACTGCACTGCGGTCACAGCGAGTGGAACTTTGGGGCTCTCACTTCTGTGGTGGAAGAGATGAAGAAATAGGTGCTGTCACTGCTGTTGTGGTGTGATGGAGAAGAGGAAATTTGGGCCTGTCATTGCTGTGGTGTCACAGAGAGGAGCACTTTGGAGCTCACACTGCTATGATGTCACAGATAGGGTAACACTGGCTCTGATATTGCTGTGTTGTCACAGAGAGGAGGAAATGAGGCCTCTCCCTGCTCTGGTGTCACAGAGAGGGGGAAATTTGGGCTCTCACTGCTGTTGTATCAGTGAGGGCGTAACACTGGAGCTGTCATTGTTGTGGTGTCCCAGAGAGGATTAAATTGGAGCTCACACTTCTATGGGGTCCTAGACAGTGGAACTCGGGGCCTGACATTGCTGTGGTGTAACAGAGAGGAGGCAATTTGGGGCTGTCATTACTGTGATTTCACAGAGAGGGGAAGAGTCAGGCTGTCACTGCTGTGCTTTCAGCGAGAGAGTGAAATGGAGGTAGTTCGAGCTGTGATGTTCCAGACAGGGGAATCCTGGGACTCGGAGTGCACTGCTGTCACCGAGAGCGGAACTTTGGGGCTCTCACTGCTGTGGTGTCACAGAGAGAGAAACAGTGGTGTTGTCGCTGCTGTGGTGTCTGAGAGAGGGAAACACTGGGCCTGTCTTTGCTGTGCTGTCATGGAGAGGAGCACGTTGGAGCTCACACTGCTATGATGTCACAGGTAGGGTAACAGTGGCTGTGACATTGCTGTGGTTTCCCAGAGAAGAGGAAATTTGGGCCCTCACTGCTCTGGTGTCACACAGAGAGGTAAAGTTGGGCTCTAACTGCTATGGTATCTCCAACAGGGTAATCGTGGGCCTAAAATTGCTGTCGTTTCAAAGAGAGGAGCAAGTTTGGGCTGTGGCTGCACTGCTGTCCCAGAGAGTGGAACTTTGGGGCTCACACTGCTCTGGTGTCCCAGAGACGGGAACATTGGAGCTGTCACTGCTGTGTTGTCACAGAGAGAGGAACACTGGAGCTCTCCCTGCTCTGGAGTCGCGGAGAGGAGGAAATTGGGCATGTCACTGCCCTGGTGTCACAGGGAATGGAAGAGCGGGGCTGTCACTGCCGTGGAGTCCGAGAAAGGAGGAAATTTGGTGTGTGACTGCACTGCGGTCACAGCGAGTGCAACTTTGGGGCTCTCACTTCTGTGGTGGAAGAGATGAAGAAATAGGTGCTGTCACTGCTGTTGTGGTGTGACGGAGAAGAGGAAATTTGGGCCTGTCATTGCTGTGGTGTCACAGAGAGGAGCACTTTGGAGCTCACACTGCTATGATGTCACAGATAGGGTAACACTGGCTCTGATATTGCTGTGTTGTCACAGAGAGGAGGAAATGAGGCCTCTCCCTGCTCTGGTGTCACAGAGAGGGGGAAATTTGGGCTGTCACTGCTGTTGTATCAGTGAGGGCGTAACACTGGAGCTGTCATTGTTGTGGTGTCCCAGAGAGGATTAAATTGGAGCTCACACTTCTATGGGGTCCTAGACAGTGGAACTCCGGGCCTGACATTGCTGTGGTGTAACAGAGAGGAGGCAATTTGGGGCTGTCATTACTGTGATTTCACAGAGAGGGGAAGAGTCAGGCTGTCACTGCTGTGATTTCAGCGAGAGAGTGAAATGGAGGTACTTCGAGCTGTGATGTTCCAGACAGGGGAATCCTGGGACTCGGAGTGCACTGCTGTCACCGAGAGCGGAACTTTGGGGCTCTCACTGCTGTGGTGTCACAGAGAGAGAAACAGTGGTGTTGTCGCTGCTGTGGTGTCTCTGAGAGGGAAACACTGGGCCTGTCTTTGCTGTGCTGTCATGGAGAGGAGCACGTTGGAGCTCACACTGCTATGATGTCACAGGTAGGGTAACAGTGGCTGTGACATTGCTGTGGTTTCCCAGAGAAGAGGAAATTTGGGCCCTCACTGCTCTGGTGTCACACAGAGAGGTAAAGTTGGGCTCTAACTGCTATGGTGTCTCCAACAGGGTAATCGTGGGCCTAAAATTGCTGTCGTTTCAAAGAGAGGAGCAAGTTTGGGCTGTGGCTGCACTGCTGTCCCAGAGAGTGGAACTTTGGGGCTCACACTGCTCTGGTGTCCCAGAGACGGGAACATTGGAGCTGTCACTGCTGTGTTGTCACAGAGAGAGGAACACTGGAGCTCTCCCTGCTCTGGAGTCGCGGAGAGGAGGAAATTGGGCATGTCACTGCCCTGGTGTCACAGGGAATGGAAGAGCGGGGCTGTCACTGCCGTGGAGTCCGAGAAAGGAGGAAATTTGGTGTGTGACTGCACTGGGGTCACAGCGAGTGGAACTTTGGGGCTCTCACTTCTGTGGTGGAAGAGATGAAGAAATAGGTGCTGTCACTGCTGTTGTGGTGTGACGGAGAAGAGGAAATTTGGGCCTGTCATTGCTGTGGTGTCACAGAGAGGAGCACTTTGGAGCTCACACTGCTATGATGTCACACATAGGGTAACACTGGCTCTGATATTGCTGTGTTGTTACAGAGAGGAGGAAATTAGGCCTCTCCCTGCTCTGGTATCACAGAGAGGGGGAAATTTGGGCTCTCACTGCTGTTGTATCAGTGAGGGCGTAACACTGGAGCTGTCATTGTTGTGGTGTCCCAGAGAGGATTAAATTGGAGCTCACACTTCTATGGTGTCCTAGACAGTGGAACTCTGGGCCTGACATTGCTGTGGTGTGACAGAGAGGAGGCAATTTGGGGCTGTCATTACTGTGATTTCACAGAGAGGGGAAGAGTCAGGCTGTCACTGCTGTGCTTTCAGCGAGAGAGTGAAATGGAGGTAGTTCGAGCTGTGATGTTCCAGACAGGGGAATCCTGGGACTCGGAGTGCACTGCTGTCACCGAGAGCGGAACTTTGGGGCTCTCACTGCTGTGGTGTCACAGAGAGAGAAACAGTGGTGTTGTCGCTGCTGTGGTGTCTCTGAGAGGGAAACACTGGGCCTGTCTTTGCTGTGCTGTCATGGAGAGGAGCACGTTGGAGCTCACACTGCTATGATGTCACAGGTAGGGTAACAGTGGCTCTGACATTGCTGTGGTTTCCCAGAGAAGAGGAAATTTGGGCCCTCACTGCTCTGGTGTCACACAGAGAGGTAAAGTTGGGCTCTAACTGCTATGGTGTCTCCAACAGGGTAATCGTGGGCCTAAAATTGCTGTCGTTTCAAAGAGAGGAGCAAGTTTGGGCTGTGGCTGCACTGCTGTCCCAGAGAGTGGAACTTTGGGGCTCACACTGCTCTGGTGTCCCAGAGACGGGAACATTGGAGCTGTCACTGCTGTGTTGTCACAGAGAGAGGAACACTGGAGCTCTCCCTGCTCTGGAGTCGCGGAGAGGAGGAAATTGGGCATGTCAGTGCCCTGGTGTCACAGGGAATGGAAGAGCGGGGCTGTCACTGCCGTGGAGTCCGAGAAAGGAGGAAATTTGGTGTGTGACTGCACTGCGGTCACAGCGAGTGGAACTTTGGGGCTCTCACTTCTGTGGTGGAAGAGATGAAGAAATAGGTGCTGTCACTGCTGTTGTGGTGTGACGGAGAAGAGGAAATTTGGGCCTGTCATTGCTGTGGTGTCACAGAGAGGAGCACTTTGGAGCTCACACTGCTATGATGTCACACATAGGGTAACACTGGCTTTGATATTGCTGTGTTGTCACAGAGAGGAGGAAATTAGGCCTCTCCCTGCTCTGGTGTTACAGGGAGGGGGAAATTTGGGCTCTCACTGCTGTTGTATCAGTGAGGGCGTAACACTGGAGCTGTCATTGTTGTGGTGTCCCAGAGAGGATTAAATTGGAGCTCACACTTCTATGGTGTCCTAGACAGTGGAACTCGGGGCCTGACATTGCTGTGGTGTAACAGAGAGGAGGCAATTTGGGGCTGTCATTACTGTGATTTCACAGAGAGGGGAAGAGTCAGGCTGTCACTGCTGTGATTTCAGCGAGAGAGTGAAATGGAGGTAGTTCGAGCTGTGATGTTCCAGACAGGGGAATCCTGGGACTCGGAGTGCACTGCTGTCACCGAGAGCGGAACTTTGGGGCTCTCACTGCTGTGGTGTCACAGAGAGAGAAACAGTGGTGTTGTCGCTGCTGTGGTGTCTCTGAGAGGGAAACACTGGGCCTGTCTTTGCTGTGCTGTCATGGAGAGGAGCACGTTGGAGCTCACACTGCTATGATGTCACAGGTAGGGTAACAGTGGCTGTGACATTGCTGTGGTTTCCCAGAGAAGAGGAAATTTGGGCCCTCACTGCTCTGGTGTCACACAGAGAGGTAAAGTTGGGCTCTAACTGCTATGGTATCTCCAACAGGGTAATCCTGGGCCTAAAATTGCTGTCGTTTCAAAGAGAGGAGCAAGTTTGGGCTGTGGCTGCACTGCTGTCCCAGAGAGTGGAACTTTGGGGCTCACACTGCTCTGGTGTCCCAGAGACGGGAACATTGGAGCTGTCACTGCTGTGTTGTCACAGAGAGAGGAACACTGGAGCTCTCCCTGCTCTGGAGTCACGGAGAGGAGGAAATTGGGCATGTCACTGCCCTGGTGTCACAGGGAATGGAAGAGCGGGGCTGTCACTGCCGTGGAGTCCGAGAAAGGAGGAAATTTGGTGTGTGACTGCACTGCGGTCACAGCGAGTGGAACTTTGGGGCTCTCACTTCTGTGGTGGAAGAGATGAAGAAATAGGTGCTGTCACTGCTGTTGTGGTGTGATGGAGAAGAGGAAATTTGGGCCTGTCATTGCTGTGGTGTCACAGAGAGGAGCACTTTGGAGCTCACACTGCTATGATGTCACAGATAGGGTAACACTGGCTCTGATATTGCTGTGTTGTCACAGAGAGGAGGAAATTAGGCCTCTCCCTGCTCTGGTGTCACAGAGAGGGGGAAATTTGGGCTCTCACTGCTGTTGTATCAGTGAGGGCGTAACACTGGAGCTGTCATTGTTGTGGTGTCCCAGAGAGGATTAAATTGGAGCTCACACTTCTATGGTGTCCTAGACAGTGGAACTCGGGGCCTGACATTGCTGTGGTGTGACAGAGAGGAGGCAATTTGGGGCTGTCATTACTGTGATTTCACAGAGAGGGGAAGAGTCAGGCTGTCACTGCTGTGATTTCAGCGAGAGAGTGAAATGGAGGTAGTTCGAGCTGTGATGTTCCAGACAGGGGAATCCTGGGACTCGGAGTGCACTGCTGTCACCGAGAGCGGAACTTTGGGGCTCTCACTGCTGTGGTGTCACAGAGAGAGAAACAGTGGTGTTGTCGCTGCTGTGGTGTCTGAGAGAGGGAAACACTGGGCCTGTCTTTGCTGTGCTGTCATGGAGAGGAGCACGTTGGAGCTCACACTGCTATGATGTCACAGGTAGGGTAACAGTGGCTGTGACATTGCTGTGGTTTCCCAGAGAAGAGGAAATTTGGGCCCTCACTGCTCTGGTGTCACACAGAGAGGTAAAGTTGGGCTCTAACTGCTATGGTATCTCCAACAGGGTAATCGTGGGCCTAAAATTGCTGTCGTTTCAAAGAGAGGAGCAAGTTTGGGCTGTGGCTGCACTGCTGTCCCAGAGAGTGGAACTTTGGGGCTCACACTGCTCTGGTGTCCCAGAGACGGGAACATTGGAGCTGTCACTGCTGTGTTGTCACAGAGAGAGGAACACTGGAGCTCTCCCTGCTCTGGAGTCGCGGAGAGGAGGAAATTGGGCATGTCACTGCCCTGGTGTCACAGGGAATGGAAGAGCGGGGCTGTCACTGCCGTGGAGTCCGAGAAAGGAGGAAATTTGGTGTGTGACTGCACTGCGGTCACAGCGAGTGCAACTTTGGGGCTCTCACTTCTGTGGTGGAAGAGATGAAGAAATAGGTGCTGTCACTGCTGTTGTGGTGTGACGGAGAAGAGGAAATTTGGGCCTGTCATTGCTGTGGTGTCACAGAGAGGAGCACTTTGGAGCTCACACTGCTATGATGTCACAGATAGGGTAACACTGGCTCTGATATTGCTGTGTTGTCACAGAGAGGAGGAAATGAGGCCTCTCCCTGCTCTGGTGTCACAGAGAGGGGGAAATTTGGGCTGTCACTGCTGTTGTATCAGTGAGGGCGTAACACTGGAGCTGTCATTGTTGTGGTGTCCCAGAGAGGATTAAATTGGAGCTCACACTTCTATGGGGTCCTAGACAGTGGAACTCCGGGCCTGACATTGCTGTGGTGTAACAGAGAGGAGGCAATTTGGGGCTGTCATTACTGTGATTTCACAGAGAGGGGAAGAGTCAGGCTGTCACTGCTGTGATTTCAGCGAGAGAGTGAAATGGAGGTACTTCGAGCTGTGATGTTCCAGACAGGGGAATCCTGGGACTCGGAGTGCACTGCTGTCACCGAGAGCGGAACTTTGGGGCTCTCACTGCTGTGGTGTCACAGAGAGAGAAACAGTGGTGTTGTCGCTGCTGTGGTGTCTCTGAGAGGGAAACACTGGGCCTGTCTTTGCTGTGCTGTCATGGAGAGGAGCACGTTGGAGCTCACACTGCTATGATGTCACAGGTAGGGTAACAGTGGCTGTGACATTGCTGTGGTTTCCCAGAGAAGAGGAAATTTGGGCCCTCACTGCTCTGGTGTCACACAGAGAGGTAAAGTTGGGCTCTAACTGCTATGGTGTCTCCAACAGGGTAATCGTGGGCCTAAAATTGCTGTCGTTTCAAAGAGAGGAGCAAGTTTGGGCTGTGGCTGCACTGCTGTCCCAGAGAGTGGAACTTTGGGGCTCACACTGCTCTGGTGTCCCAGAGACGGGAACATTGGAGCTGTCACTGCTGTGTTGTCACAGAGAGAGGAACACTGGAGCTCTCCCTGCTCTGGAGTCGCGGAGAGGAGGAAATTGGGCATGTCACTGCCCTGGTGTCACAGGGAATGGAAGAGCGGGGCTGTCACTGCCGTGGAGTCCGAGAAAGGAGGAAATTTGGTGTGTGACTGCACTGGGGTCACAGCGAGTGGAACTTTGGGGCTCTCACTTCTGTGGTGGAAGAGATGAAGAAATAGGTGCTGTCACTGCTGTTGTGGTGTGACGGAGAAGAGGAAATTTGGGCCTGTCATTGCTGTGGTGTCACAGAGAGGAGCACTTTGGAGCTCACACTGCTATGATGTCACACATAGGGTAACACTGGCTCTGATATTGCTGTGTTGTTACAGAGAGGAGGAAATTAGGCCTCTCCCTGCTCTGGTATCACAGAGAGGGGGAAATTTGGGCTCTCACTGCTGTTGTATCAGTGAGGGCGTAACACTGGAGCTGTCATTGTTGTGGTGTCCCAGAGAGGATTAAATTGGAGCTCACACTTCTATGGTGTCCTAGACAGTGGAACTCTGGGCCTGACATTGCTGTGGTGTGACAGAGAGGAGGCAATTTGGGGCTGTCATTACTGTGATTTCACAGAGAGGGGAAGAGTCAGGCTGTCACTGCTGTGCTTTCAGCGAGAGAGTGAAATGGAGGTAGTTCGAGCTGTGATGTTCCAGACAGGGGAATCCTGGGACTCGGAGTGCACTGCTGTCACCGAGAGCGGAACTTTGGGGCTCTCACTGCTGTGGTGTCACAGAGAGAGAAACAGTGGTGTTGTCGCTGCTGTGGTGTCTCTGAGAGGGAAACACTGGGCCTGTCTTTGCTGTGCTGTCATGGAGAGGAGCACGTTGGAGCTCACACTGCTATGATGTCACAGGTAGGGTAACAGTGGCTCTGACATTGCTGTGGTTTCCCAGAGAAGAGGAAATTTGGGCCCTCACTGCTCTGGTGTCACACAGAGAGGTAAAGTTGGGCTCTAACTGCTATGGTGTCTCCAACAGGGTAATCGTGGGCCTAAAATTGCTGTCGTTTCAAAGAGAGGAGCAAGTTTGGGCTGTGGCTGCACTGCTGTCCCAGAGAGTGGAACTTTGGGGCTCACACTGCTCTGGTGTCCCAGAGACGGGAACATTGGAGCTGTCACTGCTGTGTTGTCACAGAGAGAGGAACACTGGAGCTCTCCCTGCTCTGGAGTCGCGGAGAGGAGGAAATTGGGCATGTCAGTGCCCTGGTGTCACAGGGAATGGAAGAGCGGGGCTGTCACTGCCGTGGAGTCCGAGAAAGGAGGAAATTTGGTGTGTGACTGCACTGGGGTCACAGCGAGTGGAACTTTGGGGCTCTCACTTCTGTGGTGGAAGAGATGAAGAAATAGGTGCTGTCACTGCTGTTGTGGTGTGACGGAGAAGAGGAAATTTGGGCCTGTCATTGCTGTGGTGTCACAGAGAGGAGCACTTTGGAGCTCACACTGCTATGATGTCACACATAGGGTAACACTGGCTCTGATATTGCTGTGTTGTCACAGAGAGGAGGAAATGAGGCCTCTCCCTGCTCTGGTGTCACAGAGAGGGGGAAATTTGGGCTCTCACTGCTGTTGTATCAGTGAGGGCGTAACACTGGAGCTGTCATTGTTGTGGTGTCCCAGAGAGGATTAAATTGGAGCTCACACTTCTATGGTGTCCTAGACAGTGGAACTCTGGGCCTGACATTGCTGTGGTGTGACAGAGAGGAGGCAATTTGGGGCTGTCATTACTGTGATTTCACAGAGAGGGGAAGAGTCAGGCTGTCACTGCTGTGATTTCAGCGAGAGAGTGAAATGGAGGTAGTTCGAGCTGTGATGTTCCAGACAGGGGAATCCTGGGACTCGGAGTGCACTGCTGTCACCGAGAGCGGAACTTTGGGGCTCTCACTGCTGTGGTGTCACAGAGAGAGAAACAGTGGTGTTGTCGCTGCTGTGGTGTCTCTGAGAGGGAAACACTGGGCCTGTCTTTGCTGTGCTGTCATGGAGAGGAGCACGTTGGAGCTCACACTGCTATGATGTCACAGGTAGGGTAACAGTGGCTGTGACATTGCTGTGGTTTCCCAGAGACGAGGAAATTTGGGCCCTCACTGCTCTGGTGTCACACAGAGAGGTAAAGTTGGGCTCTAACTGCTATGGTGTCTCCAACAGGGTAATCGTGGGCCTAAAATTGCTGTCGTTTCAAAGAGAGGAGCAAGTTTGGGCTGTGGCTGCACTGCTGTCCCAGAGAGTGGAACTTTGGGGCTCACACTGCTCTGGTGTCCCAGAGACGGGAACATTGGAGCTGTCACTGCTGTGTTGTCACAGAGAGAGGAACACTGGAGCTCTCCCTGCTCTGGAGTCACGGAGAGGAGGCAATTGGGCATGTCACTGCCCTGGTGTCACAGGGAATGGAAGAGCGGGGCTGTCACTGCCGTGGAGTCCGAGAAAGGAGGAAATTTGGTGTGTGACTGCACTACGGTCACAGCGAGTGGAACTTTGGGGCTCTCACTTCTGTGGTGGAAGAGATGAAGAAATAGGTGCTGTCACTGCTGTTGTGGTGTGATGGAGAAGAGGAAATTTGGGCCTGTCATTGCTGTGGTGTCACAGAGAGGAGCACTTTGGAGCTCACACTGCTATGATGTCACACATAGGGTAACACTGGCTCTGATATTGCTGTGTTGTCACAGAGAGGAGGAAATGAGGCCTCTCCCTGCTCTGGTGTCACAGAGAGGGGGAAATTTGGGCTCTCACTGCTGTTGTATCAGTGAGGGCGTAACACTGGAGCTGTCATTGTTGTGGTGTCCCAGAGAGGATTAAATTGGAGCTCACACTTCTATGGGGTCCTAGACAGTGGAACTCGGGGCCTGACATTGCTGTGGTGTAACAGAGAGGAGGCAATTTGGGGCTGTCATTACTGTGATTTCACAGAGAGGGGAAGAGTCAGGCTGTCACTGCTGTGCTTTCAGCGAGAGAGTGAAATGGAGGTAGTTCGAGCTGTGATGTTCCAGACAGGGGAATCCTGGGACTCGGAGTGCACTGCTGTCACCGAGAGCGGAACTTTGGGGCTCTCACTGCTGTGGTGTCACAGAGAGAGAAACAGTGGCGTTGTCGCTGCTGTGGTGTCTGAGAGAGGGAAACACTGGGCCTGTCTTTGCTGTGCTGTCATGGAGAGGAGCACGTTGGAGCTCACACTGCTATGATGTCACAGGTAGGGTAACAGTGGCTCTGACATTGCTGTGGTTTCCCAGAGAAGAGGAAATTTGGGCCCTCACTGCTCTGGTGTCACACAGAGAGGTAAAGTTGGGCTCTAACTGCTATGGTGTCTCCAACAGGGTAATCCTGGGCCTAAAATTGCTGTCGTTTCAAAGAGAGGAGCAAGTTTGGGCTGTGGCTGCACTGCTGTCCCAGAGAGTGGAACTTTGGGGCTCACACTGCTCTGGTGTCCCAGAGACGGGAACATTGGAGCTGTCACTGCTGTGTTGTCACAGAGAGAGGAACACTGGAGCTCTCCCTGCTCTGGAGTCGCGGAGAGGAGGAAATTGGGCATGTCACTGCCCTGGTGTCACAGGGAATGGAAGAGCGGGGCTGTCACTGCCGTGGAGTCCGAGAAAGGAGGAAATTTGGTGTGTGACTGCACTGCGGTCACAGCGAGTGGAACTTTGGGGCTCTCACTTCTGTGGTGGAAGAGATGAAGAAATAGGTGCTGTCACTGCTGTTGTGGTGTGACGGAGAAGAGGAAATTTGGGCCTGTCATTGCTGTGGTGTCACAGAGAGGAGCACTTTGGAGCTCACACTGCTATGATGTCACACCTAGGGTAACACTGGCTCTGATATTGCTGTGTTGTCACAGAGAGGAGGAAATGAGGCCTCTCCCTGCTCTGGTGTCACAGAGAGGGGGAAATTTGGGCTCTCACTGCTGTTGTATCAGTGAGGGCATAACACTGGAGCTGTCATTGTTGTGGTGTCCCAGAGAGGATTAAATTGGAGCTCACACTTCTATGGTGTCCTAGACAGTAGAACTCGGGGCCTGACATTGCTGTGGTGTAACAGAGAGGAGGCAATTTGGGGCTGTCATTACTGTGATTTCACAGAGAGGGGAAGAGTCAGGCTGTCACTGCTGTGATTTCAGCGAGAGAGTGAAATGGAGGTAGTTCGAGCTGTGATGTTCCAGACAGGGGAATCCTGGGACTCGGAGTGCACTGCTGTCACCGAGAGCGGAACTTTGGGGCTCTCACTGCTGTGGTGTCACAGAGAGAGAAACAGTGGTGTTGTCGCTGCTGTGGTGTCTCTGAGAGGGAAACACTGGGCCTGTCTTTGCTGTGCTGTCATGGAGAGGAGCACGTTGGAGCTCACACTGCTATGATGTCACAGGTAGGGTAACAGTGGCTCTGACATTGCTGTGGTTTCCCAGAGAAGAGGAAATTTGGGCCCTCACTGCTCTGGTGTCACACAGAGAGGTAAAGTTGGGCTCTAACTGCTATGGTGTCTCCAACAGGGTAATCGTGGGCCTAAAATTGCTGTCGTTTCAAAGAGAGGAGCAAGTTTGGGCTGTGGCTGCACTGCTGTCCCAGAGAGTGGAACTTTGGGGCTCACACTGCTCTGGTGTCCCAGAGACGGGAACATTGGAGCTGTCACTGCTGTGTTGTCACAGAGAGAGGAACACTGGAGCTCTCCCTGCTCTGGAGTCGCGGAGAGGAGGAAATTGGGCATGTCACTGCCCTGGTGTCACAGGGAATGGAAGAGCGGGGCTGTCACTGCCGTGGAGTCCGAGAAAGGAGGAAATTTGGTGTGTGACTGCACTGCGGTCACAGCGAGTGGAACTTTGGGGCTCTCACTTCTGTGGTGGAAGAGATGAAGAAATAGGTGCTGTCACTGCTGTTGTGGTGTGACGGAGAAGAGGAAATTTGGGCCTGTCATTGCTGTGGTGTCACAGAGAGGAGCACTTTGGAGCTCACACTGCTATGATGTCACACATAGGGTAACACTGGCTCTGATATTGCTGTGTTGTCACAGAGAGGAGGAAATGAGGCCTCTCCCTGCTCTGGTGTCACAGAGAGGGGGAAATTTGGGCTCTCACTGCTGTTGTATCAGTGAGGGCGTAACACTGGAGCTATCATTGTTGTGGTGTCCCAGAGAGGATTAAATTGGAGCTCACACTTCTATGGTGTCCTAGACAGTGGAACTCCGGGCCTGACATTGCTGTGGTGTAACAGAGAGGAGGCAATTTGGGGCTGTCATTACTGTGATTTCACAGAGAGGGGAAGAGTCAGGCTGTCACTGCTGTGCTTTCAGCGAGAGAGTGAAATGGAGGTAGTTCGAGCTGTGATGTTCCAGACAGGGGAATCCTGGGACTCGGAGTGCACTGCTGTCACCGAGAGCGGAACTTTGGGGCTCTCACTGCTGTGGTGTCACAGAGAGAGAAACAGTGGCGTTGTCGCTGCTGTGGTGTCTGAGAGAGGGAAACACTGGGCCTGTCTTTGCTGTGCTGTCATGGAGAGGAGCACGTTGGAGCTCACACTGCTATGATGTCACAGGTAGGGTAACAGTGGCTCTGACATTGCTGTGGTTTCCCAGAGAAGAGGAAATTTGGGCCCTCACTGCTCTGGTGTCACACAGAGAGGTAAAGTTGGGCTCTAACTGCTATGGTGTCTCCAACAGGGTAATCGTGGGCCTAAAATTGCTGTCGTTTCAAAGAGAGGAGCAAGTTTGGGCTGTGGCTGCACTGCTGTCCCAGAGAGTGGAACTTTGGGGCTCACACTGCTCTGGTGTCCCAGAGACGGGAACATTGGAGCTGTCACTGCTGTGTTGTCACAGAGAGAGGAACACTGGAGCTCTCCCTGCTCTGGAGTCGCGGAGAGGAGGAAATTGGGCATGTCACTGCCCTGGTGTCACAGGGAATGGAAGAGCGGGGCTGTCACTGCCGTGGAGTCCGAGAAAGGAGGAAATTTGGTGTGTGACTGCACTGGGGTCACAGCGAGTGGAACTTTGGGGCTCTCACTTCTGTGGTGGAAGAGATGAAGAAATAGGTGCTGTCACTGCTGTTGTGGTGTGACGGAGAAGAGGAAATTTGGGCCTGTCATTGCTGTGGTGTCACAGAGAGGAGCACTTTGGAGCTCACACTGCTATGATGTCACACATAGGGTAACACTGGCTCTGATATTGCTGTATTGTCACAGAGAGGAGGAAATGAGGCCTCTCCCTGCTCTGGTGTCACAGAGAGGGGGAAATTTGGGCTCTCACTGCTGTTGTATCAGTGAGGGCGTAACACTGGAGCTGTCATTGTTGTGGTGTCCCAGAGAGGATTAAATTGGAGCTCACACTTCTATGGGGTCCTAGACAGTGGAACTCGGGGCCTGACATTGCTGTGGTGTAACAGAGAGGAGGCAATTTGGGGCTGTCATTACTGTGATTTCACAGAGAGGGGAAGAGTCAGGCTGTCACTGCTGTGCTTTCAGCGAGAGAGTGAAATGGAGGTAGTTCGAGCTGTGATGTTCCAGACAGGGGAATCCTGGGACTCGGAGTGCACTGCTGTCACCGAGAGCGGAACTTTGGGGCTCTCACTGCTGTGGTGTCACAGAGAGAGAAACAGTGGTGTTGTCGCTGCTGTGGTGTCTCTGAGAGGGAAACACTGGGCCTGTCTTTGCTGTGCTGTCATGGAGAGGAGCACGTTGGAGCTCACACTGCTATGATGTCACAGGTAGGGTAACAGTGGCTGTGACATTGCTGTGGTTTCCCAGAGACGAGGAAATTTGGGCCCTCACTGCTCTGGTGTCACACAGAGAGGTAAAGTTGGGCTCTAACTGCTATGGTGTCTCCAACAGGGTAATCGTGGGCCTAAAATTGCTGTCGTTTCAAAGAGAGGAGCAAGTTTGGGCTGTGGCTGCACTGCTGTCCCAGAGAGTGGAACTTTGGGGCTCACACTGCTCTGGTGTCCCAGAGACGGGAACATTGGAGCTGTCACTGCTGTGTTGTCACAGAGAGAGGAACACTGGAGCTCTCCCTGCTCTGGAGTCGCGGAGAGGAGGAAATTGGGCATGTCACTGCCCTGGTGTCACAGGGAATGGAAGAGCGGGGCTGTCACTGCCGTGGAGTCCGAGAAAGGAGGAAATTTGGTGTGTGACTGCACTGCGGTCACAGCGAGTGGAACTTTGGGGCTCTCACTTCTGTGGTGGAAGAGATGAAGAAATAGGTGCTGTCACTGCTGTTGTGGTGTGACGGAGAAGAGGAAATTTGGGCCTGTCATTGCTGTGGTGTCACAGAGAGGAGCACTTTGGAGCTCACACTGCTATGATGTCACACATAGGGTAACACTGGCTTTGATATTGCTGTGTTGTCACAGAGAGGAGGAAATTAGGCCTCTCCCTGCTCTGGTGTTACAGGGAGGGGGAAATTTGGGCTCTCACTGCTGTTGTATCAGTGAGGGCGTAACACTGGAGCTGTCATTGTTGTGGTGTCCCAGAGAGGATTAAATTGGAGCTCACACTTCTATGGTGTCCTAGACAGTGGAACTCGGGGCCTGACATTGCTGTGGTGTAACAGAGAGGAGGCAATTTGGGGCTGTCATTACTGTGATTTCACAGAGAGGGGAAGAGTCAGGCTGTCACTGCTGTGATTTCAGCGAGAGAGTGAAATGGAGGTAGTTCGAGCTGTGATGTTCCAGACAGGGGAATCCTGGGACTCGGAGTGCACTGCTGTCACCGAGAGCGGAACTTTGGGGCTCTCACTGCTGTGGTGTCACAGAGAGAGAAACAGTGGTGTTGTCGCTGCTGTGGTGTCTCTGAGAGGGAAACACTGGGCCTGTCTTTGCTGTGCTGTCATGGAGAGGAGCACGTTGGAGCTCACACTGCTATGATGTCACAGGTAGGGTAACAGTGGCTCTGACATTGCTGTGGTTTCCCAGAGAAGAGGAAATTTGGGCCCTCACTGCTCTGGTGTCACACAGAGAGGTAAAGTTGGGCTCTAACTGCTATGGTATCTCCAACAGGGTAATCCTGGGCCTAAAATTGCTGTCGTTTCAAAGAGAGGAGCAAGTTTGGGCTGTGGCTGCACTGCTGTCCCAGAGAGTGGAACTTTGGGGCTCACACTGCTCTGGTGTCCCAGAGACGGGAACATTGGAGCTGTCACTGCTGTGTTGTCACAGAGAGAGGAACACTGGAGCTCTCCCTGCTCTGGAGTCACGGAGAGGAGGCAATTGGGCATGTCACTGCCCTGGTGTCACAGGGAATGGAAGAGCGGGGCTGTCACTGCCGTGGAGTCCGAGAAAGGAGGAAATTTGGTGTGTGACTGCACTGCGGTCACAGCGAGTGGAACTTTGGGGCTCTCACTTCTGTGGTGGAAGAGATGAAGAAATAGGTGCTGTCACTGCTGTTGTGGTGTGATGGAGAAGAGGAAATTTGGGCCTGTCATTGCTGTGGTGTCACAGAGAGGAGCACTTTGGAGCTCACACTGCTATGATGTCACAGATAGGGTAACACTGGCTCTGATATTGCTGTGTTGTCACAGAGAGGAGGAAATTAGGCCTCTCCCTGCTCTGGTGTCACAGAGAGGGGGAAATTTGGGCTCTCACTGCTGTTGTATCAGTGAGGGCGTAACACTGGAGCTGTCATTGTTGTGGTGTCCCAGAGAGGATTAAATTGGAGCTCACACTTCTATGGTGTCCTAGACAGTGGAACTCGGGGCCTGACATTGCTGTGGTGTAACAGAGAGGAGGCAATTTGGGGCTGTCATTACTGTGATTTCACAGAGAGGGGAAGAGTCAGGCTGTCACTGCTGTGATTTCAGCGAGAGAGTGAAATGGAGGTAGTTCGAGCTGTGATGTTCCAGACAGGGGAATCCTGGGACTCGGAGTGCACTGCTGTCACCGAGAGCGGAACTTTGGGGCTCTCACTGCTGTGGTGTCACAGAGAGAGAAACAGTGGTGTTGTCGCTGCTGTGGTGTCTGAGAGAGGGAAACACTGGGCCTGTCTTTGCTGTGCTGTCATGGAGAGGAGCACGTTGGAGCTCACACTGCTATGATGTCACAGGTAGGGTAACAGTGGCTCTGACATTGCTGTGGTTTCCCAGAGAAGAGGAAATTTGGGCCCTCACTGCTCTGGTGTCACACAGAGAGGTAAAGTTGGGCTCTAACTGCTATGGTGTCTCCAACAGGGTAATCGTGGGCCTAAAATTGCTGTCGTTTCAAAGAGAGGAGCAAGTTTGGGCTGTGGCTGCACTGCTGTCTCAGAGAGTGGAACTTTGGGGCTCACACTGCTCTGGTGTCCCAGAGACGGGAACATTGGAGCTGTCACTGCTGTGTTGTCACAGAGAGAGGAACACTGGAGCTCTCCCTGCTCTGGAGTCGCGGAGAGGAGGAAATTGGGCATGTCACTGCCCTGGTGTCACAGGGAATGGAAGAGCGGGGCTGTCACTGCCGTGGAGTCCGAGAAAGGAGGAAATTTGGTGTGTGACTGCACTGCGGTCACAGCGAGTGGAACTTTGGGGCTCTCACTTCTGTGGTGGAAGAGATGAAGAAATAGGTGCTGTCACTGCTGTTGTGGTGTGACGGAGAAGAGGAAATTTGGGCCTGTCATTGCTGTGGTGTCACAGAGAGGAGCACTTTGGAGCTCACACTGCTATGATGTCACACATAGGGTAACACTGGCTCTGATATTGCTGTGTTGTTACAGAGAGGAGGAAATTAGGCCTCTCCCTGCTCTGGTATCACAGAGAGGGGGAAATTTGGGCTCTCACTGCTGTTGTATCAGTGAGGGCGTAACACTGGAGCTGTCATTGTTGTGGTGTCCCAGAGAGGATTAAATTGGAGCTCACACTTCTATGGTGTCCTAGACAGTGGAACTCTGGGCCTGACATTGCTGTGGTGTGACAGAGAGGAGGCAATTTGGGGCTGTCATTACTGTGATTTCACAGAGAGGGGAAGAGTCAGGCTGTCACTGCTGTGATTTCAGCGAGAGAGTGAAATGGAGGTAGTTCGAGCTGTGATGTTCCAGACAGGGGAATCCTGGGACTCGGAGTGCACTGCTGTCACCGAGAGCGGAACTTTGGGGCTCTCACTGCTGTGGTGTCACAGAGAGAGAAACAGTGGTGTTGTCGCTGCTGTGGTGTCTCTGAGAGGGAAACACTGGGCCTGTCTTTGCTGTGCTGTCATGGAGAGGAGCACGTTGGAGCTCACACTGCTATGATGTCACAGGTAGGGTAACAGTGGCTCTGACATTGCTGTGGTTTCCCAGAGAAGAGGAAATTTGGGCCCTCACTGCTCTGGTGTCACACAGAGAGGTAAAGTTGGGCTCTAACTGCTATGGTGTCTCCAACAGGGTAATCGTGGGCCTAAAATTGCTGTCGTTTCAAAGAGAGGAGCAAGTTTGGGCTGTGGCTGCACTGCTGTCCCAGAGAGTGGAACTTTGGGGCTCACACTGCTCTGGTGTCCCAGAGACGGGAACATTGGAGCTGTCACTGCTGTGTTGTCACAGAGAGAGGAACACTGGAGCTCTCCCTGCTCTGGAGTCGCGGAGAGGAGGAAATTGGGCATGTCAGTGCCCTGGTGTCACAGGGAATGGAAGAGCGGGGCTGTCACTGCCGTGGAGTCCGAGAAAGGAGGAAATTTGGTGTGTGACTGCACTGGGGTCACAGCGAGTGGAACTTTGGGGCTCTCACTTCTGTGGTGGAAGAGATGAAGAAATAGGTGCTGTCACTGCTGTTGTGGTGTGATGGAGAAGAGGAAATTTGGGCCTGTCATTGCTGTGGTGTCACAGAGAGGAGCACTTTGGAGCTCACACTGCTATGATGTCACACATAGGGTAACACTGGCTCTGATATTGCTGTGTTGTCACAGAGAGGAGGAAATGAGGCCTCTCCCTGCTCTGGTGTCACAGAGAGGGGGAAATTTGGGCTCTCACTGCTGTTGTATCAGTGAGGGCGTAACACTGGAGCTGTCATTGTTGTGGTGTCCCAGAGAGGATTAAATTGGAGCTCACACTTCTATGGGGTCCTAGACAGTGGAACTCGGGGCCTGACATTGCTGTGGTGTAACAGAGAGGAGGCAATTTGGGGCTGTCATTACTGTGATTTCACAGAGAGGGGAAGAGTCAGGCTGTCACTGCTGTGATTTCAGCGAGAGAGTGAAATGGAGGTAGTTCGAGCTGTGATGTTCCAGACAGGGGAATCCTGGGACTCGGAGTGCACTGCTGTCACCGAGAGCGGAACTTTGGGGCTCTCACTGCTGTGGTGTCACAGAGAGAGAAACAGTGGTGTTGTCGCTGCTGTGGTGTCTGAGAGAGGGAAACACTGGGCCTGTCTTTGCTGTGCTGTCATGGAGAGGAGCACGTTGGAGCTCACACTGCTATGATGTCACAGGTAGGGTAACAGTGGCTCTGACATTGCTGTGGTTTCCCAGAGAAGAGGAAATTTGGGCCCTCACTGCTCTGGTGTCACACAGAGAGGTAAAGTTGGGCTCTAACTGCTATGGTGTCTCCAACAGGGTAATCGTGGGCCTAAAATTGCTGTCGTTTCAAAGAGAGGAGCAAGTTTGGGCTGTGGCTGCACTGCTGTCCCAGAGAGTGGAACTTTGGGGCTCACACTGCTCTGGTGTCCCAGAGACGGGAACATTGGAGCTGTCACTGCTGTGTTGTCACAGAGAGAGGAACACTGGAGCTCTCCCTGCTCTGGAGTCGCGGAGAGGAGGAAATTGGGCATGTCACTGCCCTGGTGTCACAGGGAATGGAAGAGCGGGGCTGTCACTGCCGTGGAGTCCGAGAAAGGAGGAAATTTGGTGTGTGACTGCACTGGGGTCACAGCGAGTGGAACTTTGGGGCTCTCACTTCTGTGGTGGAAGAGATGAAGAAATAGGTGCTGTCACTGCTGTTGTGGTGTGACGGAGAAGAGGAAATTTGGGCCTGTCATTGCTGTGGTGTCACAGAGAGGAGCACTTTGGAGCTCACACTGCTATGATGTCACAGATAGGGTAACACTGGCTCTGATATTGCTGTGTTGTCACAGAGAGGAGGAAATGAGGCCTCTCCCTGCTCTGGTGTCACAGAGAGGGGGAAATTTGGGCTGTCACTGCTGTTGTATCAGTGAGGGCGTAACACTGGAGCTGTCATTGTTGTGGTGTCCCAGAGAGGATTAAATTGGAGCTCACACTTCTATGGGGTCCTAGACAGTGGAACTCCGGGCCTGACATTGCTGTGGTGTAACAGAGAGGAGGCAATTTGGGGCTGTCATTACTGTGATTTCACAGAGAGGGGAAGAGTCAGGCTGTCACTGCTGTGATTTCAGCGAGAGAGTGAAATGGAGGTAGTTCGAGCTGTGATGTTCCAGACAGGGGAATCCTGGGACTCGGAGTTCACTGCTGTCACCGAGAGCGGAACTTTGGGGCTCTCACTGCTGTGGTGTCACAGAGAGAGAAACAGTGGTGTTGTCGCTGCTGTGGTGTCTCTGAGAGGGAAACACTGGGCCTGTCTTTGCTGTGCTGTCATGGAGAGGAGCACGTTGGAGCTCACACTGCTATGATGTCACAGGTAGGGTAACAGTGGCTCTGACATTGCTGTGGTTTCCCAGAGAAGAGGAAATTTGGGCCCTCACTGCTCTGGTGTCACACAGAGAGGTAAAGTTGGGCTCTAACTGCTATGGTGTCTCCAACAGGGTAATCGTGGGCCTAAAATTGCTGTCGTTTCAAAGAGAGGAGCAAGTTTGGGCTGTGGCTGCACTGCTGTCCCAGAGAGTGGAACTTTGGGGCTCACACTGCTCTGGTGTCCCAGAGACGGGAACATTGGAGCTGTCACTGCTGTGTTGTCACAGAGAGAGGAACACTGGAGCTCTCCCTGCTCTGGAGTCGCGGAGAGGAGGAAATTGGGCATGTCACTGCCCTGGTGTCACAGGGAATGGAAGAGCGGGGCTGTCACTGCCGTGGAGTCCGAGAAAGGAGGAAATTTGGTGTGTGACTGCACTGGGGTCACAGCGAGTGGAACTTTGGGGCTCTCACTTCTGTGGTGGAAGAGATGAAGAAATAGGTGCTGTCACTGCTGTTGTGGTGTGACGGAGAAGAGGAAATTTGGGCCTGTCATTGCTGTGGTGTCACAGAGAGGAGCACTTTGGAGCTCACACTGCTATGATGTCACACATAGGGTAACACTGGCTCTGATATTGCTGTGTTGTTACAGAGAGGAGGAAATTAGGCCTCTCCCTGCTCTGGTGTCACAGAGAGGGGGAAATTTGGGCTCTCACTGCTGTTGTATCAGTGAGGGCGTAACACTGGAGCTGTCATTGTTGTGGTGTCCCAGAGAGGATTAAATTGGAGCTCACACTTCTATGGTGTCCTAGACAGTGGAACTCTGGGCCTGACATTGCTGTGGTGTGACAGAGAGGAGGCAATTTGGGGCTGTCATTACTGTGATTTCACAGAGAGGGGAAGAGTCAGGCTGTCACTGCTGTGATTTCAGCGAGAGAGTGAAATGGAGGTAGTTCGAGCTGTGATGTTCCAGACAGGGGAATCCTGGGACTCGGAGTGCACTGCTGTCACCGAGAGCGGAACTTTGGGGCTCTCACTGCTGTGGTGTCACAGAGAGAGAAACAGTGGTGTTGTCGCTGCTGTGGTGTCTCTGAGAGGGAAACACTGGGCCTGTCTTTGCTGTGCTGTCATGGAGAGGAGCACGTTGGAGCTCACACTGCTATGATGTCACAGGTAGGGTAACAGTGGCTCTGACATTGCTGTGGTTTCCCAGAGAAGAGGAAATTTGGGCCCTCACTGCTCTGGTGTCACACAGAGAGGTAAAGTTGGGCTCTAACTGCTATGGTGTCTCCAACAGGGTAATCGTGGGCCTAAAATTGCTGTCGTTTCAAAGAGAGGAGCAAGTTTGGGCTGTGGCTGCACTGCTGTCCCAGAGAGTGGAACTTTGGGGCTCACACTGCTCTGGTGTCCCAGAGACGGGAACATTGGAGCTGTCACTGCTGTGTTGTCACAGAGAGAGGAACACTGGAGCTCTCCCTGCTCTGGAGTCGCGGAGAGGAGGAAATTGGGCATGTCACTGCCCTGGTGTCACAGGGAATGGAAGAGCGGGGCTGTCACTGCCGTGGAGTCCGAGAAAGGAGGAAATTTGGTGTGTGACTGCACTGGGGTCACAGCGAGTGGAACTTTGGGGCTCTCACTTCTGTGGTGGAAGAGATGAAGAAATAGGTGCTGTCACTGCTGTTGTGGTGTGACAGAGAAGAGGAAATTTGGGCCTGTCATTGCTGTGGTGTCACAGAGAGGAGCACTTTGGAGCTCACACTGCTATGATGTCACAGATAGGGTAACACTGGCTCTGATATTGCTGTGTTGTCACAGAGAGGAGGAAATGAGGCCTCTCCCTGCTCTGGTGTCACAGAGAGGGGGAAATTTGGGCTCTCACTGCTGTTGTATCAGTGAGGGCGTAACACTGGAGCTGTCATTGTTGTGGTGTCCCAGAGAGGATTAAATTGGAGCTCACACTTCTATGGGGTCCTAGACAGTGGAACTCCGGGCCTGACATTGCTGTGGTGTAACAGAGAGGAGGCAATTTGGGGCTGTCATTACTGTGATTTCACAGAGAGGGGAAGAGTCAGGCTGTCACTGCTGTGATTTCAGCGAGAGAGTGAAATGGAGGTAGTTCGAGCTGTGATGTTCCAGACAGGGGAATCCTGGGACTCGGAGTGCACTGCTGTCACCGAGAGCGGAACTTTGGGGCTCTCACTGCTGTGGTGTCACAGAGAGAGAAACAGTGGTGTTGTCGCTGCTGTGGTGTCTGAGAGAGGGAAACACTGGGCCTGTCTTTGCTGTGCTGTCATGGAGAGGAGCACGTTGGAGCTCACACTGCTATGATGTCACAGGTAGGGTAACAGTGGCTGTGACATTGCTGTGGTTTCCCAGAGAAGAGGAAATTTGGGCCCTCACTGCTCTGGTGTCACACAGAGAGGTAAAGTTGGGCTCTAACTGCTATGGTGTCTCCAACAGGGTAATCGTGGGCCTAAAATTGCTGTCGTTTCAAAGAGAGGAGCAAGTTTGGGCTGTGGCTGCACTGCTGTCCCAGAGAGTGGAACTTTGGGGCTCACACTGCTCTGGTGTCCCAGAGACGGGAACATTGGAGCTGTCACTGCTGTGTTGTCACAGAGAGAGGAACACTGGAGCTCTCCCTGCTCTGGAGTCGCGGAGAGGAGGAAATTGGGCATGTCACTGCCCTGGTGTCACAGGGAATGGAAGAGCGGGGCTGTCACTGCCGTGGAGTCCGAGAAAGGAGGAAATTTGGTGTGTGACTGCACTGGGGTCACAGCGAGTGGAACTTTGGGGCTCTCACTTCTGTGGTGGAAGAGATGAAGAAATAGGTGCTGTCACTGCTGTTGTGGTGTGACAGAGAAGAGGAAATTTGGGCCTGTCATTGCTGTGGTGTCACAGAGAGGAGCACTTTGGAGCTCACACTGCTATGATGTCACACATAGGGTAACACTGGCTCTGATATTGCTGTGTTGTCACAGAGAGGAGGAAATGAGGCCTCTCCCTGCTCTGGTGTCACAGAGAGGGGGAAATTTGGGCTCTCACTGCTGTTGTATCAGTGAGGGCGTAACACTGGAGCTGTCATTGTTGTGGTGTCCCAGAGAGGATTAAATTGGAGCTCACACTTCTATGGTGTCCTAGACAGTGGAACTCTGGGCCTGACATTGCTGTGGTGTGACAGAGAGGAGGCAATTTGGGGCTGTCATTACTGTGATTTCACAGAGAGGGGAAGAGTCAGGCTGTCACTGCTGTGATTTCAGCGAGAGAGTGAAATGGAGGTAGTTCGAGCTGTGATGTTCCAGACAGGGGAATCCTGGGACTCGGAGTGCACTGCTGTCACCGAGAGCGGAACTTTGGGGCTCTCACTGCTGTGGTGTCACAGAGAGAGAAACAGTGGTGTTGTCGCTGCTGTGGTGTCTCTGAGAGGGAAACACTGGGCCTGTCTTTGCTGTGCTGTCATGGAGAGGAGCACGTTGGAGCTCACACTGCTATGATGTCACAGGTAGGGTAACAGTGGCTGTGACATTGCTGTGGTTTCCCAGAGACGAGGAAATTTGGGCCCTCACTGCTCTGGTGTCACACAGAGAGGTAAAGTTGGGCTCTAACTGCTATGGTGTCTCCAACAGGGTAATCCTGGGCCTAAAATTGCTGTCGTTTCAAAGAGAGGAGCAAGTTTGGGCTGTGGCTGCACTGCTGTCCCAGAGAGTGGAACTTTGGGGCTCACACTGCTCTGGTGTCCCAGAGACGGGAACATTGGAGCTGTCACTGCTGTGTTGTCACAGAGAGAGGAACACTGGAGCTCTCCCTGCTCTGGAGTCACGGAGAGGAGGCAATTGGGCATGTCACTGCCCTGGTGTCACAGGGAATGGAAGAGCGGGGCTGTCACTGCCGTGGAGTCCGAGAAAGGAGGAAATTTGGTGTGTGACTGCACTGCGGTCACAGCGAGTGGAACTTTGGGGCTCTCACTTCTGTGGTGGAAGAGATGAAGAAATAGGTGCTGTCACTGCTGTTGTGGTGTGACGGAGAAGAGGAAATTTGGGCCTGTCATTGCTGTGGTGTCACAGAGAGGAGCACTTTGGAGCTCACACTGCTATGATGTCACAGATAGGGTAACACTGGCTCTGATATTGCTGTGTTGTCACAGAGAGGAGGAAATTAGGCCTCTCCCTGCTCTGGTGTCACAGAGAGGGGGAAATTTGGGCTCTCACTGCTGTTGTATCAGTGAGGGCGTAACACTGGAGCTGTCATTGTTGTGGTGTCCCAGAGAGGATTAAATTGGAGCTCACACTTCTATGGGGTCCTAGACAGTGGAACTCAGGGCCTGACATTGCTGTGGTGTAACAGAGAGGAGGCAATTTGGGGCTGTCATTACTGTGATTTCACAGAGAGGGGAAGAGTCAGGCTGTCACTGCTGTGATTTCAGCGAGAGAGTGAAATGGAGGTAGTTCGAGCTGTGATGTTCCAGACAGGGGAATCCTGGGACTCGGAGTGCACTGCTGTCACCGAGAGCGGAACTTTGGGGCTCTCACTGCTGTGGTGTCACAGAGAGAGAAACAGTGGTGTTGTCGCTGCTGTGGTGTCTGAGAGTAGGAAACACTGGGCCTGTCTTTGCTGTGCTGTCATGGAGAGGAGCACGTTGGAGCTCACACTGCTATGATGTCACAGGTAGGGTAACAGTGGCTCTGACATTGCTGTGGTTTCCCAGAGAAGAGGAAATTTGGGCCCTCACTGCTCTGGTGTCACACAGAGAGGTAAAGTTGGGCTCTAACTGCTATGGTGTCTCCAACAGGGTAATCGTGGGCCTAAAATTGCTGTCGTTTCAAAGAGAGAAGCAAGTTTGGGCTGTGGCTGCACTGCTGTCCCAGAGAGTGGAACTTTGGGGCTCACACTGCTCTGGTGTCCCAGAGACGGGAACATTGGAGCTGTCACTGCTGTGTTGTCACAGAGAGAGGAACACTGGAGCTCTCCCTGCTCTGGAGTCGCGGAGAGGAGGAAATTGGGCATGTCACTGCCCTGGTGTCACAGGGAATGGAAGAGCGGGGCTGTCACTGCCGTGGAGTCCGAGAAAGGAGGAAATTTGGTGTGTGACTGCACTGCGGTCACAGCGAGTGGAACTTTGGGGCTCTCACTTCTGTGGTGGAAGAGATGAAGAAATAGGTGCTGTCACTGCTGTTGTGGTGTGACGGAGAAGAGGAAATTTGGGCCTGTCATTGCTGTGGTGTCACAGAGAGGAGCACTTTGGAGCTCACACTGCTATGATGTCACACATAGGGTAACACTGGCTCTGATATTGCTGTGTTGTCACAGAGAGGAGGAAATTAGGCCTCTCCCTGCTCTGGTGTCACAGAGAGAGGGAAATTTGGGCTCTCACTGCTGTTGTATCAGTGAGGGCGTAACACTGGAGCTGTCATTGTTGTGGTGTCCCAGAGAGGATTAAATTGGAGCTCACACTTCTATGGTGTCCTAGACAGTGGAACTCTGGGCCTGACATTGCTGTGGTGTGACAGAGAGGAGGCAATTTGGGGCTGTCATTACTGTGATTTCACAGAGAGGGGAAGAGTCAGGCTGTCACTGCTGTGATTTCAGCGAGAGAGTGAAATGGAGGTAGTTCGAGCTGTGATGTTCCAGACAGGAGAATCCTGGGACTCGGAGTGCACTGCTGTCACCGAGAGCGGAACTTTGGGGCTCTCACTGCTGTGGTGTCACAGAGAGAGAAACAGTGGTGTTGTCGCTGCTGTGGTGTCTCTGAGAGGGAAACACTGGGCCTGTCTTTGCTGTGCTGTCATGGAGAGGAGCACGTTGGAGCTCACACTGCTATGATGTCACAGGTAGGGTAACAGTGGCTGTGACATTGCTGTGGTTTCCCAGAGAAGAGGAAATTTGGGCCCTCACTGCTCTGGTGTCACACAGAGAGGTAAAGTTGGGCTCTAACTGCTATGGTGTCTCCAACAGGGTAATCGTGGGCCTAAAATTGCTGTCGTTTCAAAGAGAGGAGCAAGTTTGGGCTGTGGCTGCACTGCTGTCCCAGAGAGTGGAACTTTGGGGCTCACACTGCTCTGGTGTCCCAGAGACGGGAACATTGGAGCTGTCACTGCTGTGTTGTCACAGAGAGAGGAACACTGGAGCTCTCCCTGCTCTGGAGTCGCGGAGAGGAGGAAATTGGGCATGTCACTGCCCTGGTGTCACAGGGAATGGAAGAGCGGGGCTGTCACTGCCGTGGAGTCCGAGAAAGGAGGAAATTTGGTGTGTGACTGCACTGGGGTCACAGCGAGTGGAACTTTGGGGCTCTCACTTCTGTGGTGGAAGAGATGAAGAAATAGGTGCTGTCACTGCTGTTGTGGTGTGACGGAGAAGAGGAAATTTGGGCCTGTCATTGCTGTGGTGTCACAGAGAGGAGCACTTTGGAGCTCACACTGCTATGATGTCACAGATAGGGTAACACTGGCTCTGATATTGCTGTGTTGTCACAGAGAGGAGGAAATGAGGCCTCTCCCTGCTCTGGTGTCACAGAGAGGGGGAAATTTGGGCTCTCACTGCTGTTGTATCAGTGAGGGCGTAACACTGGAGCTGTCATTGTTGTGGTGTCCCAGAGAGGATTAAATTGGAGCTCACACTTCTATGGGGTCCTAGACAGTGGAACTCCGGGCCTGACATTGCTGTGGTGTAACAGAGAGGAGGCAATTTGGGGCTGTCATTACTGTGATTTCACAGAGAGGGGAAGAGTCAGGCTGTCACTGCTGTGATTTCAGCGAGAGAGTGAAATGGAGGTAGTTCGAGCTGTGATGTTCCAGACAGGGGAATCCTGGGACTCGGAGTGCACTGCTGTCACCGAGAGCGGAACTTTGGGGCTCTCACTGCTGTGGTGTCACAGAGAGAGAAACAGTGGTGTTGTCGCTGCTGTGGTGTCTCTGAGAGGGAAACACTGGGCCTGTCTTTGCTGTGCTGTCATGGAGAGGAGCACGTTGGAGCTCACACTGCTATGATGTCACAGGTAGGGTAACAGTGGCTCTGACATTGCTGTGGTTTCCCAGAGAAGAGGAAATTTGGGCCCTCACTGCTCTGGTGTCACACAGAGAGGTAAAGTTGGGCTCTAACTGCTATGGTGTCTCCAACAGGGTAATCGTGGGCCTAAAATTGCTGTCGTTTCAAAGAGAGGAGCAAGTTTGGGCTGTGGCTGCACTGCTGTCCCAGAGAGTGGAACTTTGGGGCTCACACTGCTCTGGTGTCCCAGAGACGGGAACATTGGAGCTGTCACTGCTGTGTTGTCACAGAGAGAGGAACACTGGAGCTCTCCCTGCTCTGGAGTCGCGGAGAGGAGGAAATTGGGCATGTCACTGCCCTGGTGTCACAGGGAATGGAAGAGCGGGGCTGTCACTGCCGTGGAGTCCGAGAAAGGAGGAAATTTGGTGTGTGACTGCACTGGGGTCACAGCGAGTGGAACTTTGGGGCTCTCACTTCTGTGGTGGAAGAGATGAAGAAATAGGTGCTGTCACTGCTGTTGTGGTGTGACAGAGAAGAGGAAATTTGGGCCTGTCATTGCTGTGGTGTCACAGAGAGGAGCACTTTGGAGCTCACACTGCTATGATGTCACACATAGGGTAACACTGGCTCTGATATTGCTGTGTTGTCACAGAGAGGAGGAAATGAGGCCTCTCCCTGCTCTGGTGTCACAGAGAGGGGGAAATTTGGGCTGTCACTGCTGTTGTATCAGTGAGGGCGTAACACTGGAGCTGTCATTGTTGTGGTGTCCCAGAGAGGATTAAATTGGAGCTCACACTTCTATGGGGTCCTAGACAGTGGAACTCCGGGCCTGACATTGCTGTGGTGTAACAGAGAGGAGGCAATTTGGGGCTGTCATTACTGTGATTTCACAGAGAGGGGAAGAGTCAGGCTGTCACTGCTGTGATTTCAGCGAGAGAGTGAAATGGAGGTAGTTCGAGCTGTGATGTTCCAGACAGGGGAATCCTGGGACTCGGAGTGCACTGCTGTCACCGAGAGCGGAACTTTGGGGCTCTCACTGCTGTGGTGTCACAGAGAGAGAAACAGTGGTGTTGTCGCTGCTGTGGTGTCTCTGAGAGGGAAACACTGGGCCTGTCTTTGCTGTGCTGTCATGGAGAGGAGCACGTTGGAGCTCACACTGCTATGATGTCACAGGTAGGGTAACAGTGGCTCTGACATTGCTGTGGTTTCCCAGAGAAGAGGAAATTTGGGCCCTCACTGCTCTGCTGTCACACAGAGAGGTAAAGTTGGGCTCTAACTGCTATGGTGTCTCCAACAGGGTAATCGTGGGCCTAAAATTGCTGTCGTTTCAAAGAGAGGAGCAAGTTTGGGCTGTGGCTGCACTGCTGTCCCAGAGAGTGGAACTTTGGGGCTCACACTGCTCTGGTGTCCCAGAGACGGGAACATTGGAGCTGTCACTGCTGTGTTGTCACAGAGAGAGGAACACTGGAGCTCTCCCTGCTCTGGAGTCGCGGAGAGGAGGAAATTGGGCATGTCACTGCCCTGGTGTCACAGGGAATGGAAGAGCGGGGCTGTCACTGCCGTGGAGTCCGAGAAAGGAGGAAATTTGGTGTGTGACTGCACTGGGGTCACAGCGAGTGGAACTTTGGGGCTCTCACTTCTGTGGTGGAAGAGATGAAGAAATAGGTGCTGTCACTGCTGTTGTGGTGTGACAGAGAAGAGGAAATTTGGGCCTGTCATTGCTGTGGTGTCACAGAGAGGAGCACTTTGGAGCTCACACTGCTATGATGTCACACATAGGGTAACACTGGCTCTGATATTGCTGTGTTGTCACAGAGAGGAGGAAATGAGGCCTCTCCCTGCTCTGGTGTCACAGAGAGGGGGAAATTTGGGCTCTCACTGCTGTTGTATCAGTGAGGGCGTAACACTGGAGCTGTCATTGTTGTGGTGTCCCAGAGAGGATTAAATTGGAGCTCACACTTCTATGGTGTCCTAGACAGTGGAACTCTGGGCCTGACATTGCTGTGGTGTGACAGAGAGGAGGCAATTTGGGGCTGTCATTACTGTGATTTCACAGAGAGGGGAAGAGTCAGGCTGTCACTGCTGTGATTTCAGCGAGAGAGTGAAATGGAGGTAGTTCGAGCTGTGATGTTCCAGACAGGGGAATCCTGGGACTCGGAGTGCACTGCTGTCACCGAGAGCGGAACTTTGGGGCTCTCACTGCTGTGGTGTCACAGAGAGAGAAACAGTGGTGTTGTCGCTGCTGTGGTGTCTCTGAGAGGGAAACACTGGGCCTGTCTTTGCTGTGCTGTCATGGAGAGGAGCACGTTGGAGCTCACACTGCTATGATGTCACAGGTAGGGTAACAGTGGCTGTGACATTGCTGTGGTTTCCCAGAGACGAGGAAATTTGGGCCCTCACTGCTCTGGTGTCACACAGAGAGGTAAAGTTGGGCTCTAACTGCTATGGTGTCTCCAACAGGGTAATCGTGGGCCTAAAATTGCTGTCGTTTCAAAGAGAGGAGCAAGTTTGGGCTGTGGCTGCACTGCTGTCCCAGAGAGTGGAACTTTGGGGCTCACACTGCTCTGGTGTCCCAGAGACGGGAACATTGGAGCTGTCACTGCTGTGTTGTCACAGAGAGAGGAACACTGGAGCTCTCCCTGCTCTGGAGTCACGGAGAGGAGGCAATTGGGCATGTCACTGCCCTGGTGTCACAGGGAATGGAAGAGCGGGGCTGTCACTGCCGTGGAGTCCGAGAAAGGAGGAAATTTGGTGTGTGACTGCACTGCGGTCACAGCGAGTGGAACTTTGGGGCTCTCACTTCTGTGGTGGAAGAGATGAAGAAATAGGTGCTGTCACTGCTGTTGTGGTGTGACGGAGAAGAGGAAATTTGGGCCTGTCATTGCTGTGGTGTCACAGAGAGGAGCACTTTGGAGCTCACACTGCTATGATGTCACAGATAGGGTAACACTGGCTCTGATATTGCTGTGTTGTCACAGAGAGGAGGAAATTAGGCCTCTCCCTGCTCTGGTGTCACAGAGAGGGGGAAATTTGGGCTCTCACTGCTGTTGTATCAGTGAGGGCGTAACACTGGAGCTGTCATTGTTGTGGTGTCCCAGAGAGGATTAAATTGGAGCTCACACTTCTATGGGGTCCTAGACAGTGGAACTCGGGGCCTGACATTGCTGTGGTGTAACAGAGAGGAGGCAATTTGGGGCTGTCATTACTGTGATTTCACAGAGAGGGGAAGAGTCAGGCTGTCACTGCTGTGATTTCAGCGAGAGAGTGAAATGGAGGTAGTTCGAGCTGTGATGTTCCAGACAGGGGAATCCTGGGACTCGGAGTGCACTGCTGTCACCGAGAGCGGAACTTTGGGGCTCTCACTGCTGTGGTGTCACAGAGAGAGAAACAGTGGTGTTGTCGCTGCTGTGGTGTCTGAGAGTAGGAAACACTGGGCCTGTCTTTGCTGTGCTGTCATGGAGAGGAGCACGTTGGAGCTCACACTGCTATGATGTCACAGGTAGGGTAACAGTGGCTCTGACATTGCTGTGGTTTCCCAGAGAAGAGGAAATTTGGGCCCTCACTGCTCTGGTGTCACACAGAGAGGTAAAGTTGGGCTCTAACTGCTATGGTGTCTCCAACAGGGTAATCGTGGGCCTAAAATTGCTGTCGTTTCAAAGAGAGAAGCAAGTTTGGGCTGTGGCTGCACTGCTGTCCCAGAGAGTGGAACTTTGGGGCTCACACTGCTCTGGTGTCCCAGAGACGGGAACATTGGAGCTGTCACTGCTGTGTTGTCACAGAGAGAGGAACACTGGAGCTCTCCCTGCTCTGGAGTCGCGGAGAGGAGGAAATTGGGCATGTCACTGCCCTGGTGTCACAGGGAATGGAAGAGCGGGGCTGTCACTGCCGTGGAGTCCGAGAAAGGAGGAAATTTGGTGTGTGACTGCACTGCGGTCACAGCGAGTGGAACTTTGGGGCTCTCACTTCTGTGGTGGAAGAGATGAAGAAATAGGTGCTGTCACTGCTGTTGTGGTGTGACGGAGAAGAGGAAATTTGGGCCTGTCATTGCTGTGGTGTCACAGAGAGGAGCACTTTGGAGCTCACACTGCTATGATGTCACACATAGGGTAACACTGGCTCTGATATTGCTGTGTTGTCACAGAGAGGAGGAAATGAGGCCTCTCCCTGCTCTGGTGTCACAGAGAGGGGGAAATTTGGGCTCTCACTGCTGTTGTATCAGTGAGGGCGTAACACTGGAGCTGTCATTGTTGTGGTGTCCCAGAGAGGATTAAATTGGAGCTCACACTTCTATGGTGTCCTAGACAGTGGAACTCTGGGCCTGACATTGCTGTGGTGTGACAGAGAGGAGGCAATTTGGGGCTGTCATTACTGTGATTTCACAGAGAGGGGAAGAGTCAGGCTGTCACTGCTGTGATTTCAGCGAGAGAGTGAAATGGAGGTAGTTCGAGCTGTGATGTTCCAGACAGGGGAATCCTGGGACTCGGAGTGCACTGCTGTCACCGAGAGCGGAACTTTGGGGCTCTCACTGCTGTGGTGTCACAGAGAGAGAAACAGTGGTGTTGTCGCTGCTGTGGTGTCTCTGAGAGGGAAACACTGGGCCTGTCTTTGCTGTGCTGTCATGGAGAGGAGCACGTTGGAGCTCACACTGCTATGATGTCACAGGTAGGGTAACAGTGGCTGTGACATTGCTGTGGTTTCCCAGAGACGAGGAAATTTGGGCCCTCACTGCTCTGGTGTCACACAGAGAGGTAAAGTTGGGCTCTAACTGCTATGGTGTCTCCAACAGGGTAATCGTGGGCCTAAAATTGCTGTCGTTTCAAAGAGAGGAGCAAGTTTGGGCTGTGGCTGCACTGCTGTCCCAGAGAGTGGAACTTTGGGGCTCACACTGCTCTGGTGTCCCAGAGACGGGAACATTGGAGCTGTCACTGCTGTGTTGTCACAGAGAGAGGAACACTGGAGCTCTCCCTGCTCTGGAGTCACGGAGAGGAGGCAATTGGGCATGTCACTGCCCTGGTGTCACAGGGAATGGAAGAGCGGGGCTGTCACTGCCGTGGAGTCCGAGAAAGGAGGAAATTTGGTGTGTGACTGCACTGCGGTCACAGCGAGTGGAACTTTGGGGCTCTCACTTCTGTGGTGGAAGAGATGAAGAAATAGGTGCTGTCACTGCTGTTGTGGTGTGACGGAGAAGAGGAAATTTGGGCCTGTCATTGCTGTGGTGTCACAGAGAGGAGCACTTTGGAGCTCACACTGCTATGATGTCACAGATAGGGTAACACTGGCTCTGATATTGCTGTGTTGTCACAGAGAGGAGGAAATTAGGCCTCTCCCTGCTCTGGTGTCACAGAGAGGGGGAAATTTGGGCTCTCACTGCTGTTGTATCAGTGAGGGCGTAACACTGGAGCTGTCATTGTTGTGGTGTCCCAGAGAGGATTAAATTGGAGCTCACACTTCTATGGGGTCCTAGACAGTGGAACTCGGGGCCTGACATTGCTGTGGTGTAACAGAGAGGAGGCAATTTGGGGCTGTCATTACTGTGATTTCACAGAGAGGGGAAGAGTCAGGCTGTCACTGCTGTGATTTCAGCGAGAGAGTGAAATGGAGGTAGTTCGAGCTGTGATGTTCCAGACAGGGGAATCCTGGGACTCGGAGTGCACTGCTGTCACCGAGAGCGGAACTTTGGGGCTCTCACTGCTGTGGTGTCACAGAGAGAGAAACAGTGGTGTTGTCGCTGCTGTGGTGTCTCTGAGAGGGAAACACTGGGCCTGTCTTTGCTGTGCTCTCATGGAGAGGAGCACGTTGGAGCTCACACTGCTATGATGTCACAGGTAGGGTAACAGTGGCTGTGACATTGCTGTGGTTTCCCAGAGAAGAGGAAATTTGGGCCCTCACTGCTCTGGTGTCACACAGAGAGGTAAAGTTGGGCTCTAACTGCTATGGTGTCTCCAACAGGGTAATCGTGGGCCTAAAATTGCTGTCGTTTCAAAGAGAGGAGCAAGTTTGGGCTGTGGCTGCACTGCTGTCCCAGAGAGTGGAACTTTGGGGCGCTTTGGTGTCCCAGAGACGGGAACATTGGAGCTGTCACTGCTGTGTTGTCACAGAGAGAGGAACACTGGAGCTCTCCCTGCTCTGGAGTCGCGGAGAGGAGGAAATTGGGCATGTCACTGCCCTGGTGTCACAGGGAATGGAAGAGCGGGGCTGTCACTGCCGTGGAGTCCGAGAAAGGAGGAAATTTGGTGTGTGACTGCACTGGGGTCACAGCGAGTGGAACTTTGGGGCTCTCACTTCTGTGGTGGAAGAGATGAAGAAATAGGTGCTGTCACTGCTGTTGTGGTGTGACGGAGAAGAGGAAATTTGGGCCTGTCATTGCTGTGGTGTCACAGAGAGGAGCACTTTGGAGCTCACACTGCTATGATGTCACACATAGGGTAACACTGGCTCTGATATTGCTGTGTTGTCACAGAGAGGAGGAAATGAGGCCTCTCCCTGCTCTGGTGTCACAGAGAGGGGGAAATTTGGGCTCTCACTGCTGTTGTATCAGTGAGGGCGTAACACTGGAGCTGTCATTGTTGTGGTGTCCCAGAGAGGATTAAATTGGAGCTCACACTTCTATGGTGTCCTAGACAGTGGAACTCTGGGCCTGACATTGCTGTGGTGTGACAGAGAGGAGGCAATTTGGGGCTGTCATTACTGTGATTTCACAGAGAGGGGAAGGGTCAGGCTGTCACTGCTGTGATTTCAGCGAGAGAGTGAAATGGAGGTAGTTCGAGCTGTGATGTTCCAGACAGGGGAATCCTGGGACTCGGAGTGCACTGCTGTCACCGAGAGCGGAACTTTGGGGCTCTCACTGCTGTGGTGTCACAGAGAGAGAAACAGTGGTGTTGTCGCTGCTGTGGTGTCTCTGAGAGGGAAACACTGGGCCTGTCTTTGCTGTGCTCTCATGGAGAGGAGCACGTTGGAGCTCACACTGCTATGATGTCACAGGTAGGGTAACAGTGGCTGTGACATTGCTGTGGTTTCCCAGAGAAGAGGAAATTTGGGCCCTCACTGCTCTGGTGTCACACAGAGAGGTAAAGTTGGGCTCTAACTGCTATGGTGTCTCCAACAGGGTAATCGTGGGCCTAAAATTGCTGTCGTTTCAAAGAGAGGAGCAAGTTTGGGCTGTGGCTGCACTGCTGTCCCAGAGAGTGGAACTTTGGGGCTCACACTGCTCTGGTGTCCCAGAGACGGGAACATTGGAGCTGTCACTGCTGTGTTGTCACAGAGAGAGGAACACTGGAGCTCTCCCTGCTCTGGAGTCGCGGAGAGGAGGAAATTGGGCATGTCACTGCCCTGGTGTCACAGGGAATGGAAGAGCGGGGCTGTCACTGCCGTGGAGTCCGAGAAAGGAGGAAATTTGGTGTGTGACTGCACTGCGGTCACAGCGAGTGGAACTTTGGGGCTCTCACTTCTGTGGTGGAAGAGATGAAGAAATAGGTGCTGTCACTGCTGTTGTGGTGTGACGGAGAAGAGGAAATTTGGGCCTGTCATTGCTGTGGTGTCACAGAGAGGAGCACTTTGGAGCTCACACTGCTATGATGTCACACATAGGGTAACACTGGCTCTGATATTGCTGTGTTGTCACAGAGAGGAGGAAATGAGGCCTCTCCCTGCTCTGGTGTCACAGAGAGGGGGAAATTTGGGCTCTCACTGCTGTTGTATCAGTGAGGGCGTAACACTGGAGCTGTCATTGTTGTGGTGTCCCAGAGAGGATTAAATTGGAGCTCACACTTCTATGGGGTCCTAGACAGTGGAACTCGGGGCCTGACATTGCTGTGGTGTAACAGAGAGGAGGCAATTTGGGGCTGTCATTACTGTGATTTCACAGAGAGGGGAAGAGTCAGGCTGTCACTGCTGTGATTTCAGCGAGAGAGTGAAATGGAGGTAGTTCGAGCTGTGATGTTCCAGACAGGGGAATCCTGGGACTCGGAGTGCACTGCTGTCACCGAGAGCGGAACTTTGGGGCTCTCACTGCTGTGGTGTCACAGAGAGAGAAACAGTGGTGTTGTCGCTGCTGTGGTGTCTCTGAGAGGGAAACACTGGGCCTGTCTTTGCTGTGCTGTCATGGAGAGGAGCACGTTGGAGCTCACACTGCTATGATGTCACAGGTAGGGTAACAGTGGCTCTGACATTGCTGTGGTTTCCCAGAGAAGAGGAAATTTGGGCCCTCACTGCTCTGGTGTCACACAGAGAGGTAAAGTTGGGCTCTAACTGCTATGGTGTCTCCAACAGGGTAATCGTGGGCCTAAAATTGCTGTCGTTTCAAAGAGAGGAGCAAGTTTGGGCTGTGGCTGCACTGCTGTCCCAGAGAGTGGAACTTTGGGGCTCACACTGCTCTGGTGTCCCAGAGACGGGAACATTGGAGCTGTCACTGCTGTGTTGTCACAGAGAGAGGAACACTGGAGCTCTCCCTGCTCTGGAGTCGCGGAGAGGAGGAAATTGGGCATGTCACTGCCCTGGTGTCACAGGGAATGGAAGAGCGGGGCTGTCACTGCCGTGGAGTCCGAGAAAGGAGGAAATTTGGTGTGTGACTGCACTGGGGTCACAGCGAGTGGAACTTTGGGGCTCTCACTTCTGTGGTGGAAGAGATGAAGAAATAGGTGCTGTCACTGCTGTTGTGGTGTGACGGAGAAGAGGAAATTTGGGCCTGTCATTGCTGTGGTGTCACAGAGAGGAGCACTTTGGAGCTCACACTGCTATGATGTCACAGATAGGGTAACACTGGCTCTGATATTGCTGTGTTGTCACAGAGAGGAGGAAATGAGGCCTCTCCCTGCTCTGGTGTCACAGAGAGGGGGAAATTTGGGCTGTCACTGCTGTTGTATCAGTGAGGGCGTAACACTGGAGCTGTCATTGTTGTGGTGTCCCAGAGAGGATTAAATTGGAGCTCACACTTCTATGGGGTCCTAGACAGTGGAACTCCGGGCCTGACATTGCTGTGGTGTAACAGAGAGGAGGCAATTTGGGGCTGTCATTACTGTGATTTCACAGAGAGGGGAAGAGTCAGGCTGTCACTGCTGTGATTTCAGCGAGAGAGTGAAATGGAGGTAGTTCGAGCTGTGATGTTCCAGACAGGGGAATCCTGGGACTCGGAGTTCACTGCTGTCACCGAGAGCGGAACTTTGGGGCTCTCACTGCTGTGGTGTCACAGAGAGAGAAACAGTGGTG
This sequence comes from Cyanistes caeruleus, assembly GCF_971803275.1. Taxonomy (NCBI): domain Eukaryota; kingdom Metazoa; phylum Chordata; class Aves; order Passeriformes; family Paridae; genus Cyanistes; species Cyanistes caeruleus. Next base: position 118,969,711 of record NC_141703.1, read on the forward strand.
TTGTCGCTGCTGTGGTGTCTCTGAGAGGGAAACACTGGGCCTGTCTTTGCTGTGCTGTCATGGAGAGGAGCACGTTGGAGCTCACACTGCTATGATGTCACAGGTAGGGTAACAGTGGCTCTGACATTGCTGTGGTTTCCCAGAGAAGAGGAAATTTGGGCCCTCACTGCTCTGGTGTCACACAGAGAGGTAAAGTTGGGCTCTAACTGCTATGGTGTCTCCAACAGGGTAATCGTGGGCCTAAAATTGCTGTCGTTTCAAAGAGAGGAGCAAGTTTGGGCTGTGGCTGCACTGCTGTCCCAGAGAGTGGAACTTTGGGGCTCACACTGCTCTGGTGTCCCAGAGACGGGAACATTGGAGCTGTCACTGCTGTGTTGTCACAGAGAGAGGAACACTGGAGCTCTCCCTGCTCTGGAGTCGCGGAGAGGAGGAAATTGGGCATGTCACTGCCCTGGTGTCACAGGGAATGGAAGAGCGGGGCTGTCACTGCCGTGGAGTCCGAGAAAGGAGGAAATTTGGTGTGTGACTGCACTGCGGTCACAGCGAGTGGAACTTTGGGGCTCTCACTTCTGTGGTGGAAGAGATGAAGAAATAGGTGCTGTCACTGCTGTTGTGGTGTGACGGAGAAGAGGAAATTTGGGCCTGTCATTGCTGTGGTGTCACAGAGAGGAGCACTTTGGAGCTCACACTGCTATGATGTCACACATAGGGTAACACTGGCTCTGATATTGCTGTGTTGTTACAGAGAGGAGGAAATTAGGCCTCTCCCTGCTCTGGTGTCACAGAGAGGGGGAAATTTGGGCTCTCACTGCTGTTGTATCAGTGAGGGCGTAACACTGGAGCTGTCATTGTTGTGGTGTCCCAGAGAGGATTAAATTGGAGCTCACACTTCTATGGTGTCCTAGACAGTGGAACTCTGGGCCTGACATTGCTGTGGTGTGACAGAGAGGAGGCAATTTGGGGCTGTCATTACTGTGATTTCACAGAGAGGGGAAGAGTCAGGCTGTCACTGCTGTGATTTCAGCGAGAGAGTGAAATGGAGGTAGTTCGAGCTGTGATGTTCCAGACAGGGGAATCCTGGGACTCGGAGTGCACTGCTGTCACCGAGAGCGGAACTTTGGGGCTCTCACTGCTGTGGTGTCACAGAGAGAGAAACAGTGGTGTTGTCGCTGCTGTGGTGTCTCTGAGAGGGAAACACTGGGCCTGTCTTTGCTGTGCTGTCATGGAGAGGAGCACGTTGGAGCTCACACTGCTATGATGTCACAGGTAGGGTAACAGTGGCTCTGACATTGCTGTGGTTTCCCAGAGAAGAGGAAATTTGGGCCCTCACTGCTCTGGTGTCACACAGAGAGGTAAAGTTGGGCTCTAACTGCTATGGTGTCTCCAACAGGGTAATCGTGGGCCTAAAATTGCTGTCGTTTCAAAGAGAGGAGCAAGTTTGGGCTGTGGCTGCACTGCTGTCCCAGAGAGTGGAACTTTGGGGCTCACACTGCTCTGGTGTCCCAGAGACGGGAACATTGGAGCTGTCACTGCTGTGTTGTCACAGAGAGAGGAACACTGGAGCTCTCCCTGCTCTGGAGTCGCGGAGAGGAGGAAATTGGGCATGTCACTGCCCTGGTGTCACAGGGAATGGAAGAGCGGGGCTGTCACTGCCGTGGAGTCCGAGAAAGGAGGAAATTTGGTGTGTGACTGCACTGGGGTCACAGCGAGTGGAACTTTGGGGCTCTCACTTCTGTGGTGGAAGAGATGAAGAAATAGGTGCTGTCACTGCTGTTGTGGTGTGACAGAGAAGAGGAAATTTGGGCCTGTCATTGCTGTGGTGTCACAGAGAGGAGCACTTTGGAGCTCACACTGCTATGATGTCACAGATAGGGTAACACTGGCTCTGATATTGCTGTGTTGTCACAGAGAGGAGGAAATGAGGCCTCTCCCTGCTCTGGTGTCACAGAGAGGGGGAAATTTGGGCTGTCACTGCTGTTGTATCAGTGAGGGCGTAACACTGGAGCTGTCATTGTTGTGGTGTCCCAGAGAGGATTAAATTGGAGCTCACACTTCTATGGGGTCCTAGACAGTGGAACTCCGGGCCTGACATTGCTGTGGTGTAACAGAGAGGAGGCAATTTGGGGCTGTCATTACTGTGATTTCACAGAGAGGGGAAGAGTCAGGCTGTCACTGCTGTGATTTCAGCGAGAGAGTGAAATGGAGGTAGTTCGAGCTGTGATGTTCCAGACAGGGGAATCCTGGGACTCGGAGTGCACTGCTGTCACCGAGAGCGGAACTTTGGGGCTCTCACTGCTGTGGTGTCACAGAGAGAGAAACAGTGGTGTTGTCGCTGCTGTGGTGTCTCTGAGAGGGAAACACTGGGCCTGTCTTTGCTGTGCTGTCATGGAGAGGAGCACGTTGGAGCTCACACTGCTATGATGTCACAGGTAGGGTAACAGTGGCTGTGACATTGCTGTGGTTTCCCAGAGACGAGGAAATTTGGGCCCTCACTGCTCTGGTGTCACACAGAGAGGTAAAGTTGGGCTCTAACTGCTATGGTGTCTCCAACAGGGTAATCGTGGGCCTAAAATTGCTGTCGTTTCAAAGAGAGGAGCAAGTTTGGGCTGTGGCTGCACTGCTGTCCCAGAGAGTGGAACTTTGGGGCTCACACTGCTCTGGTGTCCCAGAGACGGGAACATTGGAGCTGTCACTGCTGTGTTGTCACAGAGAGAGGAACACTGGAGCTCTCCCTGCTCTGGAGTCACGGAGAGGAGGCAATTGGGCATGTCACTGCCCTGGTGTCACAGGGAATGGAAGAGCGGGGCTGTCACTGCCGTGGAGTCCGAGAAAGGAGGAAATTTGGTGTGTGACTGCACTGCGGTCACAGCGAGTGGAACTTTGGGGCTCTCACTTCTGTGGTGGAAGAGATGAAGAAATAGGTGCTGTCACTGCTGTTGTGGTGTGACGGAGAAGAGGAAATTTGGGCCTGTCATTGCTGTGGTGTCACAGAGAGGAGCACTTTGGAGCTCACACTGCTATGATGTCACAGATAGGGTAACACTGGCTCTGATATTGCTGTGTTGTCACAGAGAGGAGGAAATTAGGCCTCTCCCTGCTCTGGTGTCACAGAGAGGGGGAAATTTGGGCTCTCACTGCTGTTGTATCAGCGAGGGCGTAACACTGGAGCTGTCATTGTTGTGGTGTCCCAGAGAGGATTAAATTGGAGCTCACACTTCTATGGGGTCCTAGACAGTGGAACTCGGGGCCTGACATTGCTGTGGTGTAACAGAGAGGAGGCAATTTGGGGCTGTCATTACTGTGATTTCACAGAGAGGGGAAGAGTCAGGCTGTCACTGCTGTGATTTCAGCGAGAGAGTGAAATGGAGGTAGTTCGAGCTGTGATGTTCCAGACAGGGGAATCCTGGGACTCGGAGTGCACTGCTGTCACCGAGAGCGGAACTTTGGGGCTCTCACTGCTGTGGTGTCACAGAGAGAGAAACAGTGGTGTTGTCGCTGCTGTGGTGTCTGAGAGTAGGAAACACTGGGCCTGTCTTTGCTGTGCTGTCATGGAGAGGAGCACGTTGGAGCTCACACTGCTATGATGTCACAGGTAGGGTAACAGTGGCTCTGACATTGCTGTGGTTTCCCAGAGAAGAGGAAATTTGGGCCCTCACTGCTCTGGTGTCACACAGAGAGGTAAAGTTGGGCTCTAACTGCTATGGTGTTTCCAACAGGGTAATCCTGGGCCTAAAATTGCTGTCGTTTCAAAGAGAGAAGCAAGTTTGGGCTGTGGCTGCACTGCTGTCCCAGAGAGTGGAACTTTGGGGCTCACACTGCTCTGGTGTCCCAGAGACGGGAACATTGGAGCTGTCACTGCTGTGTTGTCACAGAGAGAGGAACACTGGAGCTCTCCCTGCTCTGGAGTCGCGGAGAGGAGGAAATTGGGCATGTCACTGCCCTGGTGTCACAGGGAATGGAAGAGCGGGGCTGTCACTGCCGTGGAGTCCGAGAAAGGAGGAAATTTGGTGTGTGACTGCACTGGGGTCACAGCGAGTGGAACTTTGGGGCTCTCACTTCTGTGGTGGAAGAGATGAAGAAATAGGTGCTGTCACTGCTGTTGTGGTGTGACGGAGAAGAGGAAATTTGGGCCTGTCATTGCTGTGGTGTCACAGAGAGGAGCACTTTGGAGCTCACACTGCTATGATGTCACAGATAGGGTAACACTGGCTCTGATATTGCTGTGTTGTCACAGAGAGGAGGAAATGAGGCCTCTCCCTGCTCTGGTGTCACAGAGAGGGGGAAATTTGGGCTCTCACTGCTGTTGTATCAGTGAGGGCGTAACACTGGAGCTGTCATTGTTGTGGTGTCCCAGAGAGGATTAAATTGGAGCTCACACTTCTATGGGGTCCTAGACAGTGGAACTCGGGGCCTGACATTGCTGTGGTGTAACAGAGAGGAGGCAATTTGGGGCTGTCATTACTGTGATTTCACAGAGAGGGGAAGAGTCAGGCTGTCACTGCTGTGATTTCAGCGAGAGAGTGAAATGGAGGTAGTTCGAGCTGTGATGTTCCAGACAGGGGAATCCTGGGACTCGGAGTGCACTGCTGTCACCGAGAGCGGAACTTTGGGGCTCTCACTGCTGTGGTGTCACAGAGAGAGAAACAGTGGTGTTGTCGCTGCTGTGGTGTCTGAGAGTAGGAAACACTGGGCCTGTCTTTGCTGTGCTGTCATGGAGAGGAGCACGTTGGAGCTCACACTGCTATGATGTCACAGGTAGGGTAACAGTGGCTCTGACATTGCTGTGGTTTCCCAGAGAAGAGGAAATTTGGGCCCTCACTGCTCTGGTGTCACACAGAGAGGTAAAGTTGGGCTCTAACTGCTATGGTGTCTCCAACAGGGTAATCGTGGGCCTAAAATTGCTGTCGTTTCAAAGAGAGAAGCAAGTTTGGGCTGTGGCTGCACTGCTGTCCCAGAGAGTGGAACTTTGGGGCTCACACTGCTCTGGTGTCCCAGAGACGGGAACATTGGAGCTGTCACTGCTGTGTTGTCACAGAGAGAGGAACACTGGAGCTCTCCCTGCTCTGGAGTCGCGGAGAGGAGGAAATTGGGCATGTCACTGCCCTGGTGTCACAGGGAATGGAAGAGCGGGGCTGTCACTGCCGTGGAGTCCGAGAAAGGAGGAAATTTGGTGTGTGACTGCACTGCGGTCACAGCGAGTGGAACTTTGGGGCTCTCACTTCTGTGGTGGAAGAGATGAAGAAATAGGTGCTGTCACTGCTGTTGTGGTGTGACGGAGAAGAGGAAATTTGGGCCTGTCATTGCTGTGGTGTCACAGAGAGGAGCACTTTGGAGCTCACACTGCTATGATGTCACACATAGGGTAACACTGGCTCTGATATTGCTGTGTTGTCACAGAGAGGAGGAAATTAGGCCTCTCCCTGCTCTGGTGTCACAGAGAGAGGGAAATTTGGGCTCTCACTGCTGTTGTATCAGTGAGGGCGTAACACTGGAGCTGTCATTGTTGTGGTGTCCCAGAGAGGATTAAATTGGAGCTCACACTTCTATGGTGTCCTAGACAGTGGAACTCTGGGCCTGACATTGCTGTGGTGTGACAGAGAGGAGGCAATTTGGGGCTGTCATTACTGTGATTTCACAGAGAGGGGAAGAGTCAGGCTGTCACTGCTGTGATTTCAGCGAGAGAGTGAAATGGAGGTAGTTCGAGCTGTGATGTTCCAGACAGGAGAATCCTGGGACTCGGAGTGCACTGCTGTCACCGAGAGCGGAACTTTGGGGCTCTCACTGCTGTGGTGTCACAGAGAGAGAAACAGTGGTGTTGTCGCTGCTGTGGTGTCTCTGAGAGGGAAACACTGGGCCTGTCTTTGCTGTGCTGTCATGGAGAGGAGCACGTTGGAGCTCACACTGCTATGATGTCACAGGTAGGGTAACAGTGGCTGTGACATTGCTGTGGTTTCCCAGAGAAGAGGAAATTTGGGCCCTCACTGCTCTGGTGTCACACAGAGAGGTAAAGTTGGGCTCTAACTGCTATGGTGTCTCCAACAGGGTAATCGTGGGCCTAAAATTGCTGTCGTTTCAAAGAGAGGAGCAAGTTTGGGCTGTGGCTGCACTGCTGTCCCAGAGAGTGGAACTTTGGGGCGCTTTGGTGTCCCAGAGACGGGAACATTGGAGCTGTCACTGCTGTGTTGTCACAGAGAGAGGAACACTGGAGCTCTCCCTGCTCTGGAGTCGCGGAGAGGAGGAAATTGGGCATGTCACTGCCCTGGTGTCACAGGGAATGGAAGAGCGGGGCTGTCACTGCCGTGGAGTCCGAGAAAGGAGGAAATTTGGTGTGTGACTGCACTGGGGTCACAGCGAGTGGAACTTTGGGGCTCTCACTTCTGTGGTGGAAGAGATGAAGAAATAGGTGCTGTCACTGCTGTTGTGGTGTGACGGAGAAGAGGAAATTTGGGCCTGTCATTGCTGTGGTGTCACAGAGAGGAGCACTTTGGAGCTCACACTGCTATGATGTCACACATAGGGTAACACTGGCTCTGATATTGCTGTGTTGTCACAGAGAGGAGGAAATGAGGCCTCTCCCTGCTCTGGTGTCACAGAGAGGGGGAAATTTGGGCTCTCACTGCTGTTGTATCAGTGAGGGCGTAACACTGGAGCTGTCATTGTTGTGGTGTCCCAGAGAGGATTAAATTGGAGCTCACACTTCTATGGTGTCCTAGACAGTGGAACTCTGGGCCTGACATTGCTGTGGTGTGACAGAGAGGAGGCAATTTGGGGCTGTCATTACTGTGATTTCACAGAGAGGGGAAGGGTCAGGCTGTCACTGCTGTGATTTCAGCGAGAGAGTGAAATGGAGGTAGTTCGAGCTGTGATGTTCCAGACAGGGGAATCCTGGGACTCGGAGTGCACTGCTGTCACCGAGAGCGGAACTTTGGGGCTCTCACTGCTGTGGTGTCACAGAGAGAGAAACAGTGGTGTTGTCGCTGCTGTGGTGTCTCTGAGAGGGAAACACTGGGCCTGTCTTTGCTGTGCTCTCATGGAGAGGAGCACGTTGGAGCTCACACTGCTATGATGTCACAGGTAGGGTAACAGTGGCTGTGACATTGCTGTGGTTTCCCAGAGAAGAGGAAATTTGGGCCCTCACTGCTCTGGTGTCACACAGAGAGGTAAAGTTGGGCTCTAACTGCTATGGTGTCTCCAACAGGGTAATCGTGGGCCTAAAATTGCTGTCGTTTCAAAGAGAGGAGCAAGTTTGGGCTGTGGCTGCACTGCTGTCCCAGAGAGTGGAACTTTGGGGCTCACACTGCTCTGGTGTCCCAGAGACGGGAACATTGGAGCTGTCACTGCTGTGTTGTCACAGAGAGAGGAACACTGGAGCTCTCCCTGCTCTGGAGTCGCGGAGAGGAGGAAATTGGGCATGTCACTGCCCTGGTGTCACAGGGAATGGAAGAGCGGGGCTGTCACTGCCGTGGAGTCAGAGAAAGGAGGAAATTTGATGTGTGACTGCACTGCGGTCACAGCGAGTGGAACTTTGGGGCTCTCACTTCTGTGGTGGAAGAGATGAAGAAATAGGTGCTGTCACTGCTGTTGTGGTGTGACGGAGAAGAGGAAATTTGGGCCTGTCATTGCTGTGGTGTCACAGAGAGGAGCACTTTGGAGCTCACACTGCTATGATGTCACACATAGGGTAACACTGGCTCTGATATTGCTGTGTTGTCACAGAGAGGAGGAAATGAGGCCTCTCCCTGCTCTGGTGTCACAGAGAGGGGGAAATTTGGGCTGTCACTGCTGTTGTATCAGTGAGGGCGTAACACTGGAGCTGTCATTGTTGTGGTGTCCCAGAGAGGATTAAATTGGAGCTCACACTTCTATGGGGTCCTAGACAGTGGAACTCGGGGCCTGACATTGCTGTGGTGTAACAGAGAGGAGGCAATTTGGGGCTGTCATTACTGTGATTTCACAGAGAGGGGAAGAGTCAGGCTGTCACTGCTGTGATTTCAGCGAGAGAGTGAAATGGAGGTAGTTCGAGCTGTGATGTTCCAGACAGGGGAATCCTGGGACTCGGAGTGCACTGCTGTCACCGAGAGCGGAACTTTGGGGCTCTCACTGCTGTGGTGTCACAGAGAGAGAAACAGTGGTGTTGTCGCTGCTGTGGTGTCTCTGAGAGGGAAACACTGGGCCTGTCTTTGCTGTGCTGTCATGGAGAGGAGCACGTTGGAGCTCACACTGCTATGATGTCACAGGTAGGGTAACAGTGGCTCTGACATTGCTGTGGTTTCCCAGAGAAGAGGAAATTTGGGCCCTCACTGCTCTGGTGTCACACAGAGAGGTAAAGTTGGGCTCTAACTGCTATGGTGTCTCCAACAGGGTAATCGTGGGCCTAAAATTGCTGTCGTTTCAAAGAGAGGAGCAAGTTTGGGCTGTGGCTGCACTGCTGTCCCAGAGAGTGGAACTTTGGGGCTCACACTGCTCTGGTGTCCCAGAGACGGGAACATTGGAGCTGTCACTGCTGTGTTGTCACAGAGAGAGGAACACTGGAGCTCTCCCTGCTCTGGAGTCGCGGAGAGGAGGAAATTGGGCATGTCACTGCCCTGGTGTCACAGGGAATGGAAGAGCGGGGCTGTCACTGCCGTGGAGTCCGAGAAAGGAGGAAATTTGGTGTGTGACTGCACTGGGGTCACAGCGAGTGGAACTTTGGGGCTCTCACTTCTGTGGTGGAAGAGATGAAGAAATAGGTGCTGTCACTGCTGTTGTGGTGTGACGGAGAAGAGGAAATTTGGGCCTGTCATTGCTGTGGTGTCACAGAGAGGAGCACTTTGGAGCTCACACTGCTATGATGTCACACATAGGGTAACACTGGCTCTGATATTGCTGTGTTGTCACAGAGAGGAGGAAATGAGGCCTCTCCCTGCTCTGGTGTCACAGAGAGGGGGAAATTTGGGCTGTCACTGCTGTTGTATCAGTGAGGGCGTAACACTGGAGCTGTCATTGTTGTGGTGTCCCAGAGAGGATTAAATTGGAGCTCACACTTCTATGGGGTCCTAGACAGTGGAACTCCGGGCCTGACATTGCTGTGGTGTAACAGAGAGGAGGCAATTTGGGGCTGTCATTACTGTGATTTCACAGAGAGGGGAAGAGTCAGGCTGTCACTGCTGTGATTTCAGCGAGAGAGTGAAATGGAGGTAGTTCGAGCTGTGATGTTCCAGACAGGGGAATCCTGGGACTCGGAGTGCACTGCTGTCACCGAGAGCGGAACTTTGGGGCTCTCACTGCTGTGGTGTCACAGAGAGAGAAACAGTGGTGTTGTCGCTGCTGTGGTGTCTCTGAGAGGGAAACACTGGGCCTGTCTTTGCTGTGCTGTCATGGAGAGGAGCACGTTGGAGCTCACACTGCTATGATGTCACAGGTAGGGTAACAGTGGCTCTGACATTGCTGTGGTTTCCCAGAGAAGAGGAAATTTGGGCCCTCACTGCTCTGGTGTCACACAGAGAGGTAAAGTTGGGCTCTAACTGCTATGGTGTCTCCAACAGGGTAATCGTGGGCCTAAAATTGCTGTCGTTTCAAAGAGAGGAGCAAGTTTGGGCTGTGGCTGCACTGCTGTCCCAGAGAGTGGAACTTTGGGGCTCACACTGCTCTGGTGTCCCAGAGACGGGAACATTGGAGCTGTCACTGCTGTGTTGTCACAGAGAGAGGAACACTGGAGCTCTCCCTGCTCTGGAGTCGCGGAGAGGAGGAAATTGGGCATGTCACTGCCCTGGTGTCACAGGGAATGGAAGAGCGGGGCTGTCACTGCCGTGGAGTCCGAGAAAGGAGGAAATTTGGTGTGTGACTGCACTGGGGTCACAGCGAGTGGAACTTTGGGGCTCTCACTTCTGTGGTGGAAGAGATGAAGAAATAGGTGCTGTCACTGCTGTTGTGGTGTGACAGAGAAGAGGAAATTTGGGCCTGTCATTGCTGTGGTGTCACAGAGAGGAGCACTTTGGAGCTCACACTGCTATGATGTCACACATAGGGTAACACTGGCTCTGATATTGCTGTGTTGTCACAGAGAGGAGGAAATGAGGCCTCTCCCTGCTCTGGTGTCACAGAGAGGGGGAAATTTGGGCTCTCACTGCTGTTGTATCAGTGAGGGCGTAACACTGGAGCTGTCATTGTTGTGGTGTCCCAGAGAGGATTAAATTGGAGCTCACACTTCTATGGTGTCCTAGACAGTGGAACTCTGGGCCTGACATTGCTGTGGTGTGACAGAGAGGAGGCAATTTGGGGCTGTCATTACTGTGATTTCACAGAGAGGGGAAGAGTCAGGCTGTCACTGCTGTGATTTCAGCGAGAGAGTGAAATGGAGGTAGTTCGAGCTGTGATGTTCCAGACAGGGGAATCCTGGGACTCGGAGTGCACTGCTGTCACCGAGAGCGGAACTTTGGGGCTCTCACTGCTGTGGTGTCACAGAGAGAGAAACAGTGGTGTTGTCGCTGCTGTGGTGTCTCTGAGAGGGAAACACTGGGCCTGTCTTTGCTGTGCTGTCATGGAGAGGAGCACGTTGGAGCTCACACTGCTATGATGTCACAGGTAGGGTAACAGTGGCTGTGACATTGCTGTGGTTTCCCAGAGACGAGGAAATTTGGGCCCTCACTGCTCTGGTGTCACACAGAGAGGTAAAGTTGGGCTCTAACTGCTATGGTGTCTCCAACAGGGTAATCGTGGGCCTAAAATTGCTGTCGTTTCAAAGAGAGGAGCAAGTTTGGGCTGTGGCTGCACTGCTGTCCCAGAGAGTGGAACTTTGGGGCTCACACTGCTCTGGTGTCCCAGAGACGGGAACATTGGAGCTGTCACTGCTGTGTTGTCACAGAGAGAGGAACACTGGAGCTCTCCCTGCTCTGGAGTCACGGAGAGGAGGCAATTGGGCATGTCACTGCCCTGGTGTCACAGGGAATGGAAGAGCGGGGCTGTCACTGCCGTGGAGTCCGAGAAAGGAGGAAATTTGGTGTGTGACTGCACTGCGGTCACAGCGAGTGGAACTTTGGGGCTCTCACTTCTGTGGTGGAAGAGATGAAGAAATAGGTGCTGTCACTGCTGTTGTGGTGTGACGGAGAAGAGGAAATTTGGGCCTGTCATTGCTGTGGTGTCACAGAGAGGAGCACTTTGGAGCTCACACTGCTATGATGTCACAGATAGGGTAACACTGGCTCTGATATTGCTGTGTTGTCACAGAGAGGAGGAAATTAGGCCTCTCCCTGCTCTGGTGTCACAGAGAGGGGGAAATTTGGGCTCTCACTGCTGTTGTATCAGTGAGGGCGTAACACTGGAGCTGTCATTGTTGTGGTGTCCCAGAGAGGATTAAATTGGAGCTCACACTTCTATGGGGTCCTAGACAGTGGAACTCGGGGCCTGACATTGCTGTGGTGTAACAGAGAGGAGGCAATTTGGGGCTGTCATTACTGTGATTTCACAGAGAGGGGAAGAGTCAGGCTGTCACTGCTGTGATTTCAGCGAGAGAGTGAAATGGAGGTAGTTCGAGCTGTGATGTTCCAGACAGGGGAATCCTGGGACTCGGAGTGCACTGCTGTCACCGAGAGCGGAACTTTGGGGCTCTCACTGCTGTGGTGTCACAGAGAGAGAAACAGTGGTGTTGTCGCTGCTGTGGTGTCTGAGAGTAGGAAACACTGGGCCTGTCTTTGCTGTGCTGTCATGGAGAGGAGCACGTTGGAGCTCACACTGCTATGATGTCACAGGTAGGGTAACAGTGGCTCTGACATTGCTGTGGTTTCCCAGAGAAGAGGAAATTTGGGCCCTCACTGCTCTGGTGTCACACAGAGAGGTAAAGTTGGGCTCTAACTGCTATGGTGTCTCCAACAGGGTAATCCTGGGCCTAAAATTGCTGTCGTTTCAAAGAGAGAAGCAAGTTTGGGCTGTGGCTGCACTGCTGTCCCAGAGAGTGGAACTTTGGGGCTCACACTGCTCTGGTGTCCCAGAGACGGGAACATTGGAGCTGTCACTGCTGTGTTGTCACAGAGAGAGGAACACTGGAGCTCTCCCTGCTCTGGAGTCGCGGAGAGGAGGAAATTGGGCATGTCACTGCCCTGGTGTCACAGGGAATGGAAGAGCGGGGCTGTCACTGCCGTGGAGTCCGAGAAAGGAGGAAATTTGGTGTGTGACTGCACTGCGGTCACAGCGAGTGGAACTTTGGGGCTCTCACTTCTGTGGTGGAAGAGATGAAGAAATAGGTGCTGTCACTGCTGTTGTGGTGTGACGGAGAAGAGGAAATTTGGGCCTGTCATTGCTGTGGTGTCACAGAGAGGAGCACTTTGGAGCTCACACTGCTATGATGTCACACATAGGGTAACACTGGCTCTGATATTGCTGTGTTGTCACAGAGAGGAGGAAATTAGGCCTCTCCCTGCTCTGGTGTCACAGAGAGAGGGAAATTTGGGCTCTCACTGCTGTTGTATCAGTGAGGGCGTAACACTGGAGCTGTCATTGTTGTGGTGTCCCAGAGAGGATTAAATTGGAGCTCACACTTCTATGGTGTCCTAGACAGTGGAACTCTGGGCCTGACATTGCTGTGGTGTGACAGAGAGGAGGCAATTTGGGGCTGTCATTACTGTGATTTCACAGAGAGGGGAAGAGTCAGGCTGTCACTGCTGTGATTTCAGCGAGAGAGTGAAATGGAGGTAGTTCGAGCTGTGATGTTCCAGACAGGAGAATCCTGGGACTCGGAGTGCACTGCTGTCACCGAGAGCGGAACTTTGGGGCTCTCACTGCTGTGGTGTCACAGAGAGAGAAACAGTGGTGTTGTCGCTGCTGTGGTGTCTCTGAGAGGGAAACACTGGGCCTGTCTTTGCTGTGCTGTCATGGAGAGGAGCACGTTGGAGCTCACACTGCTATGATGTCACAGGTAGGGTAACAGTGGCTGTGACATTGCTGTGGTTTCCCAGAGACGAGGAAATTTGGGCCCTCACTGCTCTGGTGTCACACAGAGAGGTAAAGTTGGGCTCTAACTGCTATGGTGTCTCCAACAGGGTAATCGTGGGCCTAAAATTGCTGTCGTTTCAAAGAGAGGAGCAAGTTTGGGCTGTGGCTGCACTGCTGTCCCAGAGAGTGGAACTTTGGGGCGCTTTGGTGTCCCAGAGACGGGAACATTGGAGCTGTCACTGCTGTGTTGTCACAGAGAGAGGAACACTGGAGCTCTCCCTGCTCTGGAGTCGCGGAGAGGAGGAAATTGGGCATGTCACTGCCCTGGTGTCACAGGGAATGGAAGAGCGGGGCTGTCACTGCCGTGGAGTCCGAGAAAGGAGGAAATTTGGTGTGTGACTGCACTGGGGTCACAGCGAGTGGAACTTTGGGGCTCTCACTTCTGTGGTGGAAGAGATGAAGAAATAGGTGCTGTCACTGCTGTTGTGGTGTGACGGAGAAGAGGAAATTTGGGCCTGTCATTGCTGTGGTGTCACAGAGAGGAGCACTTTGGAGCTCACACTGCTATGATGTCACACATAGGGTAACACTGGCTCTGATATTGCTGTGTTGTCACAGAGAGGAGGAAATGAGGCCTCTCCCTGCTCTGGTGTCACAGAGAGGGGGAAATTTGGGCTCTCACTGCTGTTGTATCAGTGAGGGCGTAACACTGGAGCTGTCATTGTTGTGGTGTCCCAGAGAGGATTAAATTGGAGCTCACACTTCTATGGTGTCCTAGACAGTGGAACTCTGGGCCTGACATTGCTGTGGTGTGACAGAGAGGAGGCAATTTGGGGCTGTCATTACTGTGATTTCACAGAGAGGGGAAGGGTCAGGCTGTCACTGCTGTGATTTCAGCGAGAGAGTGAAATGGAGGTAGTTCGAGCTGTGATGTTCCAGACAGGGGAATCCTGGGACTCGGAGTGCACTGCTGTCACCGAGAGCGGAACTTTGGGGCTCTCACTGCTGTGGTGTCACAGAGAGAGAAACAGTGGTGTTGTCGCTGCTGTGGTGTCTCTGAGAGGGAAACACTGGGCCTGTCTTTGCTGTGCTCTCATGGAGAGGAGCACGTTGGAGCTCACACTGCTATGATGTCACAGGTAGGGTAACAGTGGCTGTGACATTGCTGTGGTTTCCCAGAGAAGAGGAAATTTGGGCCCTCACTGCTCTGGTGTCACACAGAGAGGTAAAGTTGGGCTCTAACTGCTATGGTGTCTCCAACAGGGTAATCGTGGGCCTAAAATTGCTGTCGTTTCAAAGAGAGGAGCAAGTTTGGGCTGTGGCTGCACTGCTGTCCCAGAGAGTGGAACTTTGGGGCTCACACTGCTCTGGTGTCCCAGAGACGGGAACATTGGAGCTGTCACTGCTGTGTTGTCACAGAGAGAGGAACACTGGAGCTCTCCCTGCTCTGGAGTCGCGGAGAGGAGGAAATTGGGCATGTCACTGCCCTGGTGTCACAGGGAATGGAAGAGCGGGGCTGTCACTGCCGTGGAGTCCGAGAAAGGAGGAAATTTGATGTGTGACTGCACTGCGGTCACAGCGAGTGGAACTTTGGGGCTCTCACTTCTGTGGTGGAAGAGATGAAGAAATAGGTGCTGTCACTGCTGTTGTGGTGTGACGGAGAAGAGGAAATTTGGGCCTGTCATTGCTGTGGTGTCACAGAGAGGAGCACTTTGGAGCTCACACTGCTATGATGTCACACATAGGGTAACACTGGCTCTGATATTGCTGTGTTGTCACAGAGAGGAGGAAATGAGGCCTCTCCCTGCTCTGGTGTCACAGAGAGGGGGAAATTTGGGCTCTCACTGCTGTTGTATCAGTGAGGGCGTAACACTGGAGCTGTCATTGTTGTGGTGTCCCAGAGAGGATTAAATTGGAGCTCACACTTCTATGGGGTCCTAGACAGTGGAACTCGGGGCCTGACATTGCTGTGGTGTAACAGAGAGGAGGCAATTTGGGGCTGTCATTACTGTGATTTCACAGAGAGGGGAAGAGTCAGGCTGTCACTGCTGTGATTTCAGCGAGAGAGTGAAATGGAGGTAGTTCGAGCTGTGATGTTCCAGACAGGGGAATCCTGGGACTCGGAGTGCACTGCTGTCACCGAGAGCGGAACTTTGGGGCTCTCACTGCTGTGGTGTCACAGAGAGAGAAACAGTGGTGTTGTCGCTGCTGTGGTGTCTCTGAGAGGGAAACACTGGGCCTGTCTTTGCTGTGCTGTCATGGAGAGGAGCACGTTGGAGCTCACACTGCTATGATGTCACAGGTAGGGTAACAGTGGCTCTGACATTGCTGTGGTTTCCCAGAGAAGAGGAAATTTGGGCCCTCACTGCTCTGGTGTCACACAGAGAGGTAAAG
The DNA here is from genome assembly GCF_971803275.1 of Cyanistes caeruleus. Taxonomy (NCBI): domain Eukaryota; kingdom Metazoa; phylum Chordata; class Aves; order Passeriformes; family Paridae; genus Cyanistes; species Cyanistes caeruleus. The sequence continues at coordinate 118,985,011 of NC_141703.1, forward strand.
TTGGGCTCTAACTGCTATGGTGTCTCCAACAGGGTAATCGTGGGCCTAAAATTGCTGTCGTTTCAAAGAGAGGAGCAAGTTTGGGCTGTGGCTGCACTGCTGTCCCAGAGAGTGGAACTTTGGGGCTCACACTGCTCTGGTGTCCCAGAGACGGGAACATTGGAGCTGTCACTGCTGTGTTGTCACAGAGAGAGGAACACTGGAGCTCTCCCTGCTCTGGAGTCGCGGAGAGGAGGAAATTGGGCATGTCACTGCCCTGGTGTCACAGGGAATGGAAGAGCGGGGCTGTCACTGCCGTGGAGTCCGAGAAAGGAGGAAATTTGGTGTGTGACTGCACTGGGGTCACAGCGAGTGGAACTTTGGGGCTCTCACTTCTGTGGTGGAAGAGATGAAGAAATAGGTGCTGTCACTGCTGTTGTGGTGTGACAGAGAAGAGGAAATTTGGGCCTGTCATTGCTGTGGTGTCACAGAGAGGAGCACTTTGGAGCTCACACTGCTATGATGTCACACATAGGGTAACACTGGCTCTGATATTGCTGTGTTGTCACAGAGAGGAGGAAATTAGGCCTCTCCCTGCTCTGGTGTCACAGAGAGGGGGAAATTTGGGCTCTCACTGCTGTTGTATCAGTGAGGGCGTAACACTGGAGCTGTCATTGTTGTGGTGTCCCAGAGAGGATTAAATTGGAGCTCACACTTCTATGGTGTCCTAGACAGTGGAACTCGGGGCCTGACATTGCTGTGGTGTGACAGAGAGGAGGCAATTTGGGGCTGTCATTACTGTGATTTCACAGAGAGGGGAAGAGTCAGGCTGTCACTGCTGTGATTTCAGCGAGAGAGTGAAATGGAGGTAGTTCGAGCTGTGATGTTCCAGACAGGGGAATCCTGGGACTCGGAGTGCACTGCTGTCACCGAGAGCGGAACTTTGGGGCTCTCACTGCTGTGGTGTCACAGAGAGAGAAACAGTGGTGTTGTCGCTGCTGTGGTGTCTCTGAGAGGGAAACACTGGGCCTGTCTTTGCTGTGCTGTCATGGAGAGGAGCACGTTGGAGCTCACACTGCTATGATGTCACAGGTAGGGTAACAGTGGCTGTGACATTGCTGTGGTTTCCCAGAGACGAGGAAATTTGGGCCCTCACTGCTCTGGTGTCACACAGAGAGGTAAAGTTGGGCTCTAACTGCTATGGTGTCTCCAACAGGGTAATCGTGGGCCTAAAATTGCTGTCGTTTCAAAGAGAGGAGCAAGTTTGGGCTGTGGCTGCACTGCTGTCCCAGAGAGTGGAACTTTGGGGCTCACACTGCTCTGGTGTCCCAGAGACGGGAACATTGGAGCTGTCACTGCTGTGTTGTCACAGAGAGAGGAACACTGGAGCTCTCCCTGCTCTGGAGTCACGGAGAGGAGGCAATTGGGCATGTCACTGCCCTGGTGTCACAGGGAATGGAAGAGCGGGGCTGTCACTGCCGTGGAGTCCGAGAAAGGAGGAAATTTGGTGTGTGACTGCACTGCGGTCACAGCGAGTGGAACTTTGGGGCTCTCACTTCTGTGGTGGAAGAGATGAAGAAATAGGTGCTGTCACTGCTGTTGTGGTGTGACGGAGAAGAGGAAATTTGGGCCTGTCATTGCTGTGGTGTCACAGAGAGGAGCACTTTGGAGCTCACACTGCTATGATGTCACACATAGGGTAACACTGGCTCTGATATTGCTGTGTTGTCACAGAGAGGAGGAAATTAGGCCTCTCCCTGCTCTGGTGTCACAGAGAGAGGGAAATTTGGGCTCTCACTGCTGTTGTATCAGTGAGGGCGTAACACTGGAGCTGTCATTGTTGTGGTGTCCCAGAGAGGATTAAATTGGAGCTCACACTTCTATGGTGTCCTAGACAGTGGAACTCTGGGCCTGACATTGCTGTGGTGTGACAGAGAGGAGGCAATTTGGGGCTGTCATTACTGTGATTTCACAGAGAGGGGAAGAGTCAGGCTGTCACTGCTGTGATTTCAGCGAGAGAGTGAAATGGAGGTAGTTCGAGCTGTGATGTTCCAGACAGGGGAATCCTGGGACTCGGAGTGCACTGCTGTCACCGAGAGCGGAACTTTGGGGCTCTCACTGCTGTGGTGTCACAGAGAGAGAAACAGTGGTGTTGTCGCTGCTGTGGTGTCTCTGAGAGGGAAACACTGGGCCTGTCTTTGCTGTGCTGTCATGGAGAGGAGCACGTTGGAGCTCACACTGCTATGATGTCACAGGTAGGGTAACAGTGGCTGTGACATTGCTGTGGTTTCCCAGAGACGAGGAAATTTGGGCCCTCACTGCTCTGGTGTCACACAGAGAGGTAAAGTTGGGCTCTAACTGCTATGGTGTCTCCAACAGGGTAATCGTGGGCCTAAAATTGCTGTCGTTTCAAAGAGAGGAGCAAGTTTGGGCTGTGGCTGCACTGCTGTCCCAGAGAGTGGAACTTTGGGGCGCTTTGGTGTCCCAGAGACGGGAACATTGGAGCTGTCACTGCTGTGTTGTCACAGAGAGAGGAACACTGGAGCTCTCCCTGCTCTGGAGTCGCGGAGAGGAGGAAATTGGGCATGTCACTGCCCTGGTGTCACAGGGAATGGAAGAGCGGGGCTGTCACTGCCGTGGAGTCCGAGAAAGGAGGAAATTTGGTGTGTGACTGCACTGGGGTCACAGCGAGTGGAACTTTGGGGCTCTCACTTCTGTGGTGGAAGAGATGAAGAAATAGGTGCTGTCACTGCTGTTGTGGTGTGACGGAGAAGAGGAAATTTGGGCCTGTCATTGCTGTGGTGTCACAGAGAGGAGCACTTTGGAGCTCACACTGCTATGATGTCACACATAGGGTAACACTGGCTCTGATATTGCTGTGTTGTCACAGAGAGGAGGAAATGAGGCCTCTCCCTGCTCTGGTGTCACAGAGAGGGGGAAATTTGGGCTCTCACTGCTGTTGTATCAGTGAGGGCGTAACACTGGAGCTGTCATTGTTGTGGTGTCCCAGAGAGGATTAAATTGGAGCTCACACTTCTATGGTGTCCTAGACAGTGGAACTCTGGGCCTGACATTGCTGTGGTGTGACAGAGAGGAGGCAATTTGGGGCTGTCATTACTGTGATTTCACAGAGAGGGGAAGAGTCAGGCTGTCACTGCTGTGATTTCAGCGAGAGAGTGAAATGGAGGTAGTTCGAGCTGTGATGTTCCAGACAGGGGAATCCTGGGACTCGGAGTGCACTGCTGTCACCGAGAGCGGAACTTTGGGGCTCTCACTGCTGTGGTGTCACAGAGAGAGAAACAGTGGTGTTGTCGCTGCTGTGGTGTCTCTGAGAGGGAAACACTGGGCCTGTCTTTGCTGTGCTCTCATGGAGAGGAGCACGTTGGAGCTCACACTGCTATGATGTCACAGGTAGGGTAACAGTGGCTGTGACATTGCTGTGGTTTCCCAGAGAAGAGGAAATTTGGGCCCTCACTGCTCTGGTGTCACACAGAGAGGTAAAGTTGGGCTCTAACTGCTATGGTGTCTCCAACAGGGTAATCCTGGGCCTAAAATTGCTGTCGTTTCAAAGAGAGGAGCAAGTTTGGGCTGTGGCTGCACTGCTGTCCCAGAGAGTGGAACTTTGGGGCTCACACTGCTCTGGTGTCCCAGAGACGGGAACATTGGAGCTGTCACTGCTGTGTTGTCACAGAGAGAGGAACACTGGAGCTCTCCCTGCTCTGGAGTCGCGGAGAGGAGGAAATTGGGCATGTCACTGCCCTGGTGTCACAGGGAATGGAAGAGCGGGGCTGTCACTGCCGTGGAGTCAGAGAAAGGAGGAAATTTGATGTGTGACTGCACTGCGGTCACAGCGAGTGGAACTTTGGGGCTCTCACTTCTGTGGTGGAAGAGATGAAGAAATAGGTGCTGTCACTGCTGTTGTGGTGTGACGGAGAAGAGGAAATTTGGGCCTGTCATTGCTGTGGTGTCACAGAGAGGAGCACTTTGGAGCTCACACTGCTATGATGTCACACATAGGGTAACACTGGCTCTGATATTGCTGTGTTGTCACAGAGAGGAGGAAATGAGGCCTCTCCCTGCTCTGGTGTCACAGAGAGGGGGAAATTTGGGCTCTCACTGCTGTTGTATCAGTGAGGGCGTAACACTGGAGCTGTCATTGTTGTGGTGTCCCAGAGAGGATTAAATTGGAGCTCACACTTCTATGGGGTCCTAGACAGTGGAACTCGGGGCCTGACATTGCTGTGGTGTAACAGAGAGGAGGCAATTTGGGGCTGTCATTACTGTGATTTCACAGAGAGGGGAAGAGTCAGGCTGTCACTGCTGTGATTTCAGCGAGAGAGTGAAATGGAGGTAGTTCGAGCTGTGATGTTCCAGACAGGGGAATCCTGGGACTCGGAGTGCACTGCTGTCACCGAGAGCGGAACTTTGGGGCTCTCACTGCTGTGGTGTCACAGAGAGAGAAACAGTGGTGTTGTCGCTGCTGTGGTGTCTCTGAGAGGGAAACACTGGGCCTGTCTTTGCTGTGCTGTCATGGAGAGGAGCGCGTTGGAGCTCACACTGCTATGATGTCACAGGTAGGGTAACAGTGGCTGTGACATTGCTGTGGTTTCCCAGAGAAGAGGAAATTTGGGCCCTCACTGCTCTGGTGTCACACAGAGAGGTAAAGTTGGGCTCTAACTGCTATGGTGTCTCCAACAGGGTAATCGTGGGCCTAAAATTGCTGTCGTTTCAAAGAGAGGAGCAAGTTTGGGCTGTGGCTGCACTGCTGTCCCAGAGAGTGGAACTTTGGGGCTCACACTGCTCTGGTGTCCCAGAGACGGGAACATTGGAGCTGTCACTGCTGTGTTGTCACAGAGAGAGGAACACTGGAGCTCTCCCTGCTCTGGAGTCGCGGAGAGGAGGAAATTGGGCATGTCACTGCCCTGGTGTCACAGGGAATGGAAGAGCGGGGCTGTCACTGCCGTGGAGTCCGAGAAAGGAGGAAATTTGGTGTGTGACTGCACTGCGGTCACAGCGAGTGGAACTTTGGGGCTCTCACTTCTGTGGTGGAAGAGATGAAGAAATAGGTGCTGTCACTGCTGTTGTGGTGTGACGGAGAAGAGGAAATTTGGGCCTGTCATTGCTGTGGTGTCACAGAGAGGAGCACTTTGGAGCTCACACTGCTATGATGTCACACATAGGGTAACACTGGCTCTGATATTGCTGTGTTGTCACAGAGAGGAGGAAATGAGGCCTCTCCCTGCTCTGGTGTCACAGAGAGGGGGAAATTTGGGCTCTCACTGCTGTTGTATCAGTGAGGGCGTAACACTGGAGCTGTCATTGTTGTGGTGTCCCAGAGAGGATTAAATTGGAGCTCACACTTCTATGGGGTCCTAGACAGTGGAACTCGGGGCCTGACATTGCTGTGGTGTAACAGAGAGGAGGCAATTTGGGGCTGTCATTACTGTGATTTCACAGAGAGGGGAAGAGTCAGGCTGTCACTGCTGTGATTTCAGCGAGAGAGTGAAATGGAGGTAGTTCGAGCTGTGATGTTCCAGACAGGGGAATCCTGGGACTCGGAGTGCACTGCTGTCACCGAGAGCGGAACTTTGGGGCTCTCACTGCTGTGGTGTCACAGAGAGAGAAACAGTGGTGTTGTCGCTGCTGTGGTGTCTCTGAGAGGGAAACACTGGGCCTGTCTTTGCTGTGCTGTCATGGAGAGGAGCACGTTGGAGCTCACACTGCTATGATGTCACAGGTAGGGTAACAGTGGCTGTGACATTGCTGTGGTTTCCCAGAGAAGAGGAAATTTGGGCCCTCACTGCTCTGGTGTCACACAGAGAGGTAAAGTTGGGCTCTAACTGCTATGGTGTCTCCAACAGGGTAATCGTGGGCCTAAAATTGCTGTCGTTTCAAAGAGAGGAGCAAGTTTGGGCTGTGGCTGCACTGCTGTCCCAGAGAGTGGAACTTTGGGGCTCACACTGCTCTGGTGTCCCAGAGACGGGAACATTGGAGCTGTCACTGCTGTGTTGTCACAGAGAGAGGAACACTGGAGCTCTCCCTGCTCTGGAGTCGCGGAGAGGAGGCAATTGGGCATGTCACTGCCCTGGTGTCACAGGGAATGGAAGAGCGGGGCTGTCACTGCCGTGGAGTCCGAGAAAGGAGGAAATTTGGTGTGTGACTGCACTGCGGTCACAGCGAGTGGAACTTTGGGGCTCTCACTTCTGTGGTGGAAGAGATGAAGAAATAGGTGCTGTCACTGCTGTTGTGGTGTGACGGAGAAGAGGAAATTTGGGCCTGTCATTGCTGTGGTGTCACAGAGAGGAGCACTTTGGAGCTCACACTGCTATGATGTCACACATAGGGTAACACTGGCTCTGATATTGCTGTGTTGTCACAGAGAGGAGGAAATGAGGCCTCTCCCTGCTCTGGTGTCACAGAGAGGGGGAAATTTGGGCTCTCACTGCTGTTGTATCAGTGAGGGCGTAACACTGGAGCTGTCATTGTTGTGGTGTCCCAGAGAGGATTAAATTGGAGCTCACACTTCTATGGGGTCCTAGACAGTGGAACTCGGGGCCTGACATTGCTGTGGTGTAACAGAGAGGAGGCAATTTGGGGCTGTCATTACTGTGATTTCACAGAGAGGGGAAGAGTCAGGCTGTCACTGCTGTGATTTCAGCGAGAGAGTGAAATGGAGGTAGTTCGAGCTGTGATGTTCCAGACAGGGGAATCCTGGGACTCGGAGTGCACTGCTGTCACCGAGAGCGGAACTTTGGGGCTCTCACTGCTGTGGTGTCACAGAGAGAGAAACAGTGGTGTTGTCGCTGCTGTGGTGTCTCTGAGAGGGAAACACTGGGCCTGTCTTTGCTGTGCTGTCATGGAGAGGAGCACGTTGGAGCTCACACTGCTATGATGTCACAGGTAGGGTAACAGTGGCTCTGACATTGCTGTGGTTTCCCAGAGAAGAGGAAATTTGGGCCCTCACTGCTCTGCTGTCACACAGAGAGGTAAAGTTGGGCTCTAACTGCTATGGTGTCTCCAACAGGGTAATCGTGGGCCTAAAATTGCTGTCGTTTCAAAGAGAGGAGCAAGTTTGGGCTGTGGCTGCACTGCTGTCCCAGAGAGTGGAACTTTGGGGCGCTTTGGTGTCCCAGAGACGGGAACATTGGAGCTGTCACTGCTGTGTTGTCACAGAGAGAGGAACACTGGAGCTCTCCCTGCTCTGGAGTCGCGGAGAGGAGGAAATTGGGCATGTCACTGCCCTGGTGTCACAGGGAATGGAAGAGCGGGGCTGTCACTGCCGTGGAGTCCGAGAAAGGAGGAAATTTGGTGTGTGACTGCACTGGGGTCACAGCGAGTGGAACTTTGGGGCTCTCACTTCTGTGGTGGAAGAGATGAAGAAATAGGTGCTGTCACTGCTGTTGTGGTGTGACGGAGAAGAGGAAATTTGGGCCTGTCATTGCTGTGGTGTCACAGAGAGGAGCACTTTGGAGCTCACACTGCTATGATGTCACACATAGGGTAACACTGGCTCTGATATTGCTGTGTTGTCACAGAGAGGAGGAAATGAGGCCTCTCCCTGCTCTGGTGTCACAGAGAGGGGGAAATTTGGGCTCTCACTGCTGTTGTATCAGTGAGGGCGTAACACTGGAGCTGTCATTGTTGTGGTGTCCCAGAGAGGATTAAATTGGAGCTCACACTTCTATGGTGTCCTAGACAGTGGAACTCTGGGCCTGACATTGCTGTGGTGTGACAGAGAGGAGGCAATTTGGGGCTGTCATTACTGTGATTTCACAGAGAGGGGAAGAGTCAGGCTGTCACTGCTGTGATTTCAGCGAGAGAGTGAAATGGAGGTAGTTCGAGCTGTGATGTTCCAGACAGGGGAATCCTGGGACTCGGAGTGCACTGCTGTCACCGAGAGCGGAACTTTGGGGCTCTCACTGCTGTGGTGTCACAGAGAGAGAAACAGTGGTGTTGTCGCTGCTGTGGTGTCTCTGAGAGGGAAACACTGGGCCTGTCTTTGCTGTGCTCTCATGGAGAGGAGCACGTTGGAGCTCACACTGCTATGATGTCACAGGTAGGGTAACAGTGGCTGTGACATTGCTGTGGTTTCCCAGAGAAGAGGAAATTTGGGCCCTCACTGCTCTGGTGTCACACAGAGAGGTAAAGTTGGGCTCTAACTGCTATGGTGTCTCCAACAGGGTAATCGTGGGCCTAAAATTGCTGTCGTTTCAAAGAGAGGAGCAAGTTTGGGCTGTGGCTGCACTGCTGTCCCAGAGAGTGGAACTTTGGGGCTCACACTGCTCTGGTGTCCCAGAGACGGGAACATTGGAGCTGTCACTGCTGTGTTGTCACAGAGAGAGGAACACTGGAGCTCTCCCTGCTCTGGAGTCGCGGAGAGGAGGAAATTGGGCATGTCACTGCCCTGGTGTCACAGGGAATGGAAGAGCGGGGCTGTCACTGCCGTGGAGTCCGAGAAAGGAGGAAATTTGGTGTGTGACTGCACTGCGGTCACAGCGAGTGGAACTTTGGGGCTCTCACTTCTGTGGTGGAAGAGATGAAGAAATAGGTGCTGTCACTGCTGTTGTGGTGTGACGGAGAAGAGGAAATTTGGGCCTGTCATTGCTGTGGTGTCACAGAGAGGAGCACTTTGGAGCTCACACTGCTATGATGTCACACATAGGGTAACACTGGCTCTGATATTGCTGTGTTGTCACAGAGAGGAGGAAATGAGGCCTCTCCCTGCTCTGGTGTCACAGAGAGGGGGAAATTTGGGCTCTCACTGCTGTTGTATCAGTGAGGGCGTAACACTGGAGCTGTCATTGTTGTGGTGTCCCAGAGAGGATTAAATTGGAGCTCACACTTCTATGGGGTCCTAGACAGTGGAACTCGGGGCCTGACATTGCTGTGGTGTAACAGAGAGGAGGCAATTTGGGGCTGTCATTACTGTGATTTCACAGAGAGGGGAAGAGTCAGGCTGTCACTGCTGTGATTTCAGCGAGAGAGTGAAATGGAGGTAGTTCGAGCTGTGATGTTCCAGACAGGGGAATCCTGGGACTCGGAGTGCACTGCTGTCACCGAGAGCGGAACTTTGGGGCTCTCACTGCTGTGGTGTCACAGAGAGAGAAACAGTGGTGTTGTCGCTGCTGTGGTGTCTCTGAGAGGGAAACACTGGGCCTGTCTTTGCTGTGCTGTCATGGAGAGGAGCGCGTTGGAGCTCACACTGCTATGATGTCACAGGTAGGGTAACAGTGGCTGTGACATTGCTGTGGTTTCCCAGAGAAGAGGAAATTTGGGCCCTCACTGCTCTGGTGTCACACAGAGAGGTAAAGTTGGGCTCTAACTGCTATGGTGTCTCCAACAGGGTAATCGTGGGCCTAAAATTGCTGTCGTTTCAAAGAGAGGAGCAAGTTTGGGCTGTGGCTGCACTGCTGTCCCAGAGAGTGGAACTTTGGGGCTCACACTGCTCTGGTGTCCCAGAGACGGGAACATTGGAGCTGTCACTGCTGTGTTGTCACAGAGAGAGGAACACTGGAGCTCTCCCTGCTCTGGAGTCGCGGAGAGGAGGCAATTGGGCATGTCACTGCCCTGGTGTCACAGGGAATGGAAGAGCGGGGCTGTCACTGCCGTGGAGTCCGAGAAAGGAGGAAATTTGGTGTGTGACTGCACTGGGGTCACAGCGAGTGGAACTTTGGGGCTCTCACTTCTGTGGTGGAAGAGATGAAGAAATAGGTGCTGTCACTGCTGTTGTGGTGTGACGGAGAAGAGGAAATTTGGGCCTGTCATTGCTGTGGTGTCACAGAGAGGAGCACTTTGGAGCTCACACTGCTATGATGTCACACATAGGGTAACACTGGCTCTGATATTGCTGTGTTGTCACAGAGAGGAGGAAATGAGGCCTCTCCCTGCTCTGGTGTCACAGAGAGGGGGAAATTTGGGCTCTCACTGCTGTTGTATCAGTGAGGGCGTAACACTGGAGCTGTCATTGTTGTGGTGTCCCAGAGAGGATTAAATTGGAGCTCACACTTCTATGGGGTCCTAGACAGTGGAACTCGGGGCCTGACATTGCTGTGGTGTAACAGAGAGGAGGCAATTTGGGGCTGTCATTACTGTGATTTCACAGAGAGGGGAAGAGTCAGGCTGTCACTGCTGTGATTTCAGCGAGAGAGTGAAATGGAGGTAGTTCGAGCTGTGATGTTCCAGACAGGGGAATCCTGGGACTCGGAGTGCACTGCTGTCACCGAGAGCGGAACTTTGGGGCTCTCACTGCTGTGGTGTCACAGAGAGAGAAACAGTGGTGTTGTCGCTGCTGTGGTGTCTCTGAGAGGGAAACACTGGGCCTGTCTTTGCTGTGCTGTCATGGAGAGGAGCACGTTGGAGCTCACACTGCTATGATGTCACAGGTAGGGTAACAGTGGCTCTGACATTGCTGTGGTTTCCCAGAGAAGAGGAAATTTGGGCCCTCACTGCTCTGCTGTCACACAGAGAGGTAAAGTTGGGCTCTAACTGCTATGGTGTCTCCAACAGGGTAATCCTGGGCCTAAAATTGCTGTCGTTTCAAAGAGAGGAGCAAGTTTGGGCTGTGGCTGCACTGCTGTCCCAGAGAGTGGAACTTTGGGGCTCACACTGCTCTGGTGTCCCAGAGACGGGAACATTGGAGCTGTCACTGCTGTGTTGTCACAGAGAGAGGAACACTGGAGCTCTCCCTGCTCTGGAGTCGCGGAGAGGAGGCAATTGGGCATGTCACTGCCCTGGTGTCACAGGGAATGGAAGAGCGGGGCTGTCACTGCCGTGGAGTCCGAGAAAGGAGGAAATTTGGTGTGTGACTGCACTGCGGTCACAGCGAGTGGAACTTTGGGGCTCTCACTTCTGTGGTGGAAGAGATGAAGAAATAGGTGCTGTCACTGCTGTTGTGGTGTGACGGAGAAGAGGAAATTTGGGCCTGTCATTGCTGTGGTGTCACAGAGAGGAGCACTTTGGAGCTCACACTGCTATGATGTCACACATAGGGTAACACTGGCTCTGATATTGCTGTGTTGTCACAGAGAGGAGGAAATGAGGCCTCTCCCTGCTCTGGTGTCACAGAGAGGGGGAAATTTGGGCTCTCACTGCTGTTGTATCAGTGAGGGCGTAACACTGGAGCTGTCATTGTTGTGGTGTCCCAGAGAGGATTAAATTGGAGCTCACACTTCTATGGGGTCCTAGACAGTGGAACTCGGGGCCTGACATTGCTGTGGTGTAACAGAGAGGAGGCAATTTGGGGCTGTCATTACTGTGATTTCACAGAGAGGGGAAGAGTCAGGCTGTCACTGCTGTGCTTTCAGCGAGAGAGTGAAATGGAGGTAGTTCGAGCTGTGATGTTCCAGACAGGGGAATCCTGGGACTCGGAGTGCACTGCTGTCACCGAGAGCGGAACTTTGGGGCTCTCACTGCTGTGGTGTCACAGAGAGAGAAACAGTGGTGTTGTCGCTGCTGTGGTGTCTCTGAGAGGGAAACACTGGGCCTGTCTTTGCTGTGCTGTCATGGAGAGGAGCACGTTGGAGCTCACACTGCTATGATGTCACAGGTAGGGTAACAGTGGCTGTGACATTGCTGTGGTTTCCCAGAGAAGAGGAAATTTGGGCCCTCACTGCTCTGGTGTCACACAGAGAGGTAAAGTTGGGCTCTAACTGCTATGGTGTCTCCAACAGGGTAATCGTGGGCCTAAAATTGCTGTCGTTTCAAAGAGAGGAGCAAGTTTGGGCTGTGGCTGCACTGCTGTCCCAGAGAGTGGAACTTTGGGGCTCACACTGCTCTGGTGTCCCAGAGACGGGAACATTGGAGCTGTCACTGCTGTGTTGTCACAGAGAGAGGAACACTGGAGCTCTCCCTGCTCTGGAGTCGCGGAGAGGAGGAAATTGGGCATGTCACTGCCCTGGTGTCACAGGGAATGGAAGAGCGGGGCTGTCACTGCCGTGGAGTCCGAGAAAGGAGGAAATTTGGTGTGTGACTGCACTGCGGTCACAGCGAGTGGAACTTTGGGGCTCTCACTTCTGTGGTGGAAGAGATGAAGAAATAGGTGCTGTCACTGCTGTTGTGGTGTGACGGAGAAGAGGAAATTTGGGCCTGTCATTGCTGTGGTGTCACAGAGAGGAGCACTTTGGAGCTCACACTGCTATGATGTCACAGATAGGGTAACACTGGCTCTGATATTGCTGTGTTGTCACAGAGAGGAGGAAATGAGGCCTCTCCCTGCTCTGGTGTCACAGAGAGGGGGAAATTTGGGCTCTCACTGCTGTTGTATCAGTGAGGGCGTAACACTGGAGCTGTCATTGTTGTGGTGTCCCAGAGAGGATTAAATTGGAGCTCACACTTCTATGGGGTCCTAGACAGTGGAACTCGGGGCCTGACATTGCTGTGGTGTAACAGAGAGGAGGCAATTTGGGGCTGTCATTACTGTGATTTCACAGAGAGGGGAAGAGTCAGGCTGTCACTGCTGTGCTTTCAGCGAGAGAGTGAAATGGAGGTAGTTCGAGCTGTGATGTTCCAGACAGGGGAATCCTGGGACTCGGAGTGCACTGCTGTCACCGAGAGCGGAACTTTGGGGCTCTCACTGCTGTGGTGTCACAGAGAGAGAAACAGTGGTGTTGTCGCTGCTGTGGTGTCTCTGAGAGGGAAACACTGGGCCTGTCTTTGCTGTGCTGTCATGGAGAGGAGCACGTTGGAGCTCACACTGCTATGATGTCACAGGTAGGGTAACAGTGGCTCTGACATTGCTGTGGTTTCCCAGAGAAGAGGAAATTTGGGCCCTCACTGCTCTGGTGTCACACAGAGAGGTAAAGTTGGACTCTAACTGCTATGGTGTCTCCAACAGGGTAATCGTGGGCCTAAAATTGCTGTCGTTTCAAAGAGAGGAGCAAGTTTGGGCTGTGGCTGCACTGCTGTCCCAGAGAGTGGAACTTTGGGGCTCACACTGCTCTGGTGTCCCAGAGACGGGAACATTGGAGCTGTCACTGCTGTGTTGTCACAGAGAGAGGAACACTGGAGCTCTCCCTGCTCTGGAGTCGCGGAGAGGAGGAAATTGGGCATGTCACTGCCCTGGTGTCACAGGGAATGGAAGAGCGGGGCTGTCACTGCCGTGGAGTCCGAGAAAGGAGGAAATTTGGTGTGTGACTGCACTGCGGTCACAGCGAGTGGAACTTTGGGGCTCTCACTTCTGTGGTGGAAGAGATGAAGAAATAGGTGCTGTCACTGCTGTTGTGGTGTGACGGAGAAGAGGAAATTTGGGCCTGTCATTGCTGTGGTGTCACAGAGAGGAGCACTTTGGAGCTCACACTGCTATGATGTCACACATAGGGTAACACTGGCTCTGATATTGCTGTGTTGTCACAGAGAGGAGGAAATGAGGCCTCTCCCTGCTCTGGTGTCACAGAGAGGGGGAAATTTGGGCTCTCACTGCTGTTGTATCAGTGAGGGCGTAACACTGGAGCTGTCATTGTTGTGGTGTCCCAGAGAGGATTAAATTGGAGCTCACACTTCTATGGGGTCCTAGACAGTGGAACTCGGGGCCTGACATTGCTGTGGTGTAACAGAGAGGAGGCAATTTGGGGCTGTCATTACTGTGATTTCACAGAGAGGGGAAGAGTCAGGCTGTCACTGCTGTGATTTCAGCGAGAGAGTGAAATGGAGGTAGTTCGAGCTGTGATGTTCCAGACAGGGGAATCCTGGGACTCGGAGTGCACTGCTGTCACCGAGAGCGGAACTTTGGGGCTCTCACTGCTGTGGTGTCACAGAGAGAGAAACAGTGGTGTTGTCGCTGCTGTGGTGTCTCTGAGAGGGAAACACTGGGCCTGTCTTTGCTGTGCTGTCATGGAGAGGAGCACGTTGGAGCTCACACTGCTATGATGTCACAGGTAGGGTAACAGTGGCTGTGACATTGCTGTGGTTTCCCAGAGAAGAGGAAATTTGGGCCCTCACTGCTCTGGTGTCACACAGAGAGGTAAAGTTGGACTCTAACTGCTATGGTGTCTCCAACAGGGTAATCGTGGGCCTAAAATTGCTGTCGTTTCAAAGAGAGGAGCAAGTTTGGGCTGTGGCTGCACTGCTGTCCCAGAGAGTGGAACTTTGGGGCTCACACTGCTCTGGTGTCCCAGAGACGGGAACATTGGAGCTGTCACTGCTGTGTTGTCACAGAGAGAGGAACACTGGAGCTCTCCCTGCTCTGGAGTCGCGGAGAGGAGGAAATTGGGCATGTCACTGCCCTGGTGTCACAGGGAATGGAAGAGCGGGGCTGTCACTGCCGTGGAGTCCGAGAAAGGAGGAAATTTGGTGTGTGACTGCACTGCGGTCACAGCGAGTGGAACTTTGGGGCTCTCACTTCTGTGGTGGAAGAGATGAAGAAATAGGTGCTGTCACTGCTGTTGTGGTGTGACGGAGAAGAGGAAATTTGGGCCTGTCATTGCTGTGGTGTCACAGAGAGGAGCACTTTGGAGCTCACACTGCTATGATGTCACACATAGGGTAACACTGGCTCTGATATTGCTGTGTTGTCACAGAGAGGAGGAAATGAGGCCTCTCCCTGCTCTGGTGTCACAGAGAGGGGGAAATTTGGGCTCTCACTGCTGTTGTATCAGTGAGGGCGTAACACTGGAGCTGTCATTGTTGTGGTGTCCCAGAGAGGATTAAATTGGAGCTCACACTTCTATGGGGTCCTAGACAGTGGAACTCGGGGCCTGACATTGCTGTGGTGTAACAGAGAGGAGGCAATTTGGGGCTGTCATTACTGTGATTTCACAGAGAGGGGAAGAGTCAGGCTGTCACTGCTGTGATTTCAGCGAGAGAGTGAAATGGAGGTAGTTCGAGCTGTGATGTTCCAGACAGGGGAATCCTGGGACTCGGAGTGCACTGCTGTCACCGAGAGCGGAACTTTGGGGCTCTCACTGCTGTGGTGTCACAGAGAGAGAAACAGTGGCGTTGTCGCTGCTGTGGTGTCTCTGAGAGGGAAACACTGGGCCTGTCTTTGCTGTGCTGTCATGGAGAGGAGCACGTTGGAGCTCACACTGCTATGATGTCACAGGTAGGGTAACAGTGGCTCTGACATTGCTGTGGTTTCCCAGAGAAGAGGAAATTTGGGCCCTCACTGCTCTGGTGTCACACAGAGAGGTAAAGTTGGGCTCTAACTGCTATGGTGTCTCCAACAGGGTAATCGTGGGCCTAAAATTGCTGTCGTTTCAAAGAGAGGAGCAAGTTTGGGCTGTGGCTGCACTGCTGTCCCAGAGAGTGGAACTTTGGGGCTCACACTGCTCTGGTGTCCCAGAGACGGGAACATTGGAGCTGTCACTGCTGTGTTGTCACAGAGAGAGGAACACTGGAGCTCTCCCTGCTCTGGAGTCGCGGAGAGGAGGAAATTGGGCATGTCACTGCCCTGGTGTCACAGGGAATGGAAGAGCGGGGCTGTCACTGCCGTGGAGTCCGAGAAAGGAGGAAATTTGGTGTGTGACTGCACTGCGGTCACAGCGAGTGGAACTTTGGGGCTCTCACTTCTGTGGTGGAAGAGATGAAGAAATAGGTGCTGTCACTGCTGTTGTGGTGTGACGGAGAAGAGGAAATTTGGGCCTGTCATTGCTGTGGTGTCACAGAGAGGAGCACTTTGGAGCTCACACTGCTATGATGTCACACATAGGGTAACACTGGCTCTGATATTGCTGTGTTGTCACAGAGAGGAGGAAATGAGGCCTCTCCCTGCTCTGGTGTCACAGAGAGGGGGAAATTTGGGCTCTCACTGCTGTTGTATCAGTGAGGGCGTAACACTGGAGCTGTCATTGTTGTGGTGTCCCAGAGAGGATTAAATTGGAGCTCACACTTCTATGGGGTCCTAGACAGTGGAACTCGGGGCCTGACATTGCTGTGGTGTAACAGAGAGGAGGCAATTTGGGGCTGTCATTACTGTGATTTCACAGAGAGGGGAAGAGTCAGGCTGTCACTGCTGTGCTTTCAGCGAGAGAGTGAAATGGAGGTAGTTCGAGCTGTGATGTTCCAGACAGGGGAATCCTGGGACTCGGAGTGCACTGCTGTCACCGAGAGCGGAACTTTGGGGCTCTCACTGCTGTGGTGTCACAGAGAGAGAAACAGTGGTGTTGTCGCTGCTGTGGTGTCTCTGAGAGGGAAACACTGGGCCTGTCTTTGCTGTGCTGTCATGGAGAGGAGCACGTTGGAGCTCACACTGCTATGATGTCACAGGTAGGGTAACAGTGGCTCTGACATTGCTGTGGTTTCCCAGAGAAGAGGAAATTTGGGCCCTCACTGCTCTGGTGTCACACAGAGAGGTAAAGTTGGACTCTAACTGCTATGGTGTCTCCAACAGGGTAATCGTGGGCCTAAAATTGCTGTCGTTTCAAAGAGAGGAGCAAGTTTGGGCTGTGGCTGCACTGCTGTCCCAGAGAGTGGAACTTTGGGGCTCACACTGCTCTGGTGTCCCAGAGACGGGAACATTGGAGCTGTCACTGCTGTGTTGTCACAGAGAGAGGAACACTGGAGCTCTCCCTGCTCTGGAGTCGCGGAGAGGAGGAAATTGGGCATGTCACTGCCCTGGTGTCACAGGGAATGGAAGAGCGGGGCTGTCACTGCCGTGGAGTCCGAGAAAGGAGGAAATTTGGTGTGTGACTGCACTGCGGTCACAGCGAGTGGAACTTTGGGGCTCTCACTTCTGTGGTGGAAGAGATGAAGAAATAGGTGCTGTCACTGCTGTTGTGGTGTGACGGAGAAGAGGAAATTTGGGCCTGTCATTGCTGTGGTGTCACAGAGAGGAGCACTTTGGAGCTCACACTGCTATGATGTCACACATAGGGTAACACTGGCTCTGATATTGCTGTGTTGTCACAGAGAGGAGGAAATGAGGCCTCTCCCTGCTCTGGTGTCACAGAGAGGGGGAAATTTGGGCTCTCACTGCTGTTGTATCAGTGAGGGCGTAACACTGGAGCTGTCATTGTTGTGGTGTCCCAGAGAGGATTAAATTGGAGCTCACACTTCTATGGGGTCCTAGACAGTGGAACTCGGGGCCTGACATTGCTGTGGTGTAACAGAGAGGAGGCAATTTGGGGCTGTCATTACTGTGATTTCACAGAGAGGGGAAGAGTCAGGCTGTCACTGCTGTGATTTCAGCGAGAGAGTGAAATGGAGGTAGTTCGAGCTGTGATGTTCCAGACAGGGGAATCCTGGGACTCGGAGTGCACTGCTGTCACCGAGAGCGGAACTTTGGGGCTCTCACTGCTGTGGTGTCACAGAGAGAGAAACAGTGGTGTTGTCGCTGCTGTGGTGTCTCTGAGAGGGAAACACTGGGCCTGTCTTTGCTGTGCTGTCATGGAGAGGAGCACGTTGGAGCTCACACTGCTATGATGTCACAGGTAGGGTAACAGTGGCTGTGACATTGCTGTGGTTTCCCAGAGAAGAGGAAATTTGGGCCCTCACTGCTCTGGTGTCACACAGAGAGGTAAAGTTGGACTCTAACTGCTATGGTGTCTCCAACAGGGTAATCGTGGGCCTAAAATTGCTGTCGTTTCAAAGAGAGGAGCAAGTTTGGGCTGTGGCTGCACTGCTGTCCCAGAGAGTGGAACTTTGGGGCTCACACTGCTCTGGTGTCCCAGAGACGGGAACATTGGAGCTGTCACTGCTGTGTTGTCACAGAGAGAGGAACACTGGAGCTCTCCCTGCTCTGGAGTCGCGGAGAGGAGGAAATTGGGCATGTCACTGCCCTGGTGTCACAGGGAATGGAAGAGCGGGGCTGTCACTGCCGTGGAGTCCGAGAAAGGAGGAAATTTGGTGTGTGACTGCACTGCGGTCACAGCGAGTGGAACTTTGGGGCTCTCACTTCTGTGGTGGAAGAGATGAAGAAATAGGTGCTGTCACTGCTGTTGTGGTGTGACGGAGAAGAGGAAATTTGGGCCTGTCATTGCTGTGGTGTCACAGAGAGGAGCACTTTGGAGCTCACACTGCTATGATGTCACACATAGGGTAACACTGGCTCTGATATTGCTGTGTTGTCACAGAGAGGAGGAAATGAGGCCTCTCCCTGCTCTGGTGTCACAGAGAGGGGGAAATTTGGGCTCTCACTGCTGTTGTATCAGTGAGGGCGTAACACTGGAGCTGTCATTGTTGTGGTGTCCCAGAGAGGATTAAATTGGAGCTCACACTTCTATGGGGTCCTAGACAGTGGAACTCGGGGCCTGACATTGCTGTGGTGTAACAGAGAGGAGGCAATTTGGGGCTGTCATTACTGTGATTTCACAGAGAGGGGAAGAGTCAGGCTGTCACTGCTGTGATTTCAGCGAGAGAGTGAAATGGAGGTAGTTCGAGCTGTGATGTTCCAGACAGGGGAATCCTGGGACTCGGAGTGCACTGCTGTCACCGAGAGCGGAACTTTGGGGCTCTCACTGCTGTGGTGTCACAGAGAGAGAAACAGTGGCGTTGTCGCTGCTGTGGTGTCTCTGAGAGGGAAACACTGGGCCTGTCTTTGCTGTGCTGTCATGGAGAGGAGCACGTTGGAGCTCACACTGCTATGATGTCACAGGTAGGGTAACAGTGGCTGTGACATTGCTGTGGTTTCCCAGAGAAGAGGAAATTTGGGCCCTCACTGCTCTGGTGTCACACAGAGAGGTAAAGTTGGGCTCTAACTGCTATGGTGTCTCCAACAGGGTAATCGTGGGCCTAAAATTGCTGTCGTTTCAAAGAGAGGAGCAAGTTTGGGCTGTGGCTGCACTGCTGTCCCAGAGAGTGGAACTTTGGGGCTCACACTGCTCTGGTGTCCCAGAGACGGGAACATTGGAGCTGTCACTGCTGTGTTGTCACAGAGAGAGGAACACTGGAGCTCTCCCTGCTCTGGAGTCGCGGAGAGGAGGAAATTGGGCATGTCACTGCCCTGGTGTCACAGGGAATGGAAGAGCGGGGCTGTCACTGCCGTGGAGTCCGAGAAAGGAGGAAATTTGGTGTGTGACTGCACTGCGGTCACAGCGAGTGGAACTTTGGGGCTCTCACTTCTGTGGTGGAAGAGATGAAGAAATAGGTGCTGTCACTGCTGTTGTGGTGTGACGGAGAAGAGGAAATTTGGGCCTGTCATTGCTGTGGTGTCACAGAGAGGAGCACTTTGGAGCTCACACTGCTATGATGTCACACATAGGGTAACACTGGCTCTGATATTGCTGTGTTGTCACAGAGAGGAGGAAATGAGGCCTCTCCCTGCTCTGGTGTCACAGAGAGGGGGAAATTTGGGCTCTCACTGCTGTTGTATCAGTGAGGGCGTAACACTGGAGCTGTCATTGTTGTGGTGTCCCAGAGAGGATTAAATTGGAGCTCTCACTTCTATGGTGTCCTAGACAGTGGAACTCGGGGCCTGACATTGCTGTGGTGTAACAGAGAGGAGGCAATTTGGGGCTGTCATTACTGTGATTTCACAGAGAGGGGAAGAGTCAGGCTGTCACTGCTGTGATTTCAGCGAGAGAGTGAAATGGAGGTAGTTCGAGCTGTGATGTTCCAGACAGGGGAATCCTGGGACTCGGAGTGCACTGCTGTCACCGAGAGCGGAACTTTGGGGCTCTCACTGCTGTGGTGTCACAGAGAGAGAAACAGTGGTGTTGTCGCTGCTGTGGTGTCTCTGAGAGGGAAACACTGGGCCTGTCTTTGCTGTGCTGTCATGGAGAGGAGCGCGTTGGAGCTCACACTGCTATGATGTCACAGGTAGGGTAACAGTGGCTCTGACATTGCTGTGGTTTCCCAGAGAAGAGGAAATTTGGGCCCTCACTGCTCTGGTGTCACACAGAGAGGTAAAGTTGGGCTCTAACTGCTATGGTGTCTCCAACAGGGTAATCCTGGGCCTAAAATTGCTGTCGTTTCAAAGAGAGGAGCAAGTTTGGGCTGTGGCTGCACTGCTGTCCCAGAGAGTGGAACTTTGGGGCTCACACTGCTCTGGTGTCCCAGAGACGGGAACATTGGAGCTGTCACTGCTGTGTTGTCACAGAGAGAGGAACACTGGAGCTCTCCCTGCTCTGGAGTCGCGGAGAGGAGGAAATTGGGCATGTCACTGCCTTGGTGTCACAGGGAATGGAAGAGCGGGGCTGTCACTGCCGTGGAGTCCGAGAAAGGAGGGAATTTGGTGTGTGACTGCACTGCGGTCACAGCGAGTGGAACTTTGGGGCTCTCACTTCTGTGGTGGAAGAGATGAAGAAATAGGTGCTGTCACTGCTGTTGTGGTGTGACGGAGAAGAGGAAATTTGGGCCTGTCATTGCTGTGGTGTCACAGAGAGGAGCACTTTGGAGCTCACACTGCTATGATGTCACACATAGGGTAACACTGGCTCTGATATTGCTGTGTTGTCACAGAGAGGAGGAAATTAGGCCTCTCCCTGCTCTGGTGTTACAGAGAGGGGGAAATTTGGGCTCTCACTGCTGTTGTATCAGTGAGGGCGTAACACTGGAGCTGTCATTGTTGTGGTGTCCCAGAGAGGATTAAATTGGAGCTCACACTTCTATGGGGTCCTAGACAGTGGAACTCGGGGCCTGACATTGCTGTGGTGTAACAGAGAGGAGGCAATTTGGGGCTGTCATTACTGTGATTTCACAGAGAGGGGAAGAGTCAGGCTGTCACTGCTGTGATTTCAGCGAGAGAGTGAAATGGAGGTAGTTCGAGCTGTGATGTTACAGACAGGGGAATCCTGGGACTCGGAGTGCATTGCTGTCACCGAGAGCGGAACTTTGGGGCTCTCACTGCTGTGGTGTCACAGAGAGAGAAACAGTGGCATTGTCGCTGCTGTGGTGTCTCTGAGAGGGAAACACTGGGCCTGTCTTTGCTGTGCTGTCATGGAGAGGAGCACGTTGGAGCTCACACTGCTATGATGTCACAGGTAGGGTAACAGTGGCTCTGACATTGCTGTGGTTTCCCAGAGAAGAGGAAATTTGGGCCCTCACTGCTCTGGTGTCACACAGAGAGGTAAAGTTGGGCTCTAACTGCTATGGTGTCTCCAACAGGGTAATCGTGGGCCTAAAATTGCTGTCGTTTCAAAGAGAGGAGCAAGTTTGGGCTGTGGCTGCACTGCTGTCCCAGAGAGTGGAACTTTGGGGCTCACACTGCTCTGGTGTCCCAGAGACGGGAACATTGGAGCTGTCACTGCTGTGTTGTCACAGAGAGAGGAACACTGGAGCTCTCCCTGCTCTGGAGTCGCGGAGAGGAGGAAATTGGGCATGTCACTGCCCTGGTGTCACAGGGAATGGAAGAGCGGGGCTGTCACTGCCGTGGAGTCCGAGAAAGGAGGAAATTTGGTGTGTGACTGCACTGCGGTCACAGCGAGTGGAACTTTGGGGCTCTCACTTCTGTGGTGGAAGAGATGAAGAAATAGGTGCTGTCACTGCTGTTCTGGTGTGACGGAGAAGAGGAAATTTGGGCCTGTCATTGCTGTGGTGTCACAGAGAGGAGCACTTTGGAGCTCACACTGCTATGATGTCACAGATAGGGTAACACTGGCTCTGATATTGCTGTGTTGTCACAGAGAGGAGGAAATGAGGCCTCTCCCTGCTCTGGTGTCACAGAGAGGGGGAAATTTGGGCTCTCACTGCTGTTGTATCAGTGAGGGCGTAACACTGGAGCTGTCATTGTTGTGGTGTCCCAGAGAGGATTAAATTGGAGCTCACACTTCTATGGGGTCCTAGACAGTGGAACTCGGGGCCTGACATTGCTGTGGTGTAACAGAGAGGAGGCAATTTGGGGCTGTCATTACTGTGATTTCACAGAGAGGGGAAGAGTCAGGCTGTCACTGCTGTGATTTCAGCGAGAGAGTGAAATGGAGGTAGTTCGAGCTGTGATGTTCCAGACAGGGGAATCCTGGGACTCGGAGTGCACTGCTGTCACCGAGAGCGGAACTTTGGGGCTCTCACTGCTGTGGTGTCACAGAGAGAGAAACAGTGGTGTTGTCGCTGCTGTGGTGTCTCTGAGAGGGAAACACTGGGCCTGTCTTTGCTGTGCTGTCATGGAGAGGAGCGCGTTGGAGCTCACACTGCTATGATGTCACAGGTAGGGTAACAGTGGCTCTGACATTGCTGTGGTTTCCCAGAGAAGAGGAAATTTGGGCCCTCACTGCTCTGGTGTCACACAGAGAGGTAAAGTTGGGCTCTAACTGCTATGGTGTCTCCAACAGGGTAATCCTGGGCCTAAAATTGCTGTCGTTTCAAAGAGAGGAGCAAGTTTGGGCTGTGGCTGCACTGCTGTCCCAGAGAGTGGAACTTTGGGGCTCACACTGCTCTGGTGTCCCAGAGACGGGAACATTGGAGCTGTCACTGCTGTGTTGTCACAGAGAGAGGAACACTGGAGCTCTCCCTGCTCTGGAGTCGCGGAGAGGAGGAAATTGGGCATGTCACTGCCCTGGTGTCACAGGGAATGGAAGAGCGGGGCTCTCACTGCCGTGGAGTCCGAGAAAGGAGGAAATTTGGTGTGTGACTGCACTGCGGTCACAGCGAGTGGAACTTTGGGGCTCTCACTTCTGTGGTGGAAGAGATGAAGAAATAGGTGCTGTCACTGCTGTTGTGGTGTGACGGAGAAGAGGAAATTTGGGCCTGTCATTGCTGTGGTGTCACAGAGAGGAGCACTTTGGAGCTCACACTGCTATGATGTCACACATAGGGTAACACTGGCTCTGATATTGCTGTGTTGTCACAGAGAGGAGGAAATGAGGCCTCTCCCTGCTCTGGTGTCACAGAGAGGGGGAAATTTGGGCTCTCACTGCTGTTGTATCAGTGAGGGCGTAACACTGGAGCTGTCATTGTTGTGGTGTCCCAGAGAGGATTAAATTGGAGCTCACACTTCTATGGGGTCCTAGACAGTGGAACTCGGGGCCTGACATTGCTGTGGTGTAACAGAGAGGAGGCAATTTGGGGCTGTCATTACTGTGATTTCACAGAGAGGGGAAGAGTCAGGCTGTCACTGCTGTGATTTCAGCGAGAGAGTGAAATGGAGGTAGTTCGAGCTGTGATGTTCCAGACAGGGGAATCCTGGGACTCGGAGTGCACTGCTGTCACCGAGAGCGGAACTTTGGGGCTCTCACTGCTGTGGTGTCACAGAGAGAGAAACAGTGGTGTTGTCGCTGCTGTGGTGTCTCTGAGAGGGAAACACTGGGCCTGTCTTTGCTGTGCTGTCATGGAGAGGAGCGCGTTGGAGCTCACACTGCTATGATGTCACAGGTAGGGTAACAGTGGCTCTGACATTGCTGTGGTTTCCCAGAGAAGAGGAAATTTGGGCCCTCACTGCTCTGGTGTCACACAGAGAGGTAAAGTTGGGCTCTAACTGCTATGGTGTCTCCAACAGGGTAATCGTGGGCCTAAAATTGCTGTCGTTTCAAAGAGAGGAGCAAGTTTGGGCTGTGGCTGCACTGCTGTCCCAGAGAGTGGAACTTTGGGGCTCACACTGCTCTGGTGTCCCAGAGACGGGAACATTGGAGCTGTCACTGCTGTGTTGTCACAGAGAGAGGAACACTGGAGCTCTCCCTGCTCTGGAGTCGCGGAGAGGAGGAAATTGGGCATGTCACTGCCCTGGTGTCACAGGGAATGGAAGAGCGGGGCTGTCACTGCCGTGGAGTCCGAGAAAGGAGGAAATTTGGTGTGTGACTGCACTGCGGTCACAGCGAGTGCAACTTTGGGGCTCTCACTTCTGTGGTGGAAGAGATGAAGAAATAGGTGCTGTCACTGCTGTTGTGGTGTGACGGAGAAGAGGAAATTTGGGCCTGTCATTGCTGTGGTGTCACAGAGAGGAGCACTTTGGAGCTCACACTGCTATGATGTCACACATAGGGTAACACTGGCTCTGATATTGCTGTGTTGTCACAGAGAGGAGGAAATGAGGCCTCTCCCTGCTCTGGTGTCACAGAGAGGGGGAAATTTGGGCTCTCACTGCTGTTGTATCAGTGAGGGCGTAACACTGGAGCTGTCATTGTTGTGGTGTCCCAGAGAGGATTAAATTGGAGCTCACACTTCTATGGGGTCCTAGACAGTGGAACTCGGGGCCTGACATTGCTGTGGTGTAACAGAGAGGAGGCAATTTGGGGCTGTCATTACTGTGATTTCACAGAGAGGGGAAGAGTCAGGCTGTCACTGCTGTGCTTTCAGCGAGAGAGTGAAATGGAGGTAGTTCGAGCTGTGATGTTCCAGACAGGGGAATCCTGGGACTCGGAGTGCACTGCTGTCACCGAGAGCGGAACTTTGGGGCTCTCACTGCTGTGGTGTCACAGAGAGAGAAACAGTGGTGTTGTCGCTGCTGTGGTGTCTCTGAGAGGGAAACACTGGGCCTGTCTTTGCTGTGCTGTCATGGAGAGGAGCACGTTGGAGCTCACACTGCTATGATGTCACAGGTAGGGTAACAGTGGCTCTGACATTGCTGTGGTTTCCCAGAGAAGAGGAAATTTGGGCCCTCACTGCTCTGCTGTCACACAGAGAGGTAAAGTTGGGCTCTAACTGCTATGGTGTCTCCAACAGGGTAATCCTGGGCCTAAAATTGCTGTCGTTTCAAAGAGAGGAGCAAGTTTGGGCTGTGGCTGCACTGCTGTCCCAGAGAGTGGAACTTTGGGGCTCACACTGCTCTGGTGTCCCAGAGACGGGAACATTGGAGCTGTCACTGCTGTGTTGTCACAGAGAGAGGAACACTGGAGCTCTCCCTGCTCTGGAGTCGCGGAGAGGAGGAAATTGGGCATGTCACTGCCCTGGTGTCACAGGGAATGGAAGAGCGGGGCTGTCACTGCCGTGGAGTCCGAGAAAGGAGGAAATTTGGTGTGTGACTGCACTGCGGTCACAGCGAGTGGAACTTTGGGGCTCTCACTTCTGTGGTGGAAGAGATGAAGAAATAGGTGCTGTCACTGCTGTTGTGGTGTGACGGAGAAGAGGAAATTTGGGCCTGTCATTGCTGTGGTGTCACAGAGAGGAGCACTTTGGAGCTCACACTGCTATGATGTCACACATAGGGTAACACTGGCTCTGATATTGCTGTGTTGTCACAGAGAGGAGGAAATGAGGCCTCTCCCTGCTCTGGTGTCACAGAGAGGGGGAAATTTGGGCTCTCACTGCTGTTGTATCAGTGAGGGCGTAACACTGGAGCTGTCATTGTTGTGGTGTCCCAGAGAGGATTAAATTGGAGCTCACACTTCTATGGGGTCCTAGACAGTGGAACTCTGGGCCTGACATTGCTGTGGTGTAACAGAGAGGAGGCAATTTGGGGCTGTCATTACTGTGATTTCACAGAGAGGGGAAGAGTCAGGCTGTCACTGCTGTGATTTCAGCGAGAGAGTGAAATGGAGGTAGTTCGAGCTGTGATGTTCCAGACGGGGGAATCCTGGGACTCGGAGTGCACTGCTGTCACCGAGAGCGGAACTTTGGGGCTCTCACTGCTGTGGTGTCACAGAGAGAGAAACAGTGGTGTTGTCGCTGCTGTGGTGTCTCTGAGAGGGAAACACTGGGCCTGTCTTTGCTGTGCTGTCATGGAGAGGAGCACGTTGGAGCTCACACTGCTATGATGTCACAGGTAGGGTAACAGTGGCTGTGACATTGCTGTGGTTTCCCAGAGAAGAGGAAATTTGGGCCCTCACTGCTCTGGTGTCACACAGAGAGGTAAAGTTGGACTCTAACTGCTATGGTGTCTCCAACAGGGTAATCGTGGGCCTAAAATTGCTGTCGTTTCAAAGAGAGGAGCAAGTTTGGGCTGTGGCTGCACTACTGTCCCAGAGAGTGGAACTTTGGGGCTCACACTGCTCTGGTGTCCCAGAGACGGGAACATTGGAGCTGTCACTGCTGTGTTGTCACAGAGAGAGGAACACTGGAGCTCTCCCTGCTCTGGAGTCGCGGAGAGGAGGAAATTGGGCATGTCACTGCCCTGGTGTCACAGGGAATGGAAGAGCGGGGCTGTCACTGCCGTGGAGTCCGAGAAAGGAGGAAATTTGGTGTGTGACTGCACTGGGGTCACAGCGAGTGGAACTTTGGGGCTCTCACTTCTGTGGTGGAAGAGATGAAGAAATAGGTGCTGTCACTGCTGTTGTGGTGTGACGGAGAAGAGGAAATTTGGGCCTGTCATTGCTGTGGTGTCACAGAGAGGAGCACTTTGGAGCTCACACTGCTATGATGTCACACATAGGGTAACACTGGCTCTGATATTGCTGTGTTGTCACAGAGAGGAGGAAATGAGGCCTCTCCCTGCTCTGGTGTCACAGAGAGGGGGAAATTTGGGCTCTCACTGCTGTTGTATCAGTGAGGGCGTAACACTGGAGCTGTCATTGTTGTGGTGTCCCAGAGAGGATTAAATTGGAGCTCACACTTCTATGGTGTCCTAGACAGTGGAACTCTGGGCCTGACATTGCTGTGGTGTGACAGAGAGGAGGCAATTTGGGGCTGTCATTACTGTGATTTCACAGAGAGGGGAAGAGTCAGGCTGTCACTGCTGTGATTTCAGCGAGAGTGTGAAATGGAGGTAGTTCGAGCTGTGATGTTCCAGACAGGGGAATCCTGGGACTCGGAGTGCACTGCTGTCACCGAGAGCGGAACTTTGGGGCTCTCACTGCTGTGGTGTCACAGAGAGAGAAACAGTGGTGTTGTCGCTGCTGTGGTGTCTCTGAGAGGGAAACACTGGGCCTGTCTTTGCTGTGCTGTCATGGAGAGGAGCACGTTGGAGCTCACACTGCTATGATGTCACAGGTAGGGTAACAGTGGCTGTGACATTGCTGTGGTTTCCCAGAGAAGAGGAAATTTGGGCCCTCACTGCTCTGGTGTCACACAGAGAGGTAAAGTTGGGCTCTAACTGCTATGGTGTCTCCAACAGGGTAATCGTGGGCCTAAAATTGCTGTCGTTTCAAAGAGAGGAGCAAGTTTGGGCTGTGGCTGCACTGCTGTCCCAGAGAGTGGAACTTTGGGGCTCACACTGCTCTGGTGTCCCAGAGACGGGAACATTGGAGCTGTCACTGCTGTGTTGTCACAGAGAGAGGAACACTGGAGCTCTCCCTGCTCTGGAGTCGCGGAGAGGAGGAAATTGGGCATGTCACTGCCCTGGTGTCACAGGGAATGGAAGAGCGGGGCTGTCACTGCCGTGGAGTCCGAGAAAGGAGGAAATTTGGTGTGTGACTGCACTGCGGTCACAGCGAGTGGAACTTTGGGGCTCTCACTTCTGTGGTGGAAGAGATGAAGAAATAGGTGCTGTCACTGCTGTTGTGGTGTGACGGAGAAGAGGAAATTTGGGCCTGTCATTGCTGTGGTGTCACAGAGAGGAGCACTTTGGAGCTCACACTGCTATGATGTCACACATAGGGTAACACTGGCTCTGATATTGCTGTGTTGTCACAGAGAGGAGGAAATGAGGCCTCTCCCTGCTCTGGTGTCACAGAGAGGGGGAAATTTGGGCTCTCACTGCTGTTGTATCAGTGAGGGCGTAACACTGGAGCTGTCATTGTTGTGGTGTCCCAGAGAGGATTAAATTGGAGCTCACACTTCTATGGGGTCCTAGACAGTGGAACTCGGGGCCTGACATTGCTGTGGTGTAACAGAGAGGAGGCAATTTGGGGCTGTCATTACTGTGATTTCACAGAGAGGGGAAGAGTCAGGCTGTCACTGCTGTGATTTCAGCGAGAGAGTGAAATGGAGGTAGTTCGAGCTGTGATGTTCCAGACAGGGGAATCCTGGGACTCGGAGTGCACTGCTGTCACCGAGAGCGGAACTTTGGGGCTCTCACTGCTGTGGTGTCACAGAGAGAGAAACAGTGGTGTTGTCGCTGCTGTGGTGTCTCTGAGAGGGAAACACTGGGCCTGTCTTTGCTGTGCTGTCATGGAGAGGAGCACGTTGGAGCTCACACTGCTATGATGTCACAGGTAGGGTAACAGTGGCTCTGACATTGCTGTGGTTTCCCAGAGAAGAGGAAATTTGGGCCCTCACTGCTCTGGTGTCACACAGAGAGGTAAAGTTGGGCTCTAACTGCTATGGTGTCTCCAACAGGGTAATCGTGGGCCTAAAATTGCTGTCGTTTCAAAGAGAGGAGCAAGTTTGGGCTGTGGCTGCACTGCTGTCCCAGAGAGTGGAACTTTGGGGCTCACACTGCTCTGGTGTCCCAGAGACGGGAACATTGGAGCTGTCACTGCTGTGTTGTCACAGAGAGAGGAACACTGGAGCTCTCCCTGCTCTGGAGTCGCGGAGAGGAGGCAATTGGGCATGTCACTGCCCTGGTGTCACAGGGAATGGAAGAGCGGGGCTGTCACTGCCGTGGAGTCCGAGAAAGGAGGAAATTTGGTGTGTGACTGCACTGGGGTCACAGCGAGTGGAACTTTGGGGCTCTCACTTCTGTGGTGGAAGAGATGAAGAAATAGGTGCTGTCACTGCTGTTGTGGTGTGACGGAGAAGAGGAAATTTGGGCCTGTCATTGCTGTGGTGTCACAGAGAGGAGCACTTTGGAGCTCACACTGCTATGATGTCACACATAGGGTAACACTGGCTCTGATATTGCTGTGTTGTCACAGAGAGGAGGAAATGAGGCCTCTCCCTGCTCTGGTGTCACAGAGAGGGGGAAATTTGGGCTCTCACTGCTGTTGTATCAGTGAGGGCGTAACACTGGAGCTGTCATTGTTGTGGTGTCCCAGAGAGGATTAAATTGGAGCTCACACTTTTATGGGGTCCTAGACAGTGGAACTCGGGGCCTGACATTGCTGTGGTGTAACAGAGAGGAGGCAATTTGGGGCTGTCATTACTGTGATTTCACAGAGAGGGGAAGAGTCAGGCTGTCACTGCTGTGATTTCAGCGAGAGAGTGAAATGGAGGTAGTTCGAGCTGTGATGTTCCAGACAGGGGAATCCTGGGACTCGGAGTGCACTGCTGTCACCGAAAGCGGAACTTTGGGGCTCTCACTGCTGTGGTGTCACAGAGAGAGAAACAGTGGTGTTGTCGCTGCTGTGGTGTCTCTGAGAGGGAAACACTGGGCCTGTCTTTGCTGTGCTGTCATGGAGAGGAGCACGTTGGAGCTCACACTGCTATGATGTCACAGGTAGGGTAACAGTGGCTCTGACATTGCTGTGGTTTCCCAGAGAAGAGGAAATTTGGGCCCTCACTGCTCTGCTGTCACACAGAGAGGTAAAGTTGGGCTCTAACTGCTATGGTGTCTCCAACAGGGTAATCCTGGGCCTAAAATTGCTGTCGTTTCAAAGAGAGGAGCAAGTTTGGGCTGTGGCTGCACTGCTGTCCCAGAGAGTGGAACTTTGGGGCTCACACTGCTCTGGTGTCCCAGAGACGGGAACATTGGAGCTGTCACTGCTGTGTTGTCACAGAGAGAGGAACACTGGAGCTCTCCCTGCTCTGGAGTCGCGGAGAGGAGGCAATTGGGCATGTCACTGCCCTGGTGTCACAGGGAATGGAAGAGCGGGGCTGTCACTGCCGTGGAGTCCGAGAAAGGAGGAAATTTGGTGTGTGACTGCACTGCGGTCACAGCGAGTGGAACTTTGGGGCTCTCACTTCTGTGGTGGAAGAGATGAAGAAATAGGTGCTGTCACTGCTGTTGTGGTGTGACGGAGAAGAGGAAATTTGGGCCTGTCATTGCTGTGGTGTCACAGAGAGGAGCACTTTGGAGCTCACACTGCTATGATGTCACACATAGGGTAACACTGGCTCTGATATTGCTGTGTTGTCACAGAGAGGAGGAAATGAGGCCTCTCCCTGCTCTGGTGTCACAGAGAGGGGGAAATTTGGGCTCTCACTGCTGTTGTATCAGTGAGGGCGTAACACTGGAGCTGTCATTGTTGTGGTGTCCCAGAGAGGATTAAATTGGAGCTCACACTTCTATGGGGTCCTAGACAGTGGAACTCGGGGCCTGACATTGCTGTGGTGTAACAGAGAGGAGGCAATTTGGGGCTGTCATTACTGTGATTTCACAGAGAGGGGAAGAGTCAGGCTGTCACTGCTGTGCTTTCAGCGAGAGAGTGAAATGGAGGTAGTTCGAGCTGTGATGTTCCAGACAGGGGAATCCTGGGACTCGGAGTGCACTGCTGTCACCGAGAGCGGAACTTTGGGGCTCTCACTGCTGTGGTGTCACAGAGAGAGAAACAGTGGTGTTGTCGCTGCTGTGGTGTCTCTGAGAGGGAAACACTGGGCCTGTCTTTGCTGTGCTGTCATGGAGAGGAGCACGTTGGAGCTCACACTGCTATGATGTCACAGGTAGGGTAACAGTGGCTGTGACATTGCTGTGGTTTCCCAGAGAAGAGGAAATTTGGGCCCTCACTGCTCTGGTGTCACACAGAGAGGTAAAGTTGGGCTCTAACTGCTATGGTGTCTCCAACAGGGTAATCGTGGGCCTAAAATTGCTGTCGTTTCAAAGAGAGGAGCAAGTTTGGGCTGTGGCTGCACTGCTGTCCCAGAGAGTGGAACTTTGGGGCTCACACTGCTCTGGTGTCCCAGAGACGGGAACATTGGAGCTGTCACTGCTGTGTTGTCACAGAGAGAGGAACACTGGAGCTCTCCCTGCTCTGGAGTCGCGGAGAGGAGGAAATTGGGCATGTCACTGCCCTGGTGTCACAGGGAATGGAAGAGCGGGGCTGTCACTGCCGTGGAGTCCGAGAAAGGAGGAAATTTGGTGTGTGACTGCACTGCGGTCACAGCGAGTGGAACTTTGGGGCTCTCACTTCTGTGGTGGAAGAGATGAAGAAATAGGTGCTGTCACTGCTGTTGTGGTGTGACGGAGAAGAGGAAATTTGGGCCTGTCATTGCTGTGGTGTCACAGAGAGGAGCACTTTGGAGCTCACACTGCTATGATGTCACACATAGGGTAACACTGGCTCTGATATTGCTGTGTTGTCACAGAGAGGAGGAAATGAGGCCTCTCCCTGCTCTGGTGTCACAGAGAGGGGGAAATTTGGGCTCTCACTGCTGTTGTATCAGTGAGGGCGTAACACTGGAGCTGTCATTGTTGTGGTGTCCCAGAGAGGATTAAATTGGAGCTCACACTTCTATGGGGTCCTAGACAGTGGAACTCGGGGCCTGACATTGCTGTGGTGTAACAGAGAGGAGGCAATTTGGGGCTGTCATTACTGTGATTTCACAGAGAGGGGAAGAGTCAGGCTGTCACTGCTGTGCTTTCAGCGAGAGAGTGAAATGGAGGTAGTTCGAGCTGTGATGTTCCAGACAGGGGAATCCTGGGACTCGGAGTGCACTGCTGTCACCGAGAGCGGAACTTTGGGGCTCTCACTGCTGTGGTGTCACAGAGAGAGAAACAGTGGTGTTGTCGCTGCTGTGGTGTCTCTGAGAGGGAAACACTGGGCCTGTCTTTGCTGTGCTGTCATGGAGAGGAGCACGTTGGAGCTCACACTGCTATGATGTCACAGGTAGGGTAACAGTGGCTGTGACATTGCTGTGGTTTCCCAGAGAAGAGGAAATTTGGGCCCTCACTGCTCTGGTGTCACACAGAGAGGTAAAGTTGGGCTCTAACTGCTATGGTGTCTCCAACAGGGTAATCGTGGGCCTAAAATTGCTGTCGTTTCAAAGAGAGGAGCAAGTTTGGGCTGTGGCTGCACTGCTGTCCCAGAGAGTGGAACTTTGGGGCTCACACTGCTCTGGTGTCCCAGAGACGGGAACATTGGAGCTGTCACTGCTGTGTTGTCACAGAGAGAGGAACACTGGAGCTCTCCCTGCTCTGGAGTCGCGGAGAGGAGGAAATTGGGCATGTCACTGCCCTGGTGTCACAGGGAATGGAAGAGCGGGGCTGTCACTGCCGTGGAGTCCGAGAAAGGAGGAAATTTGGTGTGTGACTGCACTGCGGTCACAGCGAGTGGAACTTTGGGGCTCTCACTTCTGTGGTGGAAGAGATGAAGAAATAGGTGCTGTCACTGCTGTTGTGGTGTGACGGAGAAGAGGAAATTTGGGCCTGTCATTGCTGTGGTGTCACAGAGAGGAGCACTTTGGAGCTCACACTGCTATGATGTCACACATAGGGTAACACTGGCTCTGATATTGCTGTGTTGTCACAGAGAGGAGGAAATGAGGCCTCTCCCTGCTCTGGTGTCACAGAGAGGGGGAAATTTGGGCTCTCACTGCTGTTGTATCAGTGAGGGCGTAACACTGGAGCTGTCATTGTTGTGGTGTCCCAGAGAGGATTAAATTGGAGCTCACACTTCTATGGGGTCCTAGACAGTGGAACTCGGGGCCTGACATTGCTGTGGTGTAACAGAGAGGAGGCAATTTGGGGCTGTCATTACTGTGATTTCACAGAGAGGGGAAGAGTCAGGCTGTCACTGCTGTGCTTTCAGCGAGAGAGTGAAATGGAGGTAGTTCGAGCTGTGATGTTCCAGACAGGGGAATCCTGGGACTCGGAGTGCACTGCTGTCACCGAGAGCGGAACTTTGGGGCTCTCACTGCTGTGGTGTCACAGAGAGAGAAACAGTGGTGTTGTCGCTGCTGTGGTGTCTCTGAGAGGGAAACACTGGGCCTGTCTTTGCTGTGCTGTCATGGAGAGGAGCACGTTGGAGCTCACACTGCTATGATGTCACAGGTAGGGTAACAGTGGCTCTGACATTGCTGTGGTTTCCCAGAGAAGAGGAAATTTGGGCCCTCACTGCTCTGGTGTCACACAGAGAGGTAAAGTTGGGCTCTAACTGCTATGGTGTCTCCAACAGGGTAATCGTGGGCCTAAAATTGCTGTCGTTTCAAAGAGAGGAGCAAGTTTGGGCTGTGGCTGCACTGCTGTCCCAGAGAGTGGAACTTTGGGGCTCACACTGCTCTGGTGTCCCAGAGACGGGAACATTGGAGCTGTCACTGCTGTGTTGTCACAGAGAGAGGAACACTGGAGCTCTCCCTGCTCTGGAGTCGCGGAGAGGAGGCAATTGGGCATGTCACTGCCCTGGTGTCACAGGGAATGGAAGAGCGGGGCTGTCACTGCCGTGGAGTCCGAGAAAGGAGGAAATTTGGTGTGTGACTGCACTGCGGTCACAGCGAGTGGAACTTTGGGGCTCTCACTTCTGTGGTGGAAGAGATGAAGAAATAGGTGCTGTCACTGCTGTTGTGGTGTGACGGAGAAGAGGAAATTTGGGCCTGTCATTGCTGTGGTGTCACAGAGAGGAGCACTTTGGAGCTCACACTGCTATGATGTCACACATAGGGTAACACTGGCTCTGATATTGCTGTGTTGTCACAGAGAGGAGGAAATGAGGCCTCTCCCTGCTCTGGTGTCACAGAGAGGGGGAAATTTGGGCTCTCACTGCTGTTGTATCAGTGAGGGCGTAACACTGGAGCTGTCATTGTTGTGGTGTCCCAGAGAGGATTAAATTGGAGCTCACACTTCTATGGGGTCCTAGACAGTGGAACTCGGGGCCTGACATTGCTGTGGTGTAACAGAGAGGAGGCAATTTGGGGCTGTCATTACTGTGATTTCACAGAGAGGGGAAGAGTCAGGCTGTCACTGCTGTGATTTCAGCGAGAGAGTGAAATGGAGGTAGTTCGAGCTGTGATGTTCCAGACAGGGGAATCCTGGGACTCGGAGTGCACTGCTGTCACCGAGAGCGGAACTTTGGGGCTCTCACTGCTGTGGTGTCACAGAGAGAGAAACAGTGGCGTTGTCGCTGCTGTGGTGTCTCTGAGAGGGAAACACTGGGCCTGTCTTTGCTGTGCTGTCATGGAGAGGAGCACGTTGGAGCTCACACTGCTATGATGTCACAGGTAGGGTAACAGTGGCTGTGACATTGCTGTGGTTTCCCAGAGAAGAGGAAATTTGGGCCCTCACTGCTCTGGTGTCACACAGAGAGGTAAAGTTGGGCTCTAACTGCTATGGTGTCTCCAACAGGGTAATCGTGGGCCTAAAATTGCTGTCGTTTCAAAGAGAGGAGCAAGTTTGGGCTGTGGCTGCACTGCTGTCCCAGAGAGTGGAACTTTGGGGCTCACACTGCTCTGGTGTCCCAGAGACGGGAACATTGGAGCTGTCACTGCTGTGTTGTCACAGAGAGAGGAACACTGGAGCTCTCCCTGCTCTGGAGTCGCGGAGAGGAGGAAATTGGGCATGTCACTGCCCTGGTGTCACAGGGAATGGAAGAGCGGGGCTGTCACTGCCGTGGAGTCCGAGAAAGGAGGAAATTTGGTGTGTGACTGCACTGCGGTCACAGCGAGTGGAACTTTGGGGCTCTCACTTCTGTGGTGGAAGAGATGAAGAAATAGGTGCTGTCACTGCTGTTGTGGTGTGACGGAGAAGAGGAAATTTGGGCCTGTCATTGTTGTGGTGCCACAGAGAGGAGCACTTTGGAGCTCACACTGCTATGATGTCACAGATAGGGTAACACTGGCTCTGATATTGCTGTGTTGTCACAGAGAGGAGGAAATGAGGCCTCTCCCTGCTCTGGTGTCACAGAGAGGGGGAAATTTGGGCTCTCACTGCTGTTGTATCAGTGAGGGCGTAACACTGGAGCTGTCATTGTTGTGGTGTCCCAGAGAGGATTAAATTGGAGCTCACACTTCTATGGGGTCCTAGACAGTGGAACTCGGGGCCTGACATTGCTGTGGTGTAACAGAGAGGAGGCAATTTGGGGCTGTCATTACTGTGATTTCACAGAGAGGGGAAGAGTCAGGCTGTCACTGCTGTGATTTCAGCGAGAGAGTGAAATGGAGGTAGTTCGAGCTGTGATGTTCCAGACAGGGGAATCCTGGGACTCGGAGTGCACTGCTGTCACCGAGAGCGGAACTTTGGGGCTCTCACTGCTGTGGTGTCACAGAGAGAGAAACAGTGGTGTTGTCGCTGCTGTGGTGTCTCTGAGAGGGAAACACTGGGCCTGTCTTTGCTGTGCTGTCATGGAGAGGAGCACGTTGGAGCTCACACTGCTATGATGTCACAGGTAGGGTAACAGTGGCTCTGACATTGCTGTGGTTTCCCAGAGAAGAGGAAATTTGGGCCCTCACTGCTCTGGTGTCACACAGAGAGGTAAAGTTGGGCTCTAACTGCTATGGTGTCTCCAACAGGGTAATCGTGGGCCTAAAATTGCTGTCGTTTCAAAGAGAGGAGCAAGTTTGGGCTGTGGCTGCACTGCTGTCCCAGAGAGTGGAACTTTGGGGCTCACACTGCTCTGGTGTCCCAGAGACGGGAACATTGGAGCTGTCACTGCTGTGTTGTCACAGAGAGAGGAACACTGGAGCTCTCCCTGCTCTGGAGTCGCGGAGAGGAGGAAATTGGGCATGTCACTGCCCTGGTGTCACAGGGAATGGAAGAGCGGGGCTGTCACTGCCGTGGAGTCCGAGAAAGGAGGAAATTTGGTGTGTGACTGCACTGCGGTCACAGCGAGTGGAACTTTGGGGCTCTCACTTCTGTGGTGGAAGAGATGAAGAAATAGGTGCTGTCACTGCTGTTGTGGTGTGACGGAGAAGAGGAAATTTGGGCCTGTCATTGCTGTGGTGTCACAGAGAGGAGCACTTTGGAGCTCACACTGCTATGATGTCACACATAGGGTAACACTGGCTCTGATATTGCTGTGTTGTCACAGAGAGGAGGAAATGAGGCCTCTCCCTGCTCTGGTGTCACAGAGAGGGGGAAATTTGGACTCTCACTGCTGTTGTATCAGTGAGGGCGTAACACTGGAGCTGTCATTGTTGTGGTGTCCCAGAGAGGATTAAATTGGAGCTCACACTTCTATGGTGTCCTAGACAGTGGAACTCGGGGCCTGACATTGCTGTGGTGTAACAGAGAGGAGGCAATTTGGGGCTGTCATTACTGTGATTTCACAGAGAGGGGAAGAGTCAGGCTGTCACTGCTGTGATTTCAGCGAGAGAGTGAAATGGAGGTAGTTCGAGCTGTGATGTTCCAGACAGGGGAATCCTGGGACTCGGAGTGCACTGCTGTCACCGAGAGCGGAACTTTGGGGCTCTCACTGCTGTGGTGTCACAGAGAGAGAAACAGTGGTGTTGTCGCTGCTGTGGTGTCTCTGAGAGGGAAACACTGGGCCTGTCTTTGCTGTGCTGTCATGGAGAGGAGCGCGTTGGAGCTCACACTGCTATGATGTCACAGGTAGGGTAACAGTGGCTCTGACATTGCTGTGGTTTCCCAGAGAAGAGGAAATTTGGGCCCTCACTGCTCTGGTGTCACACAGAGAGGTAAAGTTGGGCTCTAACTGCTATGGTGTCAACAACAGGGTAATCCTGGGCCTAAAATTGCTGTCGTTTCAAAGAGAGGAGCAAGTTTGGGCTGTGGCTGCACTGCTGTCCCAGAGAGTGGAACTTTGGGGCTCACACTGCTCTGGTGTCCCAGAGACGGGAACATTGGAGCTGTCACTGCTGTGTTGTCACAGAGAGAGGAACACTGGAGCTCTCCCTGCTCTGGAGTCGCGGAGAGGAGGAAATTGGGCATGTCACTGCCCTGGTGTCACAGGGAATGGAAGAGCGGGGCTGTCACTGCCGTGGAGTCCGAGAAAGGAGGAAATTTGGTGTGTGACTGCACTGCGGTCACAGCGAGTGGAACTTTGGGGCTCTCACTTCTGTGGTGGAAGAGATGAAGAAATAGGTGCTGTCACTGCTGTTGTGGTGTGACGGAGAAGAGGAAATTTGGGCCTGTCATTGCTGTGGTGTCACAGAGAGGAGCACTTTGGAGCTCACACTGCTATGATGTCACACATAGGGTAACACTGGCTCTGATATTGCTGTGTTGTCACAGAGAGGAGGAAATGAGGCCTCTCCCTGCTCTGGTGTCACAGAGAGGGGGAAATTTGGGCTCTCACTGCTGTTGTATCAGTGAGGGCGTAACACTGGAGCTGTCATTGTTGTGGTGTCCCAGAGAGGATTAAATTGGAGCTCTCACTTCTATGGTGTCCTAGACAGTGGAACTCGGGGCCTGACATTGCTGTGGTGTAACAGAGAGGAGGCAATTTGGGGCTGTCATTACTGTGATTTCACAGAGAGGGGAAGAGTCAGGCTGTCACTGCTGTGATTTCAGCGAGAGAGTGAAATGGAGGTAGTTCGAGCTGTGATGTTCCAGACAGGGGAATCCTGGGACTCGGAGTGCACTGCTGTCACCGAGAGCGGAACTTTGGGGCTCTCACTGCTGTGGTGTCACAGAGAGAGAAACAGTGGTGTTGTCGCTGCTGTGGTGTCTCTGAGAGGGAAACACTGGGCCTGTCTTTGCTGTGCTGTCATGGAGAGGAGCGCGTTGGAGCTCACACTGCTATGATGTCACAGGTAGGGTAACAGTGGCTCTGACATTGCTGTGGTTTCCCAGAGAAGAGGAAATTTGGGCCCTCACTGCTCTGGTGTCACACAGAGAGGTAAAGTTGGGCTCTAACTGCTATGGTGTCAACAACAGGGTAATCCTGGGCCTAAAATTGCTGTCGTTTCAAAGAGAGGAGCAAGTTTGGGCTGTGGCTGCACTGCTGTCCCAGAGAGTGGAACTTTGGGGCTCACACTGCTCTGGTGTCCCAGAGACGGGAACATTGGAGCTGTCACTGCTGTGTTGTCACAGAGAGAGGAACACTGGAGCTCTCCCTGCTCTGGAGTCGCGGAGAGGAGGAAATTGGGCATGTCACTGCCCTGGTGTCACAGGGAATGGAAGAGCGGGGCTGTCACTGCCGTGGAGTCCGAGAAAGGAGGAAATTTGGTGTGTGACTGCACTGCGGTCACAGCGAGTGGAACTTTGGGGCTCTCACTTCTGTGGTGGAAGAGATGAAGAAATAGGTGCTGTCACTGCTGTTGTGGTGTGACGGAGAAGAGGAAATTTGGGCCTGTCATTGCTGTGGTGTCACAGAGAGGAGCACTTTGGAGCTCACACTGCTATGATGTCACACATAGGGTAACACTGGCTCTGATATTGCTGTGTTGTCACAGAGAGGAGGAAATGAGGCCTCTCCCTGCTCTGGTGTCACAGAGAGGGGGAAATTTGGGCTCTCACTGCTGTTGTATCAGTGAGGGCGTAACACTGGAGCTGTCATTGTTGTGGTGTCCCAGAGAGGATTAAATTGGAGCTCTCACTTCTATGGTGTCCTAGACAGTGGAACTCGGGGCCTGACATTGCTGTGGTGTAACAGAGAGGAGGCAATTTGGGGCTGTCATTACTGTGATTTCACAGAGAGGGGAAGAGTCAGGCTGTCACTGCTGTGATTTCAGCGAGAGAGTGAAATGGAGGTAGTTCGAGCTGTGATGTTCCAGACAGGGGAATCCTGGGACTCGGAGTGCACTGCTGTCACCGAGAGCGGAACTTTGGGGCTCTCACTGCTGTGGTGTCACAGAGAGAGAAACAGTGGTGTTGTCGCTGCTGTGGTGTCTCTGAGAGGGAAACACTGGGCCTGTCTTTGCTGTGCTGTCATGGAGAGGAGCGCGTTGGAGCTCACACTGCTATGATGTCACAGGTAGGGTAACAGTGGCTCTGACATTGCTGTGGTTTCCCAGAGAAGAGGAAATTTGGGCCCTCACTGCTCTGGTGTCACACAGAGAGGTAAAGTTGGGCTCTAACTGCTATGGTGTCTCCAACAGGGTAATCCTGGGCCTAAAATTGCTGTCGTTTCAAAGAGAGGAGCAAGTTTGGGCTGTGGCTGCACTGCTGTCCCAGAGAGTGGAACTTTGGGGCTCACACTGCTCTGGTGTCCCAGAGACGGGAACATTGGAGCTGTCACTGCTGTGTTGTCACAGAGAGAGGAACACTGGAGCTCTCCCTGCTCTGGAGTCGCGGAGAGGAGGAAATTGGGCATGTCACTGCCCTGGTGTCACAGGGAATGGAAGAGCGGGGCTGTCACTGCCGTGGAGTCCGAGAAAGGAGGAAATTTGGTGTGTGACTGCACTGCGGTCACAGCGAGTGGAACTTTGGGGCTCTCACTTCTGTGGTGGAAGAGATGAAGAAATAGGTGCTGTCACTGCTGTTGTGGTGTGACGGAGAAGAGGAAATTTGGGCCTGTCATTGCTGTGGTGTCACAGAGAGGAGCACTTTGGAGCTCACACTGCTATGATGTCACACATAGGGTAACACTGGCTCTGATATTGCTGTGTTGTCACAGAGAGGAGGAAATTAGGCCTCTCCCTGCTCTGGTGTTACAGAGAGGGGGAAATTTGGGCTCTCACTGCTGTTGTATCAGTGAGGGCGTAACACTGGAGCTGTCATTGTTGTGGTGTCCCAGAGAGGATTAAATTGGAGCTCACACTTCTATGGGGTCCTAGACAGTGGAACTCGGGGCCTGACATTGCTGTGGTGTAACAGAGAGGAGGCAATTTGGGGCTGTCATTACTGTGATTTCACAGAGAGGGGAAGAGTCAGGCTGTCACTGCTGTGATTTCAGCGAGAGAGTGAAATGGAGGTAGTTCGAGCTGTGATGTTACAGACAGGGGAATCCTGGGACTCGGAGTGCATTGCTGTCACCGAGAGCGGAACTTTGGGGCTCTCACTGCTGTGGTGTCACAGAGAGAGAAACAGTGGCATTGTCGCTGCTGTGGTGTCTCTGAGAGGGAAACACTGGGCCTGTCTTTGCTGTGCTGTCATGGAGAGGAGCACGTTGGAGCTCACACTGCTATGATGTCACAGGTAGGGTAACAGTGGCTGTGACATTGCTGTGGTTTCCCAGAGAAGAGGAAATTTGGGCCCTCACTGCTCTGGTGTCACACAGAGAGGTAAAGTTGGGCTCTAACTGCTATGGTGTCTCCAACAGGGTAATCGTGGGCCTAAAATTGCTGTCGTTTCAAAGAGAGGAGCAAGTTTGGGCTGTGGCTGCACTGCTGTCCCAGAGAGTGGAACTTTGGGGCTCACACTGCTCTGGTGTCCCAGAGACGGGAACATTGGAGCTGTCACTGCTGTGTTGTCACAGAGAGAGGAACACTGGAGCTCTCCCTGCTCTGGAGTCGCGGAGAGGAGGAAATTGGGCATGTCACTGCCCTGGTGTCACAGGGAATGGAAGAGCGGGGCTGTCACTGCCGTGGAGTCCGAGAAAGGAGGAAATTTGGTGTGTGACTGCACTGCGGTCACAGCGAGTGGAACTTTGGGGCTCTCACTTCTGTGGTGGAAGAGATGAAGAAATAGGTGCTGTCACTGCTGTTCTGGTGTGACGGAGAAGAGGAAATTTGGGCCTGTCATTGCTGTGGTGTCACAGAGAGGAGCACTTTGGAGCTCACACTGCTATGATGTCACAGATAGGGTAACACTGGCTCTGATATTGCTGTGTTGTCACAGAGAGGAGGAAATGAGGCCTCTCCCTGCTCTGGTGTCACAGAGAGGGGGAAATTTGGGCTCTCACTGCTGTTGTATCAGTGAGGGCGTAACACTGGAGCTGTCATTGTTGTGGTGTCCCAGAGAGGATTAAATTGGAGCTCACACTTCTATGGTGTCCTAGACAGTGGAACTCGGGGCCTGACATTGCTGTGGTGTAACAGAGAGGAGGCAATTTGGGGCTGTCATTACTGTGATTTCACAGAGAGGGGAAGAGTCAGGCTGTCACTGCTGTGATTTCAGCGAGAGAGTGAAATGGAGGTAGTTCGAGCTGTGATGTTCCAGACAGGGGAATCCTGGGACTCGGAGTGCACTGCTGTCACCGAGAGCGGAACTTTGGGGCTCTCACTGCTGTGGTGTCACAGAGAGAGAAACAGTGGTGTTGTCGCTGCTGTGGTGTCTCTGAGAGGGAAACACTGGGCCTGTCTTTGCTGTGCTGTCATGGAGAGGAGCGCGTTGGAGCTCACACTGCTATGATGTCACAGGTAGGGTAACAGTGGCTCTGACATTGCTGTGGTTTCCCAGAGAAGAGGAAATTTGGGCCCTCACTGCTCTGGTGTCACACAGAGAGGTAAAGTTGGGCTCTAACTGCTATGGTGTCTCCAACAGGGTAATCCTGGGCCTAAAATTGCTGTCGTTTCAAAGAGAGGAGCAAGTTTGGGCTGTGGCTGCACTGCTGTCCCAGAGAGTGGAACTTTGGGGCTCACACTGCTCTGGTGTCCCAGAGACGGGAACATTGGAGCTGTCACTGCTGTGTTGTCACAGAGAGAGGAACACTGGAGCTCTCCCTGCTCTGGAGTCGCGGAGAGGAGGAAATTGGGCATGTCACTGCCCTGGTGTCACAGGGAATGGAAGAGCGGGGCTGTCACTGCCGTGGAGTCCGAGAAAGGAGGAAATTTGGTGTGTGACTGCACTGCGGTCACAGCGAGTGGAACTTTGGGGCTCTCACTTCTGTGGTGGAAGAGATGAAGAAATAGGTGCTGTCACTGCTGTTGTGGTGTGACGGAGAAGAGGAAATTTGGGCCTGTCATTGCTGTGGTGCCACAGAGAGGAGCACTTTGGAGCTCACACTGCTATGATGTCACACATAGGGTAACACTGGCTCTGATATTGCTGTGTTGTCACAGAGAGGAGGAAATGAGGCCTCTCCCTGCTCTGGTGTCACAGAGAGGGGGAAATTTGGGCTCTCACTGCTGTTGTATCAGTGAGGGCGTAACACTGGAGCTGTCATTGTTGTGGTGTCCCAGAGAGGATTAAATTGGAGCTCACACTTCTATGGGGTCCTAGACAGTGGAACTCGGGGCCTGACATTGCTGTGGTGTAACAGAGAGGAGGCAATTTGGGGCTGTCATTACTGTGATTTCACAGAGAGGGGAAGAGTCAGGCTGTCACTGCTGTGATTTCAGCGAGAGAGTGAAATGGAGGTAGTTCGAGCTGTGATGTTCCAGACAGGGGAATCCTGGGACTCGGAGTGCACTGCTGTCACCGAGAGCGGAACTTTGGGGCTCTCACTGCTGTGGTGTCACAGAGAGAGAAACAGTGGTGTTGTCGCTGCTGTGGTGTCTCTGAGAGGGAAACACTGGGCCTGTCTTTGCTGTGCTGTCATGGAGAGGAGCACGTTGGAGCTCACACTGCTATGATGTCACAGGTAGGGTAACAGTGGCTCTGACATTGCTGTGGTTTCCCAGAGAAGAGGAAATTTGGGCCCTCACTGCTCTGGTGTCACACAGAGAGGTAAAGTTGGGCTCTAACTGCTATGGTGTCTCCAACAGGGTAATCGTGGGCCTAAAATTGCTGTCGTTTCAAAGAGAGGAGCAAGTTTGGGCTGTGGCTGCACTGCTGTCCCAGAGAGTGGAACTTTGGGGCTCACACTGCTCTGGTGTCCCAGAGACGGGAACATTGGAGCTGTCACTGCTGTGTTGTCACAGAGAGAGGAACACTGGAGCTCTCCCTGCTCTGGAGTCGCGGAGAGGAGGAAATTGGGCATGTCACTGCCCTGGTGTCACAGGGAATGGAAGAGCGGGGCTGTCACTGCCGTGGAGTCCGAGAAAGGAGGAAATTTGGTGTGTGACTGCACTGCGGTCACAGCGAGTGGAACTTTGGGGCTCTCACTTCTGTGGTGGAAGAGATGAAGAAATAGGTGCTGTCACTGCTGTTGTGGTGTGACGGAGAAGAGGAAATTTGGGCCTGTCATTGCTGTGGTGTCACAGAGAGGAGCACTTTGGAGCTCACACTGCTATGATGTCACACATAGGGTAACACTGGCTCTGATATTGCTGTGTTGTCACAGAGAGGAGGAAATGAGGCCTCTCCCTGCTCTGGTGTCACAGAGAGGGGGAAATTTGGGCTCTCACTGCTGTTGTATCAGTGAGGGCGTAACACTGGAGCTGTCATTATTGTGGTGTCCCAGAGAGGATTAAATTGGAGCTCACACTTCTATGGGGTCCTAGACAGTGGAACTCGGGGCCTGACATTGCTGTGGTGTAACAGAGAGGAGGCAATTTGGGGCTGTCATTACTGTGATTTCACAGAGAGGGGAAGAGTCAGGCTGTCACTGCTGTGATTTCAGCGAGAGAGTGAAATGGAGGTAGTTCGAGCTGTGATGTTCCAGACAGGGGAATCCTGGGACTCGGAGTGCACTGCTGTCACCGAGAGCGGAACTTTGGGGCTCTCACTGCTGTGGTGTCACAGAGAGAGAAACAGTGGTGTTGTCGCTGCTGTGGTGTCTCTGAGAGGGAAACACTGGGCCTGTCTTTGCTGTGCTGTCATGGAGAGGAGCACGTTGGAGCTCACACTGCTATGATGTCACAGGTAGGGTAACAGTGGCTCTGACATTGCTGTGGTTTCCCAGAGAAGAGGAAATTTGGGCCCTCACTGCTCTGCTGTCACACAGAGAGGTAAAGTTGGGCTCTAACTGCTATGGTGTCTCCAACAGGGTAATCCTGGGCCTAAAATTGCTGTCGTTTCAAAGAGAGGAGCAAGTTTGGGCTGTGGCTGCACTGCTGTCCCAGAGAGTGGAACTTTGGGGCTCACACTGCTCTGGTGTCCCAGAGACGGGAACATTGGAGCTGTCACTGCTGTGTTGTCACAGAGAGAGGAACACTGGAGCTCTCCCTGCTCTGGAGTCGCGGAGAGGAGGCAATTGGGCATGTCACTGCCCTGGTGTCACAGGGAATGGAAGAGCGGGGCTGTCACTGCCGTGGAGTCCGAGAAAGGAG
This sequence comes from Cyanistes caeruleus, assembly GCF_971803275.1. Taxonomy (NCBI): domain Eukaryota; kingdom Metazoa; phylum Chordata; class Aves; order Passeriformes; family Paridae; genus Cyanistes; species Cyanistes caeruleus. The sequence continues at coordinate 119,028,343 of NC_141703.1, forward strand.
GAAATTTGGTGTGTGACTGCACTGCGGTCACAGCGAGTGGAACTTTGGGGCTCTCACTTCTGTGGTGGAAGAGATGAAGAAATAGGTGCTGTCACTGCTGTTGTGGTGTGACGGAGAAGAGGAAATTTGGGCCTGTCATTGCTGTGGTGTCACAGAGAGGAGCACTTTGGAGCTCACACTGCTATGATGTCACACATAGGGTAACACTGGCTCTGATATTGCTGTGTTGTCACAGAGAGGAGGAAATGAGGCCTCTCCCTGCTCTGGTGTCACAGAGAGGGGGAAATTTGGGCTCTCACTGCTGTTGTATCAGTGAGGGCGTAACACTGGAGCTGTCATTGTTGTGGTGTCCCAGAGAGGATTAAATTGGAGCTCACACTTCTATGGGGTCCTAGACAGTGGAACTCGGGGCCTGACATTGCTGTGGTGTAACAGAGAGGAGGCAATTTGGGGCTGTCATTACTGTGATTTCACAGAGAGGGGAAGAGTCAGGCTGTCACTGCTGTGCTTTCAGCGAGAGAGTGAAATGGAGGTAGTTCGAGCTGTGATGTTCCAGACAGGGGAATCCTGGGACTCGGAGTGCACTGCTGTCACCGAGAGCGGAACTTTGGGGCTCTCACTGCTGTGGTGTCACAGAGAGAGAAACAGTGGTGTTGTCGCTGCTGTGGTGTCTCTGAGAGGGAAACACTGGGCCTGTCTTTGCTGTGCTGTCATGGAGAGGAGCACGTTGGAGCTCACACTGCTATGATGTCACAGGTAGGGTAACAGTGGCTCTGACATTGCTGTGGTTTCCCAGAGAAGAGGAAATTTGGGCCCTCACTGCTCTGCTGTCACACAGAGAGGTAAAGTTGGGCTCTAACTGCTATGGTGTCTCCAACAGGGTAATCGTGGGCCTAAAATTGCTGTCGTTTCAAAGAGAGGAGCAAGTTTGGGCTGTGGCTGCACTGCTGTCCCAGAGAGTGGAACTTTGGGGCTCACACTGCTCTGGTGTCCCAGAGACGGGAACATTGGAGCTGTCACTGCTGTGTTGTCACAGAGAGAGGAACACTGGAGCTCTCCCTGCTCTGGAGTCGCGGAGAGGAGGAAATTGGGCATGTCACTGCCCTGGTGTCACAGGGAATGGAAGAGCGGGGCTGTCACTGCCGTGGAGTCCGAGAAAGGAGGAAATTTGGTGTGTGACTGCACTGCGGTCACAGCGAGTGGAACTTTGGGGCTCTCACTTCTGTGGTGGAAGAGATGAAGAAATAGGTGCTGTCACTGCTGTTGTGGTGTGACGGAGAAGAGGAAATTTGGGCCTGTCATTGCTGTGGTGTCACAGAGAGGAGCACTTTGGAGCTCACACTGCTATGATGTCACACATAGGGTAACACTGGCTCTGATATTGCTGTGTTGTCACAGAGAGGAGGAAATGAGGCCTCTCCCTGCTCTGGTGTTACAGAGAGGGGGAAATTTGGGCTCTCACTGCTGTTGTATCAGTGAGGGCGTAACACTGGAGCTGTCATTGTTGTGGTGTCCCAGAGAGGATTAAATTGGAGCTCACACTTCTATGGGGTCCTAGACAGTGGAACTCTGGGCCTGACATTGCTGTGGTGTAACAGAGAGGAGGCAATTTGGGGCTGTCATTACTGTGATTTCACAGAGAGGGGAAGAGTCAGGCTGTCACTGCTGTGATTTCAGCGAGAGAGTGAAATGGAGGTAGTTCGAGCTGTGATGTTCCAGACAGGGGAATCCTGGGACTCGGAGTGCACTGCTGTCACCGAGAGCGGAACTTTGGGGCTCTCACTGCTGTGGTGTCACAGAGAGAGAAACAGTGGTGTTGTCGCTGCTGTGGTGTCTCTGAGAGGGAAACACTGGGCCTGTCTTTGCTGTGCTGTCATGGAGAGGAGCACGTTGGAGCTCACACTGCTATGATGTCACAGGTAGGGTAACAGTGGCTGTGACATTGCTGTGGTTTCCCAGAGAAGAGGAAATTTGGGCCCTCACTGCTCTGGTGTCACACAGAGAGGTAAAGTTGGACTCTAACTGCTATGGTGTCTCCAACAGGGTAATCGTGGGCCTAAAATTGCTGTCGTTTCAAAGAGAGGAGCAAGTTTGGGCTGTGGCTGCACTGCTGTCCCAGAGAGTGGAACTTTGGGGCTCACACTGCTCTGGTGTCCCAGAGACGGGAACATTGGAGCTGTCACTGCTGTGTTGTCACAGAGAGAGGAACACTGGAGCTCTCCCTGCTCTGGAGTCGCGGAGAGGAGGAAATTGGGCATGTCACTGCCCTGGTGTCACAGGGAATGGAAGAGCGGGGCTGTCACTGCCGTGGAGTCCGAGAAAGGAGGAAATTTGGTGTGTGACTGCACTGCGGTCACAGCGAGTGGAACTTTGGGGCTCTCACTTCTGTGGTGGAAGAGATGAAGAAATAGGTGCTGTCACTGCTGTTGTGGTGTGACGGAGAAGAGGAAATTTGGGCCTGTCATTGCTGTGGTGTCACAGAGAGGAGCACTTTGGAGCTCACACTGCTATGATGTCACACATAGGGTAACACTGGCTCTGATATTGCTGTGTTGTCACAGAGAGGAGGAAATGAGGCCTCTCCCTGCTCTGGTGTCACAGAGAGGGGGAAATTTGGGCTCTCACTGCTGTTGTATCAGTGAGGGCGTAACACTGGAGCTGTCATTGTTGTGGTGTCCCAGAGAGGATTAAATTGGAGCTCACACTTCTATGGTGTCCTAGACAGTGGAACTCGGGGCCTGACATTGCTGTGGTGTAACAGAGAGGAGGCAATTTGGGGCTGTCATTACTGTGATTTCACAGAGAGGGGAAGAGTCAGGCTGTCACTGCTGTGATTTCAGCGAGAGAGTGAAATGGAGGTAGTTCGAGCTGTGATGTTCCAGACAGGGGAATCCTGGGACTCGGAGTGCACTGCTGTCACCGAGAGCGGAACTTTGGGGCTCTCACTGCTGTGGTGTCACAGAGAGAGAAACAGTGGTGTTGTCGCTGCTGTGGTGTCTCTGAGAGGGAAACACTGGGCCTGTCTTTGCTGTGCTGTCATGGAGAGGAGCGCGTTGGAGCTCACACTGCTATGATGTCACAGGTAGGGTAACAGTGGCTCTGACATTGCTGTGGTTTCCCAGAGAAGAGGAAATTTGGGCCCTCACTGCTCTGGTGTCACACAGAGAGGTAAAGTTGGGCTCTAACTGCTATGGTGTCTCCAACAGGGTAATCCTGGGCCTAAAATTGCTGTCGTTTCAAAGAGAGGAGCAAGTTTGGGCTGTGGCTGCACTGCTGTCCCAGAGAGTGGAACTTTGGGGCTCACACTGCTCTGGTGTCCCAGAGACGGGAACATTGGAGCTGTCACTGCTGTGTTGTCACAGAGAGAGGAACACTGGAGCTCTCCCTGCTCTGGAGTCGCGGAGAGGAGGAAATTGGGCATGTCACTGCCTTGGTGTCACAGGGAATGGAAGAGCGGGGCTGTCACTGCCGTGGAGTCCGAGAAAGGAGGAAATTTGGTGTGTGACTGCACTGCGGTCACAGCGAGTGGAACTTTGGGGCTCTCACTTCTGTGGTGGAAGAGATGAAGAAATAGGTGCTGTCACTGCTGTTGTGGTGTGACGGAGAAGAGGAAATTTGGGCCTGTCATTGCTGTGGTGTCACAGAGAGGAGCACTTTGGAGCTCACACTGCTATGATGTCACACATAGGGTAACACTGGCTCTGATATTGCTGTGTTGTCACAGAGAGGAGGAAATGAGGCCTCTCCCTGCTCTGGTGTCACAGAGAGGGGGAAATTTGGGCTCTCACTGCTGTTGTATCAGTGAGGGCGTAACACTGGAGCTGTCATTGTTGTGGTGTCCCAGAGAGGATTAAATTGGAGCTCACACTTCTATGGGGTCCTAGACAGTGGAACTCGGGGCCTGACATTGCTGTGGTGTAACAGAGAGGAGGCAATTTGGGGCTGTCATTACTGTGATTTCACAGAGAGGGGAAGAGTCAGGCTGTCACTGCTGTGATTTCAGCGAGAGAGTGAAATGGAGGTAGTTCGAGCTGTGATGTTCCAGACAGGGGAATCCTGGGACTCGGAGTGCACTGCTGTCACCGAGAGCGGAACTTTGGGGCTCTCACTGCTGTGGTGTCACAGAGAGAGAAACAGTGGTGTTGTCGCTGCTGTGGTGTCTCTGAGAGGGAAACACTGGGCCTGTCTTTGCTGTGCTGTCATGGAGAGGAGCGCGTTGGAGCTCACACTGCTATGATGTCACAGGTAGGGTAACAGTGGCTCTGACATTGCTGTGGTTTCCCAGAGAAGAGGAAATTTGGGCCCTCACTGCTCTGCTGTCACACAGAGAGGTAAAGTTGGGCTCTAACTGCTATGGTGTCTCCAACAGGGTAATCGTGGGCCTAAAATTGCTGTCGTTTCAAAGAGAGGAGCAAGTTTGGGCTGTGGCTGCACTGCTGTCCCAGAGAGTGGAACTTTGGGGCTCACACTGCTCTGGTGTCCCAGAGACGGGAACATTGGAGCTGTCACTGCTGTGTTGTCACAGAGAGAGGAACACTGGAGCTCTCCCTGCTCTGGAGTCGCGGAGAGGAGGAAATTGGGCATGTCACTGCCCTGGTGTCACAGGGAATGGAAGAGCGGGGCTGTCACTGCCGTGGAGTCCGAGAAAGGAGGAAATTTGGTGTGTGACTGCACTGCGGTCACAGCGAGTGGAACTTTGGGGCTCTCACTTCTGTGGTGGAAGAGATGAAGAAATAGGTGCTGTCACTGCTGTTGTGGTGTGACGGAGAAGAGGAAATTTGGGCCTGTCATTGCTGTGGTGTCACAGAGAGGAGCACTTTGGAGCTCACACTGCTATGATGTCACACATAGGGTAACACTGGCTCTGATATTGCTGTGTTGTCACAGAGAGGAGGAAATGAGGCCTCTCCCTGCTCTGGTGTCACAGAGAGGGGGAAATTTGGGCTCTCACTGCTGTTGTATCAGTGAGGGCGTAACACTGGAGCTGTCATTGTTGTGGTGTCCCAGAGAGGATTAAATTGGAGCTCACACTTCTATGGTGTCCTAGACAGTGGAACTCGGGGCCTGACATTGCTGTGGTGTAACAGAGAGGAGGCAATTTGGGGCTGTCATTACTGTGATTTCACAGAGAGGGGAAGAGTCAGGCTGTCACTGCTGTGATTTCAGCGAGAGAGTGAAATGGAGGTAGTTCGAGCTGTGATGTTCCAGACAGGGGAATCCTGGGACTCGGAGTGCACTGCTGTCACCGAGAGCGGAACTTTGGGGCTCTCACTGCTGTGGTGTCACAGAGAGAGAAACAGTGGTGTTGTCGCTGCTGTGGTGTCTCTGAGAGGGAAACACTGGGCCTGTCTTTGCTGTGCTGTCATGGAGAGGAGCACGTTGGAGCTCACACTGCTATGATGTCACAGGTAGGGTAACAGTGGCTCTGACATTGCTGTGGTTTCCCAGAGAAGAGGAAATTTGGGCCCTCACTGCTCTGGTGTCACACAGAGAGGTAAAGTTGGGCTCTAACTGCTATGGTGTCTCCAACAGGGTAATCGTGGGCCTAAAATTGCTGTCGTTTCAAAGAGAGGAGCAAGTTTGGGCTGTGGCTGCACTGCTGTCCCAGAGAGTGGAACTTTGGGGCTCACACTGCTCTGGTGTCCCAGAGACGGGAACATTGGAGCTGTCACTGCTGTGTTGTCACAGAGAGAGGAACACTGGAGCTCTCCCTGCTCTGGAGTCGCGGAGAGGAGGAAATTGGGCATGTCACTGCCCTGGTGTCACAGGGAATGGAAGAGCGGGGCTGTCACTGCCGTGGAGTCCGAGAAAGGAGGAAATTTGGTGTGTGACTGCACTGCGGTCACAGCGAGTGGAACTTTGGGGCTCTCACTTCTGTGGTGGAAGAGATGAAGAAATAGGTGCTGTCACTGCTGTTGTGGTGTGACGGAGAAGAGGAAATTTGGGCCTGTCATTGCTGTGGTGTCACAGAGAGGAGCACTTTGGAGCTCACACTGCTATGATGTCACACATAGGGTAACACTGGCTCTGATATTGCTGTGTTGTCACAGAGAGGAGGAAATGAGGCCTCTCCCTGCTCTGGTGTCACAGAGAGGGGGAAATTTGGGCTCTCACTGCTGTTGTATCAGTGAGGGCGTAACACTGGAGCTGTCATTGTTGTGGTGTCCCAGAGAGGATTAAATTGGAGCTCACACTTCTATGGGGTCCTAGACAGTGGAACTCGGGGCCTGACATTGCTGTGGTGTAACAGAGAGGAGGCAATTTGGGGCTGTCATTACTGTGATTTCACAGAGAGGGGAAGAGTCAGGCTGTCACTGCTGTGATTTCAGCGAGAGAGTGAAATGGAGGTAGTTCGAGCTGTGATGTTCCAGACAGGGGAATCCTGGGACTCGGAGTGCACTGCTGTCACCGAGAGCGGAACTTTGGGGCTCTCACTGCTGTGGTGTCACAGAGAGAGAAACAGTGGTGTTGTCGCTGCTGTGGTGTCTCTGAGAGGGAAACACTGGGCCTGTCTTTGCTGTGCTGTCATGGAGAGGAGCACGTTGGAGCTCACACTGCTATGATGTCACAGGTAGGGTAACAGTGGCTCTGACATTGCTGTGGTTTCCCAGAGAAGAGGAAATTTGGGCCCTCACTGCTCTGCTGTCACACAGAGAGGTAAAGTTGGGCTCTAACTGCTATGGTGTCTCCAACAGGGTAATCCTGGGCCTAAAATTGCTGTCGTTTCAAAGAGAGGAGCAAGTTTGGGCTGTGGCTGCACTGCTGTCCCAGAGAGTGGAACTTTGGGGCTCACACTGCTCTGGTGTCCCAGAGACGGGAACATTGGAGCTGTCACTGCTGTGTTGTCACAGAGAGAGGAACACTGGAGCTCTCCCTGCTCTGGAGTCGCGGAGAGGAGGAAATTGGGCATGTCACTGCCCTGGTGTCACAGGGAATGGAAGAGCGGGGCTGTCACTGCCGTGGAGTCCGAGAAAGGAGGAAATTTGGTGTGTGACTGCACTGCGGTCACAGCGAGTGGAACTTTGGGGCTCTCACTTCTGTGGTGGAAGAGATGAAGAAATAGGTGCTGTCACTGCTGTTGTGGTGTGACGGAGAAGAGGAAATTTGGGCCTGTCATTGCTGTGGTGTCACAGAGAGGAGCACTTTGGAGCTCACACTGCTATGATGTCACACATAGGGTAACACTGGCTCTGATATTGCTGTGTTGTCACAGAGAGGAGGAAATGAGGCCTCTCCCTGCTCTGGTGTTACAGAGAGGGGGAAATTTGGGCTCTCACTGCTGTTGTATCAGTGAGGGCGTAACACTGGAGCTGTCATTGTTGTGGTGTCCCAGAGAGGATTAAATTGGAGCTCACACTTCTATGGGGTCCTAGACAGTGGAACTCTGGGCCTGACATTGCTGTGGTGTAACAGAGAGGAGGCAATTTGGGGCTGTCATTACTGTGATTTCACAGAGAGGGGAAGAGTCAGGCTGTCACTGCTGTGATTTCAGCGAGAGAGTGAAATGGAGGTAGTTCGAGCTGTGATGTTCCAGACAGGGGAATCCTGGGACTCGGAGTGCACTGCTGTCACCGAGAGCGGAACTTTGGGGCTCTCACTGCTGTGGTGTCACAGAGAGAGAAACAGTGGTGTTGTCGCTGCTGTGGTGTCTCTGAGAGGGAAACACTGGGCCTGTCTTTGCTGTGCTGTCATGGAGAGGAGCACGTTGGAGCTCACACTGCTATGATGTCACAGGTAGGGTAACAGTGGCTGTGACATTGCTGTGGTTTCCCAGAGAAGAGGAAATTTGGGCCCTCACTGCTCTGGTGTCACACAGAGAGGTAAAGTTGGACTCTAACTGCTATGGTGTCTCCAACAGGGTAATCCTGGGCCTAAAATTGCTGTCGTTTCAAAGAGAGGAGCAAGTTTGGGCTGTGGCTGCACTGCTGTCCCAGAGAGTGGAACTTTGGGGCTCACACTGCTCTGGTGTCCCAGAGACGGGAACATTGGAGCTGTCACTGCTGTGTTGTCACAGAGAGAGGAACACTGGAGCTCTCCCTGCTCTGGAGTCGCGGAGAGGAGGAAATTGGGCATGTCACTGCCCTGGTGTCACAGGGAATGGAAGAGCGGGGCTGTCACTGCCGTGGAGTCCGAGAAAGGAGGAAATTTGGTGTGTGACTGCACTGCGGTCACAGCGAGTGGAACTTTGGGGCTCTCACTTCTGTGGTGGAAGAGATGAAGAAATAGGTGCTGTCACTGCTGTTCTGGTGTGACGGAGAAGAGGAAATTTGGGCCTGTCATTGCTGTGGTGTCACAGAGAGGAGCACTTTGGAGCTCACACTGCTATGATGTCACACATAGGGTAACACTGGCTCTGATATTGCTGTGTTGTCACAGAGAGGAGGAAATGAGGCCTCTCCCTGCTCTGGTGTCACAGAGAGGGGGAAATTTGGGCTCTCACTGCTGTTGTATCAGTGAGGGCGTAACACTGGAGCTGTCATTGTTGTGGTGTCCCAGAGAGGATTAAATTGGAGCTCACACTTCTATGGTGTCCTAGACAGTGGAACTCGGGGCCTGACATTGCTGTGGTGTAACAGAGAGGAGGCAATTTGGGGCTGTCATTACTGTGATTTCACAGAGAGGGGAAGAGTCAGGCTGTCACTGCTGTGATTTCAGCGAGAGAGTGAAATGGAGGTAGTTCGAGCTGTGATGTTCCAGACAGGGGAATCCTGGGACTCGGAGTGCACTGCTGTCACCGAGAGCGGAACTTTGGGGCTCTCACTGCTGTGGTGTCACAGAGAGAGAAACAGTGGTGTTGTCGCTGCTGTGGTGTCTCTGAGAGGGAAACACTGGGCCTGTCTTTGCTGTGCTGTCATGGAGAGGAGCGCGTTGGAGCTCACACTGCTATGATGTCACAGGTAGGGTAACAGTGGCTCTGACATTGCTGTGGTTTCCCAGAGAAGAGGAAATTTGGGCCCTCACTGCTCTGGTGTCACACAGAGAGGTAAAGTTGGGCTCTAACTGCTATGGTGTCTCCAACAGGGTAATCGTGGGCCTAAAATTGCTGTCGTTTCAAAGAGAGGAGCAAGTTTGGGCTGTGGCTGCACTGCTGTCCCAGAGAGTGGAACTTTGGGGCTCACACTGCTCTGGTGTCCCAGAGACGGGAACATTGGAGCTGTCACTGCTGTGTTGTCACAGAGAGAGGAACACTGGAGCTCTCCCTGCTCTGGAGTCGCGGAGAGGAGGAAATTGGGCATGTCACTGCCCTGGTGTCACAGGGAATGGAAGAGCGGGGCTGTCACTGCCGTGGAGTCCGAGAAAGGAGGAAATTTGGTGTGTGACTGCACTGCGGTCACAGCGAGTGGAACTTTGGGGCTCTCACTTCTGTGGTGGAAGAGATGAAGAAATAGGTGCTGTCACTGCTGTTGTGGTGTGACGGAGAAGAGGAAATTTGGGCCTGTCATTGCTGTGGTGTCACAGAGAGGAGCACTTTGGAGCTCACACTGCTATGATGTCACACATAGGGTAACACTGGCTCTGATATTGCTGTGTTGTCACAGAGAGGAGGAAATGAGGCCTCTCCCTGCTCTGGTGTTACAGAGAGGGGGAAATTTGGGCTCTCACTGCTGTTGTATCAGTGAGGGCGTAACACTGGAGCTGTCATTGTTGTGGTGTCCCAGAGAGGATTAAATTGGAGCTCACACTTCTATGGGGTCCTAGACAGTGGAACTCGGGGCCTGACATTGCTGTGGTGTAACAGAGAGGAGGCAATTTGGGGCTGTCATTACTGTGATTTCACAGAGAGGGGAAGAGTCAGGCTGTCACTGCTGTGATTTCAGCGAGAGAGTGAAATGGAGGTAGTTCGAGCTGTGATGTTCCAGACAGGGGAATCCTGGGACTCGGAGTGCACTGCTGTCACCGAGAGCGGAACTTTGGGGCTCTCACTGCTGTGGTGTCACAGAGAGAGAAACAGTGGCGTTGTCGCTGCTGTGGTGTCTCTGAGAGGGAAACACTGGGCCTGTCTTTGCTGTGCTGTCATGGAGAGGAGCACGTTGGAGCTCACACTGCTATGATGTCACAGGTAGGGTAACAGTGGCTCTGACATTGCTGTGGTTTCCCAGAGAAGAGGAAATTTGGGCCCTCACTGCTCTGCTGTCACACAGAGAGGTAAAGTTGGGCTCTAACTGCTATGGTGTCTCCAACAGGGTAATCGTGGGCCTAAAATTGCTGTCGTTTCAAAGAGAGGAGCAAGTTTGGGCTGTGGCTGCACTGCTGTCCCAGAGAGTGGAACTTTGGGGCTCACACTGCTCTGGTGTCCCAGAGACGGGAACATTGGAGCTGTCACTGCTGTGTTGTCACAGAGAGAGGAACACTGGAGCTCTCCCTGCTCTGGAGTCGCGGAGAGGAGGCAATTGGGCATGTCACTGCCCTGGTGTCACAGGGAATGGAAGAGCGGGGCTGTCACTGCCGTGGAGTCCGAGAAAGGAGGAAATTTGGTGTGTGACTGCACTGCGGTCACAGCGAGTGGAACTTTGGGGCTCTCACTTCTGTGGTGGAAGAGATGAAGAAATAGGTGCTGTCACTGCTGTTGTGGTGTGACGGAGAAGAGGAAATTTGGGCCTGTCATTGCTGTGGTGCCACAGAGAGGAGCACTTTGGAGCTCACACTGCTATGATGTCACACATAGGGTAACACTGGCTCTGATATTGCTGTGTTGTCACAGAGAGGAGGAAATGAGGCCTCTCCCTGCTCTGGTGTCACAGAGAGGGGGAAATTTGGGCTCTCACTGCTGTTGTATCAGTGAGGGCGTAACACTGGAGCTGTCATTGTTGTGGTGTCCCAGAGAGGATTAAATTGGAGCTCACACTTCTATGGTGTCCTAGACAGTGGAACTCGGGGCCTAACATTGCTGTGGTGTAACAGAGAGGAGGCAATTTGGGGCTGTCATTACTGTGATTTCACAGAGAGGGGAAGAGTCAGGCTGTCACTGCTGTGATTTCAGCGAGAGAGTGAAATGGAGGTAGTTCGAGCTGTGATGTTCCAGACAGGGGAATCCTGGGACTCGGAGTGCACTGCTGTCACCGAGAGCGGAACTTTGGGGCTCTCACTGCTGTGGTGTCACAGAGAGAGAAACAGTGGCGTTGTCGCTGCTGTGGTGTCTCTGAGAGGGAAACACTGGGCCTGTCTTTGCTGTGCTGTCATGGAGAGGAGCACGTTGGAGCTCACACTGCTATGATGTCACAGGTAGGGTAACAGTGGCTCTGACATTGCTGTGGTTTCCCAGAGAAGAGGAAATTTGGGCCCTCACTGCTCTGCTGTCACACAGAGAGGTAAAGTTGGGCTCTAACTGCTATGGTGTCTCCAACAGGGTAATCGTGGGCCTAAAATTGCTGTCGTTTCAAAGAGAGGAGCAAGTTTGGGCTGTGGCTGCACTGCTGTCCCAGAGAGTGGAACTTTGGGGCTCACACTGCTCTGGTGTCCCAGAGACGGGAACATTGGAGCTGTCACTGCTGTGTTGTCACAGAGAGAGGAACACTGGAGCTCTCCCTGCTCTGGAGTCGCGGAGAGGAGGCAATTGGGCATGTCACTGCCCTGGTGTCACAGGGAATGGAAGAGCGGGGCTGTCACTGCCGTGGAGTCCGAGAAAGGAGGAAATTTGGTGTGTGACTGCACTGCGGTCACAGCGAGTGGAACTTTGGGGCTCTCACTTCTGTGGTGGAAGAGATGAAGAAATAGGTGCTGTCACTGCTGTTGTGGTGTGACGGAGAAGAGGAAATTTGGGCCTGTCATTGCTGTGGTGCCACAGAGAGGAGCACTTTGGAGCTCACACTGCTATGATGTCACACATAGGGTAACACTGGCTCTGATATTGCTGTGTTGTCACAGAGAGGAGGAAATGAGGCCTCTCCCTGCTCTGGTGTCACAGAGAGGGGGAAATTTGGGCTCTCACTGCTGTTGTATCAGTGAGGGCGTAACACTGGAGCTGTCATTGTTGTGGTGTCCCAGAGAGGATTAAATTGGAGCTCACACTTCTATGGTGTCCTAGACAGTGGAACTCGGGGCCTGACATTGCTGTGGTGTAACAGAGAGGAGGCAATTTGGGGCTGTCATTACTGTGATTTCACAGAGAGGGGAAGAGTCAGGCTGTCACTGCTGTGATTTCAGCGAGAGAGTGAAATGGAGGTAGTTCGAGCTGTGATGTTCCAGACAGGGGAATCCTGGGACTCGGAGTGCACTGCTGTCACCGAGAGCGGAACTTTGGGGCTCTCACTGCTGTGGTGTCACAGAGAGAGAAACAGTGGTGTTGTCGCTGCTGTGGTGTCTCTGAGAGGGAAACACTGGGCCTGTCTTTGCTGTGCTGTCATGGAGAGGAGCGCGTTGGAGCTCACACTGCTATGATGTCACAGGTAGGGTAACAGTGGCTCTGACATTGCTGTGGTTTCCCAGAGAAGAGGAAATTTGGGCCCTCACTGCTCTGGTGTCACACAGAGAGGTAAAGTTGGGCTCTAACTGCTATGGTGTCTCCAACAGGGTAATCCTGGGCCTAAAATTGCTGTCGTTTCAAAGAGAGGAGCAAGTTTGGGCTGTGGCTGCACTGCTGTCCCAGAGAGTGGAACTTTGGGGCTCACACTGCTCTGGTGTCCCAGAGACGGGAACATTGGAGCTGTCACTGCTGTGTTGTCACAGAGAGAGGAACACTGGAGCTCTCCCTGCTCTGGAGTCGCGGAGAGGAGGAAATTGGGCATGTCACTGCCCTGGTGTCACAGGGAATGGAAGAGCGGGGCTGTCACTGCCGTGGAGTCCGAGAAAGGAGGAAATTTGGTGTGTGACTGCACTGCGGTCACAGCGAGTGGAACTTTGGGGCTCTCACTTCTGTGGTGGAAGAGATGAAGAAATAGGTGCTGTCACTGCTGTTGTGGTGTGACGGAGAAGAGGAAATTTGGGCCTGTCATTGCTGTGGTGTCACAGAGAGGAGCACTTTGGAGCTCACACTGCTATGATGTCACACATAGGGTAACACTGGCTCTGATATTGCTGTGTTGTCACAGAGAGGAGGAAATGAGGCCTCTCCCTGCTCTGGTGTCACAGAGAGGGGGAAATTTGGGCTCTCACTGCTGTTGTATCAGTGAGGGCGTAACACTGGAGCTGTCATTGTTGTGGTGTCCCAGAGAGGATTAAATTGGAGCTCTCACTTCTATGGTGTCCTAGACAGTGGAACTCGGGGCCTGACATTGCTGTGGTGTAACAGAGAGGAGGCAATTTGGGGCTGTCATTACTGTGATTTCACAGAGAGGGGAAGAGTCAGGCTGTCACTGCTGTGATTTCAGCGAGAGAGTGAAATGGAGGTAGTTCGAGCTGTGATGTTCCAGACAGGGGAATCCTGGGACTCGGAGTGCACTGCTGTCACCGAGAGCGGAACTTTGGGGCTCTCACTGCTGTGGTGTCACAGAGAGAGAAACAGTGGTGTTGTCGCTGCTGTGGTGTCTCTGAGAGGGAAACACTGGGCCTGTCTTTGCTGTGCTGTCATGGAGAGGAGCGCGTTGGAGCTCACACTGCTATGATGTCACAGGTAGGGTAACAGTGGCTCTGACATTGCTGTGGTTTCCCAGAGAAGAGGAAATTTGGGCCCTCACTGCTCTGGTGTCACACAGAGAGGTAAAGTTGGGCTCTAACTGCTATGGTGTCTCCAACAGGGTAATCCTGGGCCTAAAATTGCTGTCGTTTCAAAGAGAGGAGCAAGTTTGGGCTGTGGCTGCACTGCTGTCCCAGAGAGTGGAACTTTGGGGCTCACACTGCTCTGGTGTCCCAGAGACGGGAACATTGGAGCTGTCACTGCTGTGTTGTCACAGAGAGAGGAACACTGGAGCTCTCCCTGCTCTGGAGTCGCGGAGAGGAGGAAATTGGGCATGTCACTGCCTTGGTGTCACAGGGAATGGAAGAGCGGGGCTGTCACTGCCGTGGAGTCCGAGAAAGGAGGAAATTTGGTGTGTGACTGCACTGCGGTCACAGCGAGTGGAACTTTGGGGCTCTCACTTCTGTGGTGGAAGAGATGAAGAAATAGGTGCTGTCACTGCTGTTGTGGTGTGACGGAGAAGAGGAAATTTGGGCCTGTCATTGCTGTGGTGTCACAGAGAGGAGCACTTTGGAGCTCACACTGCTATGATGTCACACATAGGGTAACACTGGCTCTGATATTGCTGTGTTGTCACAGAGAGGAGGAAATGAGGCCTCTCCCTGCTCTGGTGTCACAGAGAGGGGGAAATTTGGGCTCTCACTGCTGTTGTATCAGTGAGGGCGTAACACTGGAGCTGTCATTGTTGTGGTGTCCCAGAGAGGATTAAATTGGAGCTCACACTTCTATGGGGTCCTAGACAGTGGAACTCGGGGCCTGACATTGCTGTGGTGTAACAGAGAGGAGGCAATTTGGGGCTGTCATTACTGTGATTTCACAGAGAGGGGAAGAGTCAGGCTGTCACTGCTGTGATTTCAGCGAGAGAGTGAAATGGAGGTAGTTCGAGCTGTGATGTTCCAGACAGGGGAATCCTGGGACTCGGAGTGCACTGCTGTCACCGAGAGCGGAACTTTGGGGCTCTCACTGCTGTGGTGTCACAGAGAGAGAAACAGTGGTGTTGTCGCTGCTGTGGTGTCTCTGAGAGGGAAACACTGGGCCTGTCTTTGCTGTGCTGTCATGGAGAGGAGCGCGTTGGAGCTCACACTGCTATGATGTCACAGGTAGGGTAACAGTGGCTCTGACATTGCTGTGGTTTCCCAGAGAAGAGGAAATTTGGGCCCTCACTGCTCTGCTGTCACACAGAGAGGTAAAGTTGGGCTCTAACTGCTATGGTGTCTCCAACAGGGTAATCGTGGGCCTAAAATTGCTGTCGTTTCAAAGAGAGGAGCAAGTTTGGGCTGTGGCTGCACTGCTGTCCCAGAGAGTGGAACTTTGGGGCTCACACTGCTCTGGTGTCCCAGAGACGGGAACATTGGAGCTGTCACTGCTGTGTTGTCACAGAGAGAGGAACACTGGAGCTCTCCCTGCTCTGGAGTCGCGGAGAGGAGGAAATTGGGCATGTCACTGCCCTGGTGTCACAGGGAATGGAAGAGCGGGGCTGTCACTGCCGTGGAGTCCGAGAAAGGAGGAAATTTGGTGTGTGACTGCACTGCGGTCACAGCGAGTGGAACTTTGGGGCTCTCACTTCTGTGGTGGAAGAGATGAAGAAATAGGTGCTGTCACTGCTGTTGTGGTGTGACGGAGAAGAGGAAATTTGGGCCTGTCATTGCTGTGGTGTCACAGAGAGGAGCACTTTGGAGCTCACACTGCTATGATGTCACACATAGGGTAACACTGGCTCTGATATTGCTGTGTTGTCACAGAGAGGAGGAAATGAGGCCTCTCCCTGCTCTGGTGTCACAGAGAGGGGGAAATTTGGGCTCTCACTGCTGTTGTATCAGTGAGGGCGTAACACTGGAGCTGTCATTGTTGTGGTGTCCCAGAGAGGATTAAATTGGAGCTCACACTTCTATGGTGTCCTAGACAGTGGAACTCGGGGCCTGACATTGCTGTGGTGTAACAGAGAGGAGGCAATTTGGGGCTGTCATTACTGTGATTTCACAGAGAGGGGAAGAGTCAGGCTGTCACTGCTGTGATTTCAGCGAGAGAGTGAAATGGAGGTAGTTCGAGCTGTGATGTTCCAGACAGGGGAATCCTGGGACTCGGAGTGCACTGCTGTCACCGAGAGCGGAACTTTGGGGCTCTCACTGCTGTGGTGTCACAGAGAGAGAAACAGTGGTGTTGTCGCTGCTGTGGTGTCTCTGAGAGGGAAACACTGGGCCTGTCTTTGCTGTGCTGTCATGGAGAGGAGCACGTTGGAGCTCACACTGCTATGATGTCACAGGTAGGGTAACAGTGGCTCTGACATTGCTGTGGTTTCCCAGAGAAGAGGAAATTTGGGCCCTCACTGCTCTGGTGTCACACAGAGAGGTAAAGTTGGGCTCTAACTGCTATGGTGTCTCCAACAGGGTAATCGTGGGCCTAAAATTGCTGTCGTTTCAAAGAGAGGAGCAAGTTTGGGCTGTGGCTGCACTGCTGTCCCAGAGAGTGGAACTTTGGGGCTCACACTGCTCTGGTGTCCCAGAGACGGGAACATTGGAGCTGTCACTGCTGTGTTGTCACAGAGAGAGGAACACTGGAGCTCTCCCTGCTCTGGAGTCGCGGAGAGGAGGAAATTGGGCATGTCACTGCCCTGGTGTCACAGGGAATGGAAGAGCGGGGCTGTCACTGCCGTGGAGTCCGAGAAAGGAGGAAATTTGGTGTGTGACTGCACTGCGGTCACAGCGAGTGGAACTTTGGGGCTCTCACTTCTGTGGTGGAAGAGATGAAGAAATAGGTGCTGTCACTGCTGTTGTGGTGTGACGGAGAAGAGGAAATTTGGGCCTGTCATTGCTGTGGTGTCACAGAGAGGAGCACTTTGGAGCTCACACTGCTATGATGTCACACATAGGGTAACACTGGCTCTGATATTGCTGTGTTGTCACAGAGAGGAGGAAATGAGGCCTCTCCCTGCTCTGGTGTCACAGAGAGGGGGAAATTTGGGCTCTCACTGCTGTTGTATCAGTGAGGGCGTAACACTGGAGCTGTCATTGTTGTGGTGTCCCAGAGAGGATTAAATTGGAGCTCACACTTCTATGGGGTCCTAGACAGTGGAACTCGGGGCCTGACATTGCTGTGGTGTAACAGAGAGGAGGCAATTTGGGGCTGTCATTACTGTGATTTCACAGAGAGGGGAAGAGTCAGGCTGTCACTGCTGTGATTTCAGCGAGAGAGTGAAATGGAGGTAGTTCGAGCTGTGATGTTCCAGACAGGGGAATCCTGGGACTCGGAGTGCACTGCTGTCACCGAGAGCGGAACTTTGGGGCTCTCACTGCTGTGGTGTCACAGAGAGAGAAACAGTGGTGTTGTCGCTGCTGTGGTGTCTCTGAGAGGGAAACACTGGGCCTGTCTTTGCTGTGCTGTCATGGAGAGGAGCACGTTGGAGCTCACACTGCTATGATGTCACAGGTAGGGTAACAGTGGCTCTGACATTGCTGTGGTTTCCCAGAGAAGAGGAAATTTGGGCCCTCACTGCTCTGCTGTCACACAGAGAGGTAAAGTTGGGCTCTAACTGCTATGGTGTCTCCAACAGGGTAATCCTGGGCCTAAAATTGCTGTCGTTTCAAAGAGAGGAGCAAGTTTGGGCTGTGGCTGCACTGCTGTCCCAGAGAGTGGAACTTTGGGGCTCACACTGCTCTGGTGTCCCAGAGACGGGAACATTGGAGCTGTCACTGCTGTGTTGTCACAGAGAGAGGAACACTGGAGCTCTCCCTGCTCTGGAGTCGCGGAGAGGAGGAAATTGGGCATGTCACTGCCCTGGTGTCACAGGGAATGGAAGAGCGGGGCTGTCACTGCCGTGGAGTCCGAGAAAGGAGGAAATTTGGTGTGTGACTGCACTGCGGTCACAGCGAGTGGAACTTTGGGGCTCTCACTTCTGTGGTGGAAGAGATGAAGAAATAGGTGCTGTCACTGCTGTTGTGGTGTGACGGAGAAGAGGAAATTTGGGCCTGTCATTGCTGTGGTGTCACAGAGAGGAGCACTTTGGAGCTCACACTGCTATGATGTCACACATAGGGTAACACTGGCTCTGATATTGCTGTGTTGTCACAGAGAGGAGGAAATGAGGCCTCTCCCTGCTCTGGTGTTACAGAGAGGGGGAAATTTGGGCTCTCACTGCTGTTGTATCAGTGAGGGCGTAACACTGGAGCTGTCATTGTTGTGGTGTCCCAGAGAGGATTAAATTGGAGCTCACACTTCTATGGTGTCCTAGACAGTGGAACTCGGGGCCTGACATTGCTGTGGTGTAACAGAGAGGAGGCAATTTGGGGCTGTCATTACTGTGATTTCACAGAGAGGGGAAGAGTCAGGCTGTCACTGCTGTGATTTCAGCGAGAGAGTGAAATGGAGGTAGTTCGAGCTGTGATGTTCCAGACAGGGGAATCCTGGGACTCGGAGTGCACTGCTGTCACCGAGAGCGGAACTTTGGGGCTCTCACTGCTGTGGTGTCACAGAGAGAGAAACAGTGGTGTTGTCGCTGCTGTGGTGTCTCTGAGAGGGAAACACTGGGCCTGTCTTTGCTGTGCTGTCATGGAGAGGAGCACGTTGGAGCTCACACTGCTATGATGTCACAGGTAGGGTAACAGTGGCTGTGACATTGCTGTGGTTTCCCAGAGAAGAGGAAATTTGGGCCCTCACTGCTCTGGTGTCACACAGAGAGGTAAAGTTGGACTCTAACTGCTATGGTGTCTCCAACAGGGTAATCGTGGGCCTAAAATTGCTGTCGTTTCAAAGAGAGGAGCAAGTTTGGGCTGTGGCTGCACTGCTGTCCCAGAGAGTGGAACTTTGGGGCTCACACTGCTCTGGTGTCCCAGAGACGGGAACATTGGAGCTGTCACTGCTGTGTTGTCACAGAGAGAGGAACACTGGAGCTCTCCCTGCTCTGGAGTCGCGGAGAGGAGGAAATTGGGCATGTCACTGCCCTGGTGTCACAGGGAATGGAAGAGCGGGGCTGTCACTGCCGTGGAGTCCGAGAAAGGAGGAAATTTGGTGTGTGACTGCACTGCGGTCACAGCGAGTGGAACTTTGGGGCTCTCACTTCTGTGGTGGAAGAGATGAAGAAATAGGTGCTGTCACTGCTGTTCTGGTGTGACGGAGAAGAGGAAATTTGGGCCTGTCATTGCTGTGGTGTCACAGAGAGGAGCACTTTGGAGCTCACACTGCTATGATGTCACACATAGGGTAACACTGGCTCTGATATTGCTGTGTTGTCACAGAGAGGAGGAAATGAGGCCTCTCCCTGCTCTGGTGTCACAGAGAGGGGGAAATTTGGGCTCTCACTGCTGTTGTATCAGTGAGGGCGTAACACTGGAGCTGTCATTGTTGTGGTGTCCCAGAGAGGATTAAATTGGAGCTCACACTTCTATGGTGTCCTAGACAGTGGAACTCGGGGCCTGACATTGCTGTGGTGTAACAGAGAGGAGGCAATTTGGGGCTGTCATTACTGTGATTTCACAGAGAGGGGAAGAGTCAGGCTGTCACTGCTGTGATTTCAGCGAGAGAGTGAAATGGAGGTAGTTCGAGCTGTGATGTTCCAGACAGGGGAATCCTGGGACTCGGAGTGCACTGCTGTCACCGAGAGCGGAACTTTGGGGCTCTCACTGCTGTGGTGTCACAGAGAGAGAAACAGTGGTGTTGTCGCTGCTGTGGTGTCTCTGAGAGGGAAACACTGGGCCTGTCTTTGCTGTGCTGTCATGGAGAGGAGCGCGTTGGAGCTCACACTGCTATGATGTCACAGGTAGGGTAACAGTGGCTGTGACATTGCTGTGGTTTCCCAGAGAAGAGGAAATTTGGGCCCTCACTGCTCTGGTGTCACACAGAGAGGTAAAGTTGGGCTCTAACTGCTATGGTGTCTCCAACAGGGTAATCGTGGGCCTAAAATTGCTGTCGTTTCAAAGAGAGGAGCAAGTTTGGGCTGTGGCTGCACTGCTGTCCCAGAGAGTGGAACTTTGGGGCTCACACTGCTCTGGTGTCCCAGAGACGGGAACATTGGAGCTGTCACTGCTGTGTTGTCACAGAGAGAGGAACACTGGAGCTCTCCCTGCTCTGGAGTCGCGGAGAGGAGGAAATTGGGCATGTCACTGCCCTGGTGTCACAGGGAATGGAAGAGCGGGGCTGTCACTGCCGTGGAGTCCGAGAAAGGAGGAAATTTGGTGTGTGACTGCACTGCGGTCACAGCGAGTGGAACTTTGGGGCTCTCACTTCTGTGGTGGAAGAGATGAAGAAATAGGTGCTGTCACTGCTGTTGTGGTGTGACGGAGAAGAGGAAATTTGGGCCTGTCATTGCTGTGGTGTCACAGAGAGGAGCACTTTGGAGCTCACACTGCTATGATGTCACACATAGGGTAACACTGGCTCTGATATTGCTGTGTTGTCACAGAGAGGAGGAAATTAGGCCTCTCCCTGCTCTGGTGTCACAGAGAGGGGGAAATTTGGGCTCTCACTGCTGTTGTATCAGTGAGGGCGTAACACTGGAGCTGTCATTGTTGTGGTGTCCCAGAGAGGATTAAATTGGAGCTCACACTTCTATGGTGTCCTAGACAGTGGAACTCGGGGCCTGACATTGCTGTGGTGTAACAGAGAGGAGGCAATTTGGGGCTGTCATTACTGTGATTTCACAGAGAGGGGAAGAGTCAGGCTGTCACTGCTGTGATTTCAGCGAGAGAGTGAAATGGAGGTAGTTCGAGCTGTGATGTTCCAGACAGGGGAATCCTGGGACTCGGAGTGCACTGCTGTCACCGAGAGCGGAACTTTGGGGCTCTCACTGCTGTGGTGTCACAGAGAGAGAAACAGTGGCGTTGTCGCTGCTGTGGTGTCTCTGAGAGGGAAACACTGGGCCTGTCTTTGCTGTGCTGTCATGGAGAGGAGCACGTTGGAGCTCACACTGCTATGATGTCACAGGTAGGGTAACAGTGGCTCTGACATTGCTGTGGTTTCCCAGAGAAGAGGAAATTTGGGCCCTCACTGCTCTGCTGTCACACAGAGAGGTAAAGTTGGGCTCTAACTGCTATGGTGTCTCCAACAGGGTAATCGTGGGCCTAAAATTGCTGTCGTTTCAAAGAGAGGAGCAAGTTTGGGCTGTGGCTGCACTGCTGTCCCAGAGAGTGGAACTTTGGGGCTCACACTGCTCTGGTGTCCCAGAGACGGGAACATTGGAGCTGTCACTGCTGTGTTGTCACAGAGAGAGGAACACTGGAGCTCTCCCTGCTCTGGAGTCGCGGAGAGGAGGCAATTGGGCATGTCACTGCCCTGGTGTCACAGGGAATGGAAGAGCGGGGCTGTCACTGCCGTGGAGTCCGAGAAAGGAGGAAATTTGGTGTGTGACTGCACTGCGGTCACAGCGAGTGGAACTTTGGGGCTCTCACTTCTGTGGTGGAAGAGATGAAGAAATAGGTGCTGTCACTGCTGTTGTGGTGTGACGGAGAAGAGGAAATTTGGGCCTGTCATTGCTGTGGTGCCACAGAGAGGAGCACTTTGGAGCTCACACTGCTATGATGTCACACATAGGGTAACACTGGCTCTGATATTGCTGTGTTGTCACAGAGAGGAGGAAATGAGGCCTCTCCCTGCTCTGGTGTCACAGAGAGGGAGAAATTTGGGCTGTCACTGCTGTTGTATCAGTGAGGGCGTAACACTGGAGCTGTCATTGTTGTGGTGTCCCAGAGAGGATTAAATTGGAGCTCACACTTCTATGGTGTCCTAGACAGTGGAACTCGGGGCCTGACATTGCTGTGGTGTAACAGAGAGGAGGCAATTTGGGGCTGTCATTACTGTGATTTCACAGAGAGGGGAAGAGTCAGGCTGTCACTGCTGTGATTTCAGCGAGAGAGTGAAATGGAGGTAGTTCGAGCTGTGATGTTCCAGACAGGGGAATCCTGGGACTCGGAGTGCACTGCTGTCACCGAGAGCGGAACTTTGGGGCTCTCACTGCTGTGGTGTCACAGAGAGAGAAACAGTGGTGTTGTCGCTGCTGTGGTGTCTCTGAGAGGGAAACACTGGGCCTGTCTTTGCTGTGCTGTCATGGAGAGGAGCGCGTTGGAGCTCACACTGCTATGATGTCACAGGTAGGGTAACAGTGGCTCTGACATTGCTGTGGTTTCCCAGAGAAGAGGAAATTTGGGCCCTCACTGCTCTGGTGTCACACAGAGAGGTAAAGTTGGGCTCTAACTGCTATGGTGTCTCCAACAGGGTAATCGTGGGCCTAAAATTGCTGTCGTTTCAAAGAGAGGAGCAAGTTTGGGCTGTGGCTGCACTGCTGTCCCAGAGAGTGGAACTTTGGGGCTCACACTGCTCTGGTGTCCCAGAGACGGGAACATTGGAGCTGTCACTGCTGTGTTGTCACAGAGAGAGGAACACTGGAGCTCTCCCTGCTCTGGAGTCGCGGAGAGGAGGAAATTGGGCATGTCACTGCCCTGGTGTCACAGGGAATGGAAGAGCGGGGCTGTCACTGCCGTGGAGTCCGAGAAAGGAGGAAATTTGGTGTGTGACTGCACTGCGGTCACAGCGAGTGGAACTTTGGGGCTCTCACTTCTGTGGTGGAAGAGATGAAGAAATAGGTGCTGTCACTGCTGTTGTGGTGTGACGGAGAAGAGGAAATTTGGGCCTGTCATTGCTGTGGTGTCACAGAGAGGAGCACTTTGGAGCTCACACTGCTATGATGTCACACATAGGGTAACACTGGCTCTGATATTGCTGTGTTGTCACAGAGAGGAGGAAATGAGGCCTCTCCCTGCTCTGGTGTTACAGAGAGGGGGAAATTTGGGCTCTCACTGCTGTTGTATCAGTGAGGGCGTAACACTGGAGCTGTCATTGTTGTGGTGTCCCAGAGAGGATTAAATTGGAGCTCACACTTCTATGGTGTCCTAGACAGTGGAACTCGGGGCCTGACATTGCTGTGGTGTAACAGAGAGGAGGCAATTTGGGGCTGTCATTACTGTGATTTCACAGAGAGGGGAAGAGTCAGGCTGTCACTGCTGTGATTTCAGCGAGAGAGTGAAATGGAGGTAGTTCGAGCTGTGATGTTCCAGACAGGGGAATCCTGGGACTCGGAGTGCACTGCTGTCACCGAGAGCGGAACTTTGGGGCTCTCACTGCTGTGGTGTCACAGAGAGAGAAACAGTGGTGTTGTCGCTGCTGTGGTGTCTCTGAGAGGGAAACACTGGGCCTGTCTTTGCTGTGCTGTCATGGAGAGGAGCACGTTGGAGCTCACACTGCTATGATGTCACAGGTAGGGTAACAGTGGCTCTGACATTGCTGTGGTTTCCCAGAGAAGAGGAAATTTGGGCCCTCACTGCTCTGGTGTCACACAGAGAGGTAAAGTTGGGCTCTAACTGCTATGGTGTCTCCAACAGGGTAATCCTGGGCCTAAAATTGCTGTCGTTTCAAAGAGAGGAGCAAGTTTGGGCTGTGGCTGCACTGCTGTCCCAGAGAGTGGAACTTTGGGGCTCACACTGCTCTGGTGTCCCAGAGACGGGAACATTGGAGCTGTCACTGCTGTGTTGTCACAGAGAGAGGAACACTGGAGCTCTCCCTGCTCTGGAGTCGCGGAGAGGAGGAAATTGGGCATGTCACTGCCCTGGTGTCACAGGGAATGGAAGAGCGGGGCTGTCACTGCCGTGGAGTCCGAGAAAGGAGGAAATTTGGTGTGTGACTGCACTGCGGTCACAGCGAGTGGAACTTTGGGGCTCTCACTTCTGTGGTGGAAGAGATGAAGAAATAGGTGCTGTCACTGCTGTTGTGGTGTGACGGAGAAGAGGAAATTTGGGCCTGTCATTGCTGTGGTGTCACAGAGAGGAGCACTTTGGAGCTCACACTGCTATGATGTCACACATAGGGTAACACTGGCTCTGATATTGCTGTGTTGTCACAGAGAGGAGGAAATGAGGCCTCTCCCTGCTCTGGTGTTACAGAGAGGGGGAAATTTGGGCTCTCACTGCTGTTGTATCAGTGAGGGCGTAACACTGGAGCTGTCATTGTTGTGGTGTCCCAGAGAGGATTAAATTGGAGCTCACACTTCTATGGTGTCCTAGACAGTGGAACTCGGGGCCTGACATTGCTGTGGTGTAACAGAGAGGAGGCAATTTGGGGCTGTCATTACTGTGATTTCACAGAGAGGGGAAGAGTCAGGCTGTCACTGCTGTGATTTCAGCGAGAGAGTGAAATGGAGGTAGTTCGAGCTGTGATGTTCCAGACAGGGGAATCCTGGGACTCGGAGTGCACTGCTGTCACCGAGAGCGGAACTTTGGGGCTCTCACTGCTGTGGTGTCACAGAGAGAGAAACAGTGGTGTTGTCGCTGCTGTGGTGTCTCTGAGAGGGAAACACTGGGCCTGTCTTTGCTGTGCTGTCATGGAGAGGAGCACGTTGGAGCTCACACTGCTATGATGTCACAGGTAGGGTAACAGTGGCTGTGACATTGCTGTGGTTTCCCAGAGAAGAGGAAATTTGGGCCCTCACTGCTCTGGTGTCACACAGAGAGGTAAAGTTGGGCTCTAACTGCTATGGTGTCTCCAACAGGGTAATCGTGGGCCTAAAATTGCTGTCGTTTCAAAGAGAGGAGCAAGTTTGGGCTGTGGCTGCACTGCTGTCCCAGAGAGTGGAACTTTGGGGCTCACACTGCTCTGGTGTCCCAGAGACGGGAACATTGGAGCTGTCACTGCTGTGTTGTCACAGAGAGAGGAACACTGGAGCTCTCCCTGCTCTGGAGTCGCGGAGAGGAGGCAATTGGGCATGTCACTGCCCTGGTGTCACAGGGAATGGAAGAGCGGGGCTGTCACTGCCGTGGAGTCCGAGAAAGGAGGAAATTTGGTGTGTGACTGCACTGCGGTCACAGCGAGTGGAACTTTGGGGCTCTCACTTCTGTGGTGGAAGAGATGAAGAAATAGGTGCTGTCACTGCTGTTGTGGTGTGACGGAGAAGAGGAAATTTGGGCCTGTCATTGCTGTGGTGTCACAGAGAGGAGCACTTTGGAGCTCACACTGCTATGATGTCACACATAGGGTAACACTGGCTCTGATATTGCTGTGTTGTCACAGAGAGGAGGAAATTAGGCCTCTCCCTGCTCTGGTGTTACAGAGAGGGGGAAATTTGGGCTCTCACTGCTGTTGTATCAGTGAGGGCGTAACACTGGAGCTGTCATTGTTGTGGTGTCCCAGAGAGGATTAAATTGGAGCTCACACTTCTATGGGGTCCTAGACAGTGGAACTCGGGGCCTGACATTGCTGTGGTGTAACAGAGAGGAGGCAATTTGGGGCTGTCATTACTGTGATTTCACAGAGAGGGGAAGAGTCAGGCTGTCACTGCTGTGATTTCAGCGAGAGAGTGAAATGGAGGTACTTCGAGCTGTGATGTTCCAGACAGGGGAATCCTGGGACTCGGAGTGCACTGCTGTCACCGAGAGCGGAACTTTGGGGCTCTCACTGCTGTGGTGTCACAGAGAGAGAAACAGTGGTGTTGTCGCTGCTGTGGTGTCTCTGAGAGGGAAACACTGGGCCTGTCTTTGCTGTGCTGTCATGGAGAGGAGCGCGTTGGAGCTCACACTGCTATGATGTCACAGGTAGGGTAACAGTGGCTCTGACATTGCTGTGGTTTCCCAGAGAAGAGGAAATTTGGGCCCTCACTGCTCTGGTGTCACACAGAGAGGTAAAGTTGGGCTCTAACTGCTATGGTGTCTCCAACAGGGTAATCGTGGGCCTAAAATTGCTGTCGTTTCAAAGAGAGGAGCAAGTTTGGGCTGTGGCTGCACTGCTGTCCCAGAGAGTGGAACTTTGGGGCTCACACTGCTCTGGTGTCCCAGAGACGGGAACATTGGAGCTGTCACTGCTGTGTTGTCACAGAGAGAGGAACACTGGAGCTCTCCCTGCTCTGGAGTCGCGGAGAGGAGGCAATTGGGCATGTCACTGCCCTGGTGTCACAGGGAATGGAAGAGCGGGGCTGTCACTGCCGTGGAGTCCGAGAAAGGAGGAAATTTGGTGTGTGACTGCACTGCGGTCACAGCGAGTGGAACTTTGGGGCTCTCACTTCTGTGGTGGAAGAGATGAAGAAATAGGTGCTGTCACTGCTGTTGTGGTGTGACGGAGAAGAGGAAATTTGGGCCTGTCATTGCTGTGGTGTCACAGAGAGGAGCACTTTGGAGCTCACACTGCTATGATGTCACACATAGGGTAACACTGGCTCTGATATTGCTGTGTTGTCACAGAGAGGAGGAAATGAGGCCTCTCCCTGCTCTGGTGTTACAGAGAGGGGGAAATTTGGGCTCTCACTGCTGTTGTATCAGTGAGGGCGTAACACTGGAGCTGTCATTGTTGTGGTGTCCCAGAGAGGATTAAATTGGAGCTCACACTTCTATGGTGTCCTAGACAGTGGAACTCGGGGCCTGACATTGCTGTGGTGTAACAGAGAGGAGGCAATTTGGGGCTGTCATTACTGTGATTTCACAGAGAGGGGAAGAGTCAGGCTGTCACTGCTGTGATTTCAGCGAGAGAGTGAAATGGAGGTAGTTCGAGCTGTGATGTTCCAGACAGGGGAATCCTGGGACTCGGAGTGCACTGCTGTCACCGAGAGCGGAACTTTGGGGCTCTCACTGCTGTGGTGTCACAGAGAGAGAAACAGTGGTGTTGTCGCTGCTGTGGTGTCTCTGAGAGGGAAACACTGGGCCTGTCTTTGCTGTGCTGTCATGGAGAGGAGCACGTTGGAGCTCACACTGCTATGATGTCACAGGTAGGGTAACAGTGGCTCTGACATTGCTGTGGTTTCCCAGAGAAGAGGAAATTTGGGCCCTCACTGCTCTGGTGTCACACAGAGAGGTAAAGTTGGGCTCTAACTGCTATGGTGTCTCCAACAGGGTAATCGTGGGCCTAAAATTGCTGTCGTTTCAAAGAGAGGAGCAAGTTTGGGCTGTGGCTGCACTGCTGTCCCAGAGAGTGGAACTTTGGGGCTCACACTGCTCTGGTGTCCCAGAGACGGGAACATTGGAGCTGTCACTGCTGTGTTGTCACAGAGAGAGGAACACTGGAGCTCTCCCTGCTCTGGAGTCGCGGAGAGGAGGAAATTGGGCATGTCACTGCCCTGGTGTCACAGGGAATGGAAGAGCGGGGCTGTCACTGCCGTGGAGTCCGAGAAAGGAGGAAATTTGGTGTGTGACTGCACTGCGGTCACAGCGAGTGGAACTTTGGGGCTCTCACTTCTGTGGTGGAAGAGATGAAGAAATAGGTGCTGTCACTGCTGTTGTGGTGTGACGGAGAAGAGGAAATTTGGGCCTGTCATTGCTGTGGTGTCACAGAGAGGAGCACTTTGGAGCTCACACTGCTATGATGTCACACATAGGGTAACACTGGCTCTGATATTGCTGTGTTGTCACAGAGAGGAGGAAATTAGGCCTCTCCCTGCTCTGGTGTCACAGAGAGGGGGAAATTTGGGCTCTCACTGCTGTTGTATCAGTGAGGGCGTAACACTGGAGCTGTCATTGTTGTGGTGTCCCAGAGAGGATTAAATTGGAGCTCACACTTCTATGGTGTCCTAGACAGTGGAACTCGGGGCCTGACATTGCTGTGGTGTAACAGAGAGGAGGCAATTTGGGGCTGTCATTACTGTGATTTCACAGAGAGGGGAAGAGTCAGGCTGTCACTGCTGTGATTTCAGCGAGAGAGTGAAATGGAGGTAGTTCGAGCTGTGATGTTCCAGACAGGGGAATCCTGGGACTCGGAGTGCACTGCTGTCACCGAGAGCGGAACTTTGGGGCTCTCACTGCTGTGGTGTCACAGAGAGAGAAACAGTGGCGTTGTCGCTGCTGTGGTGTCTCTGAGAGGGAAACACTGGGCCTGTCTTTGCTGTGCTGTCATGGAGAGGAGCACGTTGGAGCTCACACTGCTATGATGTCACAGGTAGGGTAACAGTGGCTGTGACATTGCTGTGGTTTCCCAGAGAAGAGGAAATTTGGGCCCTCACTGCTCTGGTGTCACACAGAGAGGTAAAGTTGGGCTCTAACTGCTATGGTGTCTCCAACAGGGTAATCGTGGGCCTAAAATTGCTGTCGTTTCAAAGAGAGGAGCAAGTTTGGGCTGTGGCTGCACTGCTGTCCCAGAGAGTGGAACTTTGGGGCTCACACTGCTCTGGTGTCCCAGAGACGGGAACATTGGAGCTGTCACTGCTGTGTTGTCACAGAGAGAGGAACACTGGAGCTCTCCCTGCTCTGGAGTCGCGGAGAGGAGGCAATTGGGCATGTCACTGCCCTGGTGTCACAGGGAATGGAAGAGCGGGGCTGTCACTGCCGTGGAGTCCGAGAAAGGAGGAAATTTGGTGTGTGACTGCACTGCGGTCACAGCGAGTGGAACTTTGGGGCTCTCACTTCTGTGGTGGAAGAGATGAAGAAATAGGTGCTGTCACTGCTGTTGTGGTGTGACGGAGAAGAGGAAATTTGGGCCTGTCATTGCTGTGGTGTCACAGAGAGGAGCACTTTGGAGCTCACACTGCTATGATGTCACACATAGGGTAACACTGGCTCTGATATTGCTGTGTTGTCACAGAGAGGAGGAAATGAGGCCTCTCCCTGCTCTGGTGTTACAGAGAGGGGGAAATTTGGGCTCTCACTGCTGTTGTATCAGTGAGGGCGTAACACTGGAGCTGTCATTGTTGTGGTGTCCCAGAGAGGATTAAATTGGAGCTCACACTTCTATGGGGTCCTAGACAGTGGAACTCGGGGCCTGACATTGCTGTGGTGTAACAGAGAGGAGGCAATTTGGGGCTGTCATTACTGTGATTTCACAGAGAGGGGAAGAGTCAGGCTGTCACTGCTGTGATTTCAGCGAGAGAGTGAAATGGAGGTACTTCGAGCTGTGATGTTCCAGACAGGGGAATCCTGGGACTCGGAGTGCACTGCTGTCACCGAGAGCGGAACTTTGGGGCTCTCACTGCTGTGGTGTCACAGAGAGAGAAACAGTGGTGTTGTCGCTGCTGTGGTGTCTCTGAGAGGGAAACACTGGGCCTGTCTTTGCTGTGCTGTCATGGAGAGGAGCGCGTTGGAGCTCACACTGCTATGATGTCACAGGTAGGGTAACAGTGGCTGTGACATTGCTGTGGTTTCCCAGAGAAGAGGAAATTTGGGCCCTCACTGCTCTGGTGTCACACAGAGAGGTAAAGTTGGGCTCTAACTGCTATGGTGTCTCCAACAGGGTAATCGTGGGCCTAAAATTGCTGTCGTTTCAAAGAGAGGAGCAAGTTTGGGCTGTGGCTGCACTGCTGTCCCAGAGAGTGGAACTTTGGGGCTCACACTGCTCTGGTGTCCCAGAGACGGGAACATTGGAGCTGTCACTGCTGTGTTGTCACAGAGAGAGGAACACTGGAGCTCTCCCTGCTCTGGAGTCGCGGAGAGGAGGAAATTGGGCATGTCACTGCCCTGGTGTCACAGGGAATGGAAGAGCGGGGCTGTCACTGCCGTGGAGTCCGAGAAAGGAGGAAATTTGGTGTGTGACTGCACTGCGGTCACAGCGAGTGGAACTTTGGGGCTCTCACTTCTGTGGTGGAAGAGATGAAGAAATAGGTGCTGTCACTGCTGTTGTGGTGTGACGGAGAAGAGGAAATTTGGGCCTGTCATTGCTGTGGTGCCACAGAGAGGAGCACTTTGGAGCTCACACTGCTATGATGTCACAGATAGGGTAACACTGGCTCTGATATTGCTGTGTTGTCACAGAGAGGAGGAAATGAGGCCTCTCCCTGCTCTGGTGTCACAGAGAGGGGGAAATTTGGGCTCTCACTGCTGTTGTATCAGTGAGGGCGTAACACTGGAGCTGTCATTGTTGTGGTGTCCCAGAGAGGATTAAATTGGAGCTCACACTTCTATGGTGTCCTAGACAGTGGAACTCGGGGCCTGACATTGCTGTGGTGTAACAGAGAGGAGGCAATTTGGGGCTGTCATTACTGTGATTTCACAGAGAGGGGAAGAGTCAGGCTGTCACTGCTGTGATTTCAGCGAGAGAGTGAAATGGAGGTAGTTCGAGCTGTGATGTTCCAGACAGGGGAATCCTGGGACTCGGAGTGCACTGCTGTCACCGAGAGCGGAACTTTGGGGCTCTCACTGCTGTGGTGTCACAGAGAGAGAAACAGTGGTGTTGTCGCTGCTGTGGTGTCTCTGAGAGGGAAACACTGGGCCTGTCTTTGCTGTGCTGTCATGGAGAGGAGCACGTTGGAGCTCACACTGCTATGATGTCACAGGTAGGGTAACAGTGGCTGTGACATTGCTGTGGTTTCCCAGAGAAGAGGAAATTTGGGCCCTCACTGCTCTGGTGTCACACAGAGTGGTAAAGTTGGGCTCTAACTGCTATGGTGTCTCCAACAGGGTAATCGTGGGCCTAAAATTGCTGTCGTTTCAAAGAGAGGAGCAAGTTTGGGCTGTGGCTGCACTGCTGTCCCAGAGAGTGGAACTTTGGGGCTCACACTGCTCTGGTGTCCCAGAGACGGGAACATTGGAGCTGTCACTGCTGTGTTGTCACAGAGAGAGGAACACTGGAGCTCTCCCTGCTCTGGAGTCGCGGAGAGGAGGAAATTGGGCATGTCACTGCCCTGGTGTCACAGGGAATGGAAGAGCGGGGCTGTCACTGCCGTGGAGTCCGAGAAAGGAGGAAATTTGGTGTGTGACTGCACTGCGGTCACAGCGAGTGGAACTTTGGGGCTCTCACTTCTGTGGTGGAAGAGATGAAGAAATAGGTGCTGTCACTGCTGTTGTGGTGTGACGGAGAAGAGGAAATTTGGGCCTGTCATTGCTGTGGTGCCACAGAGAGGAGCACTTTGGAGCTCACACTGCTATGATGTCACAGATAGGGTAACACTGGCTCTGATATTGCTGTGTTGTCACAGAGAGGAGGAAATGAGGCCTCTCCCTGCTCTGGTGTCACAGAGAGGGGGAAATTTGGGCTCTCACTGCTGTTGTATCAGTGAGGGCGTAACACTGGAGCTGTCATTGTTGTGGTGTCCCAGAGAGGATTAAATTGGAGCTCACACTTCTATGGGGTCCTAGACAGTGGAACTCGGGGCCTGACATTGCTGTGGTGTAACAGAGAGGAGGCAATTTGGGGCTGTCATTACTGTGATTTCACAGAGAGGGGAAGAGTCAGGCTGTCACTGCTGTGATTTCAGCGAGAGAGTGAAATGGAGGTAGTTCGAGCTGTGATGTTACAGACAGGGGAATCCTGGGACTCGGAGTGCACTGCTGTCACCGAGAGCGGAACTTTGGGGCTCTCACTGCTGTGGTGTCACAGAGAGAGAAACAGTGGTGTTGTCGCTGCTGTGGTGTCTCTGAGAGGGAAACACTGGGCCTGTCTTTGCTGTGCTGTCATGGAGAGGAGCACGTTGGAGCTCACACTGCTATGATGTCACAGGTAGGGTAACAGTGGCTGTGACATTGCTGTGGTTTCCCAGAGAAGAGGAAATTTGGGCCCTCACTGCTCTGGTGTCACACAGAGAGGTAAAGTTGGGCTCTAACTGCTATGGTGTCTCCAACAGGGTAATCGTGGGCCTAAAATTGCTGTCGTTTCAAAGAGAGGAGCAAGTTTGGGCTGTGGCTGCACTGCTGTCCCAGAGAGTGGAACTTTGGGGCTCACACTGCTCTGGTGTCCCAGAGACGGGAACATTGGAGCTGTCACTGCTGTGTTGTCACAGAGAGAGGAACACTGGAGCTCTCCCTGCTCTGGAGTCGCGGAGAGGAGGAAATTGGGCATGTCACTGCCCTGGTGTCACAGGGAATGGAAGAGCGGAGCTGTCACTGCCGTGGAGTCCGAGAAAGGAGGAAATTTGGTGTGTGACTGCACTGCGGTCACAGCGAGTGGAACTTTGGGGCTCTCACTTCTGTGGTGGAAGAGATGAAGAAATAGGTGCTGTCACTGCTGTTGTGGTGTGACGGAGAAGAGGAAATTTGGGCCTGTCATTGCTGTGGTGCCACAGAGAGGAGCACTTTGGAGCTCACACTGCTATGATGTCACACATAGGGTAACACTGGCTCTGATATTGCTGTGTTGTCACAGAGAGGAGGAAATGAGGCCTCTCCCTGCTCTGGTGTCACAGAGAGGGGGAAATTTGGGCTCTCACTGCTGTTGTATCAGTGAGGGCGTAACACTGGAGCTGTCATTGTTGTGGTGTCCCAGAGAGGATTAAATTGGAGCTCACACTTCTATGGTGTCCTAGACAGTGGAACTCGGGGCCTGACATTGCTGTGGTGTAACAGAGAGGAGGCAATTTGGGGCTGTCATTACTGTGATTTCACAGAGAGGGGAAGAGTCAGGCTGTCACTGCTGTGATTTCAGCGAGAGAGTGAAATGGAGGTAGTTCGAGCTGTGATGTTCCAGACAGGGGAATCCTGGGACTCGGAGTGCACTGCTGTCACCGAGAGCGGAACTTTGGGGCTCTCACTGCTGTGGTGTCACAGAGAGAGAAACAGTGGTGTTGTCGCTGCTGTGGTATCTCTGAGAGGGAAACACTGGGCCTGTCTTTGCTGTGCTGTCATGGAGAGGAGCGCGTTGGAGCTCACACTGCTATGATGTCACAGGTAGGGTAACAGTGGCTCTGACATTGCTGTGGTTTCCCAGAGAAGAGGAAATTTGGGCCCTCACTGCTCTGGTGTCACACAGAGAGGTAAAGTTGGGCTCTAACTGCTATGGTGTCTCCAACAGGGTAATCCTGGGCCTAAAATTGCTGTCGTTTCAAAGAGAGGAGCAAGTTTGGGCTGTGGCTGCACTGCTGTCCCAGAGAGTGGAACTTTGGGGCTCACACTGCTCTGGTGTCCCAGAGACGGGAACATTGGAGCTGTCACTGCTGTGTTGTCACAGAGAGAGGAACACTGGAGCTCTCCCTGCTCTGGAGTCGCGGAGAGGAGGAAATTGGGCATGTCACTGCCCTGGTGTCACAGGGAATGGAAGAGCGGGGCTGTCACTGCCGTGGAGTCCGAGAAAGGAGGAAATTTGGTGTGTGACTGCACTGCGGTCACAGCGAGTGGAACTTTGGGGCTCTCACTTCTGTGGTGGAAGAGATGAAGAAATAGGTGCTGTCACTGCTGTTGTGGTGTGACGGAGAAGAGGAAATTTGGGCCTGTCATTGCTGTGGTGTCACAGAGAGGAGCACTTTGGAGCTCACACTGCTATGATGTCACACATAGGGTAACACTGGCTCTGATATTGCTGTGTTGTCACAGAGAGGAGGAAATTAGGCCTCTCCCTGCTCTGGTGTTACAGAGAGGGGGAAATTTGGGCTCTCACTGCTGTTGTATCAGTGAGGGCGTAACACTGGAGCTGTCATTGTTGTGGTGTCCCAGAGAGGATTAAATTGGAGCTCACACTTCTATGGGGTCCTAGACAGTGGAACTCGGGGCCTGACATTGCTGTGGTGTAACAGAGAGGAGGCAATTTGGGGCTGTCATTACTGTGATTTCACAGAGAGGGGAAGAGTCAGGCTGTCACTGCTGTGATTTCAGCGAGAGAGTGAAATGGAGGTAGTTCGAGCTGTGATGTTCCAGACAGGGGAATCCTGGGACTCGGAGTGCACTGCTGTCACCGAGAGCGGAACTTTGGGGCTCTCACTGCTGTGGTGTCACAGAGAGAGAAACAGTGGTGTTGTCGCTGCTGTGGTGTCTCTGAGAGGGAAACACTGGGCCTGTCTTTGCTGTGCTGTCATGGAGAGGAGCACGTTGGAGCTCACACTGCTATGATGTCACAGGTAGGGTAACTGTGGCTCTGACATTGCTGTGGTTTCCCAGAGAAGAGGAAATTTGGGCCCTCACTGCTCTGGTGTCACACAGAGAGGTAAAGTTGGGCTCTAACTGCTATGGTGTCTCCAACAGGGTAATCGTGGGCCTAAAATTGCTGTCGTTTCAAAGAGAGGAGCAAGTTTGGGCTGTGGCTGCACTGCTGTCCAAGAGAGTGGAACTTTGGGGCTCACACTGCTCTGGTGTCCCAGAGACGGGAACATTGGAGCTGTCACTGCTGTGTTGTCACAGAGAGAGGAACACTGGAGCTCTCCCTGCTCTGGAGTCGCGGAGAGGAGGAAATTGGGCATGTCACTGCCCTGGTGTCACAGGGAATGGAAGAGCGGGGCTGTCACTGCCGTGGAGTCTGAGAAAGGAGGAAATTTGGTGTGTGACTGCACTGCGGTCACAGCGAGTGGAACTTTGGGGCTCTCACTTCTGTGGTGGAAGAGATGAAGAAATAGGTGCTGTCACTGCTGTTGTGGTGTGACGGAGAAGAGGAAATTTGGGCCTGTCATTGCTGTGGTGTCACAGAGAGGAGCACTTTGGAGCTCACACTGCTATGATGTCACAGATAGGGTAACACTGGCTCTGATATTGCTGTGTTGTCACAGAGAGGAGGAAATGAGGCCTCTCCCTGCTCTGGTGTCACAGAGAGGGGGAAATTTGGGCTCTCACTGCTGTTGTATCAGTGAGGGCGTAACACTGGAGCTGTCATTGTTGTGGTGTCCCAGAGAGGATTAAATTGGAGCTCACACTTCTATGGGGTCCTAGACAGTGGAACTCTGGGCCTGACATTGCTGTGGTGTAACAGAGAGGAGGCAATTTGGGGCTGTCATTACTGTGATTTCACAGAGAGGGGAAGAGTCAGGCTGTCACTGCTGTGATTTCAGCGAGAGAGTGAAATGGAGGTAGTTCGAGCTGTGATGTTCCAGACAGGGGAATCCTGGGACTCGGAGTGCACTGCTGTCACCGAGAGCGGAACTTTGGGGCTCTCACTGCTGTGGTGTCACAGAGAGAGAAACAGTGGTGTTGTCGCTGCTGTGGTGTCTCTGAGAGGGAAACACTGGGCCTGTCTTTGCTGTGCTGTCATGGAGAGGAGCGCGTTGGAGCTCACACTGCTATGATGTCACAGGTAGGGTAACAGTGGCTCTGACATTGCTGTGGTTTCCCAGAGAAGAGGAAATTTGGGCCCTCACTGCTCTGGTGTCACACAGAGAGGTAAAGTTGGGCTCTAACTGCTATGGTGTCTCCAACAGGGTAATCGTGGGCCTAAAATTGCTGTCGTTTCAAAGAGAGGAGCAAGTTTGGGCTGTGGCTGCACTGCTGTCCCAGAGAGTGGAACTTTGGGGCTCACACTGCTCTGGTGTCCCAGAGACGGGAACATTGGAGCTGTCACTGCTGTGTTGTCACAGAGAGAGGAACACTGGAGCTCTCCCTGCTCTGGAGTCGCGGAGAGGAGGAAATTGGGCATGTCACTGCCCTGGTGTCACAGGGAATGGAAGAGCGGGGCTGTCACTGCCGTGGAGTCCGAGAAAGGAGAAAATTTGGTGTGTGACTGCACTGCGGTCACAGCGAGTGGAACTTTGGGGCTCTCACTTCTGTGGTGGAAGAGATGAAGAAATAGGTGCTGTCACTGCTGTTGTGGTGTGACGGAGAAGAGGAAATTTGGGCCTGTCATTGCTGTGGTGTCACAGAGAGGAGCACTTTGGAGCTCACACTGCTATGATGTCACACATAGGGTAACACTGGCTCTGATATTGCTGTGTTGTCACAGAGAGGAGGAAATTAGGCCTCTCCCTGCTCTGGTGTCACAGAGAGGGGGAAATTTGGGCTCTCACTGCTGTTGTATCAGTGAGGGCGTAACACTGGAGCTGTCATTGTTGTGGTGTCCCAGAGAGGATTAAATTGGAGCTCACACTTCTATGGTGTCCTAGACAGTGGAACTCGGGGCCTGACATTGCTGTGGTGTAACAGAGAGGAGGCAATTTGGGGCTGTCATTACTGTGATTTCACAGAGAGGGGAAGAGTCAGGCTGTCACTGCTGTGATTTCAGCGAGAGAGTGAAATGGAGGTACTTCGAGCTGTGATGTTCCAGACAGGGGAATCCTGGGACTCGGAGTGCACTGCTGTCACCGAGAGCGGAACTTTGGGGCTCTCACTGCTGTGGTGTCACAGAGAGAGAAACAGTGGTGTTGTCGCTGCTGTGGTGTCTCTGAGAGGGAAACACTGGGCCTGTCTTTGCTGTGCTGTCATGGAGAGGAGCGCGTTGGAGCTCACACTGCTATGATGTCACAGGTAGGGTAACAGTGGCTCTGACATTGCTGTGGTTTCCCAGAGAAGAGGAAATTTGGGCCCTCACTGCTCTGGTGTCACACAGAGAGGTAAAGTTGGGCTCTAACTGCTATGGTGTCTCCAACAGGGTAATCGTGGGCCTAAAATTGCTGTCGTTTCAAAGAGAGGAGCAAGTTTGGGCTGTGGCTGCACTGCTGTCCCAGAGAGTGGAACTTTGGGGCTCACACTGCTCTGGTGTCCCAGAGACGGGAACATTGGAGCTGTCACTGCTGTGTTGTCACAGAGAGAGGAACACTGGAGCTCTCCCTGCTCTGGAGTCGCGGAGAGGAGGAAATTGGGCATGTCACTGCCCTGGTGTCACAGGGAATGGAAGAGCGGGGCTGTCACTGCCGTGGAGTCCGAGAAAGGAGGAAATTTGGTGTGTGACTGCACTGCGGTCACAGCGAGTGGAACTTTGGGGCTCTCACTTCTGTGGTGGAAGAGATGAAGAAATAGGTGCTGTCACTGCTGTTGTGGTGTGACGGAGAAGAGGAAATTTGGGCCTGTCATTGCTGTGGTGTCACAGAGAGGAGCACTTTGGAGCTCACACTGCTATGATGTCACACATAGGGTAACACTGGCTCTGATATTGCTGTGTTGTCACAGAGAGGAGGAAATGAGGCCTCTCCCTGCTCTGGTGTTACAGAGAGGGGGAAATTTGGGCTCTCACTGCTGTTGTATCAGTGAGGGCGTAACACTGGAGCTGTCATTGTTGTGGTGTCCCAGAGAGGATTAAATTGGAGCTCACACTTCTATGGGGTCCTAGACAGTGGAACTCGGGGCCTGACATTGCTGTGGTGTAACAGAGAGGAGGCAATTTGGGGCTGTCATTACTGTGATTTCACAGAGAGGGGAAGAGTCAGGCTGTCACTGCTGTGATTTCAGCGAGAGAGTGAAATGGAGGTAGTTCGAGCTGTGATGTTACAGACAGGGGAATCCTGGGACTCGGAGTGCACTGCTGTCACCGAGAGCGGAACTTTGGGGCTCTCACTGCTGTGGTGTCACAGAGAGAGAAACAGTGGCATTGTCGCTGCTGTGGTGTCTCTGAGAGGGAAACACTGGGCCTGTCTTTGCTGTGCTGTCATGGAGAGGAGCACGTTGGAGCTCACACTGCTATGATGTCACAGGTAGGGTAACAGTGGCTGTGACATTGCTGTGGTTTCCCAGAGAAGAGGAAATTTGGGCCCTCACTGCTCTGGTGTCACACAGAGAGGTAAAGTTGGGCTCTAACTGCTATGGTGTCTCCAACAGGGTAATCGTGGGCCTAAAATTGCTGTCGTTTCAAAGAGAGGAGCAAGTTTGGGCTGTGGCTGCACTGCTGTCCCAGAGAGTGGAACTTTGGGGCTCACACTGCTCTGGTGTCCCAGAGACGGGAACATTGGAGCTGTCACTGCTGTGTTGTCACAGAGAGAGGAACACTGGAGCTCTCCCTGCTCTGGAGTCGCGGAGAGGAGGAAATTGGGCATGTCACTGCCCTGGTGTCACAGGGAATGGAAGAGCGGGGCTGTCACTGCCGTGGAGTCCGAGAAAGGAGGAAATTTGGTGTGTGACTGCACTGCGGTCACAGCGAGTGGAACTTTGGGGCTCTCACTTCTGTGGTGGAAGAGATGAAGAAATAGGTGCTGTCACTGCTGTTGTGGTGTGACGGAGAAGAGGAAATTTGGGCCTGTCATTGCTGTGGTGTCACAGAGAGGAGCACTTTGGAGCTCACACTGCTATGATGTCACACATAGGGTAACACTGGCTCTGATATTGCTGTGTTGTCACAGAGAGGAGGAAATGAGGCCTCTCCCTGCTCTGGTGTCACAGAGAGGGGGAAATTTGGGCTCTCACTGCTGTTGTATCAGTGAGGGCGTAACACTGGAGCTGTCATTGTTGTGGTGTCCCAGAGAGGATTAAATTGGAGCTCACACTTCTATGGTGTCCTAGACAGTGGAACTCGGGGCCTGACATTGCTGTGGTGTAACAGAGAGGAGGCAATTTGGGGCTGTCATTACTGTGATTTCACAGAGAGGGGAAGAGTCAGGCTGTCACTGCTGTGATTTCAGCGAGAGAGTGAAATGGAGGTAGTTCGAGCTGTGATGTTCCAGACAGGGGAATCCTGGGACTCGGAGTGCACTGCTGTCACCGAGAGCAGAACTTTGGGGCTCTCACTGCTGTGGTGTCACAGAGAGAGAAACAGTGGTGTTGTCGCTGCTGTGGTGTCTCTGAGAGGGAAACACTGGGCCTGTCTTTGCTGTGCTGTCATGGAGAGGAGCGCGTTGGAGCTCACACTGCTATGATGTCACAGGTAGGGTAACAGTGGCTCTGACATTGCTGTGGTTTCCCAGAGAAGAGGAAATTTGGGCCCTCACTGCTCTGGTGTCACACAGAGAGGTAAAGTTGGGCTCTAACTGCTATGGTGTCTCCAACAGGGTAATCGTGGGCCTAAAATTGCTGTCGTTTCAAAGAGAGGAGCAAGTTTGGGCTGTGGCTGCACTGCTGTCCCAGAGAGTGGAACTTTGGGGCTCACACTGCTCTGGTGTCCCAGAGACGGGAACATTGGAGCTGTCACTGCTGTGTTGTCACAGAGAGAGGAACACTGGAGCTCTCCCTGCTCTGGAGTCGCGGAGAGGAGGAAATTGGGCATGTCACTGCCCTGGTGTCACAGGGAATGGAAGAGCGGGGCTGTCACTGCCGTGGAGTCCGAGAAAGGAGGAAATTTGGTGTGTGACTGCACTGCGGTCACAGCGAGTGGAACTTTGGGGCTCTCACTTCTGTGGTGGAAGAGATGAAGAAATAGGTGCTGTCACTGCTGTTGTGGTGTGACGGAGAAGAGGAAATTTGGGCCTGTCATTGCTGTGGTGTCACAGAGAGGAGCACTTTGGAGCTCACACTGCTATGATGTCACACATAGGGTAACACTGGCTCTGATATTGCTGTGTTGTCACAGAGAGGAGGAAATTAGGCCTCTCCCTGCTCTGGTGTTACAGAGAGGGGGAAATTTGGGCTCTCACTGCTGTTGTATCAGTGAGGGCGTAACACTGGAGCTGTCATTGTTGTGGTATCCCAGAGAGGATTAAATTGGAGCTCACACTTCTATGGGGTCCTAGACAGTGGAACTCGGGGCCTGACATTGCTGTGGTGTAACAGAGAGGAGGCAATTTGGGGCTGTCATTACTGTGATTTCACAGAGAGGGGAAGAGTCAGGCTGTCACTGCTGTGATTTCAGCGAGAGAGTGAAATGGAGGTAGTTCGAGCTGTGATGTTACAGACAGGGGAATCCTGGGACTCGGAGTGCACTGCTGTCACCGAGAGCGGAACTTTGGGGCTCTCACTGCTGTGGTGTCACAGAGAGAGAAACAGTGGCATTGTCGCTGCTGTGGTGTCTCTGAGAGGGAAACACTGGGCCTGTCTTTGCTGTGCTGTCATGGAGAGGAGCACGTTGGAGCTCACACTGCTATGATGTCACAGGTAGGGTAACAGTGGCTGTGACATTGCTGTGGTTTCCCAGAGAAGAGGAAATTTGGGCCCTCACTGCTCTGGTGTCACACAGAGAGGTAAAGTTGGGCTCTAACTGCTATGGTGTCTCCAACAGGGTAATCGTGGGCCTAAAATTGCTGTCGTTTCAAAGAGAGGAGCAAGTTTGGGCTGTGGCTGCACTGCTGTCCCAGAGAGTGGAACTTTGGGGCTCACACTGCTCTGGTGTCCCAGAGACGGGAACATTGGAGCTGTCACTGCTGTGTTGTCACAGAGAGAGGAACACTGGAGCTCTCCCTGCTCTGGAGTCGCGGAGAGGAGGAAATTGGGCATGTCACTGCCCTGGTGTCACAGGGAATGGAAGAGCGGGGCTGTCACTGCCGTGGAGTCCGAGAAAGGAGGAAATTTGGTGTGTGACTGCACTGCGGTCACAGCGAGTGGAACTTTGGGGCTCTCACTTCTGTGGTGGAAGAGATGAAGAAATAGGTGCTGTCACTGCTGTTGTGGTGTGACGGAGAAGAGGAAATTTGGGCCTGTCATTGCTGTGGTGTCACAGAGAGGAGCACTTTGGAGCTCACACTGCTATGATGTCACACATAGGGTAACACTGGCTCTGATATTGCTGTGTTGTCACAGAGAGGAGGAAATGAGGCCTCTCCCTGCTCTGGTGTCACAGAGAGGGGGAAATTTGGGCTCTCACTGCT
This sequence comes from Cyanistes caeruleus, assembly GCF_971803275.1. Lineage (NCBI taxonomy): Eukaryota > Metazoa > Chordata > Aves > Passeriformes > Paridae > Cyanistes > Cyanistes caeruleus. The sequence continues at coordinate 119,068,188 of NC_141703.1, forward strand.
GTTGTATCAGTGAGGGCGTAACACTGGAGCTGTCATTGTTGTGGTGTCCCAGAGAGGATTAAATTGGAGCTCACACTTCTATGGTGTCCTAGACAGTGGAACTCGGGGCCTGACATTGCTGTGGTGTAACAGAGAGGAGGCAATTTGGGGCTGTCATTACTGTGATTTCACAGAGAGGGGAAGAGTCAGGCTGTCACTGCTGTGATTTCAGCGAGAGAGTGAAATGGAGGTAGTTCGAGCTGTGATGTTCCAGACAGGGGAATCCTGGGACTCGGAGTGCACTGCTGTCACCGAGAGCAGAACTTTGGGGCTCTCACTGCTGTGGTGTCACAGAGAGAGAAACAGTGGTGTTGTCGCTGCTGTGGTGTCTCTGAGAGGGAAACACTGGGCCTGTCTTTGCTGTGCTGTCATGGAGAGGAGCGCGTTGGAGCTCACACTGCTATGATGTCACAGGTAAGGTAACAGTGGCTCTGACATTGCTGTGGTTTCCCAGAGAAGAGGAAATTTGGGCCCTCACTGCTCTGGTGTCACACAGAGAGGTAAAGTTGGGCTCTAACTGCTATGGTGTCTCCAACAGGGTAATCGTGGGCCTAAAATTGCTGTCGTTTCAAAGAGAGGAGCAAGTTTGGGCTGTGGCTGCACTGCTGTCCCAGAGAGTGGAACTTTGGGGCTCACACTGCTCTGGTGTCCCAGAGACGGGAACATTGGAGCTGTCACTGCTGTGTTGTCACAGAGAGAGGAACACTGGAGCTCTCCCTGCTCTGGAGTCGCGGAGAGGAGGAAATTGGGCATGTCACTGCCCTGGTGTCACAGGGAATGGAAGAGCGGGGCTGTCACTGCCGTGGAGTCCGAGAAAGGAGGAAATTTGGTGTGTGACTGCACTGCGGTCACAGCGAGTGGAACTTTGGGGCTCTCACTTCTGTGGTGGAAGAGATGAAGAAATAGGTGCTGTCACTGCTGTTGTGGTGTGACGGAGAAGAGGAAATTTGGGCCTGTCATTGCTGTGGTGTCACAGAGAGGAGCACTTTGGAGCTCACACTGCTATGATGTCACACATAGGGTAACACTGGCTCTGATATTGCTGTGTTGTCACAGAGAGGAGGAAATTAGGCCTCTCCCTGCTCTGGTGTTACAGAGAGGGGGAAATTTGGGCTCTCACTGCTGTTGTATCAGTGAGGGCGTAACACTGGAGCTGTCATTGTTGTGGTGTCCCAGAGAGGATTAAATTGGAGCTCACACTTCTATGGGGTCCTAGACAGTGGAACTCGGGGCCTGACATTGCTGTGGTGTAACAGAGAGGAGGCAATTTGGGGCTGTCATTACTGTGATTTCACAGAGAGGGGAAGAGTCAGGCTGTCACTGCTGTGATTTCAGCGAGAGAGTGAAATGGAGGTAGTTCGAGCTGTGATGTTCCAGACAGGGGAATCCTGGGACTCGGAGTGCACTGCTGTCACCGAGAGCGGAACTTTGGGGCTCTCACTGCTGTGGTGTCACAGAGAGAGAAACAGTGGCATTGTCGCTGCTGTGGTGTCTCTGAGAGGGAAACACTGGGCCTGTCTTTGCTGTGCTGTCATGGAGAGGAGCGCGTTGGAGCTCACACTGCTATGATGTCACAGGTAGGGTAACAGTGGCTCTGACATTGCTGTGGTTTCCCAGAGAAGAGGAAATTTGGGCCCTCACTGCTCTGGTGTCACACAGAGAGGTAAAGTTGGGCTCTAACTGCTATGGTGTCTCCAACAGGGTAATCGTGGGCCTAAAATTGCTGTCGTTTCAAAGAGAGGAGCAAGTTTGGGCTGTGGCTGCACTGCTGTCCCAGAGAGTGGAACTTTGGGGCTCACACTGCTCTGGTGTCCCAGAGACGGGAACATTGGAGCTGTCACTGCTGTGTTGTCACAGAGAGAGGAACACTGGAGCTCTCCCTGCTCTGGAGTCGCGGAGAGGAGGAAATTGGGCATGTCACTGCCCTGGTGTCACAGGGAATGGAAGAGCGGGGCTGTCACTGCCGTGGAGTCAGAGAAAGGAGGAAATTTGGTGTGTGACTGCACTGCGGTCACAGCGAGTGGAACTTTGGGGCTCTCACTTCTGTGGTGGAAGAGATGAAGAAATAGGTGCTGTCACTGCTGTTGTGGTGTGACGGAGAAGAGGAAATTTGGGCCTGTCATTGCTGTGGTGTCACAGAGAGGAGCACTTTGGAGCTCACACTGCTATGATGTCACACATAGGGTAACACTGGCTCTGATATTGCTGTGTTGTCACAGAGAGGAGGAAATGAGGCCTCTCCCTGCTCTGGTGTCACAGAGAGGGGGAAATTTGGGCTCTCACTGCTGTTGTATCAGTGAGGGCGTAACACTGGAGCTGTCATTGTTGTGGTGTCCCAGAGAGGATTAAATTGGAGCTCACACTTCTATGGGGTCCTAGACAGTGGAACTCGGGGCCTGACATTGCTGTGGTGTAACAGAGAGGAGGCAATTTGGGGCTGTCATTACTGTGATTTCACAGAGAGGGGAAGAGTCAGGCTGTCACTGCTGTGATTTCAGCGAGAGAGTGAAATGGAGGTAGTTCGAGCTGTGATGTTACAGACAGGGGAATCCTGGGACTCGGAGTGCACTGCTGTCACCGAGAGCGGAACTTTGGGGCTCTCACTGCTGTGGTGTCACAGAGAGAGAAACAGTGGTGTTGTCGCTGCTGTGGTGTCTCTGAGAGGGAAACACTGGGCCTGTCTTTGCTGTGCTGTCATGGAGAGGAGCACGTTGGAGCTCACACTGCTATGATGTCACAGGTAGGGTAACAGTGGCTGTGACATTGCTGTGGTTTCCCAGAGAAGAGGAAATTTGGGCCCTCACTGCTCTGGTGTCACACAGAGAGGTAAAGTTGGGCTCTAACTGCTATGGTGTCTCCAACAGAGTAATCGTTGGCCTAAAATTGCTGTCGTTTCAAAGAGAGGAGCAAGTTTGGGCTGTGGCTGCACTGCTGTCCCAGAGAGTGGAACTTTGGGGCTCACACTGCTCTGGTGTCCCAGAGACGGGAACATTGGAGCTGTCACTGCTGTGTTGTCACAGAGAGAGGAACACTGGAGCTCTCCCTGCTCTGGAGTCGCGGAGAGGAGGAAATTGGGCATGTCACTGCCCTGGTGTCACAGGGAATGGAAGAGCGGGGCTGTCACTGCCGTGGAGTCCGAGAAAGGAGGAAATTTGGTGTGTGACTGCACTGCGGTCACAGCGAGTGGAACTTTGGGGCTCTCACTTCTGTGGTGGAAGAGATGAAGAAATAGGTGCTGTCACTGCTGTTGTGGTGTGACGGAGAAGAGGAAATTTGGGCCTGTCATTGCTGTGGTGTCACAGAGAGGAGCACTTTGGAGCTCACACTGCTATGATGTCACAGATAGGGTAACACTGGCTCTGATATTGCTGTGTTGTCACAGAGAGGAGGAAATGAGGCCTCTCCCTGCTCTGGTGTCACAGAGAGGGGGAAATTTGGGCTCTCACTGCTGTTGTATCAGTGAGGGCGTAACACTGGAGCTGTCATTGTTGTGGTGTCCCAGAGAGGATTAAATTGGAGCTCACACTTCTATGGGGTCCTAGACAGTGGAACTCGGGGCCTGACATTGCTGTGGTGTAACAGAGAGGAGGCAATTTGGGGCTGTCATTACTGTGATTTCACAGAGAGGGGAAGAGTCAGGCTGTCACTGCTGTGATTTCAGCGAGAGAGTGAAATGGAGGTAGTTCGAGCTGTGATGTTCCAGACAGGGGAATCCTGGGACTCGGAGTGCACTGCTGTCACCGAGAGCGGAACTTTGGGGCTCTCACTGCTGTGGTGTCACAGAGAGAGAAACAGTGGTGTTGTCGCTGCTGTGGTGTCTCTGAGAGGGAAACACTGGGCCTGTCTTTGCTGTGCTGTCATGGAGAGGAGCACGTTGGAGCTCACACTGCTATGATGTCACAGGTAGGGTAACTGTGGCTCTGACATTGCTGTGGTTTCCCAGAGAAGAGGAAATTTGGGCCCTCACTGCTCTGGTGTCACACAGAGAGGTAAAGTTGGGCTCTAACTGCTATGGTGTCTCCAACAGGGTAATCGTGGGCCTAAAATTGCTGTCGTTTCAAAGAGAGGAGCAAGTTTGGGCTGTGGCTACACTGCTGTCCCAGAGAGTGGAACTTTGGGGCTCACACTGCTCTGGTGTCCCAGAGACGGGAACATTGGAGCTGTCACTGCTGTGTTGTCACAGAGAGAGGAACACTGGAGCTCTCCCTGCTCTGGAGTCGCGGAGAGGAGGAAATTGGGCATGTCACTGCCCTGGTGTCACAGGGAATGGAAGAGCGGGGCTGTCACTGCCGTGGAGTCCGAGAAAGGAGGAAATTTGGTGTGTGACTGCACTGCGGTCACAGCGAGTGGAACTTTGGGGCTCTCACTTCTGTGTTGGAAGAGATGAAGAAATAGGTGCTGTCACTGCTGTTGTGGTGTGACGGAGAAGAGGAAATTTGGGCCTGTCATTGCTGTGGTGTCACAGAGAGGAGCACTTTGGAGCTCACACTGCTATGATGTCACAGATAGGGTAACACTGGCTCTGATATTGCTGTGTTGTCACAGAGAGGAGGAAATGAGGCCTCTCCCTGCTCTGGTGTCACAGAGAGGGGGAAATTTGGGCTCTCACTGCTGTTGTATCAGTGAGGGCGTAACACTGGGGCTGTCATTGTTGTGGTGTCCCAGAGAGGATTAAATTGGAGCTCACACTTCTATGGGGTCCTAGACAGTGGAACTCGGGGCCTGACATTGCTGTGGTGTAACAGAGAGGAGGCAATTTGGGGCTGTCATTACTGTGATTTCACAGAGAGGGGAAGAGTCAGGCTGTCACTGCTGTGATTTCAGTGAGAGAGTGAAATGGAGGTAGTTCGAGCTGTGATGTTCCAGACAGGGGAATCCTGGGACTCGGAGTGCACTGCTGTCACCGAGAGCGGAACTTTGGGGCTCTCACTGCTGTGGTGTCACAGAGAGAGAAACAGTGGTGTTGTCGCTGCTGTGGTGTCTCTGAGAGGGAAACACTGGGCCTGTCTTTGCTGTGCTGTCATGGAGAGGAGCACGTTGGAGCTCACACTGCTATGATGTCACAGGTAGGGTAACAGTGGCTCTGACATTGCTGTGGTTTCCCAGAGAAGAGGAAATTTGGGCCCTCACTGCTCTGCTGTCACACAGAGAGGTAAAGTTGGGCTCTAACTGCTATGGTGTCTCCAACAGGGTAATCCTGGGCCTAAAATTGCTGTCGTTTCAAAGAGAGGAGCAAGTTTGGGCTGTGGCTGCACTGCTGTCCCAGAGAGTGGAACTTTGGGGCTCACACTGCTCTGGTGTCCCAGAGACGGGAACATTGGAGCTGTCACTGCTGTGTTGTCACAGAGAGAGGAACACTGGAGCTCTCCCTGCTCTGGAGTCGCGGAGAAGAGGAAATTGGGCATGTCACTGCCCTGGTGTCACAGGGAATGGAAGAGCGGGGCTGTCACTGCCGTGGAGTCCGAGAAAGGAGGAAATTTGGTGTGTGACTGCACTGCGGTCACAGCGAGTGGAACTTTGGGGCTCTCACTTCTGTGGTGGAAGAGATGAAGAAATAGGTGCTGTCACTGCTGTTGTGGTGTGACGGAGAAGAGGAAATTTGGGCCTGTCATTGCTGTGGTGTCACAGAGAGGAGCACTTTGGAGCTCACACTGCTATGATGTCACACATAGGGTAACACTGGCTCTGATATTGCTGTGTTGTCACAGAGAGGAGGAAATTAGGCCTCTCCCTGCTCTGGTGTTACAGAGAGGGGGAAATTTGGGCTCTCACTGCTGTTGTATCAGTGAGGGCGTAACACTGGAGCTGTCATTGTTGTGGTGTCCCAGAGAGGATTAAATTGGAGCTCACACTTCTATGGTGTCCTAGACAGTGGAACTCGGGGCCTGACATTGCTGTGGTGTAACAGAGAGGAGGCAATTTGGGGCTGTCATTACTGTGATTTCACAGAGAGGGGAAGAGTCAGGCTGTCACTGCTGTGATTTCAGCGAGAGAGTGAAATGGAGGTAGTTCGAGCTGTGATGTTCCAGACAGGGGAATCCTGGGACTCGGAGTGCACTGCTGTCACCGAGAGCGGAACTTTGGGGCTCTCACTGCTGTGGTGTCACAGAGAGAGAAACAGTGGTGTTGTCGCTGCTGTGGTGTCTCTGAGAGGGAAACACTGGGCCTGTCTTTGCTGTGCTGTCATGGAGAGGAGCACGTTGGAGCTCACACTGCTATGATGTCACAGGTAGGGTAACAGTGGCTCTGACATTGCTGTGGTTTCCCAGAGAAGAGGAAATTTGGGCCCTCACTGCTCTGGTGTCACACAGAGAGGTAAAGTTGGGCTCTAACTGCTATGGTGTCTCCAACAGGGTAATCGTGGGCCTAAAATTGCTGTCGTTTCAAAGAGAGGAGCAAGTTTGGGCTGTGGCTGCACTGCTGTCCCAGAGAGTGGAACTTTGGGGCTCACACTGCTCTGGTGTCCCAGAGACGGGAACATTGGAGCTGTCACTGCTGTGTTGTCACAGAGAGAGGAACACTGGAGCTCTCCCTGCTCTGGAGTCGCGGAGAGGAGGAAATTGGGCATGTCACTGCCCTGGTGTCACAGGGAATGGAAGAGCGGGGCTGTCACTGCCGTGGAGTCCGAGAAAGGAGGAAATTTGGTGTGTGACTGCACTGCGGTCACAGCGAGTGGAACTTTGGGGCTCTCACTTCTGTGGTGGAAGAGATGAAGAAATAGGTGCTGTCACTGCTGTTGTGGTGTGACGGAGAAGAGGAAATTTGGGCCTGTCATTGCTGTGGTGTCACAGAGAGGAGCACTTTGGAGCTCACACTGCTATGATGTCACACATAGGGTAACACTGGCTCTGATATTGCTGTGTTGTCACAGAGAGGAGGAAATGAGGCCTCTCCCTGTTCTGGTGTCACAGAGAGGGGGAAATTTGGGCTCTCACTGCTGTTGTATCAGTGAGGGCGTAACACTGGAGCTGTCATTGTTGTGGTGTCCCAGAGAGGATTAAATTGGAGCTCACACTTCTATGGGGTCCTAGACAGTGGAACTCTGGGCCTGACATTGCTGTGGTGTAACAGAGAGGAGGCAATTTGGGGCTGTCATTACTGTGATTTCACAGAGAGGGGAAGAGTCAGGCTGTCACTGCTGTGATTTCAGCGAGAGAGTGAAATGGAGGTAGTTCGAGCTGTGATGTTCCAGACAGGGGAATCCTGGGACTCGGAGTGCACTGCTGTCACCGAGAGCAGAACTTTGGGGCTCTCACTGCTGTGGTGTCACAGAGAGAGAAACAGTGGTGTTGTCGCTGCTGTGGTGTCTCTGAGAGGGAAACACTGGGCCTGTCTTTGCTGTGCTGTCATGGAGAGGAGCACGTTGGAGCTCACACTGCTATGATGTCACAGGTAGGGTAACAGTGGCTCTGACATTGCTGTGGTTTCCCAGAGAAGAGGAAATTTGGGCCCTCACTGCTCTGGTGTCACACAGAGAGGTAAAGTTGGGCTCTAACTGCTATGGTGTCTCCAACAGGGTAATCGTGGGCCTAAAATTGCTGTCGTTTCAAAGAGAGGAGCAAGTTTGGGCTGTGGCTGCACTGCTGTCCCAGAGAGTGGAACTTTGGGGCTCACACTGCTCTGGTGTCCCAGAGACGGGAACATTGGAGCTGTCACTGCTGTGTTGTCACAGAGAGAGGAACACTGGAGCTCTCCCTGCTCTGGAGTCGCGGAGAGGAGGAAATTGGGCATGTCACTGCCCTGGTGTCACAGGGAATGGAAGAGCGGGGCTGTCACTGCCGTGGAGTCCGAGAAAGGAGGAAATTTGGTGTGTGACTGCACTGCGGTCACAGCGAGTGGAACTTTGGGGCTCTCACTTCTGTGTTGGAAGAGATGAAGAAATAGGTGCTGTCACTGCTGTTGTGGTGTGACGGAGAAGAGGAAATTTGGGCCTGTCATTGCTGTGGTGTCACAGAGAGGAGCACTTTGGAGCTCACACTGCTATGATGTCACAGATAGGGTAACACTGGCTCTGATATTGCTGTGTTGTCACAGAGAGGAGGAAATGAGGCCTCTCCCTGCTCTGGTGTCACAGAGAGGGGGAAATTTGGGCTCTCACTGCTGTTGTATCAGTGAGGGCGTAACACTGGGGCTGTCATTGTTGTGGTGTCCCAGAGAGGATTAAATTGGAGCTCACACTTCTATGGGGTCCTAGACAGTGGAACTCGGGGCCTGACATTGCTGTGGTGTAACAGAGAGGAGGCAATTTGGGGCTGTCATTACTGTGATTTCACAGAGAGGGGAAGAGTCAGGCTGTCACTGCTGTGATTTCAGTGAGAGAGTGAAATGGAGGTAGTTCGAGCTGTGATGTTCCAGACAGGGGAATCCTGGGACTCGGAGTGCACTGCTGTCACCGAGAGCGGAACTTTGGGGCTCTCACTGCTGTGGTGTCACAGAGAGAGAAACAGTGGCGTTGTCGCTGCTGTGGTGTCTCTGAGAGGGAAACACTGGGCCTGTCTTTGCTGTGCTGTCATGGAGAGGAGCACGTTGGAGCTCACACTGCTATGATGTCACAGGTAGGGTAACAGTGGCTGTGACATTGCTGTGGTTTCCCAGAGAAGAGGAAATTTGGGCCCTCACTGCTCTGGTGTCACACAGAGAGGTAAAGTTGGGCTCTAACTGCTATGGTGTCTCCAACAGGGTAATCCTGGGCCTAAAATTGCTGTCGTTTCAAAGAGAGGAGCAAGTTTGGGCTGTGGCTGCACTGCTGTCCCAGAGAGTGGAACTTTGGGGCTCACACTGCTCTGGTGTCCCAGAGACGGGAACATTGGAGCTGTCACTGCTGTGTTGTCACAGAGAGAGGAACACTGGAGCTCTCCCTGCTCTGGAGTCGCGGAGAAGAGGAAATTGGGCATGTCACTGCCCTGGTGTCACAGGGAATGGAAGAGCGGGGCTGTCACTGCCGTGGAGTCCGAGAAAGGAGGAAATTTGGTGTGTGACTGCACTGCGGTCACAGCGAGTGGAACTTTGGGGCTCTCACTTCTGTGGTGGAAGAGATGAAGAAATAGGTGCTGTCACTGCTGTTGTGGTGTGACGGAGAAGAGGAAATTTGGGCCTGTCATTGCTGTGGTGTCACAGAGAGGAGCACTTTGGAGCTCACACTGCTATGATGTCACACATAGGGTAACACTGGCTCTGATATTGCTGTGTTGTCACAGAGAGGAGGAAATTAGGCCTCTCCCTGCTCTGGTGTTACAGAGAGGGGGAAATTTGGGCTCTCACTGCTGTTGTATCAGTGAGGGCGTAACACTGGAGCTGTCATTGTTGTGGTGTCCCAGAGAGGATTAAATTGGAGCTCACACTTCTATGGGGTCCTAGACAGTGGAACTCGGGGCCTGACATTGCTGTGGTGTAACAGAGAGGAGGCAATTTGGGGCTGTCATTACTGTGATTTCACAGAGAGGGGAAGAGTCAGGCTGTCACTGCTGTGATTTCAGCGAGAGAGTGAAATGGAGGTAGTTCGAGCTGTGATGTTCCAGACAGGGGAATCCTGGGACTCGGAGTGCACTGCTGTCACCGAGAGCGGAACTTTGGGGCTCTCACTGCTGTGGTGTCACAGAGAGAGAAACAGTGGTGTTGTCGCTGCTGTGGTGTCTCTGAGAGGGAAACACTGGGCCTGTCTTTGCTGTGCTGTCATGGAGAGGAGCACGTTGGAGCTCACACTGCTATGATGTCACAGGTAGGGTAACAGTGGCTCTGACATTGCTGTGGTTTCCCAGAGAAGAGGAAATTTGGGCCCTCACTGCTCTGGTGTCACACAGAGAGGTAAAGTTGGGCTCTAACTGCTATGGTGTCTCCAACAGGGTAATCGTGGGCCTAAAATTGCTGTCGTTTCAAAGAGAGGAGCAAGTTTGGGCTGTGGCTGCACTGCTGTCCCAGAGAGTGGAACTTTGGGGCTCACACTGCTCTGGTGTCCCAGAGACGGGAACATTGGAGCTGTCACTGCTGTGTTGTCACAGAGAGAGGAACACTGGAGCTCTCCCTGCTCTGGAGTCGCGGAGAGGAGGAAATTGGGCATGTCACTGCCCTGGTGTCACAGGGAATGGAAGAGCGGGGCTGTCACTGCCGTGGAGTCCGAGAAAGGAGGAAATTTGGTGTGTGACTGCACTGCGGTCACAGCGAGTGGAACTTTGGGGCTCTCACTTCTGTGGTGGAAGAGATGAAGAAATAGGTGCTGTCACTGCTGTTGTGGTGTGACGGAGAAGAGGAAATTTGGGCCTGTCATTGCTGTGGTGTCACAGAGAGGAGCACTTTGGAGCTCACACTGCTATGATGTCACACATAGGGTAACACTGGCTCTGATATTGCTGTGTTGTCACAGAGAGGAGGAAATGAGGCCTCTCCCTGCTCTGGTGTCACAGAGAGGGGGAAATTTGGGCTCTCACTGCTGTTGTATCAGTGAGGGCGTAACACTGGAGCTGTCATTGTTGTGGTGTCCCAGAGAGGATTAAATTGGAGCTCACACTTCTATGGTGTCCTAGACAGTGGAACTCGGGGCCTGACATTGCTGTGGTGTAACAGAGAGGAGGCAATTTGGGGCTGTCATTACTGTGATTTCACAGAGAGGGGAAGAGTCAGGCTGTCACTGCTGTGATTTCAGCGAGAGAGTGAAATGGAGGTAGTTCGAGCTGTGATGTTCCAGACAGGGGAATCCTGGGACTCGGAGTGCACTGCTGTCACCGAGAGCGGAACTTTGGGGCTCTCACTGCTGTGGTGTCACAGAGAGAGAAACAGTGGTGTTGTCGCTGCTGTGGTGTCTCTGAGAGGGAAACACTGGGCCTGTCTTTGCTGTGCTGTCATGGAGAGGAGCACGTTGGAGCTCACACTGCTATGATGTCACAGGTAGGGTAACAGTGGCTCTGACATTGCTGTGGTTTCCCAGAGAAGAGGAAATTTGGGCCCTCACTGCTCTGGTGTCACACAGAGAGGTAAAGTTGGGCTCTAACTGCTATGGTGTCTCCAACAGGGTAATCGTGGGCCTAAAATTGCTGTCGTTTCAAAGAGAGGAGCAAGTTTGGGCTGTGGCTGCACTGCTGTCCCAGAGAGTGGAACTTTGGGGCTCACACTGCTCTGGTGTCCCAGAGACGGGAACATTGGAGCTGTCACTGCTGTGTTGTCACAGAGAGAGGAACACTGGAGCTCTCCCTGCTCTGGAGTCGCGGAGAGGAGGAAATTGGGCATGTCACTGCCCTGGTGTCACAGGGAATGGAAGAGCGGGGCTGTCACTGCCGTGGAGTCCGAGAAAGGAGGAAATTTGGTGTGTGACTGCACTGCGGTCACAGCGAGTGGAACTTTGGGGCTCTCACTTCTGTGGTGGAAGAGATGAAGAAATAGGTGCTGTCACTGCTGTTGTGGTGTGACGGAGAAGAGGAAATTTGGGCCTGTCATTGCTGTGGTGTCACAGAGAGGAGCACTTTGGAGCTCACACTGCTATGATGTCACACATAGGGTAACACTGGCTCTGATATTGCTGTGTTGTCACAGAGAGGAGGAAATGAGGCCTCTCCCTGTTCTGGTGTCACAGAGAGGGGGAAATTTGGGCTCTCACTGCTGTTGTATCAGTGAGGGCGTAACACTGGAGCTGTCATTGTTGTGGTGTCCCAGAGAGGATTAAATTGGAGCTCACACTTCTATGGGGTCCTAGACAGTGGAACTCGGGGCCTGACATTGCTGTGGTGTAACAGAGAGGAGGCAATTTGGGGCTGTCATTACTGTGATTTCACAGAGAGGGGAAGAGTCAGGCTGTCACTGCTGTGATTTCAGCGAGAGAGTGAAATGGAGGTAGTTCGAGCTGTGATGTTCCAGACAGGGGAATCCTGGGACTCGGAGTGCACTGCTGTCACCGAGAGCAGAACTTTGGGGCTCTCACTGCTGTGGTGTCACAGAGAGAGAAACAGTGGTGTTGTCGCTGCTGTGGTGTCTCTGAGAGGGAAACACTGGGCCTGTCTTTGCTGTGCTGTCATGGAGAGGAGCACGTTGGAGCTCACACTGCTATGATGTCACAGGTAGGGTAACAGTGGCTGTGACATTGCTGTGGTTTCCCAGAGAAGAGGAAATTTGGGCCCTCACTGCTCTGGTGTCACACAGAGAGGTAAAGTTGGGCTCTAACTGCTATGGTGTCTCCAACAGGGTAATCGTGGGCCTAAAATTGCTGTCGTTTCAAAGAGAGGAGCAAGTTTGGGCTGTGGCTGCACTGCTGTCCCAGAGAGTGGAACTTTGGGGCTCACACTGCTCTGGTGTCCCAGAGACGGGAACATTGGAGCTGTCACTGCTGTGTTGTCACAGAGAGAGGAACACTGGAGCTCTCCCTGCTCTGGAGTCGCGGAGAGGAGGAAATTGGGCATGTCACTGCCCTGGTGTCACAGGGAATGGAAGAGCGGGGCTGTCACTGCCGTGGAGTCCGAGAAAGGAGGAAATTTGGTGTGTGACTGCACTGCGGTCACAGCGAGTGGAACTTTGGGGCTCTCACTTCTGTGGTGGAAGAGATGAAGAAATAGGTGCTGTCACTGCTGTTGTGGTGTGACGGAGAAGAGGAAATTTGGGCCTGTCATTGCTGTGGTGTCACAGAGAGGAGCACTTTGGAGCTCACATTGCTATGATGTCACAGATAGGGTAACACTGGCTCTGATATTGCTGTGTTGTCACAGAGAGGAGGAAATGAGGCCTCTCCCTGCTCTGGTGTCACAGAGAGGGGGAAATTTGGGCTCTCACTGCTGTTGTATCAGTGAGGGCGTAACACTGGAGCTGTCATTGTTGTGGTGTCCCAGAGAGGATTAAATTGGAGCTCACACTTCTATGGGGTCCTAGACAGTGGAACTCGGGGCCTGACATTTCTGTGGTGTAACAGAGAGGAGGCAATTTGGGGCTGTCATTACTGTGATTTCACAGAGAGGGGAAGAGTCAGGCTGTCACTGCTGTGATTTCAGCGAGAGAGTGAAATGGAGGTAGTTCGAGCTGTGATGTTCCAGACAGGGGAATCCTGGGACTCGGAGTGCACTGCTGTCACCGAGAGCGGAACTTTGGGGCTCTCACTGCTGTGGTGTCACAGAGAGAGAAACAGTGGTGTTGTCGCTGCTGTGGTGTCTCTGAGAGGGAAACACTGGGCCTGTCTTTGCTGTGCTGTCATGGAGAGGAGCACGTTGGAGCTCACACTGCTATGATGTCACAGGTAGGGTAACAGTGGCTCTGACATTGCTGTGGTTTCCCAGAGAAGAGGAAATTTGGGCCCTCACTGCTCTGCTGTCACACAGAGAGGTAAAGTTGGGCTCTAACTGCTATGGTGTCTCCAACAGGGTAATCGTGGGCCTAAAATTGCTGTCGTTTCAAAGAGAGGAGCAAGTTTGGGCTGTGGCTGCACTGCTGTCCCAGAGAGTGGAACTTTGGGGCTCACACTGCTCTGGTGTCCCAGAGACGGGAACATTGGAGCTGTCACTGCTGTGTTGTCACAGAGAGAGGAACACTGGAGCTCTCCCTGCTCTGGAGTCGCGGAGAAGAGGAAATTGAGCATGTCACTGCCCTGGTGTCACAGGGAATGGAAGAGCGGGGCTGTCACTGCCGTGGAGTCCGAGAAAGGAGGAAATTTGGTGTGTGACTGCACTGCGGTCACAGCGAGTGGAACTTTGGGGCTCTCACTTCTGTGGTGGAAGAGATGAAGAAATAGGTGCTGTCACTGCTGTTGTGGTGTGACGGAGAAGAGGAAATTTGGGCCTGTCATTGCTGTGGTGTCACAGAGAGGAGCACTTTGGAGCTCACACTGCTATGATGTCACACATAGGGTAACACTGGCTCTGATATTGCTGTGTTGTCACAGAGAGGAGGAAATGAGGCCTCTCCCTGCTCTGGTGTTACAGAGAGGGGGAAATTTGGGCTCTCACTGCTGTTGTATCAGTGAGGGCGTAACACTGGAGCTGTCATTGTTGTGGTGTCCCAGAGAGGATTAAATTGGAGCTCACACTTCTATGGGGTCCTAGACAGTGGAACTCTGGGCCTGACATTGCTGTGGTGTAACAGAGAGGAGGCAATTTGGGGCTGTCATTACTGTGATTTCACAGAGAGGGGAAGAGTCAGGCTGTCACTGCTGTGATTTCAGCGAGAGAGTGAAATGGAGGTAGTTCGAGATGTGATGTTCCAGACAGGGGAATCCTGGGACTCGGAGTGCACTGCTGTCACCGAGAGCAGAACTTTGGGGCTCTCACTGCTGTGGTGTCACAGAGAGAGAAACAGTGGTGTTGTCGCTGCTGTGGTGTCTCTGAGAGGGAAACACTGGGCCTGTCTTTGCTGTGCTGTCATGGAGAGGAGCACGTTGGAGCTCACACTGCTATGATGTCACAGGTAGGGTAACAGTGGCTCTGACATTGCTGTGGTTTCCCAGAGAAGAGGAAATTTGGGCCCTCACTGCTCTGGTGTCACACAGAGAGGTAAAGTTGGGCTCTAACTGCTATGGTGTCTCCAACAGGGTAATCGTGGGCCTAAAATTGCTGTCGTTTCAAAGAGAGGAGCAAGTTTGGGCTGTGGCTGCACTGCTGTCCCAGAGAGTGGAACTTTGGGGCTCACACTGCTCTGGTGTCCCAGAGACGGGAACATTGGAGCTGTCACTGCTGTGTTGTCACAGAGAGAGGAACACTGGAGCTCTCCCTGCTCTGGAGTCGCGGAGAGGAGGAAATTGGGCATGTCACTGCCCTGGTGTCACAGGGAATGGAAGAGCGGGGCTGTCACTGCCGTGGAGTCCGAGAAAGGAGGAAATTTGGTGTGTGACTGCACTGCGGTCACAGCGAGTGGAACTTTGGGGCTCTCACTTCTGTGGTGGAAGAGATGAAGAAATAGGTGCTGTCACTGCTGTTGTGGTGTGACGGAGAAGAGGAAATTTGGGCCTGTCATTGCTGTGGTGTCACAGAGAGGAGCACTTTGGAGCTCACACTGCTATGATGTCACACATAGGGTAACACTGGCTCTGATATTGCTGTGTTGTCACAGAGAGGAGGAAATGAGGCCTCTCCCTGCTCTGGTGTCACAGAGAGGGGGAAATTTGGGCTCTCACTGCTGTTGTATCAGTGAGGGCGTAACACTGGAGCTGTCATTGTTGTGGTGTCCCAGAGAGGATTAAATTGGAGCTCACACTTCTATGGGGTCCTAGACAGTGGAACTCGGGGCCTGACATTGCTGTGGTGTAACAGAGAGGAGGCAATTTGGGGCTGTCATTACTGTGATTTCACAGAGAGGGGAAGAGTCAGGCTGTCACTGCTGTGATTTCAGCGAGAGAGTGAAATGGAGGTAGTTCGAGCTGTGATGTTCCAGACAGGGGAATCCTGGGACTCGGAGTGCACTGCTGTCACCGAGAGCGGAACTTTGGGGCTCTCACTGCTGTGGTGTCACAGAGAGAGAAACAGTGGTGTTGTCGCTGCTGTGGTGTCTGAGAGAGGGAAACACTGGGCCTGTCTTTGCTGTGCTGTCATGGAGAGGAGCACGTTGGAGCTCACACTGCTATGATGTCACAGGTAGGGTAACAGTGGCTCTGACATTGCTGTGGTTTCCCAGAGAAGAGGAAATTTGGGCCCTCACTGCTCTGGTGTCACACAGAGAGGTAAAGTTGGGCTCTAACTGCTATGGTGTCTCCAACAGGGTAATCGTGGGCCTAAAATTGCTGTCGTTTCAAAGAGAGGAGCAAGTTTGGGCTGTGGCTGCACTGCTGTCCCAGAGAGTGGAACTTTGGGGCTCACACTGCTCTGGTGTCCCAGAGACGGGAACATTGGAGCTGTCACTGCTGTGTTGTCACAGAGAGAGGAACACTGGAGCTCTCCCTGCTCTGGAGTCGCGGAGAAGAGGAAATTGGGCATGTCACTGCCCTGGTGTCACAGGGAATGGAAGAGCGGGGCTGTCACTGCCGTGGAGTCCGAGAAAGGAGGAAATTTGGTGTGTGACTGCACTGCGGTCACAGCGAGTGGAACTTTGGGGCTCTCACTTCTGTGGTGGAAGAGATGAAGAAATAGGTGCTGTCACTGCTGTTGTGGTGTGACGGAGAAGAGGAAATTTGGGCCTGTCATTGCTGTGGTGTCACAGAGAGGAGCACTTTGGAGCTCACACTGCTATGATGTCACACATAGGGTAACACTGGCTCTGATATTGCTGTGTTGTCACAGAGAGGAGGAAATGAGGCCTCTCCCTGCTCTGGTGTCACAGAGAGGGGGAAATTTGGGCTCTCACTGCTGTTGTATCAGTGAGGGCGTAACACTGGAGCTGTCATTGTTGTGGTGTCCCAGAGAGGATTAAATTGGAGCTCACACTTCTATGGGGTCCTAGACAGTGGAACTCTGGGCCTGACATTGCTGTGGTGTAACAGAGAGGAGGCAATTTGGGGCTGTCATTACTGTGATTTCACAGAGAGGGGAAGAGTCAGGCTGTCACTGCTGTGATTTCAGCGAGAGAGTGAAATGGAGGTAGTTCGAGCTGTGATGTTCCAGACAGGGGAATCCTGGGACTCGGAGTGCACTGCTGTCACCGAGAGCAGAACTTTGGGGCTCTCACTGCTGTGGTGTCACAGAGAGAGAAACAGTGGTGTTGTCGCTGCTGTGGTGTCTCTGAGAGGGAAACACTGGGCCTGTCTTTGCTGTGCTGTCATGGAGAGGAGCACGTTGGAGCTCACACTGCTATGATGTCACAGGTAGGGTAACAGTGGCTCTGACATTGCTGTGGTTTCCCAGAGAAGAGGAAATTTGGGCCCTCACTGCTCTGGTGTCACACAGAGAGGTAAAGTTGGGCTCTAACTGCTATGGTGTCTCCAACAGGGTAATCGTGGGCCTAAAATTGCTGTCGTTTCAAAGAGAGGAGCAAGTTTGGGCTGTGGCTGCACTGCTGTCCCAGAGAGTGGAACTTTGGGGCTCACACTGCTCTGGTGTCCCAGAGACGGGAACATTGGAGCTGTCACTGCTGTGTTGTCACAGAGAGAGGAACACTGGAGCTCTCCCTGCTCTGGAGTCGCGGAGAGGAGGAAATTGGGCATGTCACTGCCCTGGTGTCACAGGGAATGGAAGAGCGGGGCTGTCACTGCCGTGGAGTCAGAGAAAGGAGGAAATTTGGTGTGTGACTGCACTGCGGTCACAGCGAGTGGAACTTTGGGGCTCTCACTTCTGTGGTGGAAGAGATGAAGAAATAGGTGCTGTCACTGCTGTTGTGGTGTGACGGAGAAGAGGAAATTTGGGCCTGTCATTGCTGTGGTGTCACAGAGAGGAGCACTTTGGAGCTCACACTGCTATGATGTCACACATAGGGTAACACTGGCTCTGATATTGCTGTGTTGTCACAGAGAGGAGGAAATGAGGCCTCTCCCTGCTCTGGTGTCACAGAGAGGGGGAAATTTGGGCTCTCACTGCTGTTGTATCAGTGAGGGCGTAACACTGGAGCTGTCATTGTTGTGGTGTCCCAGAGAGGATTAAATTGGAGCTCACACTTCTATGGGGTCCTAGACAGTGGAACTCGGGGCCTGACATTGCTGTGGTGTAACAGAGAGGAGGCAATTTGGGGCTGTCATTACTGTGATTTCACAGAGAGGGGAAGAGTCAGGCTGTCACTGCTGTGATTTCAGCGAGAGAGTGAAATGGAGGTACTTCGAGCTGTGATGTTCCAGACAGGGGAATCCTGGGACTCGGAGTGCACTGCTGTCACCGAGAGCGGAACTTTGGGGCTCTCACTGCTGTGGTGTCACAGAGAGAGAAACAGTGGTGTTGTCGCTGCTGTGGTGTCTCTGAGAGGGAAACACTGGGCCTGTCTTTGCTGTGCTGTCATGGAGAGGAGCACGTTGGAGCTCACACTGCTATGATGTCACAGGTAGGGTAACAGTGGCTCTGACATTGCTGTGGTTTCCCAGAGAAGAGGAAATTTGGGCCCTCACTGCTCTGGTGTCACACAGAGAGGTAAAGTTGGGCTCTAACTGCTATGGTGTCTCCAACAGGGTAATCGTGGGCCTAAAATTGCTGTCGTTTCAAAGAGAGGAGCAAGTTTGGGCTGTGGCTGCACTGCTGTCCCAGAGAGTGGAACTTTGGGGCTCACACTGCTCTGGTGTCCCAGAGACGGGAACATTGGAGCTGTCACTGCTGTGTTGTCACAGAGAGAGGAACACTGGAGCTCTCCCTGCTCTGGAGTCGCGGAGAAGAGGAAATTGGGCATGTCACTGCCCTGGTGTCACAGGGAATGGAAGAGCGGGGCTGTCACTGCCGTGGAGTCCGAGAAAGGAGGAAATTTGGTGTGTGACTGCACTGCGGTCACAGCGAGTGGAACTTTGGGGCTCTCACTTCTGTGGTGGAAGAGATGAAGAAATAGGTGCTGTCACTGCTGTTGTGGTGTGACGGAGAAGAGGAAATTTGGGCCTGTCATTGCTGTGGTGTCACAGAGAGGAGCACTTTGGAGCTCACACTGCTATGATGTCACACATAGGGTAACACTGGCTCTGATATTGCTGTGTTGTCACAGAGAGGAGGAAATGAGGCCTCTCCCTGCTCTGGTGTTACAGAGAGGGGGAAATTTGGGCTCTCACTGCTGTTGTATCAGTGAGGGCGTAACACTGGAGCTGTCATTGTTGTGGTGTCCCAGAGAGGATTAAATTGGAGCTCACACTTCTATGGTGTCCTAGACAGTGGAACTCGGGGCCTGACATTGCTGTGGTGTAACAGAGAGGAGGCAATTTGGGGCTGTCATTACTGTGATTTCACAGAGAGGGGAAGAGTCAGGCTGTCACTGCTGTGATTTCAGCGAGAGAGTGAAATGGAGGTAGTTCGAGCTGTGATGTTCCAGACAGGGGAATCCTGGGACTCGGAGTGCACTGCTGTCACCGAGAGCGGAACTTTGGGGCTCTCACTGCTGTGGTGTCACAGAGAGAGAAACAGTGGTGTTGTCGCTGCTGTGGTGTCTCTGAGAGGGAAACACTGGGCCTGTCTTTGCTGTGCTGTCATGGAGAGGAGCACGTTGGAGCTCACACTGCTATGATGTCACAGGTAGGGTAACAGTGGCTCTGACATTGCTGTGGTTTCCCAGAGAAGAGGAAATTTGGGCCCTCACTGCTCTGCTGTCACACAGAGAGGTAAAGTTGGGCTCTAACTGCTATGGTGTCTCCAACAGGGTAATCGTGGGCCTAAAATTGCTGTCGTTTCAAAGAGAGGAGCAAGTTTGGGCTGTGGCTGCACTGCTGTCCCAGAGAGTGGAACTTTGGGGCTCACACTGCTCTGGTGTCCCAGAGACGGGAACATTGGAGCTGTCACTGCTGTGTTGTCACAGAGAGAGGAACACTGGAGCTCTCCCTGCTCTGGAGTCGCGGAGAGGAGGAAATTGGGCATGTCACTGCCCTGGTGTCACAGGGAATGGAAGAGCGGGGCTGTCACTGCCGTGGAGTCAGAGAAAGGAGGAAATTTGGTGTGTGACTGCACTGCGGTCACAGCGAGTGGAACTTTGGGGCTCTCACTTCTGTGGTGGAAGAGATGAAGAAATAGGTGCTGTCACTGCTGTTGTGGTGTGACGGAGAAGAGGAAATTTGGGCCTGTCATTGCTGTGGTGTCACAGAGAGGAGCACTTTGGAGCTCACACTGCTATGATGTCACACATAGGGTAACACTGGCTCTGATATTGCTGTGTTGTCACAGAGAGGAGGAAATGAGGCCTCTCCCTGCTCTGGTGTCACAGAGAGGGGGAAATTTGGGCTCTCACTGCTGTTGTATCAGTGAGGGCGTAACACTGGAGCTGTCATTGTTGTGGTGTCCCAGAGAGGATTAAATTGGAGCTCACACTTCTATGGTGTCCTAGACAGTGGAACTCTGGGCCTGACATTGCTGTGGTGTAACAGAGAGGAGGCAATTTGGGGCTGTCATTACTGTGATTTCACAGAGAGGGGAAGAGTCAGGCTGTCACTGCTGTGATTTCAGCGAGAGAGTGAAATGGAGGTAGTTCGAGCTGTGATGTTCCAGACAGGGGAATCCTGGGACTCGGAGTGCACTGCTGTCACCGAGAGCGGAACTTTGGGGCTCTCACTGCTGTGGTGTCACAGAGAGAGAAACAGTGGTGTTGTCGCTGCTGTGGTGTCTCTGAGAGGGAAACACTGGGCCTGTCTTTGCTGTGCTGTCATGGAGAGGAGCACGTTGGAGCTCACACTGCTATGATGTCACAGGTAGGGTAACAGTGGCTGTGACATTGCTGTGGTTTCCCAGAGAAGAGGAAATTTGGGCCCTCACTGCTCTGCTGTCACACAGAGAGGTAAAGTTGGGCTCTAACTGCTATGGTGTCTCCAACAGGGTAATCCTGGGCCTAAAATTGCTGTCGTTTCAAAGAGAGGGGCAAGTTTGGGCTGTGGCTGCACTGCTGTCCCAGAGAGTGGAACTTTGGGGCTCACACTGCTCTGGTGTCCCAGAGACGGGAACATTGGAGCTGTCACTGCTGTGTTGTCACAGAGAGAGGAACACTGGAGCTCTCCCTGCTCTGGAGTCGCGGAGAGGAGGAAATTGGGCATGTCACTGCCCTGGTGTCACAGGGAATGGAAGAGCGGGGCTGTCACTGCCGTGGAGTCCGAGAAAGGAGGAAATTTGGTGTGTGACTGCACTGCGGTCACAGCGAGTGGAACTTTGGGGCTCTCACTTCTGTGGTGGAAGAGATGAAGAAATAGGTGCTGTCACTGCTGTTGTGGTGTGACGGAGAAGAGGAAATTTGGGCCTGTCATTGCTGTGGTGTCACAGAGAGGAGCACTTTGGAGCTCACACTGCTATGATGTCACACATAGGGTAACACTGGCTCTGATATTGCTGTGTTGTCACAGAGAGGAGGAAATGAGGCCTCTCCCTGCTCTGGTGTCACAGAGAGGGGGAAATTTGGGCTCTCACTGCTGTTGTATCAGTGAGGGCGTAACACTGGAGCTGTCATTGTTGTGGTGTCCCAGAGAGGATTAAATTGGAGCTCACACTTCTATGGTGTCCTAGACAGTGGAACTCTGGGCCTGACATTGCTGTGGTGTAACAGAGAGGAGGCAATTTGGGGTTGTCGTTACTGTGATTTCACAGAGAGGGGAAGAGTCAGGCTGTCACTGCTGTGATTTCAGCGAGAGAGTGAAATGGAGGTAGTTCGAGCTGTGATGTTCCAGACAGGGGAATCCTGGGACTCGGAGTGCACTGCTGTCACCGAGAGCGGAACTTTGGGGCTCTCACTGCTGTGGTGTCACAGAGAGAGAAACAGTGGTGTTGTCGCTGCTGTGGTGTCTCTGAGAGGGAAACACTGGGCCTGTCTTTGCTGTGCTGTCATGGAGAGGAGCACGTTGGAGCTCACACTGCTATGATGTCACAGGTAGGGTAACAGTGGCTGTGACATTGCTGTGGTTTCCCAGAGAAGAGGAAATTTGGGCCCTCACTGCTCTGGTGTCACACAGAGAGGTAAAGTTGGGCTCTAACTGCTATGGTGTCTCCAACAGGGTAATCCTGGGCCTAAAATTGCTGTCGTTTCAAAGAGAGGGGCAAGTTTGGGCTGTGGCTGCACTGCTGTCCCAGAGAGTGGAACTTTGGGGCTCACACTGCTCTGGTGTCCCAGAGACGGGAACATTGGAGCTGTCACTGCTGTGTTGTCACAGAGAGAGGAACACTGGAGCTCTCCCTGCTCTGGAGTCGCGGAGAGGAGGAAATTGGGCATGTCACTGCCCTGGTGTCACAGGGAATGGAAGAGCGGGGCTGTCACTGCCGTGGAGTCCGAGAAAGGAGGAAATTTGGTGTGTGACTGCACTGCGGTCACAGCGAGTGGAACTTTGGGGCTCTCACTTCTGTGGTGGAAGAGATGAAGAAATAGGTGCTGTCACTGCTGTTGTGGTGTGCCGGAGAAGAGGATATTTGGGCCTGTCATTGCTGTGGTGTCACAGAGAGGAGCACTTTGGAGCTCACATTGCTATGATGTCACAGATAGGGTAACACTGGCTCTGATATTGCTGTGTTGTCACAGAGAGGAGGAAATGAGGCCTCTCCCTGCTCTGGTGTCACAGAGAGGGGGAAATTTGGGCTCTCACTGCTGTTGTATCAGTGAGGGCGTAACACTGGAGCTGTCATTGTTGTGGTGTCCCAGAGAGGATTAAATTGGAGCTCACACTTCTATGGGGTCCTAGACAGTGGAACTCGGGGCCTGACATTGCTGTGGTGTAACAGAGAGGAGGCAATTTGGGGCTGTCATTACTGTGATTTCACAGAGAGGGGAAGAGTCAGGCTGTCACTGCTGTGATTTCAGCGAGAGAGTGAAATGGAGGTACTTCGAGCTGTGATGTTCCAGACAGGGGAATCCTGGGACTCGGAGTGCACTGCTGTCACCGAGAGCGGAACTTTGGGGCTCTCACTGCTGTGGTGTCACAGAGAGAGAAACAGTGGTGTTGTCGCTGCTGTGGTGTCTCTGAGAGGGAAACACTGGGCCTGTCTTTGCTGTGCTGTCATGGAGAGGAGCACGTTGGAGCTCACACTGCTATGATGTCACAGGTAGGGTAACAGTGGCTCTGACATTGCTGTGGTTTCCCAGAGAAGAGGAAATTTGGGCCCTCACTGCTCTGGTGTCACACAGAGAGGTAAAGTTGGGCTCTAACTGCTATGGTGTCTCCAACAGGGTAATCGTGGGCCTAAAATTGCTGTCGTTTCAAAGAGAGGAGCAAGTTTGGGCTGTGGCTGCACTGCTGTCCCAGAGAGTGGAACTTTGGGGCTCACACTGCTCTGGTGTCCCAGAGACGGGAACATTGGAGCTGTCACTGCTGTGTTGTCACAGAGAGAGGAACACTGGAGCTCTCCCTGCTCTGGAGTCGCGGAGAGGAGGAAATTGGGCATGTCACTGCCCTGGTGTCACAGGGAATGGAAGAGCGGGGCTGTCACTGCCGTGGAGTCCGAGAAAGGAGGAAATTTGGTGTGTGACTGCACTGCGGTCACAGCGAGTGGAACTTTGGGGCTCTCACTTCTGTGGTGGAAGAGATGAAGAAATAGGTGCTGTCACTGCTGTTGTGGTGTGACGGAGAAGAGGAAATTTGGGCCTGTCATTGCTGTGGTGTCACAGAGAGGAGCACTTTGGAGCTCACACTGCTATGATGTCACACATAGGGTAACACTGGCTCTGATATTGCTGTGTTGTCACAGAGAGGAGGAAATGAGGCCTCTCCCTGCTCTGGTGTTACAGAGAGGGGGAAATTTGGGCTCTCACTGCTGTTGTATCAGTGAGGGCGTAACACTGGAGCTGTCATTGTTGTGGTGTCCCAGAGAGGATTAAATTGGAGCTCACACTTCTATGGTGTCCTAGACAGTGGAACTCTGGGCCTGACATTGCTGTGGTGTAACAGAGAGGAGGCAATTTGGGGTTGTCGTTACTGTGATTTCACAGAGAGGGGAAGAGTCAGGCTGTCACTGCTGTGATTTCAGCGAGAGAGTGAAATGGAGGTAGTTCGAGCTGTGATGTTCCAGACAGGGGAATCCTGGGACTCGGAGTGAACTGCTGTCACCGAGAGCGGAACTTTGGGGCTCTCACTGCTGTGGTGTCACAGAGAGAGAAACAGTGGTGTTGTCGCTGCTGTGGTGTCTCTGAGAGGGAAACACTGGGCCTGTCTTTGCTGTGCTGTCATGGAGAGGAGCACGTTGGAGCTCACACTGCTATGATGTCACAGGTAGGGTAACAGTGGCTCTGACATTGCTGTGGTTTCCCAGAGAAGAGGAAATTTGGGCCCTCACTGCTCTGGTGTCACACAGAGAGGTAAAGTTGGGCTCTAACTGCTATGGTGTCTCCAACAGGGTAATCGTGGGCCTAAAATTGCTGTCGTTTCAAAGAGAGGAGCAAGTTTGGGCTGTGGCTGCACTGCTGTCCCAGAGAGTGGAACTTTGGGGCTCACACTGCTCTGGTGTCCCAGAGACGGGAACATTGGAGCTGTCACTGCTGTGTTGTCACAGAGAGAGGAACACTGGAGCTCTCCCTGCTCTGGAGTCGCGGAGAGGAGGAAATTGGGCATGTCACTGCCCTGGTGTCACAGGGAATGGAAGAGCGGGGCTGTCACTGCCGTGGAGTCCGAGAAAGGAGGAAATTTGGTGTGTGACTGCACTGCGGTCACAGCGAGTGGAACTTTGGGGCTCTCACTTCTGTGGTGGAAGAGATGAAGAAATAGGTGCTGTCACTGCTGTTGTGGTGTGACGGAGAAGAGGAAATTTGGGCCTGTCATTGCTGTGGTGTCACAGAGAGGAGCACTTTGGAGCTCACACTGCTATGATGTCACACATAGGGTAACACTGGCTCTGATATTGCTGTGTTGTCACAGAGAGGAGGAAATGAGGCCTCTCCCTGCTCTGGTGTTACAGAGAGGGGGAAATTTGGGCTCTCACTGCTGTTGTATCAGTGAGGGCGTAACACTGGAGCTGTCATTGTTGTGGTGTCCCAGAGAGGATTAAATTGGAGCTCACACTTCTATGGGGTCCTAGACAGTGGAACTCGGGGCCTGACATTGCTGTGGTGTAACAGAGAGGAGGCAATTTGGGGCTGTCATTACTGTGATTTCACAGAGAGGGGAAGAGTCAGGCTGTCACTGCTGTGATTTCAGCGAGAGAGTGAAATGGAGGTAGTTCGAGCTGTGATGTTCCAGACAGGGGAATCCTGGGACTCGGAGTGCACTGCTGTCACCGAGAGCGGAACTTTGGGGCTCTCACTGCTGTGGTGTCACAGAGAGAGAAACAGTGGTGTTGTCGCTGCTGTGGTGTCTCTGAGAGGGAAACACTGGGCCTGTCTTTGCTGTGCTGTCATGGAGAGGAGCACGTTGGAGCTCACACTGCTATGATGTCACAGGTAGGGTAACAGTGGCTGTGACATTGCTGTGGTTTCCCAGAGAAGAGGAAATTTGGGCCCTCACTGCTCTGCTGTCACACAGAGAGGTAAAGTTGGGCTCTAACTGCTATGGTGTCTCCAACAGGGTAATCGTGGGCCTAAAATTGCTGTCGTTTCAAAGAGAGGAGCAAGTTTGGGCTGTGGCTGCACTGCTGTCCCAGAGAGTGGAACTTTGGGGCTCACACTGCTCTGGTGTCCCAGAGACGGGAACATTGGAGCTGTCACTGCTGTGTTGTCACAGAGAGAGGAACACTGGAGCTCTCCCTGCTCTGGAGTCGCGGAGAGGAGGAAATTGGGCATGTCACTGCCCTGGTGTCACAGGGAATGGAAGAGCGGGGCTGTCACTGCCGTGGAGTCCGAGAAAGGAGGAAATTTGGTGTGTGACTGCACTGCGGTCACAGCGAGTGGAACTTTGGGGCTCTCACTTCTGTGGTGGAAGAGATGAAGAAATAGGTGCTGTCACTGCTGTTGTGGTGTGACGGAGAAGAGGAAATTTGGGCCTGTCATTGCTGTGGTGTCACAGAGAGGAGCACTTTGGAGCTCACACTGCTATGATGTCACACATAGGGTAACACTGGCTCTGATATTGCTGTGTTGTCACAGAGAGGAGGAAATGAGGCCTCTCCCTGCTCTGGTGTTACAGAGAGGGGGAAATTTGGGCTCTCACTGCTGTTGTATCAGTGAGGGCGTAACACTGGAGCTGTCATTGTTGTGGTGTCCCAGAGAGGATTAAATTGGAGCTCACACTTCTATGGGGTCCTAGACAGTGGAACTCGGGGCCTGACATTGCTGTGGTGTAACAGAGAGGAGGCAATTTGGGGCTGTCATTACTGTGATTTCACAGAGAGGGGAAGAGTCAGGCTGTCACTGCTGTGATTTCAGCGAGAGAGTGAAATGGAGGTAGTTCGAGCTGTGATGTTCCAGACAGGGGAATCCTGGGACTCGGAGTGCACTGCTGTCACCGAGAGCGGAACTTTGGGGCTCTCACTGCTGTGGTGTCACAGAGAGAGAAACAGTGGTGTTGTCGCTGCTGTGGTGTCTCTGAGAGGGAAACACTGGGCCTGTCTTTGCTGTGCTGTCATGGAGAGGAGCACGTTGGAGCTCACACTGCTATGATGTCACAGGTAGGGTAACAGTGGCTGTGACATTGCTGTGGTTTCCCAGAGAAGAGGAAATTTGGGCCCTCACTGCTCTGGTGTCACACAGAGAGGTAAAGTTGGGCTCTAACTGCTATGGTGTCTCCAACAGGGTAATCGTGGGCCTAAAATTGCTGTCGTTTCAAAGAGAGGAGCAAGTTTGGGCTGTGGCTGCACTGCTGTCCCAGAGAGTGGAACTTTGGGGCTCACACTGCTCTGGTGTCCCAGAGACGGGAACATTGGAGCTGTCACTGCTGTGTTGTCACAGAGAGAGGAACACTGGAGCTCTCCCTGCTCTGGAGTCGCGGAGAGGAGGAAATTGGGCATGTCACTGCCCTGGTGTCACAGGGAATGGAAGAGCGGGGCTGTCACTGCCGTGGAGTCCGAGAAAGGAGGAAATTTGGTGTGTGACTGCACTGCGGTCACAGCGAGTGGAACTTTGGGGCTCTCACTTCTGTGGTGGAAGAGATGAAGAAATAGGTGCTGTCACTGCTGTTGTGGTGTGACGGAGAAGAGGAAATTTGGGCCTGTCATTGCTGTGGTGTCACAGAGAGGAGCACTTTGGAGCTCACACTGCTATGATGTCACAGATAGGGTAACACTGGCTCTGATATTGCTGTGTTGTCACAGAGAGGAGGAAATGAGGCCTCTCCCTGCTCTGGTGTCACAGAGAGGGGGAAATTTGGGCTCTCACTGCTGTTGTATCAGTGAGGGCGTAACACTGGAGCTGTCATTGTTGTGGTGTCCCAGAGAGGATTAAATTGGAGCTCACACTTCTATGGGGTCCTAGACAGTGGAACTCTGGGCCTGACATTGCTGTGGTGTAACAGAGAGGAGGCAATTTGGGGTTGTCGTTACTGTGATTTCACAGAGAGGGGAAGAGTCAGGCTGTCACTGCTGTGATTTCAGCGAGAGAGTGAAATGGAGGTAGTTCGAGCTGTGATGTTCCAGACAGGGGAATCCTGGGACTCGGAGTGCACTGCTGTCACCGAGAGCGGAACTTTGGGGCTCTCACTGCTGTGGTGTCACAGAGAGAGAAACAGTGGTGTTGTCGCTGCTGTGGTGTCTCTGAGAGGGAAACACTGGGCCTGTCTTTGCTGTGCTGTCATGGAGAGGAGCACGTTGGAGCTCACACTGCTATGATGTCACAGGTAGGGTAACAGTGGCTCTGACATTGCTGTGGTTTCCCAGAGAAGAGGAAATTTGGGCCCTCACTGCTCTGGTGTCACACAGAGAGGTAAAGTTGGGCTCTAACTGCTATGGTGTCTCCAACAGGGTAATCGTGGGCCTAAAATTGCTGTCGTTTCAAAGAGAGGAGCAAGTTTGGGCTGTGGCTGCACTGCTGTCCCAGAGAGTGGAACTTTGGGGCTCACACTGCTCTGGTGTCCCAGAGACGGGAACATTGGAGCTGTCACTGCTGTGTTGTCACAGAGAGAGGAACACTGGAGCTCTCCCTGCTCTGGAGTCGCGGAGAGGAGGAAATTGGGCATGTCACTGCCCTGGTGTCACAGGGAATGGAAGAGCGGGGCTGTCACTGCCGTGGAGTCCGAGAAAGGAGGAAATTTGGTGTGTGACCGCACTGCGGTCACAGCGAGCGGAACTTTGGGGCTCTCACTTCTGTGGTGGAAGAGATGAAGAAATAGGTGCTGTCACTGCTGTTGTGGTGTGACGGAGAAGAGGAAATTTGGGCCTGTCATTGCTGTGGTGTCACAGAGAGGAGCACTTTGGAGCTCACACTGCTATGATGTCACACATAGGGTAACACTGGCTCTGATATTGCTGTGTTGTCACAGAGAGGAGGAAATGAGGCCTCTCCCTGCTCTGGTGTCACAGAGAGGGGGAAATTTGGGCTCTCACTGCTGTTGTATCAGTGAGGGCGTAACACTGGAGCTGTCATTGTTGTGGTGTCCCAGAGAGGATTAAATTGGAGCTCACACTTCTATGGGGTCCTAGACAGTGGAACTCGGGGCCTGACATTGCTGTGGTGTAACAGAGAGGAGGCAATTTGGGGCTGTCATTACTGTGATTTCACAGAGAGGGGAAGAGTCAGGCTGTCACTGCTGTGATTTCAGCGAGAGAGTGAAATGGAGGTAGTTCGAGCTGTGATGTTCCAGACAGGGGAATCCTGGGACTCGGAGTGCACTGCTGTCACCGAGAGCGGAACTTTGGGGCTCTCACTGCTGTGGTGTCACAGAGAGAGAAACAGTGGTGTTGTCGCTGCTGTGGTGTCTCTGAGAGGGAAACACTGGGCCTGTCTTTGCTGTGCTGTCATGGAGAGGAGCACGTTGGAGCTCACACTGCTATGATGTCACAGGTAGGGTAACAGTGGCTGTGACATTGCTGTGGTTTCCCAGAGAAGAGGAAATTTGGGCCCTCACTGCTCTGGTGTCACACAGAGAGGTAAAGTTGGGCTCTAACTGCTATGGTGTCTCCAACAGGGTAATCGTGGGCCTAAAATTGCTGTCGTTTCAAAGAGAGGAGCAAGTTTGGGCTGTGGCTGCACTGCTGTCCCAGAGAGTGGAACTTTGGGGCTCACACTGCTCTGGTGTCCCAGAGACGGGAACATTGGAGCTGTCACTGCTGTGTTGTCACAGAGAGAGGAACACTGGAGCTCTCCCTGCTCTGGAGTCGCGGAGAGGAGGAAATTGGGCATGTCACTGCCCTGGTGTCACAGGGAATGGAAGAGCGGGGCTGTCACTGCCGTGGAGTCCGAGAAAGGAGGAAATTTGGTGTGTGACTGCACTGCGGTCACAGCGAGTGGAACTTTGGGGCTCTCACTTCTGTGGTGGAAGAGATGAAGAAATAGGTGCTGTCACTGCTGTTGTGGTGTGACGGAGAAGAGGAAATTTGGGCCTGTCATTGCTGTGGTGTCACAGAGAGGAGCACTTTGGAGCTCACACTGCTATGATGTCACACATAGGGTAACACTGGCTCTGATATTGCTGTGTTGTCACAGAGAGGAGGAAATGAGGCCTCTCCCTGCTCTGGTGTCACAGAGAGGGGGAAATTTGGGCTCTCACTGCTGTTGTATCAGTGAGGGCGTAACACTGGAGCTGTCATTGTTGTGGTGTCCCAGAGAGGATTAAATTGGAGCTCACACTTCTATGGGGTCCTAGACAGTGGAACTCGGGGCCTGACATTGCTGTGGTGTAACAGAGAGGAGGCAATTTGGGGCTGTCATTACTGTGATTTCACAGAGAGGGGAAGAGTCAGGCTGTCACTGCTGTGATTTCAGCGAGAGAGTGAAATGGAGGTAGTTCGAGCTGTGATGTTCCAGACAGGGGAATCCTGGGACTCGGAGTGCACTGCTGTCACCGAGAGCGGAACTTTGGGGCTCTCACTGCTGTGGTGTCACAGAGAGAGAAACAGTGGTGTTGTCGCTGCTGTGGTGTCTCTGAGAGGGAAACACTGGGCCTGTCTTTGCTGTGCTGTCATGGAGAGGAGCACGTTGGAGCTCACACTGCTATGATGTCACAGGTAGGGTAACAGTGGCTCTGACATTGCTGTGGTTTCCCAGAGAAGAGGAAATTTGGGCCCTCACTGCTCTGGTGTCACACAGAGAGGTAAAGTTGGGCTCTAACTGCTATGGTGTCTCCAACAGGGTAATCGTGGGCCTAAAATTGCTGTCGTTTCAAAGAGAGGAGCAAGTTTGGGCTGTGGCTGCACTGCTGTCCCAGAGAGTGGAACTTTGGGGCTCACACTGCTCTGGTGTCCCAGAGACGGGAACATTGGAGCTGTCACTGCTGTGTTGTCACAGAGAGAGGAACACTGGAGCTCTCCCTGCTCTGGAGTCGCGGAGAGGAGGAAATTGGGCATGTCACTGCCCTGGTGTCACAGGGAATGGAAGAGCGGGGCTGTCACTGCCGTGGAGTCCGAGAAAGGAGGAAATTTGGTGTGTGACTGCACTGCGGTCACAGCGAGTGGAACTTTGGGGCTCTCACTTCTGTGGTGGAAGAGATGAAGAAATAGGTGCTGTCACTGCTGTTGTGGTGTGACGGAGAAGAGGAAATTTGGGCCTGTCATTGCTGTGGTGTCACAGAGAGGAGGACTTTGGAGCTCACACTGCTATGATGTCACAGATAGGGTAAAACTGGCTTTGATATTGCTGTGTTGTCACAGAGAGGAGGAAATGAGGCCTCTCCCTGCTCTGGTGTTACAGAGAGGGGGAAATTTGGGCTCTCACTGCTGTTGTATCAGTGAGGGCGTAACACTGGAGCTGTCATTGTTGTGGTGTCCCAGAGAGGATTAAATTGGAGCTCACACTTCTATGGGGTCCTAGACAGTGGAACTCGGGGCCTGACATTGCTGTGGTGTAACAGAGAGGAGGCAATTTGGGGCTGTCATTACTGTGATTTCACAGAGAGGGGAAGAGTCAGGCTGTCACTGCTGTGATTTCAGCGAGAGAGTGAAATGGAGGTAGTTCGAGCTGTGATGTTCCAGACAGGGGAATCCTGGGACTCGGAGTGCACTGCTGTCACCGAGAGCGGAACTTTGGGGCTCTCACTGCTGTGGTGTCACAGAGAGAGAAACAGTGGTGTTGTCGCTGCTGTGGTGTCTCTGAGAGGGAAACACTGGGCCTGTCTTTGCTGTGCTGTCATGGAGAGGAGCACGTTGGAGCTCACACTGCTATGATGTCACAGGTAGGGTAACAGTGGCTCTGACATTGCTGTGGTTTCCCAGAGAAGAGGAAATTTGGGCCCTCACTGCTCTGGTGTCACACAGAGAGGTAAAGTTGGGCTCTAACTGCTATGGTGTCTCCAACAGGGTAATCGTGGGCCTAAAATTGCTGTCGTTTCAAAGAGAGGAGCAAGTTTGGGCTGTGGCTGCACTGCTGTCCCAGAGAGTGGAACTTTGGGGCTCACACTGCTCTGGTGTCCCAGAGACGGGAACATTGGAGCTGTCACTGCTGTGTTGTCACAGAGAGAGGAACACTGGAGCTCTCCCTGCTCTGGAGTCGCGGAGAGGAGGAAATTGGGCATGTCACTGCCCTGGTGTCACAGGGAATGGAAGAGCGGGGCTGTCACTGCCGTGGAGTCCGAGAAAGGAGGAAATTTGGTGTGTGACTGCACTGCGGTCACAGCGAGTGGAACTTTGGGGCTCTCACTTCTGTGGTGGAAGAGATGAAGAAATAGGTGCTGTCACTGCTGTTGTGGTGTGACGGAGAAGAGGAAATTTGGGCCTGTCATTGCTGTGGTGTCACAGAGAGGAGCACTTTGGAGCTCACACTGCTATGATGTCACAGATAGGGTAACACTGGCTCTGATATTGCTGTGTTGTCACAGAGAGGAGGAAATGAGGCCTCTCCCTGCTCTGGTGTCACAGAGAGGGGGAAATTTGGGCTCTCACTGCTGTTGTATCAGTGAGGGCGTAACACTGGAGCTGTCATTGTTGTGGTGTCCCAGAGAGGATTAAATTGGAGCTCACACTTCTATGGGGTCCTAGACAGTGGAACTCGGGGCCTGACATTGCTGTGGTGTAACAGAGAGGAGGCAATTTGGGGCTGTCATTACTGTGATTTCACAGAGAGGGGAAGAGTCAGGCTGTCACTGCTGTGATTTCAGCGAGAGAGTGAAATGGAGGTAGTTCGAGCTGTGATGTTCCAGACAGGGGAATCCTGGGACTCGGAGTGCACTGCTGTCACCGAGAGCGGAACTTTGGGGCTCTCACTGCTGTGGTGTCACAGAGAGAGAAACAGTGGTGTTGTCGCTGCTGTGGTGTCTCTGAGAGGGAAACACTGGGCCTGTCTTTGCTGTGCTGTCATGGAGAGGAGCACGTTGGAGCTCACACTGCTATGATGTCACAGGTAGGGTAACAGTGGCTCTGACATTGCTGTGGTTTCCCAGAGAAGAGGAAATTTGGGCCCTCACTGCTCTGGTGTCACACAGAGAGGTAAAGTTGGGCTCTAACTGCTATGGTGTCTCCAACAGGGTAATCCTGGGCCTAAAATTGCTGTCGTTTCAAAGAGAGGAGCAAGTTTGGGCTGTGGCTGCACTGCTGTCCCAGAGAGTGGAACTTTGGGGCTCACACTGCTCTGGTGTCCCAGAGACGGGAACATTGGAGCTGTCACTGCTGTGTTGTCACAGAGAGAGGAACACTGGAGCTCTCCCTGCTCTGGAGTCGCGGAGAGGAGGAAATTGGGCATGTCACTGCCCTGGTGTCACAGGGAATGGAAGAGCGGGGCTGTCACTTCCGTGGAGTCAGAGAAAGGAGGAAATTTGGTGTGTGACTGCACTGCGGTCACAGCGAGTGGAACTTTGGGGCTCTCACTTCTGTGGTGGAAGAGATGAAGAAATAGGTGCTGTCACTGCTGTTGTGGTGTGACGGAGAAGAGGAAATTTGGGCCTGTCATTGCTGTGGTGTCACAGAGAGGAGCACTTTGGAGCTCACACTGCTATGATGTCACACATAGGGTAACACTGGCTCTGATATTGCTGTGTTGTCACAGAGAGGAGGAAATGAGGCCTCTCCCTGCTCTGGTGTCACAGAGAGGGGGAAATTTGGGCTCTCACTGCTGTTGTATCAGTGAGGGCGTAACACTGGAGCTGTCATTGTTGTGGTGTCCCAGAGAGGATTAAATTGGAGCTCACACTTCTATGGGGTCCTAGACAGTGGAACTCTGGGCCTGACATTGCTGTGGTGTAACAGAGAGGAGGCAATTTGGGGCTGTCATTACTGTGATTTCACAGAGAGGGGAAGAGTCAGGCTGTCACTGCTGTGATTTCAGCGAGAGAGTGAAATGGAGGTAGTTCGAGCTGTGATGTTCCAGACAGGGGAATCCTGGGACTCGGAGTGCACTGCTGTCACCGAGAGCGGAACTTTGGGGCTCTCACTGCTGTGGTGTCACAGAGAGAGAAACAGTGGTGTTGTCGCTGCTGTGGTGTCTCTGAGAGGGAAACACTGGGCCTGTCTTTGCTGTGCTGTCATGGAGAGGAGCACGTTGGAGCTCACACTGCTATGATGTCACAGGTAGGGTAACAGTGGCTCTGACATTGCTGTGGTTTCCCAGAGAAGAGGAAATTTGGGCCCTCACTGCTCTGGTGTCACACAGAGAGGTAAAGTTGGGCTCTAACTGCTATGGTGTCTCCAACAGGGTAATCGTGGGCCTAAAATTGCTGTCGTTTCAAAGAGAGGAGCAAGTTTGGGCTGTGGCTGCACTGCTGTCCCAGAGAGTGGAACTTTGGGGCTCACACTGCTCTGGTGTCCCAGAGACGGGAACATTGGAGCTGTCACTGCTGTGTTGTCACAGAGAGAGGAACACTGGAGCTCTCCCTGCTCTGGAGTCGCGGAGAGGAGGAAATTGGGCATGTCACTGCCCTGGTGTCACAGGGAATGGAAGAGCGGGGCTGTCACTGCCGTGGAGTCCGAGAAAGGAGGAAATTTGGTGTGTGACTGCACTGCGGTCACAGCGAGTGGAACTTTGGGGCTCTCACTTCTGTGGTGGAAGAGATGAAGAAATAGGTGCTGTCACTGCTGTTGTGGTGTGACGGAGAAGAGGAAATTTGGGCCTGTCATTGCTGTGGTGTCACAGAGAGGAGCACTTTGGAGCTCACACTGCTATGATGTCACAGATAGGGTAACACTGGCTCTGATATTGCTGTGTTGTCACAGAGAGGAGGAAATGAGGCCTCTCCCTGCTCTGGTGTCACAGAGAGGGGGAAATTTGGGCTCTCACTGCTGTTGTATCAGTGAGGGCGTAACACTGGAGCTGTCATTGTTGTGGTGTCCCAGAGAGGATTAAATTGGAGCTCACACTTCTATGGGGTCCTAGACAGTGGAACTCGGGGCCTGACATTGCTGTGGTGTAACAGAGAGGAGGCAATTTGGGGCTGTCATTACTGTGATTTCACAGAGAGGGGAAGAGTCAGGCTGTCACTGCTGTGATTTCAGCGAGAGAGTGAAATGGAGGTAGTTCGAGCTGTGATGTTCCAGACAGGGGAATCCTGGGACTCGGAGTGCACTGCTGTCACCGAGAGCGGAACTTTGGGGCTCTCACTGCTGTGGTGTCACAGAGAGAGAAACAGTGGTGTTGTCGCTGCTGTGGTGTCTCTGAGAGGGAAACACTGGGCCTGTCTTTGCTGTGCTGTCATGGAGAGGAGCACGTTGGAGCTCACACTGCTATGATGTCACAGGTAGGGTAACAGTGGCTCTGACATTGCTGTGGTTTCCCAGAGAAGAGGAAATTTGGGCCCTCACTGCTCTGGTGTCACACAGAGAGGTAAAGTTGGGCTCTAACTGCTATGGTGTCTCCAACAGGGTAATCCTGGGCCTAAAATTGCTGTCGTTTCAAAGAGAGAAGCAAGTTTGGGCTGTGGCTGCACTGCTGTCCCAGAGAGTGGAACTTTGGGGCTCACACTGCTCTGGTGTCCCAGAGACGGGAACATTGGAGCTGTCACTGCTGTGTTGTCACAGAGAGAGGAACACTGGAGCTCTCCCTGCTCTGGAGTCGCGGAGAGGAGGAAATTGGGCATGTCACTGCCCTGGTGTCACAGGGAATGGAAGAGCGGGGCTGTCACTGCCGTGGAGTCCGAGAAAGGAGGAAATTTGGTGTGTGACTGCACTGCGGTCACAGCGAGTGGAACTTTGGGGCTCTCACTTCTGTGGTGGAAGAGATGAAGAAATAGGTGCTGTCACTGCTGTTGTGGTGTGACGGAGAAGAGGAAATTTGGGCCTGTCATTGCTGTGGTGTCACAGAGAGGAGCACTTTGGAGCTCACACTGCTATGATGTCACAGATAGGGTAACACTGGCTCTGATATTGCTGTGTTGTCACAGAGAGGAGGAAATGAGGCCTCTCCCTGCTCTGGTGTTACAGAGAGGGGGAAATTTGGGCTCTCACTGCTGTTGTATCAGTGAGGGCGTAACACTGGAGCTGTCATTGTTGTGGTGTCCCAGAGAGGATTAAATTGGAGCTCACACTTCTATGGGGTCCTAGACAGTGGAACTCGGGGCCTGACATTGCTGTGGTGTAACAGAGAGGAGGCAATTTGGGGCTGTCATTACTGTGATTTCACAGAGAGGGGAAGAGTCAGGCTGTCACTGCTGTGATTTCAGCGAGAGAGTGAAATGGAGGTAGTTCGAGCTGTGATGTTCCAGACAGGGGAATCCTGGGACTCGGAGTGCACTGCTGTCACCGAGAGCGGAACTTTGGGGCTCTCACTGCTGTGGTGTCACAGAGAGAGAAACAGTGGTGTTGTCGCTGCTGTGGTGTCTCTGAGAGGGAAACACTGGGCCTGTCTTTGCTGTGCTGTCATGGAGAGGAGCACGTTGGAGCTCACACTGCTATGATGTCACAGGTAGGGTAACAGTGGCTCTGACATTGCTGTGGTTTCCCAGAGAAGAGGAAATTTGGGCCCTCACTGCTCTGGTGTCACACAGAGAGGTAAAGTTGGGCTCTAACTGCTATGGTGTCTCCAACAGGGTAATCGTGGGCCTAAAATTGCTGTCGTTTCAAAGAGAGAAGCAAGTTTGGGCTGTGGCTGCACTGCTGTCCCAGAGAGTGGAACTTTGGGGCTCACACTGCTCTGGTGTCCCAGAGACGGGAACATTGGAGCTGTCACTGCTGTGTTGTCACAGAGAGAGGAACACTGGAGCTCTCCCTGCTCTGGAGTCGCGGAGAGGAGGAAATTGGGCATGTCACTGCCCTGGTGTCACAGGGAATGGAAGAGCGGGGCTGTCACTTCCGTGGAGTCAGAGAAAGGAGGAAATTTGGTGTGTGACTGCACTGCGGTCACAGCGAGTGGAACTTTGGGGCTCTCACTTCTGTGGTGGAAGAGATGAAGAAATAGGTGCTGTCACTGCTGTTGTGGTGTGACGGAGAAGAGGAAATTTGGGCCTGTCATTGCTGTGGTGTCACAGAGAGGAGCACTTTGGAGCTCACACTGCTATGATGTCACACATAGGGTAACACTGGCACTGATATTGCTGTGTTGTCACAGAGAGGAGGAAATGAGGCCTCTCCCTGCTCTGGTGTCACAGAGAGGGGGAAATTTGGGCTCTCACTGATGTTGTATCAGTGAGGGCGTAACACTGGAGCTGTCATTGTTGTGGTGTCCCAGAGAGGATTAAATTGGAGCTCACACTTCTATGGGGTCCTAGACAGTGGAACTCGGGGCCTGACATTGCTGTGGTGTAACAGAGAGGAGGCAATTTGGGGCTGTCATTACTGTGATTTCACAGAGAGGGGAAGAGTCAGGCTGTCACTGCTGTGATTTCAGCGAGAGAGTGAAATGGAGGTAGTTCGAGCTGTGATGTTCCAGACAGGGGAATCCTGGGACTCGGAGTGCACTGCTGTCACCGAGAGCGGAACTTTGGGGCTCTCACTGCTGTGGTGTCACAGAGAGAGAAACAGTGGTGTTGTCGCTGCTGTGGTGTCTCTGAGAGGGAAACACTGGGCCTGTCTTTGCTGTGCTGTCATGGAGAGGAGCACGTTGGAGCTCACACTGCTATGATGTCACAGGTAGGGTAACAGTGGCTCTGACATTGCTGTGGTTTCCCAGAGAAGAGGAAATTTGGGCCCTCACTGCTCTGGTGTCACACAGAGAGGTAAAGTTGGGCTCTAACTGCTATGGTGTCTCCAACAGGGTAATCGTGGGCCTAAAATTGCTGTCGTTTCAAAGAGAGGAGCAAGTTTGGGCTGTGGCTGCACTGCTGTCCCAGAGAGTGGAACTTTGGGGCTCACACTGCTCTGGTGTCCCAGAGACGGGAACATTGGAGCTGTCACTGCTGTGTTGTCACAGAGAGAGGAACACTGGAGCTCTCCCTGCTCTGGAGTCGCGGAGAGGAGGAAATTGGGCATGTCACTGCCCTGGTGTCACAGGGAATGGAAGAGCGGGGCTGTCACTGCCGTGGAGTCAGAGAAAGGAGGAAATTTGGTGTGTGACTGCACTGCGGTCACAGCGAGTGGAACTTTGGGGCTCTCACTTCTGTGGTGGAAGAGATGAAGAAATAGGTGCTGTCACTGCTGTTGTGGTGTGACGGAGAAGAGGAAATTTGGGCCTGTCATTGCTGTGGTGTCACAGAGAGGAGCACTTTGGAGCTCACACTGCTATGATGTCACAGATAGGGTAACACTGGCTCTGATATTGCTGTGTTGTCACAGAGAGGAGGAAATGAGGCCTCTCCCTGCTCTGGTGTCACAGAGAGGGGGAAATTTGGGCTCTCACTGCTGTTGTATCAGTGAGGGCGTAACACTGGAGCTGTCATTGTTGTGGTGTCCCAGAGAGGATTAAATTGGAGCTCACACTTCTATGGTGTCCTAGACAGTGGAACTCTGGGCCTGACATTGCTGTGGTGTAACAGAGAGGAGGCAATTTGGGGCTGTCATTACTGTGATTTCACAGAGAGGGGAAGAGTCAGGCTGTCACTGCTGTGATTTCAGCGAGAGAGTGAAATGGAGGTAGTTCGAGCTGTGATGTTCCAGACAGGGGAATCCTGGGACTCGGAGTGCACTGCTGTCACCGAGAGCGGAACTTTGGGGCTCTCACTGCTGTGGTGTCACAGAGAGAGAAACAGTGGTGTTGTCGCTGCTGTGGTGTCTCTGAGAGGGAAACACTGGGCCTGTCTTTGCTGTGCTGTCATGGAGAGGAGCACGTTGGAGCTCACACTGCTATGATGTCACAGGTAGGGTAACAGTGGCTGTGACATTGCTGTGGTTTCCCAGAGAAGAGGAAATTTGGGCCCTCACTGCTCTGGTGTCACACAGAGAGGTAAAGTTGGGCTCTAACTGCTATGGTGTCTCCAACAGGGTAATCGTGGGCCTAAAATTGCTGTCGTTTCAAAGAGAGGAGCAAGTTTGGGCTGTGGCTGCACTGCTGTCCCAGAGAGTGGAACTTTGGGGCTCACACTGCTCTGGTGTCCCAGAGACGGGAACATTGGAGCTGTCACTGCTGTGTTGTCACAGAGAGAGGAACACTGGAGCTCTCCCTGCTCTGGAGTCGCGGAGAGGAGGAAATTGGGCATGTCACTGCCCTGGTGTCACAGGGAATGGAAGAGCGGGGCTGTCACTGCCGTGGAGTCCGAGAAAGGAGGAAATTTGGTGTGTGACTGCACTGCGGTCACAGCGAGTGGAACTTTGGGGCTCTCACTTCTGTGGTGGAAGAGATGAAGAAATAGGTGCTGTCACTGCTGTTGTGGTGTGACGGAGAAGAGGAAATTTGGGCCTGTCATTGCTGTGGTGTCACAGAGAGGAGCACTTTGGAGCTCACACTGCTATGATGTCACAGATAGGGTAACACTGGCTCTGATATTGCTGTGTTGTCACAGAGAGGAGGAAATGAGGCCTCTCCCTGCTCTGGTGTCACAGAGAGGGGGAAATTTGGGCTCTCACTGCTGTTGTATCAGTGAGGGCGTAACACTGGAGCTGTCATTGTTGTGGTGTCCCAGAGAGGATTAAATTGGAGCTCACACTTCTATGGTGTCCTAGACAGTGGAACTCGGGGCCTGACATTGCTGTGGTGTAACAGAGAGGAGGCAATTTGGGGCTGTCATTACTGTGATTTCACAGAGAGGGGAAGAGTCAGGCTGTCACTGCTGTGATTTCAGCGAGAGAGTGAAATGGAGGTAGTTCGAGCTGTGATGTTCCAGACAGGGGAATCCTGGGACTCGGAGTGCACTGCTGTCACCGAGAGCGGAACTTTGGGGCTCTCACTGCTGTGGTGTCACAGAGAGAGAAACAGTGGTGTTGTCGCTGCTGTGGTGTCTCTGAGAGGGAAACACTGGGCCTGTCTTTGCTGTGCTGTCATGGAGAGGAGCACGTTGGAGCTCACACTGCTATGATGTCACAGGTAGGGTAACAGTGGCTCTGACATTGCTGTGGTTTCCCAGAGAAGAGGAAATTTGGGCCCTCACTGCTCTGGTGTCACACAGAGAGGTAAAGTTGGGCTCTAACTGCTATGGTGTCTCCAACAGGGTAATCCTGGGCCTAAAATTGCTGTCGTTTCAAAGAGAGAAGCAAGTTTGGGCTGTGGCTGCACTGCTGTCCCAGAGAGTGGAACTTTGGGGCTCACACTGCTCTGGTGTCCCAGAGACGGGAACATTGGAGCTGTCACTGCTGTGTTGTCACAGAGAGAGGAACACTGGAGCTCTCCCTGCTCTGGAGTCGCGGAGAGGAGGAAATTGGGCATGTCACTGCCCTGGTGTCACAGGGAATGGAAGAGCGGGGCTGTCACTTCCGTGGAGTCAGAGAAAGGAGGAAATTTGGTGTGTGACTGCACTGCGGTCACAGCGAGTGGAACTTTGGGGCTCTCACTTCTGTGGTGGAAGAGATGAAGAAATAGGTGCTGTCACTGCTGTTGTGGTGTGACGGAGAAGAGGAAATTTGGGCCTGTCATTGCTGTGGTGTCACAGAGAGGAGCACTTTGGAGCTCACACTGCTATGATGTCACACATAGGGTAACACTGGCACTGATATTGCTGTGTTGTCACAGAGAGGAGGAAATGAGGCCTCTCCCTGCTCTGGTGTCACAGAGAGGGGGAAATTTGGGCTCTCACTGATGTTGTATCAGTGAGGGCGTAACACTGGAGCTGTCATTGTTGTGGTGTCCCAGAGAGGATTAAATTGGAGCTCACACTTCTATGGGGTCCTAGACAGTGGAACTCGGGGCCTGACATTGCTGTGGTGTAACAGAGAGGAGGCAATTTGGGGCTGTCATTACTGTGATTTCACAGAGAGGGGAAGAGTCAGGCTGTCACTGCTGTGATTTCAGCGAGAGAGTGAAATGGAGGTAGTTCGAGCTGTGATGTTCCAGACAGGGGAATCCTGGGACTCGGAGTGCACTGCTGTCACCGAGAGCGGAACTTTGGGGCTCTCACTGCTGTGGTGTCACAGAGAGAGAAACAGTGGTGTTGTCGCTGCTGTGGTGTCTCTGAGAGGGAAACACTGGGCCTGTCTTTGCTGTGCTGTCATGGAGAGGAGCACGTTGGAGCTCACACTGCTATGATGTCACAGGTAGGGTAACAGTGGCTCTGACATTGCTGTGGTTTCCCAGAGAAGAGGAAATTTGGGCCCTCACTGCTCTGGTGTCACACAGAGAGGTAAAGTTGGGCTCTAACTGCTATGGTGTCTCCAACAGGGTAATCGTGGGCCTAAAATTGCTGTCGTTTCAAAGAGAGGAGCAAGTTTGGGCTGTGGCTGCACTGCTGTCCCAGAGAGTGGAACTTTGGGGCTCACACTGCTCTGGTGTCCCAGAGACGGGAACATTGGAGCTGTCACTGCTGTGTTGTCACAGAGAGAGGAACACTGGAGCTCTCCCTGCTCTGGAGTCGCGGAGAGGAGGAAATTGGGCATGTCACTGCCCTGGTGTCACAGGGAATGGAAGAGCGGGGCTGTTACTGCCGTGGAGTCAGAGAAAGGAGGAAATTTGGTGTGTGACTGCACTGCGGTCACAGCGAGTGGAACTTTGGGGCTCTCACTTCTGTGGTGGAAGAGATGAAGAAATAGGTGCTGTCACTGCTGTTGTGGTGTGACGGAGAAGAGGAAATTTGGGCCTGTCATTGCTGTGGTGTCACAGAGAGGAGCACTTTGGAGCTCACACTGCTATGATGTCACAGATAGGGTAACACTGGCTCTGATATTGCTGTGTTGTCACAGAGAGGAGGAAATGAGGCCTCTCCCTGCTCTGGTGTCACAGAGAGGGGGAAATTTGGGCTCTCACTGCTGTTGTATCAGTGAGGGCGTAACACTGGAGCTGTCATTGTTGTGGTGTCCCAGAGAGGATTAAATTGGAGCTCACACTTCTATGGTGTCCTAGACAGTGGAACTCTGGGCCTGACATTGCTGTGGTGTAACAGAGAGGAGGCAATTTGGGGCTGTCATTACTGTGATTTCACAGAGAGGGGAAGAGTCAGGCTGTCACTGCTGTGATTTCAGCGAGAGAGTGAAATGGAGGTAGTTCGAGCTGTGATGTTCCAGACAGGGGAATCCTGGGACTCGGAGTGCACTGCTGTCACCGAGAGCGGAACTTTGGGGCTCTCACTGCTGTGGTGTCACAGAGAGAGAAACAGTGGTGTTGTCGCTGCTGTGGTGTCTCTGAGAGGGAAACACTGGGCCTGTCTTTGCTGTGCTGTCATGGAGAGGAGCACGTTGGAGCTCACACTGCTATGATGTCACAGGTAGGGTAACAGTGGCTGTGACATTGCTGTGGTTTCCCAGAGAAGAGGAAATTTGGGCCCTCACTGCTCTGGTGTCACACAGAGAGGTAAAGTTGGGCTCTAACTGCTATGGTGTCTCCAACAGGGTAATCGTGGGCCTAAAATTGCTGTCGTTTCAAAGAGAGGAGCAAGTTTGGGCTGTGGCTGCACTGCTGTCCCAGAGAGTGGAACTTTGGGGCTCACACTGCTCTGGTGTCCCAGAGACGGGAACATTGGAGCTGTCACTGCTGTGTTGTCACAGAGAGAGGAACACTGGAGCTCTCCCTGCTCTGGAGTCGCGGAGAGGAGGAAATTGGGCATGTCACTGCCCTGGTGTCACAGGGAATGGAAGAGCGGGGCTGTCACTGCCGTGGAGTCCGAGAAAGGAGGAAATTTGGTGTGTGACTGCACTGCGGTCACAGCGAGTGGAACTTTGGGGCTCTCACTTCTGTGGTGGAAGAGATGAAGAAATAGGTGCTGTCACTGCTGTTGTGGTGTGACGGAGAAGAGGAAATTTGGGCCTGTCATTGCTGTGGTGTCACAGAGAGGAGCACTTTGGAGCTCACACTGCTATGATGTCACAGATAGGGTAACACTGGCTCTGATATTGCTGTGTTGTCACAGAGAGGAGGAAATGAGGCCTCTCCCTGCTCTGGTGTCACAGAGAGGGGGAAATTTGGGCTCTCACTGCTGTTGTATCAGTGAGGGCGTAACACTGGAGCTGTCATTGTTGTGGTGTCCCAGAGAGGATTAAATTGGAGCTCACACTTCTATGGTGTCCTAGACAGTGGAACTCGGGGCCTGACATTGCTGTGGTGTAACAGAGAGGAGGCAATTTGGGGCTGTCATTACTGTGATTTCACAGAGAGGGGAAGAGTCAGGCTGTCACTGCTGTGATTTCAGCGAGAGAGTGAAATGGAGGTAGTTCGAGCTGTGATGTTCCAGACAGGGGAATCCTGGGACTCGGAGTGCACTGCTGTCACCGAGAGCGGAACTTTGGGGCTCTCACTGCTGTGGTGTCACAGAGAGAGAAACAGTGGTGTTGTCGCTGCTGTGGTGTCTCTGAGAGGGAAACACTAGGCCTGTCTTTGCTGTGCTGTCATGGAGAGGAGCACGTTGGAGCTCACACTGCTATGATGTCACAGGTAGGGTAACAGTGGCTCTGACATTGCTGTGGTTTCCCAGAGAAGAGGAAATTTGGGCCCTCACTGCTCTGGTGTCACACAGAGAGGTAAAGTTGGGCTCTAACTGCTATGGTGTCTCCAACAGGGTAATCCTGGGCCTAAAATTGCTGTCGTTTCAAAGAGAGGAGCAAGTTTGGGCTGTGGCTGCACTGCTGTCCCAGAGAGTGGAACTTTGGGGCTCACACTGCTCTGGTGTCCCAGAGACGGGAACATTGGAGCTGTCACTGCTGTGTTGTCACAGAGAGAGGAACACTGGAGCTCTCCCTGCTCTGGAGTCGCGGAGAGGAGGAAATTGGGCATGTCACTGCCCTGGTGTCACAGGGAATGGAAGAGCGGGGCTGTCACTGCCGTGGAGTCAGAGAAAGGAGGAAATTTGGTGTGTGACTGCACTGCGGTCACAGCGAGTGGAACTTTGGGGCTCTCACTTCTGTGGTGGAAGAGATGAAGAAATAGGTGCTGTCACTGCTGTTGTGGTGTGACGGAGAAGAGGAAATTTGGGCCTGTCATTGCTGTGGTGTCACAGAGAGGAGCACTTTGGAGCTCACACTGCTATGATGTCACAGATAGGGTAACACTGGCTCTGATATTGCTGTGTTGTCACAGAGAGGAGGAAATGAGGCCTCTCCCTGCTCTGGTGTCACAGAGAGGGGGAAATTTGGGCTCTCACTGCTGTTGTATCAGTGAGGGCGTAACACTGGAGCTGTCATTGTTGTGGTGTCCCAGAGAGGATTAAATTGGAGCTCACACTTCTATGGTGTCCTAGACAGTGGAACTCTGGGCCTGACATTGCTGTGGTGTAACAGAGAGGAGGCAATTTGGGGCTGTCATTACTGTGATTTCACAGAGAGGGGAAGAGTCAGGCTGTCACTGCTGTGATTTCAGCGAGAGAGTGAAATGGAGGTAGTTCGAGCTGTGATGTTCCAGACAGGGGAATCCTGGGACTCGGAGTGCACTGCTGTCACCGAGAGCGGAACTTTGGGGCTCTCACTGCTGTGGTGTCACAGAGAGAGAAACAGTGGTGTTGTCGCTGCTGTGGTGTCTCTGAGAGGGAAACACTGGGCCTGTCTTTGCTGTGCTGTCATGGAGAGGAGCACGTTGGAGCTCACACTGCTATGATGTCACAGGTAGGGTAACAGTGGCTCTGACATTGCTGTGGTTTCCCAGAGAAGAGGAAATTTGGGCCCTCACTGCTCTGGTGTCACACAGAGAGGTAAAGTTGGGCTCTAACTGCTATGGTGTCTCCAACAGGGTAATCGTGGGCCTAAAATTGCTGTCGTTTCAAAGAGAGGAGCAAGTTTGGGCTGTGGCTGCACTGCTGTCCCAGAGAGTGGAACTTTGGGGCTCACACTGCTCTGGTGTCCCAGAGACGGGAACATTGGAGCTGTCACTGCTGTGTTGTCACAGAGAGAGGAACACTGGAGCTCTCCCTGCTCTGGAGTCGCGGAGAGGAGGAAATTGGGCATGTCACTGCCCTGGTGTCACAGGGAATGGAAGAGCGGGGCTGTCACTGCCGTGGAGTCCGAGAAAGGAGGAAATTTGGTGTGTGACTGCACTGCGGTCACAGCGAGTGGAACTTTGGGGCTCTCACTTCTGTGGTGGAAGAGATGAAGAAATAGGTGCTGTCACTGCTGTTGTGGTGTGACGGAGAAGAGGAAATTTGGGCCTGTCATTGCTGTGGTGTCACAGAGAGGAGCACTTTGGAGCTCACACTGCTATGATGTCACAGATAGGGTAACACTGGCTCTGATATTGCTGTGTTGTCACAGAGAGGAGGAAATGAGGCCTCTCCCTGCTCTGGTGTCACAGAGAGGGGGAAATTTGGGCTCTCACTGCTGTTGTATCAGTGAGGGCGTAACACTGGAGCTGTCATTGTTGTGGTGTCCCAGAGAGGATTAAATTGGAGCTCACACTTCTATGGTGTCCTAGACAGTGGAACTCGGGGCCTGACATTGCTGTGGTGTAACAGAGAGGAGGCAATTTGGGGCTGTCATTACTGTGATTTCACAGAGAGGGGAAGAGTCAGGCTGTCACTGCTGTGATTTCAGCGAGAGAGTGAAATGGAGGTAGTTCGAGCTGTGATGTTCCAGACAGGGGAATCCTGGGACTCGGAGTGCACTGCTGTCACCGAGAGCGGAACTTTGGGGCTCTCACTGCTGTGGTGTCACAGAGAGAGAAACAGTGGTGTTGTCGCTGCTGTGGTGTCTCTGAGAGGGAAACACTGGGCCTGTCTTTGCTGTGCTGTCATGGAGAGGAGCACGTTGGAGCTCACACTGCTATGATGTCACAGGTAGGGTAACAGTGGCTCTGACATTGCTGTGGTTTCCCAGAGAAGAGGAAATTTGGGCCCTCACTGCTCTGGTGTCACACAGAGAGGTAAAGTTGGGCTCTAACTGCTATGGTGTCTCCAACAGGGTAATCCTGGGCCTAAAATTGCTGTCGTTTCAAAGAGAGGAGCAAGTTTGGGCTGTGGCTGCACTGCTGTCCCAGAGAGTGGAACTTTGGGGCTCACACTGCTCTGGTGTCCCAGAGACGGGAACATTGGAGCTGTCACTGCTGTGTTGTCACAGAGAGAGGAACACTGGAGCTCTCCCTGCTCTGGAGTCGCGGAGAGGAGGAAATTGGGCATGTCACTGCC
The DNA here is from genome assembly GCF_971803275.1 of Cyanistes caeruleus. NCBI lineage: Eukaryota > Metazoa > Chordata > Aves > Passeriformes > Paridae > Cyanistes > Cyanistes caeruleus. The sequence continues at coordinate 119,113,183 of NC_141703.1, forward strand.
CTGGTGTCACAGGGAATGGAAGAGCGGGGCTGTCACTGCCGTGGAGTCCGAGAAAGGAGGAAATTTGGTGTGTGACTGCACTGCGGTCACAGCGAGTGGAACTTTGGGGCTCTCACTTCTGTGGTGGAAGAGATGAAGAAATAGGTGCTGTCACTGCTGTTGTGGTGTGACGGAGAAGAGGAAATTTGGGTCTGTCATTGCTGTGGTGCCACAGAGAGGAGCACTTTGGAGCTCACACTGCTATGATGTCACAGATAGGGTAACACTGGCTCTGATATTGATGTGTTGTCACAGAGAGGAGGAAATGAGGCCTCTCCCTGCTCTGGTGTCACAGAGAGGGGGAAATTTGGGCTCTCACTGCTGTTGTATCAGTGAGGGCGTAACACTGGAGCTGTCATTGTTGTGGTGTCCCAGAGAGGATTAAATTGGAGCTCACACTTCTATGGTGTCCTAGACAGTGGAACTCTGGGCCTGACATTGCTGTGGTGTAACAGAGAGGAGGCAATTTGGGGCTGTCATTACTGTGATTTCACAGAGAGGAGAAGAGTCAGGCTGTCACTGCTGTGATTTCAGCGAGAGAGTGAAATGGAGGTAGTTCGAGCTGTGATGTTCCAGACAGGGGAATCCTGGGACTCGGAGTGCACTGCTGTCACCGAGAGCGGAACTTTGGGGCTCTCACTGCTGTGGTGTCACAGAGAGAGAAACAGTGGTGTTGTCGCTGCTGTGGTGTCTCTGAGAGGGAAACACTGGGCCTGTCTTTGCTGTGCTGTCATGGAGAGGAGCACGTTGGAGCTCACACTGCTATGATGTCACAGGTAGGGTAACAGTGGCTCTGACATTGCTGTGGTTTCCCAGAGAAGAGGAAATTTGGGCCCTCACTGCTCTGCTGTCACACAGAGAGGTAAAGTTGGGCTCTAACTGCTATGGTGTCTCCAACAGGGTAATCGTGGGCCTAAAATTGCTGTCGTTTCAAAGAGAGGAGCAAGTTTGGGCTGTGGCTGCACTGCTGTCCCAGAGAGTGGAACTTTGGGGCTCACACTGCTCTGGTGTCCCAGAGACGGGAACATTGGAGCTGTCACTGCTGTGTTGTCACAGAGAGAGGAACACTGGAGCTCTCCCTGCTCTGGAGTCGCGGAGAGGAGGAAATTGGGCATGTCACTGCCCTGGTGTCACAGGGAATGGAAGAGCGGGGCTGTCACTGCCGTGGAGTCAGAGAAAGGAGGAAATTTGGTGTGTGACTGCACTGCGGTCACAGCGAGTGGAACTTTGGGGCTCTCACTTCTGTGGTGGAAGAGATGAAGAAATAGGTGCTGTCACTGCTGTTGTGGTGTGACGGAGAAGAGGAAATTTGGGCCTGTCATTGCTGTGGTGTCACAGAGAGGAGCACTTTGGAGCTCACACTGCTATGATGTCACACATAGGGTAACACTGGCTCTGATATTGCTGTGTTGTCACAGAGAGGAGGAAATGAGGCCTCTCCCTGCTCTGGTGTCACAGAGAGGGGGAAATTTGGGCTCTCACTGCTGTTGTATCAGTGAGGGCGTAACACTGGAGCTGTCATTGTTGTGGTGTCCCAGAGAGGATTAAATTGGAGCTCACACTTCTATGGGGTCCTAGACAGTGGAACTCGGGGCCTGACATTGCTGTGGTGTAACAGAGAGGAGGCAATTTGGGGCTGTCATTACTGTGATTTCACAGAGAGGGGAAGAGTCAGGCTGTCACTGCTGTGATTTCAGCGAGAGAGTGAAATGGAGGTAGTTCGAGCTGTGATGTTCCAGACAGGGGAATCCTGGGACTCGGAGTGCACTGCTGTCACCGAGAGCGGAACTTTGGGGCTCTCACTGCTGTGGTGTCACAGAGAGAGAAACAGTGGTGTTGTCGCTGCTGTGGTGTCTCTGAGAGGGAAACACTGGGCCTGTCTTTGCTGTGCTGTCATGGAGAGGAGCACGTTGGAGCTCACACTGCTATGATGTCACAGGTAGGGTAACAGTGGCTCTGACATTGCTGTGGTTTCCCAGAGAAGAGGAAATTTGGGCCCTCACTGCTCTGGTGTCACACAGAGAGGTAAAGTTGGGCTCTAACTGCTATGGTGTCTCCAACAGGGTAATCCTGGGCCTAAAATTGCTGTCGTTTCAAAGAGAGGAGCAAGTTTGGGCTGTGGCTGCACTGCTGTCCCAGAGAGTGGAACTTTGGGGCTCACACTGCTCTGGTGTCCCAGAGACGGGAACATTGGAGCTGTCACTGCTGTGTTGTCACAGAGAGAGGAACACTGGAGCTCTCCCTGCTCTGGAGTCGCGGAGAGGAGGAAATTGGGCATGTCACTGCCCTGGTGTCACAGGGAATGGAAGAGCGGGGCTGTCACTGCCGTGGAGTCCGAGAAAGGAGGAAATTTGGTGTGTGACTGCACTGCGGTCACAGCGAGTGCAACTTTGGGGCTCTCACTTCTGTGGTGGAAGAGATGAAGAAATAGGTGCTGTCACTGCTGTTGTGGTGTGACGGTGAAGAGGAAATTTGGGCCTGTCATTGCTGTGGTGTCACAGAGAGGAGCACTTTGGAGCTCACACTGCTATGATGTCACAGATAGGGTAACACTGGCTCTGATATTGCTGTGTTGTCACAGAGAGGAGGAAATGAGGCCTCTCCCTGCTCTGGTGTCACAGAGAGGGGGAAATTTGGGCTCTCACTGCTGTTGTATCAGTGAGGGCGTAACACTGGAGCTGTCATTGTTGTGGTGTCCCAGAGAGGATTAAATTGGAGCTCACACTTCTATGGTGTCCTAGACAGTGGAACTCTGGGCCTGACATTGCTGTGGTGTAACAGAGAGGAGGCAATTTGGGGCTGTCATTACTGTGATTTCACAGAGAGGGGAAGAGTCAGGCTGTCACTGCTGTGATTTCAGCGAGAGAGTGAAATGGAGGTAGTTCGAGCTGTGATGTTCCAGACAGGGGAATCCTGGGACTCGGAGTGCACTGCTGTCACCGAGAGCGGAACTTTGGGGCTCTCACTGCTGTGGTGTCACAGAGAGAGAAACAGTGGCGTTGTCGCTGCTGTGGTGTCTCTGAGAGGGAAACACTGGGCCTGTCTTTGCTGTGCTGTCATGGAGAGGAGCACGTTGGAGCTCACACTGCTATGATGTCACAGGTAGGGTAACAGTGGCTCTGACATTGCTGTGGTTTCCCAGAGAAGAGGAAATTTGGGCCCTCACTGCTCTGGTGTCACACAGAGAGGTAAAGTTGGGCTCTAACTGCTATGGTGTCTCCAACAGGGTAATCGTGGGCCTAAAATTGCTGTCCTTTCAAAGAGAGGAGCAAGTTTGGGCTGTGGCTGCACTGCTGTCCCAGAGAGTGGAACTTTGGGGCTCACACTGCTCTGGTGTCCCAGAGACGGGAACATTGGAGCTGTCACTGCTGTGTTGTCACAGAGAGAGGAACACTGGAGCTCTCCCTGCTCTGGAGTCGCGGAGAGGAGGAAATTGGGCATGTCACTGCCCTGGTGTCACAGGGAATGGAAGAGCGGGGCTGTCACTGCCGTGGAGTCCGAGAAAGGAGGAAATTTGGTGTGTGACTGCACTGCGGTCACAGCGAGTGGAACTTTGGGGCTCTCACTTCTGTGGTGGAAGAGATGAAGAAATAGGTGCTGTCACTGCTGTTGTGGTGTGACGGAGAAGAGGAAATTTGGGCCTGTCATTGCTGTGGTGTCACAGAGAGGAGCACTTTGGAGCTCACACTGCTATGATGTCACACATAGGGTAACACTGGCTCTGATATTGCTGTGTTGTCACAGAGAGGAGGAAATTAGGCCTCCCCCTGCTATGGTGTCATAGAGAGGGGGAAATTTGGGCTCTCACTGCTGTTGTATCAGTGAGGGCGTAACACTGGAGCTGTCATTGTTGTGGTGTCCCAGAGAGGATTAAATTGGAGCTCACACTTCTATGGGGTCCTAGACAGTGGAACTCTGGGCCTGACATTGCTGTGGTGTAACAGAGAGGAGGCAATTTGGGGCTGTCATTACTGTGATTTCACAGAGAGGGGAAGAGTCAGGCTGTCACTGCTGTGATTTCAGCGAGAGAGTGAAATGGAGGTAGTTCGAGCTGTGATGTTCCAGACAGGGGAATCCTGGGACTCGGAGTGCACTGCTGTCACCGAGAGCGGAACTTTGGGGCTCTCACTGCTGTGGTGTCACAGAGAGAGAAACAGTGGTGTTGTCGCTGCTGTGGTGTCTGAGAGAGGGAAACACTGGGCCTGTCTTTGCTGTGCTGTCATGGAGAGGAGCACGTTGGAGCTCACACTGCTATGATGTCACAGGTAGGGTAACAGTGGCTCTGACATTGCTGTGGTTTCCCAGAGAAGAGGAAATTTGGGCCCTCACTGCTCTGCTGTCACACAGAGAGGTAAAGTTGGGCTCTAACTGCTATGGTGTCTCCAACAGGGTAATCGTGGGCCTAAAATTGCTGTCGTTTCAAAGAGAGGAGCAAGTTTGGGCTGTGGCTGCACTGCTGTCCCAGAGAGTGGAACTTTGGGGCTCACACTGCTCTGGTGTCCCAGAGACGGGAACATTGGAGCTGTCACTGCTGTGTTGTCACAGAGAGAGGAACACTGGAGCTCTCCCTGCTCTGGAGTCGCGGAGAGGAGGAAATTGGGCATGTCACTGCCCTGGTGTCACAGGGAATGGAAGAGCGGGGCTGTCACTGCCGTGGAGTCCGAGAAAGGAGGAAATTTGGTGTGTGACTGCACTGCGGTCACAGCGAGTGGAACTTTGGGGCTCTCACTTCTGTGGTGGAAGAGATGAAGAAATAGGTGCTGTCACTGCTGTTGTGGTGTGACGGAGAAGAGGAAATTTGGGCCTGTCATTGCTGTAGTGCCACAGAGAGGAGCACTTTGGAGCTCACACTGCTATGATGTCACACATAGGGTAACACTGGCTCTGATATTGCTGTGTTGTCACAGAGAGGAGGAAATGAGGCCTCTCCCTGCTCTGGTGTCACAGAGAGGGGGAAATTTGGGCTCTCACTGCTGTTGTATCAGTGAGGGCGTAACACTGGAGCTGTCATTGTTGTGGTGTCCCAGAGAGGATTAAATTGGAGCTCACACTTCTATGGGGTCCTAGACAGTGGAACTCGGGGCCTGACATTGCTGTGGTGTAACAGAGAGGAGGCAATTTGGGGCTGTCATTACTGTGATTTCACAGAGAGGGGAAGAGTCAGGCTGTCACTGCTGTGATTTCAGCGAGAGAGTGAAATGGAGGTAGTTCGAGCTGTGATGTTCCAGACAGGGGAATCCTGGGACTCGGAGTGCACTGCTGTCACCGAGAGCGGAACTTTGGGGCTCTCACTGCTGTGGTGTCACAGAGAGAGAAACAGTGGCGTTGTCGCTGCTGTGGTGTCTCTGAGAGGGAAACACTGGGCCTGTCTTTGCTGTGCTGTCATGGAGAGGAGCACGTTGGAGCTCACACTGCTATGATGTCACAGGTAGGGTAACAGTGGCTCTGACATTGCTGTGGTTTCCCAGAGAAGAGGAAATTTGGGCCCTCACTGCTCTGGTGTCACACAGAGAGGTAAAGTTGGGCTCTAACTGCTATGGTGTCTCCAACAGGGTAATCGTGGGCCTAAAATTGCTGTCCTTTCAAAGAGAGGAGCAAGTTTGGGCTGTGGCTGCACTGCTGTCCCAGAGAGTGGAACTTTGGGGCTCACACTGCTCTGGTGTCCCAGAGACGGGAACATTGGAGCTGTCACTGCTGTGTTGTCACAGAGAGAGGAACACTGGAGCTCTCCCTGCTCTGGAGTCGCGGAGAGGAGGAAATTGGGCATGTCACTGCCCTGGTGTCACAGGGAATGGAAGAGCGGGGCTGTCACTGCCGTGGAGTCCGAGAAAGGAGGAAATTTGGTGTGTGACTGCACTGCGGTCACAGCGAGTGGAACTTTGGGGCTCTCACTTCTGTGGTGGAAGAGATGAAGAAATAGGTGCTGTCACTGCTGTTGTGGTGTGACGGAGAAGAGGAAATTTGGGCCTGTCATTGCTGTAGTGCCACAGAGAGGAGCACTTTGGAGCTCACACTGCTATGATGTCACAGATAGGGTAACACTGGCTCTGATATTGCTGTGTTGTCACAGAGAGGAGGAAATGAGGCCTCTCCCTGCTCTGGTGTCACAGAGAGGGGGAAATTTGGGCTCTCACTGCTGTTGTATCAGTGAGGGCGTAACACTGGAGCTGTCATTGTTGTGGTGTCCCAGAGAGGATTAAATTGGAGCTCACACTTCTATGGGGTCCTAGACAGTGGAACTCGGGGCCTGACATTGCTGTGGTGTAACAGAGAGGAGGCAATTTGGGGCTGTCATTACTGTGATTTCACAGAGAGGGGAAGAGTCAGGCTGTCACTGCTGTGATTTCAGCGAGAGAGTGAAATGGAGGTAGTTCGAGCTGTGATGTTCCAGACAGGGGAATCCTGGGACTCGGAGTGCACTGCTGTCACCGAGAGCGGAACTTTGGGGCTCTCACTGCTGTGGTGTCACAGAGAGAGAAACAGTGGTGTTGTCGCTGCTGTGGTGTCTCTGAGAGGGAAACACTGGGCCTGTCTTTGCTGTGCTGTCATGGAGAGGAGCACGTTGGAGCTCACACTGCTATGATGTCACAGGTAGGGTAACAGTGGCTCTGACATTGCTGTGGTTTCCCAGAGAAGAGGAAATTTGGGCCCTCACTGCTCTGGTGTCACACAGAGAGGTAAAGTTGGGCTCTAACTGCTATGGTGTCTCCAACAGGGTAATCGTGGGCCTAAAATTGCTGTCGTTTCAAAGAGAGGAGCAAGTTTGGGCTGTGGCTGCACTGCTGTCCCAGAGAGTGGAACTTTGGGGCTCACACTGCTCTGGTGTCCCAGAGACGGGAACATTGGAGCTGTCACTGCTGTGTTGTCACAGAGAGAGGAACACTGGAGCTCTCCCTGCTCTGGAGTCGCGGAGAGGAGGAAATTGGGCATGTCACTGCCCTGGTGTCACAGGGAATGGAAGAGCGGGGCTCTCACTGCCGTGGAGTCCGAGAAAGGAGGAAATTTGGTGTGTGACTGCACTGCGGTCACAGCGAGTGGAACTTTGGGGCTCTCACTTCTGTGGTGGAAGAGATGAAGAAATAGGTGCTGTCACTGCTGTTGTGGTGTGACGGAGAAGAGGAAATTTGGGCCTGTCATTGCTGTGGTGTCACAGAGAGGAGCACTTTGGAGCTCACACTGCTATGATGTCACACATAGGGTAACACTGGCTCTGATATTGCTGTGTTGTCACAGAGAGGAGGAAATTAGGCCTCCCCCTGCTATGGTGTCATAGAGAGGGGGAAATTTGGGCTCTCACTGCTGTTGTATCAGTGAGGGCGTAACACTGGAGCTGTCATTGTTGTGGTGTCCCAGAGAGGATTAAATTGGAGCTCACACTTCTATGGGGTCCTAGACAGTGGAACTCTGGGCCTGACATTGCTGTGGTGTAACAGAGAGGAGGCAATTTGGGGCTGTCATTACTGTGATTTCACAGAGAGGGGAAGAGTCAGGCTGTCACTGCTGTGATTTCAGCGAGAGAGTGAAATGGAGGTAGTTCGAGCTGTGATGTTCCAGACAGGGGAATCCTGGGACTCGGAGTGCACTGCTGTCACCGAGAGCGGAACTTTGGGGCTCTCACTGCTGTGGTGTCACAGAGAGAGAAACAGTGGTGTTGTCGCTGCTGTGGTGTCTCTGAGAGGGAAACACTGGGCCTGTCTTTGCTGTGCTGTCATGGAGAGGAGCACGTTGGAGCTCACACTGCTATGATGTCACAGGTAGGGTAACAGTGGCTCTGACATTGCTGTGGTTTCCCAGAGAAGAGGAAATTTGGGCCCTCACTGCTCTGGTGTCACACAGAGAGGTAAAGTTGGGCTCTAACTGCTATGGTGTCTCCAACAGGGTAATCGTGGGCCTAAAATTGCTGTCGTTTCAAAGAGAGGAGCAAGTTTGGGCTGTGGCTGCACTGCTGTCCCAGAGAGTGGAACTTTGGGGCTCACACTGCTCTGGTGTCCCAGAGACGGGAACATTGGAGCTGTCACTGCTGTGTTGTCACAGAGAGAGGAACACTGGAGCTCTCCCTGCTCTGGAGTCGCGGAGAGGAGGAAATTGGGCATGTCACTGCCCTGGTGTCACAGGGAATGGAAGAGCGGGGCTGTCACTGCCGTGGAGTCCGAGAAAGGAGGAAATTTGGTGTGTGACTGCACTGCGGTCACAGCGAGTGGAACTTTGGGGCTCTCACTTCTGTGGTGGAAGAGATGAAGAAATAGGTGCTGTCACTGCTGTTGTGGTGTGACGGAGAAGAGGAAATTTGGGCCTGTCATTGCTGTGGTGTCACAGAGAGGAGCACTTTGGAGCTCACACTGCTATGATGTCACACATAGGGTAACACTGGCTCTGATATTGCTGTGTTGTCACAGAGAGGAGGAAATGAGGCCTCTCCCTGCTCTGGTGTCACAGAGAGGGGGAAATTTGGGCTCTCACTGCTGTTGTATCAGTGAGGGCGTAACACTGGAGCTGTCATTGTTGTGGTGTCCCAGAGAGGATTAAATTGGAGCTCACACTTCTATGGGGTCCTAGACAGTGGAACTCTGGGCCTGACATTGCTGTGGTGTAACAGAGAGGAGGCAATTTGGGGCTGTCATTACTGTGATTTCACAGAGAGGGGAAGAGTCAGGCTGTCACTGCTGTGATTTCAGCGAGAGAGTGAAATGGAGGTAGTTCGAGCTGTGATGTTCCAGACAGGGGAATCCTGGGACTCGGAGTGCACTGCTGTCACCGAGAGCGGAACTTTGGGGCTCTCACTGCTGTGGTGTCACAGAGAGAGAAACAGTGGTGTTGTCGCTGCTGTGGTGTCTCTGAGAGGGAAACACTGGGCCTGTCTTTGCTGTGCTGTCATGGAGAGGAGCACGTTGGAGCTCACACTGCTATGATGTCACAGGTAGGGTAACAGTGGCTGTGACATTGCTGTGGTTTCCCAGAGAAGAGGAAATTTGGGCCCTCACTGCTCTGGTGTCACACAGAGAGGTAAAGTAGGGCTCTAACTGCTATGGTGTCTCCAACAGGGTAATCCTGGGCCTAAAATTGCTGTCGTTTCAAAGAGAGGAGCAAGTTTGGGCTGTGGCTGCACTGCTGTCCCAGAGAGTGGAACTTTGGGGCTCACACTGCTCTGGTGTCCCAGAGACGGGAACATTGGAGCTGTCACTGCTGTGTTGTCACAGAGAGAGGAACACTGGAGCTCTCCCTGCTCTGGAGTCGCGGAGAGGAGGAAATTGGGCATGTCACTGCCCTGGTGTCACAGGGAATGGAAGAGCGGGGCTGTCACTGCCGTGGAGTCCGAGAAAGGAGGAAATTTGGTGTGTGACTGCACTGCGGTCACAGCGAGTGGAACTTTGGGGCTCTCACTTCTGTGGTGGAAGAGATGAAGAAATAGGTGCTGTCACTGCTGTTGTGGTGTGACGGAGAAGAGGAAATTTGGGCCTGTCATTGCTGTGGTGTCACAGAGAGGAGCACTTTGGAGCTCACACTGCTATGATGTCACAGATAGGGTAACACTGGCTCTGATATTGCTGTGTTGTCACAGAGAGGAGGAAATGAGGCCTCTCCCTGCTCTGGTGTTACAGAGAGGGGGAAATTTGGGCTCTCACTGCTGTTGTATCAGTGAGGGCGTAACACTGGAGCTGTCATTGTTGTGGTGTCCCAGAGAGGATTAAATTGGAGCTCACACTTCTATGGGGTCCTAGACAGTGGAACTCGGGGCCTGACATTGCTGTGGTGTAACAGAGAGGAGGCAATTTGGGGCTGTCATTACTGTGATTTCACAGAGAGGGGAAGAGTCAGGCTGTCACTGCTGTGATTTCAGCGAGAGAGTGAAATGGAGGTAGTTCGAGCTGTGATGTTCCAGACAGGGGAATCCTGGGACTCGGAGTGCACTGCTGTCACCGAGAGCGGAACTTTGGGGCTCTCACTGCTGTGGTGTCACAGAGAGAGAAACAGTGGTGTTGTCGCTGCTGTGGTGTCTCTGAGAGGGAAACACTGGGCCTGTCTTTGCTGTGCTGTCATGGAGAGGAGCACGTTGGAGCTCACACTGCTATGATGTCACAGGTAGGGTAACAGTGGCTGTGACATTGCTGTGGTTTCCCAGAGAAGAGGAAATTTGGGCCCTCACTGCTCTGGTGTCACACAGAGAGGTAAAGTTGGGCTCTAACTGCTATGGTGTCTCCAACAGGGTAATCGTGGGCCTAAAATTGCTGTCGTTTCAAAGAGAGGAGCAAGTTTGGGCTGTGGCTGCACTGCTGTCCCAGAGAGTGGAACTTTGGGGCTCACACTGCTCTGGTGTCCCAGAGACGGGAACATTGGAGCTGTCACTGCTGTGTTGTCACAGAGAGAGGAACACTGGAGCTCTCCCTGCTCTGGAGTCGCGGAGAGGAGGAAATTGGGCATGTCACTGCCCTGGTGTCACAGGGAATGGAAGAGCGGGGCTGTCACTGCCGTGGAGTCCGAGAAAGGAGGAAATTTGGTGTGTGACTGCACTGCGGTCACAGCGAGTGGAACTTTGGGGCTCTCACTTCTGTGGTGGAAGAGATGAAGAAATAGGTGCTGTCACTGCTGTTGTGGTGTGACGGAGAAGAGGAAATTTGGGCCTGTCATTGCTGTAGTGCCACAGAGAGGAGCACTTTGGAGCTCACACTGCTATGATGTCACAGATAGGGTAACACTGGCTCTGATATTGCTGTGTTGTCACAGAGAGGAGGAAATGAGGCCTCTCCCTGCTCTGGTGTCACAGAGAGGGGGAAATTTGGGCTCTCACTGCTGTTGTATCAGTGAGGGCGTAACACTGGAGCTGTCATTGTTGTGGTGTCCCAGAGAGGATTAAATTGGAGCTCACACTTCTATGGGGTCCTAGACAGTGGAACTCGGGGCCTGACATTGCTGTGGTGTAACAGAGAGGAGGCAATTTGGGGCTGTCATTACTGTGATTTCACAGAGAGGGGAAGAGTCAGGCTGTCACTGCTGTGATTTCAGCGAGAGAGTGAAATGGAGGTAGTTCGAGCTGTGATGTTCCAGACAGGGGAATCCTGGGACTCGGAGTGCACTGCTGTCACCGAGAGCGGAACTTTGGGGCTCTCACTGCTGTGGTGTCACAGAGAGAGAAACAGTGGTGTTGTCGCTGCTGTGGTGTCTCTGAGAGGGAAACACTGGGCCTGTCTTTGCTGTGCTGTCATGGAGAGGAGCACGTTGGAGCTCACACTGCTATGATGTCACAGGTAGGGTAACAGTGGCTCTGACATTGCTGTGGTTTCCCAGAGAAGAGGAAATTTGGGCCCTCACTGCTCTGGTGTCACACAGAGAGGTAAAGTTGGGCTCTAACTGCTATGGTGTCTCCAACAGGGTAATCGTGGGCCTAAAATTGCTGTCGTTTCAAAGAGAGGAGCAAGTTTGGGCTGTGGCTGCACTGCTGTCCCAGAGAGTGGAACTTTGGGGCTCACACTGCTCTGGTGTCCCAGAGACGGGAACATTGGAGCTGTCACTGCTGTGTTGTCACAGAGAGAGGAACACTGGAGCTCTCCCTGCTCTGGAGTCGCGGAGAGGAGGAAATTGGGCATGTCACTGCCCTGGTGTCACAGGGAATGGAAGAGCGGGGCTGTCACTGCCGTGGAGTCCGAGAAAGGAGGAAATTTGGTGTGTGACTGCACTGCGGTCACAGCGAGTGGAACTTTGGGGCTCTCACTTCTGTGGTGGAAGAGATGAAGAAATAGGTGCTGTCACTGCTGTTGTGGTGTGACGGAGAAGAGGAAATTTGGGCCTGTCATTGCTGTGGTGTCACAGAGAGGAGCACTTTGGAGCTCACACTGCTATGATGTCACACATAGGGTAACACTGGCTCTGATATTGCTGTGTTGTCACAGAGAGGAGGAAATTAGGCCTCCCCCTGCTATGGTGTCATAGAGAGGGGGAAATTTGGGCTCTCACTGCTGTTGTATCAGTGAGGGCGTAACACTGGAGCTGTCATTGTTGTGGTGTCCCAGAGAGGATTAAATTGGAGCTCACACTTCTATGGGGTCCTAGACAGTGGAACTCTGGGCCTGACATTGCTGTGGTGTAACAGAGAGGAGGCAATTTGGGGCTGTCATTACTGTGATTTCACAGAGAGGGGAAGAGTCAGGCTGTCACTGCTGTGATTTCAGCGAGAGAGTGAAATGGAGGTAGTTCGAGCTGTGATGTTCCAGACAGGGGAATCCTGGGACTCGGAGTGCACTGCTGTCACCGAGAGCGGAACTTTGGGGCTCTCACTGCTGTGGTGTCACAGAGAGAGAAACAGTGGTGTTGTCGCTGCTGTGGTGTCTCTGAGAGGGAAACACTGGGCCTGTCTTTGCTGTGCTGTCATGGAGAGGAGCACGTTGGAGCTCACACTGCTATGATGTCACAGGTAGGGTAACAGTGGCTCTGACATTGCTGTGGTTTCCCAGAGAAGAGGAAATTTGGGCCCTCACTGCTCTGGTGTCACACAGAGAGGTAAAGTTGGGCTCTAACTGCTATGGTGTCTCCAACAGGGTAATCCTGGGCCTAAAATTGCTGTCCTTTCAAAGAGAGGAGCAAGTTTGGGCTGTGGCTGCACTGCTGTCCCAGAGAGTGGAACTTTGGGGCTCACACTGCTCTGGTGTCCCAGAGACGGGAACATTGGAGCTGTCACTGCTGTGTTGTCACAGAGAGAGCAACACTGGAGCTCTCCCTGCTCTGGAGTCGCGGAGAGGAGGAAATTGGGCATGTCACTGCCCTGGTGTCACAGGGAATGGAAGAGCGGGGCTGTCACTGCCGTGGAGTCCGAGAAAGGAGGAAATTTGGTGTGTGACTGCACTGCGGTCACAGCGAGTGGAACTTTGGGGCTCTCACTTCTGTGGTGGAAGAGATGAAGAAATAGGTGCTGTCACTGCTGTTGTGGTGTGACGGAGAAGAGGAAATTTGGGCCTGTCATTGCTGTGGTGTCACAGAGAGGAGCACTTTGGAGCTCACACTGCTATGATGTCACACATAGGGTAACACTGGCTCTGATATTGCTGTGTTGTCACAGAGAGGAGGAAATGAGGCCTCTCCCTGCTCTGGTGTCACAGAGAGGGGGAAATTTGGGCTCTCACTGCTGTTGTATCAGTGAGGGCGTAACACTGGAGCTGTCATTGTTGTGGTGTCCCAGAGAGGATTAAATTGGAGCTCACACTTCTATGGGGTCCTAGACAGTGGAACTCGGGGCCTGACATTGCTGTGGTGTAACAGAGAGGAGGCAATTTGGGGCTGTCATTACTGTGATTTCACAGAGAGGGGAAGAGTCAGGCTGTCACTGCTGTGATTTCAGCGAGAGAGTGAAATGGAGGTAGTTCGAGCTGTGATGTTCCAGACAGGGGAATCCTGGGACTCGGAGTGCACTGCTGTCACCGAGAGCGGAACTTTGGGGCTCTCACTGCTGTGGTGTCACAGAGAGAGAAACAGTGGTGTTGTCGCTGCTGTGGTGTCTCTGAGAGGGAAACACTGGGCCTGTCTTTGCTGTGCTGTCATGGAGAGGAGCACGTTGGAGCTCACACTGCTATGATGTCACAGGTAGGGTAACAGTGGCTCTGACATTGCTGTGGTTTCCCAGAGAAGAGGAAATTTGGGCCCTCACTGCTCTGGTGTCACACAGAGAGGTAAAGTAGGGCTCTAACTGCTATGGTGTCTCCAACAGGGTAATCCTGGGCCTAAAATTGCTGTCGTTTCAAAGAGAGGAGCAAGTTTGGGCTGTGGCTGCACTGCTGTCCCAGAGAGTGGAACTTTGGGGCTCACACTGCTCTGGTGTCCCAGAGACGGGAACATTGGAGCTGTCACTGCTGTGTTGTCACAGAGAGAGGAACACTGGAGCTCTCCCTGCTCTGGAGTCGCGGAGAGGAGGAAATTGGGCATGTCACTGCCCTGGTGTCACAGGGAATGGAAGAGCGGGGCTGTCACTGCCGTGGAGTCCGAGAAAGGAGGAAATTTGGTGTGTGACTGCACTGCGGTCACAGCGAGTGGAACTTTGGGGCTCTCACTTCTGTGGTGGAAGAGATGAAGAAATAGGTGCTGTCACTGCTGTTGTGGTGTGACGGAGAAGAGGAAATTTGGGCCTGTCATTGCTGTGGTGTCACAGAGAGGAGCACTTTGGAGCTCACACTGCTATGATGTCACACATAGGGTAACACTGGCTCTGATATTGCTGTGTTGTCACAGAGAGGAGGAAATGAGGCCTCTCCCTGCTCTGGTGTCACAGAGAGGGGGAAATTTGGGCTCTCACTGCTGTTGTATCAGTGAGGGCGTAACACTGGAGCTGTCATTGTTGTGGTGTCCCAGAGAGGATTAAATTGGAGCTCACACTTCTATGGGGTCCTAGACAGTGGAACTCGGGGCCTGACATTGCTGTGGTGTAACAGAGAGGAGGCAATTTGGGGCTGTCATTACTGTGATTTCACAGAGAGGGGAAGAGTCAGGCTGTCACTGCTGTGATTTCAGCGAGAGAGTGAAATGGAGGTAGTTCGAGCTGTGATGTTCCAGACAGGGGAATCCTGGGGCTCGGAGTGCACTGCTGTCACCGAGAGCGGAACTTTGGGGCTCTCACTGCTGTGGTGTCACAGAGAGAGAAACAGTGGTGTTGTCGCTGCTGTGGTGTCTCTGAGAGGGAAACACTGGGCCTGTCTTTGCTGTGCTGTCATGGAGAGGAGCACGTTGGAGCTCACACTGCTATGATGTCACAGGTAGGGTAACAGTGGCTGTGACATTGCTGTGGTTTCCCAGAGAAGAGGAAATTTGGGCCCTCACTGCTCTGGTGTCACACAGAGAGGTAAAGTTGGGCTCTAACTGCTATGGTGTCTCCAACAGGGTAATCGTGGGCCTAAAATTGCTGTCGTTTCAAAGAGAGGAGCAAGTTTGGGCTGTGGCTGCACTGCTGTCCCAGAGAGTGGAACTTTGGGGCTCACACTGCTCTGGTGTCCCAGAGACGGGAACATTGGAGCTGTCACTGCTGTGTTGTCACAGAGAGAGGAACACTGGAGCTCTCCCTGCTCTGGAGTCGCGGAGAGGAGGAAATTGGGCATGTCACTGCCCTGGTGTCACAGGGAATGGAAGAGCGGGGCTGTCACTGCCGTGGAGTCCGAGAAAGGAGGAAATTTGGTGTGTGACTGCACTGCGGTCACAGCGAGTGGAACTTTGGGGCTCTCACTTCTGTGGTGGAAGAGATGAAGAAATAGGTGCTGTCACTGCTGTTGTGGTGTGACGGAGAAGAGGAAATTTAGGCCTGTCATTGCTGTGGTGTCACAGAGAGGAGCACTTTGGAGCTCACACTGCTATGATGTCACAGATAGGGTAACACTGGCTCTGATATTGCTGTGTTGTCACAGAGAGGAGGAAATGAGGCCTCTCCCTGCTCTGGTGTTACAGAGAGGGGGAAATTTGGGCTCTCACTGCTGTTGTATCAGTGAGGGCGTAACACTGGAGCTGTCATTGTTGTGGTGTCCCAGAGAGGATTAAATTGGAGCTCACACTTCTATGGGGTCCTAGACAGTGGAACTCGGGGCCTGACATTGCTGTGGTGTAACAGAGAGGAGGCAATTTGGGGCTGTCATTACTGTGATTTCACAGAGAGGGGAAGAGTCAGGCTGTCACTGCTGTGATTTCAGCGAGAGAGTGAAATGGAGGTAGTTCGAGCTGTGATGTTCCAGACAGGGGAATCCTGGGACTCGGAGTGCACTGCTGTCACCGAGAGCGGAACTTTGGGGCTCTCACTGCTGTGGTGTCACAGAGAGAGAAACAGTGGTGTTGTCGCTGCTGTGGTGTCTCTGAGAGGGAAACACTGGGCCTGTCTTTGCTGTGCTGTCATGGAGAGGAGCACGTTGGAGCTCACACTGCTATGATGTCACAGGTAGGGTAACAGTGGCTGTGACATTGCTGTGGTTTCCCAGAGAAGAGGAAATTTGGGCCCTCACTGCTCTGGTGTCACACAGAGAGGTAAAGTTGGGCTCTAACTGCTATGGTGTCTCCAACAGGGTAATCGTGGGCCTAAAATTGCTGTCGTTTCAAAGAGAGGAGCAAGTTTGGGCTGTGGCTGCACTGCTGTCCCAGAGAGTGGAACTTTGGGGCTCACACTGCTCTGGTGTCCCAGAGACGGGAACATTGGAGCTGTCACTGCTGTGTTGTCACAGAGAGAGGAACACTGGAGCTCTCCCTGCTCTGGAGTCGCGGAGAGGAGGAAATTGGGCATGTCACTGCCCTGGTGTCACAGGGAATGGAAGAGCGGGGCTGTCACTGCCGTGGAGTCCGAGAAAGGAGGAAATTTGGTGTGTGACTGCACTGCGGTCACAGCGAGTGGAACTTTGGGGCTCTCACTTCTGTGGTGGAAGAGATGAAGAAATAGGTGCTGTCACTGCTGTTGTGGTGTGACGGAGAAGAGGAAATTTGGGCCTGTCATTGGTGTGGTGTCACAGAGAGGAGCACGTTGGAGCTCACACTGCTATGATGTCACACATAGGGTAACACTGGCTCTGATATTGCTGTGTTGTCACAGAGAGGAGGAAATGAGGCCTCTCCCTGCTCTGGTGTCACAGAGAGGGGGAAATTTGGGCTCTCACTGCTGTTGTATCAGTGAGGGCGTAACACTGGAGCTGTCATTGTTGTGGTGTCCCAGAGAGGATTAAATTGGAGCTCACACTTCTATGGTGTCCTAGACAGTGGAACTCGGGGCCTGACATTGCTGTGGTGTAACAGAGAGGAGGCAATTTGGGGCTGTCATTACTGTGATTTCACAGAGAGGGGAAGAGTCAGGCTGTCACTGCTGTGATTTCAGCGAGAGAGTGAAATGGAGGTAGTTCGAGCTGTGATGTTCCAGACAGGGGAATCCTGGGACTCGGAGTGCACTGCTGTCACCGAGAGCGGAACTTTGGGGCTCTCACTGCTGTGGTGTCACAGAGAGAGAAACAGTGGCGTTGTCGCTGCTGTGGTGTCTCTGAGAGGGAAACACTGGGCCTGTCTTTGCTGTGCTGTCATGGAGAGGAGCACGTTGGAGCTCACACTGCTATGATGTCACAGGTAGGGTAACAGTGGCTGTGACATTGCTGTGGTTTCCCAGAGAAGAGGAAATTTGGGCCCTCACTGCTCTGCTGTCACACAGAGAGGTAAAGTTGGGCTCTAACTGCTATGGTGTCTCCAACAGGGTAATCCTGGGCCTAAAATTGCTGTCGTTTCAAAGAGAGGGGCAAGTTTGGGCTGTGGCTGCACTGCTGTCCCAGAGAGTGGAACTTTGGGGCTCACACTGCTCTGGTGTCCCAGAGACGGGAACATTGGAGCTGTCACTGCTGTGTTGTCACAGAGAGAGGAACACTGGAGCTCTCCCTGCTCTGGAGTCGCGGAGAGGAGGCAATTGGGCATGTCACTGCCCTGGTGTCACAGGGAATGGAAGAGCGGGGCTGTCACTGCCGTGGAGTCCGAGAAAGGAGGAAATTTGGTGTGTGACTGCACTGCGGTCACAGCGAGTGGAACTTTGGGGCTCTCACTTCTGTGGTGGAAGAGATGAAGAAATAGGTGCTGTCACTGCTGTTGTGGTGTGACGGAGAAGAGGAAATTTGGGCCTGTCATTGCTGTGGTGTCACAGAGAGGAGCACTTTGGAGCTCACACTGCTATGATGTCACACATAGGGTAACACTGGCTCTGATATTGCTGTGTTGTCACAGAGAGGAGGAAATGAGGCCTCTCCCTGCTCTGGTGTCACAGAGAGGGGGAAATTTGGGCTCTCACTGCTGTTGTATCAGTGAGGGCGTAACACTGGAGCTGTCATTGTTGTGGTGTCCCAGAGAGGATTAAATTGGAGCTCACACTTCTATGGTGTCCTAGACAGTGGAACTCTGGGCCTGACATTGCTGTGGTGTAACAGAGAGGAGGCAATTTGGGGTTGTCGTTACTGTGATTTCACAGAGAGGGGAAGAGTCAGGCTGTCACTGCTGTGATTTCAGCGAGAGAGTGAAATGGAGGTAGTTCGAGCTGTGATGTTCCAGACAGGGGAATCCTGGGACTCGGAGTGCACTGCTGTCACCGAGAGCGGAACTTTGGGGCTCTCACTGCTGTGGTGTCACAGAGAGAGAAACAGTGGTGTTGTCGCTGCTGTGGTGTCTCTGAGAGGGAAACACTGGGCCTGTCTTTGCTGTGCTGTCATGGAGAGGAGCACGTTGGAGCTCACACTGCTATGATGTCACAGGTAGGGTAACAGTGGCTCTGACATTGCTGTGGTTTCCCAGAGAAGAGGAAATTTGGGCCCTCACTGCTCTGGTGTCACACAGAGAGGAAAAGTTGGGCTCTAACTGCTATGGTGTCAACAACAGGGTAATCCTGGGCCTAAAATTGCTGTCGTTTCAAAGAGAGGAGCAAGTTTGGGCTGTGGCTGCACTGCTGTCCCAGAGAGTGGAACTTTGGGGCTCACACTGCTCTGGTGTCCCAGAGACGGGAACATTGGAGCCGTCACTGCTGTGTTGTCACAGAGAGAGGAACACTGGAGCTCTCCCTGCTCTGGAGTCGCGGAGAGGAGGAAATTGGGCATGTCACTGCCCTGGTGTCACAGGGAATGGAAGAGCGGGGCTGTCACTGCCGTGGAGTCCGAGAAAGGAGGAAATTTGGTGTGTGACTGCACTGCGGTCACAGCGAGTGGAACTTTGGGGCTCTCACTTCTGTGGTGGAAGAGATGAAGAAATAGGTGCTGTCGCTGCTGTTGTGGTGTGACGGAGAAGAGGAAATTTGGGCCTGTCATTGCTGTGGTGTCACAGAGAGGAGCACTTTGGAGCTCACACTGCTATGATGTCACAGATAGGGTAACACTGGCTCTGATATTGCTGTGTTGTCACAGAGAGGAGGAAATTAGGCCTCTCCCTGCTCTGGTGTTACAGAGAGGGGGAAATTTGGGCTCTCACTGCTGTTGTATCAGTGAGGGCGTAACACTGGAGCTGTCATTGTTGTGGTGTCCCAGAGAGGATTAAATTGGAGCTCACACTTCTATGGGGTCCTAGACAGTGGAACTCGGGGCCTGACATTGCTGTGGTGTAACAGAGAGGAGGCAATTTGGGGCTGTCATTACTGTGATTTCACAGAGAGGGGAAGAGTCAGGCTGTCACTGCTGTGATTTCAGCGAGAGAGTGAAATGGAGGTAGTTCGAGCTGTGATGTTCCAGACAGGGGAATCCTGGGACTCGGAGTGCACTGCTGTCACCGAGAGCGGAACTTTGGGGCTCTCACTGCTGTGGTGTCACAGAGAGAGAAACAGTGGCGTTGTCGCTGCTGTGGTGTCTCTGAGAGGGAAACACTGGGCCTGTCTTTGCTGTGCTGTCATGGAGAGGAGCACGTTGGAGCTCACACTGCTATGATGTCACAGGTAGGGTAACAGTGGCTGTGACATTGCTGTGGTTTCCCAGAGAAGAGGAAATTTGGGCCCTCACTGCTCTGGTGTCACACAGAGAGGTAAAGTTGGGCTCTAACTGCTATGGTGTCTCCAACAGGGTAATCGTGGGCCTAAAATTGCTGTCGTTTCAAAGAGAGGAGCAAGTTTGGGCTGTGGCTGCACTGCTGTCCCAGAGAGTGGAACTTTGGGGCTCACACTGCTCTGGTGTCCCAGAGACGGGAACATTGGAGCTGTCACTGCTGTGTTGTCACAGAGAGAGGAACACTGGAGCTCTCCCTGCTCTGGAGTCGCGGAGAGGAGGAAATTGGGCATGTCACTGCCCTGGTGTCACAGGGAATGGAAGAGCGGGGCTGTCACTGCCGTGGAGTCCGAGAAAGGAGGAAATTTGGTGTGTGACTGCACTGCGGTCACAGCGAGTGGAACTTTGGGGCTCTCACTTCTGTGGTGGAAGAGATGAAGAAATAGGTGCTGTCACTGCTGTTGTGGTGTGACGGAGAAGAGGAAATTTGGGTCTGTCATTGCTGTGGTGCCACAGAGAGGAGCACTTTGGAGCTCACACTGCTATGATGTCACAGATAGGGTAACACTGGCTCTGATATTGATGTGTTGTCACAGAGAGGAGGAAATGAGGCCTCTCCCTGCTCTGGTGTTACAGAGAGGGGGAAATTTGGGCTCTCACTGCTGTTGTATCAGTGAGGGCGTAACACTGGAGCTGTCATTGTTGTGGTGTCCCAGAGAGGATTAAATTGGAGCTCACACTTCTATGGGGTCCTAGACAGTGGAACTCTGGGCCTGACATTGCTGTGGTGTAACAGAGAGGAGGCAATTTGGGGCTGTCATTACTGTGATTTCACAGAGAGGGGAAGAGTCAGGCTGTCACTGCTGTGATTTCAGCGAGAGAGTGAAATGGAGGTAGTTCGAGCTGTGATGTTCCAGACAGGGGAATCCTGGGACTCGGAGTGCACTGCTGTCACCGAGAGCGGAACTTTGGGGCTCTCACTGCTGTGGTGTCACAGAGAGAGAAACAGTGGCGTTGTCGCTGCTGTGGTGTCTCTGAGAGGGAAACACTGGGCCTGTCTTTGCTGTGCTGTCATGGAGAGGAGCACGTTGGAGCTCACACTGCTATGATGTCACAGGTAGGGTAACAGTGGCTGTGACATTGCTGTGGTTTCCCAGAGAAGAGGAAATTTGGGCCCTCACTGCTCTGCTGTCACACAGAGAGGTAAAGTTGGGCTCTAACTGCTATGGTGTCTCCAACAGGGTAATCCTGGGCCTAAAATTGCTGTCGTTTCAAAGAGAGGGGCAAGTTTGGGCTGTGGCTGCACTGCTGTCCCAGAGAGTGGAACTTTGGGGCTCACACTGCTCTGGTGTCCCAGAGACGGGAACATTGGAGCTGTCACTGCTGTGTTGTCACAGAGAGAGGAACACTGGAGCTCTCCCTGCTCTGGAGTCGCGGAGAGGAGGCAATTGGGCATGTCACTGCCCTGGTGTCACAGGGAATGGAAGAGCGGGGCTGTCACTGCCGTGGAGTCCGAGAAAGGAGGAAATTTGGTGTGTGACTGCACTGCGGTCACAGCGAGTGGAACTTTGGGGCTCTCACTTCTGTGGTGGAAGAGATGAAGAAATAGGTGCTGTCACTGCTGTTGTGGTGTGACGGAGAAGAGGAAATTTGGGCCTGTCATTGCTGTGGTGTCACAGAGAGGAGCACTTTGGAGCTCACACTGCTATGATGTCACACATAGGGTAACACTGGCTCTGATATTGCTGTGTTGTCACAGAGAGGAGGAAATGAGGCCTCTCCCTGCTCTGGTGTCACAGAGAGGGGGAAATTTGGGCTCTCACTGCTGTTGTATCAGTGAGGGCGTAACACTGGAGCTGTCATTGTTGTGGTGTCCCAGAGAGGATTAAATTGGAGCTCACACTTCTATGGTGTCCTAGACAGTGGAACTCTGGGCCTGACATTGCTGTGGTGTAACAGAGAGGAGGCAATTTGGGGTTGTCGTTACTGTGATTTCACAGAGAGGGGAAGAGTCAGGCTGTCACTGCTGTGATTTCAGCGAGAGAGTGAAATGGAGGTAGTTCGAGCTGTGATGTTCCAGACAGGGGAATCCTGGGACTCGGAGTGCACTGCTGTCACCGAGAGCGGAACTTTGGGGCTCTCACTGCTGTGGTGTCACAGAGAGAGAAACAGTGGTGTTGTCGCTGCTGTGGTGTCTCTGAGAGGGAAACACTGGGCCTGTCTTTGCTGTGCTGTCATGGAGAGGAGCACGTTGGAGCTCACACTGCTATGATGTCACAGGTAGGGTAACAGTGGCTCTGACATTGCTGTGGTTTCCCAGAGAAGAGGAAATTTGGGCCCTCACTGCTCTGGTGTCACACAGAGAGGAAAAGTTGGGCTCTAACTGCTATGGTGTCAACAACAGGGTAATCCTGGGCCTAAAATTGCTGTCGTTTCAAAGAGAGGAGCAAGTTTGGGCTGTGGCTGCACTGCTGTCCCAGAGAGTGGAACTTTGGGGCTCACACTGCTCTGGTGTCCCAGAGACGGGAACATTGGAGCTGTCACTGCTGTGTTGTCACAGAGAGAGGAACACTGGAGCTCTCCCTGCTCTGGAGTCGCGGAGAGGAGGAAATTGGGCATGTCACTGCCCTGGTGTCACAGGGAATGGAAGAGCGGGGCTGTCACTGCCGTGGAGTCCGAGAAAGGAGGAAATTTGGTGTGTGACTGCACTGCGGTCACAGCGAGTGGAACTTTGGGGCTCTCACTTCTGTGGTGGAAGAGATGAAGAAATAGGTGCTGTCGCTGCTGTTGTGGTGTGACGGAGAAGAGGAAATTTGGGCCTGTCATTGCTGTGGTGTCACAGAGAGGAGCACTTTGGAGCTCACACTGCTATGATGTCACAGATAGGGTAACACTGGCTCTGATATTGCTGTGTTGTCACAGAGAGGAGGAAATTAGGCCTCTCCCTGCTCTGGTGTTACAGAGAGGGGGAAATTTGGGCTCTCACTGCTGTTGTATCAGTGAGGGCGTAACACTGGAGCTGTCATTGTTGTGGTGTCCCAGAGAGGATTAAATTGGAGCTCACACTTCTATGGGGTCCTAGACAGTGGAACTCGGGGCCTGACATTGCTGTGGTGTAACAGAGAGGAGGCAATTTGGGGCTGTCATTACTGTGATTTCACAGAGAGGGGAAGAGTCAGGCTGTCACTGCTGTGATTTCAGCGAGAGAGTGAAATGGAGGTAGTTCGAGATGTGATGTTCCAGACAGGGGAATCCTGGGACTCGGAGTGCACTGCTGTCACCGAGAGCGGAACTTTGGGGCTCTCACTGCTGTGGTGTCACAGAGAGAGAAACAGTGGTGTTGTCGCTGCTGTGGTGTCTCTGAGAGGGAAACACTGGGCCTGTCTTTGCTGTGCTGTCATGGAGAGGAGCACGTTGGAGCTCACACTGCTATGATGTCACAGGTAGGGTAACAGTGGCTCTGACATTGCTGTGGTTTCCCAGAGAAGAGGAAATTTGGGCCCTCACTGCTCTGGTGTCACACAGAGAGGTAAAGTTGGGCTCTAACTGCTATGGTGTCTCCAACAGGGTAATCGTGGGCCTAAAATTGCTGTCGTTTCAAAGAGAGGAGCAAGTTTGGGCTGTGGCTGCACTGCTGTCCCAGAGAGTGGAACTTTGGGGCTCACACTGCTCTGGTGTCCCAGAGACGGGAACATTGGAGCTGTCACTGCTGTGTTGTCACAGAGAGAGGAACACTGGAGCTCTCCCTGCTCTGGAGTCGCGGAGAGGAGGAAATTGGGCATGTCACTGCCCTGGTGTCACAGGGAATGGAAGAGCGGGGCTGTCACTGCCGTGGAGTCCGAGAAAGGAGGAAATTTGGTGTGTGACTGCACTGCGGTCACAGCGAGTGGAACTTTGGGGCTCTCACTTCTGTGGTGGAAGAGATGAAGAAATAGGTGCTGTCACTGCTGTTGTGGTGTGACGGAGAAGAGGAAATTTGGGCCTGTCATTGCTGTGGTGTCACAGAGAGGAGCACTTTGGAGCTCACACTGCTATGATGTCACACATAGGGTAACACTGGCTCTGATATTGCTGTGTTGTCACAGAGAGGAGGAAATGAGGCCTCTCCCTGCTCTGGTGTCACAGAGAGGGGGAAATTTGGGCTCTCACTGCTGTTGTATCAGTGAGGGCGTAACACTGGAGCTGTCATTGTTGTGGTGTCCCAGAGAGGATTAAATTGGAGCTCACACTTCTATGGGGTCCTAGACAGTGGAACTCGGGGCCTGACATTGCTGTGGTGTAACAGAGAGGAGGCAATTTGGGGCTGTCATTACTGTGATTTCACAGAGAGGGGAAGAGTCAGGCTGTCACTGCTGTGATTTCAGCGAGAGAGTGAAATGGAGGTAGTTCGAGCTGTGATGTTCCAGACAGGGGAATCCTGGGACTCGGAGTGCACTGCTGTCACCGAGAGCGGAACTTTGGGGCTCTCACTGCTGTGGTGTCACAGAGAGAGAAACAGTGGTGTTGTCGCTGCTGTGGTGTCTCTGAGAGGGCAACACTGGGCCTGTCTTTGCTGTGCTGTCATGGAGAGGAGCACGTTGGAGCTCACACTGCTATGATGTCACAGGTAGGGTAACAGTGGCTCTGACATTGCTGTGGTTTCCCAGAGAAGAGGAAATTTGGGCCCTCACTGCTCTGGTGTCACACAGAGAGGTAAAGTTGGGCTCTAACTGCTATGGTGTCTCCAACAGGGTAATCGTGGGCCTAAAATTGCTGTCGTTTCAAAGAGAGGAGCAAGTTTGGGCTGTGGCTGCACTGCTGTCCCAGAGAGTGGAACTTTGGGGCTCACACTGCTCTGGTGTCCCAGAGACGGGAACATTGGAGCTGTCACTGCTGTGTTGTCACAGAGAGAGGAACACTGGAGCTCTCCCTGCTCTGGAGTCGCGGAGAGGAGGAAATTGGGCATGTCACTGCCCTGGTGTCACAGGGAATGGAAGAGCGGGGCTGTCACTGCCGTGGAGTCCGAGAAAGGAGGAAATTTGGTGTGTGACTGCACTGCGGTCACAGCGAGTGGAACTTTGGGGCTCTCACTTCTGTGGTGGAAGAGATGAAGAAATAGGTGCTGTCACTGCTGTTGTGGTGTGACGGAGAAGAGGAAATTTGGGCCTGTCATTGCTGTGGTGTCACAGAGAGGAGCACTTTGGAGCTCACACTGCTATGATGTCACACATAGGGTAACACTGGCTCTGATATTGCTGTGTTGTCACAGAGAGGAGGAAATGAGGCCTCTCCCTGCTCTGGTGTCACAGAGAGGGGGAAATTTGGGCTCTCACTGCTGTTGTATCAGTGAGGGCGTAACACTGGAGCTGTCATTGTTGTGGTGTCCCAGAGAGGATTAAATTGGAGCTCACACTTCTATGGGGTCCTAGACAGTGGAACTCGGGGCCTGACATTGCTGTGGTGTAACAGAGCGGAGGCAATTTGGGGCTGTCATTACTGTGATTTCACAGAGAGGGGAAGAGTCAGGCTGTCACTGCTGTGATTTCAGCGAGAGAGTGAAATGGAGGTAGTTCGAGCTGTGATGTTCCAGACAGGGGAATCCTGGGACTCGGAGTGCACTGCTGTCACCGAGAGCGGAACTTTGGGGCTCTCACTGCTGTGGTGTCACAGAGAGAGAAACAGTGGTGTTGTCGCTGCTGTGGTGTCTCTGAGAGGGAAACACTGGGCCTGTCTTTGCTGTGCTGTCATGGAGAGGAGCACGTTGGAGCTCACACTGCTATGATGTCACAGGTAGGGTAACAGTGGCTCTGACATTGCTGTGGTTTCCCAGAGAAGAGGAAATTTGGGCCCTCACTGCTCTGGTGTCACACAGAGAGGTAAAGTTGGGCTCTAACTGCTATGGTGTCTCCAACAGGGTAATCCTGGGCCTAAAATTGCTGTCGTTTCAAAGAGAGGAGCAAGTTTGGGCTGTGGCTGCACTGCTGTCCCAGAGAGTGGAACTTTGGGGCTCACACTGCTCTGGTGTCCCAGAGACGGGAACATTGGAGCTGTCACTGCTGTGTTGTCACAGAGAGAGGAACACTGGAGCTCTCCCTGCTCTGGAGTCGCGGAGAGGAGGAAATTGGGCATGTCACTGCCCTGGTGTCACAGGGAATGGAAGAGCGGGGCTGTCACTGCCGTGGAGTCAGAGAAAGGAGGAAATTTGGTGTGTGACTGCACTGCGGTCACAGCGAGTGGAACTTTGGGGCTCTCACTTCTGTGGTGGAAGAGATGAAGAAATAGGTGCTGTCACTGCTGTTGTGGTGTGACGGAGAAGAGGAAATTTGGGCCTGTCATTGGTGTGGTGTCACAGAGAGGAGCACGTTGGAGCTCACACTGCTATGATGTCACACATAGGGTAACACTGGCTCTGATATTGCTGTGTTGTCACAGAGAGGAGGAAATGAGGCCTCTCCCTGCTCTGGTGTCACAGAGAGGGGGAAATTTGGGCTCTCACTGCTGTTGTATCAGTGAGGGCGTAACACTGGAGCTGTCATTGTTGTGGTGTCCCAGAGAGGATTAAATTGGAGCTCACACTTCTATGGTGTCCTAGACAGTGGAACTCGGGGCCTGACATTGCTGTGGTGTAACAGAGAGGAGGCAATTTGGGGCTGTCATTACTGTGATTTCACAGAGAGGGGAAGAGTCAGGCTGTCACTGCTGTGATTTCAGCGAGAGAGTGAAATGGAGGTAGTTCGAGCTGTGATGTTCCAGACAGGGGAATCCTGGGACTCGGAGTGCACTGCTGTCACCGAGAGCGGAACTTTGGGGCTCTCACTGCTGTGGTGTCACAGAGAGAGAAACAGTGGCGTTGTCGCTGCTGTGGTGTCTCTGAGAGGGAAACACTGGGCCTGTCTTTGCTGTGCTGTCATGGAGAGGAGCACGTTGGAGCTCACACTGCTATGATGTCACAGGTAGGGTAACAGTGGCTGTGACATTGCTGTGGTTTCCCAGAGAAGAGGAAATTTGGGCCCTCACTGCTCTGCTGTCACACAGAGAGGTAAAGTTGGGCTCTAACTGCTATGGTGTCTCCAACAGGGTAATCCTGGGCCTAAAATTGCTGTCGTTTCAAAGAGAGGGGCAAGTTTGGGCTGTGGCTGCACTGCTGTCCCAGAGAGTGGAACTTTGGGGCTCACACTGCTCTGGTGTCCCAGAGACGGGAACATTGGAGCTGTCACTGCTGTGTTGTCACAGAGAGAGGAACACTGGAGCTCTCCCTGCTCTGGAGTCGCGGAGAGGAGGCAATTGGGCATGTCACTGCCCTGGTGTCACAGGGAATGGAAGAGCGGGGCTGTCACTGCCGTGGAGTCCGAGAAAGGAGGAAATTTGGTGTGTGACTGCACTGCGGTCACAGCGAGTGGAACTTTGGGGCTCTCACTTCTGTGGTGGAAGAGATGAAGAAATAGGTGCTGTCACTGCTGTTGTGGTGTGACGGAGAAGAGGAAATTTGGGCCTGTCATTGCTGTGGTGTCACAGAGAGGAGCACTTTGGAGCTCACACTGCTATGATGTCACACATAGGGTAACACTGGCTCTGATATTGCTGTGTTGTCACAGAGAGGAGGAAATGAGGCCTCTCCCTGCTCTGGTGTCACAGAGAGGGGGAAATTTGGGCTCTCACTGCTGTTGTATCAGTGAGGGCGTAACACTGGAGCTGTCATTGTTGTGGTGTCCCAGAGAGGATTAAATTGGAGCTCACACTTCTATGGTGTCCTAGACAGTGGAACTCTGGGCCTGACATTGCTGTGGTGTAACAGAGAGGAGGCAATTTGGGGTTGTCGTTACTGTGATTTCACAGAGAGGGGAAGAGTCAGGCTGTCACTGCTGTGATTTCAGCGAGAGAGTGAAATGGAGGTAGTTCGAGCTGTGATGTTCCAGACAGGGGAATCCTGGGACTCGGAGTGCACTGCTGTCACCGAGAGCGGAACTTTGGGGCTCTCACTGCTGTGGTGTCACAGAGAGAGAAACAGTGGTGTTGTCGCTGCTGTGGTGTCTCTGAGAGGGAAACACTGGGCCTGTCTTTGCTGTGCTGTCATGGAGAGGAGCACGTTGGAGCTCACACTGCTATGATGTCACAGGTAGGGTAACAGTGGCTCTGACATTGCTGTGGTTTCCCAGAGAAGAGGAAATTTGGGCCCTCACTGCTCTGGTGTCACACAGAGAGGAAAAGTTGGGCTCTAACTGCTATGGTGTCAACAACAGGGTAATCCTGGGCCTAAAATTGCTGTCGTTTCAAAGAGAGGAGCAAGTTTGGGCTGTGGCTGCACTGCTGTCCCAGAGAGTGGAACTTTGGGGCTCACACTGCTCTGGTGTCCCAGAGACGGGAACATTGGAGCTGTCACTGCTGTGTTGTCACAGAGAGAGGAACACTGGAGCTCTCCCTGCTCTGGAGTCGCGGAGAGGAGGAAATTGGGCATGTCACTGCCCTGGTGTCACAGGGAATGGAAGAGCGGGGCTGTCACTGCCGTGGAGTCCGAGAAAGGAGGAAATTTGGTGTGTGACTGCACTGCGGTCACAGCGAGTGGAACTTTGGGGCTCTCACTTCTGTGGTGGAAGAGATGAAGAAATAGGTGCTGTCACTGCTGTTGTGGTGTGACGGAGAAGAGGAAATTTGGGCCTGTCATTGCTGTGGTGTCACAGAGAGGAGCACTTTGGAGCTCACACTGCTATGATGTCACACATAGGGTAACACTGGCTCTGATATTGCTGTGTTGTCACAGAGAGGAGGAAATGAGGCCTCTCCCTGCTCTGGTGTCACAGAGAGGGGGAAATTTGGGCTCTCACTGCTGTTGTATCAGTGAGGGCGTAACACTGGAGCTGTCATTGTTGTGGTGTCCCAGAGAGGATTAAATTGGAGCTCACACTTCTATGGGGTCCTAGACAGTGGAACTCGGGGCCTGACATTGCTGTGGTGTAACAGAGAGGAGGCAATTTGGGGCTGTCATTACTGTGATTTCACAGAGAGGGGAAGAGTCAGGCTGTCACTGCTGTGATTTCAGCGAGAGAGTGAAATGGAGGTAGTTCGAGCTGTGATGTTCCAGACAGGGGAATCCTGGGACTCGGAGTGCACTGCTGTCACCGAGAGCGGAACTTTGGGGCTCTCACTGCTGTGGTGTCACAGAGAGAGAAACAGTGGTGTTGTCGCTGCTGTGGTGTCTCTGAGAGGGAAACACTGGGCCTGTCTTTGCTGTGCTGTCATGGAGAGGAGCACGTTGGAGCTCACACTGCTATGATGTCACAGGTAGGGTAACAGTGGCTGTGACATTGCTGTGGTTTCCCAGAGAAGAGGAAATTTGGGCCCTCACTGCTCTGGTGTCACACAGAGAGGTAAAGTTGGGCTCTAACTGCTATGGTGTCTCCAACAGGGTAATCGTGGGCCTAAAATTGCTGTCGTTTCAAAGAGAGGAGCAAGTTTGGGCTGTGGCTGCACTGCTGTCCCAGAGAGTGGAACTTTGGGGCTCACACTGCTCTGGTGTCCCAGAGACGGGAACATTGGAGCTGTCACTGCTGTGTTGTCACAGAGAGAGGAACACTGGAGCTCTCCCTGCTCTGGAGTCGCGGAGAGGAGGAAATTGGGCATGTCACTGCCCTGGTGTCACAGGGAATGGAAGAGCGGGGCTGTCACTGCCGTGGAGTCCGAGAAAGGAGGAAATTTGGTGTGTGACTGCACTGCGGTCACAGCGAGTGGAACTTTGGGGCTCTCACTTCTGTGGTGGAAGAGATGAAGAAATAGGTGCTGTCACTGCTGTTGTGGTGTGACGGAGAAGAGGAAATTTGGGTCTGTCATTGCTGTGGTGCCACAGAGAGGAGCACTTTGGAGCTCACACTGCTATGATGTCACAGATAGGGTAACACTGGCTCTGATATTGATGTGTTGTCACAGAGAGGAGGAAATGAGGCCTCTCCCTGCTCTGGTGTCACAGAGAGGGGGAAATTTGGGCTCTCACTGCTGTTGTATCAGTGAGGGCGTAACACTGGAGCTGTCATTGTTGTGGTGTCCCAGAGAGGATTAAATTGGAGCTCACACTTCTATGGTGTCCTAGACAGTGGAACTCTGGGCCTGACATTGCTGTGGTGTAACAGAGAGGAGGCAATTTGGGGCTGTCATTACTGTGATTTCACAGAGAGGGGAAGAGTCAGGCTGTCACTGCTGTGATTTCAGCGAGAGAGTGAAATGGAGGTAGTTCGAGATGTGATGTTCCAGACAGGGGAATCCTGGGACTCGGAGTGCACTGCTGTCACCGAGAGCGGAACTTTGGGGCTCTCACTGCTGTGGTGTCACAGAGAGAGAAACAGTGGTGTTGTCGCTGCTGTGGTGTCTCTGAGAGGGAAACACTGGGCCTGTCTTTGCTGTGCTGTCATGGAGAGGAGCACGTTGGAGCTCACACTGCTATGATGTCACAGGTAGGGTAACAGTGGCTCTGACATTGCTGTGGTTTCCCAGAGAAGAGGAAATTTGGGCCCTCACTGCTCTGCTGTCACACAGAGAGGTAAAGTTGGGCTCTAACTGCTATGGTGTCTCCAACAGGGTAATCCTGGGCCTAAAATTGCTGTCGTTTCAAAGAGAGGAGCAAGTTTGGGCTGTGGCTGCACTGCTGTCCCAGAGAGTGGAACTTTGGGGCTCACACTGCTCTGGTGTCCCAGAGACGGGAACATTGGAGCTGTCACTGCTGTGTTGTCACAGAGAGAGGAACACTGGAGCTCTCCCTGCTCTGGAGTCGCGGAGAGGAGGAAATTGGGCATGTCACTGCCCTGGTGTCACAGGGAATGGAAGAGCGGGGCTGTCACTGCCGTGGAGTCAGAGAAAGGAGGAAATTTGGTGTGTGACTGCACTGCGGTCACAGCGAGTGGAACTTTGGGGCTCTCACTTCTGTGGTGGAAGAGATGAAGAAATAGGTGCTGTCACTGCTGTTGTGGTGTGACGGAGAAGAGGAAATTTGGGCCTGTCATTGCTGTGGTGTCACAGAGAGGAGCACTTTGGAGCTCACACTGCTATGATGTCACAGATAGGGTAACACTGGCTCTGATATTGCTGTGTTGTCACAGAGAGGAGGAAATGAGGCCTCTCCCTGCTCTGGTGTCACAGAGAGGGGGAAATTTGGGCTCTCACTGCTGTTGTATCAGTGAGGGCGTAACACTGGAGCTGTCATTGTTGTGGTGTCCCAGAGAGGATTAAATTGGAGCTCACACTTCTATGGGGTCCTAGACAGTGGAACTCGGGGCCTGACATTGCTGTGGTGTAACAGAGAGGAGGCAATTTGGGGCTGTCATTACTGTGATTTCACAGAGAGGGGAAGAGTCAGGCTGTCACTGCTGTGATTTCAGCGAGAGAGTGAAATGGAGGTAGTTCGAGCTGTGATGTTCCAGACAGGGGAATCCTGGGACTCGGAGTGCACTGCTGTCACCGAGAGCGGAACTTTGGGGCTCTCACTGCTGTGGTGTCACAGAGAGAGAAACAGTGGTGTTGTCGCTGCTGTGGTGTCTCTGAGAGGGAAACACTGGGCCTGTCTTTGCTGTGCTGTCATGGAGAGGAGCACGTTGGAGCTCACACTGCTATGATGTCACAGGTAGGGTAACAGTGGCTCTGACATTGCTGTGGTTTCCCAGAGAAGAGGAAATTTGGGCCCTCACTGCTCTGGTGTCACACAGAGAGGTAAAGTTGGGCTCTAACTGCTATGGTGTCTCCAACAGGGTAATCGTGGGCCTAAAATTGCTGTCGTTTCAAAGAGAGGAGCAAGTTTGGGCTGTGGCTGCACTGCTGTCCCAGAGAGTGGAACTTTGGGGCTCACACTGCTCTGGTGTCCCAGAGACGGGAACATTGGAGCTGTCACTGCTGTGTTGTCACAGAGAGAGGAACACTGGAGCTCTCCCTGCTCTGGAGTCGCGGAGAGGAGGAAATTGGGCATGTCACTGCCCTGGTGTCACAGGGAATGGAAGAGCGGGGCTGTCACTGCCGTGGAGTCCGAGAAAGGAGGAAATTTGGTGTGTGACTGCACTGCGGTCACAGCGAGTGGAACTTTGGGGCTCTCACTTCTGTGGTGGAAGAGATGAAGAAATAGGTGCTGTCACTGCTGTTGTGGTGTGACGGAGAAGAGGAAATTTGGGCCTGTCATTGCTGTGGTGTCACAGAGAGGAGCACTTTGGAGCTCACACTGCTATGATGTCACACATAGGGTAACACTGGCTCTGATATTGCTGTGTTGTCACAGAGAGGAGGAAATGAGGCCTCTCCCTGCTCTGGTGTCACAGAGAGGGGGAAATTTGGGCTCTCACTGCTGTTGTATCAGTGAGGGCGTAACACTGGAGCTGTCATTGTTGTGGTGTCCCAGAGAGGATTAAATTGGAGCTCACACTTCTATGGGGTCCTAGACAGTGGAACTCGGGGCCTGACATTGCTGTGGTGTAACAGAGAGGAGGCAATTTGGGGCTGTCATTACTGTGATTTCACAGAGAGGGGAAGAGTCAGGCTGTCACTGCTGTGATTTCAGCGAGAGAGTGAAATGGAGGTAGTTCGAGCTGTGATGTTCCAGACAGGGGAATCCTGGGACTCGGAGTGCACTGCTGTCACCGAGAGCGGAACTTTGGGGCTCTCACTGCTGTGGTGTCACAGAGAGAGAAACAGTGGCGTTGTCGCTGCTGTGGTGTCTCTGAGAGGGAAACACTGGGCCTGTCTTTGCTGTGCTGTCATGGAGAGGAGCACGTTGGAGCTCACACTGCTATGATGTCACAGGTAGGGTAACAGTGGCTGTGACATTGCTGTGGTTTCCCAGAGAAGAGGAAATTTGGGCCCTCACTGCTCTGGTGTCACACAGAGAGGTAAAGTTGGGCTCTAACTGCTATGGTGTCTCCAACAGGGTAATCCTGGGCCTAAAATTGCTGTCGTTTCAAAGAGAGGGGCAAGTTTGGGCTGTGGCTGCACTGCTGTCCCAGAGAGTGGAACTTTGGGGCTCACACTGCTCTGGTGTCCCAGAGACGGGAACATTGGAGCTGTCACTGCTGTGTTGTCAGAGAGAGAGGAACACTGGAGCTCTCCCTGCTCTGGAGTCGCGGAGAGGAGGCAATTGGGCATGTCACTGCCCTGGTGTCACAGGGAATGGAAGAGCGGGGCTGTCACTGCCGTGGAGTCCGAGAAAGGAGGAAATTTGGTGTGTGACTGCACTGCGGTCACAGCGAGTGGAACTTTGGGGCTCTCACTTCTGTGGTGGAAGAGATGAAGAAATAGGTGCTGTCACTGCTGTTGTGGTGTGACGGAGAAGAGGAAATTTGGGCCTGTCATTGCTGTGGTGTCACAGAGAGGAGCACTTTGGAGCTCACACTGCTATGATGTCACAGATAGGGTAACACTGGCTCTGATATTGCTGTGTTGTCACAGAGAGGAGGAAATGAGGCCTCTCCCTGCTCTGGTGTCACAGAGAGGGGGAAATTTGGGCTCTCACTGCTGTTGTATCAGTGAGGGCGTAACACTGGAGCTGTCATTGTTGTGGTGTCCCAGAGAGGATTAAATTGGAGCTCACACTTCTATGGTGTCCTAGACAGTGGAACTCTGGGCCTGACATTGCTGTGGTGTAACAGAGAGGAGGCAATTTGGGGTTGTCGTTACTGTGATTTCACAGAGAGGGGAAGAGTCAGGCTGTCACTGCTGTGATTTCAGCGAGAGAGTGAAATGGAGGTAGTTCGAGCTGTGATGTTCCAGACAGGGGAATCCTGGGACTCGGAGTGCACTGCTGTCACCGAGAGCGGAACTTTGGGGCTCTCACTGCTGTGGTGTCACAGAGAGAGAAACAGTGGTGTTGTCGCTGCTGTGGTGTCTCTGAGAGGGAAACACTGGGCCTGTCTTTGCTGTGCTGTCATGGAGAGGAGCACGTTGGAGCTCACACTGCTATGATGTCACAGGTAGGGTAACAGTGGCTCTGACATTGCTGTGGTTTCCCAGAGAAGAGGAAATTTGGGCCCTCACTGCTCTGGTGTCACACAGAGAGGAAAAGTTGGGCTCTAACTGCTATGGTGTCAACAACAGGGTAATCCTGGGCCTAAAATTGCTGTCGTTTCAAAGAGAGGAGCAAGTTTGGGCTGTGGCTGCACTGCTGTCCCAGAGAGTGGAACTTTGGGGCTCACACTGCTCTGGTGTCCCAGAGACGGGAACATTGGAGCTGTCACTGCTGTGTTGTCACAGAGAGAGGAACACTGGAGCTCTCCCTGCTCTGGAGTCGCGGAGAGGAGGAAATTTGGCATGTCACTGCCCTGGTGTCACAGGGAATGGAAGAGCGGGGCTGTCACTGCCGTGGAGTCCGAGAAAGGAGGAAATTTGGTGTGTGACTGCACTGCGGTCACAGCGAGTGGAACTTTGGGGCTCTCACTTCTGTGGTGGAAGAGATGAAGAAATAGGTGCTGTCACTGCTGTTGTGGTGTGACGGAGAAGAGGAAATTTGGGCCTGTCATTGCTGTGGTGTCACAGAGAGGAGCACTTTGGAGCTCACACTGCTATGATGTCACAGATAGGGTAACACTGGCTCTGATATTGCTGTGTTGTCACAGAGAGGAGGAAATGAGGCCTCTCCCTGCTCTGGTGTCACAGAGAGGGGGAAATTTGGGCTCTCACTGCTGTTGTATCAGTGAGGGCGTAACACTGGAGCTGTCATTGTTGTGGTGTCCCAGAGAGGATTAAATTGGAGCTCACACTTCTATGGGGTCCTAGACAGTGGAACTCGGGGCCTGACATTGCTGTGGTGTAACAGAGAGGAGGCAATTTGGGGCTGTCATTACTGTGATTTCACAGAGAGGGGAAGAGTCAGGCTGTCACTGCTGTGATTTCAGCGAGAGAGTGAAATGGAGGTAGTTCGAGCTGTGATGTTCCAGACAGGGGAATCCTGGGACTCGGAGTGCACTGCTGTCACCGAGAGCGGAACTTTGGGGCTCTCACTGCTGTGGTGTCACAGAGAGAGAAACAGTGGCGTTGTCGCTGCTGTGGTGTCTCTGAGAGGGAAACACTGGGCCTGTCTTTGCTGTGCTGTCATGGAGAGGAGCACGTTGGAGCTCACACTGCTATGATGTCACAGGTAGGGTAACAGTGGCTGTGACATTGCTGTGGTTTCCCAGAGAAGAGGAAATTTGGGCCCTCACTGCTCTGGTGTCACACAGAGAGGTAAAGTTGGGCTCTAACTGCTATGGTGTCTCCAACAGGGTAATCGTGGGCCTAAAATTGCTGTCGTTTCAAAGAGAGGAGCAAGTTTGGGCTGTGGCTGCACTGCTGTCCCAGAGAGTGGAACTTTGGGGCTCACACTGCTCTGGTGTCCCAGAGACGGGAACATTGGAGCTGTCACTGCTGTGTTGTCACAGAGAGAGGAACACTGGAGCTCTCCCTGCTCTGGAGTCGCGGAGAGGAGGAAATTGGGCATGTCACTGCCCTGGTGTCACAGGGAATGGAAGAGCGGGGCTGTCACTGCCGTGGAGTCCGAGAAAGGAGGAAATTTGGTGTGTGACTGCACTGCGGTCACAGCGAGTGGAACTTTGGGGCTCTCACTTCTGTGGTGGAAGAGATGAAGAAATAGGTGCTGTCACTGCTGTTGTGGTGTGACGGAGAAGAGGAAATTTGGGCCTGTCATTGCTGTGGTGTCACAGAGAGGAGCACTTTGGAGCTCACACTGCTATGATGTCACAGATAGGGTAACACTGGCTCTGATATTGCTGTGTTGTCACAGAGAGGAGGAAATGAGGCCTCTCCCTGCTCTGGTGTCACAGAGAGGGGGAAATTTGGGCTCTCACTGCTGTTGTATCAGTGAGGGCGTAACACTGGAGCTGTCATTGTTGTGGTGTCCCAGAGAGGATTAAATTGGAGCTCACACTTCTATGGTGTCCTAGACAGTGGAACTCTGGGCCTGACATTGCTGTGGTGTAACAGAGAGGAGGCAATTTGGGGTTGTCGTTACTGTGATTTCACAGAGAGGGGAAGAGTCAGGCTGTCACTGCTGTGATTTCAGCGAGAGAGTGAAATGGAGGTAGTTCGAGCTGTGATGTTCCAGACAGGGGAATCCTGGGACTCGGAGTGCACTGCTGTCACCGAGAGCGGAACTTTGGGGCTCTCACTGCTGTGGTGTCACAGAGAGAGAAACAGTGGTGTTGTCGCTGCTGTGGTGTCTCTGAGAGGGAAACACTGGGCCTGTCTTTGCTGTGCTGTCATGGAGAGGAGCACGTTGGAGCTCACACTGCTATGATGTCACAGGTAGGGTAACAGTGGCTCTGACATTGCTGTGGTTTCCCAGAGAAGAGGAAATTTGGGCCCTCACTGCTCTGGTGTCACACAGAGAGGAAAAGTTGGGCTCTAACTGCTATGGTGTCAACAACAGGGTAATCCTGGGCCTAAAATTGCTGTCGTTTCAAAGAGAGGAGCAAGTTTGGGCTGTGGCTGCACTGCTGTCCCAGAGAGTGGAACTTTGGGGCTCACACTGCTCTGGTGTCCCAGAGACGGGAACATTGGAGCTGTCACTGCTGTGTTGTCACAGAGAGAGGAACACTGGAGCTCTCCCTGCTCTGGAGTCGCGGAGAGGAGGAAATTTGGCATGTCACTGCCCTGGTGTCACAGGGAATGGAAGAGCGGGGCTGTCACTGCCGTGGAGTCCGAGAAAGGAGGAAATTTGGTGTGTGACTGCACTGCGGTCACAGCGAGTGGAACTTTGGGGCTCTCACTTCTGTGGTGGAAGAGATGAAGAAATAGGTGCTGTCACTGCTGTTGTGGTGTGACGGAGAAGAGGAAATTTGGGCCTGTCATTGCTGTGGTGTCACAGAGAGGAGCACTTTGGAGCTCACACTGCTATGATGTCACAGATAGGGTAACACTGGCTCTGATATTGCTGTGTTGTCACAGAGAGGAGGAAATGAGGCCTCTCCCTGCTCTGGTGTCACAGAGAGGGGGAAATTTGGGCTCTCACTGCTGTTGTATCAGTGAGGGCGTAACACTGGAGCTGTCATTGTTGTGGTGTCCCAGAGAGGATTAAATTGGAGCTCACACTTCTATGGGGTCCTAGACAGTGGAACTCGGGGCCTGACATTGCTGTGGTGTAACAGAGAGGAGGCAATTTGGGGCTGTCATTACTGTGATTTCACAGAGAGGGGAAGAGTCAGGCTGTCACTGCTGTGATTTCAGCGAGAGAGTGAAATGGAGGTACTTCGAGCTGTGATGTTCCAGACAGGGGAATCCTGGGACTCGGAGTGCACTGCTGTCACCGAGAGCGGAACTTTGGGGCTCTCACTGCTGTGGTGTCACAGAGAGAGAAACAGTGGCGTTGTCGCTGCTGTGGTGTCTCTGAGAGGGAAACACTGGGCCTGTCTTTGCTGTGCTGTCATGGAGAGGAGCACGTTGGAGCTCACACTGCTATGATGTCACAGGTAGGGTAACAGTGGCTGTGACATTGCTGTGGTTTCCCAGAGAAGAGGAAATTTGGGCCCTCACTGCTCTGGTGTCACACAGAGAGGTAAAGTTGGGCTCTAACTGCTATGGTGTCTCCAACAGGGTAATCGTGGGCCTAAAATTGCTGTCGTTTCAAAGAGAGGAGCAAGTTTGGGCTGTGGCTGCACTGCTGTCCCAGAGAGTGGAACTTTGGGGCTCACACTGCTCTGGTGTCCCAGAGACGGGAACATTGGAGCTGTCACTGCTGTGTTGTCACAGAGAGAGGAACACTGGAGCTCTCCCTGCTCTGGAGTCGCGGAGAGGAGGAAATTGGGCATGTCACTGCCCTGGTGTCACAGGGAATGGAAGAGCGGGGCTGTCACTGCCGTGGAGTCCGAGAAAGGAGGAAATTTGGTGTGTGACTGCACTGCGGTCACAGCGAGTGGAACTTTGGGGCTCTCACTTCTGTGGTGGAAGAGATGAAGAAATAGGTGCTGTCACTGCTGTTGTGGTGTGACGGAGAAGAGGAAATTTGGGTCTGTCATTGCTGTGGTGCCACAGAGAGGAGCACTTTGGAGCTCACACTGCTATGATGTCACAGATAGGGTAACACTGGCTCTGATATTGATGTGTTGTCACAGAGAGGAGGAAATGAGGCCTCTCCCTGCTCTGGTGTCACAGAGAGGGGGAAATTTGGGCTCTCACTGCTGTTGTATCAGTGAGGGCGTAACACTGGAGCTGTCATTGTTGTGGTGTCCCAGAGAGGATTAAATTGGAGCTCACACTTCTATGGTGTCCTAGACAGTGGAACTCTGGGCCTGACATTGCTGTGGTGTAACAGAGAGGAGGCAATTTGGGGCTGTCATTACTGTGATTTCACAGAGAGGGGAAGAGTCAGGCTGTCACTGCTGTGATTTCAGCGAGAGAGTGAAATGGAGGTAGTTCGAGATGTGATGTTCCAGACAGGGGAATCCTGGGACTCGGAGTGCACTGCTGTCACCGAGAGCGGAACTTTGGGGCTCTCACTGCTGTGGTGTCACAGAGAGAGAAACAGTGGTGTTGTCGCTGCTGTGGTGTCTCTGAGAGGGAAACACTGGGCCTGTCTTTGCTGTGCTGTCATGGAGAGGAGCACGTTGGAGCTCACACTGCTATGATGTCACAGGTAGGGTAACAGTGGCTCTG
Organism: Cyanistes caeruleus; assembly: GCF_971803275.1. NCBI lineage: Eukaryota > Metazoa > Chordata > Aves > Passeriformes > Paridae > Cyanistes > Cyanistes caeruleus. Next base: position 119,151,234 of record NC_141703.1, read on the forward strand.
ACATTGCTGTGGTTTCCCAGAGAAGAGGAAATTTGGGCCCTCACTGCTCTGCTGTCACACAGAGAGGTAAAGTTGGGCTCTAACTGCTATGGTGTCTCCAACAGGGTAATCCTGGGCCTAAAATTGCTGTCGTTTCAAAGAGAGGAGCAAGTTTGGGCTGTGGCTGCACTGCTGTCCCAGAGAGTGGAACTTTGGGGCTCACACTGCTCTGGTGTCCCAGAGACGGGAACATTGGAGCTGTCACTGCTGTGTTGTCACAGAGAGAGGAACACTGGAGCTCTCCCTGCTCTGGAGTCGCGGAGAGGAGGAAATTGGGCATGTCACTGCCCTGGTGTCACAGGGAATGGAAGAGCGGGGCTGTCACTGCCGTGGAGTCCGAGAAAGGAGGAAATTTGGTGTGTGACTGCACTGCGGTCACAGCGAGTGGAACTTTGGGGCTCTCACTTCTGTGGTGGAAGAGATGAAGAAATAGGTGCTGTCACTGCTGTTGTGGTGTGACGGAGAAGAGGAAATTTGGGCCTGTCATTGCTGTGGTGTCACAGAGAGGAGCACTTTGGAGCTCACACTGCTATGATGTCACACATAGGGTAACACTGGCTCTGATATTGCTGTGTTGTCACAGAGAGGAGGAAATGAGGCCTCTCCCTGCTCTGGTGTCACAGAGAGGGGGAAATTTGGGCTCTCACTGCTGTTGTATCAGTGAGGGCGTAACACTGGAGCTGTCATTGTTGTGGTGTCCCAGAGAGGATTAAATTGGAGCTCACACTTCTATGGGGTCCTAGACAGTGGAACTCGGGGCCTGACATTGCTGTGGTGTAACAGAGAGGAGGCAATTTGGGGCTGTCATTACTGTGATTTCACAGAGAGGGGAAGAGTCAGGCTGTCACTGCTGTGATTTCAGCGGGAGAGTGAAATGGAGGTAGTTCGAGCTGTGATGTTCCAGACAGGGGAATCCTGGGACTCGGAGTGCACTGCTGTCACCGAGAGCGGAACTTTGGGGCTCTCACTGCTGTGGTGTCACAGAGAGAGAAACAGTGGCGTTGTCGCTGCTGTGGTGTCTCTGAGAGGGAAACACTGGGCCTGTCTTTGCTGTGCTGTCATGGAGAGGAGCACGTTGGAGCTCACACTGCTATGATGTCACAGGTAGGGTAACAGTGGCTCTGACATTGCTGTGGTTTCCCAGAGAAGAGGAAATTTGGGCCCTCACTGCTCTGGTGTCACACAGAGAGGTAAAGTTGGGCTCTAACTGCTATGGTGTCTCCAACAGGGTAATCGTGGGCCTAAAATTGCTGTCGTTTCAAAGAGAGGAGCAAGTTTGGGCTGTGGCTGCACTGCTGTCCCAGAGAGTGGAACTTTGGGGCTCACACTGCTCTGGTGTCCCAGAGACGGGAACATTGGAGCTGTCACTGCTGTGTTGTCACAGAGAGAGGAACACTGGAGCTCTCCCTGCTCTGGAGTCGCGGAGAGGAGGCAATTGGGCATGTCACTGCCCTGGTGTCACAGGGAATGGAAGAGCGGGGCTGTCACTGCCGTGGAGTCCGAGAAAGGAGGAAATTTGGTGTGTGACTGCACTGCGGTCACAGCGAGTGGAACTTTGGGGCTCTCACTTCTGTGGTGGAAGAGATGAAGAAATAGGTGCTGTCACTGCTGTTGTGGTGTGACGGAGAAGAGGAAATTTGGGCCTGTCATTGCTGTGGTGTCACAGAGAGGAGCACTTTGGAGCTCACACTGCTATGATGTCACACATAGGGTAACACTGGCTCTGATATTGCTGTGTTGTCACAGAGAGGAGGAAATGAGGCCTCTCCCTGCTCTGGTGTCACAGAGAGGGGGAAATTTGGGCTCTCACTGCTGTTGTATCAGTGAGGGCGTAACACTGGAGCTGTCATTGTTGTGGTGTCCCAGAGAGGATTAAATTGGAGCTCACACTTCTATGGTGTCCTAGACAGTGGAACTCTGGGCCTGACATTGCTGTGGTGTAACAGAGAGGAGGCAATTTGGGGTTGTCGTTACTGTGATTTCACAGAGAGGGGAAGAGTCAGGCTGTCACTGCTGTGATTTCAGCGAGAAAGTGAAATGGAGGTAGTTCGAGCTGTGATGTTCCAGACAGGGGAATCCTGGGACTCGGAGTGCACTGCTGTCACCGAGAGCGGAACTTTGGGGCTCTCACTGCTGTGGTGTCACAGAGAGAGAAACAGTGGTGTTGTCGCTGCTGTGGTGTCTGAGAGAGGGAAACACTGGGCCTGTCTTTGCTGTGCTGTCATGGAGAGGAGCACGTTGGAGCTCACACTGCTATGATGTCACAGGTAGGGTAACAGTGGCTCTGACATTGCTGTGGTTTCCCAGAGAAGAGGAAATTTGGGCCCTCACTGCTCTGGTGTCACACAGAGAGGTAAAGTTGGGCTCTAACTGCTATGGTGTCAACAACAGGGTAATCCTGGGCCTAAAATTGCTGTCGTTTCAAAGAGAGGAGCAAGTTTGGGCTGTGGCTGCACTGCTGTCCCAGAGAGTGGAACTTTGGGGCTCACACTGCTCTGGTGTCCCAGAGACGGGAACATTGGAGCTGTCACTGCTGTGTTGTCACAGAGAGAGGAACACTGGAGCTCTCCCTGCTCTGGAGTCGCGGAGAGGAGGAAATTGGGCATGTCACTGCCCTGGTGTCACAGGGAATGGAAGAGCGGGGCTGTCACTGCCGTGGAGTCCGAGAAAGGAGGAAATTTGGTGTGTGACTGCACTGCGGTCACAGCGAGTGGAACTTTGGGGCTCTCACTTCTGTGGTGGAAGAGATGAAGAAATAGGTGCTGTCACTGCTGTTGTGGTGTGACGGAGAAGAGGAAATTTGGGCCTGTCATTGCTGTGGTGTCACAGAGAGGAGCACTTTGGAGCTCACACTGCTATGATGTCACACATAGGGTAACACTGGCTCTGATATTGCTGTGTTGTCACAGAGAGGAGGAAATGAGGCCTCTCCCTGCTCTGGTGTCACAGAGAGGGGGAAATTTGGGCTCTCACTGCTGTTGTATCAGTGAGGGCGTAACACTGGAGCTGTCATTGTTGTGGTGTCCCAGAGAGGATTAAATTGGAGCTCACACTTCTATGGGGTCCTAGACAGTGGAACTCGGGGCCTGACATTGCTGTGGTGTAACAGAGAGGAGGCAATTTGGGGCTGTCATTACTGTGATTTCACAGAGAGGGGAAGAGTCAGGCTGTCACTGCTGTGATTTCAGCGAGAGAGTGAAATGGAGGTAGTTCGAGCTCTGATGTTCCAGACAGGGGAATCCTGGGACTCGGAGTGCACTGCTGTCACCGAGAGCGGAACTTTGGGGCTCTCACTGCTGTGGTGTCACGGAGAGAGAAACAGTGGTGTTGTCGCTGCTGTGGTGTCTCTGAGAGGGAAACACTGGGCCTGTCTTTGCTGTGCTGTCATGGAGAGGAGCACGTTGGAGCTCACACTGCTATGATGTCACAGGTAGGGTAACAGTGGCTCTGACATTGCTGTGGTTTCCCAGAGAAGAGGAAATTTGGGCCCTCACTGCTCTGCTGTCACACAGAGAGGTAAAGTAGGGCTCTAACTGCTATGGTGTCTCCAACAGGGTAATCGTGGGCCTAAAATTGCTGTCGTTTCAAAGAGAGGAGCAAGTTTGGGCTGTGGCTGCACTGCTGTCCCAGAGAGTGGAACTTTGGGGCTCACACTGCTCTGGTGTCCCAGAGACGGGAACATTGGAGCTGTCACTGCTGTGTTGTCACAGAGAGAGGAACACTGGAGCTCTCCCTGCTCTGGAGTCGCGGAGAGGAGAAAATTGGGCATGTCACTGCCCTGGTGTCACAGGGAATGGAAGAGCAGGGCTGTCACTGCCGTGGAGTCCGAGAAAGGAGGAAATTTGGTGTGTGACTGCACTGCGGTCACAGCGAGTGGAACTTTGGGGCTCTCACTTCTGTGGTGGAAGAGATGAAGAAATAGGTGCTGTCACTGCTGTTGTGGTGTGACGGAGAAGAGGAAATTTGGGCCAGTCATTGCTGTGGTGCCACAGAGAGGAGCACTTTGGAGCTCACACTGCTATGATGTCACACATAGGGTAACACTGGCTCTGATATTGCTGTGTTGTCACAGAGAGGAGGAAATGAGGCCTCTCCCTGCTCTGGTGTCACAGAGAGGGGGAAATTTGGGCTCTCACTGCTGTTGTATCAGTGAGGGCGTAACACTGGAGCTGTCATTGTTGTGGTGTCCCAGAGAGGATTAAATTGGAGCTCACACTTCTATGGGGTCCTAGACAGTGGAACTCGGGGCCTGACATTGCTGTGGTGTAACAGAGAGGAGGCAATTTGGGGCTGTCATTACTGTGATTTCACAGAGAGGGGAAGAGTCAGGCTGTCACTGCTGTGATTTCAGCGAGAGAGTGAAATGGAGGTAGTTCGAGCTGTGATGTTCCAGACAGGGGAATCCTGGGACTCGGAGTGCACTGCTGTCACCGAGAGCGGAACTTTGGGGCTCTCACTGCTGTGGTGTCACAGAGAGAGAAACAGTGGCGTTGTCGCTGCTGTGGTGTCTCTGAGAGGGAAACACTGGGCCTGTCTTTGCTGTGCTGTCATGGAGAGGAGCACGTTGGAGCTCACACTGCTATGATGTCACAGGTAGGGTAACAGTGGCTCTGACATTGCTGTGGTTTCCCAGAGAAGAGGAAATTTGGGCCCTCACTGCTCTGCTGTCACACAGAGAGGTAAAGTTGGGCTCTAACTGCTATGGTGTCTCCAACAGGGTAATCGTGGGCCTAAAATTGCTGTCGTTTCAAAGAGAGGAGCAAGTTTGGGCTGTGGCTGCACTGCTGTCCCAGAGAGTGGAACTTTGGGGCTCACACTGCTCTGGTGTCCCAGAGACGGGAACATTGGAGCTGTCACTGCTGTGTTGTCACAGAGAGAGGAACACTGGAGCTCTCCCTGCTCTGGAGTCGCGGAGAGGAGGAAATTGGGCATGTCACTGCCCTGGTGTCACAGGGAATGGAAGAGCGGGGCTGTCACTGCCGTGGAGTCAGAGAAAGGAGGAAATTTGGTGTGTGACTGCACTGCGGTCACAGCGAGTGGAACTTTGGGGCTCTCACTTCTGTGGTGGAAGAGATGAAGAAATAGGTGCTGTCACTGCTGTTGTGGTGTGACGGAGAAGAGGAAATTTAGGCCTGTCATTGCTGTGGTGTCACAGAGAGGAGCACTTTGGAGCTCACACTGCTATGATGTCACAGATAGGGTAACACTGGCTCTGATATTGCTGTGTTGTCACAGAGAGGAGGAAATGAGGCCTCTCCCTTCTCTGGTGTCACAGAGAGGGGGAAATTTGGGCTCTCACTGCTGTTGTATCAGTGAGGGCGTAACACTGGAGCTGTCATTGTTGTGGTGTCCCAGAGAGGATTAAATTGGAGCTCACACTTCTATGGTGTCCTAGACAGTGGAACTCTGGGCCTGACATTGCTGTGGTGTAACAGAGAGGAGGCAATTTGGGGCTGTCATTACTGTGATTTCACAGAGAGGGGAAGAGTCAGGCTGTCACTGCTGTGATTTCAGCGAGAGAGTGAAATGGAGGTAGTTCGAGCTGTGATGTTCCAGACAGGGGAATCCTGGGACTCGGAGTGCACTGCTGTCACCGAGAGCGGAACTTTGGGGCTCTCACTGCTGTGGTGTCACAGAGAGAGAAACAGTGGTGTTGTCGCTGCTGTGGTGTCTCTGAGAGGGAAACACTGGGCCTGTCTTTGCTGTGCTGTCATGGAGAGGAGCACGTTGGAGCTCACACTGCTATGATGTCACAGGTAGGGTAACAGTGGCTCTGACATTGCTGTGGTTTCCCAGAGAAGAGGAAATTTGGGCCCTCACTGCTCTGGTGTCACACAGAGAGGTAAAGTTGGGCTCTAACTGCTATGGTGTCTCCAACAGGGTAATCGTGGGCCTAAAATTGCTGTCGTTTCAAAGAGAGGAGCAAGTTTGGGCTGTGGTTGCACTGCTGTCCCAGAGAGTGGAACTTTGGGGCTCACACTGCTCTGGTGTCCCAGAGACGGGAACATTGGAGCTGTCACTGCTGTGTTGTCACAGAGAGAGGAACACTGGAGCTCTCCCTGCTCTGGAGTCGCGGAGAGGAGGAAATTGGGCATGTCACTGCCCTGGTGTCACAGGGAATGGAAGAGCGGGGCTGTCACTGCCGTGGAGTCCGAGAAAGGAGGAAATTTGGTGTGTGACTGCACTGCGGTCACAGCGAGTGGAACTTTGGGGCTCTCACTTCTGTGGTGGAAGAGATGAAGAAATAGGTGCTGTCACTGCTGTTGTGGTGTGACGGAGAAGAGGAAATTTGGGCCTGTCATTGCTGTGGTGTCACAGAGAGGAGCACTTTGGAGCTCACACTGCTATGATGTCACAGATAGGGTAACACTGGCTCTGATATTGCTGTGTTGTCACAGAGAGGAGGAAATGAGGCCTCTCCCTGCTCTGGTGTCACAGAGAGGGGGAAATTTGGGCTCTCACTGCTGTTGTATCAGTGAGGGCGTAACACTGGAGCTGTCATTGTTGTGGTGTCCCAGAGAGGATTAAATTGGAGCTCACACTTCTATGGGGTCCTAGACAGTGGAACTCGGGGCCTGACATTGCTGTGGTGTAACAGAGAGGAGGCAATTTGGGGCTGTCATTACTGTGATTTCACAGAGAGGGGAAGAGTCAGGCTGTCACTGCTGTGATTTCAGCGAGAGAGTGAAATGGAGGTAGTTCGAGCTGTGATGTTCCAGACAGGGGAATCCTGGGACTCGGAGTGCACTGCTGTCACCGAGAGCGGAACTTTGGGGCTCTCACTGCTGTGGTGTCACAGAGAGAGAAACAGTGGCGTTGTCGCTGCTGTGGTGTCTCTGAGAGGGAAACACTGGGCCTGTCTTTGCTGTGCTGTCATGGAGAGGAGCACGTTGGAGCTCACACTGCTATGATGTCACAGGTAGGGTAACAGTGGCTCTGACATTGCTGTGGTTTCCCAGAGAAGAGGAAATTTGGGCCCTCACTGCTCTGGTGTCACACAGAGAGGTAAAGTTGGGCTCTAACTGCTATGGTGTCTCCAACAGGGTAATCGTGGGCCTAAAATTGCTGTCGTTTCAAAGAGAGGAGCAAGTTTGGGCTGTGGCTGCACTGCTGTCCCAGAGAGTGGAACTTTGGGGCTCACACTGCTCTGGTGTCCCAGAGACGGGAACATTGGAGCTGTCACTGCTGTGTTGTCACAGAGAGAGGAACACTGGAGCTCTCCCTGCTCTGGAGTCGCGGAGAGGAGGAAATTGGGCATGTCACTGCCCTGGTGTCACAGGGAATGGAAGAGCGGGGCTGTCACTGCCGTGGAGTCCGAGAAAGGAGGAAATTTGGTGTGTGACTGCACTGCGGTCACAGCGAGTGGAACTTTGGGGCTCTCACTTCTGTGGTGGAAGAGATGAAGAAATAGGTGCTGTCACTGCTGTTGTGGTGTGACGGAGAAGAGGAAATTTAGGCCTGTCATTGCTGTGGTGTCACAGAGAGGAGCACTTTGGAGCTCACACTGCTATGATGTCACAGATAGGGTAACACTGGCTCTGATATTGCTGTGTTGTCACAGAGAGGAGGAAATGAGGCCTCTCCCTGCTCTGGTGTTACAGAGAGGGGGAAATTTGGGCTCTCACTGCTGTTGTATCAGTGAGGGCGTAACACTGGAGCTGTCATTGTTGTGGTGTCCCAGAGAGGATTAAATTGGAGCTCACACTTCTATGGGGTCCTAGACAGTGGAACTCGGGGCCTGACATTGCTGTGGTGTAACAGAGAGGAGGCAATTTGGGGCTGTCATTACTGTGATTTCACAGAGAGGGGAAGAGTCAGGCTGTCACTGCTGTGATTTCAGCGAGAGAGTGAAATGGAGGTAGTTCGAGCTGTGATGTTCCAGACAGGGGAATCCTGGGACTCGGAGTGCACTGCTGTCACCGAGAGCGGAACTTTGGGGCTCTCACTGCTGTGGTGTCACAGAGAGAGAAACAGTGGTGTTGTCGCTGCTGTGGTGTCTCTGAGAGGGAAACACTGGGCCTGTCTTTGCTGTGCTGTCATGGAGAGGAGCACGTTGGAGCTCACACTGCTATGATGTCACAGGTAGGGTAACAGTGGCTCTGACATTGCTGTGGTTTCCCAGAGAAGAGGAAATTTGGGCCCTCACTGCTCTGGTGTCACACAGAGAGGTAAAGTTGGGCTCTAACTGCTATGGTGTCTCCAACAGGGTAATCCTGGGCCTAAAATTGCTGTCGTTTCAAAGAGAGGAGCAAGTTTGGGCTGTGGCTGCACTGCTGTCCCAGAGAGTGGAACTTTGGGGCTCACACTGCTCTGGTGTCCCAGAGACGGGAACATTGGAGCTGTCACTGCTGTGTTGTCACAGAGAGAGGAACACTGGAGCTCTCCCTGCTCTGGAGTCGCGGAGAGGAGGAAATTGGGCATGTCACTGCCCTGGTGTCACAGGGAATGGAAGAGCGGGGCTGTCACTGCCGTGGAGTCAGAGAAAGGAGGAAATTTGGTGTGTGACTGCACGGCGGTCACAGCGAGTGGAACTTTGGGGCTCTCACTTCTGTGGTGGAAGAGATGAAGAAATAGGTGCTGTCACTGCTGTTGTGGTGTGACGGAGAAGAGGAAATTTGGGCCTGTCATTGCTGTGGTGTCACAGAGAGGAGCACTTTGGAGCTCACACTACTATGATGTCACACATAGGGTAACACTGGCTCTGATATTGCTGTGTTGTCACAGAGAGGAGGAAATGAGGCCTCTCCCTGCTCTGGTGTCACAGAGAGGGGGAAATTTGGGCTCTCACTGCTGTTGTATCAGTGAGGGCGTAACACTGGAGCTGTCATTGTTGTGGTGTCCCAGAGAGGATTAAATTGGAGCTCACACTTCTATGGGGTCCTAGACAGTGGAACTCGGGGCCTGACATTGCTGTGGTGTAACAGAGAGGAGGCAATTTGGGGCTGTCATTACTGTGATTTCACAGAGAGGGGAAGAGTCAGGCTGTCACTGCTGTGATTTCAGCGAGAGAGTGAAATGGAGGTAGTTCGAGCTGTGATGTTCCAGACAGGGGAATCCTGGGACTCGGAGTGCACTGCTGTCACCGAGAGCGGAACTTTGGGGCTCTCACGGCTGTGGTGTCACAGAGAGAGAAACAGTGGTGTTGTCGCTGCTGTGGTGTCTGAGAGAGGGAAACACTGGGCCTGTCTTTGCTGTGCTGTCATGGAGAGGAGCACGTTGGAGCTCACACTGCTATGATGTCACAGGTAGGGTAACAGTGGCTCTGACATTGCTGTGGTTTCCCAGAGAAGAGGAAATTTGGGCCCTCACTGCTCTGGTGTCACACAGAGAGGTAAAGTTGGGCTCTAACTGCTATGGTTTCTCCAACAGGGTAATCGTGGGCCTAAAATTGCTGTCGTTTCAAAGAGAGGAGCAAGTTTGGGCTGTGGCTGCACTGCTGTCCCAGAGAGTGGAACTTTGGGGCTCACACTGCTCTGGTGTCCCAGAGACGGGAACATTGGAGCTGTCACTGCTGTGTTGTCACAGAGAGAGGAACACTGGAGCTCTCCCTGCTCTGGAGTCGCGGAGAGGAGAAAATTGGGCATGTCACTGCCCTGGTGTCACAGGGAATGGAAGAGCGGGGCTGTCACTGCCGTGGAGTCCGAGAAAGGAGGAAATTTGGTGTGTGACTGCACTGCGGTCACAGCGAGTGGAACTTTGGGGCTCTCACTTCTGTGGTGGAAGAGATGAAGAAATAGGTGCTGTCACTGCTGTTGTGGTGTGACGGAGAAGAGGAAATTTGGGCCTGTCATTGCTGTGGTGTCACAGAGAGGAGCACGTTGGAGCTCACACTGCTATGATGTCACAGATAGGGTAACACTGGCTCTGATATTGCTGTGTTGTCACAGAGAGGAGGAAATGAGGCCTCTCCCTGCTCTGGTGTCACAGAGAGGGGGAAATTTGGGCTCTCACTGCTGTTGTATCAGTGAGGGCGTAACACTGGAGCTGTCATTGTTGTGGTGTCCCAGAGAGGATTAAATTGGAGCTCACACTTCTATGGTGTCCTAGACAGTGGAACTCGGGGCCTGACATTGCTGTGGTGTAACAGAGAGGAGGCAATTTGGGGCTGTCATTACTGTGATTTCACAGAGAGGGGAAGAGTCAGGCTGTCACTGCTGTGATTTCAGCGGGAGAGTGAAATGGAGGTAGTTCGAGCTGTGATGTTCCAGACAGGGGAATCCTGGGACTCGGAGTGCACTGCTGTCACCGAGAGCGGAACTTTGGGGCTCTCACTGCTGTGGTGTCACAGAGAGAGAAACAGTGGCGTTGTCGCTGCTGTGGTGTCTCTGAGAGGGAAACACTGGGCCTGTCTTTGCTGTGCTGTCATGGAGAGGAGCACGTTGGAGCTCACACTGCTATGATGTCACAGGTAGGGTAACAGTGGCTGTGACATTGCTGTGGTTTCCCAGAGAAGAGGAAATTTGGGCCCTCACTGCTCTGGTGTCACACAGAGAGGTAAAGTTGGGCTCTAACTGCTATGGTGTCTCCAACAGGGTTATCCTGGGCCTAAAATTGCTGTTGTTTCAAAGAGAGGGGCAAGTTTGGGCTGTGGCTGCACTGCTGTCCCAGAGAGTGGAACTTTGGGGCTCACACTGCTCTGGTGTCCCAGAGACGGGAACATTGGAGCTGTCACTGCTGTGTTGTCACAGAGAGAGGAACACTGGAGCTCTCCCTGCTCTGGAGTCGCGGAGAGGAGGCAATTGGGCATGTCACTGCCCTGGTGTCACAGGGAATGGAAGAGCGGGGCTGTCACTGCCGTGGAGTCCGAGAAAGGAGGAAATTTGGTGTGTGACTGCACTGCGGTCACAGCGAGTGGAACTTTGGGGCTCTCACTTCTGTGGTGGAAGAGATGAAGAAATAGGTGCTGTCACTGCTGTTGTGGTGTGACGGAGAAGAGGAAATTTGGGCCTGTCATTGCTGTGGTGTCACAGAGAGGAGCACTTTGGAGCTCACACTGCTATGATGTCACACATAGGGTAACACTGGCTCTGATATTGCTGTGTTGTCACAGAGAGGAGGAAATGAGGCCTCTCCCTGCTCTGGTGTCACAGAGAGGGGGAAATTTGGGCTCTCACTGCTGTTGTATCAGTGAGGGCGTAACACTGGAGCTGTCATTGTTGTGGTGTCCCAGAGAGGATTAAATTGGAGCTCACACTTCTATGGTGTCCTAGACAGTGGAACTCGGGGCCTGACATTGCTGTGGTGTAACAGAGAGGAGGCAATTTGGGGCTGTCATTACTGTGATTTCACAGAGAGGGGAAGAGTCAGGCTGTCACTGCTGTGATTTCAGCGAGAGAGTGAAATGGAGGTAGTTTGAGCTGTGATGTTCCAGACAGGGGAATCCTGGGACTCGGAGTGCACTGCTGTCACCGAGAGCGGAACTTTGGGGCTCTCACTGCTGTGGTGTCACAGAGAGAGAAACAGTGGTGTTGTCGCTGCTGTGGTGTCTCTGAGAGGGAAACACTGGGCCTGTCTTTGCTGTGCTGTCATGGAGAGGAGCACGTTGGAGCTCACACTGCTATGATGTCACAGGTAGGGTAACAGTGGCTCTGACATTGCTGTGGTTTCCCAGAGAAGAGGAAATTTGGGCCCTCACTGCTCTGGTGTCACACAGAGAGGTAAAGTTGGGCTCTAACTGCTATGGTGTCTCCAATAGGGTAATCCTGGGCCTAAAATTGCTGTCGTTTCAAAGAGAGGGGCAAGTTTGGGCTGTGGCTGCACTGCTGTCCCAGAGAGTGGAACTTTGGGGCTCACACTGCTCTGGTGTCCCAGAGACGGGAACATTGGAGCTGTCACTGCTGTGTTGTCACAGAGAGAGGAACACTGGAGCTCTCCCTGCTCTGGAGTCGCGGAGAGGAGGAAATTGGGCATGTCACTGCCCTGGTGTCACAGGGAATGGAAGAGCGGGGCTGTCACTGCCGTGGAGTCAGAGAAAGGAGGAAATTTGGTGTGTGACTGCACTGCGGTCACAGCGAGTGGAACTTTGGGGCTCTCACTTCTGTGGTGGAAGAGATGAAGAAATAGGTGCTGTCACTGCTGTTGTGGTGTGTCGGAGAAGAGGAAATTTGGGCCTGTCATTGCTGTGGTGTCACAGAGAGGAGCACTTTGGAGCTCACACTGCTATGATGTCACACATAGGGTAACACTGGCTCTGATATTGCTGTGTTGTCACAGAGAGGAGGAAATGAGGCCTCTCCCTGCTCTGGTGTCACAGAGAGGGGGAAATTTGGGCTCTCACTGCTGTTGTATCAGTGAGGGCGTAACACTGGAGCTGTCATTGTTGTGGTGTCCCAGAGAGGATTAAATTGGAGCTCACACTTCTATGGTGTCCTAGACAGTGGAACTCGGGGCCTGACATTGCTGTGGTGCAACAGAGAGGAGGCAATTTGGGGCTGTCATTACTGTGATTTCACAGAGAGGGGAAGAGTCAGGCTGTCACTGCTGTGATTTCAGCGAGAGAGTGAAATGGAGGTAGTTCGAGCTGTGATGTTCCAGACAGGGGAATCCTGGGACTCGGAGTGCACTGCTGTCACCGAGAGCGAAACTTTGGGGCTCTCACTGCTGTGGTGTCACAGAGAGAGAAACAGTGGTGTTGTCGCTGCTGTGGTGTCTCTGAGAGGGAAACACTGGGCCTGTCTTTGCTGTGCTGTCATGGAGAGGAGCACGTTGGAGCTCACACTGCTATGATGTCACAGGTAGGGTAACAGTGGCTCTGACATTGCTGTGGTTTCCCAGAGAAGAGGAAATTTGGGCCCTCACTGCTCTGGTGTCACACAGAGAGGTAAAGTTGGGCTCTAACTGCTATGGTGTCTCCAACAGGGTAATCCTGGGCCTAAAATTGCTGTCGTTTCAAAGAGAGGAGCAAGTTTGGGCTGTGGCTGCACTGCTGTCCCAGAGAGTGGAACTTTGGGGCTCACACTGCTCTGGTGTCCCAGAGACGGGAACATTGGAGCTGTCACTGCTGTGTTGTCACAGAGAGAGGAACACTGGAGCTCTCCCTGCTCTGGAGTCGCGGAGAGGAGGAAATTGGGCATGTCACTGCCCTGGTGTCACAGGGAATGGAAGAGCGGGGCTGTCACTGCCGTGGAGTCCGAGAAAGGAGGAAATTTGGTGTGTGACTGCACTGCGGTCACAGCGAGTGGAACTTTGGGGCTCTCACTTCTGTGGTGGAAGAGATGAAGAAATAGGTGCTGTCACTGCTGTTGTGGTGTGACGGAGAAGAGGAAATTTGGGCCTGTCATTGCTGTAGTGCCACAGAGAGGAGCACTTTGGAGCTCACACTGCTATGATGTCACAGATAGGGTAACACTGGCTCTGATATTGCTGTGTTGTCACAGAGAGGAGGAAATGAGGCCTCTCCCTGCTCTGGTGTCACAGAGAGGGGGAAATTTGGGCTCTCACTGCTGTTGTATCAGTGAGGGCGTAACATTGGAGCTGTCATTGTTGTGGTGTCCCAGAGAGGATTAAATTGGAGCTCACACTTCTATGGGGTCCTAGACAGTGGAACTCGGGGCCTGACATTGCTGTGGTGTGACAGAGAGGAGGCAATTTGGGGCTGTCATTACTGTGATTTCACAGAGAGGGGAAGAGTCAGGCTGTCACTGCTGTGATTTCAGCGAGAGAGTGAAATGGAGGTAGTTCGAGCTGTGATGTTCCAGACAGGGGAATCCTGGGACTCGGAGTGCACTGCTGTCACCGAGAGCGGAACTTTGGGGCTCTCACTGCTGTGGTGTCACAGAGAGAGAAACAGTGGCGTTGTCGCTGCTGTGGTGTCTCTGAGAGGGAAACACTGGGCCTGTCTTTGCTGTGCTGTCATGGAGAGGAGCACGTTGGAGCTCACACTGCTATGATGTCACAGGTAGGGTAACAGTGGCTCTGACATTGCTGTGGTTTCCCAGAGAAGAGGAAATTTGGGCCCTCACTGCTCTGGTGTCACACAGAGAGGTAAAGTTGGGCTCTAACTGCTATGGTGTCTCCAACAGGGTAATCGTGGGCCTAAAATTGCTGTCGTTTCAAAGAGAGGAGCAAGTTTGGGCTGTGGCTGCACTGCTGTCCCAGAGAGTGGAACTTTGGGGCTCACACTGCTCTGGTGTCCCAGAGACGGGAACATTGGAGCTGTCACTGCTGTGTTGTCACAGAGAGAGGAACACTGGAGCTCTCCCTGCTCTGGAGTCGCGGAGAGGAGGAAATTGGGCATGTCACTGCCCTGGTGTCACAGGGAATGGAAGAGCGGGGCTGTCACTGCCGTGGAGTCCGAGAAAGGAGGAAATTTGGTGTGTGACTGCACTGCGGTCACAGCGAGTGGAACTTTGGGGCTCTCACTTCTGTGGTGGAAGAGATGAAGAAATAGGTGCTGTCACTGCTGTTGTGGTGTGACGGAGAAGAGGAAATTTGGGCCTGTCATTGCTGTGGTGTCACAGAGAGGAGCACTTTGGAGCTCACACTGCTATGATGTCACAGATAGGGTAACACTGGCTCTGATATTGCTGTGTTGTCACAGAGAGGAGGAAATGAGGCCTCTCCCTGCTCTGGTGTTACAGAGAGGGGGAAATTTGGGCTCTCACTGCTGTTGTATCAGTGAGGGCGTAACACTGGAGCTGTCATTGTTGTGGTGTCCCAGAGAGGATTAAATTGGAGCTCACACTTCTATGGGGTCCTAGACAGTGGAACTCGGGGCCTGACATTGCTGTGGTGTAACAGAGAGGAGGCAATTTGGGGCTGTCATTACTGTGATTTCACAGAGAGGGGAAGAGTCAGGCTGTCACTGCTGTGATTTCAGCGAGAGAGTGAAATGGAGGTAGTTCGAGCTGTGATGTTCCAGACAGGGGAATCCTGGGACTCGGAGTGCACTGCTGTCACCGAGAGCGGAACTTTGGGGCTCTCACTGCTGTGGTGTCACAGAGAGAGAAACAGTGGTGTTGTCGCTGCTGTGGTGTCTCTGAGAGGGAAACACTGGGCCTGTCTTTGCTGTGCTGTCATGGAGAGGAGCACGTTGGAGCTCACACTGCTATGATGTCACAGGTAGGGTAACAGTGGCTCTGACATTGCTGTGGTTTCCCAGAGAAGAGGAAATTTGGGCCCTCACTGCTCTGCTGTCACACAGAGAGGTAAAGTTGGGCTCTAACTGCTATGGTGTCTCCAACAGGGTAATCCTGGGCCTAAAATTGCTGTCGTTTCAAAGAGAGGAGCAAGTTTGGGCTGTGGCTGCACTGCTGTCCCAGAGAGTGGAACTTTGGGGCTCACACTGCTCTGGTGTCCCAGAGACGGGAACATTGGAGCTGTCACTGCTGTGTTGTCACAGAGAGAGGAACACTGGAGCTCTCCCTGCTCTGGAGTCGCGGAGAGGAGGAAATTGGGCATGTCACTGCCCTGGTGTCACAGGGAATGGAAGAGCGGGGCTGTCACTGCCGTGGAGTCAGAGAAAGGAGGAAATTTGGTGTGTGACTGCACGGCGGTCACAGCGAGTGGAACTTTGGGGCTCTCACTTCTGTGGTGGAAGAGATGAAGAAATAGGTGCTGTCACTGCTGTTGTGGTGTGACGGAGAAGAGGAAATTTGGGCCTGTCATTGCTGTGGTGTCACAGAGAGGAGCACTTTGGAGCTCACACTACTATGATGTCACACATAGGGTAACACTGGCTCTGATATTGCTGTGTTGTCACAGAGAGGAGGAAATGAGGCCTCTCCCTGCTCTGGTGTCACAGAGAGGGGGAAATTTGGGCTCTCACTGCTGTTGTATCAGTGAGGGCGTAACACTGGAGCTGTCATTGTTGTGGTGTCCCAGAGAGGATTAAATTGGAGCTCACACTTCTATGGGGTCCTAGACAGTGGAACTCGGGGCCTGACATTGCTGTGGTGTAACAGAGAGGAGGCAATTTGGGGCTGTCATTACTGTGATTTCACAGAGAGGGGAAGAGTCAGGCTGTCACTGCTGTGATTTCAGCGAGAGAGTGAAATGGAGGTAGTTCGAGCTGTGATGTTCCAGACAGGGGAATCCTGGGACTCGGAGTGCACTGCTGTCACCGAGAGCGGAACTTTGGGGCTCTCACGGCTGTGGTGTCACAGAGAGAGAAACAGTGGTGTTGTCGCTGCTGTGGTGTCTGAGAGAGGGAAACACTGGGCCTGTCTTTGCTGTGCTGTCATGGAGAGGAGCACGTTGGAGCTCACACTGCTATGATGTCACAGGTAGGGTAACAGTGGCTCTGACATTGCTGTGGTTTCCCAGAGAAGAGGAAATTTGGGCCCTCACTGCTCTGGTGTCACACAGAGAGGTAAAGTTGGGCTCTAACTGCTATGGTTTCTCCAACAGGGTAATCGTGGGCCTAAAATTGCTGTCGTTTCAAAGAGAGGAGCAAGTTTGGGCTGTGGCTGCACTGCTGTCCCAGAGAGTGGAACTTTGGGGCTCACACTGCTCTGGTGTCCCAGAGACGGGAACATTGGAGCTGTCACTGCTGTGTTGTCACAGAGAGAGGAACACTGGAGCTCTCCCTGCTCTGGAGTCGCGGAGAGGAGGAAATTGGGCATGTCACTGCCCTGGTGTCACAGGGAATGGAAGAGCGGGGCTGTCACTGCCGTGGAGTCCGAGAAAGGAGGAAATTTGGTGTGTGACTGCACTGCGGTCACAGCGAGTGGAACTTTGGGGCTCTCACTTCTGTGGTGGAAGAGATGAAGAAATAGGTGCTGTCACTGCTGTTGTGGTGTGACGGAGAAGAGGAAATTTGGGCCTGTCATTGCTGTGGTGTCACAGAGAGGAGCACGTTGGAGCTCACACTGCTATGATGTCACAGATAGGGTAACACTGGCTCTGATATTGCTGTGTTGTCACAGAGAGGAGGAAATGAGGCCTCTCCCTGCTCTGGTGTCACAGAGAGGGGGAAATTTGGGCTCTCACTGCTGTTGTATCAGTGAGGGCGTAACACTGGAGCTGTCATTGTTGTGGTGTCCCAGAGAGGATTAAATTGGAGCTCACACTTCTATGGTGTCCTAGACAGTGGAACTCGGGGCCTGACATTGCTGTGGTGTAACAGAGAGGAGGCAATTTGGGGCTGTCATTACTGTGATTTCACAGAGAGGGGAAGAGTCAGGCTGTCACTGCTGTGATTTCAGCGGGAGAGTGAAATGGAGGTAGTTCGAGCTGTGATGTTCCAGACAGGGGAATCCTGGGACTCGGAGTGCACTGCTGTCACCGAGAGCGGAACTTTGGGGCTCTCACTGCTGTGGTGTCACAGAGAGAGAAACAGTGGCGTTGTCGCTGCTGTGGTGTCTCTGAGAGGGAAACACTGGGCCTGTCTTTGCTGTGCTGTCATGGAGAGGAGCACGTTGGAGCTCACACTGCTATGATGTCACAGGTAGGGTAACAGTGGCTGTGACATTGCTGTGGTTTCCCAGAGAAGAGGAAATTTGGGCCCTCACTGCTCTGGTGTCACACAGAGAGGTAAAGTTGGGCTCTAACTGCTATGGTGTCTCCAACAGGGTTATCCTGGGCCTAAAATTGCTGTTGTTTCAAAGAGAGGGGCAAGTTTGGGCTGTGGCTGCACTGCTGTCCCAGAGAGTGGAACTTTGGGGCTCACACTGCTCTGGTGTCCCAGAGACGGGAACATTGGAGCTGTCACTGCTGTGTTGTCACAGAGAGAGGAACACTGGAGCTCTCCCTGCTCTGGAGTCGCGGAGAGGAGGAAATTGGGCATGTCACTGCCCTGGTGTCACAGGGAATGGAAGAGCGGGGCTGTCACTGCCGTGGAGTCCGAGAAAGGAGGAAATTTGGTGTGTGACTGCACTGCGGTCACAGCGAGTGGAACTTTGGGGCTCTCACTTCTGTGGTGGAAGAGATGAAGAAATAGGTGCTGTCACTGCTGTTGTGGTGTGACGGAGAAGAGGAAATTTGGGCCTGTCATTGCTGTGGTGTCACAGAGAGGAGCACTTTGGAGCTCACACTGCTATGATGTCACACATAGGGTAACACTGGCTCTGATATTGCTGTGTTGTCACAGAGAGGAGGAAATGAGGCCTCTCCCTGCTCTGGTGTCACAGAGAGGGGGAAATTTGGGCTCTCACTGCTGTTGTATCAGTGAGGGCGTAACACTGGAGCTGTCATTGTTGTGGTGTCCCAGAGAGGATTAAATTGGAGCTCACACTTCTATGGTGTCCTAGACAGTGGAACTCGGGGCCTGACATTGCTGTGGTGTAACAGAGAGGAGGCAATTTGGGGCTGTCATTACTGTGATTTCACAGAGAGGGGAAGAGTCAGGCTGTCACTGCTGTGATTTCAGCGAGAGAGTGAAATGGAGGTAGTTCGAGCTGTGATGTTCCAGACAGGGGAATCCTGGGACTCGGAGTGCACTGCTGTCACCGAGAGCGGAACTTTGGGGCTCTCACTGCTGTGGTGTCACAGAGAGAGAAACAGTGGTGTTGTCGCTGCTGTGGTGTCTCTGAGAGGGAAACACTGGGCCTGTCTTTGCTGTGCTGTCATGGAGAGGAGCACGTTGGAGCTCACACTGCTATGATGTCACAGGTAGGGTAACAGTGGCTCTGACATTGCTGTGGTTTCCCAGAGAAGAGGAAATTTGGGCCCTCACTGCTCTGGTGTCACACAGAGAGGTAAAGTTGGGCTCTAACTGCTATGGTGTCTCCAATAGGGTAATCCTGGGCCTAAAATTGCTGTCGTTTCAAAGAGAGGGGCAAGTTTGGGCTGTGGCTGCACTGCTGTCCCAGAGAGTGGAACTTTGGGGCTCACACTGCTCTGGTGTCCCAGAGACGGGAACATTGGAGCTGTCACTGCTGTGTTGTCACAGAGAGAGGAACACTGGAGCTCTCCCTGCTCTGGAGTCGCGGAGAGGAGGAAATTGGGCATGTCACTGCCCTGGTGTCACAGGGAATGGAAGAGCGGGGCTGTCACTGCCGTGGAGTCAGAGAAAGGAGGAAATTTGGTGTGTGACTGCACTGCGGTCACAGCGAGTGGAACTTTGGGGCTCTCACTTCTGTGGTGGAAGAGATGAAGAAATAGGTGCTGTCACTGCTGTTGTGGTGTGTCGGAGAAGAGGAAATTTGGGCCTGTCATTGCTGTGGTGTCACAGAGAGGAGCACTTTGGAGCTCACACTGCTATGATGTCACACATAGGGTAACACTGGCTCTGATATTGCTGTGTTGTCACAGAGAGGAGGAAATGAGGCCTCTCCCTGCTCTGGTGTCACAGAGAGGGGGAAATTTGGGCTCTCACTGCTGTTGTATCAGTGAGGGCGTAACACTGGAGCTGTCATTGTTGTGGTGTCCCAGAGAGGATTAAATTGGAGCTCACACTTCTATGGTGTCCTAGACAGTGGAACTCGGGGCCTGACATTGCTGTGGTGCAACAGAGAGGAGGCAATTTGGGGCTGTCATTACTGTGATTTCACAGAGAGGGGAAGAGTCAGGCTGTCACTGCTGTGATTTCAGCGAGAGAGTGAAATGGAGGTAGTTCGAGCTGTGATGTTCCAGACAGGGGAATCCTGGGACTCGGAGTGCACTGCTGTCACCGAGAGCGAAACTTTGGGGCTCTCACTGCTGTGGTGTCACAGAGAGAGAAACAGTGGTGTTGTCGCTGCTGTGGTGTCTCTGAGAGGGAAACACTGGGCCTGTCTTTGCTGTGCTGTCATGGAGAGGAGCACGTTGGAGCTCACACTGCTATGATGTCACAGGTAGGGTAACAGTGGCTCTGACATTGCTGTGGTTTCCCAGAGAAGAGGAAATTTGGGCCCTCACTGCTCTGGTGTCACACAGAGAGGTAAAGTTGGGCTCTAACTGCTATGGTGTCTCCAACAGGGTAATCGTGGGCCTAAAATTGCTGTCGTTTCAAAGAGAGGAGCAAGTTTGGGCTGTGGCTGCACTGCTGTCCCAGAGAGTGGAACTTTGGGGCTCACACTGCTCTGGTGTCCCAGAGACGAGAACATTGG
This sequence comes from Cyanistes caeruleus, assembly GCF_971803275.1. Taxonomy (NCBI): domain Eukaryota; kingdom Metazoa; phylum Chordata; class Aves; order Passeriformes; family Paridae; genus Cyanistes; species Cyanistes caeruleus. Next base: position 119,171,240 of record NC_141703.1, read on the forward strand.
AGCTGTCACTGCTGTGTTGTCACAGAGAGAGGAACACTGGAGCTCTCCCTGCTCTGGAGTCGCGGAGAGGAGGAAATTGGGCATGTCACTGCCCTGGTGTCACAGGGAATGGAAGAGCGGGGCTGTCACTGCCGTGGAGTCCGAGAAAGGAGGAAATTTGGTGTGTGACTGCACTGCGGTCACAGGGAGTGGAACTTTGGGGCTCTCACTTCTGTGGTGGAAGAGATGAAGAAATAGGTGCTGTCACTGCTGTTGTGGTGTGACGGAGAAGAGGAAATTTGGGCCTGTCATTGCTGTGGTGTCACAGAGAGGAGCACTTTGGAGCTCACACTGCTATGATGTCACAGATAGGGTAACACTGGCTCTGATATTGCTGTGTTGTCACAGAGAGGAGGAAATGAGGCCTCTCCCTGCTCTGGTGTCACAGAGAGGGGGAAATTTGGGCTCTCACTGCTGTTGTATCAGTGAGGGCGTAACACTGGAGCTGTCATTGTTGTGGTGTCCCAGAGAGGATTAAATTGGAGCTCACACTTCTATGGTGTCCTAGACAGTGGAACTCTGGGCCTGACATTGCTGTGGTGTAACAGAGAGGAGGCAATTTGGGGCTGTCATTACTGTGATTTCACAGAGAGGAGAAGAGTCAGGCTGTCACTGCTGTGATTTCAGCGAGAGAGTGAAATGGAGGTAGTTCGAGCTGTGATGTTCCAGACAGGGGAATCCTGGGACTCGGAGTGCACTGCTGTCACCGAGAGCGGAACTTTGGGGCTCTCACTGCTGTGGTGTCACAGAGAGAGAAACAGTGGCGTTGTCGCTGCTGTGGTGTCTCTGAGAGGGAAACACTGGGCCTGTCTTTGCTGTGCTGTCATGGAGAGGAGCACGTTGGAGCTCACACTGCTATGATGTCACAGGTAGGGTAACAGTGGCTGTGACATTGCTGTGGTTTCCCAGAGAAGAGGAAATTTGGGCCCTCACTGCTCTGGTGTCACACAGAGAGGTAAAGTTGGGCTCTAACTGCTATGGTGTCTCCAACAGGGTTATCCTGGGCCTAAAATTGCTGTTGTTTCAAAGAGAGGGGCAAGTTTGGGCTGTGGCTGCACTGCTGTCCCAGAGAGTGGAACTTTGGGGCTCACACTGCTCTGGTGTCCCAGAGACGGGAACATTGGAGCTGTCACTGCTGTGTTGTCACAGAGAGAGGAACACTGGAGCTCTCCCTGCTCTGGAGTCGCGGAGAGGAGGAAATTGGGCATGTCACTGCCCTGGTGTCACAGGGAATGGAAGAGCGGGGCTGTCACTGCCGTGGAGTCCGAGAAAGGAGGAAATTTGGTGTGTGACTGCACTGCGGTCACAGCGAGTGGAACTTTGGGGCTCTCACTTCTGTGGTGGAAGAGATGAAGAAATAGGTGCTGTCACTGCTGTTGTGGTGTGACGGAGAAGAGGAAATTTGGGCCTGTCATTGCTGTGGTGTCACAGAGAGGAGCACTTTGGAGCTCACACTGCTATGATGTCACACATAGGGTAACACTGGCTCTGATATTGCTGTGTTGTCACAGAGAGGAGGAAATGAGGCCTCTCCCTGCTCTGGTGTCACAGAGAGGGGGAAATTTGGGCTCTCACTGCTGTTGTATCAGTGAGGGCGTAACACTGGAGCTGTCATTGTTGTGGTGTCCCAGAGAGGATTAAATTGGAGCTCACACTTCTATGGTGTCCTAGACAGTGGAACTCGGGGCCTGACATTGCTGTGGTGCAACAGAGAGGAGGCAATTTGGGGCTGTCATTACTGTGATTTCACAGAGAGGGGAAGAGTCAGGCTGTCACTGCTGTGATTTCAGCGAGAGAGTGAAATGGAGGTAGTTCGAGCTGTGATGTTCCAGACAGGGGAATCCTGGGACTCGGAGTGCACTGCTGTCACCGAGAGCGGAACTTTGGGGCTCTCACTGCTGTGGTGTCACAGAGAGAGAAACAGTGGTGTTGTCGCTGCTGTGGTGTCTCTGAGAGGGAAACACTGGGCCTGTCTTTGCTGTGCTGTCATGGAGAGGAGCACGTTGGAGCTCACACTGCTATGATGTCACAGGTAGGGTAACAGTGGCTCTGACATTGCTGTGGTTTCCCAGAGAAGAGGAAATTTGGGCCCTCACTGCTCTGGTGTCACACAGAGAGGTAAAGTTGGGCTCTAACTGCTATGGTGTCTCCAACAGGGTAATCCTGGGCCTAAAATTGCTGTCGTTTCAAAGAGAGGGGCAAGTTTGGGCTGTGGCTGCACTGCTGTCCCAGAGAGTGGAACTTTGGGGCTCACACTGCTCTGGTGTCCCAGAGATGGGAACATTGGAGCTGTCACTGCTGTGTTGTCACAGAGAGAGGAACACTGGAGCTCTCCCTGCTCTGGAGTCGCGGAGAGGAGGAAATTGGGCATGTCACTGCCCTGGTGTCACAGGGAATGGAAGAGCGGGGCTGTCACTGCCGTGGAGTCCGAGAAAGGAGGAAATTTGGTGTGTGACTGCACTGCGGTCACAGCGAGTGGAACTTTGGGGCTCTCACTTCTGTGGTGGAAGAGATGAAGAAATAGGTGCTGTCACTGCTGTTGTGGTGTGACGGAGAAGAGGAAATTTGGGCCTGTCATTGCTGTGGTGTCACAGAGAGGAGCACTTTGGAGCTCACACTGCTATGATGTCACACATAGGGTAACACTGGCTCTGATATTGCTGTGTTGTCACAGAGAGGAGGAAATGAGGCCTCTCCCTGCTCTGGTGTCACAGAGAGGGGGAAATTTGGGCTCTCACTGCTGTTGTATCAGTGAGGGCGTAACACTGGAGCTGTCATTGTTGTGGTGTCCCAGAGAGGATTAAATTGGAGCTCACACTTCTATGGGGTCCTAGACAGTGGAACTCGGGGCCTGACATTGCTGTGGTGCAACAGAGAGGAGGCAATTTGGGGCTGTCATTACTGTGATTTCACAGAGAGGGGAAGAGTCAGGCTGTCACTGCTGTGATTTCAGCGAGAGAGTGAAATGGAGGTAGTTCGAGCTGTGATGTTCCAGACAGGGGAATCCTGGGACTCGGAGTGCACTGCTGTCACCGAGAGCGGAACTTTGGGGCTCTCACTGCTGTGGTGTCACAGAGAGAGAAACAGTGGTGTTGTCGCTGCTGTGGTGTCTCTGAGAGGGAAACACTGGGCCTGTCTTTGCTGTGCTGTCATGGAGAGGAGCACGTTGGAGCTCACACTGCTATGATGTCACAGGTAGGGTAACAGTGGCTCTGACATTGCTGTGGTTTCCCAGAGAAGAGGAAATTTGGGCCCTCACTGCTCTGGTGTCACACAGAGAGGTAAAGTTGGGCTCTAACTGCTATGGTGTCTCCAACAGGGTAATCGTGGGCCTAAAATTGCTGTCGTTTCAAAGAGAGGAGCAAGTTTGGGCTGTGGCTGCACTGCTGTCCCAGAGAGTGGAACTTTGGGGCTCACACTGCTCTGGTGTCCCAGAGACGGGAACATTGGAGCTGTCACTGCTGTGTTGTCACAGAGAGAGGAACACTGGAGCTCTCCCTGCTCTGGAGTCGCGGAGAGGAGGAAATTGGGCATGTCACTGCCCTGGTGTCACAGGGAATGGAAGAGCGGGGCTGTCACTGCCGTGGAGTCCGAGAAAGGAGGAAATTTGGTGTGTGACTGCACTGCGGTCACAGCGAGTGGAACTTTGGGGCTCTCACTTCTGTGGTGGAAGAGATGAAGAAATAGGTGCTGTCACTGCTGTTGTGGTGTGACGGAGAAGAGGAAATTTGGGCCTGTCATTGCTGTGGTGCCACAGAGAGGAGCACTTTGGAGCTCACACTGCTATGATGTCACAGATAGGGTAACACTGGCTCTGATATTGCTGTGTTGTCACAGAGAGGAGGAAATGAGGCCTCTCCCTGCTCTGGTGTCACAGAGAGGGGGAAATTTGGGCTCTCACTGCTGTTGTATCAGTGAGGGCGTAACACTGGAGCTGTCATTGTTGTGGTGTCCCAGAGAGGATTAAATTGGAGCTCACACTTCTATGGTGTCCTAGACAGTGGAACTCTGGGCCTGACATTGCTGTGGTGTAACAGAGAGGAGGCAATTTGGGGCTGTCATTACTGTGATTTCACAGAGAGGAGAAGAGTCAGGCTGTCACTGCTGTGATTTCAGCGAGAGAGTGAAATGGAGGTAGTTCGAGCTGTGATGTTCCAGACAGGGGAATCCTGGGACTCGGAGTGCACTGCTGTCACCGAGAGCGGAACTTTGGGGCTCTCACTGCTGTGGTGTCACAGAGAGAGAAACAGTGGTGTTGTCGCTGCTGTGGTGTCTCTGAGAGGGAAACACTGGGCCTGTTTTTGCTGTGCTGTCATGGAGAGGAGCACGTTGGAGCTCACACTGCTATGATGTCACAGGTAGGGTAACAGTGGCTCTGACATTGCTGTGGTTTCCCAGAGAAGAGGAAATTTGGGCCCTCACTGCTCTGGTGTCACACAGAGAGGTAAAGTTGGGCTCTAACTGCTATGGTGTCTCCAACAGGGTAATCGTGGGCCTAAAATTGCTGTCGTTTCAAAGAGAGGAGCAAGTTTGGGCTGTGGCTGCACTGCTGTCCCAGAGAGTGGAACTTTGGGGCTCACACTGCTCTGGTGTCCCAGAGACGAGAACATTGGAGCTGTCACTGCTGTGTTGTCACAGAGAGAGGAACACTGGAGCTCTCCCTGCTCTGGAGTCGCGGAGAGGAGGAAATTGGGCATGTCACTGCCCTGGTGTCACAGGGAATGGAAGAGCGGGGCTGTCACTGCCGTGGAGTCCGAGAAAGGAGGAAATTTGGTGTGTGACTGCACTGCGGTCACAGCGAGTGGAACTTTGGGGCTCTCACTTCTGTGGTGGAAGAGATGAAGAAATAGGTGCTGTCACTGCTGTTGTGGTGTGACGGAGAAGAGGAAATTTGGGCCTGTCATTGCTGTGGTGTCACAGAGAGGAGCACGTTGGAGCTCACACTGCTATGATGTCACACATAGGGTAACACTGGCTCTGATATTGCTGTGTTGTCACAGAGAGGAGGAAATGAGGCCTCTCCCTGCTCTGGTGTCACAGAGAGGGGGAAATTTGGGCTCTCACTGCTGTTGTATCAGTGAGGGCGTAACACTGGAGCTGTCATTGTTGTGGTGTCCCAGAGAGGATTAAATTGGAGCTCACACTTCTATGGTGTCCTAGACAGTGGAACTCGGGGCCTGACATTGCTGTGGTGCAACAGAGAGGAGGCAATTTGGGGCTGTCATTACTGTGATTTCACAGAGAGGGGAAGAGTCAGGCTGTCACTGCTGTGATTTCAGCGAGAGAGTGAAATGGAGGTAGTTCGAGCTGTGATGTTCCAGACAGGGGAATCCTGGGACTCGGAGTGCACTGCTGTCACCGAGAGCGGAACTTTGGGGCTCTCACTGCTGTGGTGTCACAGAGAGAGAAACAGTGGCGTTGTCGCTGCTGTGGTGTCTCTGAGAGGGAAACACTGGGCCTGTCTTTGCTGTGCTGTCATGGAGAGGAGCACGTTGGAGCTCACACTGCTATGATGTCACAGGTAGGGTAACAGTGGCTCTGACATTGCTGTGGTTTCCCAGAGAAGAGGAAATTTGGGCCCTCACTGCTCTGGTGTCACACAGAGAGGTAAAGTTGGGCTCTAACTGCTATGGTGTCTCCAACAGGGTAATCCTGGGCCTAAAATTGCTGTCGTTTCAAAGAGAGGGGCAAGTTTGGGCTGTGGCTGCACTGCTGTCCCAGAGAGTGGAACTTTGGGGCTCACACTGCTCTGGTGTCCCAGAGACGGGAACATTGGAGCTGTCACTGCTGTGTTGTCACAGAGAGAGGAACACTGGAGCTCTCCCTGCTCTGGAGTCGCGGAGAGGAGGAAATTGGGCATGTCACTGCCCTGGTGTCACAGGGAATGGAAGAGCGGGGCTGTCACTGCCGTGGAGTCCGAGAAAGGAGGAAATTTGGTGTGTGACTGCACTGCGGTCACAGCGAGTGGAACTTTGGGGCTCTCACTTCTGTGGTGGAAGAGATGAAGAAATAGGTGCTGTCACTGCTGTTGTGGTGTGACGGAGAAGAGGAAATTTGGGCCTGTCATTGCTGTGGTGTCACAGAGAGGAGCACTTTGGAGCTCACACTGCTATGATGTCACACATAGGGTAACACTGGCTCTGATATTGCTGTGTTGTCACAGAGAGGAGGAAATGAGGCCTCTCCCTGCTCTGGTGTCACAGAGAGGGGGAAATTTGGGCTCTCACTGCTGTTGTATCAGTGAGGGCGTAACACTGGAGCTGTCATTGTTGTGGTGTCCCAGAGAGGATTAAATTGGAGCTCACACTTCTATGGTGTCCTAGACAGTGGAACTCGGGGCCTGACATTGCTGTGGTGCAACAGAGAGGAGGCAATTTGGGGCTGTCATTACTGTGATTTCACAGAGAGGGGATGAGTCAGGCTGTCACTGCTGTGATTTCAGCGAGAGAGTGAAATGGAGGTAGTTCGAGCTGTGATGTTCCAGACAGGGGAATCCTGGGACTCGGAGTGCACTGCTGTCACCGAGAGCGGAACTTTTGGGCTCTCACTGCTGTGGTGTCACAGAGAGAGAAACAGTGGTGTTGTCGCTGCTGTGGTGTCTCTGAGAGGGAAACACTGGGCCTGTCTTTGTTGTGCTGTCATGGAGAGGAGCACGTTGGAGCTCACACTGCTATGATGTCACAGGTAGGGTAACAGTGGCTCTGACATTGCTGTGGTTTCCCAGAGAAGAGGAAATTTGGGCCCTCACTGCTCTGGTGTCACACAGAGAGGTAAAGTTGGGCTCTAACTGCTATGGTGTCTCCAACAGGGTAATCCTGGGCCTAAAATTGCTGTCGTTTCAAAGAGAGGGGCAAGTTTGGGCTGTGGCTGCACTGCTGTCCCAGAGAGTGGAACTTTGGGGCTCACACTGCTCTGGTGTCCCAGAGACGGGAACATTGGAGCTGTCACTGCTGTGTTGTCACAGAGAGAGGAACACTGGAGCTCTCCCTGCTCTGGAGTCGCGGAGAGGAGGAAATTGGGCATGTCACTGCCCTGGTGTCACAGGGAATGGAAGAGCGGGGCTGTCACTGCCGTGGAGTCAGAGAAAGGAGGAAATTTGGTGTGTGACTGCACTGCGGTCACAGCGAGTGGAACTTTGGGGCTCTCACTTCTGTGGTGGAAGAGATGAAGAAATAGGTGCTGTCACTGCTGTTGTGGTGTGTCGGAGAAGAGGAAATTTGGGCCTGTCATTGCTGTGGTGTCACAGAGAGGAGCACTTTGGAGCTCAGACTGCTATGATGTCACACATAGGGTAACACTGGCTCTGATATTGCTGTGTTGTCACAGAGAGGAGGAAATGAGGCCTCTCCCTGCTCTGGTGTCACAGAGAGGGGGAAATTTGGGCTCTCACTGCTGTTGTATCAGTGAGGGCGTAACACTGGAGCTGTCATTGTTGTGGTGTCCCAGAGAGGATTAAATTGGAGCTCACACTTCTATGGGGTCCTAGACAGTGGAACTCGGGGCCTGACATTGCTGTGGTGCAACAGAGAGGAGGCAATTTGGGGCTGTCATTACTGTGATTTCACAGAGAGGGGAAGAGTCAGGCTGTCACTGCTGTGATTTCAGCGAGAGAGTGAAATGGAGGTAGTTCGAGCTGTGATGTTCCAGACAGGGGAATCCTGGGACTCGGAGTGCACTGCTGTCACCGAGAGCGAAACTTTGGGGCTCTCACTGCTGTGGTGTCACAGAGAGAGAAACAGTGGTGTTGTCGCTGCTGTGGTGTCTGAGAGAGGGAAACACTGGGCCTGTCTTTGCTGTGCTGTCATGGAGAGGAGCACGTTGGAGCTCACACTGCTATGATGTCACAGGTAGGGTAACAGTGGCTGTGACATTGCTGTGGTTTCCCAGAGAAGAGGAAATTTGGGCCCTCACTGCTCTGGTGTCACACAGAGAGGTAAAGTTGGGCTCTAACTGCTATGGTGTCTCCAACAGGGTAATCGTGGGCCTAAAATTGCTGTCGTTTCAAAGAGAGGAGCAAGTTTGGGCTGTGGCTGCACTGCTGTCCCAGAGAGTGGAACTTTGGGGCTCACACTGCTCTGGTGTCCCAGAGACGAGAACATTGGAGCTGTCACTGCTGTGTTGTCACAGAGAGAGGAACACTGGAGCTCTCCCTGCTCTGGAGTCGCGGAGAGGAGGAAATTGGGCATGTCACTGCCCTGGTGTCACAGGGAATGGAAGAGCGGGGCTGTCACTGCCGTGGAGTCCGAGAAAGGAGGAAATTTGGTGTGTGACTGCACTGCGGTCACAGCGAGTGGAACTTTGGGGCTCTCACTTCTGTGGTGGAAGAGATGAAGAAATAGGTGCTGTCACTGCTGTTGTGGTGTGACGGAGAAGAGGAAATTTGGGCCTGTCATTGCTGTGGTGTCACAGAGAGGAGCACGTTGCAGCTCACACTGCTATGATGTCACAGATAGGGTAACACTGGCTCTGATATTGCTGTGTTGTCACAGAGAGGAGGAAATGAGGCCTCTCCCTGCTCTGGTGTCACAGAGAGGGGGAAATTTGGGCTCTCACTGCTGTTGTATCAGTGAGGGCGTAACACTGGAGCTGTCATTGTTGTGGTGTCCCAGAGAGGATTAAATTGGAGCTCACACTTCTATGGTGTCCTAGACAGTGGAACTCGGGGCCTGACATTGCTGTGGTGTAACAGAGAGGAGGCAATTTGGGGCTGTCATTACTGTGATTTCACAGAGAGGAGAAGAGTCAGGCTGTCACTGCTGTGATTTCAGCGAGAGAGTGAAATGGAGGTAGTTCGAGCTGTGATGTTCCAGACAGGGGAATCCTGGGACTCGGAGTGCACTGCTGTCACCGAGAGCGGAACTTTGGGGCTCTCACTGCTGTGGTGTCACAGAGAGAGAAACAGTGGTGTTGTCGCTGCTGTGGTGTCTCTGAGAGGGAAACACTGGGCCTGTCTTTGCTGTGCTGTCATGGAGAGGAGCACGTTGGAGCTCACACTGCTATGATGTCACAGGTAGGGTAACAGTGGCTCTGACATTGCTGTGGTTTCCCAGAGAAGAGGAAATTTGGGCCCTCACTGCTCTGGTGTCACACAGAGAGGTAAAGTTGGGCTCTAACTGCTATGGTGTCTCCAACAGGGTAATCGTGGGCCTAAAATTGCTGTCCTTTCAAAGAGAGGAGCAAGTTTGGGCTGTGGCTGCACTGCTGTCCCAGAGAGTGGAACTTTGGGGCTCACACTGCTCTGGTGTCCCAGAGACGGGAACATTGGAGCTGTCACTGCTGTGTTGTCACAGAGAGAGGAACACTGGAGCTCTCCCTGCTCTGGAGTCGCGGAGAGGAGGAAATTGGGCATGTCACTGCCCTGGTGTCACAGGGAATGGAAGAGTGGGGCTGTCACTGCCGTGGAGTCCGAGAAAGGAGGAAATTTGGTGTGTGACTGCACTGCGGTCACAGCGAGTGGAACTTTGGGGCTCTCACTTCTGTGGTGGAAGAGATGAAGAAATAGGTGCTGTCACTGCTGTTGTGGTGTGACGGAGAAGAGGAAATTTGGGCCTGTCATTGCTGTGGTGTCACAGAGATGAGCACTTTGGAGCTCACACTGCTATGATGTCACACATAGGGTAACACTGGCTCTGATATTGCTGTGTTGTCACAGAGAGGAGGAAATGAGGCCTCTCCCTGCTCTGGTGTCACAGAGAGGGGGAAATTTGGGCTCTCACTGCTGTTGTATCAGTGAGGGCGTAACACTGGAGCTGTCATTGTTGTGGTGTCCCAGAGAGGATTAAATTGGAGCTCACACTTCTATGGGGTCCTAGACAGTGGAACTCTGGGCCTGACATTGCTGTGGTGTAACAGAGAGGAGGCAATTTGGGGCTGTCATTACTGTGATTTCACAGAGAGGGGAAGAGTCAGGCTGTCACTGCTGTGATTTCAGCGAGAGAGTGAAATGGAGGTAGTTCGAGCTGTGATGTTCCAGACAGGGGAATCCTGGGACTCGGAGTGCACTGCTGTCACCGAGAGCGGAACTTTGGGGCTCTCACTGCTGTGGTGTCACAGAGAGAGAAACAGTGGTGTTGTCGCTGCTGTGGTGTCTGAGAGAGGGAAACACTGGGCCTGTCTTTGCTGTGCTGTCATGGAGAGGAGCACGTTGGAGCTCACACTGCTATGATGTCACAGGTAGGGTAACAGTGGCTCTGACATTGCTGTGGTTTCCCAGAGAAGAGGAAATTTGGGCCCTCACTGCTCTGCTGTCACACAGAGAGGTAAAGTTGGGCTCTAACTGCTATGGTGTCAACAACAGGGTAATCCTGGGCCTAAAATTGCTGTCGTTTCAAAGAGAGGAGCAAGTTTGGGCTGTGGCTGCACTGCTGTCCCAGAGAGTGGAACTTTGGGGCTCACACTGCTCTGGTGTCCCAGAGACGGGAACATTGGAGCTGTCACTGCTGTGTTGTCACAGAGAGAGGAACACTGGAGCTCTCCCTGCTCTGGAGTCGCGGAGAGGAGGAAATTGGGCATGTCACTGCCCTGGTGTCACAGGGAATGGAAGAGCGGGGCTGTCACTGCCGTGGAGTCCGAGAAAGGAGGAAATTTGGTGTGTGACTGCACTGCGGTCACAGCGAGTGGAACTTTGGGGCTCTCACTTCTGTGGTGGAAGAGATGAAGAAATAGGTGCTGTCGCTGCTGTTGTGGTGTGACGGAGAAGAGGAAATTTGGGCCTGTCATTGCTGTGGTGTCACAGAGAGGAGCACTTTGGAGCTCACACTGCTATGATGTCACACATAGGGTAACACTGGCTCTGATATTGCTGTGTTGTCACAGAGAGGAGGAAATGAGGCCTCTCCCTGCTCTGGTGTCACAGAGAGGGGGAAATTTGGGCTCTCACTGCTGTTGTATCAGTGAGGGCGTAACACTGGAGCTGTCATTGTTGTGGTGTCCCAGAGAGGATTAAATTGGAGCTCACACTTCTATGGGGTCCTAGACAGTGGAACTCGGGGCCTGACATTGCTGTGGTGTAACAGAGAGGAGGCAATTTGGGGCTGTCATTACTGTGATTTCACAGAGAGGGGAAGAGTCAGGCTGTCACTGCTGTGATTTCAGCGAGAGAGTGAAATGGAGGTAGTTCGAGCTGTGATGTTCCAGACAGGGGAATCCTGGGACTCGGAGTGCACTGCTGTCACCGAGAGCGGAACTTTGGGGCTCTCACTGCTGTGGTGTCACAGAGAGAGAAACAGTGGTGTTGTCGCTGCTGTGGTGTCTCTGAGAGGGAAACACTGGGCCTGTCTTTGCTGTGCTGTCATGGAGAGGAGCACGTTGGAGCTCACACTGCTATGATGTCACAGGTAGGGTAACAGTGGCTCTGACATTGCTGTGGTTTCCCAGAGAAGAGGAAATTTGGGCCCTCACTGCTCTGGTGTCACACAGAGAGGAAAAGTTGGGCTCTAACTGCTATGGTGTCAACAACAGGGTAATCCTGGGCCTAAAATTGCTGTCGTTTCAAAGAGAGGAGCAAGTTTGGGCTGTGGCTGCACTGCTGTCCCAGAGAGTGGAACTTTGGGGCTCACACTGCTCTGGTGTCCCAGAGACGGGAACATTGGAGCTGTCACTGCTGTGTTGTCACAGAGAGAGGAACACTGGAGCTCTCCCTGCTCTGGAGTCGCGGAGAGGAGGAAATTTGGCATGTCACTGCCCTGGTGTCACAGGAAATGGAAGAGCGGGGCTGTCACTGCCGTGGAGTCCGAGAAAGGAGGAAATTTGGTGTGTGACTGCACTGCGGTCACAGCGAGTGGAACTTTGGGGCTCTCACTTCTGTGGTGGAAGAGATGAAGAAATAGGTGCTGTCACTGCTGTTGTGGTGTGACGGAGAAGAGGAAATTTGGGCCTGTCATAGCTGTGGTGTCACAGAGAGGAGCACTTTGGAGCTCACACTGCTATGATGTCACACATAGGGTAACACTGGCTCTGATATTGCTGTGTTGTCACAGAGAGGAGGAAATGAGGCCTCTCCCTGCTCTGGTGTCACAGAGAGGGGGAAATTTGGGCTCTCACTGCTGTTGTATCAGTGAGGGCGTAACACTGGAGCTGTCATTGTTGTGGTGTCCCAGAGAGGATTAAATTGGAGCTCACACTTCTATGGGGTCCTAGACAGTGGAACTCGGGGCCTGACATTGCTGTGGTGTAACAGAGAGGAGGCAATTTGGGGCTGTCATTACTGTGATTTCACAGAGAGGGGAAGAGTCAGGCTGTCACTGCTGTGATTTCAGCGAGAGAGTGAAATGGAGGTAGTTCGAGCTGTGATGTTCCAGACAGGGGAATCCTGGGACTCGGAGTGCACTGCTGTCACCGAGAGCGGAACTTTGGGGCTCTCACTGCTGTGGTGTCACAGAGAGAGAAACAGTGGCGTTGTCGCTGCTGTGGTGTCTCTGAGAGGGAAACACTGGGCCTGTCTTTGCTGTGCTGTCATGGAGAGGAGCACGTTGGAGCTCACACTGCTATGATGTCACAGGTAGGGTAACAGTGGCTGTGACATTGCTGTGGTTTCCCAGAGAAGAGGAAATTTGGGCCCTCACTGCTCTGGTGTCACACAGAGAGGTAAAGTTGGGCTCTAACTGCTATGGTGTCTCCAACAGGGTAATCGTGGGCCTAAAATTGCTGTCGTTTCAAAGAGAGGAGCAAGTTTGGGCTGTGGCTGCACTGCTGTCCCAGAGAGTGGAACTTTGGGGCTCACACTGCTCTGGTGTCCCAGAGACGGGAACATTGGAGCTGTCACTGCTGTGTTGTCACAGAGAGAGGAACACTGGAGCTCTCCCTGCTCTGGAGTCGCGGAGAGGAGAAAATTGGGCATGTCACTGCCCTGGTGTCACAGGGAATGGAAGAGCGGGGCTGTCACTGCCGTGGAGTCCGAGAAAGGAGGAAATTTGGTGTGTGACTGCACTGCGGTCACAGCGAGTGGAACTTTGGGGCTCTCACTTCTGTGGTGGAAGAGATGAAGAAATAGGTGCTGTCACTGCTGTTGTGGTGTGACGGAGAAGAGGAAATTTGGGCCTGTCATTGCTGTGGTGCCACAGAGAGGAGCACTTTGGAGCTCACACTGCTATGATGTCACACATAGGGTAACACTGGCTCTGATATTGCTGTGTTGTCACAGAGAGGAGGAAATGAGGCCTCTCCCTGCTCTGGTGTCACAGAGAGGGGGAAATTTGGGCTCTCACTGCTGTTGTATCAGTGAGGGCGTAACACTGGAGCTGTCATTGTTGTGGTGTCCCAGAGAGGATTAAATTGGAGCTCACACTTCTATGGTGTCCTAGACAGTGGAACTCTGGGCCTGACATTGCTGTGGTGTAACAGAGAGGAGGCAATTTGGGGTTGTCATTACTGTGATTTCACAGAGAGGGGAAGAGTCAGGCTGTCACTGCTGTGATTTCAGCGAGAGAGTGAAATGGAGGTAGTTCGAGCTGTGATGTTCCAGACAGGGGAATCCTGGGACTCGGAGTGCACTGCTGTCACCGAGAGCGGAACTTTGGGGCTCTCACTGCTGTGGTGTCACGGAGAGAGAAACAGTGGTGTTGTCGCTGCTGTGGTGTCTCTGAGAGGGAAACACTGGGCCTGTCTTTGCTGTGCTGTCATGGAGAGGAGCACGTTGGAGCTCACACTGCTATGATGTCACAGGTAGGGTAACAGTGGCTCTGACATTGCTGTGGTTTCCCAGAGAAGAGGAAATTTGGGCCCTCACTGCTCTGGTGTCACACAGAGAGGTAAAGTTGGGCTCTAACTGCTATGGTGTCTCCAACAGGGTAATCCTGGGCCTAAAATTGCTGTCGTTTCAAAGAGAGGAGCAAGTTTGGGCTGTGGCTGCACTGCTGTCCCAGAGAGTGGAACTTTGGGGCTCACACTGCTCTGGTGTCCCAGAGACGGGAACATTGGAGCTGTCACTGCTGTGTTGTCACAGAGAGAGGAACACTGGAGCTCTCCCTGCTCTGGAGTCGCGGAGAGGAGGAAATTGGGCATGTCACTGCCCTGGTGTCACAGGGAATGGAAGAGCGGGGCTGTCACTGCCGTGGAGTCAGAGAAAGGAGGAAATTTGGTGTGTGACTGCACTGCGGTCACAGCGAGTGGAACTTTGGGGCTCTCACTTCTGTGGTGGAAGAGATGAAGAAATAGGTGCTGTCACTGCTGTTGTGGTGTGACGGAGAAGAGGAAATTTGGGCCTGTCATTGCTGTGGTGTCACAGAGAGGAGCACTTTGGAGCTCACACTGCTATGATGTCACACATAGGGTAACACTTGCTCTGATATTGCTGTGTTGTCACAGAGAGGAGGAAATGAGGCCTCTCCCTGCTCTGGTGTCACAGAGAGGGGGAAATTTGGGCTCACACTGCTGTTGTATCAGTGAGGGCGTAACACTGGAGCTGTCATTGTTGTGGTGTCCCAGAGAGGATTAAATTGGAGCTCACACTTCTATGGTGTCCTAGACAGTGGAACTCTGGGCCTGACATTGCTGTGGTGTAACAGAGAGGAGGCAATTTGGGGCTGTCATTACTGTGATTTCACAGAGAGGAGAAGAGTCAGGCTGTCACTGCTGTGATTTCAGCGAGAGAGTGAAATGGAGGTAGTTCGAGCTGTGATGTTCCAGACAGGGGAATCCTGGGACTCGGAGTGCACTGCTGTCACCGAGAGCGGAACTTTGGGGCTCTCACTGCTGTGGTGTCACAGAGAGAGAAACAGTGGCGTTGTCGCTGCTGTGGTGTCTCTGAGAGGGAAACACTGGGCCTGTCTTTGCTGTGCTGTCATGGAGAGGAGCACGTTGGAGCTCACACTGCTATGATGTCACAGGTAGGGTAACAGTGGCTCTGACATTGCTGTGGTTTCCCAGAGAAGAGGAAATTTGGGCCCTCACTGCTCTGGTGTCACACAGAGAGGTAAAGTTGGGCTCTAACTGCTATGGTGTCTCCAACAGGGTAATCCTGGGCCTAAAATTGCTGTCGTTTCAAAGAGAGGGGAAAGTTTGGGCTGTGGCTGCACTGCTGTCCCAGAGAGTGGAACTTTGGGGCTCACACTGCTCTGGTGTCCCAGAGACGGGAACATTGGAGCTGTCACTGCTGTGTTGTCACAGAGAGAGGAACACTGGAGCTCTCCCTGCTCTGGAGTCGCGGAGAGGAGGAAATTGGGCATGTCACTGCCCTGGTGTCACAGGGAATGGAAGAGCGGGGCTGTCACTGCCGTGGAGTCCGAGAAAGGAGGAAATTTGGTGTGTGACTGCACTGCGGTCACAGCGAGTGGAACTTTGGGGCTCTCACTTCTGTGGTGGAAGAGATGAAGAAATAGGTGCTGTCACTGCTGTTGTGGTGTGACGGAGAAGAGGAAATTTGGGCCTGTCATTGCTGTGGTGTCACAGAGAGGAGCACTTTGGAGCTCACACTGCTATGATGTCACAGATAGGGTAACACTGGCTCTGATATTGCTGTGTTGTCACAGAGAGGAGGAAATGAGGCCTCTCCCTGCTCTGGTGTCACAGAGAGGGGGAAATTTGGGCTCTCACTGCTGTTGTATCAGTGAGGGCGTAACACTGGAGCTGTCATTGTTGTGGTGTCCCAGAGAGGATTAAATTGGAGCTCACACTTCTATGGTGTCCTAGACAGTGGAACTCTGGGCCTGACATTGCTGTGGTGTAACAGAGAGGAGGCAATTTGGGGCTGTCGTTACTGTGATTTCACAGAGAGGAGAAGAGTCAGGCTGTCACTGCTGTGATTTCAGCGAGAGAGTGAAATGGAGGTAGTTCGAGCTGTGATGTTCCAGACAGGGGAATCCTGGGACTCGGAGTGCACTGCTGTCACCGAGAGCGGAACTTTGGGGCTCTCACTGCTGTGGTGTCACAGAGAGAGAAACAGTGGTGTTGTCGCTGCTGTGGTGTCTCTGAGAGGGAAACACTGGGCCTGTCTTTGCTGTGCTGTCATGGAGAGGAGCACGTTGGAGCTCACACTGCTATGATGTCACAGGTAGGGTAACAGTGGCTCTGACATTGCTGTGGTTTCCCAGAGAAGAGGAAATTTGGGCCCTCACTGCTCTGGTGTCACACAGAGAGGTAAAGTTGGGCTCTAACTGCTATGGTGTCAACAACAGGGTAATCGTGGGCCTAAAATTGCTGTCGTTTCAAAGAGAGGAGCAAGTTTGGGCTGTGGCTGCACTGCTGTCCCAGAGAGTGGAACTTTGGGGCTCACACTGCTCTGGTGTCCCAGAGACGGGAACATTGGAGCTGTCACTGCTGTGTTGTCACAGAGAGAGGAACACTGGAGCTCTCCCTGCTCTGGAGTCGCGGAGAGGAGGAAATTGGGCATGTCACTGCCCTGGTGTCACAGGGAATGGAAGAGCGGGGCTGTCACTGCCGTGGAGTCCGAGAAAGGAGGAAATTTGGTGTGTGACTGCACTGCGGTCACAGCGAGTGGAACTTTGGGGCTCTCACTTCTGTGGTGGAAGAGATGAAGAAATAGGTGCTGTCACTGCTGTTGTGGTGTGACGGAGAAGAGGAAATTTGGGCCTGTCATTGCTGTGGTGTCACAGAGAGGAGCACTTTGGAGCTCACACTGCTATGATGTCACAGATAGGGTAACACTGGCTCTGATATTGCTGTGTTGTCACAGAGAGGAGGAAATGAGGCCTCTCCCTGCTCTGGTGTCACAGAGAGGGGGAAATTTGGGCTCTCACTGCTGTTGTATCAGTGAGGGCGTAACACTGGAGCTGTCATTGTTGTGGTGTCCCAGAGAGGATTAAATTGGAGCTCACACTTCTATGGTGTCCTAGACAGTGGAACTCTGGGCCTGACATTGCTGTGGTGTAACAGAGAGGAGGCAATTTGGGGTTGTCGTTACTGTGATTTCACAGAGAGGAGAAGAGTCAGGCTGTCACTGCTGTGATTTCAGCGAGAGAGTGAAATGGAGGTAGTTCGAGCTGTGATGTTCCAGACAGGGGAATCCTGGGACTCGGAGTGCACTGCTGTCACCGAGAGCGGAACTTTGGGGCTCTCACTGCTGTGGTGTCACAGAGAGAGAAACAGTGGTGTTGTCGCTGCTGTGGTGTCTCTGAGAGGGAAACACTGGGCCTGTCTTTGCTGTGCTGTCATGGAGAGGAGCACGTTGGAGCTCACACTGCTATGATGTCACAGGTAGGGTAACAGTGGCTCTGACATTGCTGTGGTTTCCCAGAGAAGAGGAAATTTGGGCCCTCACTGCTCTGGTGTCACACAGAGAGGTAAAGTTGGGCTCTAACTGCTATGGTGTCAACAACAGGGTAATCGTGGGCCTAAAATTGCTGTCGTTTCAAAGAGAGGAGCAAGTTTGGGCTGTGGCTGCACTGCTGTCCCAGAGAGTGGAACTTTGGGGCTCACACTGCTCTGGTGTCCCAGAGACGGGAACATTGGAGCTGTCACTGCTGTGTTGTCACAGAGAGAGGAACACTGGAGCTCTCCCTGCTCTGGAGTCGCGGAGAGGAGGAAATTGGGCATGTCACTGCCCTGGTGTCACAGGGAATGGAAGAGCGGGGCTGTCACTGCCGTGGAGTCCGAGAAAGGAGGAAATTTGGTGTGTGACTGCACTGCGGTCACAGCGAGTGGAACTTTGGGGCTCTCACTTCTGTGGTGGAAGAGATGAAGAAATAGGTGCTGTCACTGCTGTTGTGGTGTGACGGAGAAGAGGAAATTTGGGCCTGTCATTGCTGTGGTGTCACAGAGAGGAGCACTTTGGAGCTCACACTGCTATGATGTCACAGATAGGGTAACACTGGCTCTGATATTGCTGTGTTGTCACAGAGAGGAGGAAATGAGGCCTCTCCCTGCTCTGGTGTCACAGAGAGGGGGAAATTTGGGCTCTCACTGCTGTTGTATCAGTGAGGGCGTAACACTGGAGCTGTCATTGTTGTGGTGTCCCAGAGAGGATTAAATTGGAGCTCACACTTCTATGGGGTCCTAGACAGTGGAACTCGGGGCCTGACATTGCTGTGGTGTAACAGAGAGGAGGCAATTTGGGGCTGTCATTACTGTGATTTCACAGAGAGGGGAAGAGTCAGGCTGTCACTGCTGTGATTTCAGCGAGAGAGTGAAATGGAGGTAGTTCGAGCTGTGATGTTCCAGACAGGGGAATCCTGGGACTCGGAGTGCACTGCTGTCACCGAGAGCGGAACTTTGGGGCTCTCACTGCTGTGGTGTCACAGAGAGAGAAACAGTGGTGTTGTCGCTGCTGTGGTGTCTCTGAGAGGGAAACACTGGGCCTGTCTTTGCTGTGCTGTCATGGAGAGGAGCACGTTGGAGCTCACACTGCTATGATGTCACAGGTAGGGTAACAGTGGCTCTGACATTGCTGTGGTTTCCCAGAGAAGAGGAAATTTGGGCCCTCACTGCTCTGGTGTCACACAGAGAGGTAAAGTTGGGCTCTAACTGCTATGGTGTCTCCAACAGGGTAATCGTGGGCCTAAAATTGCTGTCGTTTCAAAGAGAGGAGCAAGTTTGGGCTGTGGCTGCACTGCTGTCCCAGAGAGTGGAACTTTGGGGCTCACACTGCTCTGGTGTCCCAGAGACGGGAACATTGGAGCTGTCACTGCTGTGTTGTCACAGAGAGAGGAACACTGGAGCTCTCCCTGCTCTGGAGTCGCGGAGAGGAGAAAATTGGGCATGTCACTGCCCTGGTGTCACAGGGAATGGAAGAGCAGGGCTGTCACTGCCGTGGAGTCCGAGAAAGGAGGAAATTTGGTGTGTGACTGCACTGCGGTCACAGCGAGTGGAACTTTGGGGCTCTCACTTCTGTGGTGGAAGAGATGAAGAAATAGGTGCTGTCACTGCTGTTGTGGTGTGACGGAGAAGAGGAAATTTGGGCCAGTCATTGCTGTGGTGCCACAGAGAGGAGCACTTTGGAGCTCACACTGCTATGATGTCACACATAGGGTAACACTGGCTCTGATATTGCTGTGTTGTCACAGAGAGGAGGAAATGAGGCCTCTCCCTGCTCTGGTGTCACAGAGAGGGGGAAATTTGGGCTCTCACTGCTGTTGTATCAGTGAGGGCGTAACACTGGAGCTGTCATTGTTGTGGTGTCCCAGAGAGGATTAAATTGGAGCTCACACTTCTATGGTGTCCTAGACAGTGGAACTCTGGGCCTGACATTGCTGTGGTGTAACAGAGAGGAGGCAATTTGGGGTTGTCGTTACTGTGATTTCACAGAGAGGAGAAGAGTCAGGCTGTCACTGCTGTGATTTCAGCGAGAGAGTGAAATGGAGGTAGTTCGAGCTGTGATGTTCCAGACAGGGGAATCCTGGGACTCGGAGTGCACTGCTGTCACCGAGAGCGGAACTTTGGGGCTCTCACTGTTGTGGTGTCACAGAGAGAGAAACAGTGGTGTTGTCGCTGCTGTGGTGTCTCTGAGAGGGAAACACTGGGCCTGTCTTTGCTGTGCTGTCATGGAGAGGAGCACGTTGGAGCTCACACTGCTATGATGTCACAGGTAGGGTAACAGTGGCTCTGACATTGCTGTGGTTTCCCAGAGAAGAGGAAATTTGGGCCCTCACTGCTCTGGTGTCACACAGAGAGGTAAAGTTGGGCTCTAACTGCTATGGTGTCAACAACAGGGTAATCGTGGGCCTAAAATTGCTGTCGTTTCAAAGAGAGGAGCAAGTTTGGGCTGTGGCTGCACTGCTGTCCCAGAGAGTGGAACTTTGGGGCTCACACTGCTCTGGTGTCCCAGAGACGGGAACATTGGAGCTGTCACTGCTGTGTTGTCACAGAGAGAGGAACACTGGAGCTCTCCCTGCTCTGGAGTCGCGGAGAGGAGGAAATTGGGCATGTCACTGCCCTGGTGTCACAGGGAATGGAAGAGCGGGGCTGTCACTGCCGTGGAGTCCGAGAAAGGAGGAAATTTGGTGTGTGACTGCACTGCGGTCACAGCGAGTGGAACTTTGGGGCTCTCACTTCTGTGGTGGAAGAGATGAAGAAATAGGTGCTGTCACTGCTGTTGTGGTGTGACGGAGAAGAGGAAATTTGGGCCTGTCATTGCTGTGGTGTCACAGAGAGGAGCACTTTGGAGCTCACACTGCTATGATGTCACAGATAGGGTAACACTGGCTCTGATATTGCTGTGTTGTCACAGAGAGGAGGAAATGAGGCCTCTCCCTGCTCTGGTGTCACAGAGAGGGGGAAATTTGGGCTCTCACTGCTGTTGTATCAGTGAGGGCGTAACACTGGAGCTGTCATTGTTGTGGTGTCCCAGAGAGGATTAAATTGGAGCTCACACTTCTATGGGGTCCTAGACAGTGGAACTCGGGGCCTGACATTGCTGTGGTGTAACAGAGAGGAGGCAATTTGGGGCTGTCATTACTGTGATTTCACAGAGAGGGGAAGAGTCAGGCTGTCACTGCTGTGATTTCAGCGAGAGAGTGAAATGGAGGTAGTTCGAGCTGTGATGTTCCAGACAGGGGAATCCTGGGACTCGGAGTGCACTGCTGTCACCGAGAGCGGAACTTTGGGGCTCTCACTGCTGTGGTGTCACAGAGAGAGAAACAGTGGTGTTGTCGCTGCTGTGGTGTCTCTGAGAGGGAAACACTGGGCCTGTCTTTGCTGTGCTGTCATGGAGAGGAGCACGTTGGAGCTCACACTGCTATGATGTCACAGGTAGGGTAACAGTGGCTCTGACATTGCTGTGGTTTCCCAGAGAAGAGGAAATTTGGGCCCTCACTGCTCTGGTGTCACACAGAGAGGTAAAGTTGGGCTCTAACTGCTATGGTGTCTCCAACAGGGTAATCGTGGGCCTAAAATTGCTGTCGTTTCAAAGAGAGGAGCAAGTTTGGGCTGTGGCTGCACTGCTGTCCCAGAGAGTGGAACTTTGGGGCTCACACTGCTCTGGTGTCCCAGAGACGGGAACATTGGAGCTGTCACTGCTGTGTTGTCACAGAGAGAGGAACACTGGAGCTCTCCCTGCTCTGGAGTCGCGGAGAGGAGAAAATTGGGCATGTCACTGCCCTGGTGTCACAGGGAATGGAAGAGCAGGGCTGTCACTGCCGTGGAGTCCGAGAAAGGAGGAAATTTGGTGTGTGACTGCACTGCGGTCACAGCGAGTGGAACTTTGGGGCTCTCACTTCTGTGGTGGAAGAGATGAAGAAATAGGTGCTGTCACTGCTGTTGTGGTGTGACGGAGAAGAGGAAATTTGGGCCAGTCATTGCTGTGGTGCCACAGAGAGGAGCACTTTGGAGCTCACACTGCTATGATGTCACACATAGGGTAACACTGGCTCTGATATTGCTGTGTTGTCACAGAGAGGAGGAAATGAGGCCTCTCCCTGCTCTGGTGTCACAGAGAGGGGGAAATTTGGGCTGTCACTGCTGTTGTATCAGTGAGGGCGTAACACTGGAGCTGTCATTGTTGTGGTGTCCCAGAGAGGATTAAATTGGAGCTCACACTTCTATGGGGTCCTAGACAGTGGAACTCGGGGCCTGACATTGCTGTGGTGTAACAGAGAGGAGGCAATTTGGGGCTGTCATTACTGTGATTTCACAGAGAGGGGAAGAGTCAGGCTGTCACTGCTGTGATTTCAGCGAGAGAGTGAAATGGAGGTAGTTCGAGCTGTGATGTTCCAGACAGGGGAATCCTGGGACTCGGAGTGCACTGCTGTCACCGAGAGCGGAACTTTGGGGCTCTCACTGCTGTGGTGTCACAGAGAGAGAAACAGTGGTGTTGTCGCTGCTGTGGTGTCTCTGAGAGGGAAACACTGGGCCTGTCTTTGCTGTGCTGTCATGGAGAGGAGCACGTTGGAGCTCACACTGCTATGATGTCACAGGTAGGGTAACAGTGGCTCTGACATTGCTGTGGTTTCCCAGAGAAGAGGAAATTTGGGCCCTCACTGCTCTGCTGTCACACAGAGAGGTAAAGTTGGGCTCTAACTGCTATGGTGTCTCCAACAGGGTAATCGTGGGCCTAAAATTGCTGTCGTTTCAAAGAGAGGAGCAAGTTTGGGCTGTGGCTGCACTGCTGTCCCAGAGAGTGGAACTTTGGGGCTCACACTGCTCTGGTGTCCCAGAGACGGGAACATTGGAGCTGTCACTGCTGTGTTGTCACAGAGAGAGGAACACTGGAGCTCTCCCTGCTCTGGAGTCGCGGAGAGGAGGAAATTGGGCATGTCAGTGCCCTGGTGTCACAGGGAATGGAAGAGCGGGGCTGTCACTGCCGTGGAGTCCGAGAAAGGAGGAAATTTGGTGTGTGACTGCACTGCGGTCACAGCGAGTGGAACTTTGGGGCTCTCACTTCTGTGGTGGAAGAGATGAAGAAATAGGTGCTGTCACTGCTGTTGTGGTGTGACGGAGAAGAGGAAATTTGGGCCTGTCATTGCTGTGGTGTCACAGAGAGGAGCACTTTGGAGCTCACACTGCTATGATGTCACACATAGGGTAACACTGGCTCTGATATTGCTGTGTTGTCACAGAGAGGAGGAAATGAGGCCTCTCCCTGCTCTGGTGTTACAGAGAGGGGGAAATTTGGGCTCTCACTGCTGTTGTATCAGTGAGGGCGTAACACTGGAGCTGTCATTGTTGTGGTGTCCCAGAGAGGATTAAATTGGAGCTCACACTTCTATGGGGTCCTAGACAGTGGAACTCGGGGCCTGACATTGCTGTGGTGTAACAGAGAGGAGGCAATTTGGGGCTGTCATTACTGTGATTTCACAGAGAGGGGAAGAGTCAGGCTGTCACTGCTGTGATTTCAGCGAGAGAGTGAAATGGAGGTAGTTCGAGCTGTGATGTTCCAGACAGGGGAATCCTGGGACTCGGAGTGCACTGCTGTCACCGAGAGCGGAACTTTGGGGCTCTCACTGCTGTGGTGTCACAGAGAGAGAAACAGTGGTGTTGTCGCTGCTGTGGTGTCTCTGAGAGGGAAACACTGGGCCTGTCTTTGCTGTGCTGTCATGGAGAGGAGCACGTTGGAGCTCACACTGCTATGATGTCACAGGTAGGGTAACAGTGGCTCTGACATTGCTGTGGTTTCCCAGAGAAGAGGAAATTTGGGCCCTCACTGCTCTGGTGTCACACAGAGAGGTAAAGTTGGGCTCTAACTGCTATGGTGTCAACAACAGGGTAATCGTGGGCCTAAAATTGCTGTCGTTTCAAAGAGAGGAGCAAGTTTGGGCTGTGGCTGCACTGCTGTCCCAGAGAGTGGAACTTTGGGGCTCACACTGCTCTGGTGTCCCAGAGACGGGAACATTGGAGCTGTCACTGCTGTGTTGTCACAGAGAGAGGAACACTGGAGCTCTCCCTGCTCTGGAGTCGCGGAGAGGAGGAAATTGGGCATGTCACTGCCCTGGTGTCACAGGGAATGGAAGAGCGGGGCTGTCACTGCCGTGGAGTCCGAGAAAGGAGGAAATTTGGTGTGTGACTGCACTGCGGTCACAGCGAGTGGAACTTTGGGGCTCTCACTTCTGTGGTGGAAGAGATGAAGAAATAGGTGCTGTCACTGCTGTTGTGGTGTGACGGAGAAGAGGAAATTTGGGCCTGTCATTGCTGTGGTGTCACAGAGAGGAGCACTTTGGAGCTCACACTGCTATGATGTCACAGATAGGGTAACACTGGCTCTGATATTGCTGTGTTGTCACAGAGAGGAGGAAATGAGGCCTCTCCCTGCTCTGGTGTCACAGAGAGGGGGAAATTTGGGCTCTCACTGCTGTTGTATCAGTGAGGGCGTAACACTGGAGCTGTCATTGTTGTGGTGTCCCAGAGAGGATTAAATTGGAGCTCACACTTCTATGGGGTCCTAGACAGTGGAACTCGGGGCCTGACATTGCTGTGGTGTAACAGAGAGGAGGCAATTTGGGGCTGTCATTACTGTGATTTCACAGAGAGGAGAAGAGTCAGGCTGTCACTGCTGTGATTTCAGCGAGAGAGTGAAATGGAGGTAGTTCGAGCTGTGATGTTCCAGACAGGGGAATCCTGGGACTCGGAGTGCACTGCTGTCACCGAGAGCGGAACTTTGGGGCTCTCACTGCTGTGGTGTCACAGAGAGAGAAACAGTGGCGTTGTCGCTGCTGTGGTGTCTCTGAGAGGGAAACACTGGGCCTGTCTTTGCTGTGCTGTCATGGAGAGGAGCACGTTGGAGCTCACACTGCTATGATGTCACAGGTAGGGTAACAGTGGCTCTGACATTGCTGTGGTTTCCCAGAGAAGAGGAAATTTGGGCCCTCACTGCTCTGGTGTCACACAGAGAGGTAAAGTTGGGCTCTAACTGCTATGGTGTCTCCAACAGGGTAATCGTGGGCCTAAAATTGCTGTCGTTTCAAAGAGAGGGGCAAGTTTGGGCTGTGGCTGCACTGCTGTCCCAGAGAGTGGAACTTTGGGGCTCACACTGCTCTGGTGTCCCAGAGACGGGAACATTGGAGCTGTCACTGCTGTGTTGTCACAGAGAGAGGAACACTGGAGCTCTCCCTGCTCTGGAGTCGCGGAGAGGAGGAAATTGGGCATGTCAGTGCCCTGGTGTCACAGGGAATGGAAGAGCGGGGCTGTCACTGCCGTGGAGTCCGAGAAAGGAGGAAATTTGGTGTGTGACTGCACTGCGGTCACAGCGAGTGGAACTTTGGGGCTCTCACTTCTGTGGTGGAAGAGATGAAGAAATAGGTGCTGTCACTGCTGTTGTGGTGTGACGGAGAAGAGGAAATTTGGGCCTGTCATTGCTGTGGTGTCACAGAGAGGAGCACTTTGGAGCTCACACTGCTATGATGTCACACATAGGGTAACACTGGCTCTGATATTGCTGTGTTGTCACAGAGAGGAGGAAATGAGGCCTCTCCCTGCTCTGGTGTTACAGAGAGGGGGAAATTTGGGCTCTCACTGCTGTTGTATCAGTGAGGGCGTAACACTGGAGCTGTCATTGTTGTGGTGTCCCAGAGAGGATTAAATTGGAGCTCACACTTCTATGGGGTCCTAGACAGTGGAACTCGGGGCCTGACATTGCTGTGGTGTAACAGAGAGGAGGCAATTTGGGGCTGTCATTACTGTGATTTCACAGAGAGGGGAAGAGTCAGGCTGTCACTGCTGTGATTTCAGCGAGAGAGTGAAATGGAGGTAGTTCGAGCTGTGATGTTCCAGACAGGGGAATCCTGGGACTCGGAGTGCACTGCTGTCACCGAGAGCGGAACTTTGGGGCTCTCACTGCTGTGGTGTCACAGAGAGAGAAACAGTGGTGTTGTCGCTGCTGTGGTGTCTCTGAGAGGGAAACACTGGGCCTGTCTTTGCTGTGCTGTCATGGAGAGGAGCACGTTGGAGCTCACACTGCTATGATGTCACAGGTAGGGTAACAGTGGCTCTGACATTGCTGTGGTTTCCCAGAGAAGAGGAAATTTGGGCCCTCACTGCTCTGCTGTCACACAGAGAGGTAAAGTTGGGCTCTAACTGCTATGGTGTCTCCAACAGGGTAATCGTGGGCCTAAAATTGCTGTCGTTTCAAAGAGAGGAGCAAGTTTGGGCTGTGGCTGCACTGCTGTCCCAGAGAGTGGAACTTTGGGGCTCACACTGCTCTGGTGTCCCAGAGACGGGAACATTGGAGCTGTCACTGCTGTGTTGTCACAGAGAGAGGAACACTGGAGCTCTCCCTGCTCTGGAGTCGCGGAGAGGAGGAAATTGGGCATGTCACTGCCCTGGTGTCACAGGGAATGGAAGAGCGGGGCTGTCACTGCCGTGGAGTCCGAGAAAGGAGGAAATTTGGTGTGTGACTGCACTGCGGTCACAGCGAGTGGAACTTTGGGGCTCTCACTTCTGTGGTGGAAGAGATGAAGAAATAGGTGCTGTCACTGCTGTTGTGGTGTGACGGAGAAGAGGAAATTTGGGCCTGTCATTGCTGTGGTGTCACAGAGAGGAGCACTTTGGAGCTCACACTGCTATGATGTCACAGATAGGGTAACACTGGCTCTGATATTGCTGTGTTGTCACAGAGAGGAGGAAATGAGGCCTCTCCCTGCTCTGGTGTTACAGAGAGGGGGAAATTTGGGCTCTCACTGCTGTTGTATCAGTGAGGGCGTAACACTGGAGCTGTCATTGTTGTGGTGTCCCAGAGAGGATTAAATTGGAGCTCACACTTCTATGGGGTCCTAGACAGTGGAACTCGGGGCCTGACATTGCTGTGGTGTAACAGAGAGGAGGCAATTTGGGGCTGTCATTACTGTGATTTCACAGAGAGGGGAAGAGTCAGGCTGTCACTGCTGTGATTTCAGCGAGAGAGTGAAATGGAGGTAGTTCGAGCTGTGATGTTCCAGACAGGGGAATCCTGGGACTCGGAGTGCACTGCTGTCACCGAGAGCGGAACTTTGGGGCTCTCACTGCTGTGGTGTCACAGAGAGAGAAACAGTGGTGTTGTCGCTGCTGTGGTGTCTCTGAGAGGGAAACACTGGGCTTGTCTTTGCTGTGCTGTCATGGAGAGGAGCACGTTGGAGCTCACACTGCTATGATGTCACAGGTAGGGTAACAGTGGCTCTGACATTGCTGTGGTTTCCCAGAGAAGAGGAAATTTGGGCCCTCACTACTCTGGTGTCACACAGAGAGGTAAAGTTGGGCTCTAACTGCTATGGTGTCTCCAACAGGGTAATCCTGGGCCTAAAATTGCTGTCGTTTCAAAGAGAGGAGCAAGTTTGGGCTGTGGCTGCACTGCTGTCCCAGAGAGTGGAACTTTGGGGCTCACACTGCTCTGGTGTCCCAGAGACGGGAACATTGGAGCTGTCACTGCTGTGTTGTCACAGAGAGAGGAACACTGGAGCTCTCCCTGCTCTGGAGTCGCGGAGAGGAGGAAATTGGGCATGTCACTGCCCTGGTGTCACAGGGAATGGAAGAGCGGGGCTGTCACTGCCGTGGAGTCCGAGAAAGGAGGAAATTTGGTGTGTGACTGCACTGCGGTCACAGCGAGTGGAACTTTGGGGCTCTCACTTCTGTGGTGGAAGAGATGAAGAAATAGGTGCTGTCACTGCTGTTGTGGTGTGACGGAGAAGAGGAAATTTGGGCCTGACATTGCTGTGGTGTCACAGAGAGGAGCACTTTGGAGCTCACACTGCTATGATGTCACACATAGGGTAACACTGGCTCTGATATTGCTGTGTTGTCACAGAGAGGAGGAAATGAGGCCTCTCCCTGCTCTGGTGTCACAGAGAGGGGGAAATTTGGGCTCTCACTGCTGTTGTATCAGTGAGGGCGTAACACTGGAGCTGTCATTGTTGTGGTGTCCCAGAGAGGATTAAATTGGAGCTCACACTTCTATGGTGTCCTAGACAGTGGAACTCTGGGCCTGACATTGCTGTGGTGTAACAGAGAGGAGGCAATTTGGGGCTGTCATTACTGTGATTTCACAGAGAGGAGAAGAGTCAGGCTGTCACTGCTGTGATTTCAGCGAGAGAGTGAAATGGAGGTAGTTCGAGCTGTGATGTTCCAGACAGGGGAATCCTGGGACTCGGAGTGCACTGCTGTCACCGAGAGCGGAACTTTGGGGCTCTCACTGCTGTGGTGTCACAGAGAGAGAAACAGTGGTGTTGTCGCTGCTGTGGTGTCTCTGAGAGGGAAACACTGGGCCTGTCTTTGCTGTGCTGTCATGGAGAGGAGCACGTTGGAGCTCACACTGCTATGATGTCACAGGTAGGGTAACAGTGGCTCTGACATTGCTGTGGTTTCCCAGAGAAGAGGAAATTTGGGCCCTCACTGCTCTGGTGTCACACAGAGAGGTAAAGTTGGGCTCTAACTGCTATGGTGTCTCCAACAGGGTAATCGTGGGCCTAAAATTGCTGTCGTTTCAAAGAGAGGAGCAAGTTTGGGCTGTGGCTGCACTGCTGTCCCAGAGAGTGGAACTTTGGGGCTCACACTGCTCTGGTGTCCCAGAGACGGGAACATTGGAGCTGTCACTGCTGTGTTGTCACAGAGAGAGGAACACTGGAGCTCTCCCTGCTCTGGAGTCGCGGAGAGGAGAAAATTGGGCATGTCACTGCCCTGGTGTCACAGGGAATGGAAGAGCAGGGCTGTCACTGCCGTGGAGTCCGAGAAAGGAGGAAATTTGGTGTGTGACTGCACTGCGGTCACAGCGAGTGGAACTTTGGGGCTCTCACTTCTGTGGTGGAAGAGATGAAGAAATAGGTGCTGTCACTGCTGTTGTGGTGTGACGGAGAAGAGGAAATTTGGGCCAGTCATTGCTGTGGTGCCACAGAGAGGAGCACTTTGGAGCTCACACTGCTATGATGTCACACATAGGGTAACACTGGCTCTGATATTGCTGTGTTGTCACAGAGAGGAGGAAATGAGGCCTCTCCCTGCTCTGGTGTCACAGAGAGGGGGAAATTTGGGCTCTCACTGCTGTTGTATCAGTGAGGGCGTAACACTGGAGCTGTCATTGTTGTGGTGTCCCAGAGAGGATTAAATTGGAGCTCACACTTCTATGGGGTCCTAGACAGTGGAACTCGGGGCCTGACATTGCTGTGGTGTAACAGAGAGGAGGCAATTTGGGGCTGTCATTACTGTGATTTCACAGAGAGGGGAAGAGTCAGGCTGTCACTGCTGTGATTTCAGCGAGAGAGTGAAATGGAGGTAGTTCGAGCTGTGATGTTCCAGACAGGGGAATCCTGGGACTCGGAGTGCACTGCTGTCACCGAGAGCGGAACTTTGGGGCTCTCACTGCTGTGGTGTCACAGAGAGAGAAACAGTGGTGTTGTCGCTGCTGTGGTGTCTCTGAGAGGGAAACACTGGGCCTGTCTTTGCTGTGCTGTCATGGAGAGGAGCACGTTGGAGCTCACACTGCTATGATGTCACAGGTAGGGTAACAGTGGCTCTGACATTGCTGTGGTTTCCCAGAGAAGAGGAAATTTGGGCCCTCACTGCTCTGGTGTCACACAGAGAGGTAAAGTTGGGCTCTAACTGCTATGGTGTCTCCAACAGGGTAATCGTGGGCCTAAAATTGCTGTCGTTTCAAAGAGAGGAGCAAGTTTGGGCTGTGGCTGCACTGCTGTCCCAGAGAGTGGAACTTTGGGGCTCACACTGCTCTGGTGTCCCAGAGACGGGAACATTGGAGCTGTCACTGCTGTGTTGTCACAGAGAGAGGAACACTGGAGCTCTCCCTGCTCTGGAGTCGCGGAGAGGAGGAAATTGGGCATGTCACTGCCCTGGTGTCACAGGGAATGGAAGAGCGGGGCTGTCACTGCCGTGGAGTCCGAGAAAGGAGGAAATTTGGTGTGTGACTGCACTGCGGTCACAGCGAGTGGAACTTTGGGGCTCTCACTTCTGTGGTGGAAGAGATGAAGAAATAGGTGCTGTCACTGCTGTTGTGGTGTGACGGAGAAGAGGAAATTTGGGCCTGTCATTGCTGTGGTGTCACAGAGAGGAGCACTTTGGAGCTCACACTGCTATGATGTCACAGATAGGGTAACACTGGCTCTGATATTGCTGTGTTGTCACAGAGAGGAGGAAATGAGGCCTCTCCCTGCTCTGGTGTTACAGAGAGGGGGAAATTTGGGCTCTCACTGCTGTTGTATCAGTGAGGGCGTAACACTGGAGCTGTCATTGTTGTGGTGTCCCAGAGAGGATTAAATTGGAGCTCACACTTCTATGGGGTCCTAGACAGTGGAACTCGGGGCCTGACATTGCTGTGGTGTAACAGAGAGGAGGCAATTTGGGGCTGTCATTACTGTGATTTCACAGAGAGGGGAAGAGTCAGGCTGTCACTGCTGTGATTTCAGCGAGAGAGTGAAATGGAGGTAGTTCGAGCTGTGATGTTCCAGACAGGGGAATCCTGGGACTCGGAGTGCACTGCTGTCACCGAGAGCGGAACTTTGGGGCTCTCACTGCTGTGGTGTCACAGAGAGAGAAACAGTGGTGTTGTCGCTGCTGTGGTGTCTGAGAGAGGGAAACACTGGGCCTGTCTTTGCTGTGCTGTCATGGAGAGGAGCACGTTGGAGCTCACACTGCTATGATGTCACAGGTAGGGTAACAGTGGCTCTGACATTGCTGTGGTTTCCCAGAGAAGAGGAAATTTGGGCCCTCACTGCTCTGGTGTCACACAGAGAGGTAAAGTTGGGCTCTAACTGCTATGGTGTCTCCAACAGGGTAATCGTGGGCCTAAAATTGCTGTCGTTTCAAAGAGAGGAGCAAGTTTGGGCTGTGGCTGCACTGCTGTCCCAGAGAGTGGAACTTTGGGGCTCACACTGCTCTGGTGTCCCAGAGACGGGAACATTGGAGCTGTCACTGCTGTGTTGTCACAGAGAGAGGAACACTGGAGCTCTCCCTGCTCTGGAGTCGCGGAGAGGAGGAAATTGGGCATGTCACTGCCCTGGTGTCACAGGGAATGGAAGAGCGGGGCTGTCACTGCCGTGGAGTCCGAGAAAGGAGGAAATTTGGTGTGTGACTGCACTGCGGTCACAGCGAGTGGAACTTTGGGGCTCTCACTTCTGTGGTGGAAGAGATGAAGAAATAGGTGCTGTCACTGCTGTTGTGGTGTGACGGAGAAGAGGAAATTTGGGCCTGTCATTGCTGTGGTGTCACAGAGAGGAGCACTTTGGAGCTCACACTGCTATGATGTCACAGATAGGGTAACACTGGCTCTGATATTGCTGTGTTGTCACAGAGAGGAGGAAATGAGGCCTCTCCCTGCTCTGGTGTTACAGAGAGGGGGAAATTTGGGCTCTCACTGCTGTTGTATCAGTGAGGGCGTAACACTGGAGCTGTCATTGTTGTGGTGTCCCAGAGAGGATTAAATTGGAGCTCACACTTCTATGGGGTCCTAGACAGTGGAACTCGGGGCCTGACATTGCTGTGGTGTAACAGAGAGGAGGCAATTTGGGGCTGTCATTACTGTGATTTCACAGAGAGGGGAAGAGTCAGGCTGTCACTGCTGTGATTTCAGCGAGAGAGTGAAATGGAGGTAGTTCGAGCTGTGATGTTCCAGACAGGGGAATCCTGGGACTCGGAGTGCACTGCTGTCACCGAGAGCGGAACTTTGGGGCTCTCACTGCTGTGGTGTCACAGAGAGAGAAACAGTGGTGTTGTCGCTGCTGTGGTGTCTCTGAGAGGGAAACACTGGGCCTGTCTTTGCTGTGCTGTCATGGAGAGGAGCACGTTGGAGCTCACACTGCTATGATGTCACAGGTAGGGTAACAGTGGCTCTGACATTGCTGTGGTTTCCCAGAGAAGAGGAAATTTGGGCCCTCACTACTCTGGTGTCACACAGAGAGGTAAAGTTGGGCTCTAACTGCTATGGTGTCTCCAACAGGGTAATCCTGGGCCTAAAATTGCTGTCGTTTCAAAGAGAGGAGCAAGTTTGGGCTGTGGCTGCACTGCTGTCCCAGAGAGTGGAACTTTGGGGCTCACACTGCTCTGGTGTCCCAGAGACGGGAACATTGGAGCTGTCACTGCTGTGTTGTCACAGAGAGAGGAACACTGGAGCTCTCCCTGCTCTGGAGTCGCGGAGAGGAGGAAATTGGGCATGTCACTGCCCTGGTGTCACAGGGAATGGAAGAGCGGGGCTGTCACTGCCGTGGAGTCCGAGAAAGGAGGAAATTTGGTGTGTGACTGCACTGCGGTCACAGCGAGTGGAACTTTGGGGCTCTCACTTCTGTGGTGGAAGAGATGAAGAAATAGGTGCTGTCACTGCTGTTGTGGTGTGACGGAGAAGAGGAAATTTAGGCCTGTCATTGCTGTGGTGTCACAGAGAGGAGCACTTTGGAGCTCACACTGCTATGATGTCACAGATAGGGTAACACTGGCTCTGATATTGCTGTGTTGTCACAGAGAGGAGGAAATGAGGCCTCTCCCTGCTCTGGTGTTACAGAGAGGGGGAAATTTGGGCTCTCACTGCTGTTGTATCAGTGAGGGCGTAACACTGGAGCTGTCATTGTTGTGGTGTCCCAGAGAGGATTAAATTGGAGCTCACACTTCTATGGGGTCCTAGACAGTGGAACTCGGGGCCTGACATTGCTGTGGTGTAACAGAGAGGAGGCAATTTGGGGCTGTCATTACTGTGATTTCACAGAGAGGGGAAGAGTCAGGCTGTCACTGCTGTGATTTCAGCGAGAGAGTGAAATGGAGGTAGTTCGAGCTGTGATGTTCCAGACAGGGGAATCCTGGGACTCGGAGTGCACTGCTGTCACCGAGAGCGGAACTTTGGGGCTCTCACTGCTGTGGTGTCACAGAGAGAGAAACAGTGGTGTTGTCGCTGCTGTGGTGTCTCTGAGAGGGAAACACTGGGCCTGTCTTTGCTGTGCTGTCATGGAGAGGAGCACGTTGGAGCTCACACTGCTATGATGTCACAGGTAGGGTAACAGTGGCTCTGACATTGCTGTGGTTTCCCAGAGAAGAGGAAATTTGGGCCCTCACTGCTCTGGTGTCACACAGAGAGGTAAAGTTGGGCTCTAACTGCTATGGTGTCTCCAACAGGGTAATCCTGGGCCTAAAATTGCTGTCGTTTCAAAGAGAGGAGCAAGTTTGGGCTGTGGCTGCACTGCTGTCCCAGAGAGTGGAACTTTGGGGCTCACACTGCTCTGGTGTCCCAGAGACGGGAACATTGGAGCTGTCACTGCTGTGTTGTCACAGAGAGAGGAACACTGGAGCTCTCCCTGCTCTGGAGTCGCGGAGAGGAGGAAATTGGGCATGTCACTGCCCTGGTGTCACAGGGAATGGAAGAGCGGGGCTGTCACTGCCGTGGAGTCCGAGAAAGGAGGAAATTTGGTGTGTGACTGCACTGCGGTCACAGCGAGTGGAACTTTGGGGCTCTCACTTCTGTGGTGGAAGAGATGAAGAAATAGGTGCTGTCACTGCTGTTGTGGTGTGACGGAGAAGAGGAAATTTAGGCCTGTCATTGCTGTGGTGTCACAGAGAGGAGCACTTTGGAGCTCACACTGCTATGATGTCACAGATAGGGTAACACTGGCTCTGATATTGCTGTGTTGTCACAGAGAGGAGGAAATGAGGCCTCTCCCTGCTCTGGTGTTACAGAGAGGGGGAAATTTGGGCTCTCACTGCTGTTGTATCAGTGAGGGCGTAACACTGGAGCTGTCATTGTTGTGGTGTCCCAGAGAGGATTAAATTGGAGCTCACACTTCTATGGGGTCCTAGACAGTGGAACTCGGGGCCTGACATTGCTGTGGTGTAACAGAGAGGAGGCAATTTGGGGCTGTCATTACTGTGATTTCACAGAGAGGGGAAGAGTCAGGCTGTCACTGCTGTGATTTCAGCGAGAGAGTGAAATGGAGGTAGTTCGAGCTGTGATGTTCCAGACAGGGGAATCCTGGGACTCGGAGTGCACTGCTGTCACCGAGAGCGGAACTTTGGGGCTCTCACTGCTGTGGTGTCACAGAGAGAGAAACAGTGGTGTTGTCGCTGCTGTGGTGTCTCTGAGAGGGAAACACTGGGCCTGTCTTTGCTGTGCTGTCATGGAGAGGAGCACGTTGGAGCTCACACTGCTATGATGTCACAGGTAGGGTAACAGTGGCTCTGACATTGCTGTGGTTTCCCAGAGAAGAGGAAATTTGGGCCCTCACTACTCTGGTGTCACACAGAGAGGTAAAGTTGGGCTCTAACTGCTATGGTGTCTCCAACAGGGTAATCCTGGGCCTAAAATTGCTGTCGTTTCAAAGAGAGGAGCAAGTTTGGGCTGTGGCTGCACTGCTGTCCCAGAGAGTGGAACTTTGGGACTCACACTGCTCTGGTGTCCCAGAGACGGGAACATTGGAGCTGTCACTGCTGTGTTGTCACAGAGAGAGGAACACTGGAGCTCTCCCTGCTCTGGAGTCGCGGAGAGGAGGAAATTGGGCATGTCACTGCCCTGGTGTCACAGGGAATGGAAGAGCGGGGCTGTCACTGCCGTGGAGTCCGAGAAAGGAGGAAATTTGGTGTGTGACTGCACTGCGGTCACAGCGAGTGGAACTTTGGGGCTCTCACTTCTGTGGTGGAAGAGATGAAGAAATAGGTGCTGTCACTGCTGTTGTGGTGTGACGGAGAAGAGGAAATTTAGGCCTGTCATTGCTGTGGTGTCACAGAGAGGAGCACTTTGGAGCTCACACTGCTATGATGTCACAGATAGGGTAACACTGGCTCTGATATTGCTGTGTTGTCACAGAGAGGAGGAAATGAGGCCTCTCCCTGCTCTGGTGTTACAGAGAGGGGGAAATTTGGGCTCTCACTGCTGTTGTATCAGTGAGGGCGTAACACTGGAGCTGTCATTGTTGTGGTGTCCCAGAGAGGATTAAATTGGAGCTCACACTTCTATGGGGTCCTAGACAGTGGAACTCGGGGCCTGACATTGCTGTGGTGTAACAGAGAGGAGGCAATTTGGGGCTGTCATTACTGTGATTTCACAGAGAGGGGAAGAGTCAGGCTGTCACTGCTGTGATTTCAGCGAGAGAGTGAAATGGAGGTAGTTCGAGCTGTGATGTTCCAGACAGGGGAATCCTGGGACTCGGAGTGCACTGCTGTCACCGAGAGCGGAACTTTGGGGCTCTCACTGCTGTGGTGTCACAGAGAGAGAAACAGTGGTGTTGTCGCTGCTGTGGTGTCTCTGAGAGGGAAACACTGGGCCTGTCTTTGCTGTGCTGTCATGGAGAGGAGCACGTTGGAGCTCACACTGCTATGATGTCACAGGTAGGGTAACAGTGGCTCTGACATTGCTGTGGTTTCCCAGAGAAGAGGAAATTTGGGCCCTCACTACTCTGGTGTCACACAGAGAGGTAAAGTTGGGCTCTAACTGCTATGGTGTCTCCAACAGGGTAATCCTGGGCCTAAAATTGCTGTCGTTTCAAAGAGAGGAGCAAGTTTGGGCTGTGGCTGCACTGCTGTCCCAGAGAGTGGAACTTTGGGGCTCACACTGCTCTGGTGTCCCAGAGACGGGAACATTGGAGCTGTCACTGCTGTGTTGTCACAGAGAGAGGAACACTGGAGCTCTCCCTGCTCTGGAGTCGCGGAGAGGAGGAAATTGGGCATGTCACTGCCCTGGTGTCACAGGGAATGGAAGAGCGGGGCTGTCACTGCCGTGGAGTCCGAGAAAGGAGGAAATTTGGTGTGTGACTGCACTGCGGTCACAGCGAGTGGAACTTTGGGGCTCTCACTTCTGTGGTGGAAGAGATGAAGAAATAGGTGCTGTCACTGCTGTTGTGGTGTGACGGAGAAGAGGAAATTTAGGCCTGTCATTGCTGTGGTGTCA
The DNA here is from genome assembly GCF_971803275.1 of Cyanistes caeruleus. Classification (NCBI taxonomy): domain Eukaryota; kingdom Metazoa; phylum Chordata; class Aves; order Passeriformes; family Paridae; genus Cyanistes; species Cyanistes caeruleus. The sequence continues at coordinate 119,206,434 of NC_141703.1, forward strand.
CAGAGAGGAGCACTTTGGAGCTCACACTGCTATGATGTCACAGATAGGGTAACACTGGCTCTGATATTGCTGTGTTGTCACAGAGAGGAGGAAATGAGGCCTCTCCCTGCTCTGGTGTTACAGAGAGGGGGAAATTTGGGCTCTCACTGCTGTTGTATCAGTGAGGGCGTAACACTGGAGCTGTCATTGTTGTGGTGTCCCAGAGAGGATTAAATTGGAGCTCACACTTCTATGGGGTCCTAGACAGTGGAACTCGGGGCCTGACATTGCTGTGGTGTAACAGAGAGGAGGCAATTTGGGGCTGTCATTACTGTGATTTCACAGAGAGGGGAAGAGTCAGGCTGTCACTGCTGTGATTTCAGCGAGAGAGTGAAATGGAGGTAGTTCGAGCTGTGATGTTCCAGACAGGGGAATCCTGGGACTCGGAGTGCACTGCTGTCACCGAGAGCGGAACTTTGGGGCTCTCACTGCTGTGGTGTCACAGAGAGAGAAACAGTGGTGTTGTCGCTGCTGTGGTGTCTCTGAGAGGGAAACACTGGGCCTGTCTTTGCTGTGCTGTCATGGAGAGGAGCACGTTGGAGCTCACACTGCTATGATGTCACAGGTAGGGTAACAGTGGCTCTGACATTGCTGTGGTTTCCCAGAGAAGAGGAAATTTGGGCCCTCACTGCTCTGGTGTCACACAGAGAGGTAAAGTTGGGCTCTAACTGCTATGGTGTCTCCAACAGGGTAATCGTGGGCCTAAAATTGCTGTCGTTTCAAAGAGAGGAGCAAGTTTGGGCTGTGGCTGCACTGCTGTCCCAGAGAGTGGAACTTTGGGACTCACACTGCTCTGGTGTCCCAGAGACGGGAACATTGGAGCTGTCACTGCTGTGTTGTCACAGAGAGAGGAACACTGGAGCTCTCCCTGCTCTGGAGTCGCGGAGAGGAGGAAATTGGGCATGTCACTGCCCTGGTGTCACAGGGAATGGAAGAGCGGGGCTGTCACTGCCGTGGAGTCCGAGAAAGGAGGAAATTTGGTGTGTGACTGCACTGCGGTCACAGCGAGTGGAACTTTGGGGCTCTCACTTCTGTGGTGGAAGAGATGAAGAAATAGGTGCTGTCACTGCTGTTGTGGTGTGACGGAGAAGAGGAAATTTAGGCCTGTCATTGCTGTGGTGTCACAGAGAGGAGCACTTTGGAGCTCACACTGCTATGATGTCACAGATAGGGTAACACTGGCTCTGATATTGCTGTGTTGTCACAGAGAGGAGGAAATGAGGCCTCTCCCTGCTCTGGTGTTACAGAGAGGGGGAAATTTGGGCTCTCACTGCTGTTGTATCAGTGAGGGCGTAACACTGGAGCTGTCATTGTTGTGGTGTCCCAGAGAGGATTAAATTGGAGCTCACACTTCTATGGGGTCCTAGACAGTGGAACTCGGGGCCTGACATTGCTGTGGTGTAACAGAGAGGAGGCAATTTGGGGCTGTCATTACTGTGATTTCACAGAGAGGGGAAGAGTCAGGCTGTCACTGCTGTGATTTCAGCGAGAGAGTGAAATGGAGGTAGTTCGAGCTGTGATGTTCCAGACAGGGGAATCCTGGGACTCGGAGTGCACTGCTGTCACCGAGAGCGGAACTTTGGGGCTCTCACTGCTGTGGTGTCACAGAGAGAGAAACAGTGGTGTTGTCGCTGCTGTGGTGTCTCTGAGAGGGAAACACTGGGCCTGTCTTTGCTGTGCTGTCATGGAGAGGAGCACGTTGGAGCTCACACTGCTATGATGTCACAGGTAGGGTAACAGTGGCTCTGACATTGCTGTGGTTTCCCAGAGAAGAGGAAATTTGGGCCCTCACTACTCTGGTGTCACACAGAGAGGTAAAGTTGGGCTCTAACTGCTATGGTGTCTCCAACAGGGTAATCCTGGGCCTAAAATTGCTGTCGTTTCAAAGAGAGGAGCAAGTTTGGGCTGTGGCTGCACTGCTGTCCCAGAGAGTGGAACTTTGGGACTCACACTGCTCTGGTGTCCCAGAGACGGGAACATTGGAGCTGTCACTGCTGTGTTGTCACAGAGAGAGGAACACTGGAGCTCTCCCTGCTCTGGAGTCGCGGAGAGGAGGAAATTGGGCATGTCACTGCCCTGGTGTCACAGGGAATGGAAGAGCGGGGCTGTCACTGCCGTGGAGTCCGAGAAAGGAGGAAATTTGGTGTGTGACTGCACTGCGGTCACAGCGAGTGGAACTTTGGGGCTCTCACTTCTGTGGTGGAAGAGATGAAGAAATAGGTGCTGTCACTGCTGTTGTGGTGTGACGGAGAAGAGGAAATTTAGGCCTGTCATTGCTGTGGTGTCACAGAGAGGAGCACTTTGGAGCTCACACTGCTATGATGTCACAGATAGGGTAACACTGGCTCTGATATTGCTGTGTTGTCACAGAGAGGAGGAAATGAGGCCTCTCCCTGCTCTGGTGTCACAGAGAGGGGGAAATTTGGGCTCTCACTGCTGTTGTATCAGTGAGGGCGTAACACTGGAGCTGTCATTGTTGTGGTGTCCCAGAGAGGATTAAATTGGAGCTCACACTTCTATGGGGTCCTAGACAGTGGAACTCTGGGCCTGACATTGCTGTGGTGTAACAGAGAGGAGGCAATTTGGGGCTGTCATTACTGTGATTTCACAGAGAGGGGAAGAGTCAGGCTGTCACTGCTGTGATTTCAGCGAGAGAGTGAAATGGAGGTAGTTCGAGCTGTGATGTTCCAGACAGGGGAATCCTGGGACTCGGAGTGCACTGCTGTCACCGAGAGCGGAACTTTGGGGCTCTCACTGCTGTGGTGTCAGAGAGAGAGAAACAGTGGTGTTGTCGCTGCTGTGGTGTCTCTGAGAGGGAAACACTGGGCCTGTCTTTGCTGTGCTGTCATGGAGAGGAGCACGTTGGAGCTCACACTGCTATGATGTCACAGGTAGGGTAGCAGTGGCTCTGACATTGCTGTGGTTTCCCAGAGAAGAGGAAATTTGGGCCCTCACTGCTCTGCTGTCACACAGAGAGGTAAAGTTGGGCTCTAACTGCTATGGTGTCTCCAACAGGGTAATCGTGGGCCTAAAATTGCTGTCGTTTCAAAGAGAGGAGCAAGTTTGGGCTGTGGCTGCACTGCTGTCCCAGAGAGTGGAACTTTGGGGCTCACACTGCTCTGGTGTCCCAGAGACGGGAACATTGGAGCTGTCACTGCTGTGTTGTCACAGAGAGAGGAACACTGGAGCTCTCCCTGCTCTGGAGTCGCGGAGAGGAGGAAATTGGGCATGTCACTGCCCTGGTGTCACAGGGAATGGAAGAGCGGGGCTGTCACTGCCGTGGAGTCCGAGAAAGGAGGAAATTTGGTGTGTGACTGCACTGCGGTCACAGCGAGTGGAACTTTGGGGCTCTCACTTCTGTGGTGGAAGAGATGAAGAAATAGGTGCTGTCACTGCTGTTGTGGTGTGACGGAGAAGAGGAAATTTGGGCCTGTCATTGCTGTGGTGTCACAGAGAGGAGCACTTTGGAGCTCACACTGCTATGATGTCACAGATAGGGTAACACTGGCTCTGATATTGCTGTGTTGTCACAGAGAGGAGGAAATGAGGCCTCTCCCTGCTCTGGTGTTACAGAGAGGGGGAAATTTGGGCTCTCACTGCTGTTGTATCAGTGAGGGCGTAACACTGGAGCTGTCATTGTTGTGGTGTCCCAGAGAGGATTAAATTGGAGCTCACACTTCTATGGGGTCCTAGACAGTGGAACTCGGGGCCTGACATTGCTGTGGTGTAACAGAGAGGAGGCAATTTGGGGCTGTCATTACTGTGATTTCACAGAGAGGGGAAGAGTCAGGCTGTCACTGCTGTGATTTCAGCGAGAGAGTGAAATGGAGGTAGTTCGAGCTGTGATGTTCCAGACAGGGGAATCCTGGGACTCGGAGTGCACTGCTGTCACCGAGAGCGGAACTTTGGGGCTCTCACTGCTGTGGTGTCACAGAGAGAGAAACAGTGGTGTTGTCGCTGCTGTGGTGTCTCTGAGAGGGAAACACTGGGCCTGTCTTTGCTGTGCTGTCATGGAGAGGAGCACGTTGGAGCTCACACTGCTATGATGTCACAGGTAGGGTAACAGTGGCTCTGACATTGCTGTGGTTTCCCAGAGAAGAGGAAATTTGGGCCCTCACTGCTCTGGTGTCACACAGAGAGGTAAAGTTGGGCTCTAACTGCTATGGTGTCTCCAACAGGGTAATCGTGGGCCTAAAATTGCTGTCGTTTCAAAGAGAGGAGCAAGTTTGGGCTGTGGCTGCACTGCTGTCGCAGAGAGTGGAACTTTGGGGCTCACACTGCTCTGGTGTCCCAGAGACGGGAACATTGGAGCTGTCACTGCTGTGTTGTCACAGAGAGAGGAACACTGGAGCTCTCCCTGCTCTGGAGTCGCGGAGAGGAGGAAATTGGGCATGTCACTGCCCTGGTGTCACAGGGAATGGAAGAGCGGGGCTGTCACTGCCGTGGAGTCAGAGAAAGGAGGAAATTTGGTGTGTGACTGCACTGCGGTCACAGCGAGTGGAACTTTGGGGCTCTCACTTCTGTGGTGGAAGAGATGAAGAAATAGGTGCTGTCACTGCTGTTGTGGTGTGACGGAGATGAGGAAATTTGGGCCTGTCATTGCTGTGGTGTCACAGAGAGGAGCACTTTGGAGCTCACACTGCTATGATGTCACAGATAGGGTAACACTGGCTCTGATATTGCTGTGTTGTCACAGAGAGGAGGAAATTAGGCCTCTCCCTGCTCTGGTGTCACAGAGAGGGGGAAATTTGGGCTCTCACTGCTGTTGTATCAGTGAGGGCGTAACACTGGAGCTGTCATTGTTGTGGTGTCCCAGAGAGGATTAAATTGGAGCTCACACTTCTATGGTGTCCTAGACAGTGGAACTCTGGGCCTGACATTGCTGTGGTGTAACAGAGAGGAGGCAATTTGGGGCTGTCATTACTGTGATTTCACAGAGAGGGGAAGAGTCAGGCTGTCACTGCTGTGATTTCAGCGAGAGAGTGAAATGGAGGTAGTTCGAGCTGTGATGTTCCAGACAGGGGAATCCTGGGACTCGGAGTGCACTGCTGTCACCGAGAGCGGAACTTTGGGGCTCTCACTGCTGTGGTGTCACAGAGAGAGAAACAGTGGTGTTGTCGCTGCTGTGGTGTCTCTGAGAGGGAAACACTGGGCCTGTCTTTGCTGTGCTGTCATGGAGAGGAGCACGTTGGAGCTCACACTGCTATGATGTCACAGGTAGGGTAACAGTGGCTCTGACATTGCTGTGGTTTCCCAGAGAAGAGGAAATTTGGGCCCTCACTACTCTGGTGTCACACAGAGAGGTAAAGTTGGGCTCTAACTGCTATGGTGTCTCCAACAGGGTAATCCTGGGCCTAAAATTGCTGTCGTTTCAAAGAGAGGAGCAAGTTTGGGCTGTGGCTGCACTGCTGTCCCAGAGAGTGGAACTTTGGGGCTCACACTGCTCTGGTGTCCCAGAGACGGGAACATTGGAGCTGTCACTGCTGTGTTGTCACAGAGAGAGGAACACTGGAGCTCTCCCTGCTCTGGAGTCGCGGAGAGGAGGAAATTGGGCATGTCACTGCCCTGGTGTCACAGGGAATGGAAGAGCGGGGCTGTCACTGCCGTGGAGTCCGAGAAAGGAGGAAATTTGGTGTGTGACTGCACTGCGGTCACAGCGAGTGGAACTTTGGGGCTCTCACTTCTGTGGTGGAAGAGATGAAGAAATAGGTGCTGTCACTGCTGTTGTGGTGTGACGGAGAAGAGGAAATTTAGGCCTGTCATTGCTGTGGTGTCACAGAGAGGAGCACTTTGGAGCTCACACTGCTATGATGTCACAGATAGGGTAACACTGGCTCTGATATTGCTGTGTTGTCACAGAGAGGAGGAAATGAGGCCTCTCCCTGCTCTGGTGTTACAGAGAGGGGGAAATTTGGGCTCTCACTGCTGTTGTATCAGTGAGGGCGTAACACTGGAGCTGTCATTGTTGTGGTGTCCCAGAGAGGATTAAATTGGAGCTCACACTTCTATGGGGTCCTAGACAGTGGAACTCGGGGCCTGACATTGCTGTGGTGTAACAGAGAGGAGGCAATTTGGGGCTGTCATTACTGTGATTTCACAGAGAGGGGAAGAGTCAGGCTGTCACTGCTGTGATTTCAGCGAGAGAGTGAAATGGAGGTAGTTCGAGCTGTGATGTTCCAGACAGGGGAATCCTGGGACTCGGAGTGCACTGCTGTCACCGAGAGCGGAACTTTGGGGCTCTCACTTCTGTGGTGTCACAGAGAGAGAAACAGTGGTGTTGTCGCTGCTGTGGTGTCTCTGAGAGGGAAACACTGGGCCTGTCTTTGCTGTGCTGTCATGGAGAGGAGCACGTTGGAGCTCACACTGCTATGATGTCACAGGTAGGGTAACAGTGGCTCTGACATTGCTGTGGTTTCCCAGAGAAGAGGAAATTTGGGCCCTCACTACTCTGGTGTCACACAGAGAGGTAAAGTTGGGCTCTAACTGCTATGGTGTCTCCAACAGGGTAATCCTGGGCCTAAAATTGCTGTCGTTTCAAAGAGAGGAGCAAGTTTGGGCTGTGGCTGCACTGCTGTCCCAGAGAGTGGAACTTTGGGGCTCACACTGCTCTGGTGTCCCAGAGACGGGAACATTGGAGCTGTCACTGCTGTGTTGTCACAGAGAGAGGAACACTGGAGCTCTCCCTGCTCTGGAGTCGCGGAGAGGAGGAAATTGGGCATGTCACTGCCCTGGTGTCACAGGGAATGGAAGAGCGGGGCTGTCACTGCCGTGGAGTCCGAGAAAGGAGGAAATTTGGTGTGTGACTGCACTGCGGTCACAGCGAGTGGAACTTTGGGGCTCTCACTTCTGTGGTGGAAGAGATGAAGAAATAGGTGCTGTCACTGCTGTTGTGGTGTGACGGAGAAGAGGAAATTTAGGCCTGTCATTGCTGTGGTGTCACAGAGAGGAGCACTTTGGAGCTCACACTGCTATGATGTCACAGATAGGGTAACACTGGCTCTGATATTGCTGTGTTGTCACAGAGAGGAGGAAATGAGGCCTCTCCCTGCTCTGGTGTTACAGAGAGGGGGAAATTTGGGCTCTCACTGCTGTTGTATCAGTGAGGGCGTAACACTGGAGCTGTCATTGTTGTGGTGTCCCAGAGAGGATTAAATTGGAGCTCACACTTCTATGGGGTCCTAGACAGTGGAACTCGGGGCCTGACATTGCTGTGGTGTAACAGAGAGGAGGCAATTTGGGGCTGTCATTACTGTGATTTCACAGAGAGGGGAAGAGTCAGGCTGTCACTGCTGTGATTTCAGCGAGAGAGTGAAATGGAGGTAGTTCGAGCTGTGATGTTCCAGACAGGGGAATCCTGGGACTCGGAGTGCACTGCTGTCACCGAGAGCGGAACTTTGGGGCTCTCACTGCTGTGGTGTCACAGAGAGAGAAACAGTGGTGTTGTCGCTGCTGTGGTGTCTCTGAGAGGGAAACACTGGGCCTGTCTTTGCTGTGCTGTCATGGAGAGGAGCACGTTGGAGCTCACACTGCTATGATGTCACAGGTAGGGTAACAGTGGCTCTGACATTGCTGTGGTTTCCCAGAGAAGAGGAAATTTGGGCCCTCACTACTCTGGTGTCACACAGAGAGGTAAAGTTGGGCTCTAACTGCTATGGTGTCTCCAACAGGGTAATCCTGGGCCTAAAATTGCTGTCGTTTCAAAGAGAGGAGCAAGTTTGGGCTGTGGCTGCACTGCTGTCCCAGAGAGTGGAACTTTGGGACTCACACTGCTCTGGTGTCCCAGAGACGGGAACATTGGAGCTGTCACTGCTGTGTTGTCACAGAGAGAGGAACACTGGAGCTCTCCCTGCTCTGGAGTCGCGGAGAGGAGGAAATTGGGCATGTCACTGCCCTGGTGTCACAGGGAATGGAAGAGCGGGGCTGTCACTGCCGTGGAGTCCGAGAAAGGAGGAAATTTGGTGTGTGACTGCACTGCGGTCACAGCGAGTGGAACTTTGGGGCTCTCACTTCTGTGGTGGAAGAGATGAAGAAATAGGTGCTGTCACTGCTGTTGTGGTGTGACGGAGAAGAGGAAATTTAGGCCTGTCATTACTGTGGTGTCACAGAGAGGAGCACTTTGGAGCTCACACTGCTATGATGTCACAGATAGGGTAACACTGGCTCTGATATTGCTGTGTTGTCACAGAGAGGAGGAAATGAGGCCTCTCCCTGCTCTGGTGTCACAGAGAGGGGGAAATTTGGGCTCTCACTGCTGTTGTATCAGTGAGGGCGTAACACTGGAGCTGTCATTGTTGTGGTGTCCCAGAGAGGATTAAATTGGAGCTCACACTTCTATGGGGTCCTAGACAGTGGAACTCTGGGCCTGACATTGCTGTGGTGTAACAGAGAGGAGGCAATTTGGGGCTGTCATTACTGTGATTTCACAGAGAGGGGAAGAGTCAGGCTGTCACTGCTGTGATTTCAGCGAGAGAGTGAAATGGAGGTAGTTCGAGCTGTGATGTTCCAGACAGGGGAATCCTGGGACTCGGAGTGCACTGCTGTCACCGAGAGCGGAACTTTGGGGCTCTCACTGCTGTGGTGTCACAGAGAGAGAAACAGTGGTGTTGTCGCTGCTGTGGTGTCTCTGAGAGGGAAACACTGGGCCTGTCTTTGCTGTGCTGTCATGGAGAGGAGCACGTTGGAGCTCACACTGCTATGATGTCACAGGTAGGGTAGCAGTGGCTCTGACATTGCTGTGGTTTCCCAGAGAAGAGGAAATTTGGGCCCTCACTGCTCTGCTGTCACACAGAGAGGTAAAGTTGGGCTCTAACTGCTATGGTGTCTCCAACAGGGTAATCGTGGGCCTAAAATTGCTGTCGTTTCAAAGAGAGGAGCAAGTTTGGGCTGTGGCTGCACTGCTGTCCCAGAGAGTGGAACTTTGGGGCTCACACTGCTCTGGTGTCCCAGAGACGGGAACATTGGAGCTGTCACTGCTGTGTTGTCACAGAGAGAGGAACACTGGAGCTCTCCCTGCTCTGGAGTCGCGGAGAGGAGGAAATTGGGCATGTCACTGCCCTGGTGTCACAGGGAATGGAAGAGCGGGGCTGTCACTGCCGTGGAGTCCGAGAAAGGAGGAAATTTGGTGTGTGACTGCACTGCGGTCACAGCGAGTGGAACTTTGGGGCTCTCACTTCTGTGGTGGAAGAGATGAAGAAATAGGTGCTGTCACTGCTGTTGTGGTGTGACGGAGAAGAGGAAATTTGGGCCTGTCATTGCTGTGGTGTCACAGAGAGGAGCACTTTGGAGCTCACCCTGCTATGATGTCACAGATAGGGTAACACTGGCTCTGATATTGCTGTGTTGTCACAGAGAGGAGGAAATGAGGCCTCTCCCTGCTCTGGTGTCACAGAGAGGGGGAAATTTGGGCTCTCACTGCTGTTGTATCAGTGAGGGCGTAACACTGGAGCTGTCATTGTTGTGGTGTCCCAGAGAGGATTAAATTGGAGCTCACACTTCTATGGGGTCCTAGACAGTGGAACTCGGGGCCTGACATTGCTGTGGTGTAACAGAGAGGAGGCAATTTGGGGCTGTCATTACTGTGATTTCACAGAGAGGGGAAGAGTCAGGCTGTCACTGCTGTGATTTCAGCGAGAGAGTGAAATGGAGGTAGTTCGAGCTGTGATGTTCCAGACAGGGGAATCCTGGGACTCGGAGTGCACTGCTGTCACCGAGAGCGGAACTTTGGGGCCCTCACTGCTGTGGTGTCACAGAGAGAGAAACAGTGGTGTTGTCGCTGCTGTGGTGTCTCTGAGAGGGAAACACTGGGCCTGTCTTTGCTGTGCTGTCATGGAGAGGAGCACGTTGGAGCTCACACTGCTATGATGTCACAGGTAGGGTAACAGTGGCTCTGACATTGCTGTGGTTTCCCAGAGAAGAGGAAATTTGGGCCCTCACTGCTCTGGTGTCACACAGAGAGGTAAAGTTGGGCTCTAACTGCTATGGTGTCTCCAACAGGGTAATCGTGGGCCTAAAATTGCTGTCGTTTCAAAGAGAGGAGCAAGTTTGGGCTGTGGCTGCACTGCTGTCCCAGAGAGTGGAACTTTGGGGCTCACACTGCTCTGGTGTCCCAGAGACGGGAACATTGGAGCTGTCACTGCTGTGTTGTCACAGAGAGAGGAACACTGGAGCTCTCCCTGCTCTGGAGTCGCGGAGAGGAGGAAATTGGGCATGTCACTGCCCTGGTGTCACAGGGAATGGAAGAGCGGGGCTGTCACTGCCGTGGAGTCCGAGAAAGGAGGAAATTTGGTGTGTGACTGCACTGCGGTCACAGCGAGTGGAACTTTGGGGCTCTCACTTCTGTGGTGGAAGAGATGAAGAAATAGGTGCTGTCACTGCTGTTGTGGTGTGACGGAGAAGAGGAAATTTGGGCCTGTCATTGCTGTGGTGTCACAGAGAGGAGCACTTTGGAGCTCACACTGCTATGATGTCACAGATAGGGTAACACTGGCTCTGATATTGCTGTGTTGTCACAGAGAGGAGGAAATGAGGCCTCTCCCTGCTCTGGTGTTACAGAGAGGGGGAAATTTGGGCTCTCACTGCTGTTGTATCAGTGAGGGCGTAACACTGGAGCTGTCATTGTTGTGGTGTCCCAGAGAGGATTAAATTGGAGCTCACACTTCTATGGGGTCCTAGACAGTGGAACTCGGGGCCTGACATTGCTGTGGTGTAACAGAGAGGAGGCAATTTGGGGCTGTCATTACTGTGATTTCACAGAGAGGGGAAGAGTCAGGCTGTCACTGCTGTGATTTCAGCGAGAGAGTGAAATGGAGGTAGTTCGAGCTGTGATGTTCCAGACAGGGGAATCCTGGGACTCGGAGTGCACTGCTGTCACCGAGAGCGGAACTTTGGGGCTCTCACTGCTGTGGTGTCACAGAGAGAGAAACAGTGGTGTTGTCGCTGCTGTGGTGTCTCTGAGAGGGAAACACTGGGCCTGTCTTTGCTGTGCTGTCATGGAGAGGAGCACGTTGGAGCTCACACTGCTATGATGTCACAGGTAGGGTAACAGTGGCTCTGACATTGCTGTGGTTTCCCAGAGAAGAGGAAATTTGGGCCCTCACTGCTCTGGTGTCACACAGAGAGGTAAAGTTGGGCTCTAACTGCTATGGTGTCTCCAACAGGGTAATCGTGGGCCTAAAATTGCTGTCGTTTCAAAGAGAGGAGCAAGTTTGGGCTGTGGCTGCACTGCTGTCCCAGAGAGTGGAACTTTGGGGCTCACACTGCTCTGGTGTCCCAGAGACGGGAACATTGGAGCTGTCACTGCTGTGTTGTCACAGAGAGAGGAACACTGGAGCTCTCCCTGCTCTGGAGTCGCGGAGAGGAGGAAATTGGGCATGTCACTGCCCTGGTGTCACAGGGAATGGAAGAGCGGGGCTGTCACTGCCATGGAGTCAGAGAAAGGAGGAAATTTGGTGTGTGACTGCACTGCGGTCACAGCGAGTGGAACTTTGGGGCTCTCACTTCTGTGGTGGAAGAGATGAAGAAATAGGTGCTGTCACTGCTGTTGTGGTGTGACGGAGATGAGGAAATTTGGGCCTGTCATTGCTGTGGTGTCACAGAGAGGAGCACTTTGGAGCTCACACTGCTATGATGTCACAGATAGGGTAACACTGGCTCTGATATTGCTGTGTTGTCACAGAGAGGAGGAAATGAGGCCTCTCCCTGCTCTGGTGTCACAGAGAGGGGGAAATTTGGGCTCTCACTGCTGTTGTATCAGTGAGGGCGTAACACTGGAGCTGTCATTGTTGTGGTGTCCCAGAGAGGATTAAATTGGAGCTCACACTTCTATGGTGTCCTAGACAGTGGAACTCTGGGCCTGACATTGCTGTGGTGTAACAGAGAGGAGGCAATTTGGGGCTGTCATTACTGTGATTTCACAGAGAGGGGAAGAGTCAGGCTGTCACTGCTGTGATTTCAGCGAGAGAGTGAAATGGAGGTAGTTCGAGCTGTGATGTTCCAGACAGGGGAATCCTGGGACTCGGAGTGCACTGCTGTCACCGAGAGCGGAACTTTGGGGCTCTCACTGCTGTGGTGTCACAGAGAGAGAAACAGTGGTGTTGTCGCTGCTGTGGTGTCTCTGAGAGGGAAACACTGGGCCTGTCTTTGCTGTGCTGTCATGGAGAGGAGCACGTTGGAGCTCACACTGCTATGATGTCACAGGTAGGGTAACAGTGGCTCTGACATTGCTGTGGTTTCCCAGAGAAGAGGAAATTTGGGCCCTCACTACTCTGGTGTCACACAGAGAGGTAAAGTTGGGCTCTAACTGCTATGGTGTCTCCAACAGGGTAATCCTGGGCCTAAAATTGCTGTCGTTTCAAAGAGAGGAGCAAGTTTGGGCTGTGGCTGCACTGCTGTCCCAGAGAGTGGAACTTTGGGACTCACACTGCTCTGGTGTCCCAGAGACGGGAACATTGGAGCTGTCACTGCTGTGTTGTCACAGAGAGAGGAACACTGGAGCTCTCCCTGCTCTGGAGTCGCGGAGAGGAGGAAATTGGGCATGTCACTGCCCTGGTGTCACAGGGAATGGAAGAGCGGGGCTGTCACTGCCGTGGAGTCCGAGAAAGGAGGAAATTTGGTGTGTGACTGCACTGCGGTCACAGCGAGTGGAACTTTGGGGCTCTCACTTCTGTGGTGGAAGAGATGAAGAAATAGGTGCTGTCACTGCTGTTGTGGTGTGACGGAGAAGAGGAAATTTAGGCCTGTCATTGCTGTGGTGTCACAGAGAGGAGCACTTTGGAGCTCACACTGCTATGATGTCACAGATAGGGTAACACTGGCTCTGATATTGCTGTGTTGTCACAGAGAGGAGGAAATGAGGCCTCTCCCTGCTCTGGTGTCACAGAGAGGGGGAAATTTGGGCTCTCACTGCTGTTGTATCAGTGAGGGCGTAACACTGGAGCTGTCATTGTTGTGGTGTCCCAGAGAGGATTAAATTGGAGCTCACACTTCTATGGGGTCCTAGACAGTGGAACTCTGGGCCTGACATTGCTGTGGTGTAACAGAGAGGAGGCAATTTGGGGCTGTCATTACTGTGATTTCACAGAGAGGGGAAGAGTCAGGCTGTCACTGCTGTGATTTCAGCGAGAGAGTGAAATGGAGGTAGTTCGAGCTGTGATGTTCCAGACAGGGGAATCCTGGGACTCGGAGTGCACTGCTGTCACCGAGAGCGGAACTTTGGGGCTCTCACTGCTGTGGTGTCACAGAGAGAGAAACAGTGGTGTTGTCGCTGCTGTGGTGTCTCTGAGAGGGAAACACTGGGCCTGTCTTTGCTGTGCTGTCATGGAGAGGAGCACGCTGGAGCTCACACTGCTATGATGTCACAGGTAGGGTAGCAGTGGCTCTGACATTGCTGTGGTTTCCCAGAGAAGAGGAAATTTGGGCCCTCACTGCTCTGCTGTCACACAGAGAGGTAAAGTTGGGCTCTAACTGCTATGGTGTCTCCAACAGGGTAATCGTGGGCCTAAAATTGCTGTCGTTTCAAAGAGAGGAGCAAGTTTGGGCTGTGGCTGCACTGCTGTCCCAGAGAGTGGAACTTTGGGGCTCACACTGCTCTGGTGTCCCAGAGACGGGAACATTGGAGCTGTCACTGCTGTGTTGTCACAGAGAGAGGAACACTGGAGCTCTCCCTGCTCTGGAGTCGCGGAGAGGAGGAAATTGGGCATGTCACTGCCCTGGTGTCACAGGGAATGGAAGAGCGGGGCTGTCACTGCCGTGGAGTCCGAGAAAGGAGGAAATTTGGTGTGTGACTGCACTGCGGTCACAGCGAGTGGAACTTTGGGGCTCTCACTTCTGTGGTGGAAGAGATGAAGAAATAGGTGCTGTCACTGCTGTTGTGGTGTGACGGAGAAGAGGAAATTTGGGCCTGTCATTGCTGTGGTGTCACAGAGAGGAGCACTTTGGAGCTCACCCTGCTATGATGTCACAGATAGGGTAACACTGGCTCTGATATTGCTGTGTTGTCACAGAGAGGAGGAAATGAGGCCTCTCCCTGCTCTGGTGTCACAGAGAGGGGGAAATTTGGGCTCTCACTGCTGTTGTATCAGTGAGGGCGTAACACTGGAGCTGTCATTGTTGTGGTGTCCCAGAGAGGATTAAATTGGAGCTCACACTTCTATGGGGTCCTAGACAGTGGAACTCGGGGCCTGACATTGCTGTGGTGTAACAGAGAGGAGGCAATTTGGGGCTGTCATTACTGTGATTTCACAGAGAGGGGAAGAGTCAGGCTGTCACTGCTGTGATTTCAGCGAGAGAGTGAAATGGAGGTAGTTCGAGCTGTGATGTTCCAGACAGGGGAATCCTGGGACTCGGAGTGCACTGCTGTCACCGAGAGCGGAACTTTGGGGCCCTCACTGCTGTGGTGTCACAGAGAGAGAAACAGTGGTGTTGTCGCTGCTGTGGTGTCTCTGAGAGGGAAACACTGGGCCTGTCTTTGCTGTGCTGTCATGGAGAGGAGCACGTTGGAGCTCACACTGCTATGATGTCACAGGTAGGGTAACAGTGGCTCTGACATTGCTGTGGTTTCCCAGAGAAGAGGAAATTTGGGCCCTCACTGCTCTGGTGTCACACAGAGAGGTAAAGTTGGGCTCTAACTGCTATGGTGTCTCCAACAGGGTAATCGTGGGCCTAAAATTGCTGTCGTTTCAAAGAGAGGAGCAAGTTTGGGCTGTGGCTGCACTGCTGTCCCAGAGAGTGGAACTTTGGGGCTCACACTGCTCTGGTGTCCCAGAGACGGGAACATTGGAGCTGTCACTGCTGTGTTGTCACAGAGAGAGGAACACTGGAGCTCTCCCTGCTCTGGAGTCGCGGAGACGAGGAAATTGGGCATGTCACTGCCCTGGTGTCACAGGGAATGGAAGAGCGGGGCTGTCACTGCCGTGGAGTCCGAGAAAGGAGGAAATTTGGTGTGTGACTGCACTGCGGTCACAGCGAGTGGAACTTTGGGGCTCTCACTTCTGTGGTGGAAGAGATGAAGAAATAGGTGCTGTCACTGCTGTTGTGGTGTGACGGAGAAGAGGAAATTTAGGCCTGTCATTGCTGTGGTGTCACAGAGAGGAGCACTTTGGAGCTCACACTGCTATGATGTCACAGATAGGGTAACACTGGCTCTGATATTGCTGTGTTGTCACAGAGAGGAGGAAATGAGGCCTCTCCCTGCTCTGGTGTCACAGAGAGGGGGAAATTTGGGCTCTCACTGCTGTTGTATCAGTGAGGGCGTAACACTGGAGCTGTCATTGTTGTGGTGTCCCAGAGAGGATTAAATTGGAGCTCACACTTCTATGGGGTCCTAGACAGTGGAACTCTGGGCCTGACATTGCTGTGGTGTAACAGAGAGGAGGCAATTTGGGGCTGTCATTACTGTGATTTCACAGAGAGGGGAAGAGTCAGGCTGTCACTGCTGTGATTTCAGCGAGAGAGTGAAATGGAGGTAGTTCGAGCTGTGATGTTCCAGACAGGGGAATCCTGGGACTCGGAGTGCACTGCTGTCACCGAGAGCGGAACTTTGGGGCTCTCACTGCTGTGGTGTCACAGAGAGAGAAACAGTGGTGTTGTCGCTGCTGTGGTGTCTCTGAGAGGGAAACACTGGGCCTGTCTTTGCTGTGCTGTCATGGAGAGGAGCACGTTGGAGCTCACACTGCTATGATGTCACAGGTAGGGTAGCAGTGGCTCTGACATTGCTGTGGTTTCCCAGAGAAGAGGAAATTTGGGCCCTCACTGCTCTGCTGTCACACAGAGAGGTAAAGTTGGGCTCTAACTGCTATGGTGTCTCCAACAGGGTAATCGTGGGCCTAAAATTGCTGTCGTTTCAAAGAGAGGAGCAAGTTTGGGCTGTGGCTGCACTGCTGTCCCAGAGAGTGGAACTTTGGGGCTCACACTGCTCTGGTGTCCCAGAGACGGGAACATTGGAGCTGTCACTGCTGTGTTGTCACAGAGAGAGGAACACTGGAGCTCTCCCTGCTCTGGAGTCGCGGAGAGGAGGAAATTGGGCATGTCACTGCCCTGGTGTCACAGGGAATGGAAGAGCGGGGCTGTCACTGCCGTGGAGTCCGAGAAAGGAGGAAATTTGGTGTGTGACTGCACTGCGGTCACAGCGAGTGGAACTTTGGGGCTCTCACTTCTGTGGTGGAAGAGATGAAGAAATAGGTGCTGTCACTGCTGTTGTGGTGTGACGGAGAAGAGGAAATTTGGGCCTGTCATTGCTGTGGTGTCACAGAGAGGAGCACTTTGGAGCTCACCCTGCTATGATGTCACAGATAGGGTAACACTGGCTCTGATATTGCTGTGTTGTCACAGAGAGGAGGAAATGAGGCCTCTCCCTGCTCTGGTGTCACAGAGAGGGGGAAATTTGGGCTCTCACTGCTGTTGTATCAGTGAGGGCGTAACACTGGAGCTGTCATTGTTGTGGTGTCCCAGAGAGGATTAAATTGGAGCTCACACTTCTATGGGGTCCTAGACAGTGGAACTCGGGGCCTGACATTGCTGTGGTGTAACAGAGAGGAGGCAATTTGGGGCTGTCATTACTGTGATTTCACAGAGAGGGGAAGAGTCAGGCTGTCACTGCTGTGATTTCAGCGAGAGAGTGAAATGGAGGTAGTTCGAGCTGTGATGTTCCAGACAGGGGAATCCTGGGACTCGGAGTGCACTGCTGTCACCGAGAGCGGAACTTTGGGGCCCTCACTGCTGTGGTGTCACAGAGAGAGAAACAGTGGTGTTGTCGCTGCTGTGGTGTCTCTGAGAGGGAAACACTGGGCCTGTCTTTGCTGTGCTGTCATGGAGAGGAGCACGTTGGAGCTCACACTGCTATGATGTCACAGGTAGGGTAACAGTGGCTCTGACATTGCTGTGGTTTCCCAGAGAAGAGGAAATTTGGGCCCTCACTGCTCTGGTGTCACACAGAGAGGTAAAGTTGGGCTCTAACTGCTATGGTGTCTCCAACAGGGTAATCGTGGGCCTAAAATTGCTGTCGTTTCAAAGAGAGGAGCAAGTTTGGGCTGTGGCTGCACTGCTGTCCCAGAGAGTGGAACTTTGGGGCTCACACTGCTCTGGTGTCCCAGAGACGGGAACATTGGAGCTGTCACTGCTGTGTTGTCACAGAGAGAGGAACACTGGAGCTCTCCCTGCTCTGGAGTCGCGGAGAGGAGGAAATTGGGCATGTCACTGCCCTGGTGTCACAGGGAATGGAAGAGCGGGGCTCTCACTGCCGTGGAGTCCGAGAAAGGAGGAAATTTGGTGTGTGACTGCACTGCGGTCACAGCGAGTGGAACTTTGGGGCTCTCACTTCTGTGGTGGAAGAGATGAAGAAATAGGTGCTGTCACTGCTGTTGTGGTGTGACGGAGATGAGGAAATTTGGGCCTGTCATTGCTGTGGTGTCACAGAGAGGAGCACTTTGGAGCTCACACTGCTATGATGTCACAGATAGGGTAACACTGGCTCTGATATTGCTGTGTTGTCACAGAGAGGAGGAAATGAGGCCTCTCCCTGCTCTGGTGTCACAGAGAGGGGGAAATTTGGGCTCTCACTGCTGTTGTATCAGTGAGGGCGTAACACTGGAGCTGTCATTGTTGTGGTGTCCCAGAGAGGATTAAATTGGAGCTCACACTTCTATGGTGTCCTAGACAGTGGAACTCTGGGCCTGACATTGCTGTGGTGTAACAGAGAGGAGGCAATTTGGGGCTGTCATTACTGTGATTTCACAGAGAGGGGAAGAGTCAGGCTGTCACTGCTGTGATTTCAGCGAGAGAGTGAAATGGAGGTAGTTCGAGCTGTGATGTTCCAGACAGGGGAATCCTGGGACTCGGAGTGCACTGCTGTCACCGAGAGCGGAACTTTGGGGCTCTCACTGCTGTGGTGTCACAGAGAGAGAAACAGTGGTGTTGTCGCTGCTGTGGTGTCTCTGAGAGGGAAACACTGGGCCTGTCTTTGCTGTGCTGTCATGGAGAGGAGCACGTTGGAGCTCACACTGCTATGATGTCACAGGTAGGGTAACAGTGGCTCTGACATTGCTGTGGTTTCCCAGAGAAGAGGAAATTTGGGCCCTCACTGCTCTGGTGTCACACAGAGAGGTAAAGTTGGGCTCTAACTGCTATGGTGTCTCCAACAGGGTAATCCTGGGCCTAAAATTGCTGTCGTTTCAAAGAGAGGAGCAAGTTTGGGCTGTGGCTGCACTGCTGTCCCAGAGAGTGGAACTTTGGGGCTCACACTGCTCTGGTGTCCCAGAGATGGGAACATTGGAGCTGTCACTGCTGTGTTGTCACAGAGAGAGGAACACTGGAGCTCTCCCTGCTCTGGAGTCGCGGAAAGGAGGAAATTGGGCATGTCACTGCCCTGGTGTCACAGGGAATGGAAGAGCGGGGCTGTCACTGCCGTGGAGTCCGAGAAAGGAGGAAATTTGGTGTGTGACTGCACTGCGGTCACAGCGAGTGGAACTTTGGGGCTCTCACTTCTGTGGTGGAAGAGATGAAGAAACAGGTGCTGTCACTGCTGTTGTGGTGTGACGGAGAAGAGGAAATTTGGGCCTGTCATTGCTGTGGTGTCACAGAGAGGAGCACTTTGGAGCTCACACTGCTATGATGTCACAGATAGGGTAACACTGGCTCTGATATTGCTGTGTTGTCACAGAGAGGAGGAAATTAGGCCTCTCCCTGCTCTGGTGTCACAGAGAGGGGGAAATTTGGGCTCTCACTGCTGTTGTATCAGTGAGGGCGTAACACTGGAGCTGTCATTGTTGTGGTGTCCCAGAGAGGATTAAATTGGAGCTCACACTTCTATGGTGTCCTAGACAGTGGAACTCGGGGCCTGACATTGCTGTGGTGTAACAGAGAGGAGGCAATTTGGGGCTGTCATTACTGTGATTTCACAGAGAGGGGAAGAGTCAGGCTGTCACTGCTGTGATTTCAGCGAGAGAGTGAAATGGAGGTAGTTCGAGCTGTGATGTTCCAGACAGGGGAATCCTGGGACTCGGAGTGCACTGCTGTCACCGAGAGCGGAACTTTGGGGCTCTCACTGCTGTGGTGTCACAGAGAGAGAAACAGTGGTGTTGTCGCTGCTGTGGTGTCTGAGAGAGGGAAACACTGGGCCTGTCTTTGCTGTGCTGTCATGGAGAGGAGCACGTTGGAGCTCACACTGCTA
This sequence comes from Cyanistes caeruleus, assembly GCF_971803275.1. Taxonomy (NCBI): domain Eukaryota; kingdom Metazoa; phylum Chordata; class Aves; order Passeriformes; family Paridae; genus Cyanistes; species Cyanistes caeruleus. The sequence continues at coordinate 119,225,635 of NC_141703.1, forward strand.
TGATGTCACAGGTAGGGTAACAGTGGCTCTGACATTGCTGTGGTTTCCCAGAGAAGAGGAAATTTGGGCCCTCACTGCTCTGCTGTCACACAGAGAGGTAAAGTTGGGCTCTAACTGCTATGGTGTCTCCAACAGGGTAATCGTGGGCCTAAAATTGCTGTCGTTTCAAAGAGAGGAGCAAGTTTGGGCTGTGGCTGCACTGCTGTCCCAGAGAGTGGAACTTTGGGGCTCACACTGCTCTGGTGTCCCAGAGATGGGAACATTGGAGCTGTCACTGCTGTGTTGTCACAGAGAGAGGAACACTGGAGCTCTCCCTGCTCTGGAGTCGCGGAGACGAGGAAATTGGGCATGTCACTGCCCTGGTGTCACAGGGAATGGAAGAGCGGGGCTGTCACTGCCGTGGAGTCCGAGAAAGGAGGAAATTTGGTGTGTGACTGCACTGCGGTCACAGCGAGTGGAACTTTGGGGCTCTCACTTCTGTGGTGGAAGAGATGAAGAAATAGGTGCTGTCACTGCTGTTGTGGTGTGACGGAGAAGAGGAAATTTAGGCCTGTCATTGCTGTGGTGTCACAGAGAGGAGCACTTTGGAGCTCACACTGCTATGATGTCACACATAGGGTAACACTGGCTCTGATATTGCTGTGTTGTCACAGAGAGGAGGAAATGAGGCCTCTCCCTGCTCTGGTGTCACAGAGAGGGGGAAATTTGGGCTCTCACTGCTGTTGTATCAGTGAGGGCGTAACACTGGAGCTGTCATTGTTGTGGTGTCCCAGAGAGGATTAAATTGGAGCTCACACTTCTATGGTGTCCTAGACAGTGGAACTCGGGGCCTGACATTGCTGTGGTGTAACAGAGAGGAGGCAATTTGGGGCTGTCATTACTGTGATTTCACAGAGAGGGGAAGAGTCAGGCTGTCACTGCTGTGATTTCAGCGAGAGAGTGAAATGGAGGTAGTTCGAGCTGTGATGTTCCAGACAGGGGAATCCTGGGACTCGGAGTGCACTGCTGTCACCGAGAGCGGAACTTTGGGGCTCTCACTGCTGTGGTGTCACAGAGAGAGAAACAGTGGTGTTGTCGCTGCTGTGGTGTCTGAGAGAGGGAAACACTGGGCCTGTCTTTGCTGTGCTGTCATGGAGAGGAGCACGTTGGAGCTCACACTGCTATGATGTCACAGGTAGGGTAACAGTGGCTCTGACATTGCTGTGGTTTCCCAGAGAAGAGGAAATTTGGGCCCTCACTGCTCTGCTGTCACACAGAGAGGTAAAGTTGGGCTCTAACTGCTATGGTGTCTCCAACAGGGTAATCGTGGGCCTAAAATTGCTGTCGTTTCAAAGAGAGGAGCAAGTTTGGGCTGTGGCTGCACTGCTGTCCCAGAGAGTGGAACTTTGGGGCTCACACTGCTCTGGTGTCCCAGAGACGGGAACATTGGAGCTGTCACTGCTGTGTTGTCACAGAGAGAGGAACACTGGAGCTCTCCCTGCTCTGGAGTCGCGGAGAGGAGGAAATTGGGCATGTCACTGCCCTGGTGTCACAGGGAATGGAAGAGCGGGGCTGTCACTGCCGTGGAGTCCGAGAAAGGAGGAAATTTGGTGTGTGACTGCACTGCGGTCACAGCGAGTGGAACTTTGGGGCTCTCACTTCTGTGGTGGAAGAGATGAAGAAATAGGTGCTGTCACTGCTGTTGTGGTGTGACGGAGAAGAGGAAATTTGGGCCTGTCATTGCTGTGGTGTCACAGAGAGGAGCACTTTGGAGCTCACACTGCTATGATGTCACAGATAGGGTAACACTGGCTCTGATATTGCTGTGTTGTCACAGAGAGGAGGAAATGAGGCCTCTCCCTGCTCTGGTGTCACAGAGAGGGGGAAATTTGGGCTCTCACTGCTGTTGTATCAGTGAGGGCGTAACACTGGAGCTGTCATTGTTGTGGTGTCCCAGAGAGGATTAAATTGGAGCTCACACTTCTATGGGGTCCTAGACAGTGGAACTCTGGGCCTGACATTGCTGTGGTGTAACAGAGAGGAGGCAATTTGGGGCTGTCATTACTGTGATTTCACAGAGAGGGGAAGAGTCAGGCTGTCACTGCTGTGATTTCAGCGAGAGAGTGAAATGGAGGTAGTTCGAGCTGTGATGTTCCAGACAGGGGAATCCTGGGACTCGGAGTGCACTGCTGTCACCGAGAGCGGAACTTTGGGGCTCTCACTGCTGTGGTGTCACAGAGAGAGAAACAGTGGTGTTGTCGCTGCTGTGGTGTCTCTGAGAGGGAAACACTGGGCCTGTCTTTGCTGTGCTGTCATGGAGAGGAGCACGTTGGAGCTCACACTGCTATGATGTCACAGGTAGGGTAACAGTGGCTCTGACATTGCTGTGGTTTCCCAGAGAAGAGGAAATTTGGGCCCTCACTGCTCTGGTGTCACACAGAGAGGTAAAGTTGGGCTCTAACTGCTATGGTGTCTCCAACAGGGTAATCCTGGGCCTAAAATTGCTGTCGTTTCAAAGAGAGGAGCAAGTTTGGGCTGTGGCTGCACTGCTGTCCCAGAGAGTGGAACTTTGGGGCTCACACTGCTCTGGTGTCCCAGAGACGGGAACATTGGAGCTGTCACTGCTGTGTTGTCACAGAGAGAGGAACACTGGAGCTCTCCCTGCTCTGGAGTCGCGGAGAGGAGGAAATTGGGCATGTCACTGCCCTGGTGTCACAGGGAATGGAAGAGCGGGGCTGTCACTGCCGTGGAGTCCGAGAAAGGAGGAAATTTGGTGTGTGACTGCACTGCGGTCACAGCGAGTGGAACTTTGGGGCTCTCACTTCTGTGGTGGAAGAGATGAAGAAATAGGTGCTGTCGCTGCTGTTGTGGTGTGACGGAGAAGAGGAAATTTGGGCCTGTCATTGCTGTGGTGTCACAGAGAGGAGCACTTTGGAGCTCACACTGCTATGATGTCACACATAGGGTAACACTGGCTCTGATATTGCTGTGTTGTCACAGAGAGGAGGAAATGAGGCCTCTCCCTGCTCTGGTGTCACAGAGAGGGGGAAATTTGGGCTCTCACTGCTGTTGTATCAGTGAGGGCGTAACACTGGAGCTGTCATTGTTGTGGTGTCCCAGAGAGGATTAAATTGGAGCTCACACTTCTATGGGGTCCTAGACAGTGGAACTCGGGGCCTGACATTGCTGTGGTGTAACAGAGAGGAGGCAATTTGGGGCTGTCATTACTGTGATTTCACAGAGAGGGGAAGAGTCAGGCTGTCACTGCTGTGATTTCAGCGAGAGAGTGAAATGGAGGTAGTTCGAGCTGTGATGTTCCAGACAGGGGAATCCTGGGACTCGGAGTGCACTGCTGTCACCGAGAGCGGAACTTTGGGGCCCTCACTGCTGTGGTGTCACAGAGAGAGAAACAGTGGTGTTGTCGCTGCTGTGGTGTCTCTGAGAGGGAAACACTGGGCCTGTCTTTGCTGTGCTGTCATGGAGAGGAGCACGTTGGAGCTCACACTGCTATGATGTCACAGGTAGGGTAACAGTGGCTCTGACATTGCTGTGGTTTCCCAGAGAAGAGGAAATTTGGGCCCTCACTGCTCTGGTGTCACACAGAGAGGTAAAGTTGGGCTCTAACTGCTATGGTGTCTCCAACAGGGTAATCGTGGGCCTAAAATTGCTGTCGTTTCAAAGAGAGGAGCAAGTTTGGGCTGTGGCTGCACTGCTGTCCCAGAGAGTGGAACTTTGGGGCTCACACTGCTCTGGTGTCCCAGAGACGGGAACATTGGAGCTGTCACTGCTGTGTTGTCACAGAGAGAGGAACACTGGAGCTCTCCCTGCTCTGGAGTCGCGGAGAGGAGGAAATTGGGCATGTCACTGCCCTGGTGTCACAGGGAATGGAAGAGCGGGGCTCTCACTGCCGTGGAGTCCGAGAAAGGAGGAAATTTGGTGTGTGACTGCACTGCGGTCACAGCGAGTGGAACTTTGGGGCTCTCACTTCTGTGGTGGAAGAGATGAAGAAATAGGTGCTGTCACTGCTGTTGTGGTGTGACGGAGATGAGGAAATTTGGGCCTGTCATTGCTGTGGTGTCACAGAGAGGAGCACTTTGGAGCTCACACTGCTATGATGTCACAGATAGGGTAACACTGGCTCTGATATTGCTGTGTTGTCACAGAGAGGAGGAAATGAGGCCTCTCCCTGCTCTGGTGTCACAGAGAGGGGGAAATTTGGGCTCTCACTGCTGTTGTATCAGTGAGGGCGTAACACTGGAGCTGTCATTGTTGTGGTGTCCCAGAGAGGATTAAATTGGAGCTCACACTTCTATGGTGTCCTAGACAGTGGAACTCTGGGCCTGACATTGCTGTGGTGTAACAGAGAGGAGGCAATTTGGGGCTGTCATTACTGTGATTTCACAGAGAGGGGAAGAGTCAGGCTGTCACTGCTGTGATTTCAGCGAGAGAGTGAAATGGAGGTAGTTCGAGCTGTGATGTTCCAGACAGGGGAATCCTGGGACTCGGAGTGCACTGCTGTCACCGAGAGCGGAACTTTGGGGCTCTCACTGCTGTGGTGTCACAGAGAGAGAAACAGTGGTGTTGTCGCTGCTGTGGTGTCTCTGAGAGGGAAACACTGGGCCTGTCTTTGCTGTGCTGTCATGGAGAGGAGCACGTTGGAGCTCACACTGCTATGATGTCACAGGTAGGGTAACAGTGGCTCTGACATTGCTGTGGTTTCCCAGAGAAGAGGAAATTTGGGCCCTCACTGCTCTGGTGTCACACAGAGAGGTAAAGTTGGGCTCTAACTGCTATGGTGTCTCCAACAGGGTAATCCTGGGCCTAAAATTGCTGTCGTTTCAAAGAGAGGAGCAAGTTTGGGCTGTGGCTGCACTGCTGTCCCAGAGAGTGGAACTTTGGGGCTCACACTGCTCTGGTGTCCCAGAGATGGGAACATTGGAGCTGTCACTGCTGTGTTGTCACAGAGAGAGGAACACTGGAGCTCTCCCTGCTCTGGAGTCGCGGAAAGGAGGAAATTGGGCATGTCACTGCCCTGGTGTCACAGGGAATGGAAGAGCGGGGCTGTCACTGCCGTGGAGTCCGAGAAAGGAGGAAATTTGGTGTGTGACTGCACTGCGGTCACAGCGAGTGGAACTTTGGGGCTCTCACTTCTGTGGTGGAAGAGATGAAGAAACAGGTGCTGTCACTGCTGTTGTGGTGTGACGGAGAAGAGGAAATTTGGGCCTGTCATTGCTGTGGTGTCACAGAGAGGAGCACTTTGGAGCTCACACTGCTATGATGTCACAGATAGGGTAACACTGGCTCTGATATTGCTGTGTTGTCACAGAGAGGAGGAAATTAGGCCTCTCCCTGCTCTGGTGTCACAGAGAGGGGGAAATTTGGGCTCTCACTGCTGTTGTATCAGTGAGGGCGTAACACTGGAGCTGTCATTGTTGTGGTGTCCCAGAGAGGATTAAATTGGAGCTCACACTTCTATGGTGTCCTAGACAGTGGAACTCGGGGCCTGACATTGCTGTGGTGTAACAGAGAGGAGGCAATTTGGGGCTGTCATTACTGTGATTTCACAGAGAGGGGAAGAGTCAGGCTGTCACTGCTGTGATTTCAGCGAGAGAGTGAAATGGAGGTAGTTCGAGCTGTGATGTTCCAGACAGGGGAATCCTGGGACTCGGAGTGCACTGCTGTCACCGAGAGCGGAACTTTGGGGCTCTCACTGCTGTGGTGTCACAGAGAGAGAAACAGTGGTGTTGTCGCTGCTGTGGTGTCTGAGAGAGGGAAACACTGGGCCTGTCTTTGCTGTGCTGTCATGGAGAGGAGCACGTTGGAGCTCACACTGCTATGATGTCACAGGTAGGGTAACAGTGGCTCTGACATTGCTGTGGTTTCCCAGAGAAGAGGAAATTTGGGCCCTCACTGCTCTGCTGTCACACAGAGAGGTAAAGTTGGGCTCTAACTGCTATGGTGTCTCCAACAGGGTAATCGTGGGCCTAAAATTGCTGTCGTTTCAAAGAGAGGAGCAAGTTTGGGCTGTGGCTGCACTGCTGTCCCAGAGAGTGGAACTTTGGGGCTCACACTGCTCTGGTGTCCCAGAGATGGGAACATTGGAGCTGTCACTGCTGTGTTGTCACAGAGAGAGGAACACTGGAGCTCTCCCTGCTCTGGAGTCGCGGAGACGAGGAAATTGGGCATGTCACTGCCCTGGTGTCACAGGGAATGGAAGAGCGGGGCTGTCACTGCCGTGGAGTCCGAGAAAGGAGGAAATTTGGTGTGTGACTGCACTGCGGTCACAGCGAGTGGAACTTTGGGGCTCTCACTTCTGTGGTGGAAGAGATGAAGAAATAGGTGCTGTCACTGCTGTTGTGGTGTGACGGAGAAGAGGAAATTTAGGCCTGTCATTGCTGTGGTGTCACAGAGAGGAGCACTTTGGAGCTCACACTGCTATGATGTCACACATAGGGTAACACTGGCTCTGATATTGCTGTGTTGTCACAGAGAGGAGGAAATGAGGCCTCTCCCTGCTCTGGTGTCACAGAGAGGGGGAAATTTGGGCTCTCACTGCTGTTGTATCAGTGAGGGCGTAACACTGGAGCTGTCATTGTTGTGGTGTCCCAGAGAGGATTAAATTGGAGCTCACACTTCTATGGTGTCCTAGACAGTGGAACTCGGGGCCTGACATTGCTGTGGTGTAACAGAGAGGAGGCAATTTGGGGCTGTCATTACTGTGATTTCACAGAGAGGGGAAGAGTCAGGCTGTCACTGCTGTGATTTCAGCGAGAGAGTGAAATGGAGGTAGTTCGAGCTGTGATGTTCCAGACAGGGGAATCCTGGGACTCGGAGTGCACTGCTGTCACCGAGAGCGGAACTTTGGGGCTCTCACTGCTGTGGTGTCACAGAGAGAGAAACAGTGGTGTTGTCGCTGCTGTGGTGTCTGAGAGAGGGAAACACTGGGCCTGTCTTTGCTGTGCTGTCATGGAGAGGAGCACGTTGGAGCTCACACTGCTATGATGTCACAGGTAGGGTAACAGTGGCTCTGACATTGCTGTGGTTTCCCAGAGAAGAGGAAATTTGGGCCCTCACTGCTCTGCTGTCACACAGAGAGGTAAAGTTGGGCTCTAACTGCTATGGTGTCTCCAACAGGGTAATCGTGGGCCTAAAATTGCTGTCGTTTCAAAGAGAGGAGCAAGTTTGGGCTGTGGCTGCACTGCTGTCCCAGAGAGTGGAACTTTGGGGCTCACACTGCTCTGGTGTCCCAGAGACGGGAACATTGGAGCTGTCACTGCTGTGTTGTCACAGAGAGAGGAACACTGGAGCTCTCCCTGCTCTGGAGTCGCGGAGAGGAGGAAATTGGGCATGTCACTGCCCTGGTGTCACAGGGAATGGAAGAGCGGGGCTGTCACTGCCGTGGAGTCCGAGAAAGGAGGAAATTTGGTGTGTGACTGCACTGCGGTCACAGCGAGTGGAACTTTGGGGCTCTCACTTCTGTGGTGGAAGAGATGAAGAAATAGGTGCTGTCACTGCTGTTGTGGTGTGACGGAGAAGAGGAAATTTGGGCCTGTCATTGCTGTGGTGTCACAGAGAGGAGCACTTTGGAGCTCACACTGCTATGATGTCACAGATAGGGTAACACTGGCTCTGATATTGCTGTGTTGTCACAGAGAGGAGGAAATGAGGCCTCTCCCTGCTCTGGTGTCACAGAGAGGGGGAAATTTGGGCTCTCACTGCTGTTGTATCAGTGAGGGCGTAACACTGGAGCTGTCATTGTTGTGGTGTCCCAGAGAGGATTAAATTGGAGCTCACACTTCTATGGGGTCCTAGACAGTGGAACTCTGGGCCTGACATTGCTGTGGTGTAACAGAGAGGAGGCAATTTGGGGCTGTCATTACTGTGATTTCACAGAGAGGGGAAGAGTCAGGCTGTCACTGCTGTGATTTCAGCGAGAGAGTGAAATGGAGGTAGTTCGAGCTGTGATGTTCCAGACAGGGGAATCCTGGGACTCGGAGTGCACTGCTGTCACCGAGAGCGGAACTTTGGGGCTCTCACTGCTGTGGTGTCACAGAGAGAGAAACAGTGGTGTTGTCGCTGCTGTGGTGTCTCTGAGAGGGAAACACTGGGCCTGTCTTTGCTGTGCTGTCATGGAGAGGAGCACGTTGGAGCTCACACTGCTATGATGTCACAGGTAGGGTAACAGTGGCTCTGACATTGCTGTGGTTTCCCAGAGAAGAGGAAATTTGGGCCCTCACTGCTCTGGTGTCACACAGAGAGGTAAAGTTGGGCTCTAACTGCTATGGTGTCTCCAACAGGGTAATCCTGGGCCTAAAATTGCTGTCGTTTCAAAGAGAGGAGCAAGTTTGGGCTGTGGCTGCACTGCTGTCCCAGAGAGTGGAACTTTGGGGCTCACACTGCTCTGGTGTCCCAGAGACGGGAACATTGGAGCTGTCACTGCTGTGTTGTCACAGAGAGAGGAACACTGGAGCTCTCCCTGCTCTGGAGTCGCGGAGAGGAGGAAATTGGGCATGTCACTGCCCTGGTGTCACAGGGAATGGAAGAGCGGGGCTGTCACTGCCGTGGAGTCCGAGAAAGGAGGAAATTTGGTGTGTGACTGCACTGCGGTCACAGCGAGTGGAACTTTGGGGCTCTCACTTCTGTGGTGGAAGAGATGAAGAAATAGGTGCTGTCGCTGCTGTTGTGGTGTGACGGAGAAGAGGAAATTTGGGCCTGTCATTGCTGTGGTGTCACAGAGAGGAGCACTTTGGAGCTCACACTGCTATGATGTCACACATAGGGTAACACTGGCTCTGATATTGCTGTGTTGTCACAGAGAGGAGGAAATGAGGCCTCTCCCTGCTCTGGTGTCACAGAGAGGGGGAAATTTGGGCTCTCACTGCTGTTGTATCAGTGAGGGCGTAACACTGGAGCTGTCATTGTTGTGGTGTCCCAGAGAGGATTAAATTGGAGCTCACACTTCTATGGGGTCCTAGACAGTGGAACTCGGGGCCTGACATTGCTGTGGTGTAACAGAGAGGAGGCAATTTGGGGCTGTCATTACTGTGATTTCACAGAGAGGGGAAGAGTCAGGCTGTCACTGCTGTGATTTCAGCGAGAGAGTGAAATGGAGGTAGTTCGAGCTGTGATGTTCCAGACAGGGGAATCCTGGGACTCGGAGTGCACTGCTGTCACCGAGAGCGGAACTTTGGGGCTCTCACTGCTGTGGTGTCACAGAGAGAGAAACAGTGGTGTTGTCGCTGCTGTGGTGTCTGAGAGAGGGAAACACTGGGCCTGTCTTTGCTGTGCTGTCATGGAGAGGAGCACGTTGGAGCTCACACTGCTATGATGTCACAGGTAGGGTAACAGTGGCTCTGACATTGCTGTGGTTTCCCAGAGAAGAGGAAATTTGGGCCCTCACTGCTCTGCTGTCACACAGAGAGGTAAAGTTGGGCTCTAACTGCTATGGTGTCTCCAACAGGGTAATCGTGGGCCTAAAATTGCTGTCGTTTCAAAGAGAGGAGCAAGTTTGGGCTGTGGCTGCACTGCTGTCCCAGAGAGTGGAACTTTGGGGCTCACACTGCTCTGGTGTCCCAGAGATGGGAACATTGGAGCTGTCACTGCTGTGTTGTCACAGAGAGAGGAACACTGGAGCTCTCCCTGCTCTGGAGTCGCGGAGAGGAGGAAATTGGGCATGTCACTGCCCTGGTGTCACAGGGAATGGAAGAGCGGGGCTGTCACTGCCGTGGAGTCCGAGAAAGGAGGAAATTTGGTGTGTGACTGCACTGCGGTCACAGCGAGTGGAACTTTGGGGCTCTCACTTCTGTGGTGGAAGAGATGAAGAAATAGGTGCTGTCGCTGCTGTTGTGGTGTGACGGAGAAGAGGAAATTTGGGCCTGTCATTGCTGTGGTGTCACAGAGAGGAGCACTTTGGAGCTCACACTGCTATGATGTCACAGATAGGGTAACACTGGCTCTGATATTGCTGTGTTGTCACAGAGAGGAGGAAATGAGGCCTCTCCCTGCTCTGGTGTCACAGAGAGGGGGAAATTTGGGCTCTCACTGCTGTTGTATCAGTGAGGGCGTAACACTGGAGCTGTCATTGTTGTGGTGTCCCAGAGAGGATTAAATTGGAGCTCACACTTCTATGGGGTCCTAGACAGTGGAACTCTGGGCCTGACATTGCTGTGGTGTAACAGAGAGGAGGCAATTTGGGGCTGTCATTACTGTGATTTCACAGAGAGGGGAAGAGTCAGGCTGTCACTGCTGTGATTTCAGCGAGAGAGTGAAATGGAGGTAGTTCGAGCTGTGATGTTCCAGACAGGGGAATCCTGGGACTCGGAGTGCACTGCTGTCACCGAGAGCGGAACTTTGGGGCTCTCACTGCTGTGGTGTCACGGAGAGAGAAACAGTGGTGTTGTCGCTGCTGTGGTGTCTCTGAGAGGGAAACACTGGGCCTGTCTTTGCTGTGCTGTCATGGAGAGGAGCACGTTGGAGCTCACACTGCTATGATGTCACAGGTAGGGTAACAGTGGCTCTGACATTGCTGTGGTTTCCCAGAGAAGAGGAAATTTGGGCCCTCACTGCTCTGGTGTCACACAGAGAGGTAAAGTTGGGCTCTAACTGCTATGGTGTCTCCAACAGGGTAATCGTGGGCCTAAAATTGCTGTCGTTTCAAAGAGAGGAGCAAGTTTGGGCTGTGGCTGCACTGCTGTCCCAGAGAGTGGAACTTTGGGGCTCACACTGCTCTGGTGTCCCAGAGACGGGAACATTGGAGCTGTCACTGCTGTGTTGTCACAGAGAGAGGAACACTGGAGCTCTCCCTGCTCTGGAGTCGCGGAGAGGAGGAAATTGGGCATGTCACTGCCCTGGTGTCACAGGGAATGGAAGAGCAGGGCTGTCACTGCCGTGGAGTCAGAGAAAGGAGGAAATTTGGTGTGTGACTGCACTGCGGTCACAGCGAGTGGAACTTTGGGGCTCTCACTTCTGTGGTGGAAGAGATGAAGAAATAGGTGCTGTCACTGCTGTTGTGGTGTGACGGAGAAGAGGAAATTTGGGCCTGTCATTGCTGTGGTGTCACAGAGAGGAGCACTTTGGAGCTCACACTGCTATGATGTCACAGATAGGGTAACACTGGCTCTGATATTGCTGTGTTGTCACAGAGAGGAGGAAATGAGGCCTCTCCCTGCTCTGGTGTCACAGAGAGGGGGAAATTTGGGCTCTCACTGCTGTTGTATCAGTGAGGGCGTAACACTGGAGCTGTCATTGTTGTGGTGTCCCAGAGAGGATTAAATTGGAGCTCACACTTCTATGGTGTCCTAGACAGTGGAACTCTGGGCCTGACATTGCTGTGGTGTAACAGAGAGGAGGCAATTTGGGGCTGTCATTACTGTGATTTCACAGAGAGGGGAAGAGTCAGGCTGTCACTGCTGTGATTTCAGCGAGAGAGTGAAATGGAGGTAGTTCGAGCTGTGATGTTCCAGACAGGGGAATCCTGGGACTCGGAGTGCACTGCTGTCACCGAGAGCGGAACTTTGGGGCTCTCACTGCTGTGGTGTCACAGAGAGAGAAACAGTGGTGTTGTCGCTGCTGTGGTGTCTCTGAGAGGGAAACACTGGGCCTGTCTTTGCTGTGCTGTCATGGAGAGGAGCACGTTGGAGCTCACACTGCTATGATGTCACAGGTAGGGTAACAGTGGCTCTGACATTGCTGTGGTTTCCCAGAGAAGAGGAAATTTGGGCCCTCACTGCTCTGGTGTCACACAGAGAGGTAAAGTTGGGCTCTAACTGCTATGGTGTCTCCAACAGGGTAATCCTGGGCCTAAAATTGCTGTCGTTTCAAAGAGAGGAGCAAGTTTGGGCTGTGGCTGCACTGCTGTCCCAGAGAGTGGAACTTTGGGGCTCACACTGCTCTGGTGTCCCAGAGATGGGAACATTGGAGCTGTCACTGCTGTGTTGTCACAGAGAGAGGAACACTGGAGCTCTCCCTGCTCTGGAGTCGCGGAGACGAGGAAATTGGGCATGTCAGTGCCCTGGTGTCACAGGGAATGGAAGAGCGGGGCTGTCACTGCCGTGGAGTCCGAGAAAGGAGGAAATTTGGTGTGTGACTGCACTGCGGTCACAGCGAGTGGAACTTTGGGGCTCTCACTTCTGTGGTGGAAGAGATGAAGAAATAGGTGCTGTCACTGCTGTTGTGGTGTGACGGAGAAGAGGAAATTTAGGCCTGTCATTGCTGTGGTGTCACAGAGAGGAGCACTTTGGAGCTCACACTGCTATGATGTCACACATAGGGTAACACTGGCTCTGATATTGCTGTGTTGTCACAGAGAGGAGGAAATGAGGCCTCTCCCTGCTCTGGTGTCACAGAGAGGGGGAAATTTGGGCTCTCACTGCTGTTGTATCAGTGAGGGCGTAACACTGGAGCTGTCATTGTTGTGGTGTCCCAGAGAGGATTAAATTGGAGCTCACACTTCTATGGTGTCCTAGACAGTGGAACTCGGGGCCTGACATTGCTGTGGTGTAACAGAGAGGAGGCAATTTGGGGCTGTCATTACTGTGATTTCACAGAGAGGGGAAGAGTCAGGCTGTCACTGCTGTGATTTCAGCGAGAGAGTGAAATGGAGGTAGTTCGAGCTGTGATGTTCCAGACAGGGGAATCCTGGGACTCGGAGTGCACTGCTGTCACCGAGAGCGGAACTTTGGGGCTCTCACTGCTGTGGTGTCACAGAGAGAGAAACAGTGGTGTTGTCGCTGCTGTGGTGTCTGAGAGAGGGAAACACTGGGCCTGTCTTTGCTGTGCTGTCATGGAGAGGAGCACGTTGGAGCTCACACTGCTATGATGTCACAGGTAGGGTAACAGTGGCTCTGACATTGCTGTGGTTTCCCAGAGAAGAGGAAATTTGGGCCCTCACTGCTCTGCTGTCACACAGAGAGGTAAAGTTGGGCTCTAACTGCTATGGTGTCTCCAACAGGGTAATCGTGGGCCTAAAATTGCTGTCGTTTCAAAGAGAGGAGCAAGTTTGGGCTGTGGCTGCACTGCTGTCCCAGAGAGTGGAACTTTGGGGCTCACACTGCTCTGGTGTCCCAGAGACGGGAACATTGGAGCTGTCACTGCTGTGTTGTCACAGAGAGAGGAACACTGGAGCTCTCCCTGCTCTGGAGTCGCGGAGAGGAGGAAATTGGGCATGTCACTGCCCTGGTGTCACAGGGAATGGAAGAGCGGGGCTGTCACTGCCGTGGAGTCCGAGAAAGGAGGAAATTTGGTGTGTGACTGCACTGCGGTCACAGCGAGTGGAACTTTGGGGCTCTCACTTCTGTGGTGGAAGAGATGAAGAAATAGGTGCTGTCACTGCTGTTGTGGTGTGACGGAGAAGAGGAAATTTGGGCCTGTCATTGCTGTGGTGTCACAGAGAGGAGCACTTTGGAGCTCACACTGCTATGATGTCACAGATAGGGTAACACTGGCTCTGATATTGCTGTGTTGTCACAGAGAGGAGGAAATGAGGCCTCTCCCTGCTCTGGTGTCACAGAGAGGGGGAAATTTGGGCTCTCACTGCTGTTGTATCAGTGAGGGCGTAACACTGGAGCTGTCATTGTTGTGGTGTCCCAGAGAGGATTAAATTGGAGCTCACACTTCTATGGTGTCCTAGACAGTGGAACTCGGGGCCTGACATTGCTGTGGTGTAACAGAGAGGAGGCAATTTGGGGCTGTCATTACTGTGATTTCACAGAGAGGGGAAGAGTCAGGCTGTCACTGCTGTGATTTCAGCGAGAGAGTGAAATGGAGGTAGTTCGAGCTGTGATGTTCCAGACAGGGGAATCCTGGGACTCGGAGTGCACTGCTGTCACCGAGAGCGGAACTTTGGGGCTCTCACTGCTGTGGTGTCACAGAGAGAGAAACAGTGGTGTTGTCGCTGCTGTGGTGTCTGAGAGAGGGAAACACTGGGCCTGTCTTTGCTGTGCTGTCATGGAGAGGAGCACGTTGGAGCTCACACTGCTATGATGTCACAGGTAGGGTAACAGTGGCTCTGACATTGCTGTGGTTTCCCAGAGAAGAGGAAATTTGGGCCCTCACTGCTCTGCTGTCACACAGAGAGGTAAAGTTGGGCTCTAACTGCTATGGTGTCTCCAACAGGGTAATCGTGGGCCTAAAATTGCTGTCGTTTCAAAGAGAGGAGCAAGTTTGGGCTGTGGCTGCACTGCTGTCCCAGAGAGTGGAACTTTGGGGCTCACACTGCTCTGGTGTCCCAGAGACGGGAACATTGGAGCTGTCACTGCTGTGTTGTCACAGAGAGAGGAACACTGGAGCTCTCCCTGCTCTGGAGTCGCGGAGAGGAGGAAATTGGGCATGTCACTGCCCTGGTGTCACAGGGAATGGAAGAGCGGGGCTGTCACTGCCGTGGAGTCCGAGAAAGGAGGAAATTTGGTGTGTGACTGCACTGCGGTCACAGCGAGTGGAACTTTGGGGCTCTCACTTCTGTGGTGGAAGAGATGAAGAAATAGGTGCTGTCACTGCTGTTGTGGTGTGACGGAGAAGAGGAAATTTGGGCCTGTCATTGCTGTGGTGTCACAGAGAGGAGCACTTTGGAGCTCACACTGCTATGATGTCACAGATAGGGTAACACTGGCTCTGATATTGCTGTGTTGTCACAGAGAGGAGGAAATGAGGCCTCTCCCTGCTCTGGTGTCACAGAGAGGGGGAAATTTGGGCTCTCACTGCTGTTGTATCAGTGAGGGCGTAACACTGGAGCTATCATTGTTGTGGTGTCCCAGAGAGGATTAAATTGGAGCTCACACTTCTATGGGGTCCTAGACAGTGGAACTCTGGGCCTGACATTGCTGTGGTGTAACAGAGAGGAGGCAATTTGGGGCTGTCATTACTGTGATTTCACAGAGAGGGGAAGAGTCAGGCTGTCACTGCTGTGATTTCAGCGAGAGAGTGAAATGGAGGTAGTTCGAGCTGTGATGTTCCAGACAGGGGAATCCTGGGACTCGGAGTGCACTGCTGTCACCGAGAGCGGAACTTTGGGGCTCTCACTGCTGTGGTGTCACAGAGAGAGAAACAGTGGTGTTGTCGCTGCTGTGGTGTCTCTGAGAGGGAAACACTGGGCCTGTCTTTGCTGTGCTGTCATGGAGAGGAGCACGTTGGAGCTCACACTGCTATGATGTCACAGGTAGGGTAACAGTGGCTCTGACATTGCTGTGGTTTCCCAGAGAAGAGGAAATTTGGGCCCTCACTGCTCTGGTGTCACACAGAGAGGTAAAGTTGGGCTCTAACTGCTATGGTGTCTCCAACAGGGTAATCCTGGGCCTAAAATTGCTGTCGTTTCAAAGAGAGGAGCAAGTTTGGGCTGTGGCTGCACTGCTGTCCCAGAGAGTGGAACTTTGGGGCTCACACTGCTCTGGTGTCCCAGAGACGGGAACATTGGAGCTGTCACTGCTGTGTTGTCACAGAGAGAGGAACACTGGAGCTCTCCCTGCTCTGGAGTCGCGGAGAGGAGGAAATTGGGCATGTCACTGCCCTGGTGTCACAGGGAATGGAAGAGCGGGGCTGTCACTGCCGTGGAGTCCGAGAAAGGAGGAAATTTGGTGTGTGACTGCACTGCGGTCACAGCGAGTGGAACTTTGGGGCTCTCACTTCTGTGGTGGAAGAGATGAAGAAATAGGTGCTGTCGCTGCTGTTGTGGTGTGACGGAGAAGAGGAAATTTGGGCCTGTCATTGCTGTGGTGTCACAGAGAGGAGCACTTTGGAGCTCACACTGCTATGATGTCACACATAGGGTAACACTGGCTCTGATATTGCTGTGTTGTCACAGAGAGGAGGAAATGAGGCCTCTCCCTGCTCTGGTGTCACAGAGAGGGGGAAATTTGGGCTCTCACTGCTGTTGTATCAGTGAGGGCGTAACACTGGAGCTGTCATTGTTGTGGTGTCCCAGAGAGGATTAAATTGGAGCTCACACTTCTATGGTGTCCTAGACAGTGGAACTCGGGGCCTGACATTGCTGTGGTGTAACAGAGAGGAGGCAATTTGGGGCTGTCATTACTGTGATTTCACAGAGAGGGGAAGAGTCAGGCTGTCACTGCTGTGATTTCAGCGAGAGAGTGAAATGGAGGTAGTTCGAGCTGTGATGTTCCAGACAGGGGAATCCTGGGACTCGGAGTGCACTGCTGTCACCGAGAGCGGAACTTTGGGGCTCTCACTGCTGTGGTGTCACGGAGAGAGAAACAGTGGTGTTGTCGCTGCTGTGGTGTCTGAGAGAGGGAAACACTGGGCCTGTCTTTGCTGTGCTGTCATGGAGAGGAGCACGTTGGAGCTCACACTGCTATGATGTCACAGGTAGGGTAACAGTGGCTCTGACATTGCTGTGGTTTCCCAGAGAAGAGGAAATTTGGGCCCTCACTGCTCTGGTGTCACACAGAGAGGTAAAGTTGGGCTCTAACTGCTATGGTGTCTCCAACAGGGTAATCCTGGGCCTAAAATTGCTGTCGTTTCAAAGAGAGGAGCAAGTTTGGGCTGTGGCTGCACTGCTGTCCCAGAGAGTGGAACTTTGGGGCTCACACTGCTCTGGTGTCCCAGAGACGGGAACATTGGAGCTGTCACTGCTGTGTTGTCACAGAGAGAGGAACACTGGAGCTCTCCCTGCTCTGGAGTCGCGGAGAGGAGGAAATTGGGCATGTCACTGCCCTGGTGTCACAGGGAATGGAAGAGCGGGGCTGTCACTGCCGTGGAGTCCGAGAAAGGAGGAAATTTGGTGTGTGACTGCACTGCGGTCACAGCGAGTGGAACTTTGGGGCTCTCACTTCTGTGGTGGAAGAGATGAAGAAATAGGTGCTGTCACTGCTGTTGTGGTGTGACGGAGAAGAGGAAATTTGGGCCTGTCATTGCTGTGGTGTCACAGAGAGGAGCACTTTGGAGCTCACACTGCTATGATGTCACAGATAGGGTAACACTGGCTCTGATATTGCTGTGTTGTCACAGAGAGGAGGAAATGAGGCCTCTCCCTGCTCTGGTGTCACAGAGAGGGGGAAATTTGGGCTCTCACTGCTGTTGTATCAGTGAGGGCGTAACACTGGAGCTGTCATTGTTGTGGTGTCCCAGAGAGGATTAAATTGGAGCTCACACTTCTATGGTGTCCTAGACAGTGGAACTCGGGGCCTGACATTGCTGTGGTGTAACAGAGAGGAGGCAATTTGGGGCTGTCATTACTGTGATTTCACAGAGAGGGGAAGAGTCAGGCTGTCACTGCTGTGATTTCAGCGAGAGAGTGAAATGGAGGTAGTTCGAGCTGTGATGTTCCAGACAGGGGAATCCTGGGACTCGGAGTGCACTGCTGTCACCGAGAGCGGAACTTTGGGGCTCTCACTGCTGTGGTGTCACAGAGAGAGAAACAGTGGTGTTGTCGCTGCTGTGGTGTCTGAGAGAGGGAAACACTGGGCCTGTCTTTGCTGTGCTGTCATGGAGAGGAGCACGTTGGAGCTCACACTGCTATGATGTCACAGGTAGGGTAACAGTGGCTCTGACATTGCTGTGGTTTCCCAGAGAAGAGGAAATTTGGGCCCTCACTGCTCTGGTGTCACACAGAGAGGTAAAGTTGGGCTCTAACTGCTATGGTGTCTCCAACAGGGTAATCGTGGGCCTAAAATTGCTGTCGTTTCAAAGAGAGGAGCAAGTTTGGGCTGTGGCTGCACTGCTGTCCCAGAGAGTGGAACTTTGGGGCTCACACTGCTCTGGTGTCCCAGAGACGGGAACATTGGAGCTGTCACTGCTGTGTTGTCACAGAGAGAGGAACACTGGAGCTCTCCCTGCTCTGGAGTCGCGGAGAGGAGGAAATTGGGCATGTCACTGCCCTGGTGTCACAGGGAATGGAAGAGCAGGGCTGTCACTGCCGTGGAGTCAGAGAAAGGAGGAAATTTGGTGTGTGACTGCACTGCGGTCACAGCGAGTGGAACTTTGGGGCTCTCACTTCTGTGGTGGAAGAGATGAAGAAATAGGTGCTGTCACTGCTGTTGTGGTGTGACGGAGAAGAGGAAATTTGGGCCTGTCATTGCTGTGGTGTCACAGAGAGGAGCACTTTGGAGCTCACACTGCTATGATGTCACAGATAGGGTAACACTGGCTCTGATATTGCTGTGTTGTCACAGAGAGGAGGAAATGAGGCCTCTCCCTGCTCTGGTGTTACAGAGAGGGGGAAATTTGGGCTCTCACTGCTGTTGTATCAGTGAGGGCGTAACACTGGAGCTGTCATTGTTGTGGTGTCCCAGAGAGGATTAAATTGGAGCTCACACTTCTATGGGGTCCTAGACAGTGGAACTCGGGGCCTGACATTGCTGTGGTGTAACAGAGAGGAGGCAATTTGGGGCTGTCATTACTGTGATTTCACAGAGAGGGGAAGAGTCAGGCTGTCACTGCTGTGATTTCAGCGAGAGAGTGAAATGGAGGTAGTTCGAGCTGTGATGTTCCAGACAGGGGAATCCTGGGACTCGGAGTGCACTGCTGTCACCGAGAGCGGAACTTTGGGGCTCTCACTGCTGTGGTGTCACAGAGAGAGAAACAGTGGTGTTGTCGCTGCTGTGGTGTCTCTGAGAGGGAAACACTGGGCCTGTCTTTGCTGTGCTGTCATGGAGAGGAGCACGTTGGAGCTCACACTGCTATGATGTCACAGGTAGGGTAACAGTGGCTCTGACATTGCTGTGGTTTCCCAGAGAAGAGGAAATTTGGGCCCTCACTGCTCTGGTGTCACACAGAGAGGTAAAGTTGGGCTCTAACTGCTATGGTGTCTCCAACAGGGTAATCGTGGGCCTAAAATTGCTGTCGTTTCAAAGAGAGGAGCAAGTTTGGGCTGTGGCTGCACTGCTGTCCCAGAGAGTGGAACTTTGGGGCTCACACTGCTCTGGTGTCCCAGAGACGGGAACATTGGAGCTGTCACTGCTGTGTTGTCACAGAGAGAGGAACACTGGAGCTCTCCCTGCTCTGGAGTCGCGGAGAGGAGGAAATTGGGCATGTCACTGCCCTGGTGTCACAGGGAATGGAAGAGCGGGGCTGTCACTGCCGTGGAGTCAGAGAAAGGAGGAAATTTGGTGTGTGACTGCACTGCGGTCACAGCGAGTGGAACTTTGGGGCTCTCACTTCTGTGGTGGAAGAGATGAAGAAATAGGTGCTGTCACTGCTGTTGTGGTGTGACGGAGAAGAGGAAATTTGGGCCTGTCATTGCTGTGGTGTCACAGAGAGGAGCACTTTGGAGCTCACACTGCTATGATGTCACAGATAGGGTAACACTGGCTCTGATATTGCTGTGTTGTCACAGAGAGGAGGAAATGAGGCCTCTCCCTGCTCTGGTGTTACAGAGAGGGGGAAATTTGGGCTCTCACTGCTGTTGTATCAGTGAGGGCGTAACACTGGAGCTGTCATTGTTGTGGTGTCCCAGAGAGGATTAAATTGGAGCTCACACTTCTATGGGGTCCTAGACAGTGGAACTCGGGGCCTGACATTGCTGTGGTGTAACAGAGAGGAGGCAATTTGGGGCTGTCATTACTGTGATTTCACAGAGAGGGGAAGAGTCAGGCTGTCACTGCTGTGATTTCAGCGAGAGAGTGAAATGGAGGTAGTTCGAGCTGTGATGTTCCAGACAGGGGAATCCTGGGACTCGGAGTGCACTGCTGTCACCGAGAGCGGAACTTTGGGGCTCTCACTGCTGTGGTGTCACAGAGAGAGAAACAGTGGTGTTGTCGCTGCTGTGGTGTCTCTGAGAGGGAAACACTGGGCCTGTCTTTGCTGTGCTGTCATGGAGAGGAGCACGTTGGAGCTCACACTGCTATGATGTCACAGGTAGGGTAACAGTGGCTGTGACATTGCTGTGGTTTCCCAGAGAAGAGGAAATTTGGGCCCTCACTGCTCTGGTGTCACACAGAGAGGTAAAGTTGGGCTCTAACTGCTATGGTGTCTCCAACAGGGTAATCGTGGGCCTAAAATTGCTGTCGTTTCAAAGAGAGGAGCAAGTTTGGGCTGTGGCTGCACTGCTGTCCCAGAGAGTGGAACTTTGGGGCTCACACTGCTCTGGTGTCCCAGAGACGGGAACATTGGAGCTGTCACTGCTGTGTTGTCACAGAGAGAGGAACACTGGAGCTCTCCCTGCTCTGGAGTCGCGGAGAGGAGGAAATTGGGCATGTCACTGCCCTGGTGTCACAGGGAATGGAAGAGCGGGGCTGTCACTGCCGTGGAGTCCGAGAAAGGAGGAAATTTGGTGTGTGACTGCACTGCGGTCACAGCGAGTGGAACTTTGGGGCTCTCACTTCTGTGGTGGAAGAGATGAAGAAATAGGTGCTGTCACTGCTGTTGTGGTGTGACGGAGAAGAGGAAATTTGGGCCTGTCATTGCTGTGGTGTCACAGAGAGGAGCACTTTGGAGCTCACACTGCTATGATGTCACAGATAGGGTAACACTGGCTCTGATATTGCTGTGTTGTCACAGAGAGGAGGAAATGAGGCCTCTCCCTGCTCTGGTGTCACAGAGAGGGGGAAATTTGGGCTCTCACTGCTGTTGTATCAGTGAGGGCGTAACACTGGAGCTGTCATTGTTGTGGTGTCCCAGAGAGGATTAAATTGGAGCTCACACTTCTATGGTGTCCTAGACAGTGGAACTCTGGGCCTGACATTGCTGTGGTGTAACAGAGAGGAGGCAATTTGGGGCTGTCATTACTGTGATTTCACAGAGAGGAGAAGAGTCAGGCTGTCACTGCTGTGATTTCAGCGAGAGAGTGAAATGGAGGTAGTTCGAGCTGTGATGTTCCAGACAGGGGAATCCTGGGACTCGGAGTGCACTGCTGTCACCGAGAGCGGAACTTTGGGGCTCTCACTGCTGTGGTGTCACAGAGAGAGAAACAGTGGTGTTGTCGCTGCTGTGGTGTCTCTGAGAGGGAAACACTGGGCCTGTCTTTGCTGTGCTGTCATGGAGAGGAGCACGTTGGAGCTCACACTGCTATGATGTCACAGGTAGGGTAACAGTGGCTCTGACATTGCTGTGGTTTCCCAGAGAAGAGGAAATTTGGGCCCTCACTGCTCTGGTGTCACACAGAGAGGTAAAGTTGGGCTCTAACTGCTATGGTGTCTCCAACAGGGTAATCGTGGGCCTAAAATTGCTGTCGTTTCAAAGAGAGGAGCAAGTTTGGGCTGTGGCTGCACTGCTGTCCCAGAGAGTGGAACTTTGGGGCTCACACTGCTCTGGTGTCCCAGAGACGGGAACATTGGAGCTGTCACTGCTGTGTTGTCACAGAGAGAGGAACACTGGAGCTCTCCCTGCTCTGGAGTCGCGGAGAGGAGGAAATTGGGCATGTCACTGCCCTGGTGTCACAGGGAATGGAAGAGCGGGGCTGTCACTGCCGTGGAGTCCGAGAAAGGAGGAAATTTGGTGTGTGACTGCACTGCGGTCACAGCGAGTGGAACTTTGGGGCTCTCACTTCTGTGGTGGAAGAGATGAAGAAATAGGTGCTGTCACTGCTGTTGTGGTGTGACGGAGAAGAGGAAATTTGGGCCTGTCATTGCTGTGGTGTCACAGAGAGGAGCACTTTGGAGCTCACACTGCTATGATGTCACAGATAGGGTAACACTGGCTCTGATATTGCTGTGTTGTCACAGAGAGGAGGAAATGAGGCCTCTCCCTGCTCTGGTGTCACAGAGAGGGGGAAATTTGGGCTCTCACTGCTGTTGTATCAGTGAGGGCGTAACACTGGAGCTGTCATTGTTGTGGTGTCCCAGAGAGGATTAAATTGGAGCTCACACTTCTATGGGGTCCTAGACAGTGGAACTCTGGGCCTGACATTGCTGTGGTGTAACAGAGAGGAGGCAATTTGGGGCTGTCATTACTGTGATTTCACAGAGAGGAGAAGAGTCAGGCTGTCACTGCTGTGATTTCAGCGAGAGAGTGAAATGGAGGTAGTTCGAGCTGTGATGTTCCAGACAGGGGAATCCTGGGACTCGGAGTGCACTGCTGTCACCGAGAGCGGAACTTTGGGGCTCTCACTGCTGTGGTGTCACAGAGAGAGAAACAGTGGTGTTGTCGCTGCTGTGGTGTCTCTGAGAGGGAAACACTGGGCCTGTCTTTGCTGTGCTGTCATGGAGAGGAGCACGTTGGAGCTCACACTGCTATGATGTCACAGGTAGGGTAACAGTGGCTGTGACATTGCTGTGGTTTCCCAGAGAAGAGGAAATTTGGGCCCTCACTGCTCTGGTGTCACACAGAGAGGTAAAGTTGGGCTCTAACTGCTATGGTGTCTCCAACAGGGTAATCGTGGGCCTAAAATTGCTGTCGTTTCAAAGAGAGGAGCAAGTTTGGGCTGTGGCTGCACTGCTGTCCCAGAGAGTGGAACTTTGGGGCTCACACTGCTCTGGTGTCCCAGAGACGGGAACATTGGAGCTGTCACTGCTGTGTTGTCACAGAGAGAGGAACACTGGAGCTCTCCCTGCTCTGGAGTCGCGGAGAGGAGGAAATTGGGCATGTCACTGCCCTGGTGTCACAGGGAATGGAAGAGCGGGGCTGTCACTGCCGTGGAGTCCGAGAAAGGAGGAAATTTGGTGTGTGACTGCACTGCGGTCACAGCGAGTGGAACTTTGGGGCTCTCACTTCTGTGGTGGAAGAGATGAAGAAATAGGTGCTGTCGCTGCTGTTGTGGTGTGACGGAGAAGAGGAAATTTGGGCCTGTCATTGCTGTGGTGTCACAGAGAGGAGCACTTTGGAGCTCACACTGCTATGATGTCACAGATAGGGTAACACTGGCTCTGATATTGCTGTGTTGTCACAGAGAGGAGGAAATGAGGCCTCTCCCTGCTCTGGTGTCACAGAGAGGGGGAAATTTGGGCTCTCACTGCTGTTGTATCAGTGAGGGCGTAACACTGGAGCTGTCATTGTTGTGGTGTCCCAGAGAGGATTAAATTGGAGCTCACACTTCTATGGGGTCCTAGACAGTGGAACTCGGGGCCTGACATTGCTGTGGTGTAACAGAGAGGAGGCAATTTGGGGCTGTCATTACTGTGATTTCACAGAGAGGGGAAGAGTCAGGCTGTCACTGCTGTGATTTCAGCGAGAGAGTGAAATGGAGGTAGTTCGAGCTGTGATGTTCCAGACAGGGGAATCCTGGGACTCGGAGTGCACTGCTGTCACCGAGAGCGGAACTTTGGGGCTCTCACTGCTGTGGTGTCACAGAGAGAGAAACAGTGGTGTTGTCGCTGCTGTGGTGTCTGAGAGAGGGAAACACTGGGCCTGTCTTTGCTGTGCTGTCATGGAGAGGAGCACGTTGGAGCTCACACTGCTATGATGTCACAGGTAGGGTAACAGTGGCTCTGACATTGCTGTGGTTTCCCAGAGAAGAGGAAATTTGGGCCCTCACTGCTCTGCTGTCTCACAGAGAGGTAAAGTTGGGCTCTAACTGCTATGGTGTCTCCAACAGGGTAATCCTGGGCCTAAAATTGCTGTCGTTTCAAAGAGAGGAGCAAGTTTGGGCTGTGGCTGCACTGCTGTCCCAGAGAGTGGAACTTTGGGGCTCACACTGCTCTGGTGTCCCAGAGACGGGAACATTGGAGCTGTCACTGCTGTGTTGTCACAGAGAGAGGAACACTGGAGCTCTCCCTGCTCTGGAGTCGCGGAGAGGAGGAAATTGGGCATGTCACTGCCCTGGTGTCACAGGGAATGGAAGAGCGGGGCTGTCACTGCCGTGGAGTCCGAGAAAGGAGGAAATTTGGTGTGTGACTGCACTGCGGTCACAGCGAGTGGAACTTTGGGGCTCTCACTTCTGTGGTGGAAGAGATGAAGAAATAGGTGCTGTCGCTGCTGTTGTGGTGTGACGGAGAAGAGGAAATTTGGGCCTGTCATTGCTGTGGTGTCACAGAGAGGAGCACTTTGGAGCTCACACTGCTATGATGTCACAGATAGGGTAACACTGGCTCTGATATTGCTGTGTTGTCACAGAGAGGAGGAAATGAGGCCTCTCCCTGCTCTGGTGTCACAGAGAGGGGGAAATTTGGGCTCTCACTGCTGTTGTATCAGTGAGGGCGTAACACTGGAGCTGTCATTGTTGTGGTGTCCCAGAGAGGATTAAATTGGAGCTCACACTTCTATGGGGTCCTAGACAGTGGAACTCGGGGCCTGACATTGCTGTGGTGTAACAGAGAGGAGGCAATTTGGGGCTGTCATTACTGTGATTTCACAGAGAGGGGAAGAGTCAGGCTGTCACTGCTGTGATTTCAGCGAGAGAGTGAAATGGAGGTAGTTCGAGCTGTGATGTTCCAGACAGGGGAATCCTGGGACTCGGAGTGCACTGCTGTCACCGAGAGCGGAACTTTGGGGCTCTCACTGCTGTGGTGTCACGGAGAGAGAAACAGTGGTGTTGTCGCTGCTGTGGTGTCTCTGAGAGGGAAACACTGGGCCTGTCTTTGCTGTGCTGTCATGGAGAGGAGCACGTTGGAGCTCACACTGCTATGATGTCACAGGTAGGGTAACAGTGGCTGTGACATTGCTGTGGTTTCCCAGAGAAGAGGAAATTTGGGCCCTCACTGCTCTGGTGTCACACAGAGAGGTAAAGTTGGGCTCTAACTGCTATGGTGTCTCCAACAGGGTAATCGTGGGCCTAAAATTGCTGTCGTTTCAAAGAGAGGAGCAAGTTTGGGCTGTGGCTGCACTGCTGTCCCAGAGAGTGGAACTTTGGGGCTCACACTGCTCTGGTGTCCCAGAGACGGGAACATTGGAGCTGTCACTGCTGTGTTGTCACAGAGAGAGGAACACTGGAGCTCTCCCTGCTCTGGAGTCGCGGAGAGGAGGAAATTGGGCATGTCACTGCCCTGGTGTCACAGGGAATGGAAGAGCGGGGCTCTCACTGCCGTGGAGTCCGAGAAAGGAGGAAATTTGGTGTATGACTACACTGCCATCACAGCGAGTGGAACTTTGGGGCTCTCACTTCTGTGGTGGAAGAGATGAAGAAATAGGTGCTGTCACTGCTGTTGTGGTGTGACGGAGAAGAGGAAATTTGGGCCTGTCATTGCTGTGGTGTCACAGAGAGGAGCACTTTGGAGCTCACACTGCTATGATGTCACACATAGGGTAACACTGGCTCTGATATTGCTGTGTTGTCACAGAGAGGAGGAAATGAGGCCTCTCCCTGCTCTGGTGTCACAGAGAGGGGGAAATTTGGGCTCTCACTGCTGTTGTATCAGTGAGGGCGTAACACTGGAGCTGTCATTGTTGTGGTGTCCCAGAGAGGATTAAATTGGAGCTCACACTTTTATGGGGTCCTAGACAGTGGAACTCTGGGCCTGACATTGCTGTGGTGTAACAGAGAGGAGGCAATTTGGGGCTGTCATTACTGTGATTTCACAGAGAGGGGAAGAGTCAGGCTGTCACTGCTGTGATTTCAGCGAGAGAGTGAAATGGAGGTAGTTCGAGCTGTGATGTTCCAGACAGGGGAATCCTGGGACTCGGAGTGCACTGCTGTCACCGAGAGCGGAACTTTGGGGCTCTCACTGCTGTGGTGTCACAGAGAGAGAAACAGTGGTGTTGTCGCTGCTGTGGTGTCTCTGAGAGGGAAACACTGGGCCTGTCTTTGCTGTGCTGTCATGGAGAGGAGCACGTTGGAGCTCACACTGCTATGATGTCACAGGTAGGGTAACAGTGGCTCTGACATTGCTGTGGTTTCCCAGAGAAGAGGAAATTTGGGCCCTCACTGCTCTGCTGTCACACAGAGAGGTAAAGTTGGGCTCTAACTGCTATGGTGTCTCCAACAGGGTAATCGTGGGCCTAAAATTGCTGTCGTTTCAAAGAGAGGAGCAAGTTTGGGCTATGGCTGCACTGCTGTCCCAGAGAGTGGAACTTTGGGGCTCACACTGCTCTGGTGTCCCAGAGACGGGAACATTGGAGCTGTCACTGCTGTGTTGTCACAGAGAGAGGAACACTGGAGCTCTCCCTGCTCTGGAGTCGCGGAGAGGAGGAAATTGGGCATGTCACTGCCCTGGTGTCACAGGGAATGGAAGAGCGGGGCTGTCACTGCCGTGGAGTCCGAGAAAGGAGGAAATTTGGTGTGTGACTGCACTGCGGTCACAGCGAGTGGAACTTTGGGGCTCTCACTTCTGTGGTGGAAGAGATGAAGAAATAGGTGCTGTCGCTGCTGTTGTGGTGTGACGGAGAAGAGGAAATTTGGGCCTGTCATTGCTGTGGTGTCACAGAGAGGAGCACTTTGGAGCTCACACTGCTATGATGTCACAGATAGGGTAACACTGGCTCTGATATTGCTGTGTTGTCACAGAGAGGAGGAAATGAGGCCTCTCCCTGCTCTGGTGTCACAGAGAGGGGGAAATTTGGGCTCTCACTGCTGTTGTATCAGTGAGGGCATAACACTGGAGCTGTCATTGTTGTGGTGTCCCAGAGAGGATTAAATTGGAGCTCACACTTCTATGGGGTCCTAGACAGTGGAACTCGGGGCCTGACATTGCTGTGGTGTAACAGAGAGGAGGCAATTTGGGGCTGTCATTACTGTGATTTCACAGAGAGGGGAAGAGTCAGGCTGTCACTGCTGTGATTTCAGCGAGAGAGTGAAATGGAGGTAGTTCGAGCTGTGATGTTCCAGACAGGGGAATCCTGGGACTCGGAGTGCACTGCTGTCACCGAGAGCGGAACTTTGGGGCTCTCACTGCTGTGGTGTCACAGAGAGAGAAACAGTGGTGTTGTCGCTGCTGTGGTGTCTGAGAGAGGGAAACACTGGGCCTGTCTTTGCTGTGCTGTCATGGAGAGGAGCACGTTGGAGCTCACACTGCTATGATGTCACAGGTAGGGTAACAGTGGCTCTGACATTGCTGTGGTTTCCCAGAGAAGAGGAAATTTGGGCCCTCACTGCTCTGCTGTCACACAGAGAGGTAAAGTTGGGCTCTAACTGCTATGGTGTCTCCAACAGGGTAATCCTGGGCCTAAAATTGCTGTCGTTTCAAAGAGAGGAGCAAGTTTGGGCTGTGGCTGCACTGCTGTCCCAGAGAGTGGAACTTTGGGGCTCACACTGCTCTGGTGTCCCAGAGATGGGAACATTGGAGCTGTCACTGCTGTGTTGTCACAGAGAGAGGAACACTGGAGCTCTCCCTGCTCTGGAGTCGCGGAGAGGAGGAAATTGGGCATGTCACTGCCCTGGTGTCACAGGGAATGGAAGAGCGGGGCTGTCACTGCCGTGGAGTCCGAGAAAGGAGGAAATTTGGTGTGTGACTGCACTGCGGTCACAGCGAGTGGAACTTTGGGGCTCTCACTTCTGTGGTGGAAGAGATGAAGAAATAGGTGCTGTCACTGCTGTTGTGGTGTGACGGAGAAGAGGAAATTTGGGCCTGTCATTGCTGTGGTGTCACAGAGAGGAGCACTTTGGAGCTCACACTGCTATGATGTCACAGATAGGGTAACACTGGCTCTGATATTGCTGTGTTGTCACAGAGAGGAGGAAATGAGGCCTCTCCCTGCTCTGGTGTCACAGAGAGGGGGAAATTTGGGCTCTCACTGCTGTTGTATCAGTGAGGGCGTAACACTGGAGCTGTCATTGTTGTGGTGTCCCAGAGAGGATTAAATTGGAGCTCACACTTCTATGGGGTCCTAGACAGTGGAACTCTGGGCCTGACATTGCTGTGGTGTAACAGAGAGGAGGCAATTTGGGGCTGTCATTACTGTGATTTCACAGAGAGGGGAAGAGTCAGGCTGTCACTGCTGTGATTTCAGCGAGAGAGTGAAATGGAGGTAGTTCGAGCTGTGATGTTCCAGACAGGGGAATCCTGGGACTCGGAGTGCACTGCTGTCACCGAGAGCGGAACTTTGGGGCTCTCACTGCTGTGGTGTCACAGAGAGAGAAACAGTGGTGTTGTCGCTGCTGTGGTGTCTGAGAGAGGGAAACACTGGGCCTGTCTTTGCTGTGCTGTCATGGAGAGGAGCACGTTGGAGCTCACACTGCTATGATGTCACAGGTAGGGTAACAGTGGCTCTGACATTGCTGTGGTTTCCCAGAGAAGAGGAAATTTGGGCCCTCACTGCTCTGGTGTCACACAGAGAGGTAAAGTTGGGCTCTAACTGCTATGGTGTCTCCAACAGGGTAATCGTGGGCCTAAAATTGCTGTCGTTTCAAAGAGAGGAGCAAGTTTGGGCTGTGGCTGCACTGCTGTCCCAGAGAGTGGAACTTTGGGGCTCACACTGCTCTGGTGTCCCAGAGACGGGAACATTGGAGCTGTCACTGCTGTGTTGTCACAGAGAGAGGAACACTGGAGCTCTCCCTGCTCTGGAGTCGCGGAGAGGAGGAAATTGGGCATGTCACTGCCCTGGTGTCACAGGGAATGGAAGAGCAGGGCTGTCACTGCCGTGGAGTCCGAGAAAGGAGGAAATTTGGTGTGTGACTGCACTGCGGTCACAGCGAGTGGAACTTTGGGGCTCTCACTTCTGTGGTGGAAGAGATGAAGAAATAGGTGCTGTCACTGCTGTTGTGGTGTGACGGAGAAGAGGAAATTTGGGCCTGTCATTGCTGTGGTGTCACAGAGAGGAGCACTTTGGAGCTCACACTGCTATGATGTCACAGATAGGGTAACACTGGCTCTGATATTGCTGTGTTGTCACAGAGAGGAGGAAATGAGGCCTCTCCCTGCTCTGGTGTCACAGAGAGGGGGAAATTTGGGCTCTCACTGCTGTTGTATCAGTGAGGGCGTAACACTGGAGCTGTCATTGTTGTGGTGTCCCAGAGAGGATTAAATTGGAGCTCACACTTCTATGGGGTCCTAGACAGTGGAACTCGGGGCCTGACATTGCTGTGGTGTAACAGAGAGGAGGCAATTTGGGGCTGTCATTACTGTGATTTCACAGAGAGGGGAAGAGTCAGGCTGTCACTGCTGTGATTTCAGCGAGAGAGTGAAATGGAGGTAGTTCGAGCTGTGATGTTCCAGACAGGGGAATCCTGGGACTCGGAGTGCACTGCTGTCACCGAGAGCGGAACTTTGGGGCTCTCACTGCTGTGGTGTCACAGAGAGAGAAACAGTGGTGTTGTCGCTGCTGTGGTGTCTGAGAGAGGGAAACACTGGGCCTGTCTTTGCTGTGCTGTCATGGAGAGGAGCACGTTGGAGCTCACACTGCTATGATGTCACAGGTAGGGTAACAGTGGCTCTGACATTGCTGTGGTTTCCCAGAGAAGAGGAAATTTGGGCCCTCACTGCTCTGCTGTCACACAGAGAGGTAAAGTTGGGCTCTAACTGCTATGGTGTCTCCAACAGGGTAATCCTGGGCCTAAAATTGCTGTCGTTTCAAAGAGAGGAGCAAGTTTGGGCTGTGGCTGCACTGCTGTCCCAGAGAGTGGAACTTTGGGGCTCACACTGCTCTGGTGTCCCAGAGATGGGAACATTGGAGCTGTCACTGCTGTGTTGTCACAGAGAGAGGAACACTGGAGCTCTCCCTGCTCTGGAGTCGCGGAGAGGAGGAAATTGGGCATGTCACTGCCCTGGTGTCACAGGGAATGGAAGAGCGGGGCTGTCACTGCCGTGGAGTCCGAGAAAGGAGGAAATTTGGTGTGTGACTGCACTGCGGTCACAGCGAGTGGAACTTTGGGGCTCTCACTTCTGTGGTGGAAGAGATGAAGAAATAGGTGCTGTCACTGCTGTTGTGGTGTGACGGAGAAGAGGAAATTTGGGCCTGTCATTGCTGTGGTGTCACAGAGAGGAGCACTTTGGAGCTCACACTGCTATGATGTCACACATAGGGTAACACTGGCTCTGATATTGCTGTGTTGTCACAGAGAGGAGGAAATGAGGCCTCTCCCTGCTCTGGTGTCACAGAGAGGGGGAAATTTGGGCTCTCACTGCTGTTGTATCAGTGAGGGCGTAACACTGGAGCTGTCATTGTTGTGGTGTCCCAGAGAGGATTAAATTGGAGCTCACACTTCTATGGGGTCCTAGACAGTGGAACTCTGGGCCTGACATTGCTGTGGTGTAACAGAGAGGAGGCAATTTGGGGCTGTCATTACTGTGATTTCACAGAGAGGGGAAGAGTCAGGCTGTCACTGCTGTGATTTCAGCGAGAGAGTGAAATGGAGGTAGTTCGAGCTGTGATGTTCCAGACAGGGGAATCCTGGGACTCGGAGTGCACTGCTGTCACCGAGAGCGGAACTTTGGGGCTCTCACTGCTGTGGTGTCACAGAGAGAGAAACAGTGGTGTTGTCGCTGCTGTGGTGTCTCTGAGAGGGAAACACTGGGCCTGTCTTTGCTGTGCTGTCATGGAGAGGAGCACGTTGGAGCTCACACTGCTATGATGTCACAGGTAGGGTAACAGTGGCTCTGACATTGCTGTGGTTTCCCAGAGAAGAGGAAATTTGGGCCCTCACTGCTCTGCTGTCACACAGAGAGGTAAAGTTGGGCTCTAACTGCTATGGTGTCTCCAACAGGGTAATCGTGGGCCTAAAATTGCTGTCGTTTCAAAGAGAGGAGCAAGTTTGGGCTGTGGCTGCACTGCTGTCCCAGAGAGTGGAACTTTGGGGCTCACACTGCTCTGGTGTCCCAGAGATGGGAACATTGGAGCTGTCACTGCTGTGTTGTCACAGAGAGAGGAACACTGGAGCTCTCCCTGCTCTGGAGTCGCGGAGAGGAGGCAATTGGGCATGTCACTGCCCTGGTGTCACAGGGAATGGAAGAGCGGGGCTGTCACTGCCGTGGAGTCCGAGAAAGGAGGAAATTTGGTGTGTGACTGCACTGCGGTCACAGCGAGTGGAACTTTGGGGCTCTCACTTCTGTGGTGGAAGAGATGAAGAAATAGGTGCTGTCGCTGCTGTTGTGGTGTGACGGAGAAGAGGAAATTTGGGCCTGTCATTGCTGTGGTGTCACAGAGAGGAGCACTTTGGAGCTCACACTGCTATGATGTCACAGATAGGGTAACACTGGCTCTGATATTGCTGTGTTGTCACAGAGAGGAGGAAATGAGGCCTCTCCCTGCTCTGGTGTCACAGAGAGGGGGAAATTTGGGCTCTCACTGCTGTTGTATCAGTGAGGGCGTAACACTGGAGCTGTCATTGTTGTGGTGTCCCAGAGAGGATTAAATTGGAGCTCACACTTCTATGGGGTCCTAGACAGTGGAACTCGGGGCCTGACATTGCTGTGGTGTAACAGAGAGGAGGACATTTGGGGCTGTCATTACTGTGATTTCACAGAGAGGGGAAGAGTCAGGCTGTCACTGCTGTGATTTCAGCGAGAGAGTGAAATGGAGGTAGTTCGAGCTGTGATGTTCCAGACAGGGGAATCCTGGGACTCGGAGTGCACTGCTGTCACCGAGAGCGGAACTTTGGGGCTCTCACTGCTGTGGTGTCACAGAGAGAGAAACAGTGGCGTTGTCGCTGCTGTGGTGTCTCTGAGAGGGAAACACTGGGCCTGTCTTTGCTGTGCTGTCATGGAGAGGAGCACGTTGGAGCTCACACTGCTATGATGTCACGGGTAGGGTAACAGTGGCTCTGACATTGCTGTGGTTTCCCAGAGAAGAGGAAATTTGGGCCCTCACTGCTCTGGTGTCACACAGAGAGGTAAAGTTGGGCTCTAACTGCTATGGTGTCTCCAACAGGGTAATCCTGGGCCTAAAATTGCTGTCGTTTCAAAGAGAGGAGCAAGTTTGGGCTGTGGCTGCACTGCTGTCCCAGAGAGTGGAACTTTGGGGCTCACACTGCTCTGGTGTCCCAGAGACGGGAACATTGGAGCTGTCACTGCTGTGTTGTCACAGAGAGAGGAACACTGGAGCTCTCCCTGCTCTGGAGTCGCGGAGAGGAGGAAATTGGGCATGTCACTGCCCTGGTGTCACAGGGAATGGAAGAGCGGGGCTGTCACTGCTGTGGAGTCCGAGAAAGGAGGAAATTTGGTGTGTGACTGCACTGCGGTCACAGCGAGTGGAACTTTGGGGCTCTCACTTCTGTGGTGGAAGAGATGAAGAAATAGGTGCTGTCACTGCTGTTGTGGTGTGACGGAGAAGAGGAAATTTGGGGCTGTCATTGCTGTGGTGTCACAGAGAGGAGCACTTTGGAGCTCACACTGCTATGATGTCACAGATAGGGTAACACTGGCTCTGATATTGCTGTGTTGTCACAGAGAGGAGGAAATGAGGCCTCTCCCTGCTCTGGTGTCACAGAGAGGGGGAAATTTGGGCTCTCACTGCTGTTGTATCAGTGAGGGCGTAACACTGGAGCTGTCATTGTTGTGGTGTCCCAGAGAGGATTAAATTGGAGCTCACACTTCTATGGTGTCCTAGACAGTGGAACTCGGGGCCTGACATTGCTGTGGTGTAACAGAGAGGAGGCAATTTGGGGCTGTCATTACTGTGATTTCACAGAGAGGGGAAGAGTCAGGCTGTCACTGCTGTGATTTCAGCGAGAGAGTGAAATGGAGGTAGTTCGAGCTGTGATGTTCCAGACAGGGGAATCCTGGGACTCGGAGTGCACTGCTGTCACCGAGAGCGGAACTTTGGGGCTCTCACTGCTGTGGTGTCACAGAGAGAGAAACAGTGGTGTTGTCGCTGCTGTGGTGTCTCTGAGAGGGAAACACTGGGCCTGTCTTTGCTGTGCTGTCATGGAGAGGAGCACGTTGGAGCTCACACTGCTATGATGTCACAGGTAGGGTAACAGTGGCTCTGACATTGCTGTGGTTTCCCAGAGAAGAGGAAATTGGGCCCTCACTGCTCTGGTGTCACACAGAGAGGTAAAGTTGGGCTCTAACTGCTATGGTGTCTCCAACAGGGTAATCCTGGGCCTAAAATTGCTGTCGTTTCAAAGAGAGGAGCAAGTTTGGGCTGTGGCTGCACTGCTGTCCCAGAGAGTGGAACTTTGGGGCTCACACTGCTCTGGTGTCCCAGAGACGGGAACATTGGAGCTGTCACTGCTGTGTTGTCACAGAGAGAGGAACACTGGAGCTCTCCCTGCTCTGGAGTCGCGGAGAGGAGGAAATTGGGCATGTCACTGCCCTGGTGTCACAGGGAATGGAAGAGCGGGGCTGTCACTGCCGTGGAGTCCGAGAAAGGAGGAAATTTGGTGTGTGACTGCACTGCGGTCACAGCGAGTGGAACTTTGGGGCTCTCACTTCTGTGGTGGAAGAGATGAAGAAATAGGTGCTGTCGCTGCTGTTGTGGTGTGAAGGAGAAGAGGAAATTTGGGCCTGTCATTGCTGTGGTGTCACAGAGAGGAGCACTTTGGAGCTCACACTGCTATGATGTCACACATAGGGTAACACTGGCTCTGATATTGCTGTGTTGTCACAGAGAGAAGGAAATGAGGCCTCTCCCTGCTCTGGTGTCACAGAGAGGGGGAAATTTGGGCTCTCACTGCTGTTGTATCAGTGAGGGCGTAACACTGGAGCTGTCATTGTTGTGGTGTCCCAGAGAGGATTAAATTGGAGCTCACACTTCTATGGTGTCCTAGACAGTGGAACTCTGGGCCTGACATTGCTGTGGTGTAACAGAGAGGAGGCAATTTGGGGCTGTCATTACTGTGATTTCACAGAGAGGGGAAGAGTCAGGCTGTCACTGCTGTGATTTCAGCGAGAGAGTGAAATGGAGGTAGTTCGAGCTGTGATGTTCCAGACAGGGGAATCCTGGGACTCGGAGTGCACTGCTGTCACCGAGAGCGGAACTTTGGGGCTCTCACTGCTGTGGTGTCACAGAGAGAGAAACAGTGGCGTTGTCGCTGCTGTGGTGTCTGAGAGAGGGAAACACTGGGCCTGTCTTTGCTGTGCTGTCATGGAGAGGAGCACGTTGGAGCTCACACTGCTATGATGTCACAGGTAGGGTAACAGTGGCTGTGACATTGCTGTGGTTTCCCAGAGAAGAGGAAATTTGGGCCCTCACTGCTCTGGTGTCACACAGAGAGGTAAAGTTGGGCTCTAACTGCTATGGTGTCTCCAACAGGGTAATCCTGGGCCTAAAATTGCTGTCGTTTCAAAGAGAGGAGCAAGTTTGGGCTGTGGCTGCACTGCTGTCCCAGAGAGTGGAACTTTGGGGCTCACACTGCTCTGGTGTCCCAGAGACGGGAACATTGGAGCTGTCACTGCTGTGTTGTCACAGAGAGAGGAACACTGGAGCTCTCCCTGCTCTGGAGTCGCGGAGAGGAGGAAATTGGGCATGTCACTGCCCTGGTGTCACAGGGAATGGAAGAGCGGGGCTCTCACTGCCGTGGAGTCCGAGAAAGGAGGAAATTTGGTGTGTGACTGCACTGCGGTCACAGCGAGTGGAACTTTGGGGCTCTCACTTCTGTGGTGGAAGAGATGAAGAAATAGGTGCTGTCACTGCTGTTGTGGTGTGACAGAGAAGAGGAAATTTGGGCCTGTCATTGCTGTGGTGTCACAGAGAGGAGCACTTTGGAGCTCACACTGCTATGTCGTCACACATAGGGTAACACTGGCTCTGATATTGCTGTGTTGTCACAGAGAGGAGGAAATGAGGCCTCTCCCTGCTCTGGTGTCACAGAGAGGGGGAAATTTGGGCTCTCACTGCTGTTGTATCAGTGAGGGCGTAACACTGGAGCTGTCATTGTTGTGGTGTCCCAGAGAGGATTAAATTGGAGCTCACACTTCTATGGTGTCCTAGACAGTGGAACTCTGGGCCTGACATTGCTGTGGTGTAACAGAGAGGAGGCAATTTGGGGCTGTCATTACTGTGATTTCACAGAGAGGGGAAGAGTCAGGCTGTCACTGCTGTGATTTCAGCGAGAGAGTGAAATGGAGGTAGTTCGAGCTGTGATGTTCCAGACAGGGGAATCCTGGGACTCGGAGTGCACTGCTGTCACCGAGAGCGGAACTTTGGGGCTCTCACTGCTGTGGTGTCACAGAGAGAGAAACAGTGGTGTTGTCGCTGCTGTGGTGTCTCTGAGAGGGAAACACTGGGCCTGTCATTGCTGTGCTGTCATGGAGAGGAGCACGTTGGAGCTCACACTGCTATGATGTCACAGGTAGGGTAACAGTGGCTGTGACATTGCTGTGGTTTCCCAGAGAAGAGGAAATTTGGGCCCTCACTGCTCTGCTGTCACACAGAGAGGTAAAGTTGGGCTCTAACTGCTATGGTGTCTCCAACAGGGTAATCCTGGGCCTAAAATTGCTGTCGTTTCAAAGAGAGGAGCAAGTTTGGGCTGTGGCTACACTGCTGTCCCAGAGAGTGGAACTTTGGGGCTCACACTGCTCTGGTGTCCCAGAGACGGGAACATTGGAGCTGTCACTGCTGTGTTGTCACAGAGAGAGGAACACTGGAGCTCTCCCTGCTCTGGAGTCGCGGAGAGGAGGAAATTGGGCATGTCACTGCCCTGGTGTCACAGGGAATGGAAGAGCGGGGCTGTCACTGCCGTGGAGTCAGAGAAAGGAGGAAATTTGGTGTGTGACTGCACTGCGGTCACAGCGAGTGGAACTTTGGGGCTCTCACTTCTGTGGTGGAAGAGATGAAGAAATAGGTGCTGTCACTGCTGTTGTGGTGTGACGGAGAAGAGGAAATTTGGGCCTGTCATTGCTGTGGTGTCACAGAGAGGAGCACTTTGGAGCTCACACTGCTATGATGTCACACATAGGGTAACACTGGCTCTGATATTGCTGTGTTGTCACAGAGAGGAGGAAATGAGGCCTCTCCCTGCTCTGGTGTCACAGAGAGGGGGAAATTTGGGCTCTCACTGCTGTTGTATCAGTGAGGGCATAACACTGGAGCTGTCATTGTTGTGGTGTCCCAGAGAGGATTAAATTGGAGCTCACACTTCTATGGTGTCCTAGACAGTGGAACTCTGGGCCTGACATTGCTGTGGTGTAACAGAGAGGAGGCAATTTGGGGCTGTCATTACTGTGATTTCACAGAGAGGGGAAGAGTCAGGCTGTCACTGCTGTGATTTCAGCGAGAGAGTGAAATGGAGGTAGTTCGAGCTGTGATGTTCCAGACAGGGGAATCCTGGGACTCGGAGTGCACTGCTGTCACCGAGAGCGGAACTTTGGGGCTCTCACTGCTGTGGTGTCACAGAGAGAGAAACAGTGGTGTTGTCGCTGCTGTGGTGTCTCTGAGAGGGAAACACTGGGCCTGTCTTTGCTGTGCTGTCATGGAGAGGAGCACGTTGGAGCTCACACTGCTATGATGTCACAGGTAGGGTAACAGTGGCTCTGACATTGCTGTGGTTTCCCAGAGAAGAGGAAATTTGGGCCCTCACTGCTCTGGTGTCACACAGAGAGGTAAAGTTGGGCTCTAACTGCTATGGTGTCTCCAACAGGGTAATCCTGGGCTTAAAATTGCTGTCGTTTCAAAGAGAGGAGCAAGTTTGGGCTGTGGCTGCACTGCTGTCCCAGAGAGTGGAACTTTGGGGCTCACACTGCTCTGGTGTCCCAGAGACGGGAACATTGGAGCTGTCACTGCTGTGTTGTCACAGAGAGAGGAACACTGGAGCTCTCCCTGCTCTGGAGTCGCGGAGAGGAGGAAATTGGGCATGTCACTGCCCTGGTGTCACAGGGAATGGAAGAGCGGGGCTGTCACTGCCGTGGAGTCCGAGAAAGGAGGAAATTTGGTGTGTGACTGCACTGCGGTCACAGCGAGTGGAACTTTGGGGCTCTCACTTCTGTGGTGGAAGAGATGAAGAAATAGGTGCTGTCACTGCTGTTGTGGTGTGACGGAGAAGAGGAAATTTGGGCCTGTCATTGCTGTGGTGTCACAGAGAGGAGCACTTTGGAGCTCACACTGCTATGATGTCACACATAGGGTAACACTGGCTCTGATATTGCTGTGTTGTCACAGAGAGGAGGAAATGAGGCCTCTCCCTGCTCTGGTGTCACAGAGAGGGGGAAATTTGGGCTCTCACTGCTGTTGTATCAGTGAGGGCGTAACACTGGAGCTGTCATTGTTGTGGTGTCCCAGAGAGGATTAAATTGGAGCTCACACTTCTATGGTGTCCTAGACAGTGGAACTCTGGGCCTGACATTGCTGTGGTGTAACAGAGAGGAGGCAATTTGGGGCTGTCATTACTGTGATTTCACAGAGAGGGGAAGAGTCAGGCTGTCACTGCTGTGATTTCAGCGAGAGAGTGAAATGGAGGTAGTTCGAGCTGTGATGTTCCAGACAGGGGAATCCTGGGACTCGGAGTGCACTGCTGTCACCGAGAGCGGAACTTTGGGGCTCTCACTGCTGTGGTGTCACAGAGAGAGAAACAGTGGTGTTGTCGCTGCTGTGGTGTCTCTGAGAGGGAAACACTGGGCCTGTCTTTGCTGTGCTGTCATGGAGAGGAGCACGTTGGAGCTCACACTGCTATGATGTCACAGGTAGGGTAACAGTGGCTCTGACATTGCTGTGGTTTCCCAGAGAAGAGGAAATTTGGGCCCTCACTGCTCTGGTGTCACACAGAGAGGAAAAGTTGGGCTCTAACTGCTATGGTGTCAACAACAGGGTAATCCTGGGCCTAAAATTGCTGTCGTTTCAAAGAGAGGAGCAAGTTTGGGCTGTGGCTGCACTGCTGTCCCAGAGAGTGGAACTTTGGGGCTCACACTGCTCTGGTGTCCCAGAGACGGGAACATTGGAGCTGTCACTGCTGTGTTGTCACAGAGAGAGGAACACTGGAGCTCTCCCTGCTCTGGAGTCGCGGAGAGGAGGAAATTGGGCATGTCACTGCCCTGGTGTCACAGGGAATGGAAGAGCGGGGCTGTCACTGCCGTGGAGTCCGAGAAAGGAGGAAATTTGGTGTGTGACTGCACTGCGGTCACAGCGAGTGGAACTTTGGGGCTCTCACTTCTGTGGTGGAAGAGATGAAGAAATAGGTGCTGTCACTGCTGTTGTGGTGTGACGGAGAAGAGGAAATTTGGGCCTGTCATTGCTGTGGTGTCACAGAGAGGAGCACTTTGGAGCTCACACTGCTATGATGTCACACATAGGGTAACACTGGCTCTGATATTGCTGTGTTGTCACAGAGAGGAGGAAATGAGGCCTCTCCCTGCTCTGGTGTTACAGAGAGGGGGAAATTTGGGCTCTCACTGCTGTTGTATCAGTGAGGGCGTAACACTGGAGCTGTCATTGTTGTGGTGTCCCAGAGAGGATTAAATTGGAGCTCACACTTCTATGGGGTCCTAGACAGTGGAACTCGGGGCCTGACATTGCTGTGGTGTAACAGAGAGGAGGCAATTTGGGGCTGTCGTTACTGTGATTTCACAGAGAGGGGAAGAGTCAGGCTGTCACTGCTGTGATTTCAGCGAGAGAGTGAAATGGAGGTACTTCGAGCTGTGATGTTCCAGACAGGGGAATCCTGGGACTCGGAGTGCACTGCTGTCACCGAGAGCGGAACTTTGGGGCTCTCACTGCTGTGGTGTCACAGAGAGAGAAACAGTGGTGTTGTCGCTGCTGTGGTGTCTCTGAGAGGGAAACACTGGGCCTGTCTTTGCTGTGCTGTCATGGAGAGGAGCACGTTGGAGCACACAGTGCTATGATGTCACAGGTAGGGTAACAGTGGCTCTGACATTGCTGTGGTTTCCCAGAGAAGAGGAAATTTGGGCCCTCACTGCTCTGGTGTCACACAGAGAGGTAAAGTTGGGCTCTAACTGCTATGGTGTCTCCAACAGGGTAATCCTGGGCCTAAAATTGCTGTCGTTTCAAAGAGAGGAGCAAGTTTGGGCTGTGGCTGCACTGCTGTCCCAGAGAGTGGAACTTTGGGGCTCACACTGCTCTGGTGTCCCAGAGACGGGAACATTGGAGCTGTCACTGCTGTGTTGTCACAGAGAGAGGAACACTGGAGCTCTCCCTGCTCTGGAGTCGCGGAGAGGAGGAAATTGGGCATGTCACTGCCCTGGTGTCACAGGGAATGGAAGAGCGGGGCTGTCACTGCCGTGGAGTCAGAGAAAGGAGGAAATTTGGTGTGTGACTGCACTGCGGTCACAGCGAGTGGAACTTTGGGGCTCTCACTTCTGTGGTGGAAGAGATGAAGAAATAGGTGCTGTCACTGCTGTTGTGGTGTGACGGAGAAGAGGAAATTTGGGCCTGTCATTGCTGTGGTGTCACAGAGAGGAGCACTTTGGAGCTCACACTGCTATGATGTCACAGATAGGGTAACACTGGCTCTGATATTGCTGTGTTGTCACAGAGAGGAGGAAATGAGGCCTCTCCCTGCTCTGGTGTCACAGAGAGGGGGAAATTTGGGCTCTCACTGCTGTTGTATCAGTGAGGGCGTAACACTGGAGCTGTCATTGTTGTGGTGTCCCAGAGAGGATTAAATTGGAGCTCACACTTCTATGGTGTCCTAGACAGTGGAACTCTGGGCCTGACATTGCTGTGGTGTAACAGAGAGGAGGCAATTTGGGGCTGTCATTACTGTGATTTCACAGAGAGGGGAAGAGTCAGGCTGTCACTGCTGTGATTTCAGCGAGAGAGTGAAATGGAGGTAGTTCGAGCTGTGATGTTCCAGACAGGGGAATCCTGGGACTCGGAGTGCACTGCTGTCACCGAGAGCGGAACTTTGGGGCTCTCACTGCTGTGGTGTCACAGAGAGAGAAACAGTGGTGTTGTCGCTGCTGTGGTGTCTCTGAGAGGGAAACACTGGGCCTGTCTTTGCTGTGCTGTCATGGAGAGGAGCACGTTGGAGCTCACACTGCTATGATGTCACAGGTAGGGTAACAGTGGCTCTGACATTGCTGTGGTTTCCCAGAGAAGAGGAAATTTGGGCCCTCACTGCTCTGGTGTCACACAGAGAGGTAAAGTTGGGCTCTAACTGCTATGGTGTCTCCAACAGGGTAATCCTGGGCTTAAAATTGCTGTCGTTTCAAAGAGAGGAGCAAGTTTGGGCTGTGGCTGCACTGCTGTCCCAGAGAGTGGAACTTTGGGGCTCACACTGCTCTGGTGTCCCAGAGACGGGAACATTGGAGCTGTCACTGCTGTGTTGTCACAGAGAGAGGAACACTGGAGCTCTCCCTGCTCTGGAGTCGCGGAGAGGAGGAAATTGGGCATGTCACTGCCCTGGTGTCACAGGGAATGGAAGAGCGGGGCTGTCACTGCCGTGGAGTCAGAGAAAGGAGGAAATTTGGTGTGTGACTGCACTGCGGTCACAGCGAGTGGAACTTTGGGGCTCTCACTTCTGTGGTGGAAGAGATGAAGAAATAGGTGCTGTCACTGCTGTTGTGGTGTGACGGAGAAGAGGAAATTTGGGCCTGTCATTGCTGTGGTGTCACAGAGAGGAGCACTTTGGAGCTCACACTGCTATGATGTCACACATAGGGTAA
This sequence comes from Cyanistes caeruleus, assembly GCF_971803275.1. Lineage (NCBI taxonomy): Eukaryota > Metazoa > Chordata > Aves > Passeriformes > Paridae > Cyanistes > Cyanistes caeruleus. Next base: position 119,265,798 of record NC_141703.1, read on the forward strand.
CACTGGCTCTGATATTGCTGTGTTGTCACAGAGAGGAGGAAATGAGGCCTCTCCCTGCTCTGGTGTCACAGAGAGGGGGAAATTTGGGCTCTCACTGCTGTTGTATCAGTGAGGGCGTAACACTGGAGCTGTCATTGTTGTGGTGTCCCAGAGAGGATTAAATTGGAGCTCACACTTCTATGGTGTCCTAGACAGTGGAACTCTGGGCCTGACATTGCTGTGGTGTAACAGAGAGGAGGCAATTTGGGGCTGTCATTACTGTGATTTCACAGAGAGGGGAAGAGTCAGGCTGTCACTGCTGTGATTTCAGCGAGAGAGTGAAATGGAGGTAGTTCGAGCTGTGATGTTCCAGACAGGGGAATCCTGGGACTCGGAGTGCACTGCTGTCACCGAGAGCGGAACTTTGGGGCTCTCACTGCTGTGGTGTCACAGAGAGAGAAACAGTGGTGTTGTCGCTGCTGTGGTGTCTCTGAGAGGGAAACACTGGGCCTGTCTTTGCTGTGCTGTCATGGAGAGGAGCACGTTGGAGCTCACACTGCTATGATGTCACAGGTAGGGTAACAGTGGCTCTGACATTGCTGTGGTTTCCCAGAGAAGAGGAAATTTGGGCCCTCACTGCTCTGGTGTCACACAGAGAGGAAAAGTTGGGCTCTAACTGCTATGGTGTCAACAACAGGGTAATCCTGGGCCTAAAATTGCTGTCGTTTCAAAGAGAGGAGCAAGTTTGGGCTGTGGCTGCACTGCTGTCCCAGAGAGTGGAACTTTGGGGCTCACACTGCTCTGGTGTCCCAGAGACGGGAACATTGGAGCTGTCACTGCTGTGTTGTCACAGAGAGAGGAACACTGGAGCTCTCCCTGCTCTGGAGTCGCGGAGAGGAGGAAATTGGGCATGTCACTGCCCTGGTGTCACAGGGAATGGAAGAGCGGGGCTGTCACTGCCGTGGAGTCCGAGAAAGGAGGAAATTTGGTGTGTGACTGCACTGCGGTCACAGCGAGTGGAACTTTGGGGCTCTCACTTCTGTGGTGGAAGAGATGAAGAAATAGGTGCTGTCACTGCTGTTGTGGTGTGACGGAGAAGAGGAAATTTGGGCCTGTCATTGCTGTGGTGTCACAGAGAGGAGCACTTTGGAGCTCACACTGCTATGATGTCACAGATAGGGTAACACTGGCTCTGATATTGCTGTGTTGTCACAGAGAGGAGGAAATGAGGCCTCTCCCTGCTCTGGTGTCACAGAGAGGGGGAAATTTGGGCTCTCACTGCTGTTGTATCAGTGAGGGCGTAACACTGGAGCTGTCATTGTTGTGGTGTCCCAGAGAGGATTAAATTGGAGCTCACACTTCTATGGGGTCCTAGACAGTGGAACTCGGGGCCTGACATTGCTGTGGTGTAACAGAGAGGAGGCAATTTGGGGCTGTCGTTACTGTGATTTCACAGAGAGGGGAAGAGTCAGGCTGTCACTGCTGTGATTTCAGCGAGAGAGTGAAATGGAGGTAGTTCGAGCTGTGATGTTCCAGACAGGGGAATCCTGGGACTCGGAGTGCACTGCTGTCACCGAGAGCGGAACTTTGGGGCTCTCACTGCTGTGGTGTCACAGAGAGAGAAACAGTGGTGTTGTCGCTGCTGTGGTGTCTCTGAGAGGGAAACACTGGGCCTGTCTTTGCTGTGCTGTCATGGAGAGGAGCACGTTGGAGCACACAGTGCTATGATGTCACAGGTAGGGTAACAGTGGCTCTGACATTGCTGTGGTTTCCCAGAGAAGAGGAAATTTGGGCCCTCACTGCTCTGGTGTCACACAGAGAGGTAAAGTTGGGCTCTAACTGCTATGGTGTCTCCAACAGGGTAATCGTGGGCCTAAAATTGCTGTCGTTTCAAAGAGAGGAGCAAGTTTGGGCTGTGGCTGCACTGCTGTCCCAGAGAGTGGAACTTTGGGGCTCACACTGCTCTGGTGTCCCAGAGACGGGAACATTGGAGCTGTCACTGCTGTGTTGTCACAGAGAGAGGAACACTGGAGCTCTCCCTGCTCTGGAGTCGCGGAGAGGAGGAAATTGGGCATGTCACTGCCCTGGTGTCACAGGGAATGGAAGAGCGGGGCTGTCACTGCCGTGGAGTCAGAGAAAGGAGGAAATTTGGTGTGTGACTGCACTGCGGTCACAGCGAGTGGAACTTTGGGGCTCTCACTTCTGTGGTGGAAGAGATGAAGAAATAGGTGCTGTCACTGCTGTTGTGGTGTGACGGAGAAGAGGAAATTTGGGCCTGTCATTGCTGTGGTGTCACAGAGAGGAGCACTTTGGAGCTCACACTGCTATGATGTCACAGATAGGGTAACACTGGCTCTGATATTGCTGTGTTGTCACAGAGAGGAGGAAATGAGGCCTCTCCCTGCTCTGGTGTCACAGAGAGGGGGAAATTTGGGCTCTCACTGCTGTTGTATCAGTGAGGGCGTAACACTGGAGCTGTCATTGTTGTGGTGTCCCAGAGAGGATTAAATTGGAGCTCACACTTCTATGGTGTCCTAGACAGTGGAACTCTGGGCCTGACATTGCTGTGGTGTAACAGAGAGGAGGCAATTTGGGGCTGTCATTACTGTGATTTCACAGAGAGGGGAAGAGTCAGGCTGTCACTGCTGTGATTTCAGCGAGAGAGTGAAATGGAGGTAGTTCGAGCTGTGATGTTCCAGACAGGGGAATCCTGGGACTCGGAGTGCACTGCTGTCACCGAGAGCGGAACTTTGGGGCTCTCACTGCTGTGGTGTCACAGAGAGAGAAACAGTGGTGTTGTCGCTGCTGTGGTGTCTCTGAGAGGGAAACACTGGGCCTGTCTTTGCTGTGCTGTCATGGAGAGGAGCACGTTGGAGCACACAGTGCTATGATGTCACAGGTAGGGTAACAGTGGCTCTGACATTGCTGTGGTTTCCCAGAGAAGAGGAAATTTGGGCCCTCACTGCTCTGGTGTCACACAGAGAGGTAAAGTTGGGCTCTAACTGCTATGGTGTCTCCAACAGGGTAATCCTGGGCCTAAAATTGCTGTCGTTTCAAAGAGAGGAGCAAGTTTGGGCTGTGGCTGCACTGCTGTCCCAGAGAGTGGAACTTTGGGGCTCACACTGCTCTGGTGTCCCAGAGACGGGAACATTGGAGCTGTCACTGCTGTGTTGTCACAGAGAGAGGAACACTGGAGCTCTCCCTGCTCTGGAGTCGCGGAGAGGAGGAAATTGGGCATGTCACTGCCCTGGTGTCACAGGGAATGGAAGAGCGGGGCTGTCACTGCCGTGGAGTCAGAGAAAGGAGGAAATTTGGTGTGTGACTGCACTGCGGTCACAGCGAGTGGAACTTTGGGGCTCTCACTTCTGTGGTGGAAGAGATGAAGAAATAGGTGCTGTCACTGCTGTTGTGGTGTGACGGAGAAGAGGAAATTTGGGCCTGTCATTGCTGTGGTGTCACAGAGAGGAGCACTTTGGAGCTCACACTGCTATGATGTCACACATAGGGTAACACTGGCTCTGATATTGCTGTGTTGTCACAGAGAGGAGGAAATGAGGCCTCTCCCTGCTCTGGTGTCACAGAGAGGGGGAAATTTGGGCTCTCACTGCTGTTGTATCAGTGAGGGCGTAACACTGGAGCTGTCATTGTTGTGGTGTCCCAGAGAGGATTAAATTGGAGCTCACACTTCTATGGTGTCCTAGACAGTGGAACTCTGGGCCTGACATTGCTGTGGTGTAACAGAGAGGAGGCAATTTGGGGCTGTCATTACTGTGATTTCACAGAGAGGGGAAGAGTCAGGCTGTCACTGCTGTGATTTCAGCGAGAGAGTGAAATGGAGGTAGTTCGAGCTGTGATGTTCCAGACAGGGGAATCCTGGGACTCGGAGTGCACTGCTGTCACCGAGAGCGGAACTTTGGGGCTCTCACTGCTGTGGTGTCACAGAGAGAGAAACAGTGGTGTTGTCGCTGCTGTGGTGTCTCTGAGAGGGAAACACTGGGCCTGTCTTTGCTGTGCTGTCATGGAGAGGAGCACGTTGGAGCTCACACTGCTATGATGTCACAGGTAGGGTAACAGTGGCTCTGACATTGCTGTGGTTTCCCAGAGAAGAGGAAATTTGGGCCCTCACTGCTCTGGTGTCACACAGAGAGGTAAAGTTGGGCTCTAACTGCTATGGTGTCTCCAACAGGGTAATCCTGGGCCTAAAATTGCTGTTGTTTCAAAGAGAGGAGCAAGTTTGGGCTGTGGCTGCACTGCTGTCCCAGAGAGTGGAACTTTGGGGCTCACACTGCTCTGGTGTCCCAGAGACGGGAACATTGGAGCTGTCACTGCTGTGTTGTCACAGAGAGAGGAACACTGGAGCTCTCCCTGCTCTGGAGTCGCGGAGAGGAGGAAATTGGGCATGTCACTGCCCTGGTGTCACAGGGAATGGAAGAGCGGGGCTGTCACTGCTGTGGAGTCCGAGAAAGGAGGAAATTTGGTGTGTGACTGCACTGCGGTCACAGCGAGTGGAACTTTGGGGCTCTCACTTCTGTGGTGGAAGAGATGAAGAAATAGGTGCTGTCACTGCTGTTGTGGTGTGACGGAGAAGAGGAAATTTGGGCCTGTCATTGCTGTGGTGTCACAGAGAGGAGCACTTTGGAGCTCACACTGCTATGATGTCACACATAGGGTAACACTGGCTCTGATATTGCTGTGTTGTCACAGAGAGGAGGAAATGAGGCCTCTCCCTGCTCTGGTGTCACAGAGAGGGGGAAATTTGGGCTCTCACTGCTGTTGTATCAGTGAGGGCGTAACACTGGAGCTGTCATTGTTGTGATGTCCCAGAGAGGATTAAATTGGAGCTCACACTTCTATGGTGTCCTAGACAGTGGAACTCCGGGCCTGACATTGCTGTGGTGTAACAGAGAGGAGGCAATTTGGGGCTGTCATTACTGTGATTTCACAGAGAGGGGAAGAGTCAGGCTGTCACTGCTGTGGTTTCAGCGAGAGAGTGAAATGGAGGTAGTTCGAGCTGTGATGTTCCAGACAGGGGAATCCTGGGACTCGGAGTGCACTGCTGTCACCGAGAGCGGAACTTTGGGGCTCTCACTGCTGTGGTGTCACAGAGAGAGAAACAGTGGTGTTGTCGCTGCTGTGGTGTCTGAGAGAGGGAAACACTGGGCCTGTCTTTGCTGTGCTGTCATGGAGAGGAGCACGTTGGAGCTCACACTGCTATGATGTCACAGGTAGGGTAACAGTGGCTCTGACATTGCTGTGGTTTCCCAGAGAAGAGGAAATTTGGGCCCTCACTGCTCTGGTGTCACACAGAGAGGTAAAGTTGGGCTCTAACTGCTATGGTGTCTCCAACAGGGTAATCGTGGGCCTAAAATTGCTGTCGTTTCAAAGAGAGGAGCAAGTTTGGGCTGTGGCTGCACTGCTGTCCCAGAGAGTGGAACTTTGGGGCTCACACTGCTCTGGTGTCCCAGAGACGGGAACATTGGAGCTGTCACTGCTGTGTTGTCACAGAGAGAGGAACACTGGAGCTCTCCCTGCTCTGGAGTCGCGGAGAGGAGGAAATTGGGCATGTCACTGCCCTGGTGTCACAGGGAATGGAAGAGCGGGGCTGTCACTGCCGTGGAGTCCGAGAAAGGAGGAAATTTGGTGTGTGACTGCACTGCGGTCACAGCGAGTGGAACTTTGGGGCTCTCACTTCTGTGGTGGAAGAGATGAAGAAATAGGTGCTGTCACTGCTGTTGTGGTGTGACGGAGAAGAGGAAATTTGGGCCTGTCATTGCTGTGGTGTCACAGAGAGGAGCACTTTGGAGCTCACACTGCTATGATGTCACACATAGGGTAACACTGGCTCTGATATTGCTGTGTTGTCACAGAGAGGAGGAAATGAGGCCTCTCCCTGCTCTGGTGTCACAGAGAGGGGGAAATTTGGGCTCTCACTGCTGTTGTATCAGTGAGGGCGTAACACTGGAGCTGTCATTGTTGTGATGTCCCAGAGAGGATTAAATTGGAGCTCACACTTCTATGGTGTCCTAGACAGTGGAACTCCGGGCCTGACATTGCTGTGGTGTAACAGAGAGGAGGCAATTTGGGGCTGTCATTACTGTGATTTCACAGAGAGGGGAAGAGTCAGGCTGTCACTGCTGTGGTTTCAGCGAGAGAGTGAAATGGAGGTAGTTCGAGCTGTGATGTTCCAGACAGGGGAATCCTGGGACTCGGAGTGCACTGCTGTCACCGAGAGCGGAACTTTGGGGCTCTCACTGCTGTGGTGTCACAGAGAGAGAAACAGTGGTGTTGTCGCTGCTGTGGTGTCTCTGAGAGGGAAACACTGGGCCTGTCTTTGCTGTGCTGTCATGGAGAGGAGCACGTTGGAGCTCACACTGCTATGATGTCACAGGTAGGGTAACAGTGGCTCTGACATTGCTGTGGTTTCCCAGAGAAGAGGAAATTTGGGCCCTCACTGCTCTGGTGTCACACAGAGAGGTAAAGTTGGGCTCTAACTGCTATGGTGTCTCCAACAGGGTAATCCTGGGCCTAAAATTGCTGTCGTTTCAAAGAGAGGAGCAAGTTTGGGCTGTGGCTGCACTGCTGTCCCAGAGAGTGGAACTTTGGGGCTCACACTGCTCTGGTGTCCCAGAGACGGGAACATTGGAGCTGTCACTGCTGTGTTGTCACAGAGAGAGGAACACTGGAGCTCTCCCTGCTCTGGAGTCGCGGAGAGGAGGAAATTGGGCATGTCACTGCCCTGGTGTCACAGGGAATGGAAGAGCGGGGCTGTCACTGCCGTGGAGTCCGAGAAAGGAGGAAATTTGGTGTATGACTACACTGCCATCACAGCGAGTGGAACTTTGGGGCTCTCACTTCTGTGGTGGAAGAGATGAAGAAATAGGTGCTGTCACTGCTGTTGTGGTGTGACGGAGAAGAGGAAATTTGGGCCTGTCATTGCTGTGGTGTCACAGAGAGGAGCACGTTGGAGCTCACACTGCTATGATGTCACAGATAGGGTAACACTGGCTCTGATATTGCTGTGTTGTCACAGAGAGGAGGAAATGAGGCCTCTCCCTGCTCTGGTGTCACAGAGAGGGGGAAATTTGGGCTCTCACTGCTGTTGTATCAGTGAGGGCGTAACACTGGAGCTGTCATTGTTGTGGTGTCCCAGAGAGGATTAAATTGGAGCTCACACTTCTATGGTGTCCTAGACAGTGGAACTCGGGGCCTGACATTGCTGTGGTGTAACAGGGAGGAGGCAATTTGGGGCTGTCATTACTGTGATTTCACAGAGAGGGGAAGAGTCAGGCTGTCACTGCTGTGATTTCAGCGAGAGAGTGAAATGGAGGTAGTTCGAGCTGTGATGTTCCAGACAGGGGAATCCTGGGACTCGGAGTGCACTGCTGTCACCGAGAGCGGAACTTTGGGGCTCTCACTGCTGTGGTGTCACAGAGAGAGAAACAGTGGTGTTGTCGCTGCTGTGGTGTCTCTGAGAGGGAAACACTGGGCCTGTCTTTGCTGTGCTGTCATGGAGAGGAGCACGTTGGAGCTCACACTGCTATGATGTCACAGGTAGGGTAACAGTGGCTCTGACATTGCTGTGGTTTCCCAGAGAAGAGGAAATTTGGGCCCTCACTGCTCTGCTGTCACACAGAGAGGTAAAGTTGGGCTCTAACTGCTATGGTGTCTCCAACAGGGTAATCCTGGGCCTAAAATTGCTGTCGTTTCAAAGAGAGGAGCAAGTTTGGGCTGTGGCTGCACTGCTGTCCCAGAGAGTGGAACTTTGGGGCTCACACTGCTCTGGTGTCCCAGAGACGGGAACATTGGAGCTGTCACTGCTGTGTTGTCACAGAGAGAGGAACACTGGAGCTCTCCCTGCTCTGGAGTCGCGGAGAGGAGGAAATTGGGCATGTCACTGCCCTGGTGTCACAGGGAATGGAAGAGCGGGGCTCTCACTGCCGTGGAGTCCGAGAAAGGAGGAAATTTGGTGTGTGACTGCACTGCGGTCACAGCGAGTGGAACTTTGGGGCTCTCACTTCTGTGGTGGAAGAGATGAAGAAATAGGTGCTGTCACTGCTGTTGTGGTGTGACGGAGAAGAGGAAATTTGGGCCTGTCATTGCTGTGGTGTCACAGAGAGGAGCACTTTGGAGCTCACACTGCTATGATGTCACACATAGGGTAACACTGTCTCTGATATTGCTGTGTTGTCACAGAGAGGAGGAAATGAGGCCTCTCCCTGCTCTGGTGTCACAGAGAGGGGGAAATTTGGGCTCTCACTGCTGTTGTATCAGTGAGGGCGTAACACTGGAGCTGTCATTGTTGTGGTGTCCCAGAGAGGATTAAATTGGAGCTCACACTTCTATGGGGTCCTAGACAGTGGAACTCGGGGCCTGACATTGCTGTGGTGTAACAGAGAGGAGGCAATTTGGGGCTGTCATTACTGTGATTTCACAGAGAGGGGAAGAGTCAGGCTGTCACTGCTGTGATTTCAGCGAGAGAGTGAAATGGAGGTAGTTCGAGCTGTGATGTTCCAGACAGGGGAATCCTGGGACTCGGAGTGCACTGCTGTCACCGAGAGCGGAACTTTGGGGCTCTCACTGCTGTGGTGTCACAGAGAGAGAAACAGTGGTGTTGTCGCTGCTGTGGTGTCTCTGAGAGGGAAACACTGGGCCTGTCTTTGCTGTGCTGTCATGGAGAGGAGCACGTTGGAGCTCACACTGCTATGATGTCACAGGTAGGGTAACAGTGGCTCTGACATTGCTGTGGTTTCCCAGAGAAGAGGAAATTTGGGCCCTCACTGCTCTGGTGTCACACAGAGAGGTAAAGTTGGGCTCTAACTGCTATGGTGTCTCCAACAGGGTAATCCCGGGCCTAAAATTGCTGTCGTTTCAAAGAGAGGGGCAAGTTTGGGCTGTGGCTGCACTGCTGTTGCAGAGAGTGGAACTTTGGGGCTCACACTGCTCTGGTGTCCCAGAGACGGGAACATTGGAGCTGTCACTGCTGTGTTGTCACAGAGAGAGGAACACTGGAGCTCTCCCTGCTCTGGAGTCGCGGAGAGGAGGAAATTGGGCATGTCACTGCCCTGGTGTCACAGGGAATGGAAGAGCGGGGCTGTCACTGCCGTGGAGTCCGAGAAAGGAGGAAATTTGGTGTGTGACTGCACTGCGGTCACAGCGAGTGGAACTTTGGGGCTCTCACTTCTGTGGTGGAAGAGATGAAGAAATAGGTGCTGTCACTGCTGTTGTGGTGTGACGGAGAAGAGGAAATTTGGGCCTGTCATTGCTGTGGTGTCACAGAGAGGAGCACTTTGGAGCTCACACTGCTATGATGTCACAGATAGGGTAACACTGGCTCTGATATTGCTGTGTTGTCACAGAGAGGAGGAAATGAGGCCTCTCCCTGCTCTGGTGTCACAGAGAGGGGGAAATTTGGGCTCTCACTGCTGTTGTATCAGTGAGGGCGTAACACTGGAGCTGTCATTGTTGTGGTGTCCCAGAGAGGATTAAATTGGAGCTCACACTTCTATGGGGTCCTAGACAGTGGAACTCGGGGCCTGACATTGCTGTGGTGTAACAGAGAGGAGGCAATTTGGGGCTGTCATTACTGTGATTTCACAGAGAGGGGAAGAGTCAGGCTGTCACTGCTGTGATTTCAGCGAGAGAGTGAAATGGAGGTAGTTCGAGCTGTGATGTTCCAGACAGGGGAATCCTGGGACTCGGAGTGCACTGCTGTCACCGAGAGCGGAACTTTGGGGCTCTCACTGCTGTGGTGTCACAGAGAGAGAAACAGTGGTGTTGTCGCTGCTGTGGTGTCTCTGAGAGGGAAACACTGGGCCTGTCTTTGCTGTGCTGTCATGGAGAGGAGCACGTTGGAGCTCACACTGCTATGATGTCACAGGTAGGGTAACAGTGGCTCTGACATTGCTGTGGTTTCCCAGAGAAGAGGAAATTTGGGCCCTCACTGCTCTGGTGTCACACAGAGAGGTAAAGTTGGGCTCTAACTGCTATGGTGTCTCCAACAGGGTAATCCTGGGCCTAAAATTGCTGTCGTTTCAAAGAGAGGAGCAAGTTTGGGCTGTGGCTGCACTGCTGTTGCAGAGAGTGGAACTTTGGGGCTCACACTGCTCTGGTGTCCCAGAGACGGGAACATTGGAGCTGTCACTGCTGTGTTGTCACAGAGAGAGGAACACTGGAGCTCTCCCTGCTCTGGAGTCGCGGAGAGGAGGAAATTGGGCATGTCACTGCCCTGGTGTCACAGGGAATGGAAGAGCGGGGCTGTCACTGCCGTGGAGTCCGAGAAAGGAGGAAATTTGGTGTGTGACTGCACTGCGGTCACAGCGAGTGCAACTTTGGGGCTCTCACTTCTGTGGTGGAAGAGATGAAGAAATAGGTGCTGTCACTGCTGTTGTGGTGTGACGGAGAAGAGGAAATTTGGGCCTGTCATTGCTGTGGTGTCACAGAGAGGAGCACTTTGGAGCTCACACTGCTATGATGTCACAGATAGGGTAACACTGGCTCTGATATTGCTGTGTTGTCACAGAGAGGAGGAAATTAGGCCTCTCCCTGCTCTGGTGTCACAGAGAGGGGGAAATTTGGGCTCTCACTGCTGTTGTATCAGTGAGGGCGTAACACTGGAGCTGTCATTGTTGTGGTGTCCCAGAGAGGATTAAATTGGAGCTCACACTTCTATGGGGTCCTAGACAGTGGAACTCGGGGCCTGACATTGCTGTGGTGTAACAGAGAGGAGGCAATTTGGGGCTGTCATTACTGTGATTTCACAGAGAGGGGAAGAGTCAGGCTGTCACTGCTGTGATTTCAGCGAGAGAGTGAAATGGAGGTAGTTCGAGCTGTGATGTTCCAGACAGGGGAATCCTGGGACTCGGAGTGCACTGCTGTCACCGAGAGCGGAACTTTGGGGCTCTCACTGCTGTGGTGTCACAGAGAGAGAAACAGTGGTGTTGTCGCTGCTGTGGTGTCTCTGAGAGGGAAACACTGGGCCTGTCTTTGCTGTGCTGTCATGGAGAGGAGCACGTTGGAGCTCACACTGCTATGATGTCACAGGTAGGGTAACAGTGTCTGTGACATTGCTGTGGTTTCCCAGAGAAGAGGAAATTTGGGCCCTCACTGCTCTGCTGTCACACAGAGAGGTAAAGTTGGGCTCTAACTGCTATGGTGTCTCCAACAGGGTAATCCTGGGCCTAAAATTGCTGTCGTTTCAAAGAGAGGAGCAAGTTTGGGCTGTGGCTGCACTGCTGTCCCAGAGAGTGGAACTTTGGGGCTCACACTGCTCTGGTGTCCCAGAGACGGGAACATTGGAGCTGTCACTGCTGTGTTGTCACAGAGAGAGGAACACTGGAGCTCTCCCTGCTCTGGAGTCGCGGAGAGGAGGAAATTGGGCATGTCACTGCCCTGGTGTCACAGGGAATGGAAGAGCGGGGCTCTCACTGCCGTGGAGTCCGAGAAAGGAGGAAATTTGGTGTGTGACTGCACTGCGGTCACAGCGAGTGGAACTTTGGGGCTCTCACTTCTGTGGTGGAAGAGATGAAGAAATAGGTGCTGTCACTGCTGTTGTGGTGTGACGGAGAAGAGGAAATTTGGGCCTGTCATTGCTGTGGTGTCACAGAGAGGAGCACTTTGGAGCTCACACTGCTATGATGTCACACATAGGGTAACACTGTCTCTGATATTGCTGTGTTGTCACAGAGAGGAGGAAATGAGGCCTCTCCCTGCTCTGGTGTCACAGAGAGGGGGAAATTTGGGCTCTCACTGCTGTTGTATCAGTGAGGGCGTAACACTGGAGCTGTCATTGTTGTGGTGTCCCAGAGAGGATTAAATTGGAGCTCACACTTCTATGGGGTCCTAGACAGTGGAACTCGGGGCCTGACATTGCTGTGGTGTAACAGAGAGGAGGCAATTTGGGGCTGTCATTACTGTGATTTCACAGAGAGGAGAAGAGTCAGGCTGTCACTGCTGTGATTTCAGCGAGAGAGTGAAATGGAGGTAGTTCGAGCTGTGATGTTCCAGACAGGGGAATCCTGGGACTCGGAGTGCACTGCTGTCACCGAGAGCGGAACTTTGGGGCTCTCACTGCTGTGGTGTCACAGAGAGAGAAACAGTGGTGTTGTCGCTGCTGTGGTGTCTCTGAGAGGGAAACACTGGGCCTGTCTTTGCTGTGCTGTCATGGAGAGGAGCACGTTGGAGCTCACACTGCTATGATGTCACAGGTAGGGTAACAGTGGCTCTGACATTGCTGTGGTTTCCCAGAGAAGAGGAAATTTGGGCCCTCACTGCTCTGGTGTCACACAGAGAGGTAAAGTTGGGCTCTAACTGCTATGGTGTCTCCAACAGGGTAATCCCGGGCCTAAAATTGCTGTCGTTTCAAAGAGAGGGGCAAGTTTGGGCTGTGGCTGCACTGCTGTTGCAGAGAGTGGAACTTTGGGGCTCACACTGCTCTGGTGTCCCAGAGACGGGAACATTGGAGCTGTCACTGCTGTGTTGTCACAGAGAGAGGAACACTGGAGCTCTCCCTGCTCTGGAGTCGCGGAGAGGAGGAAATTGGGCATGTCACTGCCCTGGTGTCACAGGGAATGGAAGAGCGGGGCTGTCACTGCCGTGGAGTCCGAGAAAGGAGGAAATTTGGTGTGTGACTGCACTGCGGTCACAGCGAGTGGAACTTTGGGGCTCTCACTTCTGTGGTGGAAGAGATGAAGAAATAGGTGCTGTCACTGCTGTTGTGGTGTGACGGAGAAGAGGAAATTTGGGCCTGTCATTGCTGTGGTGTCACAGAGAGGAGCACTTTGGAGCTCACACTGCTATGATGTCACAGATAGGGTAACACTGGCTCTGATATTGCTGTGTTGTCACAGAGAGGAGGAAATGAGGCCTCTCCCTGCTCTGGTGTCACAGAGAGGGGGAAATTTGGGCTCTCACTGCTGTTGTATCAGTGAGGGCGTAACACTGGAGCTGTCATTGTTGTGGTGTCCCAGAGAGGATTAAATTGGAGCTCACACTTCTATGGGGTCCTAGACAGTGGAACTCGGGGCCTGACATTGCTGTGGTGTAACAGAGAGGAGGCAATTTGGGGCTGTCATTACTGTGATTTCACAGAGAGGGGAAGAGTCAGGCTGTCACTGCTGTGATTTCAGCGAGAGAGTGAAATGGAGGTAGTTCGAGCTGTGATGTTCCAGACAGGGGAATCCTGGGACTCGGAGTGCACTGCTGTCACCGAGAGCGGAACTTTGGGGCTCTCACTGCTGTGGTGTCACAGAGAGAGAAACAGTGGTGTTGTCGCTGCTGTGGTGTCTGAGAGAGGGAAACACTGGGCCTGTCTTTGCTGTGCTGTCATGGAGAGGAGCACGTTGGAGCTCACACTGCTATGATGTCACAGGTAGGGTAACAGTGGCTCTGACATTGCTGTGGTTTCCCAGAGAAGAGGAAATTTGGGCCCTCACTGCTCTGGTGTCACACAGAGAGGTAAAGTTGGGCTCTAACTGCTATGGTGTCTCCAACAGGGTAATCCTGGGCCTAAAATTGCTGTCGTTTCAAAGAGAGGAGCAAGTTTGGGCTGTGGCTGCACTGCTGTCCCAGAGAGTGGAACTTTGGGGCTCACACTGCTCTGGTGTCCCAGAGACGGGAACATTGGAGCTGTCACTGCTGTGTTGTCACAGAGAGAGGAACACTGGAGCTCTCCCTGCTCTGGAGTCGCGGAGAGGAGGAAATTGGGCATGTCACTGCCCTGGTGTCACAGGGAATGGAAGAGCGGGGCTGTCACTGCCGTGGAGTCAGAGAAAGGAGGAAATTTGGTGTGTGACTGCACTGCGGTCACAGCGAGTGGAACTTTGGGGCTCTCACTTCTGTGGTGGAAGAGATGAAGAAATAGGTGCTGTCACTGCTGTTGTGGTGTGACGGAGAAGAGGAAATTTGGGCCTGTCATTGCTGTGGTGTCACAGAGAGGAGCACTTTGGAGCTCACACTGCTATGATGTCACACATAGGGTAACACTGGCTCTGATATTGCTGTGTTGTCACAGAGAGGAGGAAATGAGGCCTCTCCCTGCTCTGGTGTCACAGAGAGGGGGAAATTTGGGCTCTCACTGCTGTTGTATCAGTGAGGGCGTAACACTGGAGCTGTCATTGTTGTGGTGTCCCAGAGAGGATTAAATTGGAGCTCACACTTCTATGGGGTCCTAGACAGTGGAACTCTGGGCCTGACATTGCTGTGGTGTAACAGAGAGGAGGCAATTTGGGGCTGTCATTACTGTGATTTCACAGAGAGGAGAAGAGTCAGGCTGTCACTGCTGTGATTTCAGCGAGAGAGTGAAATGGAGGTAGTTCGAGCTGTGATGTTCCAGACAGGGGAATCCTGGGACTCGGAGTGCACTGCTGTCACCGAGAGCGGAACTTTGGGGCTCTCACTGCTGTGGTGTCACAGAGAGAGAAACAGTGGTGTTGTCGCTGCTGTGGTGTCTCTGAGAGGGAAACACTGGGCCTGTCTTTGCTGTGCTGTCATGGAGAGGAGCACGTTGGAGCTCACACTGCTATGATGTCACAGGTAGGGTAACAGTGGCTCTGACATTGCTGTGGTTTCCCAGAGAAGGGGAAATTTGGGCCCTCACTGCTCTGGTGTCACACAGAGAGGTAAAGTTGGGCTCTAACTGCTATGGTGTCTCCAACAGGGTAATCGTGGGCCTAAAATTGCTGTCGTTTCAAAGAGAGGAGCAAGTTTGGGCTGTGGCTGCACTGCTGTTGCAGAGAGTGGAACTTTGGGGCTCACACTGCTCTGGTGTCCCAGAGACGGGAACATTGGAGCTGTCACTGCTGTGTTGTCACAGAGAGAGGAACACTGGAGCTCTCCCTGCTCTGGAGTCGCGGAGAGGAGGAAATTGGGCATGTCACTGCCCTGGTGTCACAGGGAATGGAAGAGCGGGGCTGTCACTGCCGTGGAGTCCGAGAAAGGAGGAAATTTGGTGTGTGACTGCACTGCGGTCACAGCGAGTGGAACTTTGGGGCTCTCACTTCTGTGGTGGAAGAGATGAAGAAATAGGTGCTGTCACTGCTGTTGTGGTGTGACGGAGAAGAGGAAATTTGGGCCTGTCATTGCTGTGGTGTCACAGAGAGGAGCACTTTGGAGCTCACACTGCTATGATGTCACAGATAGGGTAACACTGGCTCTGATATTGCTGTGTTGTCACAGAGAGGAGGAAATGAGGCCTCTCCCTGCTCTGGTGTCACAGAGAGGGGGAAATTTGGGCTCTCACTGCTGTTGTATCAGTGAGGGCGTAACACTGGAGCTGTCATTGTTGTGGTGTCCCAGAGAGGATTAAATTGGAGCTCACACTTCTATGGGGTCCTAGACAGTGGAACTCGGGGCCTGACATTGCTGTGGTGTAACAGAGAGGAGGCAATTTGGGGCTGTCATTACTGTGATTTCACAGAGAGGGGAAGAGTCAGGCTGTCACTGCTGTGATTTCAGCGAGAGAGTGAAATGGAGGTAGTTCGAGCTGTGATGTTCCAGACAGGGGAATCCTGGGACTCGGAGTGCACTGCTGTCACCGAGAGCGGAACTTTGGGGCTCTCACTGCTGTGGTGTCACAGAGAGAGAAACAGTGGTGTTGTCGCTGCTGTGGTGTCTCTGAGAGGGAAACACTGGGCCTGTCTTTGCTGTGCTGTCATGGAGAGGAGCACGTTGGAGCTCACACTGCTATGATGTCACAGGTAGGGTAACAGTGGCTCTGACATTGCTGTGGTTTCCCAGAGAAGAGGAAATTTGGGCCCTCACTGCTCTGGTGTCACACAGAGAGGTAAAGTTGGGCTCTAACTGCTATGGTGTCTCCAACAGGGTAATCCTGGGCCTAAAATTGCTGTCGTTTCAAAGAGAGGAGCAAGTTTGGGCTGTGGCTGCACTGCTGTCCCAGAGAGTGGAACTTTGGGGCTCACACTGCTCTGGTGTCCCAGAGACGGGAACATTGGAGCTGTCACTGCTGTGTTGTCACAGAGAGAGGAACACTGGAGCTCTCCCTGCTCTGGAGTCGCGGAGAGGAGGAAATTGGGCATGTCACTGCCCTGGTGTCACAGGGAATGGAAGAGCGGGGCTGTCACTGCCGTGGAGTCAGAGAAAGGAGGAAATTTGGTGTGTGACTGCACTGCGGTCACAGCGAGTGGAACTTTGGGGCTCTCACTTCTGTGGTGGAAGAGATGAAGAAATAGGTGCTGTCACTGCTGTTGTGGTGTGACGGAGAAGAGGAAATTTGGGCCTGACATTGCTGTGGTGTCACAGAGAGGAGCACTTTGGAGCTCACACTGCTATGATGTCACACATAGGGTAACACTGGCTCTGATATTGCTGTGTTGTCACAGAGAGGAGGAAATGAGGCCTCTCCCTGCTCTGGTGTCACAGAGAGGGGGAAATTTGGGCTCTCACTGCTGTTGTATCAGTGAGGGCGTAACACTGGAGCTGTCATTGTTGTGGTGTCCCAGAGAGGATTAAATTGGAGCTCACACTTCTATGGGGTCCTAGACAGTGGAACTCTGGGCCTGACATTGCTGTGGTGTAACAGAGAGGAGGCAATTTGGGGCTGTCATTACTGTGATTTCACAGAGAGGAGAAGAGTCAGGCTGTCACTGCTGTGATTTCAGCGAGAGAGTGAAATGGAGGTAGTTCGAGCTGTGATGTTCCAGACAGGGGAATCCTGGGACTCGGAGTGCACTGCTGTCACCGAGAGCGGAACTTTGGGGCTCTCACTGCTGTGGTGTCACAGAGAGAGAAACAGTGGTGTTGTCGCTGCTGTGGTGTCTCTGAGAGGGAAACACTGGGCCTGTCTTTGCTGTGCTGTCATGGAGAGGAGCACGTTGGAGCTCACACTGCTATGATGTCACAGGTAGGGTAACAGTGGCTCTGACATTGCTGTGGTTTCCCAGAGAAGGGGAAATTTGGGCCCTCACTGCTCTGGTGTCACACAGAGAGGTAAAGTTGGGCTCTAACTGCTATGGTGTCTCCAACAGGGTAATCGTGGGCCTAAAATTGCTGTCGTTTCAAAGAGAGGAGCAAGTTTGGGCTGTGGCTGCACTGCTGTTGCAGAGAGTGGAACTTTGGGGCTCACACTGCTCTGGTGTCCCAGAGACGGGAACATTGGAGCTGTCACTGCTGTGTTGTCACAGAGAGAGGAACACTGGAGCTCTCCCTGCTCTGGAGTCGCGGAGAGGAGGAAATTGGGCATGTCACTGCCCTGGTGTCACAGGGTATTGTAGAATCAAAAACACTCGCTCGCGGTGAGAGACTTCTCCAGGGTCAAGCTGTTCAAGTATAAGCGATTTATTATAAGAGTAAAAGGAGGGGAGACCCGTGTCCGCCACCAGCCTTGGCGTCCACGTGGTCTGGGGGAGGGGAGAGAGAACAGGTAGAGCAGGGAAGGTGAGGTTGGAAGGGAGAGGGAGGGAGTAAGAGAGCAACAGAGGGAAAGAGCAGGGAAGGCGAGAGGGGTAGGAACAGGGAGAGGGGGCTGAGAGTTAAGAGGGGGGAGAGGGGAGAGGGGGAAAGGGAGGAGGGAAGAGAGAAGAGGCAAGAGGTAAGAGTAAAGAGTAAAGAGCAAAGAGAGCGAAGTTCTTGTTACAATCCAATATATCTTTTTCTATCGTGAATATTCTAATTACCAGAAACCAATCACCATGAGACACACCCACTAAAGAATTTACATACAACCTATAGGCTTCCCTATATTAACATACAGTGTTGCATTTTATACTCTACAGAGCTTTACAAGTTCTTTCCTTGCTTCTTTACTTTTGGACTCTTCTTATCAGCAGAAGGACATTGTTTTATCAACAGGGATTCTCCTCTAGCTGGCTAGGCTATTGTTCTTTGGTTAACCAGTACTCAGTATCCTATAACTCAAAGCAGGCTTTCATTTCTACTTTGATTCTAGCCTTCATATTTTCACAATCTAGTGCCAAACAATCACATTCATAAGGTTTCCCTGTTTCACCTTCCCCAACATCTCCCCTGTCTCGATGAACTATTTAAGATAATAAAAACTGTCTTGTTAGTTTTTGCACACACTGAAGTATAATGGGTACTGTTGCTAAGACTACAATTAACACTTACTAAAACAATTAAGCTTATTTTACAGAGTTCTCTTAGCCAAGGTGCAAAGCTTAAACCTTTAAACAAATTGTCCAGCTTCTCTAACTTTTGACGGTCAGATTGATTCACTTTAGAATTATCAATGAGTTTGGTTGGCTAAATTTTTCAAATTTTGCAGCTGTGTATGAATGGGAACAGTATGATCAGACAAACAAATGGTATCAAAGCTTGCAGTCTTTGGCTAAGGCAACCCAGGTATTTATCTTGGACTTATTTACAGGTAAAGTTTTACTACAAAAATTAAAGCAAAAGGGTAAAAACAACACGCATTCATGCAAATAACGGGATTTTGGTTTTTTGGGGTTTGTTTGTTTTTGGTTTTGGTTTTTTTTTTTCTTGAACCGTCTCTGGTAGATCACTTTCTCTCAAAGTCTTTCTAAGTTCCTTTGCTTGAACTGTCACTGTTTGTGCTACAGTATCTGCATGTGAATAATCTTTCTTTATCTCCCTCCATTTCTCGCTCCCGTTCTCCCCCGTGTTTCGTGGCTGCTGCTGGTGGTGCAGGGGGATTCAAGAGTCGCGCGCGCTGTTTTGTCACGGGCTGTGACGGTGGCCGCGTAGGTGAACCCGGAAGTGGCAGCACATCGGTGCGAGGTGGCCGTGGCTGTCGCTGTTTCACATTGTCGGGGAGAGTTGTTGGCGCAGCAGATACAGACGGGATCTGTGCCGGTGTTAGCAGTGGGGCAGACAGGCGGGGGCCGTGTTCCGCCGTCGGGCGGCTTCGGTGGTGGACGCGGGGGCGTGAAGGCGCATGGCGGGGACTCGACAGTGGCTGGGCTGGGCGGTGGCAGAGGCAACCCGGGTGTCAGCAGTTGTAGAGCCGGGGTCCCGTGCCTGTTCTCTTTCTCCCCCTCCGCAGTTTGAGAGGCTGGCACAGGGGGGTGGCACGGGGGGCCCGGTGATGGCGGCGGCGGGAGCGTCGGCGCTAGAAGCGGTGACTGCGCATGCGTGCATGACGTCAGCGCCGCAGGGCAGCATGGGGGAGTGGTGGGCGGCAGCGCGAATTTCGGATCGGCGCGCGCCGCACCGCACAGAACGGTGTCGCTGGACGGCGGCGGGGCCGGGGCCCGCGGCCCCACGGACGCCGGGAAGGCGGAGCCCGCGGGGCACCAAGGCGGCGCGGGCGGCACGGAGGGGGTGTAGGGGAACTGAGCTGCGGGAACCGCGATGCCGAGGGCGGGCGGGGTGGCGGAGCCGGGAACCACGGTGTCGGCGGGGGAAGGCGGGACCGCGAGGACCGCGCCGCCGGGGGTCGGTGGGGCCGCAGCGGTGGCAGGGCCCATAGCCGCGGGGACGGTGGAACGGGGCGGGACCGCAACATCGGGGGAAGCTGGGACGGCAGGAGGGGGGCAAACGCGGGGGGGCGGTGGGACGGGGAAGGCGGGGGGAGGGGTGGGAACGGAGCGTGCCGGAACTGGGATAGGGGGAACGGGGACCGCGTGGTTGGGGGGAGGGGGCGCGCCGGTGTCAATGGGCAGGAAGGGAGGGGGGCCGGCGGGGAAAGAGGGTACGGGGGCCGCATGGTCGGGGGGAGGGGGCACAGCAGGGATCGTGGGTACGGGGGCCGCGGGTTGTGTATTGTCAGCATACATTTCTACGAGTGCTCTGCAGGCTGGGAGGAGTTTAGCGGCTGCCATATCTCGGCGGGAAATGTTATTAAAAAGCTTATTACCAACTGTGTCCCAGAAATCTCTGGTAAAAAAATCTGAGTGTTCTGCGTTTGGGAAATTAACTAGAGTCCAGGTTAGGAGGGTTTTTAGTTCTCTTTTAGGCAAATTACTTTGGCTGGCTTTCAGTAAGAATTTTAGTTGCTTATACAGCTTTTTGTTTGGGGTTGAATAGCTTTGACCCATGATAGACTGGTTTGTGACTCACCTCTTATTTAAATGATGTTGGCTCGTCTCTCAGAGCTCGGGCGATGGGTGCTGGCCAGGCACCTCCTGTCCGTTCTCGGGTGTCACTTAGTAATACTCGCACATAACCACGCTGCACAGCCGTCTAAAAACTACGGTTTGGACACTGCAGCGGAAAAACTTTTAGAGAGATCGGGGTGCAGATGCTGTGGCAGCGTTTGCCCCTCGCTCAACCACGTAGAGGCTTTCCCCGCCCAGCCCAGGTGGGACGTCGCCTTGCAACGCCCCCCTGAGCTCCACGGGGGCTCCACGGAAACCAGGGGTTCAGACGCTGCCTGGCAACCTTCACCCCGAAAAAACCACGCAGGGGGGGAGTCCCGTGTAGCACAGAAGAGATGCAGCTTTGCCACCCTCTCTCGTGTCACAGGACCCTGCGGAAACCAGGGGTTCAGACGCTGCCAAGCAACCTGCACCCCGAAAAAACCACGCAGGGGGGGAGTCCCGTGTAGCACAGAAGAGGCGTGGCTTTGCCACCCTCTCTCGTGTCACAGGACCCTGCGGAAACCAGGGGTGCCGAGGTCGCCTGGCAACCTGCACCCCGAATAAACCACGCAGGGGGGGGTCCCGTGTAGCACAGAAGAGATGTGGCTTTGCCACCCTCTCTCGTGTCACACGACCCTGCGGAAACCAGGGGTGCAGAGGTTGCTTGGCAATCTGCACCCCGAATAAACCACGCAGGGGGGGGTCCCGTGTAGCACAGAAGAGATGCGGCTTCGCCTCACTTCTCAGTGCCACAGGGCCCTGCGGAAACCAGGGGTGCAGAGGTCGCTTGGCAATCTGCACCCCGAATAAACCACGCGGTGGATACCTCTAAAGCTCCGGAGCTGACGCTGCTAAGCAACAGCCGGCCCGTGGCCGAGGGTGCCGCGGAACAGGGGAAAGAGTTACAGTGTTACGGTGATCAGCCGCATAAACTGCACTCTGGACGGCCTTAAAGGGTGAAAAACCAGTCTTTCTAGTTACCAGTGATGGAGAAGTGTCTCACCGATGGAGAAGGCGTGGGACGGGTCTCAGACGTTGGGCGCCAATTATTGTAGTTGCAAAAACACTCGCTCGCGGTGAGAGACTTCTCCAGGGTCAAGCTGTTCAAGTATAAGCGATTTATTATAAGAGTAAAAGGAGGGGAGACCCGTGTCCGCCACCAGCCTTGGCGTCCACGTGGTCTGGGGGAGGGGAGAGAGAACAGGTAGAGCAGGGAAGGTGAGGTTGGAAGGGAGAGGGAGGGAGTAAGAGAGCAACAGAGGGAAAGAGCAGGGAAGGCGAGAGGGGTAGGAACAGGGAGAGGGGGCTGAGAGTTAAGAGGGGGGAGAGGGGAGAGGGGGAAAGGGAGGAGGGAAGAGAGAAGAGGCAAGAGGTAAGAGTAAAGAGTAAAGAGCAAAGAGAGCGAAGTTCTTGTTACAATCCAATATATCTTTTTCTATCGTGAATATTCTAATTACCAGAAACCAATCACCATGAGACACACCCACTAAAGAATTTACATACAACCTATAGGCTTCCCTATATTAACATACAGTGTTGCATTTTATACTCTACAGAGCTTTACAAGTTCTTTCCTTGCTTCTTTACTTTTGGACTCTTCTTATCAGCAGAAGGACATTGTTTTATCAACAGGGATTCTCCTCTAGCTGGCTAGGCTATTGTTCTTTGGTTAACCAGTACTCAGTATCCTATAACTCAAAGCAGGCTTTCATTTCTACTTTGATTCTAGCCTTCATATTTTCACAATCTAGTGCCAAACAATCACATTCATAAGGTTTCCCTGTTTCACCTTCCCCAACAACAGGGAATGGAAGAGCGGGGCTGTCACTGCCGTGGAGTCCGAGAAAGGAGGAAATTTGGTGTGTGACTGCACTGCGGTCACAGCGAGTGGAACTTTGGGGCTCTCACTTCTGTGGTGGAAGAGATGAAGAAATAGGTGCTGTCACTGCTGTTGTGGTGTGACGGAGAAGAGGAAATTTGGGCCTGTCATTGCTGTGGTGTCACAGAGAGGAGCACTTTGGAGCTCACACTGCTATGATGTCACAGATAGGGTAACACTGGCTCTGATATTGCTGTGTTGTCACAGAGAGGAGGAAATGAGGCCTCTCCCTGCTCTGGTGTCACAGAGAGGGGGAAATTTGGGCTCTCACTGCTGTTGTATCAGTGAGGGCGTAACACTGGAGCTGTCATTGTTGTGGTGTCCCAGAGAGGATTAAATTGGAGCTCACACTTCTATGGGGTCCTAGACAGTGGAACTCGGGGCCTGACATTGCTGTGGTGTAACAGAGAGGAGGCAATTTGGGGCTGTCATTACTGTGATTTCACAGAGAGGGGAAGAGTCAGGCTGTCACTGCTGTGATTTCAGCGAGAGAGTGAAATGGAGGTAGTTCGAGCTGTGATGTTCCAGACAGGGGAATCCTGGGACTCGGAGTGCACTGCTGTCACCGAGAGCGGAACTTTGGGGCTCTCACTGCTGTGGTGTCACAGAGAGAGAAACAGTGGTGTTGTCGCTGCTGTGGTGTCTCTGAGAGGGAAACACTGGGCCTGTCTTTGCTGTGCTGTCATGGAGAGGAGCACGTTGGAGCTCACACTGCTATGATGTCACAGGTAGGGTAACAGTGTCTGTGACATTGCTGTGGTTTCCCAGAGAAGAGGAAATTTGGGCCCTCACTGCTCTGGTGTCACACAGAGAGGTAAAGTTGGGCTCTAACTGCTATGGTGTCTCCAACAGGGTAATCCTGGGCCTAAAATTGCTGTCGTTTCAAAGAGAGGAGCAAGTTTGGGCTGTGGCTGCACTGCTGTCCCAGAGAGTGGAACTTTGGGGCTCACACTGCTCTGGTGTCCCAGAGACGGGAACATTGGAGCTGTCACTGCTGTGTTGTCACAGAGAGAGGAACACTGGAGCTCTCCCTGCTCTGGAGTCGCGGAGAGGAGGAAATTGGGCATGTCACTGCCCTGGTGTCACAGGGAATGGAAGAGCGGGGCTGTCACTGCCGTGGAGTCCGAGAAAGGAGGAAATTTGGTGTGTGACTGCACTGCGGTCACAGCGAGTGGAACTTTGGGGCTCTCACTTCTGTGGTGGAAGAGATGAAGAAATAGGTGCTGTCACTGCTGTTGTGGTGTGACGGAGAAGAGGAAATTTGGGCCTGTCATTGCTGTGGTGTCACAGAGAGGAGCACTTTGGAGCTCACACTGCTATGATGTCACAGATAGGGTAACACTGGCTCTGATATTGCTGTGTTGTCACAGAGAGGAGGAAATGAGGCCTCTCCCTGCTCTGGTGTCACAGAGAGGGGGAAATTTGGGCTCTCACTGCTGTTGTATCAGTGAGGGCGTAACACTGGAGCTGTCATTGTTGTGGTGTCCCAGAGAGGATTAAATTGGAGCTCACACTTCTATGGGGTCCTAGACAGTGGAACTCGGGGCCTGACATTGCTGTGGTGTAACAGAGAGGAGGCAATTTGGGGCTGTCGTTACTGTGATTTCACAGAGAGGGGAAGAGTCAGGCTGTCACTGCTGTGATTTCAGCGAGAGAGTGAAATGGAAGTAGTTCGAGCTGTGATGTTCCAGACAGGGGAATCCTGGGACTCGGAGTGCACTGCTGTCACCGAGAGCGGAACTTTGGGGCTCTCACTGCTGTGGTGTCACAGAGAGAGAAACAGTGGTGTTGTCGCTGCTGTGGTGTCTCTGAGAGGGAAACACTGGGCCTGTCTTTGCTGTGCTGTCATGGAGAGGAGCACGTTGGAGCTCACACTGCTATGATGTCACAGGTAGGGTAACAGTGGCTGTGACATTGCTGTGGTTTCCCAGAGAAGAGGAAATTTGGGCCCTCACTGCTCTGGTGTCACACAGAGAGGTAAAGTTGGGCTCTAACTGCTATGGTGTCTCCAACAGGGTAATCCTGGGCCTAAAATTGCTGTCGTTTCAAAGAGAGGGGCAAGTTTGGGCTGTGGCTGCACTGCTGTCCCAGAGAGTGGAACTTTGGGGCTCACACTGCTCTGGTGTCCCAGAGACGGGAACATTGGAGCTGTCACTGCTGTGTTGTCACAGAGAGAGGAACACTGGAGCTCTCCCTGCTCTGGAGTCGCGGAGAGGAGGAAATTGGGCATGTCACTGCCCTGGTGTCACAGGGAATGGAAGAGCGGGGCTGTCACTGCCGTGGAGTCCGAGAAAGGAGGAAATTTGGTGTGTGACTGCACTGCGGTCACAGCGAGTGGAACTTTGGGGCTCTCACTTCTGTGGTGGAAGAGATGAAGAAATAGGTGCTGTCACTGCTGTTGTGGTGTGACGGAGAAGAGGAAATTTGGGCCTGTCATTGCTGTGGTGTCACAGAGAGGAGCACTTTGGAGCTCACACTGCTATGATGTCACAGATAGGGTAACACTGGCTCTGATATTGCTGTGTTGTCACAGAGAGGAGGAAATGAGGCCTCTCCCTGCTCTGGTGTCACAGAGAGGGGGAAATTTGGGCTCTCACTGCTGTTGTATCAGTGAGGGCGTAACACTGGAGCTGTCATTGTTGTGGTGTCCCAGAGAGGATTAAATTGGAGCTCACACTTCTATGGGGTCCTAGACAGTGGAACTCGGGGCCTGACATTGCTGTGGTGTAACAGAGAGGAGGCAATTTGGGGCTGTCGTTACTGTGATTTCACAGAGAGGGGAAGAGTCAGGCTGTCACTGCTGTGATTTCAGCGAGAGAGTGAAATGGAGGTAGTTCGAGCTGTGATGTTCCAGACAGGGGAATCCTGGGACTCGGAGTGCACTGCTGTCACCGAGAGCGGAACTTTGGGGCTCTCACTGCTGTGGTGTCACAGAGAGAGAAACAGTGGTGTTGTCGCTGCTGTGGTGTCTGAGAGAGGGAAACACTGGGCCTGTCTTTGCTGTGCTGTCATGGAGAGGAGCACGTTGGAGCTCACACTGCTATGATGTCACAGGTAGGGTAACAGTGGCTCTGACATTGCTGTGGTTTCCCAGAGAAGAGGAAATTTGGGCCCTCACTGCTCTGGTGTCACACAGAGAGGAAAAGTTGGGCTCTAACTGCTATGGTGTCTCCAACAGGGTAATCCTGGGCCTAAAATTGCTGTCGTTTCAAAGAGAGGGGCAAGTTTGGGCCGTGGCTGCACTGCTGTCCCAGAGAGTGGAACTTTGGGGCTCACACTGCTCTGGTGTCCCAGAGACGGGAACATTGGAGCTGTCACTGCTGTGTTGTCACAGAGAGAGGAACACTGGAGCTCTTCCTGCTCTGGAGTCGCGGAGAGGAGGAAATTGGGCATGTCACTGCCCTGGTGTCACAGGGAATGGAAGAGCGGGGCTGTCACTGCCGTGGAGTCCGAGAAAGGAGGAAATTTGGTGTGTGACTGCACTGCGGTCACAGCGAGTGGAACTTTGGGGCTCTCACTTCTGTGGTGGAAGAGATGAAGAAATAGGTGCTGTCACTGCTGTTGTGGTGTGACGGAGAAGAGGAAATTTGGGCCTGACATTGCTGTGGTGTCACAGAGAGGAGCACTTTGGAGCTCACACTGCTATGATGTCACAGATAGGGTAACACTGGCTCTGATATTGCTGTGTTGTCACAGAGAGGAGGAAATGAGGCCTCTCCCTGCTCTGGTGTTACAGAGAGGGGGAAATTTGGGCTCTCACTGCTGTTGTATCAGTGAGGGCGTAACACTGGAGCTGTCATTGTTGTGGTGTCCCAGAGAGGATTAAA
Organism: Cyanistes caeruleus; assembly: GCF_971803275.1. NCBI lineage: Eukaryota > Metazoa > Chordata > Aves > Passeriformes > Paridae > Cyanistes > Cyanistes caeruleus. The sequence continues at coordinate 119,291,495 of NC_141703.1, forward strand.
TTGGAGCTCACACTTCTATGGTGTCCTAGACAGTGGAACTCTGGGCCTGACATTGCTGTGGTGTAACAGAGAGGAGGCAATTTGGGGTTGTCGTTACTGTGATTTCACAGAGAGGGGAAGAGTCAGGCTGTCACTGCTGTGATTTCAGCGAGAGAGTGAAATGGAGGTAGTTCGAGCTGTGATGTTCCAGACAGGGGAATCCTGGGACTCGGAGTGCACTGCTGTCACCGAGAGCGGAACTTTGGGGCTCTCACTGCTGTGGTGTCACAGAGAGAGAAACAGTGGTGTTGTCGCTGCTGTGGTGTCTGAGAGAGGGAAACACTGGGCCTGTCTTTGCTGTGCTGTCATGGAGAGGAGCACGTTGGAGCTCACACTGCTATGATGTCACAGGTAGGGTAACAGTGGCTGTGACATTGCTGTGGTTTCCCAGAGAAGAGGAAATTTGGGCCCTCACTGCTCTGGTGTCACACAGAGAGGAAAAGTTGGGCTCTAACTGCTATGGTGTCTCCAACAGGGTAATCCTGGGCCTAAAATTGCTGTCGTTTCAAAGAGAGGGGCAAGTTTGGGCCGTGGCTGCACTGCTGTCCCAGAGAGTGGAACTTTGGGGCTCACACTGCTCTGGTGTCCCAGAGACGGGAACATTGGAGCTGTCACTGCTGTGTTGTCACAGAGAGAGGAACACTGGAGCTCTCCCTGCTCTGGAGTCGCGGAGAGGAGGAAATTGGGCATGTCACTGCCCTGGTGTCACAGGGAATGGAAGAGCTGGGCTGTCACTGCCGTGGAGTCCGAGAAAGGAGGAAATTTGGTGTGTGACTGCACTGCGGTCACAGCGAGTGGAACTTTGGGGCTCTCACTTCTGTGGTGGAAGAGATGAAGAAATAGGTGCTGTCACTGCTGTTGTGGTGTGACGGAGAAGAGGAAATTTGGGCCTGACATTGCTGTGGTGTCACAGAGAGGAGCACTTTGGAGCTCACACTGCTATGATGTCACAGATAGGGTAACACTGGCTCTGATATTGCTGTGTTGTCACAGAGAGGAGGAAATGAGGCCTCTCCCTGCTCTGGTGTCACAGAGAGGGGGAAATTTGGGCTCTCACTGCTGTTGTATCAGTGAGGGCGTAACACTGGAGCTGTCATTGTTGTGGTGTCCCAGAGAGGATTAAATTGGAGCTCACACTTCTATGGTGTCCTAGACAGTGGAACTCGGGGCCTGACATTGCTGTGGTGCAACAGAGAGGAGGCAATTTGGGGCTGTCATTACTGTGATTTCACAGAGAGGGGAAGAGTCAGGCTGTCACTGCTGTGATTTCAGCGAGAGAGTGAAATGGAGGTAGTTCGAGCTGTGATGTTCCAGACAGGGGAATCCTGGGACTCGGAGTGCACTGCTGTCACCGAGAGCGGAACTTTGGGGCTCTCACTGCTGTGGTGTCACAGAGAGAGAAACAGTGGTGTTGTCGCTGCTGTGGTGTCTCTGAGAGGGAAACACTGGGCCTGTCTTTGCTGTGCTGTCATGGAGAGGAGCACGTTGGAGCTCACACTGCTATGATGTCACAGGTAGGGTAACAGTGGCTCTGACATTGCTGTGGTTTCCCAGAGAAGAGGAAATTTGGGCCCTCACTGCTCTGCTGTCACACAGAGAGGTAAAGTTGGGCTCTAACTGCTATGGTGTCTCCAACAGGGTAATCCTGGGCCTAAAATTGCTGTCGTTTCAAAGAGAGGAGCAAGTTTGGGCTGTGGCTGCACTGCTGTCCCAGAGAGTGGAACTTTGGGGCTCACACTGCTCTGGTGTCCCAGAGACGGGAACATTGGAGCTGTCACTGCTGTGTTGTCACAGAGAGAGGAACACTGGAGCTCTCCCTGCTCTGGAGTCGCGGAGAGGAGGAAATTGGGCATGTCACTGCCCTGGTGTCACAGGGAATGGAAGAGCTGGGCTGTCACTGCCGTGGAGTCCGAGAAAGGAGGAAATTTGGTGTGTGACTGCACTGCGGTCACAGCGAGTGGAACTTTGGGGCTCTCACTTCTGTGGTGGAAGAGATGAAGAAATAGGTGCTGTCACTGCTGTTGTGGTGTGACGGAGAAGAGGAAATTTGGGCCTGACATTGCTGTGGTGTCACAGAGAGGAGCACTTTGGAGCTCACACTGCTATGATGTCACAGATAGGGTAACACTGGCTCTGATATTGCTGTGTTGTCACAGAGAGGAGGAAATGAGGCCTCTCCCTGCTCTGGTGTCACAGAGAGGGGGAAATTTGGGCTCTCACTGCTGTTGTATCAGTGAGGGCGTAACACTGGAGCTGTCATTGTTGTGGTGTCCCAGAGAGGATTAAATTGGAGCTCACACTTCTATGGTGTCCTAGACAGTGGAACTCGGGGCCTGACATTGCTGTGGTGCAACAGAGAGGAGGCAATTTGGGGCTGTCATTACTGTGATTTCACAGAGAGGGGAAGAGTCAGGCTGTCACTGCTGTGATTTCAGCGAGAGAGTGAAATGGAGGTAGTTCGAGCTGTGATGTTCCAGACAGGGGAATCCTGGGACTCGGAGTGCACTGCTGTCACCGAGAGCGGAACTTTGGGGCTCTCACTGCTGTGGTGTCACAGAGAGAGAAACAGTGGTGTTGTCGCTGCTGTGGTGTCTCTGAGAGGGAAACACTGGGCCTGTCTTTGCTGTGCTGTCATGGAGGGGAGCACGTTGGAGCTCACACTGCTATGATGTCACAGGTAGGGTAACAGTGGCTGTGACATTGCTGTGGTTTCCCAGAGAAGAGGAAATTTGGGCCCTCACTGCTCTGGTGTCACACAGAGAGGTAAAGTTGGGCTCTAACTGCTATGGTGTCTCCAACAGGGTAATCCTGGGCCTAAAATTGCTGTCGTTTCAAAGAGAGGAGCAAGTTTGGGCTGTGGCTGCACTGCTGTCCCAGAGAGTGGAACTTTGGGGCTCACACTGCTCTGGTGTCCCAGAGACGGGAACATTGGAGCTGTCACTGCTGTGTTGTCACAGAGAGAGGAACACTGGAGCTCTCCCTGCTCTGGAGTCGCGGAGAGGAGGAAATTGGGCATGTCACTGCCCTGGTGTCACAGGGAATGGAAGAGCGGGGCTGTCACTGCCGTGGAGTCAGAGAAAGGAGGAAATTTGGTGTGTGACTGCACTGCGGTCACAGCGAGTGGAACTTTGGGGCTCTCACTTCTGTGGTGGAAGAGATGAAGAAATAGGTGCTGTCACTGCTGTTGTGGTGTGACGGAGAAGAGGAAATTTGGGCCTGACATTGCTGTGGTGTCACAGAGAGGAGCACTTTGGAGCTCACACTGCTATGATGTCACAGATAGGGTAACACTGGCTCTGATATTGCTGTGTTGTCACAGAGAGGAGGAAATGAGGCCTCTCCCTGCTCTGGTGTCACAGAGAGGGGGAAATTTGGGCTCTCACTGCTGTTGTATCAGTGAGGGCGTAACACTGGAGCTGTCATTGTTGTGGTGTCCCAGAGAGGATTAAATTGGAGCTCACACTTCTATGGTGTCCTAGACAGTGGAACTCGGGGCCTGACATTGCTGTGGTGCAACAGAGAGGAGGCAATTTGGGGCTGTCATTACTGTGATTTCACAGAGAGGGGAAGAGTCAGGCTGTCACTGCTGTGATTTCAGCGAGAGAGTGAAATGGAGGTAGTTCGAGCTGTGATGTTCCAGACAGGGGAATCCTGGGACTCGGAGTGCACTGCTGTCACCGAGAGCGGAACTTTGGGGCTCTCACTGCTGTGGTGTCACAGAGAGAGAAACAGTGGTGTTGTCGCTGCTGTGGTGTCTCTGAGAGGGAAACACTGGGCCTGTCTTTGCTGTGCTGTCATGGAGAGGAGCACGTTGGAGCTCACACTGCTATGATGTCACAGGTAGGGTAACAGTGGCTCTGACATTGCTGTGGTTTCCCAGAGAAGAGGAAATTTGGGCCCTCACTGCTCTGGTGTCACACAGAGAGGTAAAGTTGGGCTCTAACTGCTATGGTGTCTCCAACAGGGTAATCGTGGGCCTAAAATTGCTGTCGTTTCAAAGAGAGGAGCAAGTTTGGGCTGTGGCTGCACTGCTGTCCCAGAGAGTGGAACTTTGGGGCTCACACTGCTCTGGTGTCCCAGAGACGGGAACATTGGAGCTGTCACTGCTGTGTTGTCACAGAGAGAGGAACACTGGAGCTCTCCCTGCTCTGGAGTCGCGGAGAGGAGGAAATTGGGCATGTCACTGCCCTGGTGTCACAGGGAATGGAAGAGCGGGGCTGTCACTGCCGTGGAGTCAGAGAAAGGAGGAAATTTGGTGTGTGACTGCACTGCGGTCACAGCGAGTGGAACTTTGGGGCTCTCACTTCTGTGGTGGAAGAGATGAAGAAATAGGTGCTGTCACTGCTGTTGTGGTGTGACGGAGAAGAGGAAATTTGGGCCTGTCATTGCTGTGGTGTCACAGAGAGGAGCACTTTGGAGCTCACACTGCTATGATGTCACAGATAGGGTAACACTGGCTCTGATATTGCTGTGTTGTCACAGAGAGGAGGAAATGAGGCCTCTCCCTGCTCTGGTGTCACAGAGAGGGGGAAATTTGGGCTCTCACTGCTGTTGTATCAGTGAGGGCGTAACACTGGAGCTGTCATTGTTGTGGTGTCCCAGAGAGGATTAAATTGGAGCTCACACTTCTATGGGGTCCTAGACAGTGGAACTCGGGGCCTGACATTGCTGTGGTGTAACAGAGAGGAGGCAATTTGGGGCTGTCGTTACTGTGATTTCACAGAGAGGGGAAGAGTCAGGCTGTCACTGCTGTGATTTCAGCGAGAGAGTGAAATGGAGGTAGTTCGAGCTGTGATGTTCCAGACAGGGGAATCCTGGGACTCGGAGTGCACTGCTGTCACCGAGAGCGGAACTTTGGGGCTCTCACTGCTGTGGTGTCACAGAGAGAGAAACAGTGGTGTTGTCGCTGCTGTGGTGTCTCTGAGAGGGAAACACTGGGCCTGTCTTTGCTGTGCTGTCATGGAGGGGAGCACGTTGGAGCTCACACTGCTATGATGTCACAGGTAGGGTAACAGTGGCTCTGACATTGCTGTGGTTTCCCAGAGAAGAGGAAATTTGGGCCCTCACTGCTCTGGTGTCACACAGAGAGGTAAAGTTGGGCTCTAACTGCTATGGTGTCTCCAACAGGGTAATCCTGGGCCTAAAATTGCTGTCGTTTCAAAGAGAGGAGCAAGTTTGGGCTGTGGCTGCACTGCTGTTGCAGAGAGTGGAACTTTGGGGCTCACACTGCTCTGGTGTCCCAGAGACGGGAACATTGGAGCTGTCACTGCTGTGTTGTCACAGAGAGAGGAACACTGGAGCTCTCCCTGCTCTGGAGTCGCGGAGAGGAGGAAATTGGGCATGTCACTGCCCTGGTGTCACAGGGAATGGAAGAGCGGGGCTGTCACTGCCGTGGAGTCCGAGAAAGGAGGAAATTTGGTGTGTGACTGCACTGCGGTCACAGCGAGTGGAACTTTGGGGCTCTCACTTCTGTGGTGGAAGAGATGAAGAAATAGGTGCTGTCACTGCTGTTGTGGTGTGACGGAGAAGAGGAAATTTGGGCCTGTCATTGCTGTGGTGTCACAGAGAGGAGCACTTTGGAGCTCACACTGCTATGATGTCACAGATAGGGTAACACTGGCTCTGATATTGCTGTGTTGTCACAGAGAGGAGGAAATGAGGCCTCTCCCTGCTCTGGTGTCACAGAGAGGGGGAAATTTGGGCTCTCACTGCTGTTGTATCAGTGAGGGCGTAACACTGGAGCTGTCATTGTTGTGGTGTCCCAGAGAGGATTAAATTGGAGCTCACACTTCTATGGGGTCCTAGACAGTGGAACTCGGGGCCTGACATTGCTGTGGTGTAACAGAGAGGAGGCAATTTGGGGCTGTCATTACTGTGATTTCACAGAGAGGGGAAGAGTCAGGCTGTCACTGCTGTGATTTCAGCGAGAGAGTGAAATGGAGGTAGTTCGAGCTGTGATGTTCCAGACAGGGGAATCCTGGGACTCGGAGTGCACTGCTGTCACCGAGAGCGGAACTTTGGGGCTCTCACTGCTGTGGTGTCACAGAGAGAGAAACAGTGGTGTTGTCGCTGCTGTGGTGTCTGAGAGAGGGAAACACTGGGCCTGTCTTTGCTGTGCTGTCATGGAGAGGAGCACGTTGGAGCTCACACTGCTATGATGTCACAGGTAGGGTAACAGTGGCTGTGACATTGCTGTGGTTTCCCAGAGAAGAGGAAATTTGGGCCCTCACTGCTCTGGTGTCACACAGAGAGGTAAAGTTGGGCTCTAACTGCTATGGTGTCTCCAACAGGGTAATCCTGGGCCTAAAATTGCTGTCGTTTCAAAGAGAGGGGCAAGTTTGGGCTGTGGCTGCACTGCTGTCCCAGAGAGTGGAACTTTGGGGCTCACACTGCTCTGGTGTCCCAGAGACGGGAACATTGGAGCTGTCACTGCTGTGTTGTCACAGAGAGAGGAACACTGGAGCTCTCCCTGCTCTGGAGTCGCGGAGAGGAGGAAATTGGGCATGTCACTGCCCTGGTGTCACAGGGAATGGAAGAGCGGGGCTGTCACTGCCGTGGAGTCCGAGAAAGGAGGAAATTTGGTGTGTGACTGCACTGCGGTCACAGCGAGTGGAACTTTGGGGCTCTCACTTCTGTGGTGGAAGAGATGAAGAAATAGGTGCTGTCACTGCTGTTGTGGTGTGACGGAGAAGAGGAAATTTGGGCCTGTCATTGCTGTGGTGTCACAGAGAGGAGCACTTTGGAGCTCACACTGCTATGATGTCACAGATAGGGTAACACTGGCTCTGATATTGCTGTGTTGTCACAGAGAGGAGGAAATGAGGCCTCTCCCTGCTCTGGTGTCACAGAGAGGGGGAAATTTGGGCTCTCACTGCTGTTGTATCAGTGAGGGCGTAACACTGGAGCTGTCATTGTTGTGGTGTCCCAGAGAGGATTAAATTGGAGCTCACACTTCTATGGTGTCCTAGACAGTGGAACTCTGGGCCTGACATTGCTGTGGTGTAACAGAGAGGAGGCAATTTGGGGTTGTCGTTACTGTGATTTCACAGAGAGGGGAAGAGTCAGGCTGTCACTGCTGTGATTTCAGCGAGAGAGTGAAATGGAGGTAGTTCGAGCTGTGATGTTCCAGACAGGGGAATCCTGGGACTCGGAGTGCACTGCTGTCACCGAGAGCGGAACTTTGGGGCTCTCACTGCTGTGGTGTCACAGAGAGAGAAACAGTGGTGTTGTCGCTGCTGTGGTGTCTGAGAGAGGGAAACACTGGGCCTGTCTTTGCTGTGCTGTCATGGAGAGGAGCACGTTGGAGCTCACACTGCTATGATGTCACAGGTAGGGTAACAGTGGCTCTGACATTGCTGTGGTTTCCCAGAGAAGAGGAAATTTGGGCCCTCACTGCTCTGGTGTCACACAGAGAGGAAAAGTTGGGCTCTAACTGCTATGGTGTCTCCAACAGGGTAATCCTGGGCCTAAAATTGCTGTCGTTTCAAAGAGAGGAGCAAGTTTGGGCTGTGGCTGCACTGCTGTCCCAGAGAGTGGAACTTTGGGGCTCACACTGCTCTGGTGTCCCAGAGACGGGAACATTGGAGCTGTCACTGCTGTGTTGTCACAGAGAGAGGAACACTGGAGCTCTCCCTGCTCTGGAGTCGCGGAGAGGAGGAAATTGGGCATGTCACTGCCCTGGTGTCACAGGGAATGGAAGAGCGGGGCTGTCACTGCCGTGGAGTCCGAGAAAGGAGGAAATTTGGTGTGTGACTGCACTGCGGTCACAGCGAGTGGAACTTTGGGGCTCTCACTTCTGTGGTGGAAGAGATGAAGAAATAGGTGCTGTCACTGCTGTTGTGGTGTGACGGAGAAGAGGAAATTTGGGCCTGACATTGCTGTGGTGTCACAGAGAGGAGCACTTTGGAGCTCACACTGCTATGATGTCACACATAGGGTAACACTGGCTCTGATATTGCTGTGTTGTCACAGAGAGGAGGAAATGAGGCCTCTCCCTGCTCTGGTGTCACAGAGAGGGGGAAATTTGGGCTCTCACTGCTGTTGTATCAGTGAGGGCGTAACACTGGAGCTGTCATTGTTGTGGTGTCCCAGAGAGGATTAAATTGGAGCTCACACTTCTATGGGGTCCTAGACAGTGGAACTCGGGGCCTGACATTGCTGTGGTGCAACAGAGAGGAGGCAATTTGGGGCTGTCATTACTGTGATTTCACAGAGAGGGGAAGAGTCAGGCTGTCACTGCTGTGATTTCAGCGAGAGAGTGAAATGGAGGTAGTTCGAGCTGTGATGTTCCAGACAGGGGAATCCTGGGACTCGGAGTGCACTGCTGTCACCGAGAGCGGAACTTTGGGGCTCTCACTGCTGTGGTGTCACAGAGAGAGAAACAGTGGTGTTGTCGCTGCTGTGGTGTCTCTGAGAGGGAAACACTGGGCCTGTCTTTGCTGTGCTGTCATGGAGGGGAGCACGTTGGAGCTCACACTGCTATGATGTCACAGGTAGGGTAACAGTGGCTCTGACATTGCTGTGGTTTCCCAGAGAAGAGGAAATTTGGGCCCTCACTGCTCTGGTGTCACACAGAGAGGTAAAGTTGGGCTCTAACTGCTATGGTGTCTCCAACAGGGTAATCGTGGGCCTAAAATTGCTGTCGTTTCAAAGAGAGGAGCAAGTTTGGGCTGTGGCTGCACTGCTGTCCCAGAGAGTGGAACTTTGGGGCTCACACTGCTCTGGCGTCCCAGAGACGGGAACATTGGAGCTGTCACTGCTGTGTTGTCACAGAGAGAGGAACACTGGAGCTCTCCCTGCTCTGGAGTCGCGGAGAGGAGGAAATTGGGCATGTCACTGCCCTGGTGTCACAGGGAATGGAAGAGCGGGGCTGTCACTGCCGTGGAGTCCGAGAAAGGAGGAAATTTGGTGTGTGACTGCACTGCGGTCACAGCGAGTGGAACTTTGGGGCTCTCACTTCTGTGGTGGAAGAGATGAAGAAATAGGTGCTGTCACTGCTGTTGTGGTGTGACGGAGAAGAGGAAATTTGGGCCTGTCATTGCTGTGGTGTCACAGAGAGGAGCACTTTGGAGCTCACACTGCTATGATGTCACACATAGGGTAACACTGGCTCTGATATTGCTGTGTTGTCACAGAGAGGAGGAAATGAGGCCTCTCCCTGCTCTGGTGTCACAGAGAGGGGGAAATTTGGGCTCTCACTGCTGTTGTATCAGTGAGGGCGTAACACTGGAGCTGTCATTGTTGTGGTGTCCCAGAGAGGATTAAATTGGAGCTCACACTTCTATGGGGTCCTAGACAGTGGAACTCAGGGCCTGACATTGCTGTGGTGTAACAGAGAGGAGGCAATTTGGGGCTGTCGTTACTGTGATTTCACAGAGAGGGGAAGAGTCAGGCTGTCACTGCTGTGATTTCAGCGAGAGAGTGAAATGGAGGTAGTTCGAGCTGTGATGTTCCAGACAGGGGAATCCTGGGACTCGGAGTGCACTGCTGTCACCGAGAGCGGAACTTTGGGGCTCTCACTGCTGTGGTGTCACAGAGAGAGAAACAGTGGTGTTGTCGCTGCTGTGGTGTCTCTGAGAGGGAAACACTGGGCCTGTCTTTGCTGTGCTGTCATGGAGAGGAGCACGTTGGAGCTCACACTGCTATGATGTCACAGGTAGGGTAACAGTGGCTCTGACATTGCTGTGGTTTCCCAGAGAAGAGGAAATTTGGGCCCTCACTGCTCTGGTGTCACACAGAGAGGTAAAGTTGGGCTCTAACTGCTATGGTGTCTCCAACAGGGTAATCGTGGGCCTAAAATTGCTGTCGTTTCAAAGAGAGGAGCAAGTTTGGGCTGTGGCTGCACTGCTGTCCCAGAGAGTGGAACTTTGGGGCTCACACTGCTCTGGTGTCCCAGAGACGGGAACATTGGAGCTGTCACTGCTGTGTTGTCACAGAGAGAGGAACACTGGAGCTCTCCCTGCTCTGGAGTCGCGGAGAGGAGGAAATTGGGCATGTCACTGCCCTGGTGTCACAGGGAATGGAAGAGCGGGGCTGTCACTGCCGTGGAGTCCGAGAAAGGAGGAAATTTGGTGTGTGACTGCACTGCGGTCACAGCGAGTGGAACTTTGGGGCTCTCACTTCTGTGGTGGAAGAGATGAAGAAATAGGTGCTGTCACTGCTGTTGTGGTGTGACGGAGAAGAGGAAATTTGGGCCTGACATTGCTGTGGTGTCACAGAGAGGAGCACTTTGGAGCTCACACTGCTATGATGTCACACATAGGGTAACACTGGCTCTGATATTGCTGTGTTGTCACAGAGAGGAGGAAATGAGGCCTCTCCCTGCTCTGGTGTCACAGAGAGGGGGAAATTTGGGCTCTCACTGCTGTTGTATCAGTGAGGGCGTAACACTGGAGCTGTCATTGTTGTGGTGTCCCAGAGAGGATTAAATTGGAGCTCACACTTCTATGGGGTCCTAGACAGTGGAACTCAGGGCCTGACATTGCTGTGGTGTAACAGAGAGGAGGCAATTTGGGGCTGTCGTTACTGTGATTTCACAGAGAGGGGAAGAGTCAGGCTGTCACTGCTGTGATTTCAGCGAGAGAGTGAAATGGAGGTAGTTCGAGCTGTGATGTTCCAGACAGGGGAATCCTGGGACTCGGAGTGCACTGCTGTCACCGAGAGCGGAACTTTGGGGCTCTCACTGCTGTGGTGTCACAGAGAGAGAAACAGTGGTGTTGTCGCTGCTGTGGTGTCTCTGAGAGGGAAACACTGGGCCTGTCTTTGCTGTGCTGTCATGGAGAGGAGCACGTTGGAGCTCACACTGCTATGATGTCACAGGTAGGGTAACAGTGGCTCTGACATTGCTGTGGTTTCCCAGAGAAGAGGAAATTTGGGCCCTCACTGCTCTGGTGTCACACAGAGAGGTAAAGTTGGGCTCTAACTGCTATGGTGTCTCCAACAGGGTAATCGTGGGCCTAAAATTGCTGTCGTTTCAAAGAGAGGAGCAAGTTTGGGCTGTGGCTGCACTGCTGTCCCAGAGAGTGGAACTTTGGGGCTCACACTGCTCTGGCGTCCCAGAGACGGGAACATTGGAGCTGTCACTGCTGTGTTGTCACAGAGAGAGGAACACTGGAGCTCTCCCTGCTCTGGAGTCGCGGAGAGGAGGAAATTGGGCATGTCACTGCCCTGGTGTCACAGGGAATGGAAGAGCGGGGCTGTCACTGCCGTGGAGTCCGAGAAAGGAGGAAATTTGGTGTGTGACTGCACTGCGGTCACAGCGAGTGGAACTTTGGGGCTCTCACTTCTGTGGTGGAAGAGATGAAGAAATAGGTGCTGTCACTGCTGTTGTGGTGTGACGGAGAAGAGGAAATTTGGGCCTGACATTGCTGTGGTGTCACAGAGAGGAGCACTTTGGAGCTCACACTGCTATGATGTCACACATAGGGTAACACTGGCTCTGATATTGCTGTGTTGTCACAGAGAGGAGGAAATGAGGCCTCTCCCTGCTCTGGTGTCACAGAGAGGGGGAAATTTGGGCTCTCACTGCTGTTGTATCAGTGAGGGCGTAACACTGGAGCTGTCATTGTTGTGGTGTCCCAGAGAGGATTAAATTGGAGCTCACACTTCTATGGTGTCCTAGACAGTGGAACTCTGGGCCTGACATTGCTGTGGTGTAACAGAGAGGAGGCAATTTGGGGTTGTCGTTACTGTGATTTCACAAAGAGGGGAAGAGTCAGGCTGTCACTGCTGTGATTTCAGCGAGAGAGTGAAATGGAGGTAGTTCGAGCTGTGATGTTCCAGACAGGGGAATCCTGGGACTCGGAGTGCACTGCTGTCACCGAGAGCGGAACTTTGGGGCTCTCACTGCTGTGGTGTCACAGAGAGAGAAACAGTGGTGTTGTCGCTGCTGTGGTGTCTCTGAGAGGGAAACACTGGGCCTGTCTTTGCTGTGCTGTCATGGAGGGGAGCACGTTGGAGCTCACACTGCTATGATGTCACAGGTAGGGTAACAGTGGCTCTGACATTGCTGTGGTTTCCCAGAGAAGAGGAAATTTGGGCCCTCACTGCTCTGGTGTCACACAGAGAGGTAAAGTTGGGCTCTAACTGCTATGGTGTCTCCAACAGGGTAATCGTGGGCCTAAAATTGCTGTCGTTTCAAAGAGAGGAGCAAGTTTGGGCTGTGGCTGCACTGCTGTCCCAGAGAGTGGAACTTTGGGGCTCACACTGCTCTGGTGTCCCAGAGACGGGAACATTGGAGCTGTCACTGCTGTGTTGTCACAGAGAGAGGAACACTGGAGCTCTCCCTGCTCTGGAGTCGCGGAGAGGAGGAAATTGGGCATGTCACTGCCCTGGTGTCACAGGGAATGGAAGAGCGGGGCTGTCACTGCCGTGGAGTCCGAGAAAGGAGGAAATTTGGTGTGTGACTGCACTGCGGTCACAGCGAGTGGAACTTTGGGGCTCTCACTTCTGTGGTGGAAGAGATGAAGAAATAGGTGCTGTCACTGCTGTTGTGGTGTGACGGAGAAGAGGAAATTTGGGCCTGTCATTGCTGTGGTGTCACAGAGAGGAGCACTTTGGAGCTCACACTGCTATGATGTCACAGATAGGGTAACACTGGCTCTGATATTGCTGTGTTGTCACAGAGAGGAGGAAATGAGGCCTCTCCCTGCTCTGGTGTCACAGAGAGGGGGAAATTTGGGCTCTCACTGCTGTTGTATCAGTGAGGGCGTAACACTGGAGCTGTCATTGTTGTGGTGTCCCAGAGAGGATTAAATTGGAGCTCACACTTCTATGGTGTCCTAGACAGTGGAACTCGGGGCCTGACATTGCTGTGGTGTAACAGAGAGGAGGCAATTTGGGGTTGTCGTTACTGTGATTTCACAGAGAGGGGAAGAGTCAGGCTGTCACTGCTGTGATTTCAGCGAGAGAGTGAAATGGAGGTAGTTCGAGCTGTGATGTTCCAGACAGGGGAATCCTGGGACTCGGAGTGCACTGCTGTCACCGAGAGCGGAACTTTGGGGCTCTCACTGCTGTGGTGTCACAGAGAGAGAAACAGTGGTGTTGTCGCTGCTGTGGTGTCTCTGAGAGGGAAACACTGGGCCTGTCTTTGCTGTGCTGTCATGGAGGGGAGCACGTTGGAGCTCACACTGCTATGATGTCACAGGTAGGGTAACAGTGGCTCTGACATTGCTGTGGTTTCCCAGAGAAGAGGAAATTTGGGCCCTCACTGCTCTGGTGTCACACAGAGAGGTAAAGTTGGGCTCTAACTGCTATGGTGTCTCCAACAGGGTAATCCTGGGCCTAAAATTGCTGTCGTTTCAAAGAGAGGAGCAAGTTTGGGCTGTGGCTGCACTGCTGTCCCAGAGAGTGGAACTTTGGGGCTCACACTGCTCTGGTGTCCCAGAGACGGGAACATTGGAGCTGTCACTGCTGTGTTGTCACAGAGAGAGGAACACTGGAGCTCTCCCTGCTCTGGAGTCGCGGAGAGGAGGAAATTGGGCATGTCACTGCCCTGGTGTCACAGGGAATGGAAGAGCGGGGCTGTCACTGCCGTGGAGTCCGAGAAAGGAGGAAATTTGGTGTGTGACTGCACTGCGGTCACAGCGAGTGGAACTTTGGGGCTCTCACTTCTGTGGTGGAAGAGATGAAGAAATAGGTGCTGTCACTGCTGTTGTGGTGTGACGGAGAAGAGGAAATTTGGGCCTGTCATTGCTGTGGTGTCACAGAGAGGAGCACTTTGGAGCTCACACTGCTATGATGTCACAGATAGGGTAACACTGGCTCTGATATTGCTGTGTTGTCACAGAGAGGAGGAAATGAGGCCTCTCCCTGCTCTGGTGTCACAGAGAGGGGGAAATTTGGGCTCTCACTGCTGTTGTATCAGTGAGGGCGTAACACTGGAGCTGTCATTGTTGTGGTGTCCCAGAGAGGATTAAATTGGAGCTCACACTTCTATGGTGTCCTAGACAGTGGAACTCGGGGCCTGACATTGCTGTGGTGCAACAGAGAGGAGGCAATTTGGGGCTGTCATTACTGTGATTTCACAGAGAGGGGAAGAGTCAGGCTGTCACTGCTGTGATTTCAGCGAGAGAGTGAAATGGAGGTAGTTCGAGCTGTGATGTTCCAGACAGGGGAATCCTGGGACTCGGAGTGCACTGCTGTCACCGAGAGCGGAACTTTGGGGCTCTCACTGCTGTGGTGTCACAGAGAGAGAAACAGTGGTGTTGTCGCTGCTGTGGTGTCTCTGAGAGGGAAACACTGGGCCTGTCTTTGCTGTGCTGTCATGGAGGGGAGCACGTTGGAGCTCACACTGCTATGATGTCACAGGTAGGGTAACAGTGGCTCTGACATTGCTGTGGTTTCCCAGAGAAGAGGAAATTTGGGCCCTCACTGCTCTGGTGTCACACAGAGAGGTAAAGTTGGGCTCTAACTGCTATGGTGTCTCCAACAGGGTAATCCTGGGCCTAAAATTGCTGTCGTTTCAAAGAGAGGAGCAAGTTTGGGCTGTGGCTGCACTGCTGTCCCAGAGAGTGGAACTTTGGGGCTCACACTGCTCTGGTGTCCCAGAGACGGGAACATTGGAGCTGTCACTGCTGTGTTGTCACAGAGAGAGGAACACTGGAGCTCTCCCTGCTCTGGAGTCGCGGAGAGGAGGAAATTGGGCATGTCACTGCCCTGGTGTCACAGGGAATGGAAGAGCGGGGCTGTCACTGCCGTGGAGTCCGAGAAAGGAGGAAATTTGGTGTGTGACTGCACTGCGGTCACAGCGAGTGGAACTTTGGGGCTCTCACTTCTGTGGTGGAAGAGATGAAGAAATAGGTGCTGTCACTGCTGTTGTGGTGTGACGGAGAAGAGGAAATTTGGGCCTGTCATTGCTGTGGTGTCACAGAGAGGAGCACTTTGGAGCTCACACTGCTATGATGTCACAGATAGGGTAACACTGGCTCTGATATTGCTGTGTTGTCACAGAGAGGAGGAAATGAGGCCTCTCCCTGCTCTGGTGTCACAGAGAGGGGGAAATTTGGGCTCTCACTGCTGTTGTATCAGTGAGGGCGTAACACTGGAGCTGTCATTGTTGTGGTGTCCCAGAGAGGATTAAATTGGAGCTCACACTTCTATGGTGTCCTAGACAGTGGAACTCGGGGCCTGACATTGCTGTGGTGTAACAGAGAGGAGGCAATTTGGGGCTGTCGTTACTGTGATTTCACAAAGAGGGGAAGAGTCAGGCTGTCACTGCTGTGATTTCAGCGAGAGAGTGAAATGGAGGTACTTCGAGCTGTGATGTTCCAGACAGGGGAATCCTGGGACTCGGAGTGCACTGCTGTCACCGAGAGCGGAACTTTGGGGCTCTCACTGCTGTGGTGTCACAGAGAGAGAAACAGTGGTGTTGTCGCTGCTGTGGTGTCTCTGAGAGGGAAACACTGGGCCTGTCTTTGCTGTGCTGTCATGGAGAGGAGCACGTTGGAGCTCACACTGCTATGATGTCACAGGTAGGGTAACAGTGGCTGTGACATTGCTGTGGTTTCCCAGAGAAGAGGAAATTTGGGCCCTCACTGCTCTGGTGTCACACAGAGAGGAAAAGTTGGGCTCTAACTGCTATGGTGTCTCCAACAGGGTAATCCTGGGCCTAAAATTGCTGTCGTTTCAAAGAGAGGGGCAAGTTTGGGCTGTGGCTGCACTGCTGTCCCAGAGAGTGGAACTTTGGGGCTCACACTGCTCTGGTGTCCCAGAGACGGGAACATTGGAGCTGTCACTGCTGTGTTGTCACAGAGAGAGGAACACTGGAGCTCTCCCTGCTCTGGAGTCGCGGAGAGGAGGAAATTGGGCATGTCACTGCCCTGGTGTCACAGGGAATGGAAGAGCTGGGCTGTCACTGCCGTGGAGTCCGAGAAAGGAGGAAATTTGGTGTGTGACTGCACTGCGGTCACAGCGAGTGGAACTTTGGGGCTCTCACTTCTGTGGTGGAAGAGATGAAGAAATAGGTGCTGTCACTGCTGTTGTGGTGTGACGGAGAAGAGGAAATTTGGGCCTGACATTGCTGTGGTGTCACAGAGAGGAGCACTTTGGAGCTCACACTGCTATGATGTCACAGATAGGGTAACACTGGCTCTGATATTGCTGTGTTGTCACAGAGAGGAGGAAATGAGGCCTCTCCCTGCTCTGGTGTCACAGAGAGGGGGAAATTTGGGCTCTCACTGCTGTTGTATCAGTGAGGGCGTAACACTGGAGCTGTCATTGTTGTGGTGTCCCAGAGAGGATTAAATTGGAGCTCACACTTCTATGGTGTCCTAGACAGTGGAACTCGGGGCCTGACATTGCTGTGGTGCAACAGAGAGGAGGCAATTTGGGGCTGTCATTACTGTGATTTCACAGAGAGGGGAAGAGTCAGGCTGTCACTGCTGTGATTTCAGCGAGAGAGTGAAATGGAGGTAGTTCGAGCTGTGATGTTCCAGACAGGGGAATCCTGGGACTCGGAGTGCACTGCTGTCACCAAGAGCGGAACTTTGGGGCTCTCACTGCTGTGGTGTCACAGAGAGAGAAACAGTGGTGTTGTCGCTGCTGTGGTGTCTCTGAGAGGGAAACACTGGGCCTGTCTTTGCTGTGCTGTCATGGAGAGGAGCACGTTGGAGCTCACACTGCTATGATGTCACAGGTAGGGTAACAGTGGCTGTGACATTGCTGTGGTTTCCCAGAGAAGAGGAAATTTGGGCCCTCACTGCTCTGGTGTCACACAGAGAGGTAAAGTTGGGCTCTAACTGCTATGGTGTCTCCAACAGGGTAATCCTGGGCCTAAAATTGCTGTCGTTTCAAAGAGAGGGGCAAGTTTGGGCTGTGGCTGCACTGCTGTCCCAGAGAGTGGAACTTTGGGGCTCACACTGCTCTGGTGTCCCAGAGACGGGAACATTGGAGCTGTCACTGCTGTGTTGTCACAGAGAGAGGAACACTGGAGCTCTCCCTGCTCTGGAGTCGCGGAGAGGAGGAAATTGGGCATGTCACTGCCCTGGTGTCACAGGGAATGGAAGAGCGGGGCTGTCACTGCCGTGGAGTCAGAGAAAGGAGGAAATTTGGTGTGTGACTGCACTGCGGTCACAGCGAGTGGAACTTTGGGGCTCTCACTTCTGTGGTGGAAGAGATGAAGAAATAGGTGCTGTCACTGCTGTTGTGGTGTGACGGAGAAGAGGAAATTTGGGCCTGACATTGCTGTGGTGTCACAGAGAGGAGCACTTTGGAGCTCACACTGCTATGATGTCACAGATAGGGTAACACTGGCTCTGATATTGCTGTGTTGTCACAGAGAGGAGGAAATGAGGCCTCTCCCTGCTCTGGTGTCACAGAGAGGGGGAAATTTGGGCTCTCACTGCTGTTGTATCAGTGAGGGCGTAACACTGGAGCTGTCATTGTTGTGGTGTCCCAGAGAGGATTAAATTGGAGCTCACACTTCTATGGGGTCCTAGACAGTGGAACTCTGGGCCTGACATTGCTGTGGTGTACCAGAGAGGAGGCAATTTAGGGTTGTCGTTACTGTGATTTCACAAAGAGGGGAAGAGTCAGGCTGTCACTGCTGTGATTTCAGCAGGAGAGTGAAATGGAGGTACTTCGAGCTGTGATGTTCCAGACAGGGGAATCCTGGGACTCGGAGTGCACTGCTGTCACCGAGAGCGGAACTTTGGGGCTCTCACTGCTGTGGTGTCACAGAGAGAGAAACAGTGGTGTTGTCGCTGCTGTGGTGTCTCTGAGAGGGAAACACTGGGCCTGTCTTTGCTGTGCTGTCATGGAGAGGAGCACGTTGGAGCTCACACTGCTATGATGTCACAGGTAGGGTAACAGTGGCTGTGACATTGCTGTGGTTTCCCAGAGAAGAGGAAATTTGGGCCCTCACTGCTCTGGTGTCACACAGAGAGGAAAAGTTGGGCTCTAACTGCTATGGTGTCTCCAACAGGGTAATCCTGGGCCTAAAATTGCTGTCGTTTCAAAGAGAGGGGCAAGTTTGGGCTGTGGCTGCACTGCTGTCCCAGAGAGTGGAACTTTGGGGCTCACACTGCTCTGGTGTCCCAGAGACGGGAACATTGGAGCTGTCACTGCTGTGTTGTCACAGAGAGAGGAACACTGGAGCTCTCCCTGCTCTGGAGTCGCGGAGAGGAGGAAATTGGGCATGTCACTGCCCTGGTGTCACAGGGAATGGAAGAGCTGGGCTGTCACTGCCGTGGAGTCCGAGAAAGGAGGAAATTTGGTGTGTGACTGCACTGCGGTCACAGCGAGTGGAACTTTGGGGCTCTCACTTCTGTGGTGGAAGAGATGAAGAAATAGGTGCTGTCACTGCTGTTGTGGTGTGACGGAGAAGAGGAAATTTGGGCCTGACATTGCTGTGGTGTCACAGAGAGGAGCACTTTGGAGCTCACACTGCTATGATGTCACAGATAGGGTAACACTGGCTCTGATATTGCTGTGTTGTCACAGAGAGGAGGAAATGAGGCCTCTCCCTGCTCTGGTGTCACAGAGAGGGGGAAATTTGGGCTCTCACTGCTGTTGTATCAGTGAGGGCGTAACACTGGAGCTGTCATTGTTGTGGTGTCCCAGAGAGGATTAAATTGGAGCTCACACTTCTATGGTGTCCTAGACAGTGGAACTCGGGGCCTGACATTGCTGTGGTGCAACAGAGAGGAGGCAATTTGGGGCTGTCATTACTGTGATTTCACAGAGAGGGGAAGAGTCAGGCTGTCACTGCTGTGATTTCAGCGAGAGAGTGAAATGGAGGTAGTTCGAGCTGTGATGTTCCAGACAGGGGAATCCTGGGACTCGGAGTGCACTGCTGTCACCGAGAGCGGAACTTTGGGGCTCTCACTGCTGTGGTGTCACAGAGAGAGAAACAGTGGTGTTGTCGCTGCTGTGGTGTCTCTGAGAGGGAAACACTGGGCCTGTCTTTGCTGTGCTGTCATGGAGGGGAGCACGTTGGAGCTCACACTGCTATGATGTCACAGGTAGGGTAACAGTGGCTCTGACATTGCTGTGGTTTCCCAGAGAAGAGGAAATTTGGGCCCTCACTGCTCTGGTGTCACACAGAGAGGTAAAGTTGGGCTCTAACTGCTATGGTGTCTCCAACAGGGTAATCCTGGGCCTAAAATTGCTGTCGTTTCAAAGAGAGGAGCAAGTTTGGGCTGTGGCTGCACTGCTGTCCCAGAGAGTGGAACTTTGGGGCTCACACTGCTCTGGTGTCCCAGAGACGGGAACATTGGAGCTGTCACTGCTGTGTTGTCACAGAGAGAGGAACACTGGAGCTCTCCCTGCTCTGGAGTCGCGGAGAGGAGGAAATTGGGCATGTCACTGCCCTGGTGTCACAGGGAATGGAAGAGCGGGGCTGTCACTGCCGTGGAGTCAGAGAAAGGAGGAAATTTGGTGTGTGACTGCACTGCGGTCACAGCGAGTGGAACTTTGGGGCTCTCACTTCTGTGGTGGAAGAGATGAAGAAATAGGTGCTGTCACTGCTGTTGTGGTGTGAAGGAGAAGAGGAAATTTGGGCCTGTCATTGCTGTGGTGTCACAGAGAGGAGCACTTTGGAGCTCACACTGCTATGATGTCACAGATAGGGTAACACTGGCTCTGATATTGCTGTGTTGTCACAGAGAGGAGGAAATGAGGCCTCTCCCTGCTCTGGTGTCACAGAGAGGGGGAAATTTGGGCTCTCACTGCTGTTGTATCAGTGAGGGCGTAACACTGGAGCTGTCATTGTTGTGGTGTCCCAGAGAGGATTAAATTGGAGCTCACACTTCTATGGGGTCCTAGACAGTGGAACTCGGGGCCTGACATTGCTGTGGTGTAACAGAGAGGAGGCAATTTGGGGCTGTCATTACTGTGATTTCACAGAGAGGAGAAGAGTCAGGCTGTCACTGCTGTGATTTCAGCGAGAGAGTGAAATGGAGGTAGTTCGAGCTGTGATGTTCCAGACAGGGGAATCCTGGGACTCGGAGTGCACTGCTGTCACCAAGAGCGGAACTTTGGGGCTCTCACTGCTGTGGTGTCACAGAGAGAGAAACAGTGGTGTTGTCGCTGCTGTGGTGTCTCTGAGAGGGAAACACTGGGCCTGTCTTTGCTGTGCTGTCATGGAGAGGAGCACGTTGGAGCTCACACTGCTATGATGTCACAGGTAGGGTAACAGTGGCTCTGA
The DNA here is from genome assembly GCF_971803275.1 of Cyanistes caeruleus. Classification (NCBI taxonomy): domain Eukaryota; kingdom Metazoa; phylum Chordata; class Aves; order Passeriformes; family Paridae; genus Cyanistes; species Cyanistes caeruleus. The sequence goes on from NC_141703.1 coordinate 119,311,677, forward strand.
CATTGCTGTGGTTTCCCAGAGAAGAGGAAATTTGGGCCCTCACTGCTCTGGTGTCACACAGAGAGGTAAAGTTGGGCTCTAACTGCTATGGTGTCTCCAACAGGGTAATCCTGGGCCTAAAATTGCTGTCGTTTCAAAGAGAGGGGCAAGTTTGGGCTGTGGCTGCACTGCTGTCCCAGAGAGTGGAACTTTGGGGCTCACACTGCTCTGGTGTCCCAGAGACGGGAACATTGGAGCTGTCACTGCTGTGTTGTCACAGAGAGAGGAACACTGGAGCTCTCCCTGCTCTGGAGTCGCGGAGAGGAGGAAATTGGGCATGTCACTGCCCTGGTGTCACAGGGAATGGAAGAGCGGGGCTGTCACTGCCGTGGAGTCAGAGAAAGGAGGAAATTTGGTGTGTGACTGCACTGCGGTCACAGCGAGTGGAACTTTGGGGCTCTCACTTCTGTGGTGGAAGAGATGAAGAAATAGGTGCTGTCACTGCTGTTGTGGTGTGACGGAGAAGAGGAAATTTGGGCCTGTCATTGCTGTGGTGTCACAGAGAGGAGCACTTTGGAGCTCACACTGCTATGATGTCACACATAGGGTAACACTGGCTCTGATATTGCTGTGTTGTCACAGAGAGGAGGAAATGAGGCCTCTCCCTGCTCTGGTGTCACAGAGAGGGGGAAATTTGGGCTCTCACTGCTGTTGTATCAGTGAGGGCGTAACACTGGAGCTGTCATTGTTGTGGTGTCCCAGAGAGGATTAAATTGGAGCTCACACTTCTATGGGGTCCTAGACAGTGGAACTCGGGGCCTGACATTGCTGTGGTGTAACAGAGAGGAGGCAATTTGGGGCTGTCATTACTGTGATTTCACAGAGAGGAGAAGAGTCAGGCTGTCACTGCTGTGATTTCAGCGAGAGAGTGAAATGGAGGTAGTTCGAGCTGTGATGTTCCAGACAGGGGAATCCTGGGACTCGGAGTGCACTGCTGTCACCGAGAGCGGAACTTTGGGGCTCTCACTGCTGTGGTGTCACAGAGAGAGAAACAGTGGTGTTGTCGCTGCTGTGGTGTCTGAGAGAGGGAAACACTGGGCCTGTCTTTGCTGTGCTGTCATGGAGAGGAGCACGTTGGAGCTCACACTGCTATGATGTCACAGATAGGGTAACAGTGGCTCTGACATTGCTGTGGTTTCCCAGAGAAGAGGAAATTTGGGCCCTCACTGCTCTGGTGTCACACAGAGAGGTAAAGTTGGGCTCTAACTGCTATGGTGTCTCCAACAGGGTAATCCTGGGCCTAAAATTGCTGTCGTTTCAAAGAGAGGAGCAAGTTTGGGCTGTGGCTGCACTGCTGTCCCAGAGAGTGGAACTTTGGGGCTCACACTGCTCTGGTGTCCCAGAGACGGGAACATTGGAGCTGTCACTGCTGTGTTGTCACAGAGAGAGGAACACTGGAGCTCTCCCTGCTCTGGAGTCGCGGAGAGGAGGAAATTGGGCATGTCACTGCCCTGGTGTCACAGGGAATGGAAGAGCGGGGCTGTCACTGCCGTGGAGTCAGAGAAAGGAGGAAATTTGGTGTGTGACTGCACTGCGGTCACAGCGAGTGGAACTTTGGGGCTCTCACTTCTGTGGTGGAAGAGATGAAGAAATAGGTGCTGTCACTGCTGTTGTGGTGTGACGGAGAAGAGGAAATTTGGGCCTGTCATTGCTGTGGTGTCACAGAGAGGAGCACTTTGGAGCTCACACTGCTATGATGTCACAGATAGGGTAACACTGGCTCTGATATTGCTGTGTTGTCACAGAGAGGAGGAAATGAGGCCTCTCCCTGCTCTGGTGTCACAGAGAGGGGGAAATTTGGGCTCTCACTGCTGTTGTATCAGTGAGGGCGTAACACTGGAGCTGTCATTGTTGTGGTGTCCCAGAGAGGATTAAATTGGAGCTCACACTTCTATGGTGTCCTAGACAGTGGAACTCTGGGCCTGACATTGCTGTGGTGTAACAGAGAGGAGGCAATTTGGGGTTGTCGTTACTGTGATTTCACAGAGAGGGGAAGAGTCAGGCTGTCACTGCTGTGATTTCAGCGAGAGAGTGAAATGGAGGTAGTTCGAGCTGTGATGTTCCAGACAGGGGAATCCTGGGACTCGGAGTGCACTGCTGTCACCGAGAGCGGAACTTTGGGGCTCTCACTGCTGTGGTGTCACAGAGAGAGAAACAGTGGTGTTGTCGCTGCTGTGGTGTCTCTGAGAGGGAAACACTGGGCCTGTCTTTGCTGTGCTGTCATGGAGAGGAGCACGTTGGAGCTCACACTGCTATGATGTCACAGGTAGGGTAACAGTGGCTCTGACATTGCTGTGGTTTCCCAGAGAAGAGGAAATTTGGGCCCTCACTGCTCTGGTGTCACACAGAGAGGTAAAGTTGGGCTCTAACTGCTATGGTGTCTCCAACAGGGTAATCCTGGGCCTAAAATTGCTGTCGTTTCAAAGAGAGGAGCAAGTTTGGGCTGTGGCTGCACTGCTGTCCCAGAGAGTGGAACTTTGGGGCTCACACTGCTCTGGTGTCCCAGAGACGGGAACATTGGAGCTGTCACTGCTGTGTTGTCACAGAGAGAGGAACACTGGAGCTCTCCCTGCTCTGGAGTCGCGGAGAGGAGGAAATTGGGCATGTCACTGCCCTGGTGTCACAGGGAATGGAAGAGCGGGGCTGTCACTGCCGTGGAGTCAGAGAAAGGAGGAAATTTGGTGTGTGACTGCACTGCGGTCACAGCGAGTGGAACTTTGGGGCTCTCACTTCTGTGGTGGAAGAGATGAAGAAATAGGTGCTGTCACTGCTGTTGTGGTGTGACGGAGAAGAGGAAATTTGGGCCTGTCATTGCTGTGGTGTCACAGAGAGGAGCACTTTGGAGCTCACACTGCTATGATGTCACAGATAGGGTAACACTGGCTCTGATATTGCTGTGTTGTCACAGAGAGGAGGAAATGAGGCCTCTCCCTGCTCTGGTGTCACAGAGAGGGGGAAATTTGGGCTCTCACTGCTGTTGTATCAGTGAGGGCGTAACACTGGAGCTGTCATTGTTGTGGTGTCCCAGAGAGGATTAAATTGGAGCTCACACTTCTATGGTGTCCTAGACAGTGGAACTCTGGGCCTGACATTGCTGTGGTGTAACAGAGAGGAGGCAATTTGGGGTTGTCGTTACTGTGATTTCACAGAGAGGGGAAGAGTCAGGCTGTCACTGCTGTGATTTCAGCGAGAGAGTGAAATGGAGGTAGTTCGAGCTGTGATGTTCCAGACAGGGGAATCCTGGGACTCGGAGTGCACTGCTGTCACCGAGAGCGGAACTTTGGGGCTCTCACTGCTGTGGTGTCACAGAGAGAGAAACAGTGGTGTTGTCGCTGCTGTGGTGTCTCTGAGAGGGAAACACTGGGCCTGTCTTTGCTGTGCTGTCATGGAGAGGAGCACGTTGGAGCTCACACTGCTATGATGTCACAGGTAGGGTAACAGTGGCTCTGACATTGCTGTGGTTTCCCAGAGAAGAGGAAATTTGGGCCCTCACTGCTCTGGTGTCACACAGAGAGGAAAAGTTGGGCTCTAACTGCTATGGTGTCTCCAACAGGGTAATCCTGGGCCTAAAATTGCTGTCGTTTCAAAGAGAGGGGCAAGTTTGGGCTGTGGCTGCACTGCTGTCCCAGAGAGTGGAACTTTGGGGCTCACACTGCTCTGGTGTCCCAGAGACGGGAACATTGGAGCTGTCACTGCTGTGTTGTCACAGAGAGAGGAACACTGGAGCTCTCCCTGCTCTGGAGTCGCGGAGAGGAGGAAATTGGGCATGTCACTGCCCTGGTGTCACAGGGAATGGAAGAGCGGGGCTGTCACTGCCGTGGAGTCCGAGAAAGGAGGAAATTTGGTGTGTGACTGCACTGCGGTCACAGCGAGTGGAACTTTGGGGCTCTCACTTCTGTGGTGGAAGAGATGAAGAAATAGGTGCTGTCACTGCTGTTGTGGTGTGACGGAGAAGAGGAAATTTGGGCCTGACATTGCTGTGGTGTCACAGAGAGGAGCACTTTGGAGCTCACACTGCTATGATGTCACAGATAGGGTAACACTGGCTCTGATATTGCTGTGTTGTCACAGAGAGGAGGAAATGAGGCCTCTCCCTGCTCTGGTGTCACAGAGAGGGGGAAATTTGGGCTCTCACTGCTGTTGTATCAGTGAGGGCGTAACACTGGAGCTGTCATTGTTGTGGTGTCCCAGAGAGGATTAAATTGGAGCTCACACTTCTATGGTGTCCTAGACAGTGGAACTCGGGGCCTGACATTGCTGTGGTGTAACAGAGAGGAGGCAATTTGGGGCTGTCATTACTGTGATTTCACAGAGAGGAGAAGAGTCAGGCTGTCACTGCTGTGATTTCAGCGAGAGAGTGAAATGGAGGTACTTCGAGCTGTGATGTTCCAGACAGGGGAATCCTGGGACTCGGAGTGCACTGCTGTCACCGAGAGCGGAACTTTGGGGCTCTCACTGCTGTGGTGTCACAGAGAGAGAAACAGTGGTGTTGTCGCTGCTGTGGTGTCTCTGAGAGGGAAACACTGGGCCTGTCTTTGCTGTGCTGTCATGGAGAGGAGCACGTTGGAGCTCACACTGCTATGATGTCACAGATAGGGTAACAGTGGCTCTGACATTGCTGTGGTTTCCCAGAGAAGAGGAAATTTGGGCCCTCACTGCTCTGGTGTCACACAGAGAGGTAAAGTTGGGCTCTAACTGCTATGGTGTCTCCAACAGGGTAATCGTGGGCCTAAAATTGCTGTCGTTTCAAAGAGAGGAGCAAGTTTGGGCTGTGGCTGCACTGCTGTCCCAGAGAGTGGAACTTTGGGGCTCACACTGCTCTGGTGTCCCAGAGACGGGAACATTGGAGCTGTCACTGCTGTGTTGTCACAGAGAGAGGAACACTGGAGCTCTCCCTGCTCTGGAGTCGCGGAGAGGAGGAAATTGGGCATGTCACTGCCCTGGTGTCACAGGGAATGGAAGAGCGGGGCTGTCACTGCCGTGGAGTCAGAGAAAGGAGGAAATTTGGTGTGTGACTGCACTGCGGTCACAGCGAGTGGAACTTTGGGGCTCTCACTTCTGTGGTGGAAGAGATGAAGAAATAGGTGCTGTCACTGCTGTTGTGGTGTGACGGAGAAGAGGAAATTTGGGCCTGTCATTGCTGTGGTGTCACAGAGAGGAGCACTTTGGAGCTCACACTGCTATGATGTCACAGATAGGGTAACACTGGCTCTGATATTGCTGTGTTGTCACAGAGAGGAGGAAATGAGGCCTCTCCCTGCTCTGGTGTCACAGAGAGGGGGAAATTTGGGCTCTCACTGCTGTTGTATCAGTGAGGGCGTAACACTGGAGCTGTCATTGTTGTGGTGTCCCAGAGAGGATTAAATTGGAGCTCACACTTCTATGGTGTCCTAGACAGTGGAACTCTGGGCCTGACATTGCTGTGGTGTAACAGAGAGGAGGCAATTTGGGGTTGTCGTTACTGTGATTTCACAGAGAGGGGAAGAGTCAGGCTGTCACTGCTGTGATTTCAGCGAGAGAGTGAAATGGAGGTAGTTCGAGCTGTGATGTTCCAGACAGGGGAATCCTGGGACTCGGAGTGCACTGCTGTCACCGAGAGCGGAACTTTGGGGCTCTCACTGCTGTGGTGTCACAGAGAGAGAAACAGTGGTGTTGTCGCTGCTGTGGTGTCTCTGAGAGGGAAACACTGGGCCTGTCTTTGCTGTGCTGTCATGGAGAGGAGCACGTTGGAGCTCACACTGCTATGATGTCACAGGTAGGGTAACAGTGGCTCTGACATTGCTGTGGTTTCCCAGAGAAGAGGAAATTTGGGCCCTCACTGCTCTGGTGTCACACAGAGAGGAAAAGTTGGGCTCTAACTGCTATGGTGTCTCCAACAGGGTAATCCTGGGCCTAAAATTGCTGTCGTTTCAAAGAGAGGGGCAAGTTTGGGCTGTGGCTGCACTGCTGTCCCAGAGAGTGGAACTTTGGGGCTCACACTGCTCTGGTGTCCCAGAGACGGGAACATTGGAGCTGTCACTGCTGTGTTGTCACAGAGAGAGGAACACTGGAGCTCTCCCTGCTCTGGAGTCGCGGAGAGGAGGAAATTGGGCATGTCACTGCCCTGGTGTCACAGGGAATGGAAGAGCGGGGCTGTCACTGCCGTGGAGTCAGAGAAAGGAGGAAATTTGGTGTGTGACTGCACTGCGGTCACAGCGAGTGGAACTTTGGGGCTCTCACTTCTGTGGTGGAAGAGATGAAGAAATAGGTGCTGTCACTGCTGTTGTGGTGTGACGGAGAAGAGGAAATTTGGGCCTGACATTGCTGTGGTGTCACAGAGAGGAGCACTTTGGAGCTCACACTGCTATGATGTCACAGATAGGGTAACACTGGCTCTGATATTGCTGTGTTGTCACAGAGAGGAGGAAATGAGGCCTCTCCCTGCTCTGGTGTCACAGAGAGGGGGAAATTTGGGCTCTCACTGCTGTTGTATCAGTGAGGGCGTAACACTGGAGCTGTCATTGTTGTGGTGTCCCAGAGAGGATTAAATTGGAGCTCACACTTCTATGGTGTCCTAGACAGTGGAACTCGGGGCCTGACATTGCTGTGGTGCAACAGAGAGGAGGCAATTTGGGGCTGTCATTACTGTGATTTCACAGAGAGGGGAAGAGTCAGGCTGTCACTGCTGTGATTTCAGCGAGAGAGTGAAATGGAGGTAGTTCGAGCTGTGATGTTCCAGACAGGGGAATCCTGGGACTCGGAGTGCACTGCTGTCACCGAGAGCGGAACTTTGGGGCTCTCACTGCTGTGGTGTCACAGAGAGAGAAACAGTGGTGTTGTCGCTGCTGTGGTGTCTGAGAGAGGGAAACACTGGGCCTGTCTTTGCTGTGCTGTCATGGAGAGGAGCACGTTGGAGCTCACACTGCTATGATGTCACAGATAGGGTAACAGTGGCTCTGACATTGCTGTGGTTTCCCAGAGAAGAGGAAATTTGGGCCCTCACTGCTCTGGTGTCACACAGAGAGGTAAAGTTGGGCTCTAACTGCTATGGTGTCTCCAACAGGGTAATCGTGGGCCTAAAATTGCTGTCGTTTCAAAGAGAGGAGCAAGTTTGGGCTGTGGCTGCACTGCTGTCCCAGAGAGTGGAACTTTGGGGCTCACACTGCTCTGGTGTCCCAGAGACGGGAACATTGGAGCTGTCACTGCTGTGTTGTCACAGAGAGAGGAACACTGGAGCTCTCCCTGCTCTGGAGTCGCGGAGAGGAGGAAATTGGGCATGTCACTGCCCTGGTGTCACAGGGAATGGAAGAGCGGGGCTGTCACTGCCGTGGAGTCAGAGAAAGGAGGAAATTTGGTGTGTGACTGCACTGCGGTCACAGCGAGTGGAACTTTGGGGCTCTCACTTCTGTGGTGGAAGAGATGAAGAAATAGGTGCTGTCACTGCTGTTGTGGTGTGACGGAGAAGAGGAAATTTGGGCCTGTCATTGCTGTGGTGTCACAGAGAGGAGCACTTTGGAGCTCACACTGCTATGATGTCACAGATAGGGTAACACTGGCTCTGATATTGCTGTGTTGTCACAGAGAGGAGGAAATGAGGCCTCTCCCTGCTCTGGTGTCACAGAGAGGGGGAAATTTGGGCTCTCACTGCTGTTGTATCAGTGAGGGCGTAACACTGGAGCTGTCATTGTTGTGGTGTCCCAGAGAGGATTAAATTGGAGCTCACACTTCTATGGTGTCCTAGACAGTGGAACTCTGGGCCTGACATTGCTGTGGTGTAACAGAGAGGAGGCAATTTGGGGTTGTCGTTACTGTGATTTCACAGAGAGGGGAAGAGTCAGGCTGTCACTGCTGTGATTTCAGCGAGAGAGTGAAATGGAGGTAGTTCGAGCTGTGATGTTCCAGACAGGGGAATCCTGGGACTCGGAGTGCACTGCTGTCACCGAGAGCGGAACTTTGGGGCTCTCACTGCTGTGGTGTCACAGAGAGAGAAACAGTGGTGTTGTCGCTGCTGTGGTGTCTCTGAGAGGGAAACACTGGGCCTGTCTTTGCTGTGCTGTCATGGAGAGGAGCACGTTGGAGCTCACACTGCTATGATGTCACAGGTAGGGTAACAGTGGCTCTGACATTGCTGTGGTTTCCCAGAGAAGAGGAAATTTGGGCCCTCACTGCTCTGGTGTCACACAGAGAGGAAAAGTTGGGCTCTAACTGCTATGGTGTCTCCAACAGGGTAATCCTGGGCCTAAAATTGCTGTCGTTTCAAAGAGAGGGGCAAGTTTGGGCTGTGGCTGCACTGCTGTCCCAGAGAGTGGAACTTTGGGGCTCACACTGCTCTGGTGTCCCAGAGACGGGAACATTGGAGCTGTCACTGCTGTGTTGTCACAGAGAGAGGAACACTGGAGCTCTCCCTGCTCTGGAGTCGCGGAGAGGAGGAAATTGGGCATGTCACTGCCCTGGTGTCACAGGGAATGGAAGAGCGGGGCTGTCACTGCCGTGGAGTCCGAGAAAGGAGGAAATTTGGTGTGTGACTGCACTGCGGTCACAGCGAGTGGAACTTTGGGGCTCTCACTTCTGTGGTGGAAGAGATGAAGAAATAGGTGCTGTCACTGCTGTTGTGGTGTGACGGAGAAGAGGAAATTTGGGCCTGACATTGCTGTGGTGTCACAGAGAGGAGCACTTTGGAGCTCACACTGCTATGATGTCACAGATAGGGTAACACTGGCTCTGATATTGCTGTGTTGTCACAGAGAGGAGGAAATGAGGCCTCTCCCTGCTCTGGTGTCACAGAGAGGGGGAAATTTGGGCTCTCACTGCTGTTGTATCAGTGAGGGCGTAACACTGGAGCTGTCATTGTTGTGGTGTCCCAGAGAGGATTAAATTGGAGCTCACACTTCTATGGTGTCCTAGACAGTGGAACTCGGGGCCTGACATTGCTGTGGTGTAACAGAGAGGAGGCAATTTGGGGCTGTCATTACTGTGATTTCACAGAGAGGAGAAGAGTCAGGCTGTCACTGCTGTGATTTCAGCGAGAGAGTGAAATGGAGGTACTTCGAGCTGTGATGTTCCAGACAGGGGAATCCTGGGACTCGGAGTGCACTGCTGTCACCGAGAGCGGAACTTTGGGGCTCTCACTGCTGTGGTGTCACAGAGAGAGAAACAGTGGTGTTGTCGCTGCTGTGGTGTCTCTGAGAGGGAAACACTGGGCCTGTCTTTGCTGTGCTGTCATGGAGAGGAGCACGTTGGAGCTCACACTGCTATGATGTCACAGGTAGGGTAACAGTGGCTGTGACATTGCTGTGGTTTCCCAGAGAAGAGGAAATTTGGGCCCTCACTGCTCTGGTGTCACACAGAGAGGAAAAGTTGGGCTCTAACTGCTATGGTGTCTCCAACAGGGTAATCCTGGGCCTAAAATTGCTGTCGTTTCAAAGAGAGGGGCAAGTTTGGGCTGTGGCTGCACTGCTGTCCCAGAGAGTGGAACTTTGGGGCTCACACTGCTCTGGTGTCCCAGAGACGGGAACATTGGAGCTGTCACTGCTGTGTTGTCACAGAGAGAGGAACACTGGAGCTCTCCCTGCTCTGGAGTCGCGGAGAGGAGGAAATTGGGCATGTCACTGCCCTGGTGTCACAGGGAATGGAAGAGCGGGGCTGTCACTGCCGTGGAGTCCGAGAAAGGAGGAAATTTGGTGTGTGACTGCACTGCGGTCACAGCGAGTGGAACTTTGGGGCTCTCACTTCTGTGGTGGAAGAGATGAAGAAATAGGTGCTGTCACTGCTGTTGTGGTGTGACGGAGAAGAGGAAATTTGGGCCTGACATTGCTGTGGTGTCACAGAGAGGAGCACTTTGGAGCTCACACTGCTATGATGTCACAGATAGGGTAACACTGGCTCTGATATTGCTGTGTTGTCACAGAGAGGAGGAAATGAGGCCTCTCCCTGCTCTGGTGTCACAGAGAGGGGGAAATTTGGGCTCTCACTGCTGTTGTATCAGTGAGGGCGTAACACTGGAGCTGTCATTGTTGTGGTGTCCCAGAGAGGATTAAATTGGAGCTCACACTTCTATGGTGTCCTAGACAGTGGAACTCGGGGCCTGACATTGCTGTGGTGCAACAGAGAGGAGGCAATTTGGGGCTGTCATTACTGTGATTTCACAGAGAGGGGAAGAGTCAGGCTGTCACTGCTGTGATTTCAGCGAGAGAGTGAAATGGAGGTAGTTCGAGCTGTGATGTTCCAGACAGGGGAATCCTGGGACTCGGAGTGCACTGCTGTCACCGAGAGCGGAACTTTGGGGCTCTCACTGCTGTGGTGTCACAGAGAGAGAAACAGTGGTGTTGTCGCTGCTGTGGTGTCTCTGAGAGGGAAACACTGGGCCTGTCTTTGCTGTGCTGTCATGGAGGGGAGCACGTTGGAGCTCACACTGCTATGATGTCACAGGTAGGGTAACAGTGGCTCTGACATTGCTGTGGTTTCCCAGAGAAGAGGAAATTTGGGCCCTCACTGCTCTGGTGTCACACAGAGAGGTAAAGTTGGGCTCTAACTGCTATGGTGTCTCCAACAGGGTAATCGTGGGCCTAAAATTGCTGTCGTTTCAAAGAGAGGAGCAAGTTTGGGCTGTGGCTGCACTGCTGTCCCAGAGAGTGGAACTTTGGGGCTCACACTGCTCTGGTGTCCCAGAGACGGGAACATTGGAGCTGTCACTGCTGTGTTGTCACAGAGAGAGGAACACTGGAGCTCTCCCTGCTCTGGAGTCGCGGAGAGGAGGAAATTGGGCATGTCACTGCCCTGGTGTCACAGGGAATGGAAGAGCGGGGCTGTCACTGCCGTGGAGTCCGAGAAAGGAGGAAATTTGGTGTGTGACTGCACTGCGGTCACAGCGAGTGGAACTTTGGGGCTCTCACTTCTGTGGTGGAAGAGATGAAGAAATAGGTGCTGTCACTGCTGTTGTGGTGTGACGGAGAAGAGGAAATTTGGGCCTGACATTGCTGTGGTGTCACAGAGAGGAGCACTTTGGAGCTCACACTGCTATGATGTCACAGATAGGGTAACACTGGCTCTGATATTGCTGTGTTGTCACAGAGAGGAGGAAATGAGGCCTCTCCCTGCTCTGGTGTCACAGAGAGGGGGAAATTTGGGCTCTCACTGCTGTTGTATCAGTGAGGGCGTAACACTGGAGCTGTCATTGTTGTGGTGTCCCAGAGAGGATTAAATTGGAGCTCACACTTCTATGGTGTCCTAGACAGTGGAACTCGGGGCCTGACATTGCTGTGGTGTAACAGAGAGGAGGCAATTTGGGGCTGTCATTACTGTGATTTCACAGAGAGGAGAAGAGTCAGGCTGTCACTGCTGTGATTTCAGCGAGAGAGTGAAATGGAGGTAGTTCGAGCTGTGATGTTCCAGACAGGGGAATCCTGGGACTCGGAGTGCACTGCTGTCACCAAGAGCGGAACTTTGGGGCTCTCACTGCTGTGGTGTCACAGAGAGAGAAACAGTGGTGTTGTCGCTGCTGTGGTGTCTCTGAGAGGGAAACACTGGGCCTGTCTTTGCTGTGCTGTCATGGAGAGGAGCACGTTGGAGCTCACACTGCTATGATGTCACAGGTAGGGTAACAGTGGCTCTGACATTGCTGTGGTTTCCCAGAGAAGAGGAAATTTGGGCCCTCACTGCTCTGGTGTCACACAGAGAGGAAAAGTTGGGCTCTAACTGCTATGGTGTCAACAACAGGGTAATCCTGGGCCTAAAATTGCTGTCGTTTCAAAGAGAGGAGCAAGTTTGGGCTGTGGCTGCACTGCTGTCCCAGAGAGTGGAACTTTGGGGCTCACACTGCTCTGGTGTCCCAGAGACGGGAACATTGGAGCTGTCACTGCTGTGTTGTCACAGAGAGAGGAACACTGGAGCTCTCCCTGCTCTGGAGTCGCGGAGAGGAGGAAATTGGGCATGTCACTGCCCTGGTGTCACAGGGAATGGAAGAGCGGGGCTCTCACTGCCGTGGAGTCCGAGAAAGGAGGAAATTTGGTGTGTGACTGCACTGCGGTCACAGCGAGTGGAACTTTGGGGCTCTCACTTCTGTGGTGGAAGAGATGAAGAAATAGGTGCTGTCACTGCTGTTGTGGTGTGACGGAGAAGAGGAAATTTGGGCCTGTCATTGCTGTGGTGTCACAGAGAGGAGCACTTTGGAGCTCACACTGCTATGATGTCACAGATAGGGTAACACTGGCTCTGATATTGCTGTGTTGTCACAGAGAGGAGGAAATGAGGCCTCTCCCTGCTCTGGTGTCACAGAGAGGGGGAAATTTGGGCTCTCACTGCTGTTGTATCAGTGAGGGCGTAACACTGGAGCTGTCATTGTTGTGGTGTCCCAGAGAGGATTAAATTGGAGCTCACACTTCTATGGGGTCCTAGACAGTGGAACTCTGGGCCTGACATTGCTGTGGTGTAACAGAGAGGAGGCAATTTGGGGCTGTCATTACTGTGATTTCACAGAGAGGGGAAGAGTCAGGCTGTCACTGCTGTGATTTCAGCGAGAGAGTGAAATGGAGGTAGTTCGAGCTGTGATGTTCCAGACAGGGGAATCCTGGGACTCGGAGTGCACTGCTGTCACCGAGAGCGGAACTTTGGGGCTCTCACTGCTGTGGTGTCACAGAGAGAGAAACAGTGGTGTTGTCGCTGCTGTGGTGTCTCTGAGAGGGAAACACTGGGCCTGTCTTTGCTGTGCTGTCATGGAGAGGAGCACGTTGGAGCTCACACTGCTATGATGTCACAGGTAGGGTAACAGTGGCTCTGACATTGCTGTGGTTTCCCAGAGAAGAGGAAATTTGGGCCCTCACTGCTCTGGTGTCACACAGAGAGGAAAAGTTGGGCTCTAACTGCTATGGTGTCTCCAACAGGGTAATCCTGGGCCTAAAATTGCTGTCGTTTCAAAGAGAGGGGCAAGTTTGGGCTGTGGCTGCACTGCTGTCCCAGAGAGTGGAACTTTGGGGCTCACACTGCTCTGGTGTCCCAGAGACGGGAACATTGGAGCTGTCACTGCTGTGTTGTCACAGAGAGAGGAACACTGGAGCTCTCCCTGCTCTGGAGTCGCGGAGAGGAGGAAATTGGGCATGTCACTGCCCTGGTGTCACAGGGAATGGAAGAGCTGGGCTGTCACTGCCGTGGAGTCCGAGAAAGGAGGAAATTTGGTGTGTGACTGCACTGCGGTCACAGCGAGTGGAACTTTGGGGCTCTCACTTCTGTGGTGGAAGAGATGAAGAAATAGGTGCTGTCACTGCTGTTGTGGTGTGACGGAGAAGAGGAAATTTGGGCCTGACATTGCTGTGGTGTCACAGAGAGGAGCACTTTGGAGCTCACACTGCTATGATGTCACAGATAGGGTAACACTGGCTCTGATATTGCTGTGTTGTCACAGAGAGGAGGAAATGAGGCCTCTCCCTGCTCTGGTGTCACAGAGAGGGGGAAATTTGGGCTCTCACTGCTGTTGTATCAGTGAGGGCGTAACACTGGAGCTGTCATTGTTGTGGTGTCCCAGAGAGGATTAAATTGGAGCTCACACTTCTATGGTGTCCTAGACAGTGGAACTCGGGGCCTGACATTGCTGTGGTGCAACAGAGAGGAGGCAATTTGGGGCTGTCATTACTGTGATTTCACAGAGAGGGGAAGAGTCAGGCTGTCACTGCTGTGATTTCAGCGAGAGAGTGAAATGGAGGTAGTTCGAGCTGTGATGTTCCAGACAGGGGAATCCTGGGACTCGGAGTGCACTGCTGTCACCGAGAGCGGAACTTTGGGGCTCTCACTGCTGTGGTGTCACAGAGAGAGAAACAGTGGTGTTGTCGCTGCTGTGGTGTCTGAGAGAGGGAAACACTGGGCCTGTCCTTGCTGTGCTGTCATGGAGAGGAGCACGTTGGAGCTCACACTGCTATGATGTCACAGGTAGGGTAACAGTGGCTCTGACATTGCTGTGGTTTCCCAGAGAAGAGGAAATTTGGGCCCTCACTGCTCTGGTGTAACACAGAGAGGTAAAGTTGGGCTCTAACTGCTATGGTGTCAACAACAGGGTAATCCTGGGCCTAAAATTGCTGTCGTTTCAAAGAGAGGAGCAAGTTTGGGCTGTGGCTGCACTGCTGTCCCAGAGAGTGGAACTTTGGGGCTCACACTGCTCTGGTGTCCCAGAGACGGGAACATTGGAGCTGTCACTGCTGTGTTGTCACAGAGAGAGGAACACTGGAGCTCTCCCTGCTCTGGAGTCGCGGAGAGGAGGAAATTGGGCATGTCACTGCCCTGGTGTCACAGGGAATGGAAGAGCGGGGCTGTCACTGCCGTGGAGTCCGAGAAAGGAGGAAATTTGGTGTGTGACTGCACTGCGGTCACAGCGAGTGGAACTTTGGGGCTCTCACTTCTGTGGTGGAAGAGATGAAGAAATAGGTGCTGTCACTGCTGTTGTGGTGTAACGGAGAAGAGGAAATTTGGGCCTGTCATTGCTGTGGTGTCACAGAGAGGAGCACGTTGGAGCTCACACTGCTATGATGTCACACATAGGGTAACACTGGCTCTGATATTGCTGTGTTGTCACAGAGAGGAGGAAATGAGGCCTCTCCCTGCTCTGGTGTCACAGAGAGGGGGAAATTTGGGCTCTCACTGCTGTTGTATCAGTGAGGGCGTAACACTGGAGCTGTCATTGTTGTGGTGTCCCAGAGAGGATTAAATTGGAGCTCACACTTCTATGGGGTCCTAGACAGTGGAACTCTGGGCCTGACATTGCTGTGGTGTAACAGAGAGGAGGCAATTTGGGGCTGTCATTACTGTGATTTCACAGAGAGGGGAAGAGTCAGGCTGTCACTGCTGTGATTTCAGCGAGAGAGTGAAATGGAGGTAGTTCGAGCTGTGATGTTCCAGACAGGGGAATCCTGGGACTCGGAGTGCACTGCTGTCACCGAGAGCGGAACTTTGGGGCTCTCACTGCTGTGGTGTCACAGAGAGAGAAACAGTGGTGTTGTCGCTGCTGTGGTGTCTGAGAGAGGGAAACACTGGGCCTGTCTTTGCTGTGCTGTCATGGAGAGGAGCACGTTGGAGCTCACACTGCTATGATGTCACAGGTAGGGTAACAGTGGCTCTGACATTGCTGTGGTTTCCCAGAGAAGAGGAAATTTGGGCCCTCACTGCTCTGGTGTCACACAGAGAGGTAAAGTTGGGCTCTAACTGCTATGGTGTCTCCAACAGGGTAATCGTGGGCCTAAAATTGCTGTCGTTTCAAAGAGAGGAGCAAGTTTGGGCTGTGGCTGCACTGCTGTCCCAGAGAGTGGAACTTTGGGGCTCACACTGCTCTGGTGTCCCAGAGACAGGAACATTGGAGCTGTCACTGCTGTGTTGTCACAGAGAGAGGAACACTGGAGCTCTCCCTGCTCTGGAGTCGCGGAGAGGAGGAAATTGGGCATGTCACTGCCCTGGTGTCACAGGGAATGGAAGAGCAGGGCTGTCACTGCCGTGGAGTCAGAGAAAGGAGGAAATTTGGTGTGTGACTGCACTGCGGTCACAGCGAGTGGAACTTTGGGGCTCTCACTTCTGTGGTGGAAGAGATGAAGAAATAGGTGCTGTCACTGCTGTTGTGGTGTGACGGAGAAGAGGAAATTTGGGCCTGTCATTGCTGTGGTGTCACAGAGAGGAGCACTTTGGAGCCCACACTGCTATGATGTCACAGATAGGGTAACACTGGCTCTGATATTGCTGTGTTGTCACAGAGAGGAGGAAATGAGGCCTCTCCCTGCTCTGGTGTTACAGAGAGGGGGAAATTTGGGCTCTCACTGCTGTTGTATCAGTGAGGGCGTAACACTGGAGCTGTCATTGTTGTGGTGTCCCAGAGAGGATTAAATTGGAGCTCACACTTCTATGGGGTCCTAGACAGTGGAACTCGGGGCCTGACATTGCTGTGGTGTAACAGAGAGGAGGCAATTTGGGGCTGTCATTACTGTGATTTCACAGAGAGGGGAAGAGTCAGGCTGTCACTGCTGTGATTTCAGCGAGAGAGTGAAATGGAGGTAGTTCGAGGTGTGATGTTCCAGACAGGGGAATCCTGGGACTCGGAGTGCACTGCTGTCACCGAGAGCGGAACTTTGGGGCTCTCACTGCTGTGGTGTCACAGAGAGAGAAACAGTGGTGTTGTCGCTGCTGTGGTGTCTGAGAGAGGGAAACACTGGGCCTGTCTTTGCTGTGCTGTCATGGAGAGGAGCACGTTGGAGCTCACACTGCTATGATGTCACAGGTAGGGTAACAGTGGCTCTGACATTGCTGTGGTTTCCCAGAGAAGAGGAAATTTGGGCCCTCACTGCTCTGGTGTCACACAGAGAGGTAAAGTTGGGCTCTAACTGCTATGGTGTCTCCAACAGGGTAATCCTGGGCCTAAAATTGCTGTCGTTACAAAGAGAGGGGCAAGTTTGGGCTGTGGCTGCACTGCTGTCCCAGAGAGTGGAACTTTGGGGCTCACACTGCTCTGGTGTCCCAGAGACGGGAACATTGGAGCTGTCACTGCTGTGTTGTCACAGAGAGAGGAACACTGGAGCTCTCCCTGCTCTGGAGTTGCGGAGGGGAGGAAATTGGGCATGTCACTGCCCTGGTGTCACAGGGAATGGAAGAGCGGGGCTGTCACTGCCGTGGAGTCCGAGAAAGGAGGAAATTTGGTGTGTGACTGCACTGCGGTCACAGCGAGTGGAACTTTGGGGCTCTCACTTCTGTGGTGGAAGAGATGAAGAAATAGGTGCTGTCACTGCTGTTGTGGTGTGACGGAGAAGAGGAAATTTGGGCCTGACATTGCTGTGGTGTCACAGAGAGGAGCACTTTGGAGCTCACACTGCTATGATGTCACAGATAGGGTAACACTGGCTCTGATATTGCTGTGTTGTCACAGAGAGGAGGAAATGAGGCCTCTCCCTGCTCTGGTGTCACAGAGAGGGGGAAATTTGGGCTCTCACTGCTGTTGTATCAGTGAGGGCGTAACACTGGAGCTGTCATTGTTGTGGTGTCCCAGAGAGGATTAAATTGGAGCTCACACTTCTATGGTGTCCTAGACAGTGGAACTCTGGGCCTGACATTGCTGTGGTGTAACAGAGAGGAGGCAATTTGGGGCTGTCATTACTGTGATTTCACAGAGAGGGGAAGAGTCAGGCTGTCACTGCTGTGATTTCAGCGAGAGAGTGAAATGGAGGTAGTTCGAGCTGTGATGTTCCAGACAGGGGAATCCTGGGACTCGGAGTGCACTGCTGTCACCGAGAGCGGAACTTTGGGGCTCTCACTGCTGTGGTGTCACAGAGAGAGAAACAGTGGTGTTGTCGCTGCTGTGGTGTCTCTGAGAGGGAAACACTGGGCCTGTCTTTGCTGTGCTGTCATGGAGAGGAGCACGTTGGAGCTCACACTGCTATGATGTCACAGGTAGGGTAACAGTGGCTCTGACATTGCTGTGGTTTCCCAGAGAAGAGGAAATTTGGGCCCTCACTGCTCTGGTATCACACAGAGAGGTAAAGTTGGGCTCTAACTGCTATGGTGTCTCCAACAGGGTAATCCTGGGCCTAAAATTGCTGTCGTTTCAAAGAGAGGAGCAAGTTTGGGCTGTGGCTGCACTGCTGTCCCAGAGAGTGGAACTTTGGGGCTCACACTGCTCTGGTGTCCCAGAGACGGGAACATTGGAGCTGTCACTGCTGTGTTGTCACAGAGAGAGGAACACTGGAGCTCTCCCTGCTCTGGAGTCGTGGAGAGGAGGAAATTGGGCATGTCACTGCCCTGGTGTCACAGGGAATGGAAGAGCGGGGCTGTCACTGCCGTGGAGTCCGAGAAAGGAGGAAATTTGGTGTGTGACTGCACTGCGGTCACAGCGAGTGGAACTTTGGGGCTCTCACTTCTGTGGTGGAAGAGATGAAGAAATAGGTGCTGTCACTGCTGTTGTGGTGTGACGGAGAAGAGGAAATTTGGGCCTGTCATTGCTGTGGTGTCACAGAGAGGAGCACTTTGGAGCTCACACTGCTATGATGTCACAGATAGGGTAACACTGGCTCTGATATTGCTGTGTTGTCACAGAGAGGAGGAAATGAGGCCTCTCCCTGCTCTGGTGTCACAGAGAGGGGGAAATTTGGGCTCTCACTGCTGTTGTATCAGTGAGGGCGTAACACTGGAGCTGTCATTGTTGTGGTGTCCCAGAGAGGATTAAATTGGAGCTCACACTTCTATGGGGTCCTAGACAGTGGAACTCGGGGCCTGACATTGCTGTGGTGTAACAGAGAGGAGGCAATTTGGGGCTGTCATTACTGTGATTTCACAGAGAGGGGAAGAGTCAGGCTGTCACTGCTGTGATTTCAGCGAGAGAGTGAAATGGAGGTAGTTCGAGCTGTGATGTTCCAGACAGGGGAATCCTGGGACTCGGAGTGCACTGCTGTCACCGAGAGCGGAACTTTGGGGCTCTCACTGCTGTGGTGTCACAGAGAGAGAAACAGTGGTGTTGTCGCTGCTGTGGTGTCTGAGAGAGGGAAACACTGGGCCTGTCTTTGCTGTGCTGTCATGGAGAGGAGCACGTTGGAGCTCACACTGCTATGATGTCACAGGTAGGGTAACAGTGGCTCTGACATTGCTGTGGTTTCCCAGAGAAGAGGAAATTTGGGCCCTCACTGCTCTGGTGTCACACAGAGAGGAAAAGTTGGGCTCTAACTGCTATGGTGTCTCCAACAGGGTAATCGTGGGCCTAAAATTGCTGTCGTTTCAAAGAGAGGAGCAAGTTTGGGCTGTGGCTGCACTGCTGTCCCAGAGAGTGGAACTTTGGGGCTCACACTGCTCTGGTGTCCCAGAGACGGGAACATTGGAGCTGTCACTGCTGTGTTGTCACAGAGAGAGGAACACTGGAGCTCTCCCTGCTCTGGAGTCGTGGAGAGGAGGAAATTGGGCATGTCACTGCCCTGGTGTCACAGGGAATGGAAGAGCGGGGCTGTCACTGCCGTGGAGTCAGAGAAAGGAGGAAATTTGGTGTGTGACTGCACTGCGGTCACAGCGAGTGGAACTTTGGGGCTCTCACTTCTGTGGTGGAAGAGATGAAGAAATAGGTGCTGTCACTGCTGTTGTGGTGTGACGGAGAAGAGGAAATTTGGGCCTGTCATTGCTGTGGTGTCACGGAGAGGAGCACTTTGGAGCTCACACTGCTATGATGTCACACATAGGGTAACACTGGCTCTGATATTGCTGTGTTGTCACAGAGAGGAGGAAATGAGGCCTCTCCCTGCTCTGGTGTCACAGAGAGGGGGAAATTTGGGCTCTCACTGCTGTTGTATCAGTGAGGGCGTAACACTGGAGCTGTCATTGTTGTGGTGTCCCAGAAAGGATTAAATTGGAGCTCACACTTCTATGGGGTCCTAGACAGTGGAACTCGGGGCCTGACATTGCTGTGGTGTAACAGAGAGGAGGCAATTTGGGGCTGTCATTACTGTGATTTCACAGAGAGGGGAAGAGTCAGGCTGTCACTGCTGTGATTTCAGCGAGAGAGTGAAATGGAGGTAGTTCGAGCTGTGATGTTCCAGACAGGGGAATCCTGGGACTCGGAGTGCACTGCTGTCACCGAGAGCGGAACTTTGGGGCTCTCACTGCTGTGGTGTCACAGAGAGAGAAACAGTGGTGTTGTCGCTGCTGTGGTGTCTGAGAGAGGGAAACACTGGGCCTGTCTTTGCTGTGCTGTCATGGAGAGGAGCACGTTGGAGCTCACACTGCTATGATGTCACAGGTAGGGTAACAGTGGCTCTGACATTGCTGTGGTTTCCCAGAGAAGAGGAAATTTGGGCCCTCACTGCTCTGGTGTCACACAGAGAGGTAAAGTTGGGCTCTAACTGCTATGGTGTCTCCAACAGGGTAATCGTGGGCCTAAAATTGTTGTCGTTTCAAAGAGAGGAGCAAGTTTGGGCTGTGGCTGCACTGCTGTCCCAGAGAGTGGAACTTTGGGGCTCACACTGCTCTGGTGTCCCAGAGACGGGAACATTGGAGCTGTCACTGCTGTGTTGTCACAGAGAGAGGAACACTGGAGCTCTCCCTGCTCTGGAGTCGCGGAGAGGAGGAAATTGGGCATGTCACTGCCCTGGTGTCACAGGGAATGGAAGAGCGGGGCTGTCACTGCCGTGGAGTCCGAGAAAGGAGGAAATTTGGTGTGTGACTGCACTGCGGTTACAGCGAGTGGAACTTTGGGGCTCTCACTTCTGTGGTGGAAGAGATGAAGGAATAGGTGCTGTCACTGCTGTTGTGGTGTGACGGAGAAGAGGAAATTTGGGCCTGTCATTGCTGTGGTGTCACAGAGAGGAGCACTTTGGAGCTCACACTGCTATGATGTCACACATAGGGTAACACTGGCTCTGATATTGCTGTGTTGTCACAGAGAGGAGGAAATGAGGCCTCTCCCTGCTCTGGTGTCACAGAGAGGGGGAAATTTGGGCTCTCACTGCTGTTGTATCAGTGAGGGCGTAACACTGGAGCTGTCATTGTTGTGGTGTCCCAGAGAGGATTAAATTGGAGCTCACACTTCTATGGTGTCCTAGACAGTGGAACTCTGGGCCTGACATTGCTGTGGTGTAACAGAGAGGAGGCAATTTGGGGCTGTCATTACTGTGATTTCACAGAGAGGGGAAGAGTCAGGCTGTCACTGCTGTGATTTCAGCGAGAGAGTGAAATGGAGGTAGTTCGAGCTGTGATGTTCCAGACAGGGGAATCCTGGGACTCGGAGTGCACTGCTGTCACCGAGAGCGGAACTTTGGGGCTCTCACTGCTGTGGTGTCACAGAGAGAGAAACAGTGGTGTTGTCGCTGCTGTGGTGTCTCTGAGAGGGAAACACTGGGCCTGTCTTTGCTGTGCTGTCATGGAGAGGAGCACGTTGGAGCTCACACTGCTATGATGTCACAGGTAGGGTAACAGTGGCTCTGACATTGCTGTGGTTTCCCAGAGAAGAGGAAATTTGGGCCCTCACTGCTCTGGTGTCACACAGAGAGGTAAAGTTGGGCTCTAACTGCTATGGTGTCTCCAACAGGGTAATCCTGGGCCTAAAATTGCTGTCGTTTCAAAGAGAGGAGCAAGTTTGGGCTGTGGCTGCACTGCTGTTGCAGAGAGTGGAACTTTGGGGCTCACACTGCTCTGGTGTCCCAGAGACGGGAACATTGGAGCTGTCACTGCTGTGTTGTCACAGAGAGAGGAACACTGGAGCTCTCCCTGCTCTGGAGTCGCGGAGAGGAGGAAATTGGGCATGTCACTGCCCTGGTGTCACAGGGAATGGAAGAGCGGGGCTGTCACTGCCGTGGAGTCCGAGAAAGGAGGAAATTTGGTGTGTGACTGCACTGCGGTCACAGCGAGTGGAACTTTGGGGCTCTCACTTCTGTGGTGGAAGAGATGAAGAAATAGGTGCTGTCACTGCTGTTGTGGTGTGACGGAGAAGAGGAAATTTGGGCCTGTCATTGCTGTGGTGTCACAGAGAGGAGCACTTTGGAGCTCACACTGCTATGATGTCACAGATAGGGTAACACTGGCTCTGATATTGCTGTGTTGTCACAGAGAGGAGGAAATGAGGCCTCTCCCTGCTCTGGTGTCACAGAGAGGGGGAAATTTGGGCTCTCACTGCTGTTGTATCAGTGAGGGCGTAACACTGGAGCTGTCATTGTTGTGGTGTCCCAGAGAGGATTAAATTGGAGCTCACACTTCTATGGTGTCCTAGACAGTGGAACTCGGGGCCTGACATTGCTGTGGTGTAACAGAGAGGAGGCAATTTGGGGCTGTCATTACTGTGATTTCACAGAGAGGGGAAGAGTCAGGCTGTCACTGCTGTGATTTCAGCGAGAGAGTGAAATGGAGGTAGTTCGAGCTGTGATGTTCCAGACAGGGGAATCCTGGGACTCGGAGTGCACTGCTGTCACCGAGAGCGGAACTTTGGGGCTCTCACTGCTGTGGTGTCACAGAGAGAGAAACAGTGGTGTTGTCGCTGCTGTGGTGTCTCTGAGAGGGAAACACTGGGCCTGTCTTTGCTGTGCTGTCATGGAGAGGAGCACGTTGGAGCTCACACTGCTATGATGTCACAGGTAGGGTAACAGTGGCTCTGACATTGCTGTGGTTTCCCAGAGAAGAGGAAATTTGGGCCCTCACTGCTCTGGTGTCACACAGAGAGGTAAAGTTGGGCTCTAACTGCTATGGTGTCTCCAACAGGGTAATCGTGGGCCTAAAATTGCTGTCGTTTCAAAGAGAGGAGCAAGTTTGGGCTGTGGCTGCACTGCTGTCCCAGAGAGTGGAACTTTGGGGCTCACACTGCTCTGGTGTCCCAGAGACGGGAACATTGGAGCTGTCACTGCTGTGTTGTCACAGAGAGAGGAACACTGGAGCTCTCCCTGCTCTGGAGTCGCAGAGAGGAGGAAATTGGGCATGTCACTGCCCTGGTGTCACAGGGAATGGAAGAGCGGGGCTGTCACTGCCGTGGAGTCCGAGAAAGGAGGAAATTTGGTGTGTGACTGCACTGCGGTCACAGCGAGTGGAACTTTGGGGCTCTCACTTCTGTGGTGGAAGAGATGAAGGAATAGGTGCTGTCACTGCTGTTGTGGTGTGATGGAGAAGAGGAAATTTGGGCCTGTCATTGCTGTGGTGTCACAGAGAGGAGCACTTTGGAGCTCACACTGCTATGATGTCACAGATAGGGTAACACTGGCTCTGATATTGCTGTGTTGTCACAGAGAGGAGGAAATGAGGCCTCTCCCTGCTCTGGTGTCACAGAGAGGGGGAAATTTGGGCTCTCACTGCTGTTGTATCAGTGAGGGCGTAACACTGGAGCTGTCATTGTTGTGGTGTCCCAGAGAGGATTAAATTGGAGCTCACACTTCTATGGGGTCCTAGACAGTGGAACTCTGGGCCTGACATTGCTGTGGTGTAACAGAGAGGAGGCAATTTGGGGCTGTCATTACTGTGATTTCACAGAGAGGGGAAGAGTCAGGCTGTCACTGCTGTGATTTCAGCGAGAGAGTGAAATGGAGGTACTTCGAGCTGTGATGTTCCAGACAGGGGAATCCTGGGACTCGGAGTGCACTGCTGTCACCGAGAGCGGAACTTTGGGGCTCTCACTGCTGTGGTGTCACAGAGAGAGAAACAGTGGCGTTGTCGCTGCTGTGGTGTCTCTGAGAGGGAAACACTGGGCCTGTCTTTGCTGTGCTGTCATGGAGAGGAGCACGTTGGAGCTCACACTGCTATGATGTCACAGGTAGGGTAACAGTGGCTCTGACATTGCTGTGGTTTCCCAGAGAAGAGGAAATTTGGGCCCTCACTGCTCTGGTGTCACACAGAGAGGTAAAGTTGGGCTCTAACTGCTATGGTGTCTCCAACAGGGTAATCCTGGGCCTAAAATTGCTGTCGTTTCAAAGAGAGGAGCAAGTTTGGGCTGTGGCTGCACTGCTGTCCCAGAGAGTGGAACTTTGGGGCTCACACTGCTCTGGTGTCCCAGAGACGGGAACATTGGAGCTGTCACTGCTGTGTTGTCACAGAGAGAGGAACACTGGAGCTCTCCCTGCTCTGGAGTCGCGGAGAGGAGGAAATTGGGCATGTCACTGCCCTGGTGTCACAGGGAATGGAAGAGCGGGGCTGTCACTGCCGTGGAGTCCGAGAAAGGAGGAAATTTGGTGTGTGACTGCACTGCGGTCACAGCGAGTGGAACTTTGGGGCTCTCACTTCTGTGGTGGAAGAGATGAAGAAATAGGTGCTGTCACTGCTGTTGTGGTGTGACGGAGAAGAGGAAATTTGGGCCTGTCATTGCTGTGGTGTCACAGAGAGGAGCACTTTGGAGCTCACACTGCTATGATGTCACAGATAGGGTAACACTGGCTCTGATATTGCTGTGTTGTCACAGAGAGGAGGAAATGAGGCCTCTCCCTGCTCTGGTGTCACAGAGAGGGGGAAATTTGGGCTCTCACTGCTGTTGTATCAGTGAGGGCGTAACACTGGAGCTGTCATTGTTGTGGTGTCCCAGAGAGGATTAAATTGGAGCTCACACTTCTATGGTGTCCTAGACAGTGGAACTCTGGGCCTGACATTGCTGTGGTGTAACAGAGAGGAGGCAATTTGGGGCTGTCATTACTGTGATTTCACAGAGAGGGGAAGAGTCAGGCTGTCACTGCTGTGATTTCAGCGAGAGAGTGAAATGGAGGTAGTTCGAGCTGTGATGTTCCAGACAGGGGAATCCTGGGACTCGGAGTGCACTGCTGTCACCGAGAGCGGAACTTTGGGGCTCTCACTGCTGTGGTGTCACGGAGAGAGAAACAGTGGTGTTGTCGCTGCTGTGGTGTCTGAGAGAAGGAAACACTAGGCCTGTCTTTGCTGTGCTGTCATGGAGAGGAGCACGTTGGAGCTCACACTGCTATGATGTCACAGGTAGGGTAACAGTGGCTCTGACATTGCTGTGGTTTCCCAGAGAAGAGGAAATTTGGGCCCTCACTGCTCTGGTGTCACACAGAGAGGTAAAGTTGGGCTCTAACTGCTATGGTGTCTCCAACAGGGTAATCGTGGGCCTAAAATTGCTGTCGTTTCAAAGAGAGGAGCAATTTTGGGCTGTGGCTGCACTGCTGTACCAGAGAGTGGAACTTTGGGGCTCACACTGCTCTGGTGTCCCAGAGACGGGAACATTGGAGCTGTCACTGCTGTGTTGTCACAGAGAGAGGAACACTGGAGCTCTCCCTGCTCTGGAGTCGCGGAGAGGAGGAAATTGGGCATGTCACTGCCCTGGTGTCACAGGGAATGGAAGAGCGGGGCTGTCACTGCCGTGGAGTCCGAGAAAGGAGGAAATTTGGTGTGTGACTGCACTGCGGTCACAGCGAGTGGAACTTTGGGGCTCTCACTTCTGTGGTGGAAGAGATGAAGAAATAGGTGCTGTCACTGCTGTTGTGGTGTGACGGAGAAGAGGAAATTTGGGCCTGTCATTGCTGTGGTGTCACAGAGAGGAGCACTTTGGAGCTCACACTGCTATGATGTCACACATAGGGTAACACTGGCTCTGATATTGCTGTGTTGTCACAGAGAGGAGGAAATGAGGCCTCTCCCTGCTCTGGTGTCACAGAGAGGGGGAAATTTGGGCTCTCACTGCTGTTGTATCAGTGAGGGCGTAACACTGGAGCTGTCATTGTTGTGGTGTCCCAGAGAGGATTAAATTGGAGCTCACACTTCTATGGGGTCCTAGACAGTGGAACTCGGGGCCTGACATTGCTGTGGTGTAACAGAGAGGAGGCAATTTGGGGCTGTCATTACTATGATTTCACAGAGAGGGGAAGAGTCAGGCTGTCACTGCTGTGATTTCAGCGAGAGAGTGAAATGGAGGTAGTTCGAGCTGTGATGTTCCAGACAGGGGAATCCTGGGACTCGGAGTGCACTGCTGTCACCGAGAGCGGAACTTTGGGGCTCTCACTGCTGTGGTGTCACAGAGAGAGAAACAGTGGCGTTGTCGCTGCTGTGGTGTCTCTGAGAGGGAAACACTGGGCCTGTCTTTGCTGTGCTGTCATGGAGAGGAGCACGTTGGAGCTCACACTGCTATGATGTCACAGGTAGGGTAACAGTGGCTGTGACATTGCTGTGGTTTCCCAGAGAAGAGGAAATTTGGGCCCTCACTGCTCTGGTGTCACACAGAGAGGTAAAGTTGGGCTCTAACTGCTATGGTGTCTCCAACAGGGTAATCCTGGGCCTAAAATTGCTGTCGTTTCAAAGAGAGGAGCAAGTTTGGGCTGTGGCTGCACTGCTGTCCCAGAGAGTGGAACTTTGGGGCTCACACTGCTCTGGTGTCCCAGAGACGGGAACATTGGAGCTGTCACTGCTGTGTTGTCACAGAGAGAGGAACACTGGAGCTCTCCCTGCTCTGGAGTCGCGGAGAGGAGGAAATTGGGCATGTCACTGCCCTGGTGTCACAGGGAATGGAAGAGCGGGGCTGTCACTGCCGTGGAGTCCGAGAAAGGAGGAAATTTGGTGTGTGACTGCACTGCGGTCACAGCGAGTGGAACTTTGGGGCTCTCACTTCTGTGGTGGAAGAGATGAAGAAATAGGTGCTGTCACTGCTGTTGTGGTGTGACGGAGAAGAGGAAATTTGGGCCTGTCATTGCTGTGGTGTCACAGAGAGGAGCACTTTGGAGCTCACACTGCTATGATGTCACAGATAGGGTAACACTGGCTCTGATATTGCTGTGTTGTCACAGAGAGGAGGAAATGAGGCCTCTCCCTGCTCTGGTGTCACAGAGAGGGGGAAATTTGGGCTCTCACTGCTGTTGTATCAGTGAGGGCGTAACACTGGAGCTGTCATTGTTGTGGTGTCCCAGAGAGGATTAAATTGGAGCTCACACTTCTATGGGGTCCTAGACAGTGGAACTCGGGGCCTGACATTGCTGTGGTGTAACAGAGAGGAGGCAATTTGGGGCTGTCATTACTATGATTTCACAGAGAGGGGAAGAGTCAGGCTGTCACTGCTGTGATTTCAGCGAGAGAGTGAAATGGAGGTAGTTCGAGCTGTGATGTTCCAGACAGGGGAATCCTGGGACTCGGAGTGCACTGCTGTCACCGAGAGCGGAACTTTGGGGCTCTCACTGCTGTGGTGTCACAGAGAGAGAAACAGTGGCGTTGTCGCTGCTGTGGTGTCTCTGAGAGGGAAACACTGGGCCTGTCTTTGCTGTGCTGTCATGGAGAGGAGCACGTTGGAGCTCACACTGCTATGATGTCACAGGTAGGGTAACAGTGGCTCTGACATTGCTGTGGTTTCCCAGAGAAGAGGAAATTTGGGCCCTCACTGCTCTGGTGTCACACAGAGAGGTAAAGTTGGGCTCTAACTGCTATGGTGTCTCCAACAGGGTAATCCTGGGCCTAAAATTGCTGTCGTTTCAAAGAGAGGAGCAAGTTTGGGCTGTGGCTGCACTGCTGTCCCAGAGAGTGGAACTTTGGGGCTCACACTGCTCTGGTGTCCCAGAGACGGGAACATTGGAGCTGTCACTGCTGTGTTGTCACAGAGAGAGGAACACTGGAGCTCTCCCTGCTCTGGAGTCGCGGAGAGGAGGAAATTGGGCATGTCACTGCCCTGGTGTCACAGGGAATGGAAGAGCGGGGCTCTCACTGCCGTGGAGTCCGAGAAAGGAGGAAATTTGGTGTGTGACTGCACTGCGGTCACAGCGAGTGGAACTTTGGGGCTCTCACTTCTGTGGTGGAAGAGATGAAGAAATAGGTGCTGTCACTGCTGTTGTGGTGTGACGGAGAAGAGGAAATTTGGGCCTGTCATTGCTGTGGTGTCACAGAGAGGAGCACTTTGGAGCTCACACTGCTATGATGTCACAGATAGGGTAACACTGGCTCTGATATTGCTGTGTTGTCACAGAGAGGAGGAAATGAGGCCTCTCCCTGCTCTGGTGTCACAGAGAGGGGGAAATTTGGGCTCTCACTGCTGTTGTATCAGTGAGGGCGTAACACTGGAGCTGTCATTGTTGTGGTGTCCCAGAGAGGATTAAATTGGAGCTCACACTTCTATGGTGTCCTAGACAGTGGAACTCTGGGCCTGACATTGCTGTGGTGTAACAGAGAGGAGGCAATTTGGGGCTGTCATTACTGTGATTTCACAGAGAGGGGAAGAGTCAGGCTGTCACTGCTGTGATTTCAGCGAGAGAGTGAAATGGAGGTAGTTCGAGCTGTGATGTTCCAGACAGGGGAATCCTGGGACTCGGAGTGCACTGCTGTCACCGAGAGCGGAACTTTGGGGCTCTCACTGCTGTGGTGTCACGGAGAGAGAAACAGTGGTGTTGTCGCTGCTGTGGTGTCTGAGAGAAGGAAACACTAGGCCTGTCTTTGCTGTGCTGTCATGGAGAGGAGCACGTTGGAGCTCACACTGCTATGATGTCACAGGTAGGGTAACAGTGGCTCTGACATTGCTGTGGTTTCCCAGAGAAGAGGAAATTTGGGCCCTCACTGCTCTGGTGTCACACAGAGAGGTAAAGTTGGGCTCTAACTGCTATGGTGTCTCCAACAGGGTAATCGTGGGCCTAAAATTGCTGTCGTTTCAAAGAGAGGAGCAATTTTGGGCTGTGGCTGCACTGCTGTACCAGAGAGTGGAACTTTGGGGCTCACACTGCTCTGGTGTCCCAGAGACGGGAACATTGGAGCTGTCACTGCTGTGTTGTCACAGAGAGAGGAACACTGGAGCTCTCCCTGCTCTGGAGTCGCGGAGAGGAGGAAATTGGGCATGTCACTGCCCTGGTGTCACAGGGAATGGAAGAGCGGGGCTGTCACTGCCGTGGAGTCCGAGAAAGGAGGAAATTTGGTGTGTGACTGCACTGCGGTCACAGCGAGTGGAACTTTGGGGCTCTCACTTCTGTGGTGGAAGAGATGAAGAAATAGGTGCTGTCACTGCTGTTGTGGTGTGACGGAGAAGAGGAAATTTGGGCCTGTCATTGCTGTGGTGTCACAGAGAGGAGCACTTTGGAGCTCACACTGCTATGATGTCACAGATAGGGTAACACTGGCTCTGATATTGCTGTGTTGTCACAGAGAGGAGGAAATGAGGCCTCTCCCTGCTCTGGTGTCACAGAGAGGGGGAAATTTGGGCTCTCACTGCTGTTGTATCAGTGAGGGCGTAACACTGGAGCTGTCATTGTTGTGGTGTCCCAGAGAGGATTAAATTGGAGCTCACACTTCTATGGGGTCCTAGACAGTGGAACTCGGGGCCTGACATTGCTGTGGTGTAACAGAGAGGAGGCAATTTGGGGCTGTCATTACTATGATTTCACAGAGAGGGGAAGAGTCAGGCTGTCACTGCTGTGATTTCAGCGAGAGAGTGAAATGGAGGTAGTTCGAGCTGTGATGTTCCAGACAGGGGAATCCTGGGACTCGGAGTGCACTGCTGTCACCGAGAGCGGAACTTTGGGGCTCTCACTGCTGTGGTGTCACAGAGAGAGAAACAGTGGCGTTGTCGCTGCTGTGGTGTCTCTGAGAGGGAAACACTGGGCCTGTCTTTGCTGTGCTGTCATGGAGAGGAGCACGTTGGAGCTCACACTGCTATGATGTCACAGGTAGGGTAACAGTGGCTCTGACATTGCTGTGGTTTCCCAGAGAAGAGGAAATTTGGGCCCTCACTGCTCTGGTGTCACACAGAGAGGTAAAGTTGGGCTCTAACTGCTATGGTGTCTCCAACAGGGTAATCCTGGGCCTAAAATTGCTGTCGTTTCAAAGAGAGGAGCAAGTTTGGGCTGTGGCTGCACTGCTGTCCCAGAGAGTGGAACTTTGGGGCTCACACTGCTCTGGTGTCCCAGAGACGGGAACATTGGAGCTGTCACTGCTGTGTTGTCACAGAGAGAGGAACACTGGAGCTCTCCCTGCTCTGGAGTCGCGGAGAGGAGGAAATTGGGCATGTCACTGCCCTGGTGTCACAGGGAATGGAAGAGCGGGGCTCTCACTGCCGTGGAGTCCGAGAAAGGAGGAAATTTGGTGTGTGACTGCACTGCGGTCACAGCGAGTGGAACTTTGGGGCTCTCACTTCTGTGGTGGAAGAGATGAAGAAATAGGTGCTGTCACTGCTGTTGTGGTGTGACGGAGAAGAGGAAATTTGGGCCTGTCATTGCTGTGGTGTCACAGAGAGGAGCACTTTGGAGCTCACACTGCTATGATGTCACAGATAGGGTAACACTGGCTCTGATATTGCTGTGTTGTCACAGAGAGGAGGAAATGAGGCCTCTCCCTGCTCTGGTGTCACAGAGAGGGGGAAATTTGGGCTCTCACTGCTGTTGTATCAGTGAGGGCGTAACACTGGAGCTGTCATTGTTGTGGTGTCCCAGAGAGGATTAAATTGGAGCTCACACTTCTATGGTGTCCTAGACAGTGGAACTCTGGGCCTGACATTGCTGTGGTGTAACAGAGAGGAGGCAATTTGGGGCTGTCATTACTGTGATTTCACAGAGAGGGGAAGAGTCAGGCTGTCACTGCTGTGATTTCAGCGAGAGAGTGAAATGGAGGTAGTTCGAGCTGTGATGTTCCAGACAGGGGAATCCTGGGACTCGGAGTGCACTGCTGTCACCGAGAGCGGAACTTTGGGGCTCTCACTGCTGTGGTGTCACGGAGAGAGAAACAGTGGTGTTGTCGCTGCTGTGGTGTCTGAGAGAAGGAAACACTAGGCCTGTCTTTGCTGTGCTGTCATGGAGAGGAGCACGTTGGAGCTCACACTGCTATGATGTCACAGGTAGGGTAACAGTGGCTCTGACATTGCTGTGGTTTCCCAGAGAAGAGGAAATTTGGGCCCTCACTGCTCTGGTGTCACACAGAGAGGTAAAGTTGGGCTCTAACTGCTATGGTGTCTCCAACAGGGTAATCGTGGGCCTAAAATTGCTGTCGTTTCAAAGAGAGGAGCAATTTTGGGCTGTGGCTGCACTGCTGTACCAGAGAGTGGAACTTTGGGGCTCACACTGCTCTGGTGTCCCAGAGACGGGAACATTGGAGCTGTCACTGCTGTGTTGTCACAGAGAGAGGAACACTGGAGCTCTCCCTGCTCTGGAGTCGCGGAGAGGAGGAAATTGGGCATGTCACTGCCCTGGTGTCACAGGGAATGGAAGAGCGGGGCTGTCACTGCCGTGGAGTCCGAGAAAGGAGGAAATTTGGTGTGTGACTGCACTGCGGTCACAGCGAGTGGAACTTTGGGGCTCTCACTTCTGTGGTGGAAGAGATGAAGAAATAGGTGCTGTCACTGCTGTTGTGGTGTGACGGAGAAGAGGAAATTTGGGCCTGTCATTGCTGTGGTGTCACAGAGAGGAGCACTTTGGAGCTCACACTGCTATGATGTCACACATAGGGTAACACTGGCTCTGATATTGCTGTGTTGTCACAGAGAGGAGGAAATGAGGCCTCTCCCTGCTCTGGTGTCACAGAGAGGGGGAAATTTGGGCTCTCACTGCTGTTGTATCAGTGAGGGCGTAACACTGGAGCTGTCATTGTTGTGGTGTCCCAGAGAGGATTAAATTGGAGCTCACACTTCTATGGGGTCCTAGACAGTGGAACTCGGGGCCTGACATTGCTGTGGTGTAACAGAGAGGAGGCAATTTGGGGCTGTCATTACTATGATTTCACAGAGAGGGGAAGAGTCAGGCTGTCACTGCTGTGATTTCAGCGAGAGAGTGAAATGGAGGTACTTCGAGCTGTGATGTTCCAGACAGGGGAATCCTGGGACTCGGAGTGCACTGCTGTCACCGAGAGCGGAACTTTGGGGCTCTCACTGCTGTGGTGTCACAGAGAGAGAAACAGTGGCGTTGTCGCTGCTGTGGTGTCTCTGAGAGGGAAACACTGGGCCTGTCTTTGCTGTGCTGTCATGGAGAGGAGCACGTTGGAGCTCACACTGCTATGATGTCACAGGTAGGGTAACAGTGGCTGTGACATTGCTGTGGTTTCCCAGAGAAGAGGAAATTTGGGCCCTCACTGCTCTGGTGTCACACAGAGAGGTAAAGTTGGGCTCTAACTGCTATGGTGTCTCCAACAGGGTAATCGTGGGCCTAAAATTGCTGTCGTTTCAAAGAGAGGAGCAATTTTGGGCTGTGGCTGCACTGCTGTCCCAGAGAGTGGAACTTTGGGGCTCACACTGCTCTGGTGTCCCAGAGACGGGAACATTGGAGCTGTCACTGCTGTGTTGTCACAGAGAGAGGAACACTGGAGCTCTCCCTGCTCTGGAGTCGCGGAGAGGAGGAAATTGGGCATGTCACTGCCCTGGTGTCACAGGGAATGGAAGAGCGGGGCTCTCACTGCCGTGGAGTCCGAGAAAGGAGGAAATATGGTGTGTGACTGCACTGCGGTCACAGCGAGTGGAACTTTGGGGCTCTCACTTCTGTGGTGGAAGAGATGAAGAAATAGGTGCTGTCACTGCTGTTGTGGTGTGACGGAGAAGAGGAAATTTGGGCCTGTCATTGCTGTGGTGTCACAGAGAGGAGCACTTTGGAGCTCACACTGCTATGATGTCACACATAGGGTAACACTGGCTCTGATATTGCTGTGTTGTCACAGAGAGGAGGAAATGAGGCCTCTCCCTGCTCTGGTGTCACAGAGAGGGGGAAATTTGGGCTCTCACTGCTGTTGTATCAGTGAGGGCGTAACACTGGAGCTGTCATTGTTGTGGTGTCCCAGAGAGGATTAAATTGGAGCTCACACTTCTATGGGGTCCTAGACAGTGGAACTCGGGGCCTGACATTGCTGTGGTGTAACAGAGAGGAGGCAATTTGGGGCTGTCATTACTATGATTTCACAGAGAGGGGAAGAGTCAGGCTGTCACTGCTGTGATTTCAGCGAGAGAGTGAAATGGAGGTACTTCGAGCTGTGATGTTCCAGACAGGGGAATCCTGGGACTCGGAGTGCACTGCTGTCACCGAGAGCGGAACTTTGGGGCTCTCACTGCTGTGGTGTCACAGAGAGAGAAACAGTGGCGTTGTCGCTGCTGTGGTGTCTCTGAGAGGGAAACACTGGGCCTGTCTTTGCTGTGCTGTCATGGAGAGGAGCACGTTGGAGCTCACACTGCTATGATGTCACAGGTAGGGTAACAGTGGCTGTGACATTGCTGTGGTTTCCCAGAGAAGAGGAAATTTGGGCCCTCACTGCTCTGGTGTCACACAGAGAGGTAAAGTTGGGCTCTAACTGCTATGGTGTCTCCAACAGGGTAATCGTGGGCCTAAAATTGCTGTCGTTTCAAAGAGAGGAGCAATTTTGGGCTGTGGCTGCACTGCTGTCCCAGAGAGTGGAACTTTGGGGCTCACACTGCTCTGGTGTCCCAGAGATGGGAACATTGGAGCTGTCACTGCTGTGTTGTCACAGAGAGAGGAACACTGGAGCTCTCCCTGCTCTGGAGTCGCGGAGAGGAGGAAATTGGGCATGTCACTGCCCTGGTGTCACAGGGAATGGAAGAGCGGGGCTGTCACTGCCGTGGAGTCCGAGAAAGGAGGAAATATGGTGTGTGACTGCACTGCGGTCACAGCGAGTGGAACTTTGGGGCTCTCACTTCTGTGGTGGAAGAGATGAAGAAATAGGTGCTGTCACTGCTGTTGTGGTGTGACGGAGAAGAGGAAATTTGGGCCTGTCATTGCTGTGGTGTCACAGAGAGGAGCACTTTGGAGCTCACACTGCTATGATGTCACAGATAGGGTAACACTGGCTCTGATATTGCTGTGTTGTCACAGAGAGGAGGAAATGAGGCCTCTCCCTGCTCTGGTGTCACAGAGAGGGGGAAATTTGGGCTCTCACTGCTGTTGTATCAGTGAGGGCGTAACACTGGAGCTGTCATTGTTGTGGTGTCCCAGAGAGGATTAAATTGGAGCTCACACTTCTATGGGGTCCTAGACAGTGGAACTCTGGGCCTGACATTGCTGTGGTGTAACAGAGAGGAGGCAATTTGGGGCTGTCATTACTGTGATTTCACAGAAAGGGGAAGAGTCAGGCTGTCACTGCTGTGATTTCAGCGAGAGAGTGAAATGGAGGTAGTTCGAGCTGTGATGTTCCAGACAGGGGAATCCTGGGACTCGGAGTGCACTGCTGTCACCGAGAGCGGAACTTTGGGGCTCTCACTGCTGTGGTGTCACGGAGAGAGAAACAGTGGTGTTGTCGCTGCTGTGGTGTCTGAGAGAAGGAAACACTGGGCCTGTCTTTGCTGTGCTGTCATGGAGAGGAGCACGTTGGAGCTCACACTGCTATGATGTCACAGGTAGGGTAACAGTGGCTGTGACATTGCTGTGGTTTCCCAGAGAAGAGGAAATTTGGGCCCTCACTGCTCTGGTGTCACACAGAGAGGTAAAGTTGGGCTCTAACTGCTATGGTGTCTCCAACAGGGTAATCGTGGGCCTAAAATTGCTGTCGTTTCAAAGAGAGGAGCAAGTTTGGGCTGTGGCTGCACTGCTGTCCCAGAGAGTGGAACTTTGGGGCTCACACTGCTCTGGTGTCCCAGAGACGGGAACATTGGAGCTGTCACTGCTGTGTTGTCACAGAGAGAGGAACACTGGAGCTCTCCCTGCTCTGGAGTCGCGGAGAGGAGGAAATTGGGCATGTCACTGCCCTGGTGTCACAGGGAATGGAAGAGCGGGGCTGTCACTGCCGTGGAGTCCGAGAAAGGAGGAAATTTGGTGTGTGACTGCACTGCGGTCACAGCGAGTGGAACTTTGGGGCTCTCACTTCTGTGTTGGAAGAGATGAAGAAATAGGTGCTGTCACTGCTGTTGTGGTGTGACGGAGAAGAGGAAATTTGGGCCTGTCATTGCTGTGGTGTCACAGAGAGGAGCACTTTGGAGCTCACACTGCTATGATGTCACACATAGGGTAACACTGGCTCTGATATTGCTGTGTTGTCACAGAGAGGAGGAAATGAGGCCTCTCCCTGCTCTGGTGTCACAGAGAGGGGGAAATTTGGGCTCTCACTGCTGTTGTATCAGTGAGGGCGTAACACTGGAGCTGTCATTGTTGTGGTGTCCCAGAGAGGATTAAATTGGAGCTCACACTTCTATGGGGTCCTAGACAGTGGAACTCTGGGCCTGACATTGCTGTGGTGTAACAGAGAGGAGGCAATTTGGGGCTGTCATTACTGTGATTTCACAGAGAGGGGAAGAGTCAGGCTGTCACTGCTGTGATTTCAGTGAGAGAATGAAATGGAGGTACTTCGAGCTGTGATGTTCCAGACAGGGGAATCCTGGGACTCGGAGTGCACTGCTGTCACCGAGAGCGGAACTTTGGGGCTCTCACTGCTGTGGTGTCACGGAGAGAGAAACAGTGGTGTTGTCGCTGCTGTGGTGTCTGAGAGAGGGAAACACTGGGCCTGTCTTTGCTGTGCTGTCATGGAGAGGAGCACGTTGGAGCTCACACTGCTATGATGTCA
Source organism: Cyanistes caeruleus (assembly GCF_971803275.1). NCBI lineage: Eukaryota > Metazoa > Chordata > Aves > Passeriformes > Paridae > Cyanistes > Cyanistes caeruleus. The sequence goes on from NC_141703.1 coordinate 119,346,543, forward strand.
CAGGTAGGGTAACAGTGGCTGTGACATTGCTGTGGTTTCCCAGAGAAGAGGAAATTTGGGCCCTCACTGCTCTGGTGTCACACAGAGAGGTAAAGTTGGGCTCTAACTGCTATGGTGTCTCCAACAGGGTAATCGTGGGCCTAAAATTGCTGTCGTTTCAAAGAGAGGAGCAATTTTGGGCTGTGGCTGCACTGCTGTACCAGAGAGTGGAACTTTGGGGCTCACACTGCTCTGGTGTCCCAGAGACGGGAACATTGGAGCTGTCACTGCTGTGTTGTCACAGAGAGAGGAACACTGGAGCTCTCCCTGCTCTGGAGTCGCGGAGAGGAGGAAATTGGGCATGTCACTGCCCTGGTGTCACAGGGAATGGAAGAGCGGGGCTGTCACTGCCGTGGAGTCCGAGAAAGGAGGAAATTTGGTGTGTGACTGCACTGCGGTCACAGCGAGTGGAACTTTGGGGCTCTCACTTCTGTGGTGGAAGAGATGAAGAAATAGGTGCTGTCACTGCTGTTGTGGTGTGACGGAGAAGAGGAAATTTGGGCCTGTCATTGCTGTGGTGTCACAGAGAGGAGCACTTTGGAGCTCACACTGCTATGATGTCACAGATAGGGTAACACTGGCTCTGATATTGCTGTGTTGTCACAGAGAGGAGGAAATGAGGCCTCTCCCTGCTCTGGTGTCACAGAGAGGGGGAAATTTGGGCTCTCACTGCTGTTGTATCAGTGAGGGCGTAACACTGGAGCTGTCATTGTTGTGGTGTCCCAGAGAGGATTAAATTGGAGCTCACACTTCTATGGTGTCCTAGACAGTGGAACTCTGGGCCTGACATTGCTGTGGTGTAACAGAGAGGAGGCAATTTGGGGCTGTCATTACTGTGATTTCACAGAGAGGGGAAGAGTCAGGCTGTCACTGCTGTGATTTCAGCGAGAGAGTGAAATGGAGGTACTTCGAGCTGTGATGTTCCAGACAGGGGAATCCTGGGACTCGGAGTGCACTGCTGTCACCGAGAGCGGAACTTTGGGGCTCTCACTGCTGTGGTGTCACGGAGAGAGAAACAGTGGTGTTGTCGCTGCTGTGGTGTCTGAGAGAAGGAAACACTGGGCCTGTCTTTGCTGTGCTGTCATGGAGAGGAGCACGTTGGAGCTCACACTGCTATGATGTCACAGGTAGGGTAACAGTGGCTCTGACATTGCTGTGGTTTCCCAGAGAAGAGGAAATTTGGGCCCTCACTGCTCTGGTGTCACACAGAGAGGAAAAGTTGGGCTCTAACTGCTATGGTGTCAACAACAGGGTAATCGTGGGCCTAAAATTGCTGTCGTTTCAAAGAGAGGAGCAAGTTTGGGCTGTGGCTGCACTGCTGTCCCAGAGAGTGGAACTTTGGGGCTCACACTGCTCTGGTGTCCCAGAGACGGGAACATTGGAGCTGTCACTGCTGTGTTGTCACAGAGAGAGGAACACTGGAGCTCTCCCTGCTCTGGAGTCGCGGAGAGGCGGAAATTGGGCATGTCACTGCCCTGGTGTCACAGGGAATGATAGAGCAGGGCTGTCACTGCCGTGGAGTCCGAGAAAGGAGGAAATTTGGTGTGTGACTGCACTGCGGTCACAGCGAGTGGAACTTTGGGGCTCTCACTTCTGTGGTGGAAGAGATGAAGAAATAGGTGCTGTCACTGCTGTTGTGGTGTGACGGAGAAGAGGAAATTTGGGCCTGTCATTGCTGTGGTGTCACAGAGAGGAGCACTTTGGAGCTCACACTGCTATGATGTCACACATAGGGTAACACTGGCTCTGATATTGCTGTGTTGTCACAGAGAGGAGGAAATGAGGCCTCTCCCTGCTCTGGTGTCACAGAGAGGGGGAAATTTGGGCTCTCACTGCTGTTGTATCAGTGAGGGCGTAACACTGGAGCTGTCATTGTTGTGGTGTCCCAGAGAGGATTAAATTGGAGCTCACACTTCTATGGGGTCCTAGACAGTGGAACTCGGGGCCTGACATTGCTGTGGTGTAACAGAGAGGAGGCAATTTGGGGCTGTCATTACTGTGATTTCACAGAGAGGGGAAGAGTCAGGCTGTCACTGCTGTGATTTCAGCGAGAGAGTGAAATGGAGGTAGTTCGAGCTGTGATGTTCCAGACAGGGGAATCCTGGGACTCGGAGTGCACTGCTGTCACCGAGAGCGGAACTTTGGGGCTCTCACTGCTGTGGTGTCACAGAGAGAGAAACAGTGGTGTTGTCGCTGCTGTGGTGTCTGAGAGAAGGAAACACTAGGCCTGTCTTTGCTGTGCTGTCATGGAGAGGAGCACGTTGGAGCTCACACTGCTATGATGTCACAGGTAGGGTAACAGTGGCTCTGACATTGCTGTGGTTTCCCAGAGAAGAGGAAATTTGGGCCCTCACTGCTCTGGTGTCACACAGAGAGGTAAAGTTGGGCTCTAACTGCTATGGTGTCTCCAACAGGGTAATCGTGGGCCTAAAATTGCTGTCGTTTCAAAGAGAGGAGCAAGTTTGGGCTGTGGCTGCACTGCTGTCCCAGAGAGTGGAACTTTGGGGCTCACACTGCTCTGGTGTCCCAGAGACGGGAACATTGGAGCTGTCACTGCTGTGTTGTCACAGAGAGAGGAACACTGGAGCTCTCCCTGCTCTGGAGTCGCGGAGAGGAGGAAATTGGGCATGTCACTGCCCTGGTGTCACAGGGAATGGAAGAGCGGGGCTGTCACTGCCGTGGAGTCCGAGAAAGGAGGAAATTTGGTGTGTGACTGCACTGCGGTCACAGCGAGTGGAACTTTGGGGCTCTCACTTCTGTGGTGGAAGAGATGAAGAAATAGGTGCTGTCACTGCTGTTGTGGTGTGACGGAGAAGAGGAAATTTGGGCCTGTCATTGCTGTGGTGTCACAGAGAGGAGCACTTTGGAGCTCACACTGCTATGATGTCACACATAGGGTAACACTGGCTCTGATATTGCTGTGTTGTCACAGAGAGGAGGAAATGAGGCCTCTCCCTGCTCTGGTGTCACAGAGAGGGGGAAATTTGGGCTCTCACTGCTGTTGTATCAGTGAGGGCGTAACACTGGAGCTGTCATTGTTGTGGTGTCCCAGAGAGGATTAAATTGGAGCTCACACTTCTATGGGGTCCTAGACAGTGGAACTCGGGGCCTGACATTGCTGTGGTGTAACAGAGAGGAGGCAATTTGGGGCTGTCATTACTGTGATTTCACAGAGAGGGGAAGAGTCAGGCTGTCACTGCTGTGATTTCAGCGAGAGAGTGAAATGGAGGTAGTTCGAGCTGTGATGTTCCAGACAGGGGAATCCTGGGACTCGGAGTGCACTGCTGTCACCGAGAGCGGAACTTTGGGGCTCTCACTGCTGTGGTGTCACAGAGAGAGAAACAGTGGTGTTGTCGCTGCTGTGGTGTCTCTGAGAGGGAAACACTGGGCCTGTCTTTGCTGTGCTGTCATGGAGAGGAGCACGTTGGAGCTCACACTGCTATGATGTCACAGGTAGGGTAACAGTGGCTCTGACATTGCTGTGGTTTCCCAGAGAAGAGGAAATTTGGGCCCTCACTGCTCTGCTGTCACACAGAGAGGTAAAGTTGGGCTCTAACTGCTATGGTGTCTCCAACAGGGTAATCCTGGGCCTAAAATTGCTGTCGTTTCAAAGAGAGGAGCAAGTTTGGGCTGTGGCTGCACTGCTGTCCCAGAGAGTGGAACTTTGGGGCTCACACTGCTCTGGTGTCCCAGAGACGGGAACATTGGAGCTGTCACTGCTGTGTTGTCACAGAGAGAGGAACACTGGAGCTCTCCCTGCTCTGGAGTCGCGGAGAGGAGGAAATTGGGCATGTCACTGCCCTGGTGTCACAGGGAATGGAAGAGCGGGGCTGTCACTGCCGTGGAGTCAGAGAAAGGAGGAAATTTGGTGTGTGACTGCACTGCGGTCACAGCGAGTGGAACTTTGGGGCTCTCACTTCTGTGGTGGAAGAGATGAAGAAATAGGTGCTGTCACTGCTGTTGTGGTGTGACGGAGAAGAGGAAATTTGGGCCTGTCTTTGCTGTGGTGTCACAGAGAGGAGCACTTTGGAGCTCACACTGCTATGATGTCACACATAGGGTAACACTGGCTCTGATATTGCTGTGTTGTCACAGAGAGGAGGAAATGAGGCCTCTCCCTGCTCTGGTGTCACAGAGAGGGGGAAATTTGGGCTCTCACTGCTGTTGTATCAGTGAGGGCGTAACACTGGAGCTGTCATTGTTGTGGTGTCCCAGAGAGGATTAAATTGGAGCTCACACTTCTATGGGGTCCTAGACAGTGGAACTCTGGGCCTGACATTGCTGTGGTGTAACAGAGAGGAGGCAATTTGGGGCTGTCGTTACTGTGATTTCACAGAGAGGGGAAGAGTCAGGCTGTCACTGCTGTGATTTCAGCGAGAGAGTGAAATGGAGGTAGTTCGAGCTGTGATGTTCCAGACAGGGGAATCCTGGGACTCGGAGTGCACTGCTGTCACCGAGAGCGGAACTTTGGGGCTCTCACTGCTGTGGTGTCACAGAGAGAGAAACAGTGGTGTTGTCGCTGCTGTGGTGTCTCTAAGAGGGAAACACTGGGCCTGTCTTTGCTGTGCTGTCATGGAGAGGAGCACGTTGGAGCTCACACTGCTATGATGTCACAGGTAGGGTAACAAAGGCTCTGACATTGCTGTGGTTTCCCAGAGAAGAGGAAATTGGGGCCTTACTGCTCTGGTGTCACACAGAGAGGTAAAGTTGGGCTCTAACTGCTATGGTGTCTCCAACAGGGTAATCCTGGGCCTAAAATTGCTGTCGTTTCAAAGAGAGGAGCAAGTTTGGGCTGTGGCTGCACTGCTGTCCCAGAGAGTGGAACTTTGGGGCTCACACTGCTCTGGTGTCCCAGAGACGGGAACATTGGAGCTGTCACTGCTGTGTTGTCACAGAGAGAGGAACACTGGAGCTCTCCCTGCTCTGGAGTCGCGGAGAGGAGGAAATTGGGCATGTCACTGCCCTGGTGTCACAGGGAATGGAAGAGCGGGGCTGTCACTGCCGTGGAGTCCGAGAAAGGAGGAAATTTGGTGTGTGACTGCACTGCGGTCACAGCGAGTGGAACTTTGGGGCTCTCACTTCTGTGGTGGAAGAGATGAAGAAATAGGTGCTGTCACTGCTGTTGTGGTGTGACGGAGAAGAGGAAATTTAGGCCTGTCATTGCTGTGGTGTCACAGAGAGGAGCACTTTGGAGCTCACACTGCTATGATGTCACACATAGGGTAACACTGGCTCTGATATTGCTGTGTTGTCACAGAGAGGAGGAAATGAGGCCTCTCCCTGCTCTGGTGTCACAGAGAGGGGGAAATTTGGGCTCTCACTGCTGTTGTATCAGTGAGGGCGTAACACTGGAGCTGTCATTGTTGTGGTGTCCCAGAGAGGATTAAATTGGAGCTCACACTTCTATGGGGTCCTAGACAGTGGAACTCGGGGCCTGACATTGCTGTGGTGTAACAGAGAGGAGGCAATTTGGGGCTGTCATTACTGTGATTTCACAGAGAGGGGAAGAGTCAGGCTGTCACTGCTGTGATTTCAGCGAGAGAGTGAAATGGAGGTAGTTCGAGCTGTGATGTTCCAGACGGGGGAATCCTGGGACTCGGAGTGCACTGCTGTCACCGAGAGCGGAACTTTGGGGCTCTCACTGCTGTGGTGTCACAGAGAGAGAAACAGTGGTGTTGTCGCTGCTGTGGTGTCTCTGAGAGGGAAACACTGGGCCTGTCTTTGCTGTGCTGTCATGGAGAGGAGCACGTTGGAGCTCACACTGCTATGATGTCACAGGTAGGGTAACAGTGGCTCTGACATTGCTGTGGTTTCCCAGAGAAGAGGAAATTTGGGCCCTCACTGCTCTGCTGTCACACAGAGAGGTAAAGTTGGGCTCTAACTGCTATGGTGTCTCCAACAGGGTAATCCTGGGCCTAAAATTGCTGTCCTTTCAAAGAGAGGAGCAAGTTTGGGCTGTGGCTGCACTGCTGTCCCAGAGAGTGGAACTTTGGGGCTCACACTGCTCTGGTGTCCCAGAGACGGGAACATTGGAGCTGTCACTGCTGTGTTGTCACAGAGAGAGGAACACTGGAGCTCTCCCTGCTCTGGAGTCGCGGAGAGGAGGAAATTGGGCATGTCACTGCCCTGGTGTCACAGGGAATGGAAGAGCGGGGCTGTCACTGCCGTGGAGTCAGAGAAAGGAGGAAATTTGGTGTGTGACTGCACTGCGGTCACAGCGAGTGGAACTTTGGGGCTCTCACTTCTGTGGTGGAAGAGATGAAGAAATAGGTGCTGTCACTGCTGTTGTGGTGTGACGGAGAAGAGGAAATTTGGGCCTGTCTTTGCTGTGGTGTCACAGAGAGGAGCACTTTGGAGCTCACACTGCTATGATGTCACACATAGGGTAACACTGGCTCTGATATTGCTGTGTTGTCACAGAGAGGAGGAAATGAGGCCTCTCCCTGCTCTGGTGTCACAGAGAGGGGGAAATTTGGGCTCTCACTGCTGTTGTATCAGTGAGGGCGTAACACTGGAGCTGTCATTGTTGTGGTGTCCCAGAGAGGATTAAATTGGAGCTCACACTTCTATGGTGTCCTAGACAGTGGAACTCTGGGCCTGACATTGCTGTGGTGTAACAGAGAGGAGGCAATTTGGGGCTGTCATTACTGTGATTTCACAGAGAGGGGAAGAGTCAGGCTGTCACTGCTGTGATTTCAGCGAGAGAGTGAAATGGAGGTAGTTCGAGCTGTGATGTTCCAGACAGGGGAATCCTGGGACTCGGAGTGCACTGCTGTCACCGAGAGCGGAACTTTGGGGCTCTCACTGCTGTGGTGTCACGGAGAGAGAAACAGTGGTGTTGTCGCTGCTGTGGTGTCTCTGAGAGGGAAACACTGGGCCTGTCTTTGCTGTGCTGTCATGGAGAGGAGCACGTTGGAGCTCACACTGCTATGATGTCACAGGTAGGGTAACAGTGGCTGTGACATTGCTGTGGTTTCCCAGAGAAGAGGAAATTTGGGCCCTCACTGCTCTGGTGTCACACAGAGAGGTAAAGTTGGGCTCTAACTGCTATGGTGTCTCCAACAGGGTAATCCTGGGCCTAAAATTGCTGTCGTTTCAAAGAGAGGAGCAAGTTTGGGCTGTGGCTGCACTGCTGTCCCAGAGAGTGGAACTTTGGGGCTCACACTGCTCTGGTGTCCCAGAGACGGGAACATTGGAGCTGTCACTGCTGTGTTGTCACAGAGAGAGGAACACTGGAGCTCTCCCTGCTCTGGAGTCGCGGAGAGGAGGAAATTGGGCATGTCACTGCCCTGGTGTCACAGGGAATGGAAGAGCGGGGCTGTCACTGCCGTGGAGTCCGAGAAAGGAGGAAATTTGGTGTGTGACTGCACTGCGGTCACAGCGAGTGGAACTTTGGGGCTCTCACTTCTGTGGTGGAAGAGATGAAGAAATAGGTGCTGTCACTGCTGTTGTGGTGTGACGGAGAAGAGGAAATTTGGGCCTGTCTTTGCTGTGGTGTCACAGAGAGGAGCACTTTGGAGCTCACACTGCTATGATGTCACACATAGGGTAACACTGGCTCTGATATTGCTGTGTTGTCACAGAGAGGAGGAAATGAGGCCTCTCCCTGCTCTGGTGTCACAGAGAGGGGGAAATTTGGGCTCTCACTGCTGTTGTATCAGTGAGGGCGTAACACTGGAGCTGTCATTGTTGTGGTGTCCCAGAGAGGATTAAATTGGAGCTCACACTTCTATGGTGTCCTAGACAGTGGAACTCTGGGCCTGACATTGCTGTGGTGTAACAGAGAGGAGGCAATTTGGGGCTGTCATTACTGTGATTTCACAGAGAGGGGAAGAGTCAGGCTGTCACTGCTGTGATTTCAGCGAGAGAGTGAAATGGAGGTAGTTCGAGCTGTGATGTTCCAGACAGGGGAATCCTGGGACTCGGAGTGCACTGCTGTCACCGAGAGCGGAACTTTGGGGCTCTCACTGCTGTGGTGTCACAGAGAGAGAAACAGTGGTGTTGTCGCTGCTGTGGTGTCTCTGAGAGGGAAACACTGGGCCTGTCTTTGCTGTGCTGTCATGGAGAGGAGCACGTTGGAGCTCACACTGCTATGATGTCACAGGTAGGGTAACAGTGGCTCTGACATTGCTGTGGTTTCCCAGAGAAGAGGAAATTTGGGCCCTCACTGCTCTGGTGTCACACAGAGAGGTAAAGTTGGGCTCTAACTGCTATGGTGTCTCCAACAGGGTAATCCTGGGCCTAAAATTGCTGTCGTTTCAAAGAGAGGAGCAAGTTTGGGCTGTGGCTGCACTGCTGTCCCAGAGAGTGGAACTTTGGGGCTCACACTGCTCTGGTGTCCCAGAGACGGGAACATTGGAGCTGTCACTGCTGTGTTGTCACAGAGAGAGGAACACTGGAGCTCTCCCTGCTCTGGAGTCGCGGAGAGGAGGAAATTGGGCATGTCACTGCCCTGGTGTCACAGGGAATGGAAGAGCGGGGCTGTCACTGCCGTGGAGTCCGAGAAAGGAGGAAATTTGGTGTGTGACTGCACTGCGGTCACAGCGAGTGGAACTTTGGGGCTCTCACTTCTGTGGTGGAAGAGATGAAGAAATAGGTGCTGTCACTGCTGTTGTGGTGTGACGGAGAAGAGGAAATTTGGGCCTGTCTTTGCTGTGGTGTCACAGAGAGGAGCACTTTGGAGCTCACACTGCTATGATGTCACACATAGGGTAACACTGGCTCTGATATTGCTGTGTTGTCACAGAGAGGAGGAAATGAGGCCTCTCCCTGCTCTGGTGTCACAGAGAGGGGGAAATTTGGGCTCTCACTGCTGTTGTATCAGTGAGGGCGTAACACTGGAGCTGTCATTGTTGTGGTGTCCCAGAGAGGATTAAATTGGAGCTCACACTTCTATGGGGTCCTAGACAGTGGAACTCTGGGCCTGACATTGCTGTGGTGTAACAGAGAGGAGGCAATTTGGGGCTGTCGTTACTGTGATTTCACAGAGAGGGGAAGAGTCAGGCTGTCACTGCTGTGATTTCAGCGAGAGAGTGAAATGGAGGTAGTTCGAGCTGTGATGTTCCAGACAGGGGAATCCTGGGACTCGGAGTGCACTGCTGTCACCGAGAGCGGAACTTTGGGGCTCTCACTGCTGTGGTGTCACAGAGAGAGAAACAGTGGTGTTGTCGCTGCTGTGGTGTCTCTAAGAGGGAAACACTGGGCCTGTCTTTGCTGTGCTGTCATGGAGAGGAGCACGTTGGAGCTCACACTGCTATGATGTCACAGGTAGGGTAACAAAGGCTCTGACATTGCTGTGGTTTCCCAGAGAAGAGGAAATTGGGGCCTTACTGCTCTGGTGTCACACAGAGAGGTAAAGTTGGGCTCTAACTGCTATGGTGTCTCCAACAGGGTAATCCTGGGCCTAAAATTGCTGTCGTTTCAAAGAGAGGAGCAAGTTTGGGCTGTGGCTGCACTGCTGTCCCAGAGAGTGGAACTTTGGGGCTCACACTGCTCTGGTGTCCCAGAGACGGGAACATTGGAGCTGTCACTGCTGTGTTGTCACAGAGAGAGGAACACTGGAGCTCTCCCTGCTCTGGAGTCGCGGAGAGGAGGAAATTGGGCATGTCACTGCCCTGGTGTCACAGGGAATGGAAGAGCGGGGCTGTCACTGCCGTGGAGTCCGAGAAAGGAGGAAATTTGGTGTGTGACTGCACTGCGGTCACAGCGAGTGGAACTTTGGGGCTCTCACTTCTGTGGTGGAAGAGATGAAGAAATAGGTGCTGTCACTGCTGTTGTGGTGTGACGGAGAAGAGGAAATTTGGGCCTGTCATTGCTGTGGTGTCACAGAGAGGAGCACTTTGGAGCTCACACTGCTATGATGTCACACATAGGGTAACACTGGCTCTGATATTGCTGTGTTGTCACAGAGAGGAGGAAATGAGGCCTCTCCCTGCTCTGGTGTCACAGAGAGGGGGAAATTTGGGCTCTCACTGCTGTTGTATCAGTGAGGGCGTAACACTGGAGCTGTCATTGTTGTGGTGTCCCAGAGAGGATTAAATTGGAGCTCACACTTCTATGGGGTCCTAGACAGTGGAACTCGGGGCCTGACATTGCTGTGGTGTAACAGAGAGGAGGCAATTTGGGGCTGTCATTACTGTGATTTCACAGAGAGGGGAAGAGTCAGGCTGTCACTGCTGTGATTTCAGCGAGAGAGTGAAATGGAGGTAGTTCGAGCTGTGATGTTCCAGACAGGGGAATCCTGGGACTCGGAGTGCACTGCTGTCACCGAGAGCGGAACTTTGGGGCTCTCACTGCTGTGGTGTCACAGAGAGAGAAACAGTGGTGTTGTCGCTGCTGTGGTGTCTCTGAGAGGGAAACACTGGGCCTGTCTTTGCTGTGCTGTCATGGAGAGGAGCACGTTGGAGCTCACACTGCTATGATGTCACAGGTAGGGTAACAGTGGCTCTGACATTGCTGTGGTTTCCCAGAGAAGAGGAAATTTGGGCCCTCACTGCTCTGCTGTCACACAGAGAGGTAAAGTTGGGCTCTAACTGCTATGGTGTCTCCAACAGGGTAATCCTGGGCCTAAAATTGCTGTCCTTTCAAAGAGAGGAGCAAGTTTGGGCTGTGGCTGCACTGCTGTCCCAGAGAGTGGAACTTTGGGGCTCACACTGCTCTGGTGTCCCAGAGACGGGAACATTGGAGCTGTCACTGCTGTGTTGTCACAGAGAGAGGAACACTGGAGCTCTCCCTGCTCTGGAGTCGCGGAGAGGAGGAAATTGGGCATGTCACTGCCCTGGTGTCACAGGGAATGGAAGAGCGGGGCTGTCACTGCCGTGGAGTCCGAGAAAGGAGGAAATTTGGTGTGTGACTGCACTGCGGTCACAGCGAGTGGAACTTTGGGGCTCTCACTTCTGTGGTGGAAGAGATGAAGAAATAGGTGCTGTCACTGCTGTTGTGGTGTGACGGAGAAGAGGAAATTTGGGCCTGTCTTTGCTGTGGTGTCACAGAGAGGAGCACTTTGGAGCTCACACTGCTATGATGTCACACATAGGGTAACACTGGCTCTGATATTGCTGTGTTGTCACAGAGAGGAGGAAATGAGGCCTCTCCCTGCTCTGGTGTCACAGAGAGGGGGAAATTTGGGCTCTCACTGCTGTTGTATCAGTGAGGGCGTAACACTGGAGCTGTCATTGTTGTGGTGTCCCAGAGAGGATTAAATTGGAGCTCACACTTCTATGGTGTCCTAGACAGTGGAACTCTGGGCCTGACATTGCTGTGGTGTAACAGAGAGGAGGCAATTTGGGGCTGTCATTACTGTGATTTCACAGAGAGGGGAAGAGTCAGGCTGTCACTGCTGTGATTTCAGCGAGAGAGTGAAATGGAGGTAGTTCGAGCTGTGATGTTCCAGACAGGGGAATCCTGGGACTCGGAGTGCACTGCTGTCACCGAGAGCGGAACTTTGGGGCTCTCACTGCTGTGGTGTCACGGAGAGAGAAACAGTGGTGTTGTCGCTGCTGTGGTGTCTCTGAGAGGGAAACACTGGGCCTGTCTTTGCTGTGCTGTCATGGAGAGGAGCACGTTGGAGCTCACACTGCTATGATGTCACAGGTAGGGTAACAGTGGCTGTGACATTGCTGTGGTTTCCCAGAGAAGAGGAAATTTGGGCCCTCACTGCTCTGGTGTCACACAGAGAGGTAAAGTTGGGCTCTAACTGCTATGGTGTCTCCAACAGGGTAATCCTGGGCCTAAAATTGCTGTCGTTTCAAAGAGAGGAGCAAGTTTGGGCTGTGGCTGCACTGCTGTCCCAGAGAGTGGAACTTTGGGGCTCACACTGCTCTGGTGTCCCAGAGACGGGAACATTGGAGCTGTCACTGCTGTGTTGTCACAGAGAGAGGAACACTGGAGCTCTCCCTGCTCTGGAGTCGCGGAGAGGAGGAAATTGGGCATGTCACTGCCCTGGTGTCACAGGGAATGGAAGAGCGGGGCTGTCACTGCCGTGGAGTCCGAGAAAGGAGGAAATTTGGTGTGTGACTGCACTGCGGTCACAGCGAGTGGAACTTTGGGGCTCTCACTTCTGTGGTGGAAGAGATGAAGAAATAGGTGCTGTCACTGCTGTTGTGGTGTGACGGAGAAGAGGAAATTTGGGCCTGTCTTTGCTGTGGTGTCACAGAGAGGAGCACTTTGGAGCTCACACTGCTATGATGTCACACATAGGGTAACACTGGCTCTGATATTGCTGTGTTGTCACAGAGAGGAGGAAATGAGGCCTCTCCCTGCTCTGGTGTCACAGAGAGGGGGAAATTTGGGCTCTCACTGCTGTTGTATCAGTGAGGGCGTAACACTGGAGCTGTCATTGTTGTGGTGTCCCAGAGAGGATTAAATTGGAGCTCACACTTCTATGGGGTCCTAGACAGTGGAACTCTGGGCCTGACATTGCTGTGGTGTAACAGAGAGGAGGCAATTTGGGGCTGTCGTTACTGTGATTTCACAGAGAGGGGAAGAGTCAGGCTGTCACTGCTGTGATTTCAGCGAGAGAGTGAAATGGAGGTAGTTCGAGCTGTGATGTTCCAGACAGGGGAATCCTGGGACTCGGAGTGCACTGCTGTCACCGAGAGCGGAACTTTGGGGCTCTCACTGCTGTGGTGTCACAGAGAGAGAAACAGTGGTGTTGTCGCTGCTGTGGTGTCTCTAAGAGGGAAACACTGGGCCTGTCTTTGCTGTGCTGTCATGGAGAGGAGCACGTTGGAGCTCACACTGCTATGATGTCACAGGTAGGGTAACAGTGGCTGTGACATTGCTGTGGTTTCCCAGAGAAGAGGAAATTTGGGCCCTCACTGCTCTGGTGTCACACAGAGAGGTAAAGTTGGGCTCTAACTGCTATGGTGTCTCCAACAGGGTAATCCTGGGCCTAAAATTGCTGTCGTTTCAAAGAGAGGAGCAAGTTTGGGCTGTGGCTGCACTGCTGTCCCAGAGAGTGGAACTTTGGGGCTCACACTGCTCTGGTGTCCCAGAGACGGGAACATTGGAGCTGTCACTGCTGTGTTGTCACAGAGAGAGGAACACTGGAGCTCTCCCTGCTCTGGAGTCGCGGAGAGGAGGAAATTGGGCATGTCACTGCCCTGGTGTCACAGGGAATGGAAGAGCGGGGCTGTCCCTGCCGTGGAGTCCGAGAAAGGAGGAAATTTGGTGTGTGACTGCACTGCGGTCACAGCGAGTGGAACTTTGGGGCTCTCACTTCTGTGGTGGAAGAGATGAAGAAATAGGTGCTGTCACTGCTGTTGTGGTGTGACGGAGAAGAGGAAATTTGGGCCTGTCATTGCTGTGGTGTCACAGAGAGGAGCACTTTGGAGCTCACACTGCTATGATGTCACACATAGGGTAACACTGGCTCTGATATTGCTGTGTTGTCACAGAGAGGAGGAAATGAGGCCTCTCCCTGCTCTGGTGTCACAGAGAGGGGAAATTTGGGCTCTCACTGCTGTTGTATCAGTGAGGGCGTAACACTGGAGCTGTCATTGTTGTGGTGTCCCAGAGAGGATTAAATTGGAGCTCACACTTCTATGGTGTCCTAGACAGTGGAACTCGGGGCCTGACATTGCTGTGGTGTAACAGAGAGGAGGCAATTTGGGGCTGTCATTACTGTGATTTCACAGAGAGGGGAAGAGTCAGGCTGTCACTGCTGTGATTTCAGCGAGAGAGTGAAATGGAGGTACTTCGAGCTGTGATGTTCCAGACAGGGGAATCCTGGGACTCGGAGTGCACTGCTGTCACCGAGAGCGGAACTTTGGGGCTCTCACTGCTGTGGTGTCACGGAGAGAGAAACAGTGGCGTTGTCGCTGCTGTGGTGTCTGAGAGAAGGAAACACTAGGCCTGTCTTTGCTGTGCTGTCATGGAGAGGAGCACGTTGGAGCTCACACTGCTATGATGTCACAGGTAGGGTAACAGTGGCTGTGACATTGCTGTGGTTTCCCAGAGAAGAGGAAATTTGGGCCCTCACTGCTCTGGTGTCACACAGAGAGGTAAAGTTGGGCTCTAACTGCTATGGTGTCTCCAACAGGGTAATCCTGGGCCTAAAATTGCTGTCGTTTCAAAGAGAGGAGCAAGTTTGGGCTGTGGCTGCACTGCTGTCCCAGAGAGTGGAACTTTGGGGCTCACACTGCTCTGGTGTCCCAGAGACGGGAACATTGGAGCTGTCACTGCTGTGTTGTCACAGAGAGAGGAACACTGGAGCTCTCCCTGCTCTGGAGTCGCGGAGAGGAGGAAATTGGGCATGTCACTGCCCTGGTGTCACAGGGAATGGAAGAGCGGGGCTGTCACTGCCGTGGAGTCCGAGAAAGGAGGAAATTTGGTGTGTGACTGCACTGCGGTCACAGCGAGTGGAACTTTGGGGCTCTCACTTCTGTGGTGGAAGAGATGAAGAAATAGGTGCTGTCACTGCTGTTGTGGTGTGACGGAGAAGAGGAAATTTAGGCCTGTCATTGCTGTGGTGTCACAGAGAGGAGCACTTTGGAGCTCACACTGCTATGATGTCACACATAGGGTAACACTGGCTCTGATATTGCTGTGTTGTCACAGAGAGGAGGAAATGAGGCCTCTCCCTGCTCTGGTGTCACAGAGAGGGGGAAATTTGGGCTCTCACTGCTGTTGTATCAGTGAGGGCGTAACACTGGAGCTGTCATTGTTGTGGTGTCCCAGAGAGGATTAAATTGGAGCTCACACTTCTATGGGGTCCTAGACAGTGGAACTCGGGGCCTGACATTGCTGTGGTGTAACAGAGAGGAGGCAATTTGGGGCTGTCATTACTGTGATTTCACAGAGAGGGGAAGAGTCAGGCTGTCACTGCTGTGATTTCAGCGAGAGAGTGAAATGGAGGTAGTTCGAGCTGTGATGTTCCAGACAGGGGAATCCTGGGACTCGGAGTGCACTGCTGTCACCGAGAGCGGAACTTTGGGGCTCTCACTGCTGTGGTGTCACAGAGAGAGAAACAGTGGTGTTGTCGCTGCTGTGGTGTCTCTGAGAGGGAAACACTGGGCCTGTCTTTGCTGTGCTGTCATGGAGAGGAGCACGTTGGAGCTCACACTGCTATGATGTCACAGGTAGGGTAACAAAGGCTCTGACATTGCTGTGGTTTCCCAGAGAAGAGGAAATTGGGGCCTTACTGCTCTGGTGTCACACAGAGAGGTAAAGTTGGGCTCTAACTGCTATGGTGTCTCCAACAGGGTAATCCTGGGCCTAAAATTGCTGTCGTTTCAAAGAGAGGAGCAAGTTTGGGCTGTGGCTGCACTGCTGTCCCAGAGAGTGGAACTTTGGGGCTCACACTGCTCTGGTGTCCCAGAGACGGGAACATTGGAGCTGTCACTGCTGTGTTGTCACAGAGAGAGGAACACTGGAGCTCTCCCTGCTCTGGAGTCGCGGAGAGGAGGAAATTGGGCATGTCACTGCCCTGGTGTCACAGGGAATGGAAGAGCGGGGCTGTCACTGCCGTGGAGTCCGAGAAAGGAGGAAATTTGGTGTGTGACTGCACTGCGGTCACAGCGAGTGGAACTTTGGGGCTCTCACTTCTGTGGTGGAAGAGATGAAGAAATAGGTGCTGTCACTGCTGTTGTGGTGTGACAGAGAAGAGGAAATTTGGGCCTGTCATTGCTGTGGTGTCACAGAGAGGAGCACTTTGGAGCTCACACTGCTATGATGTCACACATAGGGTAACACTGGCTCTGATATTGCTGTGTTGTCACAGAGAGGAGGAAATTAGGCCTCTCCCTGCTCTGGTGTCACAGAGAGGGGGAAATTTGGGCTCTCACTGCTGTTGTATCAGTGAGGGCGTAACACTGGAGCTGTCATTGTTGTGGTGTCCCAGAGAGGATTAAATTGGAGCTCACACTTCTATGGTGTCCTAGACAGTGGAACTCTGGGCCTGACATTGCTGTGGTGTAACAGAGAGGAGGCAATTTGGGGCTGTCATTACTGTGATTTCACAGAGAGGGGAAGAGTCAGGCTGTCACTGCTGTGATTTCAGCGAGAGAGTGAAATGGAGGTACTTCGAGCTGTGATGTTCCAGACAGGGGAATCCTGGGACTCGGAGTGCACTGCTGTCACCGAGAGCGGAACTTTGCGGCTCTCACTGCTGTGGTGTCACGGAGAGAGAAACAGTGGCGTTCTCGCTGCTGTGGTGTCTGAGAGAAGGAAACACTAGGCCTGTCTTTGCTGTGCTGTCATGGAGAGGAGCACGTTGGAGCTCACACTGCTATGATGTCACAGGTAGGGTAACAGTGGCTGTGACATTGCTGTGGTTTCCCAGAGAAGAGGAAATTTGGGCCCTCACTGCTCTGGTGTCACACAGAGAGGTAAAGTTGGGCTCTAACTGCTATGGTGTCTCCAACAGGGTAATCCTGGGCCTAAAATTGCTGTCGTTTCAAAGAGAGGAGCAAGTTTGGGCTGTGGCTGCACTGCTGTCCCAGAGAGTGGAACTTTGGGGCTCACACTGCTCTGGTGTCCCAGAGACGGGAACATTGGAGCTGTCACTGCTGTGTTGTCACAGAGAGAGGAACACTGGAGCTCTCCCTGCTCTGGAGTCGCGGAGAGGAGGAAATTGGGCATGTCACTGCCCTGGTGTCACAGGGAATGGAAGAGCGGGGCTGTCACTGCCGTGGAGTCCGAGAAAGGAGGAAATTTGGTGTGTGACTGCACTGCGGTCACAGCGAGTGGAACTTTGGGGCTCTCACTTCTGTGGTGGAAGAGATGAAGAAATAGGTGCTGTCACTGCTGTTGTGGTGTGACGGAGAAGAGGAAATTTAGGCCTGTCATTGCTGTGGTGTCACAGAGAGGAGCACTTTGGAGCTCACACTGCTATGATGTCACACATAGGGTAACACTGGCTCTGATATTGCTGTGTTGTCACAGAGAGGAGGAAATGAGGCCTCTCCCTGCTCTGGTGTCACAGAGAGGGGGAAATTTGGGCTCTCACTGCTGTTGTATCAGTGAGGGCGTAACACTGGAGCTGTCATTGTTGTGGTGTCCCAGAGAGGATTAAATTGGAGCTCACACTTCTATGGGGTCCTAGACAGTGGAACTCGGGGCCTGACATTGCTGTGGTGTAACAGAGAGGAGGCAATTTGGGGCTGTCATTACTGTGATTTCACAGAGAGGGGAAGAGTCAGGCTGTCACTGCTGTGATTTCAGCGAGAGAGTGAAATGGAGGTAGTTCGAGCTGTGATGTTCCAGACAGGGGAATCCTGGGACTCGGAGTGAACTGCTGTCACCGAGAGCGGAACTTTGGGGCTCTCACTGCTGTGGTGTCACAGAGAGAGAAACAGTGGTGTTGTCGCTGCTGTGGTGTCTCTGAGAGGGAAACACTGGGCCTGTCTTTGCTGTGCTGTCATGGAGAGGAGCACGTTGGAGCTCACACTGCTATGATGTCACAGGTAGGGTAACAGTGGCTCTGACATTGCTGTGGTTTCCCAGAGAAGAGGAAATTTGGGCCCTCACTGCTCTGGTGTCACACAGAGAGGTAAAGTTGGGCTCTAACTGCTATGGTGTCTCCAACAGGGTAATCCTGGGCCTAAAATTGCTGTCGTTTCAAAGAGAGGAGCAAGTTTGGGCTGTGGCTGCACTGCTGTCCCAGAGAGTGGAACTTTGGGGCTCACACTGCTCTGGTGTCCCAGAGACGGGAACATTGGAGCTGTCACTGCTGTGTTGTCACAGAGAGAGGAACACTGGAGCTCTCCCTGCTCTGGAGTCGCGGAGAGGAGGAAATTGGGCATGTCACTGCCCTGGTGTCACAGGGAATGGAAGAGCGGGGCTGTCACTGCCGTGGAGTCCGAGAAAGGAGGAAATTTGGTGTGTGACTGCACTGCGGTCACAGCGAGTGGAACTTTGGGGCTCTCACTTCTGTGGTGGAAGAGATGAAGAAATAGGTGCTGTCACTGCTGTTGTGGTGTGACGGAGAAGAGGAAATTTGGGCCTGTCTTTGCTGTGGTGTCACAGAGACGAGCACTTTGGAGCTCACACTGCTATGATGTCACACATAGGGTAACACTGGCTCTGATATTGCTGTGTTGTCACAGAGAGGAGGAAATGAGGCCTCTCCCTGCTCTGGTGTCACAGAGAGGGGGAAATTTGGGCTCTCACTGCTGTTGTATCAGTGAGGGCGTAACACTGGAGCTGTCATTGTTGTGGTGTCCCAGAGAGGATTAAATTGGAGCTCACACTTCTATGGGGTCCTAGACAGTGGAACTCTGGGCCTGACATTGCTGTGGTGTAACAGAGAGGAGGCAATTTGGGGCTGTCATTACTGTGATTTCACAGAGAGGGGAAGAGTCAGGCTGTCACTGCTGTGATTTCAGCGAGAGAGTGAAATGGAGGTAGTTCGAGCTGTGATGTTCCAGACAGGGGAATCCTGGGACTCGGAGTGCACTGCTGTCACCGAGAGCGGAACTTTGGGGCTCTCACTGCTGTGGTGTCACAGAGAGAGAAACAGTGGTGTTGTCGCTGCTGTGGTGTCTCTGAGAGGGAAACACTGGGCCTGTCTTTGCTGTGCTGTCATGGAGAGGAGCACGTTGGAGCTCACACTGCTATGATGTCACAGGTAGGGTAACAGTGGCTCTGACATTGCTGTGGTTTCCCAGAGAAGAGGAAATTTGGGCCCTCACTGCTCTGGTGTCACACAGAGAGGAAAAGTTGGGCTCTAACTGCTATGGTGTCTCCAACAGGGTAATCCTGGGCCTAAAATTGCTGTCGTTTCAAAGAGAGGAGCAAGTTTGGGCTGTGGCTGCACTGCTGTCCCAGAGAGTGGAACTTTGGGGCTCACACTGCTCTGGTGTCCCAGAGACGGGAACATTGGAGCTGTCACTGCTGTGTTGTCACAGAGAGAGGAACACTGGAGCTCTCCCTGCTCTGGAGTCGCGGAGAGGAGGAAATTGGGCATGTCACTGCCCTGGTGTCACAGGGAATGGAAGAGCGGGGCTGTCACTGCCGTGGAGTCCGAGAAAGGAGGAAATTTGGTGTGTGACTGCACTGCGGTCACAGCGAGTGGAACTTTGGGGCTCTCACTTCTGTGGTGGAAGAGATGAAGAAATAGGTGCTGTCACTGCTGTTGTGGTGTGACGGAGAAGAGGAAATTTGGGCCTGTCATTGCTGTGGTGTCACAGAGAGGAGCACTTTGGAGCTCACACTGCTATGATGTCACAGATAGGGTAACACTGGCTCTGATATTGCTGTGTTGTCACAGAGAGGAGGAAATGAGGCCTCTCCCTGCTCTGGTGTCACAGAGAGGGGGAAATTTGGGCTCTCACTGCTGTTGTATCAGTGAGGGCGTAACACTGGAGCTGTCATTGTTGTGGTGTCCCAGAGAGGATTAAATTGGAGCTCACACTTCTATGGTGTCCTAGACAGTGGAACTCGGGGCCTGACATTGCTGTGGTGTAACAGAGAGGAGGCAATTTGGGGCTGTCATTACTGTGATTTCACAGAGAGGGGAAGAGTCAGGCTGTCACTGCTGTGATTTCAGTGAGAGAGTGAAATGGAGGTAGTTCGAGCTGTGATGTTCCAGACAGGGGAATCCTGGGACTCGGAGTGCACTGCTGTCACCGAGAGCGGAACTTTGGGGCTCTCACTGCTGTGGTGTCACAGAGAGAGAAACAGTGGTGTTGTCGCTGCTGTGGTGTCTCTGAGAGGGAAACACTGGGCCTGTCTTTGCTGTGCTGTCATGGAGAGGAGCACGTTGGAGCTCACACTGCTATGATGTCACAGGTAGGGTAACAGTGGCTGTGACATTGCTGTGGTTTCCCAGAGAAGAGGAAATTTGGGCCCTCACTGCTCTGGTGTCACACAGAGAGGTAAAGTTGGGCTCTAACTGCTATGGTGTCTCCAACAGGGTAATCCTGGGCCTAAAATTGCTGTCGTTTCAAAGAGAGGAGCAAGTTTGGGCTGTGGCTGCACTGCTGTCCCAGAGAGTGGAACTTTGGGGCTCACACTGCTCTGGTGTCCCAGAGACGGGAACATTGGAGCTGTCACTGCTGTGTTGTCACAGAGAGAGGAACACTGGAGCTCTCCCTGCTCTGGAGTCGCGGAGAGGAGGAAATTGGGCATGTCACTGCCCTGGTGTCACAGGGAATGGAAGAGCGGGGCTGTCACTGCCGTGGAGTCCGAGAAAGGAGGAAATTTGGTGTGTGACTGCACTGCGGTCACAGCGAGTGGAACTTTGGGGCTCTCACTTCTGTGGTGGAAGAGATGAAGAAATAGGTGCTGTCACTGCTGTTGTGGTGTGACGGAGAAGAGGAAATTTAGGCCTGTCATTGCTGTGGTGTCACAGAGAGGAGCACTTTGGAGCTCACACTGCTATGATGTCACACATAGGGTAACACTGGCTCTGATATTGCTGTGTTGTCACAGAGAGGAGGAAATGAGGCCTCTCCCTGCTCTGGTGTCACAGAGAGGGGGAAATTTGGGCTCTCACTGCTGTTGTATCAGTGAGGGCGTAACACTGGAGCTGTCATTGTTGTGGTGTCCCAGAGAGGATTAAATTGGAGCTCACACTTCTATGGGGTCCTAGACAGTGGAACTCGGGGCCTGACATTGCTGTGGTGTAACAGAGAGGAGGCAATTTGGGGCTGTCATTACTGTGATTTCACAGAGAGGGGAAGAGTCAGGCTGTCACTGCTGTGATTTCAGCGAGAGAGTGAAATGGAGGTAGTTCGAGCTGTGATGTTCCAGACGGGGGAATCCTGGGACTCGGAGTGCACTGCTGTCACCGAGAGCGGAACTTTGGGGCTCTCACTGCTGTGGTGTCACAGAGAGAGAAACAGTGGTGTTGTCGCTGCTGTGGTGTCTCTGAGAGGGAAACACTGGGCCTGTCTTTGCTGTGCTGTCATGGAGAGGAGCACGTTGGAGCTCACACTGCTATGATGTCACAGGTAGGGTAACAGTGGCTGTGACATTGCTGTGGTTTCCCAGAGAAGAGGAAATTTGGGCCCTCACTGCTCTGGTGTCACACAGAGAGGTAAAGTTGGGCTCTAACTGCTATGGTGTCTCCAACAGGGTAATCCTGGGCCTAAAATTGCTGTCGTTTCAAAGAGAGGAGCAAGTTTGGGCTGTGGCTGCACTGCTGTCCCAGAGAGTGGAACTTTGGGGCTCACACTGCTCTGGTGTCCCAGAGACGGGAACATTGGAGCTGTCACTGCTGTGTTGTCACAGAGAGAGGAACACTGGAGCTCTCCCTGCTCTGGAGTCGCGGAGAGGAGGAAATTGGGCATGTCACTGCCCTGGTGTCACAGGGAATGGAAGAGCGGGGCTGTCACTGCCGTGGAGTCCGAGAAAGGAGGAAATTTGGTGTGTGACTGCACTGCGGTCTCAGCGAGTGGAACTTTGGGGCTCTCACTTCTGTGGTGGAAGAGATGAAGAAATAGGTGCTGTCACTGCTGTTGTGGTGTGACGGAGAAGAGGAAATTTAGGCCTGTCATTGCTGTGGTGTCACAGAGAGGAGCACTTTGGAGCTCACACTGCTATGATGTCACACATAGGGTAACACTGGCTCTGATATTGCTGTGTTGTCACAGAGAGGAGGAAATGAGGCCTCTCCCTGCTCTGGTGTCACAGAGAGGGGGAAATTTGGGCTCTCACTGCTGTTGTATCAGTGAGGGCGTAACACTGGAGCTGTCATTGTTGTGGTGTCCCAGAGAGGATTAAATTGGAGCTCACACTTCTATGGGGTCCTAGACAGTGGAACTCGGGGCCTGACATTGCTGTGGTGTAACAGAGAGGAGGCAATTTGGGGCTGTCATTACTGTGATTTCACAGAGAGGGGAAGAGTCAGGCTGTCACTGCTGTGATTTCAGCGAGAGAGTGAAATGGAGGTAGTTCGAGCTGTGATGTTCCAGACGGGGGAATCCTGGGACTCGGAGTGCACTGCTGTCACCGAGAGCGGAACTTTGGGGCTCTCACTGCTGTGGTGTCACAGAGAGAGAAACAGTGGTGTTGTCGCTGCTGTGGTGTCTCTGAGAGGGAAACACTGGGCCTGTCTTTGCTGTGCTGTCATGGAGAGGAGCACGTTGGAGCTCACACTGCTATGATGTCACAGGTAGGGTAACAGTGGCTCTGACATTGCTGTGGTTTCCCAGAGAAGAGGAAATTTGGGCCCTCACTGCTCTGGTGTCACACAGAGAGGTAAAGTTGGGCTCTAACTGCTATGGTGTCTCCAACAGGGTAATCCTGGGCCTAAAATTGCTGTCGTTTCAAAGAGAGGAGCAAGTTTGGGCTGTGGCTGCACTGCTGTCCCAGAGAGTGGAACTTTGGGGCTCACACTGCTCTGGTGTCCCAGAGACGGGAACATTGGAGCTGTCACTGCTGTGTTGTCACAGAGAGAGGAACACTGGAGCTCTCCCTGCTCTGGAGTCGCGGAGAGGAGGAAATTGGGCATGTCACTGCCCTGGTGTCACAGGGAATGGAAGAGCGGGGCTGTCACTGCCGTGGAGTCCGAGAAAGGAGGAAATTTGGTGTGTGACTGCACTGCGGTCACAGCGAGTGGAACTTTGGGGCTCTCACTTCTGTGGTGGAAGAGATGAAGAAATAGGTGCTGTCACTGCTGTTGTGGTGTGACGGAGAAGAGGAAATTTGGGCCTGTCTTTGCTGTGGTGTCACAGAGACGAGCACTTTGGAGCTCACACTGCTATGATGTCACACATAGGGTAACACTGGCTCTGATATTGCTGTGTTGTCACAGAGAGGAGGAAATGAGGCCTCTCCCTGCTCTGGTGTCACAGAGAGGGGGAAATTTGGGCTCTCACTGCTGTTGTATCAGTGAGGGCGTAACACTGGAGCTGTCATTGTTGTGGTGTCCCAGAGAGGATTAAATTGGAGCTCACACTTCTATGGGGTCCTAGACAGTGGAACTCTGGGCCTGACATTGCTGTGGTGTAACAGAGAGGAGGCAATTTGGGGCTGTCATTACTGTGATTTCACAGAGAGGGGAAGAGTCAGGCTGTCACTGCTGTGATTTCAGCGAGAGAGTGAAATGGAGGTAGTTCGAGCTGTGATGTTCCAGACAGGGGAATCCTGGGACTCGGAGTGCACTGCTGTCACCGAGAGCGGAACTTTGGGGCTCTCACTGCTGTGGTGTCACAGAGAGAGAAACAGTGGTGTTGTCGCTGCTGTGGTGTCTCTGAGAGGGAAACACTGGGCCTGTCTTTGCTGTGCTGTCATGGAGAGGAGCACGTTGGAGCTCACACTGCTATGATGTCACAGGTAGGGTAACAGTGGCTCTGACATTGCTGTGGTTTCCCAGAGAAGAGGAAATTTGGGCCCTCACTGCTCTGGTGTCACACAGAGAGGAAAAGTTGGGCTCTAACTGCTATGGTGTCTCCAACAGGGTAATCCTGGGCCTAAAATTGCTGTCGTTTCAAAGAGAGGAGCAAGTTTGGGCTGTGGCTGCACTGCTGTCCCAGAGAGTGGAACTTTGGGGCTCACACTGCTCTGGTGTCCCAGAGACGGGAACATTGGAGCTGTCACTGCTGTGTTGTCACAGAGAGAGGAACACTGGAGCTCTCCCTGCTCTGGAGTCGCGGAGAGGAGGAAATTGGGCATGTCACTGCCCTGGTGTCACAGGGAATGGAAGAGCGGGGCTGTCACTGCCGTGGAGTCCGAGAAAGGAGGAAATTTGGTGTGTGACTGCACTGAGGTCACAGCGAGTGGAACTTTGGGGCTCTCACTTCTGTGGTGGAAGAGATGAAGAAATAGGTGCTGTCACTGCTGTTGTGGTGTGACGGAGAAGAGGAAATTTGGGCCTGTCATTGCTGTGGTGTCACAGAGAGGAGCACTTTGGAGCTCACACTGCTATGATGTCACACATAGGGTAACACTGGCTCTGATATTGCTATGTTGTCACAGAGAGGAGGAAATGAGGCCTCTCCCTGCTCTGGTGTCACAGAGAGGGGGAAATTTGGGCTCTCACTGCTGTTGTATCAGTGAGGGCGTAACACTGGAGCTGTCATTGTTGTGGTGTCCCAGAGAGGATTAAATTGGAGCTCACACTTCTATGGTGTCCTAGACAGTGGAACTCTGGGCCTGACATTGCTGTGGTGTGACAGAGAGGAGGCAATTTGGGGCTGTCATTACTGTGATTTCACAGAGAGGGGAAGAGTCAGGCTGTCACTGCTGTGCTTTCAGCGAGAGAGTGAAATGGAGGTAGTTCGAGCTGTGATGTTCCAGACAGGGGAATCCTGGGACTCGGAGTGCACTGCTGTCACCGAGAGCGGAACTTTGGGGCTCTCACTGCTGTGGTGTCACAGAGAGAGAAACAGTGGTGTTGTCGCTGCTGTGGTGTCTCTGAGAGGGAAACACTGGGCCTGTCTTTGCTGTGCTGTCATGGAGAGGAGCACGTTGGAGCTCACACTGCTATGATGTCACAGGTAGGGTAACAGTGGCTGTGACATTGCTGTGGTTTCCCAGAGAAGAGGAAATTTGGGCCCTCACTGCTCTGGTGTCACACAGAGAGGTAAAGTTGGGCTCTAACTGCTATGGTGTCTCCAACAGGGTAATCCTGGGCCTAAAATTGCTGTCGTTTCAAAGAGAGGAGCAAGTTTGGGCTGTGGCTGCACTGCTGTCCCAGAGAGTGGAACTTTGGGGCTCACACTGCTCTGGTGTCCCAGAGACGGGAACATTGGAGCTGTCACTGCTGTGTTGTCACAGAGAGAGGAACACTGGAGCTCTCCCTGCTCTGGAGTCGCGGAGAGGAGGAAATTGGGCATGTCACTGCCCTGGTGTCACAGGGAATGGAAGAGCGGGGCTGTCACTGCCGTGGAGTCTGAGAAAGGAGGAAATTTGGTGTGTGACTGCACTGCGGTCACAGCGAGTGGAACTTTGGGGCTCTCACTTCTGTGGTGGAAGAGATGAAGAAATAGGTGCTGTCACTGCTGTTGTGGTGTGACGGAGAAGAGGAAATTTGGGCCTGTCATTGCTGTGGTGCCACTGAGAGGAGCACTTTGGAGCTCACACTGCTATGATGTCACAGATAGGGTAACACTGGCTCTGATATTGCTGTGTTGTCACAGAGAGGAGGAAATTAGGCCTCTCCCTGCTCTGGTGTCACAGAGAGGGGGAAATTTGGGCTCTCACTGCTGTTGTATCAGTGAGGGCGTAACACTGGAGCTGTCATTGTTGTGGTGTCCCAGAGAGGATTAAATTGGAGCTCACACTTCTATGGTGTCCTAGACAGTGGAACTCTGGGCCTGACATTGCTGTGGTGTGACAGAGAGGAGGCAATTTGGGGCTGTCATTACTGTGATTTCACAGAGAGGGGAAGAGTCAGGCTGTCACTGCTGTGCTTTCAGCGAGAGAGTGAAATGGAGGTAGTTCGAGCTGTGATGTTCCAGACAGGGGAATCCTGGGACTCGGAGTGCACTGCTGTCACCGAGAGCGGAACTTTGGGGCTCTCACTGCTGTGGTGTCACAGAGAGAGAAACAGTGGTGTTGTCGCTGCTGTGGTGTCTCTGAGAGGGAAACACTGGGCCTGTCTTTGCTGTGCTGTCATGGAGAGGAGCACGTTGGAGCTCACACTGCTATGATGTCACAGGTAGGGTAACAGTGGCTGTGACATTGCTGTGGTTTCCCAGAGAAGAGGAAATTTGGGCCCTCACTGCTCTGGTGTCACACAGAGAGGTAAAGTTGGGCTCTAACTGCTATGGTGTCTCCAACAGGGTAATCCTGGGCCTAAAATTGCTGTCGTTTCAAAGAGAGGAGCAAGTTTGGGCTGTGGCTGCACTGCTGTCCCAGAGAGTGGAACTTTGGGGCTCACACTGCTCTGGTGTCCCAGAGACGGGAACATTGGAGCTGTCACTGCTGTGTTGTCACAGAGAGAGGAACACTGGAGCTCTCCCTGCTCTGGAGTCGCGGAGAGGAGGAAATTGGGCATGTCAGTGCCCTGGTGTCACAGGGAATGGAAGAGCGGGGCTGTCACTGCCGTGGAGTCCGAGAAAGGAGGAAATTTGGTGTGTGACTGCACTGCGGTCACAGCGAGTGGAACTTTGGGGCTCTCACTTCTGTGGTGGAAGAGATGAAGGAATAGGTGCTGTCACTGCTGTTGTGGTGTGACGGAGAAGAGGAAATTTGGGCCTGTCATTGCTGTGGTGTCACAGAGAGGAGCACTTTGGAGCTCACACTGCTATGATGTCACACATAGGGTAACACTGGCTCTGATATTGCTGTGTTGTCACAGAGAGGAGGAAATGAGGCCTCTCCCTGCTCTGGTGTCACAGAGAGGGGGAAATTTGGGCTCTCACTGCTGTTGTATCAGTGAGGGCGTAACACTGGAGCTGTCATTGTTGTGGTGTCCCAGAGAGGATTAAATTGGAGCTCACACTTCTATGGTGTCCTAGACAGTGGAACTCGGGGCCTGACATTGCTGTGGTGTAACAGAGAGGAGGCAATTTGGGGCTGTCATTACTGTGATTTCACAGAGAGGGGAAGAGTCAGGCTGTCACTGCTGTGCTTTCAGCGAGAGAGTGAAATGGAGGTAGTTCGAGCTGTGATGTTCCAGACAGGGGAATCCTGGGACTCGGAGTGCACTGCTGTCACCGAGAGCGGAACTTTGGGGCTCTCACTGCTGTGGTGTCACAGAGAGAGAAACAGTGGTGTTGTCGCTGCTGTGGTGTCTCTGAGAGGGAAACACTGGGCCTGTCTTTGCTGTGCTGTCATGGAGAGGAGCACGTTGGAGCTCACACTGCTATGATGTCACAGGTAGGGTAACAGTGGCTCTGACATTGCTGTGGTTTCCCAGAGAAGAGGAAATTTGGGCCCTCACTGCTCTGGTGTCACACAGAGAGGTAAAGTTGGGCTCTAACTGCTATGGTGTCTCCAACAGGGTAATCCTGGGCCTAAAATTGCTGTCGTTTCAAAGAGAGGAGCAAGTTTGGGCTGTGGCTGCACTGCTGTCCCAGAGAGTGGAACTTTGGGGCTCACACTGCTCTGGTGTCCCAGAGACGGGAACATTGGAGCTGTCACTGCTGTGTTGTCACAGAGAGAGGAACACTGGAGCTCTCCCTGCTCTGGAGTCGCGGAGAGGAGGAAATTGGGCATGTCACTGCCCTGGTGTCACAGGGAATGGAAGAGCGGGGCTGTCACTGCCGTGGAGTCCGAGAAAGGAGGAAATTTGGTGTGTGACTGCACTGCGGTCACAGCGAGTGGAACTTTGGGGCTCTCACTTCTGTGGTGGAAGAGATGAAGAAATAGGTGCTGTCACTGCTGTTGTGGTGTGACGGAGAAGAGGAAATTTGGGCCTGTCATTGCTGTGGTGTCACAGAGAGGAGCACTTTGGAGCTCACACTGCTATGATGTCACAGATAGGGTAACACTGGCTCTGATATTGCTGTGTTGTCACAGAGAGGAGGAAATGAGGCCTCTCCCTGCTCTGGTGTCACAGAGAGGGGGAAATTTGGGCTCTCACTGCTGTTGTATCAGTGAGGGCGTAACACTGGAGCTGTCATTGTTGTGGTGTCCCAGAGAGGATTAAATTGGAGCTCACACTTCTATGGTGTCCTAGACAGTGGAACTCGGGGCCTGACATTGCTGTGGTGTAACAGAGAGGAGGCAATTTGGGGCTGTCATTACTGTGATTTCACAGAGAGGGGAAGAGTCAGGCTGTCACTGCTGTGCTTTCAGCGAGAGAGTGAAATGGAGGTAGTTCGAGCTGTGATGTTCCAGACAGGGGAATCCTGGGACTCGGAGTGCACTGCTGTCACCGAGAGCGGAACTTTGGGGCTCTCACTGCTGTGGTGTCACAGAGAGAGAAACAGTGGTGTTGTCGCTGCTGTGGTGTCTCTGAGAGGGAAACACTGGGCCTGTCTTTGCTGTGCTGTCATGGAGAGGAGCACGTTGGAGCTCACACTGCTATGATGTCACAGGTAGGGTAACAGTGGCTCTGACATTGCTGTGGTTTCCCAGAGAAGAGGAAATTTGGGCCCTCACTGCTCTGGTGTCACACAGAGAGGTAAAGTTGGGCTCTAACTGCTATGGTGTCTCCAACAGGGTAATCCTGGGCCTAAAATTGCTGTCGTTTCAAAGAGAGGAGCAAGTTTGGGCTGTGGCTGCACTGCTGTCCCAGAGAGTGGAACTTTGGGGCTCACACTGCTCTGGTGTCCCAGAGACGGGAACATTGGAGCTGTCACTGCTGTGTTGTCACAGAGAGAGGAACACTGGAGCTCTCCCTGCTCTGGAGTCGCGGAGAGGAGGAAATTGGGCATGTCACTGCCCTGGTGTCACAGGGAATGGAAGAGCGGGGCTGTCACTGCCGTGGAGTCCGAGAAAGGAGGAAATTTGGTGTGTGACTGCACTGCGGTCACAGCGAGTGGAACTTTGGGGCTCTCACTTCTGTGGTGGAAGAGATGAAGAAATAGGTGCTGTCACTGCTGTTGTGGTGTGACGGAGAAGAGGAAATTTGGGCCTGTCATTGCTGTGGTGTCACAGAGAGGAGCACTTTGGAGCTCACACTGCTATGATGTCACACATAGGGTAACACTGGCTCTGATATTGCTGTGTTGTCACAGAGAGGAGGAAATGAGGCCTCTCCCTGCTCTGGTGTCACAGAGAGGGGGAAATTTGGGCTCTCACTGCTGTTGTATCAGTGAGGGCGTAACACTGGAGCTGTCATTGTTGTGGTGTCCCAGAGATGATTAAATTGGAGCTCACACTTCTATGGTGTCCTAGACAGTGGAACTCGGGGCCTGACATTGCTGTGGTGTAACAGAGAGGAGGCAATTTGGGGCTGTCATTACTGTGATTTCACAGAGAGGGGAAGAGTCAGGCTGTCACTGCTGTGATTTCAGCGAGAGAGTGAAATGGAGGTAGTTCGAGCTGTGATGTTCCAGACAGGGGAATCCTGGGACTCGGAGTGCACTGCTGTCACCGAGAGCGGAACTTTGGGGCTCTCACTGCTGTGGTGTCACAGAGAGAGAAACAGTGGTGTTGTCGCTGCTGTGGTGTCTGAGAGAGGGAAACACTGGGCCTGTCTTTGCTGTGCTGTCATGGAGAGGAGCACGTTGGAGCTCACACTGCTATGATGTCACAGGTAGTGTGACTGTGGCTCTGACATTGCTGCGGTTTCCCAGAGAAGAGGAAATTTGGGCCCTCACTGCTCTGGTGTCACACAGTAAGGTAAAGTTGGGCTCTAACTGCTATGGTGTCTCCAACAGGGTAATCGTGGGCCTAAAATTGCTGTCGTTTCAAAGAGAGGAGCAAGTTTGGGCTGTGGCTGCACTGCTGTCCCAGAGAGTGGAACTTTGGGGCTCACACTGCTCTGGTGTCCCAGAGACGGGAACATTGGAGCTGTCACTGCTGTGTTGTCACAGAGAGAGGAACACTGGAGCTCTCCCTGCTCTGGAGTCGCGGAGAGGAGGAAATTGGGCATGTCACTGCCCTGGTGTCACAGGGAATGGAAGAGCGGGGCTGTCACTGCCGTGGAGTCCGAGAAAGGAGGAAATTTGGTGTGTGACTGCACTGCGGTCACAGCAAGTGGAACTTTGGGGCTCTCACTTCTGTGGTGGAAGAGATGAAGAAATAGGTGCTGTCACTGCTGTTGTGGTGTGACGGAGAAGAGGAAATTTGGGCCTGTCATTGCTGTGGTGTCACAGAGAGGAGCACTTTGGAGCTCACACTGCTATGATGTCACACATAGGGTAACACTGGCTCTGATATTGCTGTGTTGTCACAGAGAGGAGGAAATGAGGCCTCTCCCTGCTCTGGTGTCACAGAGAGGGGGAAATTTGGGCTCTCACTGCTGTTGTATCAGTGAGGGCGTAACACTGGAGCTGTCATTGTTGTGGTGTCCCAGAGAGGATTAAATTGGAGCTCACACTTCTATGGGGTCCTAGACAGTGGAACTCGGGGCCTGACATTGCTGTGGTGTAACAGAGAGGAGGCAATTTGGGGCTGTCATTACTGTGATTTCACAGAGAGGGGAAGAGTCAGGCTGTCACTGCTGTGATTTCAGCGAGAGAGTGAAATGGAGGTAGTTCGAGCTGTGATGTTCCAGACAGGGGAATCCTGGGACTCGGAGTGCACTGCTGTCACCGAGAGCGGAACTTTGGGGCTCTCACTGCTGTGGTGTCACAGAGAGAGAAACAGTGGTGTTGTCGCTGCTGTGGTGTCTCTGAGAGGGAAACGCTGGGCCTGTCTTTGCTGTGCTGTCATGGAGAGGAGCACGTTGGAGCTCACACTGCTATGATGTCACAGGTAGGGTAACAGTGGCTCTGACATTGCTGTGGTTTCCCAGAGAAGAGGAAATTTGGGCCCTCACTGCTCTGCTGTCACACAGAGAGGTAAAGTTGGGCTCTAACTGCTATGGTGTCTCCAACAGGGTAATCCTGGGCCTAAAATTGCTGTCGTTTCAAAGAGAGGAGCAAGTTTGGGCTGTGGCTGCACTGCTGTCCCAGAGAGTGGAACTTTGGGGCTCACACTGCTCTGGTGTCCCAGAGACGGGAACATTGGAGCTGTCACTGCTGTGTTGTCACAGAGAGAGGAACACTGGAGCTCTCCCTGCTCTGGAGTTGCGGAGAGGAGGAAATTGGGCATGTCACTGCCCTGGTGTCACAGGGAATGGAAGAGCGGGGCTGTCACTGCCGTGGAGTCCGAGAAAGGAGGAAATTTGGTGTGTGACTGCACTGGGGTCACAGCGAGGTGAATTTTGGGGCTCTCACTTCTGTGGTGGAAGAGATGAAGAAATAGGTGCTGTCACTGCTGTTGTGGTGTGACGGAGAAGAGGAAATTTGGGCCTGTCATTGCTGTGGTGTCACAGAGAGGAGCACTTTGGAGCTCACACTGCTATGATGTCACACATAGGGTAACACTGGCTCTGATATTGCTGTGTTGTCACAGAGAGGAGGAAATGAGGCCTCTCCCTGCTCTGGTGTTACAGAGAGGGGGAAATTTGGGCTCTCACTGCTGTTGTATCAGTGAGGGCTTAACACTGGAGCTGTCATTGTTGTGGTGTCCCAGAGCGGATTAAATTGGAGCTCACACTTCTATGGGGTCCTAGACAGTGGAACTCTGGGCCTGACATTGCTGTGGTGTAACAGAGAGGAGGCAATTTGGGGCTGTCATTACTGTGATTTCACAGAGAGGGGAAGAGTCAGGCTGTCACTGCTGTGCTTTCAGCGAGAGAGTGAAATGGAGGTAGTTCGAGCTGTGATGTTCCAGACAGGGGAATCCTGGGACTCGGAGTGCACTGCTGTCACCGAGAGCGGAACTTTGGGGCTCTCACTGCTGTGGTGTCACAGAGAGAGAAACAGTGGTGTTGTCGCTGCTGTGGTGTCTCTGAGAGGGAAACACTGGGCCTGTCTTTGCTGTGCTGTCATGGAGAGGAGCACGTTGGAGCTCACACTGCTATGATGTCACAGGTAGGGTAACAGTGGCTCTGACATTGCTGTGGTTTCCCAGAGAAGAGGAAATTTGGGCCCTCACTGCTCTGCTGTCACACAGAGAGGTAAAGTTGGGCTCTAACTGCTATGGTGTCTCCAACAGGGTAATCCTGGGCCTAAAATTGCTGTCGTTTCAAAGAGAGGAGCAAGTTTGGGCTGTGGCTGCACTGCTGTCCCAGAGAGTGGAACTTTGGGGCTCACACTGCTCTGGTGTCCCAGAGACGGGAACATTGGAGCTGTCACTGCTGTGTTGTCACAGAGAGAGGAACACTGGAGCTCTCCCTGCTCTGGAGTCGCGGAGAGGAGGAAATTGGGCATGTCACTGCCCTGGTGTCACAGGGAATGGAAGAGCGGGGCTGTCACTGCCGTGGAGTCCGAGAAAGGAGGAAATTTGGTGTGTGACTGCACTGGGGTCACAGCGAGGTGAATTTTGGGGCTCTCACTTCTGTGGTGGAAGAGATGAAGAAATAGGTGCTGTCACTGCTGTTGTGGTGTGACGGAGAAGAGGAAATTTGGGCCTGTCATTGCTGTGGTGTCACAGAGAGGAGCACTTTGGAGCTCACACTGCTATGATGTCACAGATAGGGTAACACTGGCTCTGATATTGCTGTGTTGTCACAGAGAGGAGGAAATGAGGCCTCTCCCTGCTCTGGTGTTACAGAGAGGGGGAAATTTGGGCTCTCACTGCTGTTGTATCAGTGAGGGCGTAACACTGGAGCTGTCATTGTTGTGGTGTCCCAGAGCGGATTAAATTGGAGCTCACACTTCTATGGGGTCCTAGACAGTGGAACTCGGGGCCTGACATTGCTGTGGTGTAACAGAGAGGAGGCAATTTGGGGCTGTCATTACTGTGATTTCACAGAGAGGGGAAGAGTCAGGCTGTCACTGCTGTGCTTTCAGCGAGAGAGTGAAATGGAGGTAGTTCGAGCTGTGATGTTCCAGACAGGGGAATCCTGGGACTCGGAGTGCACTGCTGTCACCGAGAGCGGAACTTTGGGGCTCTCACTGCTGTGGTGTCACAGAGAGAGAAACAGTGGTGTTGTCGCTGCTGTGGTGTCTGAGAGAGGGAAACACTGGGCCTGTCTTTGCTGTGCTGTCATGGAGAGGAGCACGTTGGAGCTCACACTGCTATGATGTCACAGGTAGGGTAACAGTGGCTCTGACATTGCTGTGGTTTCCCAGAGAAGAGGAAATTTGGGCCCTCACTGCTCTGGTGTCACACAGAGAGGTAAAGTTGGGCTCTAACTGCTATGGTGTCTCCAACAGGGTAATCCTGGGCCTAAAATTGCTGTCGTTTCAAAGAGAGGAGCAAGTTTGGGCTGTGGCTGCACTGCTGTCCCAGAGAGTGGAACTTTGGGGCTCACACTGCTCTGGTGTCCCAGAGACGGGAACATTGGAGCTGTCACTGCTGTGTTGTCACAGAGAGAAGAACACTGGAGCTCTCCCTGCTCTGGAGTTGCGGAGAGGAGGAAATTGGGCATGTCACTGCCCTGGTGTCACAGGGAATGGAAGAGCGGGGCTGTCACTGCCGTGGAGTCCGAGAAAGGAGGAAATTTGGTGTGTGACTGCACTGCGGTCACAGCGAGTGGAACTTTGGGGCTCTCACTTCTGTGGTGGAAGAGATGAAGAAATAGGTGCTGTCACTGCTGTTGTGGTGTGACGGAGAAGAGGAAATTTGGGCCTGTCATTGCTGTGGTGTCACAGAGAGGAGCACTTTGGAGCTCACACTGCTATGATGTCACACATAGGGTAACACTGGCTCTGATATTGCTGTGTTGTCACAGAGAGGAGGAAATGAGGCCTCTCCCTGCTCTGGTGTTACAGAGAGGGGGAAATTTGGGCTCTCACTGCTGTTGTATCAGTGAGGGCGTAACACTGGAGCTGTCATTGTTGTGGTGTCCCAGAGAGGATTAAATTGGAGCTCACACTTCTATGGTGTCCTAGACAGTGGAACTCCGGGCCTGACATTGCTGTGGTGTAACAGAGAGGAGGCAATTTGGGGCTGTCATTACTGTGATTTCACAGAGAGGGGAAGAGTCAGGCTGTCACTGCTGTGCTTTCAGCGAGAGAGTGAAATGGAGGTAGTTCGAGCTGTGATGTTCCAGACAGGGGAATCCTGGGACTCGGAGTGCACTGCTGTCACCGAGAGCGGAACTTTGGGGCTCTCACTGCTGTGGTGTCACAGAGAGAGAAACAGTGGTGTTGTCGCTGCTGTGGTGTCTCTGAGAGGGAAACACTGGGCCTGTCTTTGCTGTGCTGTCATGGAGAGGAGCACGTTGGAGCTCACACTGCTATGATGTCACAGGTAGGGTAACAGTGGCTGTGACATTGCTGTGGTTTCCCAGAGAAGAGGAAATTTGGGCCCTCACTGCTCTGGTGTCACACAGAGAGGTAAAGTTGGGCTCTAACTGCTATGGTGTCTCCAACAGGGTAATCCTGGGCCTAAAATTGCTGTCGTTTCAAAGAGAGGAGCAAGTTTGGGCTGTGGCTGCACTGCTGTCCCAGAGAGTGGAACTTTGGGGCTCACACTGCTCTGGTGTCCCAGAGACGGGAACATTGGAGCTGTCACTGCTGTGTTGTCACAGAGAGAGGAACACTGGAGCTCTCCCTGCTCTGGAGTCGCGGAGAGGAGGAAATTGGGCATGTCACTGCCCTGGTGTCACAGGGAATGGAAGAGCGGGGCTGTCACTGCCGTGGAGTCCGAGAAAGGAGGAAATTTGGTGTGTGACTGCACTGCGGTCACAGCGAGTGGAACTTTGGGGCTCTCACTTCTGTGGTGGAAGAGATGAAGACATAGGTGCTGTCACTGCTGTTGTGGTGTGAACGGTGAAGAGGAAATTTGGGCCTGTCATTGCTGTGGTGTCACAGAGAGGAGCACTTTGGAGCTCACACTGCTATGATGTCACAGATAGGGTAACACTGGCTCTGATATTGCTGTGTTGTCACAGAGAGGAGGAAATGAGGCCTCTCCCTGCTCTGGTGTCACAGAGAGGGGGAAATTTGGGCTCTCACTGCTGTTGTATCAGTGAGGGCGTAACACTGGAGCTGTCATTGTTGTGGTGTCCCAGAGAGGATTAAATTGGAGCTCACACTTCTATGGTGTCCTAGACAGTGGAACTCCGGGCCTGACATTGCTGTGGTGTAACAGAGAGGAGGCAATTTGGGGCTGTCATTACTGTGATTTCACAGAGAGGGGAAGAGTCAGGCTGTCACTGCTGTGATTTCAGCGAGAGAGTGAAATGGAGGTAGTTCAAGCTGTGATGTTCCAGACAGGGGAATCCTGGGACTCGGAGTGCACTGCTGTCACCGAGAGCGGAACTTTGGGGCTCTCACTGCTGTGGTGTCACAGAGAGAGAAACAGTGGTGTTGTCGCTGCTGTGGTGTCTCTGAGAGGGAAACACTGGGCCTGTCTTTGCTGTGCTGTCATGGAGAGGAGCACGTTGGAGCTCACACTGCTATGATGTCACAGGTAGGGTAACAGTGGCTGTGACATTGCTGTGGTTTCCCAGAGAAGAGGAAATTTGGGCCCTCACTGCTCTGGTGTCACACAGAGAGGTAAAGTTGGGCTCTAACTGCTATGGTGTCTCCAACAGGGTAATCCTGGGCCTAAAATTGCTGTCGTTTCAAAGAGAGGAGCAAGTTTGGGCTGTGGCTGCACTGCTGTCCCAGAGAGTGGAACTTTGGGGCTCACACTGCTCTGGTGTCCCAGAGACGGGAACATTGGAGCTGTCACTGCTGTGTTGTCACAGAGAGAGGAACACTGGAGCTCTCCCTGCTCTGGAGTCGCGGAGAGGAGGAAATTGGGCATGTCACTGCCCTGGTGTCACAGGGAATGGAAGAGCGGGGCTGTCACTGCCGTGGAGTCCGAGAAAGGAGGAAATTTGGTGTGTGACTGCACTGCGGTCACAGCGAGTGGAACTTTGGGGCTCTCACTTCTGTGGTGGAAGAGATGAAGAAATAGGTGCTGTCACTGCTGTTGTGGTGTGACGGAGAAGAGGAAATTTGGGCCTGTCATTGCTGTGGTGTCACAGAGAGGAGCACTTTGGAGCTCACACTGCTATGATGTCACAGATAGGGTAACACTGGCTCTGATATTGCTGTGTTGTCACAGAGAGGAGGAAATGAGGCCTCTCCCTGCTCTGGTGTCACAGAGAGGGGGAAATTTGGGCTCTCAATGCTGTTGTATCAGTGAGGGCGTAACACTGGAGCTGTCATTGTTGTGGTGTCCCAGAGAGGATTAAATTGGAGCTCACACTTCTATGGTGTCCTAGACAGTGGAACTCTGGGCCTGACATTGCTGTGGTGTAACAGAGAAAAGGCAATTTGGGGCTGTCATTACTGTGATTTCACAGAGAGGAGAAGAGTCAGGCTGTCACTGCTGTGATTTCAGCGAGAGAGTGAAATGGAGGTAGTTCGAGCTGTGCTGTTCCAGACAGGGGAATCCTGGGACTCGGAGTGCACTGCTGTCACCGAGAGCGGAACTTTGGGGCTCTCACTGCTGTGGTGTCACAGAGAGAGAAACAGTGGTGTTGTCGCTGCTGTGGTGTCTCTGAGAGGGAAACACTGGGCCTGTCTTTGCTGTGCTGTCATGGAGAGGAGCACGTTGGAGCTCACACTGCTATGATGTCACAGGTAGGGTAACAGTGGCTCTGACATTGCTGTGGTTTCCCAGAGAAGAGGAAATTTGGGCCCTCACTGCTCTGGTGTCACACAGAGAGGTAAAGTTGGGCTCTAACTGCTATGGTGTCTCCAACAGGGTAATCCTGGGCCTAAAATTGCTGTCGTTTCAAAGAGAGGAGCAAGTTTGGGCTGTGGCTGCACTGCTGTCCCAGAGAGTGGAACTTTGGGGCTCACACTGCTCTGGTGTCCCAGAGACGGGAACATTGGAGCTGTCACTGCTGTGTTGTCACAGAGAGAGGAACACTGGAGCTCTCCCTGCTCTGGAGTCGCGGAGAGGAGGAAATTGGGCATGTCACTGCCCTGGTGTCACAGGGAATGGAAGAGCGGGGCTGTCACTGCCGTGGAGTCCGAGAAAGGAGGAAATTTGGTGTGTGACTGCACTGCGGTCACAGCGAGTGGAACTTTGGGGCTCTCACTTCTGTGGTGGAAGAGGTGAAGAAATAGGTGCTGTCACTGCTGTTGTGGTGTGACGGAGAAGAGGAAATTTGGGCCTGTCATTGCTGTGGTGTCACAGAGAGGAGCACTTTGGAGCTCACACTGCTATGATGTCACACATAGGGTAACACTGGCTCTGATATTGCTGTGTTGTCACAGAGAGGAGGAAATGAGGCCTCTCCCTGCTCTGGTGTCACAGAGAGGGGGAAATTTGGGCTCTCAATGCTGTTGTATCAGTGAGGGCGTAACACTGGAGCTGTCATTGTTGTGGTGTCCCAGAGAGGATTAAATTGGAGCTCACACTTCTATGGTGTCCTAGACAGTGGAACTCTGGGCCTGACATTGCTGTGGTGTAACAGAGAGGAGGAAATTTGGGGCTGTCATTACTGTGATTTCACAGAGAGGAGAAGAGTCAGGCTGTCACTGCTGTGATTTCAGCGAGAGAGTGAAATGGAGGTAGTTCGAGCTGTGATGTTCCAGACAGGGGAATCCTGGGACTCGGAGTGCACTGCTGTCACCGAGAGCGGAACTTTG
Source organism: Cyanistes caeruleus (assembly GCF_971803275.1). Taxonomy (NCBI): domain Eukaryota; kingdom Metazoa; phylum Chordata; class Aves; order Passeriformes; family Paridae; genus Cyanistes; species Cyanistes caeruleus. The sequence continues at coordinate 119,383,613 of NC_141703.1, forward strand.
GGGCTCTCACTGCTGTGGTGTCACAGAGAGAGAAACAGTGGTGTTGTCGCTGTTGTGGTGTCTCTGAGAGGGAAACACTGGGCCTGTCTTTGCTGTGCTGTCATGGAGAGGAGCACGTTGGAGCTCACACTGCTATGATGTCACAGGTAGGGTAACAGTGGCTGTGACATTGCTGTGGTTTCCCAGATAAGAGGAAATTTGGGCCCTCACTGCTCTGGTGTCACACAGAGAGGTAAAGTTGGGCTCTAACTGCTATGGTGTCTCCAACAGGGTAATCCTGGGCCTAAAATTGCTGTCGTTTCAAAGAGAGGAGCAAGTTTGGGCTGTGGCTGCACTGCTGTCCCAGAGAGTGGAACTTTGGGGCTCACACTGCTCTGGTGTCCCAGAGACGGGAACATTGGAGCTGTCACTGCTGTGTTGTCACAGAGAGAGGAACACTGGAGCTCTCCCTGCTCTGGAGTCGCGGAGAGGAGGAAATTGGGCATGTCACTGCCCTGGTGTCACAGGGAATGGAAGAGCGGGGCTGTCACTGCCGTGGAGTCCGAGAAAGGAGGAAATTTGGTGTGTGACTGCACTGCGGTCACAGCGAGTGGAACTTTGGGGCTCTCACTTCTGTGGTGGAAGAGATGAAGAAATAGGTGCTGTCACTGCTGTTGTGGTGTGACGGAGAAGAGGAAATTTGGGCCTGTCATTGCTGTGGTGTCACAGAGAGGAGCACTTTGGAGCTCACACTGCTATGATGTCACACATAGGGTAACACTGGCTCTGATATTGCTGTGTTGTCACAGAGAGGAGGAAATGAGGCCTCTCCCTGCTCTGGTGTCACAGAGAGGGGGAAATTTGGGCTCTCACTGCTGTTGTATCAGTGAGGGCGTAACACTGGAGCTGTCATTGTTGTGGTGTCCCAGAGAGGATTAAATTGGAGCTCACACTTCTATGGTGTCCTAGACAGTGGAACTCTGGGCCTGACATTGCTGTGGTGTAACAGAGAGGAGGCAATTTGGGGCTGTCATTACTGTGATTTCACAGAGAGGGGAAGAGTCAGGCTGTCACTGCTGTGATTTCAGCGAGAGAGTGAAATGGAGGTAGTTCGAGCTGTGATGTTCCAGACAGGGGAATCCTGGGACTCGGAGTGCACTGCTGTCACCGAGAGCGGAACTTTGGGGCTCTCACTGCTGTGGTGTCACAGAGAGAGAAACAGTGGTGTTGTCGCTGCTGTGGTGTCTCTGAGAGGGAAACACTGGGCCTGTCTTTGCTGTGCTGTCATGGAGAGGAGCACGTTGGAGCTCACACTGCTATGATGTCACAGGTAGGGTAACAGTGGCTCTGACATTGCTGTGGTTTCCCAGAGAAGAGGAAATTTGGGCCTTACTGCTCTGGTGTCACACAGAGAGGTAAAGTTGGGCTCTAACTGCTATGGTGTCTCCAACAGGGTAATCCTGGGCCTAAAATTGCTGTCGTTTCAAAGAGAGGAGCAAGTTTGGGCTGTGGCTGCACTGCTGTCCCAGAGAGTGGAACTTTGGGGCTCACACTGTTCTGGTGTCCCAGAGACGGGAACATTGGAGCTGTCACTGCTGTGTTGTCACAGAGAGAGGAACACTGGAGCTCTCCCTGCTCTGGAGTCGCGGAGAGGAGGAAATTGGGCATGTCACTGCCCTGGTGTCACAGGGAATGGAAGAGCGGGGCTGTCACTGCCGTGGAGTCCGAGAAAGGAGGAAATTTGGTGTGTGACTGCACTGCGGTCACAGCGAGTGGAACTTTGGGGCTCTCACTTCTGTGGTGGAAGAGATGAAGAAATAGGTGCTGTCACTGCTGTTGTGGTGTGACGGAGAAGAGGAAATTTGGGCCTGTCATTGCTGTGGTGTCACAGAGAGGAGCACTTTGGAGCTCACACTGCTATGATGTCACACATAGGGTAACACTGGCTCTGATATTGCTGTGTTGTCACAGAGAGGAGGAAATGAGGCCTCTCCCTGCTCTGGTGTCACAGAGAGGGGGAAATTTGGGCTCTCACTGCTGTTGTATCAGTGAGGGCGTAACACTGGAGCTGTCATTGTTGTGGTGTCCCAGAGAGGATTAAATTGGAGCTCACACTTCTATGGGGTCCTAGACAGTGGAACTCGGGGCCTGACATTGCTGTGGTGTAACAGAGAGGAGGCAATTTGGGGCTGTCATTACTGTGATTTCACAGAGAGGGGAAGAGTCAGGCTGTCACTGCTGTGATTTCAGCGAGAGAGTGAAATGGAGGTAGTTCGAGCTGTGATGTTCCAGACAGGGGAATCCTGGGACTCGGAGTGCACTGCTGTCACCGAGAGCGGAACTTTGGGGCTCTCACTGCTGTGGTGTCACAGAGAGAGAAACAGTGGTGTTGTCGCTGCTGTGGTGTCTCTGAGAGGGAAACACTGGGCCTGTCTTTGCTGTGCTGTCATGGAGAGGAGCACGTTGGAGCTCACACTGCTATGATGTCACAGGTAGGGTAACAGTGGCTGTGACATTGCTGTGGTTTCCCAGAGAAGAGGAAATTTGGGCCCTCACTGCTCTGGTGTCACACAGAGAGGTAAAGTTGGGCTCTAACTGCTATGGTGTCTCCAACAGGGTAATCCTGGGCCTAAAATTGCTGTCGTTTCAAAGAGAGGAGCAAGTTTGGGCTGTGGCTGCACTGCTGTCCCAGAGAGTGGAACTTTGGGGCTCACACTGCTCTGGTGTCCCAGAGACGGGAACATTGGAGCTGTCACTGCTGTGTTGTCACAGCGAGAGGAACACTGGAGCTCTCCCTGCTCTGGAGTCGCGGAGAGGAGGCAATTGGGCATGTCACTGCCCTGGTGTCACAGGGAATGGAAGAGCGGGGCTGTCACTGCCGTGGAGTCCGAGAAAGGAGGAAATTTGGTGTGTGACTGCACTGCGGTCACAGCGAGTGGAACTTTGGGGCTCTCACTTCTGTGGTGGAAGAGATGAAGACATAGGTGCTGTCACTGCTGTTGTGGTGTGACGGAGAAGAGGAAATTTGGGCCTGTCATTGCTGTGGTGTCACAGAGAGGAGCACTTTGGAGCTCACACTGCTATGATGTCACACATAGGGTAACACTGGCTCTGATATTGCTGTGTTGTCACAGAGAGGAGGAAATGAGGCCTCTCCCTGCTCTGGTGTCACAGAGAGGGGGAAATTTGGGCTCTCAATGCTGTTGTATCAGTGAGGGCGTAACACTGGAGCTGTCATTGTTGTGGTGTCCCAGAGAGGATTAAATTGGAGCTCACACTTCTATGGTGTCCTAGACAGTGGAACTCTGGGCCTGACATTGCTGTGGTGTAACAGAGAGGAGGCAATTTGGGGCTGTCATTACTGTGATTTCACAGAGAGGAGAAGAGTCAGGCTGTCACTGCTGTGATTTCAGCGAGAGAGTGAAATGGAGGTAGTTCGAGCTGTGATGTTCCAGACAGGGGAATCCTGGGACTCGGAGTGCACTGCTGTCACCGAGAGCGGAACTTTGGGGCTCTCACTGCTGTGGTGTCACAGAGAGAGAAACAGTGGTGTTGTCGCTGCTGTGGTGTCTGAGAGAGGGAAACACTGGGCCTGTCTTTGCTGTGCTGTCATGGAGAGGAGCACGTTGGAGCTCACACTGCTATGATGTCACAGGTAGGGTAACAGTGGCTGTGACATTGCTGTGGTTTCCCAGAGAAGAGGAAATTTGGGCCCTCACTGCTCTGGTGTCACACAGAGAGGTAAAGTTGGGCTCTAACTGCTATGGTGTCTCCAACAGGGTAATCCTGGGCCTAAAATTGCTGTCGTTTCAAAGAGAGGAGCAAGTTTGGGCTGTGGCTGCACTGCTGTCCCAGAGAGTGGAACTTTGGGGCTCACACTGCTCTGGTGTCCCAGAGACGGGAACATTGGAGCTGTCACTGCTGTGTTGTCACAGAGAGAGGAACACTGGAGCTCTCCCTGCTCTGGAGTCGCGGAGAGGAGGAAATTGAGCATGTCACTGCCCTGGTGTCACAGGGAATGGAAGAGCGGGGCTGTCACTGCCGTGGAGTCCGAGAAAGGAGGAAATTTGGTGTGTGACTGCACTGCGGTCACAGCGAGTGGAACTTTGGGGCTCTCACTTCTGTGGTGGAAGAGATGAAGAAATAGGTGCTGTCACTGCTGTTGTGGTGTGACGGAGAAGAGGAAATTTGGGCCTGTCATTGCTGTGGTGTCACAGAGAGGAGCACTTTGGAGCTCACACTGCTATGATGTCACACATAGGGTAACACTGGCTCTGATATTGCTGTGTTGTCACAGAGAGGAGGAAATGAGGCCTCTCCCTGCTCTGGTGTCACAGAGAGGGGGAAATTTGGGCTCTCACTGCTGTTGTATCAGTGAGGGCGTAACACTGGAGCTGTCATTGTTGTGGTGTCCCAGAGAGGATTAAATTGGAGCTCACACTTCTATGGTGTCCTAGACAGTGGAACTCTGGGCCTGATATTACTGTGGTGTAACAGAGAGGAGGCAATTTGGGGCTGTCATTACTGTGATTTCACAGAGAGGGGAAGAGTCAGGCTGTCACTGCTGTGATTTCAGCGAGAGAGTGAAATGGAGGTAGTTCGAGCTGTGATGTTCCAGACAGGGGAATCCTGGGACTCGGAGTGCACTGCTGTCACCGAGAGCGGAACTTTGGGGCTCTCACTGCTGTGGTGTCACAGAGAGAGAAACAGTGGTGTTGTCGCTGCTGTGGTGTCTCTGAGAGGGAAACACTGGTATTGGCGAAGCAAAAACACTCGCTCGCGGTGAGAGACTTCTCCAGGGTCAAGCTGTTCAAGTATAAGCGATTTATTATAAGAGTAAAAGGAGGGGAGACCCGTGTCCGCCACCAGCCTTGGCGTCCACGTGGTCCGGGGGAGGGGAGTCAGAACAGGTAGAGCACGGAAGGTGAGTTTGGAAGGGAGAGGGAGGGAGTAAGAGAGACAGAGGGAAAGAGCAGGGAAGGCGAGAGGGATAGGAGCAGGGAGAGAGGGCTGAGAGTTAAGAGGGGGGAGAGGGGAGAGGGGTAAAGGGAGGAGGGAAGAGAGAAGAGTAAAGAGGCAAGAGGTAAGAGTAAAGAGCAAAGAGTAAAGAGAGCGAAGTTCTTGTTACAATCCAATATATCTTTTTCTATCGTGAATATTCTAATTACCAGAAACCAATCACCAAGAGACACACCCACTAAAGAATTTACATACAACCTATGGGCTTCCCTATATTAATATACAGTGTTGCATATTATACTCTACAGAGCTTTACAAGTTCTTTCCTTGCTTCTTTACTTTTGGACTCTTCTTATCAGCAGAAGGACATTGTTTTATCAACAGGGATTCTCCACTAGCTGGCTAGGCTATTGTTCTTTGCTTAACCAGTACTCAATATCCTATAACTCAAAGCAGGCTTTCATTTCTACTTTGATTCTAGCCTTCATATTTTCACAATCTAGTACCAAACAATCACATTCATTCCCTGTTTCACCTTCCCCAACACACTGGGCCTGTCTTTGCTGTGCTGTCATGGAGAGGAGCACGTTGGAGCTCACACTGCTATGATGTCACAGGTAGGGTAACAGTGGCTCTGACATTGCTGTGGTTTCCCAGAGAAGAGGAAATTTGGGCCCTCACTGCTCTGGTGTCACACAGAGAGGTAAAGTTGGGCTCTAACTGCTATGGTGTCTCCAACAGGGTAATCCTGGGCCTAAAATTGCTGTCGTTTCAAAGAGAGGAGCAAGTTTGGGCTGTGGCTGCACTGCTGTCCCAGAGAGCGGAACTTTGGGGCTCACACTGCTCTGGTGTCCCAGAGACGGGAACATTGGAGCTGTCACTGCTGTGTTGTCACAGAGAGAGGAACACTGGAGCTCTCCCTGCTCTGGAGTCGCGGAGAGGAGGAAATTGGGCATGTCACTGCCCTGGTGTCACAGGGAATGGAAGAGCGGGGCTGTCACTGCCGTGGAGTCCGAGAAAGGAGGAAATTTGGTGTGTGACTGCACTGCGGTCACAGCGAGTGGAACTTTGGGGCTCTCACTTCTGTGGTGGAAGAGATGAAGAAATAGGTGCTGTCACTGCTGTTGTGGTGTGACGGAGAAGAGGAAATTTGGGCCTGTCATTGCTGTGGTGTCACAGAGAGGAGCACTTTGGAGCTCACACTGCTATGATGTCACACATAGGGTAACACTGGCTCTGATATTGCTGTGTTGTCACAGAGAGGAGGAAATGAGGCCTCTCCCTGCTCTGGTGTCACAGAGAGGGGGAAATTTGGGCTCTCACTGCTGTTGTATCAGTGAGGGCGTAACACTGGAGCTGTCATTGTTGTGGTGTCCCAGAGAGGATTAAATTGGAGCTGACACTTCTATGGGGTCCTAAACAGTGGAACTCCGGGCCTGACATTGCTGTGGTGTAACAGAGAGGAGGCAATTTGGGGCTGTCATTACTGTGATTTCACAGAGAGGGGAAGAGTCAGGCTGTCACTGCTGTGATTTCAGCGAGAGAGTGAAATGGAGGTAGTTCGAGCTGTGATGTTCCAGACAGGGGAATCCTGGGACTCGGAGTGCACTGCTGTCACCGAGAGCGGAACATTGGGGCTCTCACTGCTGTGGTGTCACAGAGAGAGAAACAGTGGTGTTGTCGCTGCTGTGGTGTCTGAGAGAGGGAAACACTGGGCCTGTCTTTGCTGTGCTGTCATGGAGAGGAGCACGTTGGAGCTCACACTGCTCTGATGTCACAGGTAGGGTAACAGTGGCTCTGACATTGCTGTGGTTTCCCAGAGAAGAGGAAATTTGGGCCCTCACTGCTCTGCTGTCACACAGAGAGGTAAAGTTGGGCTCTAACTGCTATGGTGTCTCCAACAGGGTAATCGTGGGCCTAAAATTGCTGTCGTTTCAAAGAGAGGAGCAAGTTTGGGCTGTGGCTGCACTGCTGTCCCAGAGAGTGGAACTTTGGGGCTCACACTGCTCTGGTGTCCCAGAGACGGGAACATTGGAGCTGTCACAGCTGTGTTGTCACAGAGAGAGGAACACTGGAGCTCTCCCTGCTCTGGAGTCGCGGAGAGGAGGAAATTGGGCATGTCACTGCCCTGGTGCCACAGGGAATGGAAGAGCGGGGCTGTCACTGCCGTGGAGTCCGAGAAAGGAGGAAATTTGGTGTGTGACTGCACTGCGGTCACAGCGAGTGGAACTTTGGGGCTCTCACTTCTGTGGTGGAAGAGATGAAGAAATAGGTGCTGTCACTGCTGTTGTGGTGTGACGGAGAAGAGGAAATTTGGGCCTGTCATTGCTGTGGTGTCACAGAGAGGAGCACTTTGGAGCTCACACTGCTATGATGTCACACATAGGGTAACACTGGCTCTGATATTGCTGTGTTGTCACAGAGAGGAGGAAATGAGGCCTCTCCCTTCTCTGGTGTCACAGAGAGGGGGAAATTTGGGCTCTCACTGCTGTTGTATCAGTGAGGGCGTAACACTGGAGCTGTCATTGTTGTGGTGTCCCAGAGAGGATTAAATTGGAGCTCACACTTCTATGGGGTCCTAGACAGTGGAACTCGGGGCCTGACATTGCTGTGGTGTAACAGAGAGGAGGCAATTTGGGGCTGTCATTACTGTGATTTCACAGAGAGGGGAAGAGTCAGGCTGTCACTGCTGTGCTTTCAGCGAGAGAGTGAAATGGAGGTAGTTCGAGCTGTGATGTTCCAGACAGGGGAATCCTGGGACTCGGAGTGCACTGCTGTCACCGAGAGCGGAACTTTGGGGCTCTCACTGCTGTGGCGTCACAGAGAGAGAAACAGTGGTGTTGTCGCTGCTGTGGTGTCTCTGAGAGGGAAACACTGGGCCTGTCTTTGCTGTGCTGTCATGGAGAGGAGCACGTTGGAGCTCACACTGCTATGATGTCACAGGTAGGGTAACAGTGGCTGTGACATTGCTGTGGTTTCCCAGAGAAGAGGAAATTTGGGCCCTCACTGCTCTGGTGTCACACAGAGAGGTAAAGTTGGGCTCTAACTGCTATGGTGTCTCCAACAGGGTAATCCTGGGCCTAAAATTGCTGTCGTTTCAAAGAGAGGAGCAAGTTTGGGCTGTGGCTGCACTGCTGTCCCAGAGAGCGGAACTTTGGGGCTCACACTGCTCTGGTGTCCCAGAGACGGGAACATTGGAGCTGTCACTGCTGTGTTGTCACAGAGAGAGGAACACTGGAGCTCTCCCTGCTCTGGAGTCGCGGAGAGGAGGAAATTGGGCATGTCACTGCCCTGGTGTCACAGGGAATGGAAGAGCGGGGCTGTCACTGCCGTGGAGTCCGAGAAAGGAGGAAATTTGGTGTGTGACTGCACTGCGGTCACAGCGAGTGGAACTTTGGGGCTCTCACTTCTGTGGTGGAAGAGATGAAGAAATAGGTGCTGTCACTGCTGTTGTGGTGTGACGGAGAAGAGGAAATTTGGGCCTGTCATTGCTGTGGTGTCACAGAGAGGAGCACTTTGGAGCTCACACTGCTATGATGTCACACATAGGGTAACACTGGCTCTGATATTGCTGTGTTGTCACAGAGAGGAGGAAATGAGGCCTCTCCCTGCTCTGGTGTCACAGAGAGGGGGAAATTTGGGCTCTCACTGCTGTTGTATCAGTGAGGGCGTAACACTGGAGCTGTCATTGTTGTGGTGTCCCAGAGAGGATTAAATTGGAGCTGACACTTCTATGGTGTCTTAGACAGTGGAACTCGGGGCCTGACATTGCTGTGGTGTAACAGAGAGGAGGCAATTTGGGGCTGTCATTACTGTGATTTCACAGAGAGGGGAAGAGTCAGGCTGTCACTGCTGTGATTTCAGCGAGAGAGTGAAATGGAGGTAGTTCGAGCTGTGATGTTCCAGACAGGGGAATCCTGGGACTCGGAGTGCACTGCTGTCACCGAGAGCGGAACTTTGGGGCTCTCACTGCTGTGGTGTCACAGAGAGAGAAACAGTGGTGTTGTCGCTGCTGTGGTGTCTCTGAGAGGGAAACACTGGGCCTGTCTTTGCTGTGCTGTCATGGAGAGGAGCACGTTGGAGCTCACACTGCTCTGATGTCACAGGTAGGGTAACAGTGGCTGTGACATTGCTGTGGTTTCCCAGAGAAGAGGAAATTTGGGCCCTCACTGCTCTGGTGTCACACAGAGAGGTAAAGTTGGGCTCTAACTGCTATGGTGTCTCCAACAGGGTAATCGTGGGCCTAAAATTGCTGTCGTTTCAAAGAGAGGAGCAAGTTTGGGCTGTGGCTGCACTGCTGTCCCAGAGAGTGGAACTTTGGGGCTCACACTGCTCTGGTGTCCCAGAGACGGGAACATTGGAGCTGTCACTGCTGTGTTGTCACAGAGAGAGGAACACTGGAGCTCTCCCTGCTCTGGAGTCGCGGAGAGGAGGAAATTGGGCATGTCACTGCCCTGGTGTCACAGGGAATGGAAGAGCGGGGCTGTCACTGCCGTGGAGTCCGAGAAAGGAGGAAATTTGGTGTGTGACTGCACTGCGGTCACAGCGAGTGGAACTTTGGGGCTCTCACTTCTGTGGTGGAAGAGATGAAGAAATAGGTGCTGTCACTGCTGTTGTGGTGTGACGGAGAAGAGGAAATTTGGGCCTGTCATTGCTGTGGTGTCACAGAGAGGAGCACTTTGGAGCTCACACTGCTATGATGTCACACATAGGGTAACACTGGCTCTGATATTGCTGTGTTGCAACAGAGAGGAGGAAATGAGGCCTCTCCCTTCTCTGGTGTCACAGAGAGGGGGAAATTTGGGCTCTCACTGCTGTTGTATCGGTGAGGGCGTAACACTGGAGCTGTCATTGTTGTGGTGTCCCAGAGAGGATTAAATTGGAGCTCACACTTCTATGGGGTCCTAGACAGTGGAACTCGGGGCCTGACATTGCTGTGGTGTAACAGAGAGGAGGCAATTTGGGGCTGTCATTACTGTGATTTCACAGAGAGGGGAAGAGTCAGGCTGTCACTGCTGTGATTTCAGCGAGAGAGTGAAATGGAGGTAGTTCGAGCTGTGATGTTCCAGACAGGGGAATCCTGGGACTCGGAGTGCACTGCTGTCACCGAGAGCGGAACTTTGGGGCTCTCACTGCTGTGGTGTCACAGAGAGAGAAACAGTGGTGTTGTCGCTGCTGTGGTGTCTGAGAGAGGGAAACACTGGGCCTGTCTTTGCTGTGCTGTCATGGAGAGGAGCACGTTGGAGCTCACACTGCTATGATGTCACAGGTAGGGTAACAGTGGCTGTGACATTGCTGTGGTTTCCCAGAGAAGAGGAAATTTGGGCCCTCACTGCTCTGGTGTCACACAGAGAGGTAAAGTTGGGCTCTAACTGCTATGGTGTCTCCAACAGGGTAATCGTGGGCCTAAAATTGCTGTCGTTTCAAAGAGAGGAGCAAGTTTGGGCTGTGGCTGCACTGCTGTCCCAGAGAGTGGAACTTTGGGGCTCACACTGCTCTGGTGTCCCAGAGACGGGAACATTGGAGCTGTCACTGCTGTGTTGTCACAGCGAGAGGAACACTGGAGCTCTCCCTGCTCTGGAGTCGCGGAGAGGAGGAAATTGGGCATGTCACTGCCCTGGTGTCACAGGGAATGGAAGAGCGGGGCTGTCACTGCCGTGGAGTCCGAGAAAGGAGGAAATTTGGTGTGTGACTGCACTGCGGTCACAGCGAGTGGAACTTTGGGGCTCTCACTTCTGTGGTGGAAGAGATGAAGAAATAGGTGCTGTCACTGCTGTTGTGGTGTGACGGAGAAGAGGAAATTTGGGCCTGTCATTGCTGTGGTGCCACAGAGAGGAGCACTTTGGAGCTCACACTGCTATGATGTCACACATAGGGTAACACTGGCTCTGATATTGCTGTGTTGTCACAGAGAGGAGGAAATTAGGCCTCTCCCTGTTCTGGTGTCACAGAGAGGGGGAAATTTGGGCTCTCACTGCTGTTGTATCAGTGAGGGCGTAACACTGGAGCTGTCATTGTTGTGGTGTCCCAGAGAGGATTAAATTGGAGCTCACACTTCTATGGGGTCCTAAACAGTGGAACTCCGGGCCTGACATTGCTGTGGTGTAACAGAGAGGAGGCAATTTGGGGCTGTCATTACTGTGATTTCACAGAGAGGGGAAGAGTCAGGCTGTCACTGCTGTGATTTCAGCGAGAGAGTGAAATGGAGGTAGTTCGAGCTGTGATGTTCCAGACAGGGGAATCCTGGGACTCGGAGTGCACTGCTGTCACCGAGAGCGGAACATTGGGGCTCTCACTGCTGTGGTGTCACAGAGAGAGAAACAGTGGTGTTGTCGCTGCTGTGGTGTCTGAGAGAGGGAAACACTGGGCCTGTCTTTGCTGTGCTGTCATGGAGAGGAGCACGTTGGAGCTCACACTGCTATGATGTCACAGGTAGGGTAACAGTGGCTGTGACATTGCTGTGGTTTCCCAGAGAAGAGGAAATTTGGGCCCTCACTGCTCTGGTGTCACACAGAGAGGTAAAGTTGGGCTCTAACTGCTATGGTGTCTCCAACAGGGTAATCCTGGGCCTAAAATTGCTGTCGTTTCAAAGAGAGGAGCAAGTTTGGGCTGTGGCTGCACTGCTGTCCCAGAGAGTGGAACTTTGGGGCTCACACTGCTCTGGTGTCCCAGAGACGGGAACATTGGAGCTGTCACTGCTGTGTTGTCACAGAGAGAGGAACACTGGAGCTCTCCCTGCTCTGGAGTCGCGGAGAGGAGGAAATTGGGCATGTCACTGCCCTGGTGTCACAGGGAATGGAAGAGCGGGGCTGTCACTGCCGTGGAGTCCGAGAAAGGAGGAAATTTGGTGTGTGACTGCACTGCGGTCACAGCGAGTGGAACTTTGGGGCTCTCACTTCTGTGGTGGAAGAGATGAAGAAATAGGTGCTGTCACTGCTGTTCTGGTGTGACGGAGAAGAGGAAATTTGGGCCTGTCATTGCTGTGGTGTCACAGAGAGGAGCACTTTGGAGCTCACACTGCTATGATGTCACACATAGGGTAACACTGGCTCTGATATTGCTGTGTTGTCACAGAGAGGAGGAAATGAGGCCTCTCCCTGCTCTGGTGTCACAGAGAGGGGGAAATTTGGGCTCTCACTGCTGTTGTATCAGTGAGGGCGTAACACTGGAGCTGTCATTGTTGTGGTGTCCCAGAGAGGATTAAATTGGAGCTCACACTTCTATGGGGTCCTAGACAGTGGAACTCTGGGCCTGACATTGCTGTGGTGTAACAGAGAGGAGGCAATTTGGGGCTGTCATTACTGTGATTTCACAGAGAGGGGAAGAGTCAGGCTGTCACTGCTGTGATTTCAGCGAGAGAGTGAAATGGAGGTAGTTCGAGCTGTGATGTTCCAGACAGGGGAATCCTGGGACTCGGAGTGCACTGCTGTCACCGAGAGCGGAACTTTGGGGCTCTCACTGCTGTGGTGTCACAGAGAGAGAAACAGTGGTGTTGTCGCTGCTGTGGTGTCTCTGAGAGGGAAACACTGGGCCTGTCTTTGCTGTGCTGTCATGGAGAGGAGCACGTTGGAGCTCACACTGCTATGATGTCACAGGTAGGGTAACAGTGGCTCTGACATTGCTGTGGTTTCCCAGAGAAGAGGAAATTTGGGCCCTCACTGCTCTGCTGTCACACAGAGAGGTAAAGTTGGGCTCTAACTGCTATGGTGTCTCCAACAGGGTAATCGTGGGCCTAAAATTGCTGTCGTTTCAAAGAGAGGAGCAAGTTTGGGCTGTGGCTGCACTGCTGTCCCAGAGAGTGGAACTTTGGGGCTCACACTGCTCTGGTGTCCCAGAGACGGGAACATTGGAGCTGTCACTGCTGTGTTGTCACAGAGAGAGGAACACTGGAGCTCTCCCTGCTCTGGAGTCGCGGAGAGGAGGAAATTGGGCATGTCACTGCCCTGGTGTCACAGGGAATGGAAGAGCGGGACTGTCACTGCCGTGGAGTCAGAGAAAGGAGGAAATTTGGTGTGTGACTGCACTGCGGTCACAGCGAGTGGAACTTTGGGGCTCTCACTTCTGTGGTGGAAGAGATGAAGAAATAGGTGCTGTCACTGCTGTTGTGGTGTGACGGAGAAGAGGAAATTTGGGCCTGTCATTGCTGTGGTGTCACAGAGAGGAGCACTTTGGAGCTCACACTGCTATGATGTCACACATAGGGTAACACTGGCTCTGATATTGCTGTGTTGTCACAGAGAGGAGGAAATGAGGCCTCTCCCTGCTCTGGTGTCACAGAGAGGGGGAAATTTGGGCTCTCACTGCTGTTGTATCAGTGAGGGCGTAACACTGGAGCTGTCATTGTTGTGGTGTCCCAGAGAGGATTAAATTGCAGCTCACACTTCTATGGTGTCCTAGACAGTGGAACTCGGGGCCTGACATTGCTGTGGTGTAACAGAGAGGAGGCAATTTGGGGCTGTCATTACTGTGATTTCACAGAGAGGGGAAGAGTCAGGCTGTCACTGCTGTGATTTCAGCGAGAGAGTGAAATGGAGGTAGTTCGAGCTGTGATGTTCCAGACAGGGGAATCCTGGGACTCGGAGTGCACTGCTGTCACCGAGAGCGGAACTTTGGGGCTCTCACTGCTGTGGTGTCACAGAGAGAGAAACAGTGGCGTTGTCGCTGCTGTGGTGTCTCTGAGAGGGAAACACTGGGCCTGTCTTTGCTGTGCTGTCATGGAGAGGAGCACGTTGGAGCTCACACTGCTATGATGTCACAGGTAGGGTAACAGTGGCTCTGACATTGCTGTGGTTTCCCAGAGAAGAGGAAATTTGGGCCCTCACTGCTCTGGTGTCACACAGAGAGGTAAAGTTGGGCTCTAACTGCTCTGGTGTCTCCAACAGGGTAATCGTGGGCCTAAAATTGCTGTCGTTTCAAAGAGAGGAGCAAGTTTGGGCTGTGGCTGCACTGCTGTCCCAGAGAGTGGAACTTTGGGGCTCACACTGCTCTGGTGTCCCAGAGACGGGAACATTGGAGCTGTCACTGCTGTGTTGTCACAGAGAGAGGAACACTGGAGCTCTCCCTGCTCTGGAGTCGCGGAGAGGAGGAAATTGGGCATGTCACTGCCCTGGTGTCACAGGGAATGGAAGAGCGGGGCTGTCACTGCCGTGGAGTCAGAGAAAGGAGGAAATTTGGTGTGTGACTGCACTGCGGTCACAGCGAGTGGAACTTTGGGGCTCTCACTTCTGTGGTGGAAGAGATGAAGAAATAGGTGCTGTCACTGCTGTTGTGGTGTGACGGAGAAGAGGAAATTTGGGCCTGTCATTGCTGTGGTGTCACAGAGAGGAGCACTTTGGAGCTCACACTGCTATGATGTCACACATAGGGTAACACTGGCTCTGATATTGCTGTGTTGTCACAGAGAGGAGGAAATTAGGCCTCTCCCTGCTCTGGTGTTACAGAGAGGGGGAAATTTGGGCTCTCACTGCTGTTGTATCAGTGAGGGCGTAACACTGGAGCTGTCATTGTTGTGGTGTCCCAGAGAGGATTAAATTGGAGCTCACACTTCTATGGTGTCTTAGACAGTGGAACTCGGGGCCTGACATTGCTGTGGTGTAACAGAGAGGAGGCAATTTGGGGCTGTCATTACTGTGATTTCACAGAGAGGGGAAGAGTCAGGCTGTCACTGCTGTGATTTCAGCGAGAGAGTGAAATGGAGGTAGTTCGAGCTGTGATGTTCCAGACAGGGGAATCCTGGGACTCGGAGTGCACTGCTGTCACCGAGAGCGGAACTTTGGGGCTCTCACTGCTGTGGTGTCACAGAGAGAGAAACAGTGGTGTTGTCGCTGCTGTGGTGTCTCTGAGAGGGAAACACTGGGCCTGTCTTTGCTGTGCTGTCATGGAGAGGAGCACGTTGGAGCTCACACTGCTCTGATGTCACAGGTAGGGTAACAGTGGCTGTGACATTGCTGTGGTTTCCCAGAGAAGAGGAAATTTGGGCCCTCACTGCTCTGGTGTCACACAGAGAGGTAAAGTTGGGCTCTAACTGCTATGGTGTCTCCAACAGGGTAATCCTGGGCCTAAAATTGCTGTCGTTTCAAAGAGAGGAGCAAGTTTGGGCTGTGGCTGCACTGCTGTCCCAGAGAGTGGAACTTTGGGGCTCACACTGCTCTGGTGTCCCAGAGACGGGAACATTGGAGCTGTCACTGCTGTGTTGTCACAGAGAGAGGAACACTGGAGCTCTCCCTGCTCTGGAGTCGCGGAGAGGAGGAAATTGGGCATGTCACTGCCCTGGTGTCACAGGGAATGGAAGAGCGGGGCTGTCACTGCCGTGGAGTCCGAGAAAGGAGGAAATTTGGTGTGTGACTGCACTGCGGTCACAGCGAGTGGAACTTTGGGGCTCTCACTTCTGTGGTGGAAGAGATGAAGAAATAGGTGCTGTCACTGCTGTTGTGGTGTGACGGAGAAGAGGAAATTTGGGCCTGTCATTGCTGTGGTGTCACAGAGAGGAGCACGTTGGAGCTCACACTGCTATGATGTCACACATAGGGTAACACTGGCTCTGATATTGCTGTGTTGTCACAGAGAGGAGGAAATGAGGCCTCTCCCTGCTCTGGTGTCACAGAGAGGGGGAAATTTGGGCTCTCACTGCTGTTGTATCAGTGAGGGCGTAACACCGGAGCTGTCATTGTTGTGGTGTCCCAGAGAGGATTAAATTGGAGCTCACACTTCTATGGGGTCCTAGACAGTGGAACTCTGGGCCTGACATTGCTGTGGTGTAACAGAGAGGAGGCAATTTGGGGCTGTCATTACTGTGATTTCACAGAGAGGGGAAGAGTCAGGCTGTCACTGCTGTGATTTCAGCGAGAGAGTGAAATGGAGGTAGTTCGAGCTGTGATGTTCCAGACAGGGGAATCCTGGGACTCGGAGTGCACTGCTGTCACCGAGAGCGGAACTTTGGGGCTCTCACTGCTGTGGTGTCACAGAGAGAGAAACAGTGGTGTTGTCGCTGCTGTGGTGTCTCTGAGAGGGAAACACTGGGCCTGTCTTTGCTGTGCTGTCATGGAGAGGAGCACGTTGGAGCTCACACTGCTATGATGTCACAGGTAGGGTAACAGTGGCTGTGACATTGCTGTGGTTTCCCAGAGAAGAGGAAATTTGGGCCCTCACTGCTCTGGTGTCACACAGAGAGGTAAAGTTGGGCTCTAACTGCTATGGTGTCTCCAACAGGGTAATCGTGGGCCTAAAATTGCTGTCGTTTCAAAGAGAGGAGCAAGTTTGGGCTGTGGCTGCACTGCTGTCCCAGAGAGTGGAACTTTGGGGCTCACACTGCTCTGGTGTCCCAGAGACGGGAACATTGGAGCTGTCACTGCTGTGTTGTCACAGAGAGAGGAACACTGGAGCTCTCCCTGCTCTGGAGTCGCGGAGAGGAGGCAATTGGGCATGTCACTGCCCTGGTGTCACAGGGAATGGAAGAGCGGGGCTGTCACTGCCGTGGAGTCAGAGAAAGGAGGAAATTTGGTGTGTGACTGCACTGCGGTCACAGCGAGTGGAACTTTGGGGCTCTCACTTCTGTGGTGGAAGAGATGAAGAAATAGGTGCTGTCACTGCTGTTGTGGTGTGACGGAGAAGAGGAAATTTGGGCCTGTCATTGCTGTGGTGTCACAGAGAGGAGCACTTTGGAGCTCACACTGCTATGATGTCACACATAGGGTAACACTGGCTCTGATATTGCTGTGTTGTCACAGAGAGGAGGAAATGAGGACTCTCCCTGCTCTGGTGTTACAGAGAGGGGGAAATTTGGGCTCTCACTGCTGTTGTATCAGTGAGGGCGTAACACTGGGGCTGTCATTGTTGTGGTGTCCCAGAGAGGATTAAATTGGAGCTCACACTTCTATGGTGTCCTAGACAGTGGAACTCTGGGCCTGACATTGCTGTGGTGTAACAGAGAGGAGGCAATTTGGGGCTGTCATTACTGTGATTTCACAGAGAGGGGAAGAGTCAGGCTGTCACTGCTGTGATTTCAGCGAGAGAGTGAAATGGAGGTAGTTCGAGCTGTGATGTTCCAGACAGGGGAATCCTGGGACTCGGAGTGCACTGCTGTCACCGAGAGCGGAACTTTGGGGCTCTCACTGCTGTGGTGTCACAGAGAGAGAAACAGTGGTGTTGTCGCTGCTGTGGTGTCTCTGAGAGGGAAACACTGGTATTGGCGAAGCAAAAACACTCGCTTGCGGTGAGAGACTTCTCCAGGGTCAAGCTGTTCAAGTATAAGCGATTTATTATAAGAGTAAAAGGAGGGGAGACCCGTGTCCGCCACCAGCCTTGGCGTCCACGTGGTCCGGGGGAGGGGAGGCAGAACAGGTAGAGCAGGGAAGGTGAGTTTGGAAGGGAGAGGGAGGGAGTAAGAGAGACAGAGGGAAAGAGCAGGGAAGGCGAGAGGGATAGGAGCAGGGAGAGAGGGCTGAGAGTTAAGAGGGGGGAGAGGGGAGAGGGGTAAAGGGAGGAGGGAAGAGAGAAGAGTAAAGAGGCAAGAGGTAAGAGTAAAGAGCAAAGAGTAAAGAGAGCGAAGTTCTTGTTACAATCCAATATATCTTTTTCTATCGTGAATATTCTAATTACCAGAAACCAATCACCAAGAGACACACCCACTAAAGAATTTACATACAACCTATGGGCTTCCCTATATTAATATACAGTGTTGCATATTATACTCTACAGAGCTTTACAAGTTCTTTCCTTGCTTCTTTACTTTTGGACTCTTCTTATCAGCAGAAGGACATTGTTTTATCAACAGGGATTCTCCACTAGCTGGCTAGGCTATTGTTCTTTGGTTAACCAGTACTCAATATCCTATAACTCAAAGCAGGCTTTCATTTCTACTTTGATTCTAGCCTTCATATTTTCACAATCTAGTACCAAACAATCACATTCATTCCCTGTTTCACCTTCCCCAACACACTGGGCCTGTCTTTGCTGTGCTGTCATGGAGAGGAGCACGTTGGAGCTCACACTGCTATGATGTCACAGGTAGGGTAACAGTGGCTCTGACATTGCTGTGGTTTCCCAGAGAAGAGGAAATTTGGGCCCTCACTGCTCTGGTGTCACACAGAGAGGTAAAGTTGGGCTCTAACTGCTATGGTGTCTCCAACAGGGTAATCCTGGGCCTAAAATTGCTGTCGTTTCAAAGAGAGGAGCAAGTTTGGGCTGTGGCTGCACTGCTGTCCCAGAGAGTGGAACTTTGGGGCTCACACTGCTCTGGTGTCCCAGAGACGGGAACATTGGAGCTGTCACTGCTGTGTTGTCACAGAGAGAGGAACACTGGAGCTCTCCCTGCTCTGGAGTCGCGGAGAGGAGGCAATTGGGCATGTCACTGCCCTGGTGTCACAGGGAATGGAAGAGCGGGGCTGTCACTGCCGTGGAGTCAGAGAAAGGAGGAAATTTGGTGTGTGACTGCACTGCGGTCACAGCGAGTGGAACTTTGGGGCTCTCACTTCTGTGGTGGAAGAGATGAAGAAATAGGTGCTGTCACTGCTGTTGTGGTGTGAAGGAGAAGAGGAAATTTGGGCCTGTCATTGCTGTGGTGTCACAGAGAGGAGCACTTTAGAGCTCACACTGCTATGATGTCACAGATAGGGTAACACTGGCTCTGATATTGCTGTGTTGTCACAGAGAGGAGGAAATGAGGCCTCTCCCTGCTCTGGTGTTACAGAGAGGGGGAAATTTGGGCTCTCACTGCTGTTGTATCAGTGAGGGCGTAACACTGGGGCTGTCATTGTTGTGGTGTCCCAGAGAGGATTAAATTGGAGCTCACACTTCTATGGTGTCCTAGACAGTGGAACTCCGGGCCTGACATTGCTGTGGTGTAACAGAGAGGAGGCAATTTGGGGCTGTCATTACTGTGATTTCACAGAGAGGGGAAGAGTCAGGCTGTCACTGCTGTGATTTCAGCGAGAGAGTGAAATGGAGGTAGTTCGAGCTGTGATGTTCCAGACAGGGGAATCCTGGGACTCGGAGTGCACTGCTGTCACCGAGAGCGGAACTTTGGGGCTCTCACTGCTGTGGTGTCACAGAGAGAGAAACAGTGGCGTTGTCGCTGCTGTGGTGTCTCTGAGAGGGAAACACTGGGCCTGTCTTTGCTGTGCTGTCATGGAGAGGAGCACGTTGGAGCTCACACTGCTATGATGTCACAGGTAGGGTAACAGTGGCTGTGACATTGCTGTGGTTTCCCAGAGAAGAGGAAATTTGGGCCCTCACTGCTCTGGTGTCACACAGAGAGGTAAAGTTGGGCTCTAACTGCTATGGTGTCTCCAACAGGGTAATCCTGGGCCTAAAATTGCTGTTGTTTCAAAGAGAGGAGCAAGTTTGGGCTGTGGCTGCACTGCTGTCCCAGAGAGTGGAACTTTGGGGCTCACACTGCTCTGGTGTCCCAGAGACGGGAACATTGGAGCTGTCACTGCTGTGTTGTCACAGAGAGAGGAACACTGGAGCTCTCCCTGCTCTGGAGTCGCGGAGAGGAGGAAATTGGGCATGTCACTGCCCTGGTGTCACAGGGAATGGAAGAGCGGGGCTGTCACTGCCGTGGAGTCCGAGAAAGGAGGAAATTTGGTGTGTGACTGCACTGCGGTCACAGCGAGTGGAACTTTGGGGCTCTCACTTCTGTGGTGGAAGAGATGAAGAAATAGGTGCTGTCACTGCTGTTGTGGTGTGACGGAGAAGAGGAAATTTGGGCCTGTCATTGCTGTGGTGTCACAGAGAGGAGCACTTTGGAGCTCACACTGCTATGATGTCACACATAGGGTAACACTGGCTCTGATATTGCTGTGTTGTCACAGAGAGGAGGAAATGAGGCCTCTCCCTGCTCTGGTGTCACAGAGAGGGGGAAATTTGGGCTCTCACTGCTGTTGTATCAGTGAGGGCGTAACACTGGAGCTGTCATTGTTGTGGTGTCCCAGAGAGGATTAAATTGGAGCTGACACTTCTATGGTGTCTTAGACAGTGGAACTCGGGGCCTGACATTGCTGTGGTGTAACAGAGAGGAGGCAATTTGGGGCTGTCATTACTGTGATTTCACAGAGAGGGGAAGAGTCAGGCTGTCACTGCTGTGATTTCAGCGAGAGAGTGAAATGGAGGTAGTTCGAGCTGTGATGTTCCAGACAGGGGAATCCTGGGACTCGGAGTGCACTGCTGTCACCGAGAGCGGAACTTTGGGGCTCTCACTGCTGTGGTGTCACAGAGAGAGAAACAGTGGTGTTGTCGCTGCTGTGGTGTCTCTGAGAGGGAAACACTGGGCCTGTCTTTGCTGTGCTGTCATGGAGAGGAGCACGTTGGAGCTCACACTGCTCTGATGTCACAGGTAGGGTAACAGTGGCTGTGACATTGCTGTGGTTTCCCAGAGAAGAGGAAATTTGGGCCCTCACTGCTCTGGTGTCACACAGAGAGGTAAAGTTGGGCTCTAACTGCTATGGTGTCTCCAACAGGGTAATCGTGGGCCTAAAATTGCTGTCGTTTCAAAGAGAGGAGCAAGTTTGGGCTGTGGCTGCACTGCTGTCCCAGAGAGTGGAACTTTGGGGCTCACACTGCTCTGGTGTCCCAGAGACGGGAACATTGGAGCTGTCACTGCTGTGTTGTCACAGAGAGAGGAACACTGGAGCTCTCCCTGCTCTGGAGTCGCGGAGAGGAGGAAATTGGGCATGTCACTGCCCTGGTGTCACAGGGAATGGAAGAGCGGGGCTGTCACTGCCGTGGAGTCCGAGAAAGGAGGAAATTTGGTGTGTGACTGCACTGCGGTCACAGCGAGTGGAACTTTGGGGCTCTCACTTCTGTGGTGGAAGAGATGAAGAAATAGGTGCTGTCACTGCTGTTGTGGTGTGACGGAGAAGAGGAAATTTGGGCCTGTCATTGCTGTGGTGTCACAGAGAGGAGCACGTTGGAGCTCACACTGCTATGATGTCACACATAGGGTAACACTGGCTCTGATATTGCTGTGTTGTCACAGAGAGGAGGAAATGAGGCCTCTCCCTGCTCTGGTGTCACAGAGAGGGGGAAATTTGGGCTCTCACTGCTGTTGTATCAGTGAGGGCGTAACACTGGAGCTGTCATTGTTGTGGTGTCCCAGAGAGGATTAAATTGGAGCTCACACTTCTATGGGGTCCTAGACAGTGGAACTCTGGGCCTGACATTGCTGTGGTGTAACAGAGAGGAGGCAATTTGGGGCTGTCATTACTGTGATTTCACAGAGAGGGGAAGAGTCAGGCTGTCACTGCTGTGATTTCAGCGAGAGAGTGAAATGGAGGTAGTTCGAGCTGTGATGTTCCAGACAGGGGAATCCTGGGACTCGGAGTGCACTGCTGTCACCGAGAGCGGAACTTTGGGGCTCTCACTGCTGTGGTGTCACAGAGAGAGAAACAGTGGTGTTGTCGCTGCTGTGGTGTCTCTGAGAGGGAAACACTGGGCCTGTCTTTGCTGTGCTGTCATGGAGAGGAGCACGTTGGAGCTCACACTGCTATGATGTCACAGGTAGGGTAACAGTGGCTGTGACATTGCTGTGGTTTCCCAGAGAAGAGGAAATTTGGGCCCTCACTGCTCTGGTGTCACACAGAGAGGTAAAGTTGGGCTCTAACTGCTATGGTGTCTCCAACAGGGTAATCGTGGGCCTAAAATTGCTGTCGTTTCAAAGAGAGGAGCAAGTTTGGGCTGTGGCTGCACTGCTGTCCCAGAGAGTGGAACTTTGGGGCTCACACTGCTCTGGTGTCCCAGAGACGGGAACATTGGAGCTGTCACTGCTGTGTTGTCACAGAGAGAGGAACACTGGAGCTCTCCCTGCTCTGGAGTCGCGGAGAGGAGGCAATTGGGCATGTCACTGCCCTGGTGTCACAGGGAATGGAAGAGCGGGGCTGTCACTGCCGTGGAGTCAGAGAAAGGAGGAAATTTGGTGTGTGACTGCACTGCGGTCACAGCGAGTGGAACTTTGGGGCTCTCACTTCTGTGGTGGAAGAGATGAAGAAATAGGTGCTGTCACTGCTGTTGTGGTGTGACGGAGAAGAGGAAATTTGGGCCTGTCATTGCTGTGGTGTCACAGAGAGGAGCACTTTGGAGCTCACACTGCTATGATGTCACACATAGGGTAACACTGGCTCTGATATTGCTGTGTTGTCACAGAGAGGAGGAAATGAGGCCTCTCCCTGCTCTGGTGTCACAGAGAGGGGGAAATTTGGGCTCTCACTGCTGTTGTATCAGTGAGGGCGTAACACTGGAGCTGTCATTGTTGTGGTGTCCCAGAGAGGATTAAATTGGAGCTCACACTTCTATGGGGTCCTAGACAGTGGAACTCTGGGCCTGACATTGCTGTGGTGTAACAGAGAGGAGGCAATTTGGGGCTGTCATTACTGTGATTTCACAGAGAGGGGAAGAGTCAGGCTGTCACTGCTGTGATTTCAGCGAGAGAGTGAAATGGAGGTAGTTCGAGCTGTGATGTTCCAGACAGGGGAATCCTGGGACTCGGAGTGCACTGCTGTCACCGAGAGCGGAACTTTGGGGCTCTCACTGCTGTGGTGTCACAGAGAGAGAAACAGTGGTGTTGTCGCTGCTGTGGTGTCTCTGAGAGGGAAACACTGGGCCTGTCTTTGCTGTGCTGTCATGGAGAGGAGCACGTTGGAGCTCACACTGCTCTGATGTCACAGGTAGGGTAACAGTGGCTGTGACATTGCTGTGGTTTCCCAGAGAAGAGGAAATTTGGGCCCTCACTGCTCTGGTGTCACACAGAGAGGTAAAGTTGGGCTCTAACTGCTATGGTGTCTCCAACAGGGTAATCCTGGGCCTAAAATTGCTGTCGTTTCAAAGAGAGGAGCAAGTTTGGGCTGTGGCTGCACTGCTGTCCCAGAGAGTGGAACTTTGGGGCTCACACTGCTCTGGTGTCCCAGAGATGGGAACATTGGAGCTGTCACTGCTGTGTTGTCACAGAGAGAGGAACACTGGAGCTCTCCCTGCTCTGGAGTCGCGGAGAGGAGGAAATTGGGCATGTCAGTGCCCTGGTGTCACAGGGAATGGAAGAGCGGGGCTGTCACTGCCGTGGAGTCAGAGAAAGGAGGAAATTTGGTGTGTGACTGCACTGCGGTCACAGCGAGTGGAACTTTGGGGCTCTCACTTCTGTGGTGGAAGAGATGAAGAAATAGGTGCTGTCACTGCTGTTGTGGTGTGACGGAGAAGAGGAAATTTGGGCCTGTCATTGCTGTGGTGTCACAGAGAGGAGCACTTTGGAGCTCACACTGCTATGATGTCACAGATAGGGTAACACTGGCTCTGATATTGCTGTGTTGTCACAGAGAGGAGGAAATGAGGCCTCTCCCTGCTCTGGTGTCACAGAGAGGGGGAAATTTGGGCTCTCACTGCTGTTGTATCAGTGAGGGCGTAACACTGGAGCTGTCATTGTTGTGGTGTCCCAGAGAGGATTAAATTGCAGCTCACACTTCTATGGTGTCCTAGACAGTGGAACTCCGGGCCTGACATTGCTGTGGTGTAACAGAGAGGAGGCAATTTGGGGCTGTCATTACTGTGATTTCACAGAGAGGGGAAGAGTCAGGCTGTCACTGCTGTGATTTCAGCGAGAGAGTGAAATGGAGGTAGTTCGAGCTGTGATGTTCCAGACAGGGGAATCCTGGGACTCGGAGTGCACTGCTGTCACCGAGAGCGGAACTTTGGGGCTCTCACTGCTGTGGTGTCACAGAGAGAGAAACAGTGGCGTTGTCGCTGCTGTGGTGTCTCTGAGAGGGAAACACTGGGCCTGTCTTTGCTGTGCTGTCATGGAGAGGAGCACGTTGGAGCTCACACTGCTCTGATGTCACAGGTAGGGTAACAGTGGCTCTGACATTGCTGTGGTTTCCCAGAGAAGAGGAAATTTGGGCCCTCACTGCTCTGGTGTCACACAGAGAGGTAAAGTTGGGCTCTAACTGCTATGGTGTCTCCAACAGGGTAATCGTGGGCCTAAAATTGCTGTCGTTTCAAAGAGAGGAGCAAGTTTGGGCTGTGGCTGCACTGCTGTCCCAGAGAGTGGAACTTTGGGGCTCACACTGCTCTGGTGTCCCAGAGACGGGAACATTGGAGCTGTCACTGCTGTGTTGTCACAGAGAGAGGAACACTGGAGCTCTCCCTGCTCTGGAGTCGCGGAGAGGAGGAAATTGGGCATGTCAGTGCCCTGGTGTCACAGGGAATGGAAGAGCGGGGCTGTCACTGCCGTGGAGTCCGAGAAAGGAGGAAATTTGGTGTGTGACTGCACTGCGGTCACAGCGAGTGGAACTTTGGGGCTCTCACTTCTGTGGTGGAAGAGATGAAGAAATAGGTGCTGTCACTGCTGTTGTGGTGTGACGGAGAAGAGGAAATTTGGGCCTGTCATTGCTGTGGTGTCACAGAGAGGAGCACTTTGGAGCTCACACTGCTATGATGTCACAGATAGGGTAACACTGGCTCTGATATTGCTGTGTTGTCACAGAGAGGAGGAAATGAGGCCTCTCCCTGCTCTGGTGTCACAGAGAGGGGGAAATTTGGGCTCTCACTGCTGTTGTATCAGTGAGGGCGTAACACTGGAGCTGTCATTGTTGTGGTGTCCCAGAGAGGATTAAATTGGAGCTCACACTTCTATGGGGTCCTAGACAGTGGAACTCTGGGCCTGACATTGCTGTGGTGTAACAGAGAGGAGGCAATTTGGGGCTGTCATTACTGTGATTTCACAGAGAGGGGAAGAGTCAGGCTGTCACTGCTGTGATTTCAGCGAGAGAGTGAAATGGAGGTAGTTCGAGCTGTGATGTTCCAGACAGGGGAATCCTGGGACTCGGAGTGCACTGCTGTCACCGAGAGCGGAACTTTGGGGCTCTCACTGCTGTGGTGTCACAGAGAGAGAAACAGTGGTGTTGTCGCTGCTGTGGTGTCTCTGAGAGGGAAACACTGGGCCTGTCTTTGCTGTGCTGTCATGGAGAGGAGCACGTTGGAGCTCACACTGCTATGATGTCACAGGTAGGGTAACAGTGGCTCTGACATTGCTGTGGTTTCCCAGAGAAGAGGAAATTTGGGCCCTCACTGCTCTGGTGTCACACAGAGAGGTAAAGTTGGGCTCTAACTGCTATGGTGTCTCCAACAGGGTAATCCTGGGCCTAAAATTGCTGTCGTTTCAAAGAGAGGAGCAAGTTTGGGCTGTGGCTGCACTGCTGTCCCAGAGAGTGGAACTTTGGGGCTCACACTGCTCTGGTGTCCCAGAGACGGGAACATTGGAGCTGTCACTGCTGTGTTGTCACAGAGAGAGGAACACTGGAGCTCTCCCTGCTCTGGAGTCGCGGAGAGGAGGCAATTGGGCATGTCACTGCCCTGGTGTCACAGGGAATGGAAGAGCGGGGCTGTCACTGCCGTGGAGTCAGAGAAAGGAGGAAATTTGGTGTGTGACTGCACTGCGGTCACAGCGAGTGGAACTTTGGGGCTCTCACTTCTGTGGTGGAAGAGATGAAGAAATAGGTGCTGTCACTGCTGTTGTGGTGTGACGGAGAAGAGGAAATTTGGGCCTGTCATTGCTGTGGTGTCACAGAGAGGAGCACTTTGGAGCTCACACTGCTATGATGTCACAGATAGGGTAACACTGGCTCTGATATTGCTGTGTTGTCACAGAGAGGAGGAAATGAGGCCTCTCCCTGCTCTGGTGTCACAGAGAGGGGGAAACTTGGGCTCTCACTGCTGTTGTATCAGTGAGGGCGTAACACTGGAGCTGTCATTGTTGTGGTGTCCCAGAGAGGATTAAATTGGAGCTCACACTTCTATGGTGTCCTAGACAGTGGAACTCCGGGCCTGACATTGCTGTGGTGTAACAGAGAGGAGGCAATTTGGGGCTGTCATTACTGTGATTTCACAGAGAGGGGAAGAGTCAGGCTGTCACTGCTGTGATTTCAGCGAGAGAGTGAAATGGAGGTAGTTCGAGCTGTGATGTTCCAGACAGGGGAATCCTGGGACTCGGAGTGCACTGCTGTCACCGAGAGCGGAACTTTGGGGCTCTCACTGCTGTGGTGTCACAGAGAGAGAAACAGTGGTGTTGTCGCTGCTGTGGTGTCTCTGAGAGGGAAACACTGGGCCTGTCTTTGCTGTGCTGTCATGGAGAGGAGCACGTTGGAGCTCACACTGCTATGATGTCACAGGTAGGGTAACAGTGGCTCTGACATTGCTGTGGTTTCCCAGAGAAGAGGAAATTTGGGCCCTCACTGCTCTGCTGTCACACAGAGAGGTAAAGTTGGGCTCTAACTGCTATGGTGTCTCCAACAGGGTAATCCTGGGCCTAAAATTGCTGTCGTTTCAAAGAGAGGAGCAAGTTTGGGCTGTGGCTGCACTGCTGTCCCAGAGAGTGGAACTTTGGGGCTCACACTGCTCTGGTGTCCCAGAGACGGGAACATTGGAGCTGTCACTGCTGTGTTGTCACAGAGAGAGGAACACTGGAGCTCTCCCTGCTCTGGAGTCGCGGAGAGGAGGCAATTGGGCATGTCACTGCCCTGGTGTCACAGGGAATGGAAGAGCGGGGCTGTCACTGCCGTGGAGTCCGAGAAAGGAGGAAATTTGGTGTGTGACTGCACTGCGGTCACAGCGAGTGGAACTTTGGGGCTCTCACTTCTGTGGTGGAAGAGATGAAGAAATAGGTGCTGTCACTGCTGTTGTGGTGTGACGGAGAAGAGGAAATTTGGGCCTGTCATTGCTGTGGTGTCACAGAGAGGAGCACTTTGGAGCTCACACTGCTATGATGTCACACATAGGGTAACACTGGCTCTGATATTGCTGTGTTGTCACAGAGAGGAGGAAATGAGGCCTCTCCCTGCTCTGGTGTCACAGAGAGGGGGAAATTTGGGCTCTCACTGCTGTTGTATCAGTGAGGGCGTAACACTGGAGCTGTCATTGTTGTGGTGTCCCAGAGAGGATTAAATTGGAGCTGACACTTCTATGGTGTCTTAGACAGTGGAACTCGGGGCCTGACATTGCTGTGGTGTAACAGAGAGGAGGCAATTTGGGGCTGTCATTACTGTGATTTCACAGAGAGGGGAAGAGTCAGGCTGTCACTGCTGTGATTTCAGCGAGAGAGTGAAATGGAGGTAGTTCGAGCTGTGATGTTCCAGACAGGGGAATCCTGGGACTCGGAGTGCACTGCTGTCACCGAGAGCGGAACTTTGGGGCTCTCACTGCTGTGGTGTCACAGAGAGAGAAACAGTGGTGTTGTCGCTGCTGTGGTGTCTCTGAGAGGGAAACACTGGGCCTGTCTTTGCTGTGCTGTCATGGAGAGGAGCACGTTGGAGCTCACACTGCTCTGATGTCACAGGTAGGGTAACAGTGGCTGTGACATTGCTGTGGTTTCCCAGAGAAGAGGAAATTTGGGCCCTCACTGCTCTGGTGTCACACAGAGAGGTAAAGTTGGGCTCTAACTGCTATGGTGTCTCCAACAGGGTAATCGTGGGCCTAAAATTGCTGTCGTTTCAAAGAGAGGAGCAAGTTTGGGCTGTGGCTGCACTGCTGTCCCAGAGAGTGGAACTTTGGGGCTCACACTGCTCTGGTGTCCCAGAGACGGGAACATTGGAGCTGTCACTGCTGTGTTGTCACAGAGAGAGGAACACTGGAGCTCTCCCTGCTCTGGAGTCGCGGAGAGGAGGAAATTGGGCATGTCACTGCCCTGGTGTCACAGGGAATGGAAGAGCGGGGCTGTCACTGCCGTGGAGTCCGAGAAAGGAGGAAATTTGGTGTGTGACTGCACTGCGGTCACAGCGAGTGGAACTTTGGGGCTCTCACTTCTGTGGTGGAAGAGATGAAGAAATAGGTGCTGTCACTGCTGTTGTGGTGTGACGGAGAAGAGGAAATTTGGGCCTGTCATTGCTGTGGTGTCACAGAGAGGAGCACGTTGGAGCTCACACTGCTATGATGTCACACATAGGGTAACACTGGCTCTGATATTGCTGTGTTGTCACAGAGAGGAGGAAATGAGGCCTCTCCCTGCTCTGGTGTCACAGAGAGGGGGAAATTTGGGCTCTCACTGCTGTTGTATCAGTGAGGGCGTAACACTGGAGCTGTCATTGTTGTGGTGTCCCAGAGAGGATTAAATTGGAGCTCACACTTCTATGGGGTCCTAGACAGTGGAACTCTGGGCCTGACATTGCTGTGGTGTAACAGAGAGGAGGCAATTTGGGGCTGTCATTACTGTGATTTCACAGAGAGGGGAAGAGTCAGGCTGTCACTGCTGTGATTTCAGCGAGAGAGTGAAATGGAGGTAGTTCGAGCTGTGATGTTCCAGACAGGGGAATCCTGGGACTCGGAGTGCACTGCTGTCACCGAGAGCGGAACTTTGGGGCTCTCACTGCTGTGGTGTCACAGAGAGAGAAACAGTGGTGTTGTCGCTGCTGTGGTGTCTCTGAGAGGGAAACACTGGGCCTGTCTTTGCTGTGCTGTCATGGAGAGGAGCACGTTGGAGCTCACACTGCTATGATGTCACAGGTAGGGTAACAGTGGCTGTGACATTGCTGTGGTTTCCCAGAGAAGAGGAAATTTGGGCCCTCACTGCTCTGGTGTCACACAGAGAGGTAAAGTTGGGCTCTAACTGCTATGGTGTCTCCAACAGGGTAATCGTGGGCCTAAAATTGCTGTCGTTTCAAAGAGAGGAGCAAGTTTGGGCTGTGGCTGCACTGCTGTCCCAGAGAGTGGAACTTTGGGGCTCACACTGCTCTGGTGTCCCAGAGACGGGAACATTGGAGCTGTCACTGCTGTGTTGTCACAGAGAGAGGAACACTGGAGCTCTCCCTGCTCTGGAGTCGCGGAGAGGAGGCAATTGGGCATGTCACTGCCCTGGTGTCACAGGGAATGGAAGAGCGGGGCTGTCACTGCCGTGGAGTCCGAGAAAGGAGGAAATTTGGTGTGTGACTGCACTGCGGTCACAGCGAGTGGAACTTTGGGGCTCTCACTTCTGTGGTGGAAGAGATGAAGAAATAGGTGCTGTCACTGCTGTTGTGGTGTGACGGAGAAGAGGAAATTTGGGCCTGTCATTGCTGTGGTGTCACAGAGAGGAGCACTTTGGAGCTCACACTGCTATGATGTCACACATAGGGTAACACTGGCTCTGATATTGCTGTGTTGTCACAGAGAGGAGGAAATGAGGCCTCTCCCTGCTCTGGTGTCACAGAGAGGGGGAAATTTGGGCTCTCACTGCTGTTGTATCAGTGAGGGCGTAACACTGGAGCTGTCATTGTTGTGGTGTCCCAGAGAGGATTAAATTGGAGCTCACACTTCTATGGGGTCCTAGACAGTGGAACTCTGGGCCTGACATTGCTGTGGTGTAACAGAGAGGAGGCAATTTGGGGCTGTCATTACTGTGATTTCACAGAGAGGGGAAGAGTCAGGCTGTCACTGCTGTGATTTCAGCGAGAGAGTGAAATGGAGGTAGTTCGAGCTGTGATGTTCCAGACAGGGGAATCCTGGGACTCGGAGTGCACTGCTGTCACCGAGAGCGGAACTTTGGGGCTCTCACTGCTGTGGTGTCACAGAGAGAGAAACAGTGGTGTTGTCGCTGCTGTGGTGTCTCTGAGAGGGAAACACTGGGCCTGTCTTTGCTGTGCTGTCATGGAGAGGAGCACGTTGGAGCTCACACTGCTCTGATGTCACAGGTAGGGTAACAGTGGCTGTGACATTGCTGTGGTTTCCCAGAGAAGAGGAAATTTGGGCCCTCACTGCTCTGGTGTCACACAGAGAGGTAAAGTTGGGCTCTAACTGCTATGGTGTCTCCAACAGGGTAATCGTGGGCCTAAAATTGCTGTCGTTTCAAAGAGAGGAGCAAGTTTGGGCTGTGGCTGCACTGCTGTCCCAGAGAGTGGAACTTTGGGGCTCACACTGCTCTGGTGTCCCAGAGACGGGAACATTGGAGCTGTCACTGCTGTGTTGTCACAGAGAGAGGAACACTGGAGCTCTCCCTGCTCTGGAGTCGCGGAGAGGAGGAAATTGGGCATGTCAGTGCCCTGGTGTCACAGGGAATGGAAGAGCGGGGCTGTCACTGCCGTGGAGTCCGAGAAAGGAGGAAATTTGGTGTGTGACTGCACTGCGGTCACAGCGAGTGGAACTTTGGGGCTCTCACTTCTGTGGTGGAAGAGATGAAGAAATAGGTGCTGTCACTGCTGTTGTGGTGTGACGGAGAAGAGGAAATTTGGGCCTGTCATTGCTGTGGTGTCACAGAGAGGAGCACTTTGGAGCTCACACTGCTATGATGTCACACATAGGGTAACACTGGCTCTGATATTGCTGTGTTGTCACAGAGAGGAGGAAATGAGGCCTCTCCCTGCTCTGGTGTCACAGAGAGGGGGAAATTTGGGCTCTCACTGCTGTTGTATCAGTGAGGGCGTAACACTGGAGCTGTCATTGTTGTGGTGTCCCAGAGAGGATTAAATTGGAGCTCACACTTCTATGGGGTCCTAGACAGTGGAACTCTGGGCCTGACATTGCTGTGGTGTAACAGAGAGGAGGCAATTTGGGGCTGTCATTACTGTGATTTCACAGAGAGGGGAAGAGTCAGGCTGTCACTGCTGTGATTTCAGCGAGAGAGTGAAATGGAGGTAGTTCGAGCTGTGATGTTCCAGACAGGGGAATCCTGGGACTCGGAGTGCACTGCTGTCACCGAGAGCGGAACTTTGGGGCTCTCACTGCTGTGGTGTCACAGAGAGAGAAACAGTGGTGTTGTCGCTGCTGTGGTGTCTCTGAGAGGGAAACACTGGGCCTGTCTTTGCTGTGCTGTCATGGAGAGGAGCACGTTGGAGCTCACACTGCTCTGATGTCACAGGTAGGGTAACAGTGGCTGTGACATTGCTGTGGTTTCCCAGAGAAGAGGAAATTTGGGCCCTCACTGCTCTGGTGTCACACAGAGAGGTAAAGTTGGGCTCTAACTGCTATGGTGTCTCCAACAGGGTAATCCTGGGCCTAAAATTGCTGTCGTTTCAAAGAGAGGAGCAAGTTTGGGCTGTGGCTGCACTGCTGTCCCAGAGAGTGGAACTTTGGGGCTCACACTGCTCTGGTGTCCCAGAGATGGGAACATTGGAGCTGTCACTGCTGTGTTGTCACAGAGAGAGGAACACTGGAGCTCTCCCTGCTCTGGAGTCGCGGAGAGGAGGAAATTGGGCATGTCAGTGCCCTGGTGTCACAGGGAATGGAAGAGCGGGGCTGTCACTGCCGTGGAGTCAGAGAAAGGAGGAAATTTGGTGTGTGACTGCACTGCGGTCACAGCGAGTGGAACTTTGGGGCTCTCACTTCTGTGGTGGAAGAGATGAAGAAATAGGTGCTGTCACTGCTGTTGTGGTGTGACGGAGAAGAGGAAATTTGGGCCTGTCATTGCTGTGGTGTCACAGAGAGGAGCACTTTGGAGCTCACACTGCTATGATGTCACAGATAGGGTAACACTGGCTCTGATATTGCTGTGTTGTCACAGAGAGGAGGAAATGAGGCCTCTCCCTGCTCTGGTGTCACAGAGAGGGGGAAATTTGGGCTCTCACTGCTGTTGTATCAGTGAGGGCGTAACACTGGAGCTGTCATTGTTGTGGTGTCCCAGAGAGGATTAAATTGCAGCTCACACTTCTATGGTGTCCTAGACAGTGGAACTCCGGGCCTGACATTGCTGTGGTGTAACAGAGAGGAGGCAATTTGGGGCTGTCATTACTGTGATTTCACAGAGAGGGGAAGAGTCAGGCTGTCACTGCTGTGATTTCAGCGAGAGAGTGAAATGGAGGTAGTTCGAGCTGTGATGTTCCAGACAGGGGAATCCTGGGACTCGGAGTGCACTGCTGTCACCGAGAGCGGAACTTTGGGGCTCTCACTGCTGTGGTGTCACAGAGAGAGAAACAGTGGTGTTGTCGCTGCTGTGGTGTCTCTGAGAGGGAAACACTGGGCCTGTCTTTGCTGTGCTGTCATGGAGAGGAGCACGTTGGAGCTCACACTGCTCTGATGTCACAGGTAGGGTAACAGTGGCTCTGACATTGCTGTGGTTTCCCAGAGAAGAGGAAATTTGGGCCCTCACTGCTCTGCTGTCACACAGAGAGGTAAAGTTGGGCTCTAACTGCTATGGTGTCTCCAACAGGGTAATCGTGGGCCTAAAATTGCTGTCGTTTCAAAGAGAGGAGCAAGTTTGGGCTGTGGCTGCACTGCTGTCCCAGAGAGTGGAACTTTGGGGCTCACACTGCTCTGGTGTCCCAGAGACGGGAACATTGGAGCTGTCACTGCTGTGTTGTCACAGAGAGAGGAACACTGGAGCTCTCCCTGCTCTGGAGTCGCGGAGAGGAGGAAATTGGGCATGTCACTGCCCTGGTGTCACAGGGAATGGAAGAGCGGGGCTGTCACTGCCGTGGAGTCCGAGAAAGGAGGAAATTTGGTGTGTGACTGCACTGCGGTCACAGCGAGTGGAACTTTGGGGCTCTCACTTCTGTGGTGGAAGAGATGAAGAAATAGGTGCTGTCACTGCTGTTGTGGTGTGACGGAGAAGAGGAAATTTGGGCCTGTCATTGCTGTGGTGTCACAGAGAGGAGCACTTTGGAGCTCACACTGCTATGATGTCACAGATAGGGTAACACTGGCTCTGATATTGCTGTGTTGTCACAGAGAGGAGGAAATGAGGCCTCTCCCTGCTCTGGTGTCACAGAGAGGGGGAAATTTGGGCTCTCACTGCTGTTGTATCAGTGAGGGCGTAACACTGGAGCTGTCATTGTTGTGGTGTCCCAGAGAGGATTAAATTGGAGCTCACACTTCTATGGGGTCCTAGACAGTGGAACTCTGGGCCTGACATTGCTGTGGTGTAACAGAGAGGAGGCAATTTGGGGCTGTCATTACTGTGATTTCACAGAGAGGGGAAGAGTCAGGCTGTCACTGCTGTGATTTCAGCGAGAGAGTGAAATGGAGGTAGTTCGAGCTGTGATGTTCCAGACAGGGGAATCCTGGGACTCGGAGTGCACTGCTGTCACCGAGAGCGGAACTTTGGGGCTCTCACTGCTGTGGTGTCACAGAGAGAGAAACAGTGGTGTTGTCGCTGCTGTGGTGTCTCTGAGAGGGAAACACTGGGCCTGTCTTTGCTGTGCTGTCATGGAGAGGAGCACGTTGGAGCTCACACTGCTATGATGTCACAGGTAGGGTAACAGTGGCTCTGACATTGCTGTGGTTTCCCAGAGAAGAGGAAATTTGGGCCCTCACTGCTCTGGTGTCACACAGAGAGGTAAAGTTGGGCTCTAACTGCTATGGTGTCTCCAACAGGGTAATCCTGGGCCTAAAATTGCTGTCGTTTCAAAGAGAGGAGCAAGTTTGGGCTGTGGCTGCACTGCTGTCCCAGAGAGTGGAACTTTGGGGCTCACACTGCTCTGGTGTCCCAGAGACGGGAACATTGGAGCTGTCACTGCTGTGTTGTCACAGAGAGAGGAACACTGGAGCTCTCCCTGCTCTGGAGTCGCGGAGAGGAGGCAATTGGGCATGTCACTGCCCTGGTGTCACAGGGAATGGAAGAGCGGGGCTGTCACTGCCGTGGAGTCAGAGAAAGGAGGAAATTTGGTGTGTGACTGCACTGCGGTCACAGCGAGTGGAACTTTGGGGCTCTCACTTCTGTGGTGGAAGAGATGAAGAAATAGGTGCTGTCACTGCTGTTGTGGTGTGACGGAGAAGAGGAAATTTGGGCCTGTCATTGCTGTGGTGTCACAGAGAGGAGCACTTTGGAGCTCACACTGCTATGATGTCACAGATAGGGTAACACTGGCTCTGATATTGCTGTGTTGTCACAGAGAGGAGGAAATGAGGCCTCTCCCTGCTCTGGTGTCACAGAGAGGGGGAAACTTGGGCTCTCACTGCTGTTGTATCAGTGAGGGCGTAACACTGGAGCTGTCATTGTTGTGGTGTCCCAGAGAGGATTAAATTGGAGCTCACACTTCTATGGTGTCCTAGACAGTGGAACTCCGGGCCTGACATTGCTGTGGTGTAACAGAGAGGAGGCAATTTGGGGCTGTCATTACTGTGATTTCACAGAGAGGGGAAGAGTCAGGCTGTCACTGCTGTGCTTTCAGCGAGAGAGTGAAATGGAGGTAGTTCGAGCTGTGATGTTCCAGACAGGGGAATCCTGGGACTCGGAGTGCACTGCTGTCACCGAGAGCGGAACTTTGGGGCTCTCACTGCTGTGGTGTCACAGAGAGAGAAACAGTGGTGTTGTCGCTGCTGTGGTGTCTCTGAGAGGGAAACACTGGGCCTGTCTTTGCTGTGCTGTCATGGAGAGGAGCACGTTGGAGCTCACACTGCTATGATGTCACAGGTAGGGTAACAGTGGCTGTGACATTGCTGTGGTTTCCCAGAGAAGAGGAAATTTGGGCCCTCACTGCTCTGCTGTCACACAGAGAGGTAAAGTTGGGCTCTAACTGCTATGGTGTCTCCAACAGGGTAATCGTGGGCCTAAAATTGCTGTCGTTTCAAAGAGAGGAGCAAGTTTGGGCTGTGGCTGCACTGCTGTCCCAGAGAGTGGAACTTTGGGGCTCACACTGCTCTGGTGTCCCAGAGACGGGAACATTGGAGCTGTCACTGCTGTGTTGTCACAGAGAGAGGAACACTGGAGCTCTCCCTGCTCTGGAGTCGCGGAGAGGAGGAAATTGGGCATGTCACTGCCCTGGTGTCACAGGGAATGGAAGAGCGGGGCTGTCACTGCCGTGGAGTCAGAGAAAGGAGGAAATTTGGTGTGTGACTGCACTGCGGTCACAGCGAGTGGAACTTTGGGGCTCTCACTTCTGTGGTGGAAGAGATGAAGAAATAGGTGCTGTCACTGCTGTTGTGGTGTGACGGAGAAGAGGAAATTTGGGCCTGTCATTGCTGTGGTGTCACAGAGAGGAGCACTTTGGAGCTCACACTGCTATGATGTCACAGATAGGGTAACACTGGCTCTGATATTGCTGTGTTGTCACAGAGAGGAGGAAATGAGGCCTCTCCCTGCTCTGGTGTCACAGAGAGGGGGAAATTTGGGCTCTCACTGCTGTTGTATCAGTGAGGGCGTAACACTGGAGCTGTCATTGTTGTGGTGTCCCAGAGAGGATTAAATTGGAGCTCACACTTCTATGGTGTCCTAGACAGTGGAACTCTGGGCCTGACATTGCTGTGGTGTAACAGAGAGGAGGCAATTTGGGGCTGTCATTACTGTGATTTCACAGAGAGGGGAAGAGTCAGGCTGTCACTGCTGTGATTTCAGCGAGAGAGTGAAATGGAGGTAGTTCGAGCTGTGATGTTCCAGACAGGGGAATCCTGGGACTCGGAGTGCACTGCTGTCACCGAGAGCGGAACTTTGGGGCTCTCACTGCTGTGGTGTCACAGAGAGAGAAACAGTGGTGTTGTCGCTGCTGTGGTGTCTCTGAGAGGGAAACACTGGGCCTGTCTTTGCTGTGCTGTCATGGAGAGGAGCACGTTGGAGCTCACACTGCTATGATGTCACAGGTAGGGTAACAGTGGCTCTGACATTGCTGTGGTTTCCCAGAGAAGAGGAAATTTGGGCCCTCACTGCTCTGCTGTCACACAGAGAGGTAAAGTTGGGCTCTAACTGCTATGGTGTCTCCAACAGGGTAATCCTGGGCCTAAAATTGCTGTCGTTTCAAAGAGAGGAGCAAGTTTGGGCTGTGGCTGCACTGCTGTCCCAGAGAGTGGAACTTTGGGGCTCACACTGCTCTGGTGTCCCAGAGACGGGAACATTGGAGCTGTCACTGCTGTGTTGTCACAGAGAGAGGAACACTGGAGCTCTCCCTGCTCTGGAGTCGCGGAGAGGAGGAAATTGGGCATGTCACTGCCCTGGTGTCACAGGGAATGGAAGAGCGGGGCTGTCACTGCCGTGGAGTCCGAGAAAGGAGGAAATTTGGTGTGTGACTGCACTGCGGTCACAGCGAGTGGAACTTTGGGGCTCTCACTTCTGTGGTGGAAGAGATGAAGAAATAGGTGCTGTCACTGCTGTTGTGGTGTGACGGAGAAGAGGAAATTTGGGCCTGTCATTGCTGTGGTGTCACAGAGAGGAGCACTTTGGAGCTCACACTGCTATGATGTCACACATAGGGTAACACTGGCTCTGATATTGCTGTGTTGTCACAGAGAGGAGGAAATGAGGCCTCTCCCTGCTCTGGTGTCACAGAGAGGGGGAAATTTGGGCTCTCACTGCTGTTGTATCAGTGAGGGCGTAACACTGGAGCTGTCATTGTTGTGGTGTCCCAGAGAGGATTAAATTGCAGCTCACACTTCTATGGTGTCCTAGACAGTGGAACTCTGGGCCTGACATTGCTGTGGTGTAACAGAGAGGAGGCAATTTGGGGCTGTCATTACTGTGATTTCACAGAGAGGGGAAGAGTCAGGCTGTCACTGCTGTGATTTCAGCGAGAGAGTGAAATGGAGGTAGTTCGAGCTGTGATGTTCCAGACAGGGGAATCCTGGGACTCGGAGTGCACTGCTGTCACCGAGAGCGGAACTTTGGGGCTCTCACTGCTGTGGTGTCACAGAGAGAGAAACAGTGGTGTTGTCGCTGCTGTGGTGTCTCTGAGAGGGAAACACTGGGCCTGTCTTTGCTGTGCTGTCATGGAGAGGAGCACGTTGGAGCTCACACTGCTATGATGTCACAGGTAGGGTAACAGTGGCTCTGACATTGCTGTGGTTTCCCAGAGAAGAGGAAATTTGGGCCCTCACTGCTCTGCTGTCACACAGAGAGGTAAAGTTGGGCTCTAACTGCTATGGTGTCTCCAACAGGGTAATCGTGGGCCTAAAATTGCTGTCGTTTCAAAGAGAGGAGCAAGTTTGGGCTGTGGCTGCACTGCTGTCCCAGAGAGTGGAACTTTGGGGCTCACACTGCTCTGGTGTCCCAGAGACGGGAACATTGGAGCTGTCACTGCTGTGTTGTCACAGAGAGAGGAACACTGGAGCTCTCCCTGCTCTGGAGTCGCGGAGAGGAGGAAATTGGGCATGTCACTGCCCTGGTGTCACAGGGAATGGAAGAGCGGGACTGTCACTGCCGTGGAGTCAGAGAAAGGAGGAAATTTGGTGTGTGACTGCACTGCGGTCACAGCGAGTGGAACTTTGGGGCTCTCACTTCTGTGGTGGAAGAGATGAAGAAATAGGTGCTGTCACTGCTGTTGTGGTGTGACGGAGAAGAGGAAATTTGGGCCTGTCATTGCTGTGGTGTCACAGAGAGGAGCACTTTGGAGCTCACACTGCTATGATGTCACACATAGGGTAACACTGGCTCTGATATTGCTGTGTTGTCACAGAGAGGAGGAAATGAGGCCTCTCCCTGCTCTGGTGTCACAGAGAGGGGGAAATTTGGGCTCTCACTGCTGTTGTATCAGTGAGGGCGTAACACTGGAGCTGTCATTGTTGTGGTGTCCCAGAGAGGATTAAATTGCAGCTCACACTTCTATGGTGTCCTAGACAGTGGAACTCGGGGCCTGACATTGCTGTGGTGTAACAGAGAGGAGGCAATTTGGGGCTGTCATTACTGTGATTTCACAGAGAGGGGAAGAGTCAGGCTGTCACTGCTGTGATTTCAGCGAGAGAGTGAAATGGAGGTAGTTCGAGCTGTGATGTTCCAGACAGGGGAATCCTGGGACTCGGAGTGCACTGCTGTCACCGAGAGCGGAACTTTGGGGCTCTCACTGCTGTGGTGTCACAGAGAGAGAAACAGTGGCGTTGTCGCTGCTGTGGTGTCTCTGAGAGGGAAACACTGGGCCTGTCTTTGCTGTGCTGTCATGGAGAGGAGCACGTTGGAGCTCACACTGCTATGATGTCACAGGTAGGGTAACAGTGGCTCTGACATTGCTGTGGTTTCCCAGAGAAGAGGAAATTTGGGCCCTCACTGCTCTGGTGTCACACAGAGAGGTAAAGTTGGGCTCTAACTGCTCTGGTGTCTCCAACAGGGTAATCGTGGGCCTAAAATTGCTGTCGTTTCAAAGAGAGGAGCAAGTTTGGGCTGTGGCTGCACTGCTGTCCCAGAGAGTGGAACTTTGGGGCTCACACTGCTCTGGTGTCCCAGAGACGGGAACATTGGAGCTGTCACTGCTGTGTTGTCACAGAGAGAGGAACACTGGAGCTCTCCCTGCTCTGGAGTCGCGGAGAGGAGGAAATTGGGCATGTCACTGCCCTGGTGTCACAGGGAATGGAAGAGCGGGGCTGTCACTGCCGTGGAGTCAGAGAAAGGAGGAAATTTGGTGTGTGACTGCACTGCGGTCACAGCGAGTGGAACTTTGGGGCTCTCACTTCTGTGGTGGAAGAGATGAAGAAATAGGTGCTGTCACTGCTGTTGTGGTGTGACGGAGAAGAGGAAATTTGGGCCTGTCATTGCTGTGGTGTCACAGAGAGGAGCACTTTGGAGCTCACACTGCTATGATGTCACAGATAGGGTAACACTGGCTCTGATATTGCTGTGTTGTCACAGAGAGGAGGAAATGAGGCCTCTCCCTGCTCTGGTGTCACAGAGAGGGGGAAATTTGGGCTCTCACTGCTGTTGTATCAGTGAGGGCGTAACACTGGAGCTGTCATTGTTGTGGTGTCCCAGAGAGGATTAAATTGGAGCTCACACTTCTATGGTGTCCTAGACAGTGGAACTCCGGGCCTGACATTGCTGTGGTGTAACAGAGAGGAGGCAATTTGGGGCTGTCATTACTGTGATTTCACAGAGAGGAGAAGAGTCAGGCTGTCACTGCTGTGATTTCAGCGAGAGAGTGAAATGGAGGTAGTTCGAGCTGTGATTTTCCAGACAGGGGAATCCTGGGACTCGGAGTGCACTGCTGTCACCGAGAGCGGAACTTTGGGGCTCTCACTGCTGTGGTGTCACAGAGAGAGAAACAGTGGTGTTGTCGCTGCTGTGGTGTCTCTGAGAGGGAAACACTGGGCCTGTCTTTGCTGTGCTGTCATGGAGAGGAGCACGTTGGAGCTCACACTGCTATGATGTCACAGGTAGGGTAACAGTGGCTCTGACATTGCTGTGGTTTCCCAGAGAAGAGGAAATTTGGGCCCTCACTGCT
Source organism: Cyanistes caeruleus (assembly GCF_971803275.1). Classification (NCBI taxonomy): domain Eukaryota; kingdom Metazoa; phylum Chordata; class Aves; order Passeriformes; family Paridae; genus Cyanistes; species Cyanistes caeruleus. The sequence goes on from NC_141703.1 coordinate 119,422,558, forward strand.
CTGCTGTCACACAGAGAGGTAAAGTTGGGCTCTAACTGCTATGGTGTCTCCAACAGGGTAATCCTGGGCCTAAAATTGCTGTCGTTTCAAAGAGAGGAGCAAGTTTGGGCTGTGGCTGCACTGCTGTCCCAGAGAGTGGAACTTTGGGGCTCACACTGCTCTGGTGTCCCAGAGACGGGAACATTGGAGCTGTCACTGCTGTGTTGTCACAGAGAGAGGAACACTGGAGCTCTCCCTGCTCTGGAGTCGCGGAGAGGAGGAAATTGGGCATGTCACTGCCCTGGTGTCACAGGGAATGGAAGAGCGGGGCTGTCACTGCCGTGGAGTCCGAGAAAGGAGGAAATTTGGTGTGTGACTGCACTGCGGTCACAGCGAGTGGAACTTTGGGGCTCTCACTTCTGTGGTGGAAGAGATGAAGAAATAGGTGCTGTCACTGCTGTTGTGGTGTGACGGAGAAGAGGAAATTTGGGCCTGTCATTGCTGTGGTGTCACAGAGAGGAGCACTTTGGAGCTCACACTGCTATGATGTCACACATAGGGTAACACTGGCTCTGATATTGCTGTGTTGTCACAGAGAGGAGGAAATTAGGCCTCTCCCTGCTCTGGTGTTACAGAGAGGGGGAAATTTGGGCTCTCACTGCTGTTGTATCAGTGAGGGCGTAACACTGGAGCTGTCATTGTTGTGGTGTCCCAGAGAGGATTAAATTGGAGCTCACACTTCTATGGTGTCTTAGACAGTGGAACTCGGGGCCTGACATTGCTGTGGTGTAACAGAGAGGAGGCAATTTGGGGCTGTCATTACTGTGATTTCACAGAGAGGGGAAGAGTCAGGCTGTCACTGCTGTGATTTCAGCGAGAGAGTGAAATGGAGGTAGTTCGAGCTGTGATGTTCCAGACAGGGGAATCCTGGGACTCGGAGTGCACTGCTGTCACCGAGAGCGGAACTTTGGGGCTCTCACTGCTGTGGTGTCACAGAGAGAGAAACAGTGGTGTTGTCGCTGCTGTGGTGTCTCTGAGAGGGAAACACTGGGCCTGTCTTTGCTGTGCTGTCATGGAGAGGAGCACGTTGGAGCTCACACTGCTCTGATGTCACAGGTAGGGTAACAGTGGCTGTGACATTGCTGTGGTTTCCCAGAGAAGAGGAAATTTGGGCCCTCACTGCTCTGGTGTCACACAGAGAGGTAAAGTTGGGCTCTAACTGCTATGGTGTCTCCAACAGGGTAATCGTGGGCCTAAAATTGCTGTCGTTTCAAAGAGAGGAGCAAGTTTGGGCTGTGGCTGCACTGCTGTCCCAGAGAGTGGAACTTTGGGGCTCACACTGCTCTGGTGTCCCAGAGACGGGAACATTGGAGCTGTCACTGCTGTGTTGTCACAGAGAGAGGAACACTGGAGCTCTCCCTGCTCTGGAGTCGCGGAGAGGAGGAAATTGGGCATGTCACTGCCCTGGTGTCACAGGGAATGGAAGAGCGGGGCTGTCACTGCCGTGGAGTCAGAGAAAGGAGGAAATTTGGTGTGTGACTGCACTGCGGTCACAGCGAGTGGAACTTTGGGGCTCTCACTTCTGTGGTGGAAGAGATGAAGAAATAGGTGCTGTCACTGCTGTTGTGGTGTGACGGAGAAGAGGAAATTTGGGCCTGTCATTGCTGTGGTGTCACAGAGAGGAGCACTTTGGAGCTCACACTGCTATGATGTCACACATAGGGTAACACTGGCTCTGATATTGCTGTGTTGTCACAGAGAGGAGGAAATGAGGCCTCTCCCTGCTCTGGTGTCACAGAGAGGGGGAAATTTGGGCTCTCACTGCTGTTGTATCAGTGAGGGCGTAACACTGGAGCTGTCATTGTTGTGGTGTCCCAGAGAGGATTAAATTGCAGCTCACACTTCTATGGTGTCCTAGACAGTGGAACTCGGGGCCTGACATTGCTGTGGTGTAACAGAGAGGAGGCAATTTGGGGCTGTCATTACTGTGATTTCACAGAGAGGGGAAGAGTCAGGCTGTCACTGCTGTGATTTCAGCGAGAGAGTGAAATGGAGGTAGTTCGAGCTGTGATGTTCCAGACAGGGGAATCCTGGGACTCGGAGTGCACTGCTGTCACCGAGAGCGGAACTTTGGGGCTCTCACTGCTGTGGTGTCACAGAGAGAGAAACAGTGGCGTTGTCGCTGCTGTGGTGTCTCTGAGAGGGAAACACTGGTATTGGCGAAGCAAAAACACTCGCTTGCGGTGAGAGACTTCTCCAGGGTCAAGCTGTTCAAGTATAAGCGATTTATTATAAGAGTAAAAGGAGGGGAGACCCGTGTCCGCCACCAGCCTTGGCGTCCACGTGGTCCGGGGGAGGGGAGGCAGAACAGGTAGAGCAGGGAAGGTGAGTTTGGAAGGGAGAGGGAGGGAGTAAGAGAGACAGAGGGAAAGAGCAGGGAAGGCGAGAGGGATAGGAGCAGGGAGAGAGGGCTGAGAGTTAAGAGGGGGGAGAGGGGAGAGGGGTAAAGGGAGGAGGGAAGAGAGAAGAGTAAAGAGGCAAGAGGTAAGAGTAAAGAGCAAAGAGTAAAGAGAGCGAAGTTCTTGTTACAATCCAATATATCTTTTTCTATCGTGAATATTCTAATTACCAGAAACCAATCACCAAGAGACACACCCACTAAAGAATTTACATACAACCTATGGGCTTCCCTATATTAATATACAGTGTTGCATATTATACTCTACAGAGCTTTACAAGTTCTTTCCTTGCTTCTTTACTTTTGGACTCTTCTTATCAGCAGAAGGACATTGTTTTATCAACAGGGATTCTCCACTAGCTGGCTAGGCTATTGTTCTTTGGTTAACCAGTACTCAATATCCTATAACTCAAAGCAGGCTTTCATTTCTACTTTGATTCTAGCCTTCATATTTTCACAATCTAGTACCAAACAATCACATTCATTCCCTGTTTCACCTTCCCCAACACACTGGGCCTGTCTTTGCTGTGCTGTCATGGAGAGGAGCACGTTGGAGCTCACACTGCTATGATGTCACAGGTAGGGTAACAGTGGCTCTGACATTGCTGTGGTTTCCCAGAGAAGAGGAAATTTGGGCCCTCACTGCTCTGGTGTCACACAGAGAGGTAAAGTTGGGCTCTAACTGCTATGGTGTCTCCAACAGGGTAATCGTGGGCCTAAAATTGCTGTCGTTTCAAAGAGAGGAGCAAGTTTGGGCTGTGGCTGCACTGCTGTCCCAGAGAGTGGAACTTTGGGGCTCACACTGCTCTGGTGTCCCAGAGACGGGAACATTGGAGCTGTCACTGCTGTGTTGTCACAGAGAGAGGAACACTGGAGCTCTCCCTGCTCTGGAGTCGCGGAGAGGAGGCAATTGGGCATGTCACTGCCCTGGTGTCACAGGGAATGGAAGAGCGGGGCTGTCACTGCCGTGGAGTCAGAGAAAGGAGGAAATTTGGTGTGTGACTGCACTGCGGTCACAGCGAGTGGAACTTTGGGGCTCTCACTTCTGTGGTGGAAGAGATGAAGAAATAGGTGCTGTCACTGCTGTTGTGGTGTGAAGGAGAAGAGGAAATTTGGGCCTGTCATTGCTGTGGTGTCACAGAGAGGAGCACTTTAGAGCTCACACTGCTATGATGTCACAGATAGGGTAACACTGGCTCTGATATTGCTGTGTTGTCACAGAGAGGAGGAAATGAGGCCTCTCCCTGCTCTGGTGTTACAGAGAGGGGGAAATTTGGGCTCTCACTGCTGTTGTATCAGTGAGGGCGTAACACTGGGGCTGTCATTGTTGTGGTGTCCCAGAGAGGATTAAATTGGAGCTCACACTTCTATGGTGTCCTAGACAGTGGAACTCTGGGCCTGACATTGCTGTGGTGTAACAGAGAGGAGGCAATTTGGGGCTGTCATTACTGTGATTTCACAGAGAGGGGAAGAGTCAGGCTGTCACTGCTGTGATTTCAGCGAGAGAGTGAAATGGAGGTAGTTCGAGCTGTGATGTTCCAGACAGGGGAATCCTGGGACTCGGAGTGCACTGCTGTCACCGAGAGCGGAACTTTGGGGCTCTCACTGCTGTGGTGTCACAGAGAGAGAAACAGTGGTGTTGTCGCTGCTGTGGTGTCTCTGAGAGGGAAACACTGGTATTGGCAAAGCAAAAACACTCGCTCGCGGTGAGAGACTTCTCCAGGGTCAAGCTGTTCAAGTATAAGCGATTTATTATAAGAGTAAAAGGAGGGGAGACCCGTGTCCGCCACCAGCCTTGGCGTCCACGTGGTCCGGGGGAGGGGAGGCAGAACAGGTAGAGCAGGGAAGGTGAGTTTGGAAGGGAGAGGGAGGGAGTAAGAGAGACAGAGGGAAAGAGCAGGGAAGGCGAGAGGGATAGGAGCAGGGAGAGAGGGCTGAGAGTTAAGAGGGGGGAGAGGGGAGAGGGGTAAAGGGAGGAGGGAAGAGAGAAGAGTAAAGAGGCAAGAGGTAAGAGTAAAGAGCAAAGAGTAAAGAGAGCGAAGTTCTTGTTACAATCCAATATATCTTTTTCTATCGTGAATATTCTAATTACCAGAAACCAATCACCAAGAGACACACCCACGAAAGAATTTACATACAACCTATGGGCTTCCCTATATTAATATACAGTGTTGCATATTATACTCTACAGAGCTTTACAAGTTCTTTCCTTGCTTCTTTACTTTTGGACTCTTCTTATCAGCAGAAGGACATTGTTTTATCAACAGGGATTCTCCACTAGCTGGCTAGGCTATTGTTCTTTGGTTAACCAGTACTCAATATCCTATAACTCAAAGCAGGCTTTCATTTCTACTTTGATTCTAGCCTTCATATTTTCACAATCTAGTACCAAACAATCACATTCATTCCCTGTTTCACCTTCCCCAACACACTGGGCCTGTCTTTGCTGTGCTGTCATGGAGAGGAGCACGTTGGAGCTCACACTGCTATGATGTCACAGGTAGGGTAACAGTGGCTCTGACATTGCTGTGGTTTCCCAGAGAAGAGGAAATTTGGGCCCTCACTGCTCTGGTGTCACACAGAGAGGTAAAGTTGGGCTCTAACTGCTATGGTGTCTCCAACAGGGTAATCCTGGGCCTAAAATTGCTGTCGTTTCAAAGAGAGGAGCAAGTTTGGGCTGTGGCTGCACTGCTGTCCCAGAGAGTGGAACTTTGGGGCTCACACTGCTCTGGTGTCCCAGAGACGGGAACATTGGAGCTGTCACTGCTGTGTTGTCACAGAGAGAGGAACACTGGAGCTCTCCCTGATCTGGAGTCGCGGAGAGGAGGCAATTGGGCATGTCACTGCCCTGGTGTCACAGGGAATGGAAGAGCGGGGCTGTCACTGCCGTGGAGTCCGAGAAAGGAGGAAATTTGGTGTGTGACTGCACTGCGGTCACAGCGAGTGGAACTTTGGGGCTCTCACTTCTGTGGTGGAAGAGATGAAGAAATAGGTGCTGTCACTGCTGTTGTGGTGTGACGGAGAAGAGGAAATTTGGGCCTGTCATTGCTGTGGTGTCACAGAGAGGAGCACTTTGGAGCTCACACTGCTATGATGTCAAAGATAGGGTAACACTGGCTCTGATATTGCTGTGGTGTCACAGAGAGGATTAAATTGGAGCTCACACTTCTATGGTGTCCTAGACAGTGGAACTCTGGGCCTGACATTGCTGTGGTGTAACAGAGAGGAGGCAATTTGGGGCTGTCATTACTGTGATTTCACAGAGAGGGGAAGAGTCAGGCTGTCACTGCTGTGATTTCAGCGAGAGAGTGAAATGGAGGTAGTTCGAGCTGTGATGTTCCAGACAGGGGAATCCTGGGACTCGGAGTGCACTGCTGTCACCGAGAGCGGAACTTTGGGGCTCTCACTGCTGTGGTGTCACAGAGAGAGAAACAGTGGTGTTGTCGCTGCTGTGGTGTCTCTGAGAGGGAAACACTGGGCCTGTCTTTGCTGTGCTGTCATGGAGAGGAGCACGTTGGAGCTCACACTGCTATGATGTCACAGGTAGGGTAACAGTGGCTCTGACATTGCTGTGGTTTCCCAGAGAAGAGGAAATTTGGGCCCTCACTGCTCTGGTGTCACACAGAGAGGTAAAGTTGGGCTCTAACTGCTATGGTGTCTCCAACAGGGTAATCCTGGGCCTAAAATTGCTGTCGTTTCAAAGAGAGGAGCAAGTTTGGGCTGTGGCTGCACTGCTGTCCCAGAGAGTGGAACTTTGGGGCTCACACTGCTCTGGTGTCCCAGAGACGGGAACATTGGAGCTGTCACTGCTGTGTTGTCACAGAGAGAGGAACACTGGAGCTCTCCCTGCTCTGGAGTCGCGGAGAGGAGGCAATTGGGCATGTCACTGCCCTGGTGTCACAGGGAATGGAAGAGCGGGGCTGTCACTGCCGTGGAGTCAGAGAAAGGAGGAAATTTGGTGTGTGACTGCACTGGGGTCACAGCGAGTGGAACTTTGGGCCTCTCACTTCTGTGGTGGAAGAGATGAAGAAATAGGTGCTGTCACTGCTGTTGTGGTGTGAAGGAGAAGAGGAAATTTGGGCCTGTCATTGCTGTGGTGTCACAGAGAGGAGCACTTTAGAGCTCACACTGCTATGATGTCACAGATAGGGTAACACTGGCTCTGATATTGCTGTGTTGTCACAGAGAGGAGGAAATGAGGCCTCTCCCTGCTCTGGTGTTACAGAGAGGGGGAAATTTGGGCTCTCACTGCTGTTGTATCAGTGAGGGCGTAACACTGGGGCTGTCATTGTTGTGGTGTCCCAGAGAGGATTAAATTGGAGCTCACACTTCTATGGGGTCCTAGACAGTGGAACTCTGGGCCTGACATTGCTGTGGTGTAACAGAGAGGAGGCAATTTGGGGCTGTCATTACTGTGATTTCACAGAGAGGGGAAGAGTCAGGCTGTCACTGCTGTGATTTCAGCGAGAGAGTGAAATGGAGGTAGTTCGAGCTGTGATGTTCCAGACAGGGGAATCCTGGGACTCGGAGTGCACTGCTGTCACCGAGAGCGGAACTTTGGGGCTCTCACTGCTGTGGTGTCACAGAGAGAGAAACAGTGGTGTTGTCGCTGCTGTGGTGTCTCTGAGAGGGAAACACTGGTATTGGCGAAGCAAAAACACTCGCTCGCGGTGAGAGACTTCTCCAGGGTCAAGCTGTTCAAGTATAAGCGATTTATTATAAGAGTAAAAGGAGGGGAGACCCGTGTCCGCCACCAGCCTTGGCGTCCACGTGGTCCGGGGGAGGGGAGGCAGAACAGGTAGAGCAGGGAAGGTGAGTTTGGAAGGGAGAGGGAGGGAGTAAGAGAGACAGAGGGAAAGAGCAGGGAAGGCGAGAGGGATAGGAGCAGGGAGAGAGGGCTGAGAGTTAAGAGGGGGGAGAGGGGAGAGGGGTAAAGGGAGGAGGGAAGAGAGAAGAGTAAAGAGGCAAGAGGTAAGAGTAAAGAGCAAAGAGTAAAGAGAGCGAAGTTCTTGTTACAATCCAATATATCTTTTTCTATCGTGAATATTCTAATTACCAGAAACCAATCACCAAGAGACACACCCACTAAAGAATTTACATACAACCTATGGGCTTCCCTATATTAATATACAGTGTTGCATATTATACTCTACAGAGCTTTACAAGTTCTTTCCTTGCTTCTTTACTTTTGGACTCTTCTTATCAGCAGAAGGACATTGTTTTATCAACAGGGATTCTCCACTAGCTGGCTAGGCTATTGTTCTTTGGTTAACCAGTACTCAATATCCTATAACTCAAAGCAGGCTTTCATTTCTACTTTGATTCTAGCCTTCATATTTTCACAATCTAGTACCAAACAATCACATTCATTCCCTGTTTCACCTTCCCCAACACACTGGGCCTGTCTTTGCTGTGCTGTCATGGAGAGGAGCACGTTGGAGCTCACACTGCTATGATGTCACAGGTAGGGTAACAGTGGCTCTGACATTGCTGTGGTTTCCCAGAGAAGAGGAAATTTGGGCCCTCACTGCTCTGGTGTCACACAGAGAGGTAAAGTTGGGCTCTAACTGCTATGGTGTCTCCAACAGGGTAATCGTGGGCCTAAAATTGCTGTCGTTTCAAAGAGAGGAGCAAGTTTGGGCTGTGGCTGCACTGCTGTCCCAGAGAGTGGAACTTTGGGGCTCACACTGCTCTGGTGTCCCAGAGACGGGAACATTGGAGCTGTCACTGCTGTGTTGTCACAGAGAGAGGAACACTGGAGCTCTCCCTGCTCTGGAGTCGCGGAGAGGAGGAAATTGGGCATGTCACTGCCCTGGTGTCACAGGGAATGGAAGAGCGGGGCTGTCACTGCCGTGGAGTCAGAGAAAGGAGGAAATTTGGTGTGTGACTGCACTGCGGTCACAGCGAGTGGAACTTTGGGGCTCTCACTTCTGTGGTGGAAGAGATGAAGAAATAGGTGCTGTCACTGCTGTTGTGGTGTGAAGGAGAAGAGGAAATTTGGGCCTGTCATTGCTGTGGTGTCACAGAGAGGAGCACTTTAGAGCTCACACTGCTATGATGTCACAGATAGGGTAACACTGGCTCTGATATTGCTGTGTTGTCACAGAGAGGAGGAAATGAGGCCTCTCCCTGCTCTGGTGTTACAGAGAGGGGGAAATTTGGGCTCTCACTGCTGTTGTATCAGTGAGGGCGTAACACTGGGGCTGTCATTGTTGTGGTGTCCCAGAGAGGATTAAATTGGAGCTCACACTTCTATGGTGTCCTAGACAGTGGAACTCTGGGCCTGACATTGCTGTGGTGTAACAGAGAGGAGGCAATTTGGGGCTGTCATTACTGTGATTTCACAGAGAGGGGAAGAGTCAGGCTGTCACTGCTGTGATTTCAGCGAGAGAGTGAAATGGAGGTAGTTCGAGCTGTGATGTTCCAGACAGGGGAATCCTGGGACTCGGAGTGCACTGCTGTCACCGAGAGCGGAACTTTGGGGCTCTCACTGCTGTGGTGTCACAGAGAGAGAAACAGTGGTGTTGTCGCTGCTGTGGTGTCTCTGAGAGGGAAACACTGGTATTGGCAAAGCAAAAACACTCGCTCGCGGTGAGAGACTTCTCCAGGGTCAAGCTGTTCAAGTATAAGCGATTTATTATAAGAGTAAAAGGAGGGGAGACCCGTGTCCGCCACCAGCCTTGGCGTCCACGTGGTCCGGGGGAGGGGAGGCAGAACAGGTAGAGCAGGGAAGGTGAGTTTGGAAGGGAGAGGGAGGGAGTAAGAGAGACAGAGGGAAAGAGCAGGGAAGGCGAGAGGGATAGGAGCAGGGAGAGAGGGCTGAGAGTTAAGAGGGGGGAGAGGGGAGAGGGGTAAAGGGAGGAGGGAAGAGAGAAGAGTAAAGAGGCAAGAGGTAAGAGTAAAGAGCAAAGAGTAAAGAGAGCGAAGTTCTTGTTACAATCCAATATATCTTTTTCTATCGTGAATATTCTAATTACCAGAAACCAATCACCAAGAGACACACCCACTAAAGAATTTACATACAACCTATGGGCTTCCCTATATTAATATACAGTGTTGCATATTATACTCTACAGAGCTTTACAAGTTCTTTCCTTGCTTCTTTACTTTTGGACTCTTCTTATCAGCAGAAGGACATTGTTTTATCAACAGGGATTCTCCACTAGCTGGCTAGGCTATTGTTCTTTGGTTAACCAGTACTCAATATCCTATAACTCAAAGCAGGCTTTCATTTCTACTTTGATTCTAGCCTTCATATTTTCAAAATCTAGTACCAAACAATCACATTCATTCCCTGTTTCACCTTCCCCAACACACTGGGCCTGTCTTTGCTGTGCTGTCATGGAGAGGAGCACGTTGGAGCTCACACTGCTATGATGTCACAGGTAGGGTAACAGTGGGTCTGACATTGCTGTGGTTTCCCAGAGATGAGGAAATTTGGGCCCTCACTGCTCTGGTGTCACACAGAGAGGTAAAGTTGGGCTCTAACTGCTATGGTGTCTCCAACAGGGTAATCCTGGGCCTAAAATTGCTGTCGTTTCAAAGAGAGGAGCAAGTTTGGGCTGTGGCTGCACTGCTGTCCCAGAGAGTGGAACTTTGGGGCTCACACTGCTCTGGTGTCCCAGAGACGGGAACATTGGAGCTGTCACTGCTGTGTTGTCACAGAGAGAGGAACACTGGAGCTCTCCCTGCTCTGGAGTCGCGGAGAGGAGGCAATTGGGCATGTCACTGCCCTGGTGTCACAGGGAATGGAAGAGCGGGGCTGTCACTGCCGTGGAGTCCGAGAAAGGAGGAAATTTGGTGTGTGACTGCACTGCGGTCACAGCGAGTGGAACTTTGGGGCTCTCACTTCTGTGGTGGAAGAGATGAAGAAATAGGTGCTGTCACTGCTGTTGTGGTGTGACGGAGAAGAGGAAATTTGGGCCTGTCATTGCTGTGGTGTCACAGAGAGGAGCACTTTGGAGCTCACACTGCTATGATGTCACAGATAGGGTAACACTGGCTCTGATATTGCTGTGGTGTCACAGAGAGGAGGAAATGAGGCCTCTCCCTGCTCTGGTGTCACAGAGAGGGGGAAATCTGGGCTCTCACTGCTGTTGTATCAGTGAGGGCGTAACACTGGGGCTGTCATTGTTGTGGTGTCCCAGAGAGGATTAAATTGGAGCTCACACTTCTATGGTGTCCTAGACAGTGGAACTCTGGGCCTGACATTGCTGTGGTGTAACAGAGAGGAGGCAATTTGGGGCTGTCATTACTGTGATTTCACAGAGAGGGGAAGAGTCAGGCTGTCACTGCTGTGATTTCAGCGAGAGAGTGAAATGGAGGTAGTTCGAGCTGTGATGTTCCAGACAGGGGAATCCTGGGACTCGGAGTGCACTGCTGTCACCGAGAGCGGAACTTTGGGGCTCTCACTGCTGTGGTGTCACAGAGAGAGAAACAGTGGTGTTGTCGCTGCTGTGGTGTCTCTGAGAGGGAAACACTGGGCCTGTCTTTGCTGTGCTGTCATGGAGAGGAGCACGTTGGAGCTCACACTGCTATGATGTCACAGGTAGGGTAACAGTGGCTCTGACATTGCTGTGGTTTCCCAGAGAAGAGGAAATTTGGGCCCTCACTGCTCTGGTGTCACACAGAGAGGTAAAGTTGGGCTCTAACTGCTATGGTGTCTCCAACAGGGTAATCCTGGGCCTAAAATTGCTGTCGTTTCAAAGAGAGGAGCAAGTTTGGGCTGTGGCTGCACTGCTGTCCCAGAGAGTGGAACTTTGGGGCTCACACTGCTCTGGTGTCCCAGAGACGGGAACATTGGAGCTGTCACTGCTGTGTTGTCACAGAGAGAGGAACACTGGAGCTCTCCCTGCTCTGGAGTCGCGGAGAGGAGGAAATTGGGCATGTCACTGCCCTGGTGTCACAGGGAATGGAAGAGCGGGGCTGTCACTGCCGTGGAGTCAGAGAAAGGAGGAAATTTGGTGTGTGACTGCACTGCGGTCACAGCGAGTGGAACTTTGGGGCTCTCACTTCTGTGGTGGAAGAGATGAAGAAATAGGTGCTCTCACTGCTGTTGTGGTGTGAAGGAGAAGAGGAAATTTGGGCCTGTCATTGCTGTGGTGTCACAGAGAGGAGCACTTTAGAGCTCACACTGTTATGATGTCACAGATAGGGTAACACTGGCTCTGATATTGCTGTGTTGTCACAGAGAGGAGGAAATGAGGCCTCTCCCTGCTCTGGTGTTACAGAGAGGGGGAAATTTGGGCTCTCACTGCTGTTGTATCAGTGAGGGCGTAACACTGGGGCTGTCATTGTTGTGGTGTCCCAGAGAGGATTAAATTGGAGCTCACACTTCTATGGTGTCCTAGACAGTGGAACTCTGGGCCTGACATTGCTGTGGTGTAACAGAGAGGAGGCAATTTGGGGCTGTCATTACTGTGATTTCACAGAGAGGGGAAGAGTCAGGCTGTCACTGCTGTGCTTTCAGCGAGAGAGTGAAATGGAGGTAGTTCGAGCTGTGATGTTCCAGACAGGGGAATCCTGGGACTCGGAGTGCACTGCTGTCACCGAGAGCGGAACTTTGGGGCTCTCACTGCTGTGGTGTCACAGAGAGAGAAACAGTGGTGTTGTCGCTGCTGTGGTGTCTCTGAGAGGGAAACACTGGTATTGGCAAAGCAAAAACACTCGCTCGCGGTGAGAGACTTCTCCAGGGTCAAGCTGTTCAAGTATAAGCGATTTATTATAAGAGTAAAAGGAGGGGAGACCCGTGTCCGCCACCAGCCTTGGCGTCCACGTGGTCCGGGGGAGGGGAGGCAGAACAGGTAGAGCAGGGAAGGTGAGTTTGGAAGGGAGAGGGAGGGAGTAAGAGAGACAGAGGGAAAGAGCAGGGAAGGCGAGAGGGATAGGAGCAGGGAGAGAGGGCTGAGAGTTAAGAGGGGGGAGAGGGGAGAGGGGTAAAGGGAGGAGGGAAGAGAGAAGAGTAAAGAGGCAAGAGGTAAGAGTAAAGAGCAAAGAGTAAAGAGAGCGAAGTTCTTGTTACAATCCAATATATCTTTTTCTATCGTGAATATTCTAATTACCAGAAACCAATCACCAAGAGACACACCCACTAAAGAATTTACATACAACATATGGGCTTCCCTATATTAATATACAGTGTTGCATATTATACTCTACAGAGCTTTACAAGTTCTTTCCTTGCTTCTTTACTTTTGGACTCTTCTTATCAGCAGAAGGACATTGTTTTATCAACAGGGATTCTCCACTAGCTGGCTAGGCTATTGTTCTTTGGTTAACCAGTACTCAATATCCTATAACTCAAAGCAGGCTTTCATTTCTACTTTGATTCTAGCCTTCATATTTTCACAATCTAGTACCAAACAATCACATTCATTCCCTGTTTCACCTTCCCCAACACACTGGGCCTGTCTTTGCTGTGCTGTCATGGAGAGGAGCACGTTGGAGCTCACACTGCTATGATGTCACAGGTAGGGTAACAGTGGCTCTGACATTGCTGTGGTTTCCCAGAGAAGAGGAAATTTGGGCCCTCACTGCTCTGGTGTCACACAGAGAGGTAAAGTTGGGCTCTAACTGCTATGGTGTCTCCAACAGGGTAATCGTGGGCCTAAAATTGCTGTCGTTTCAAAGAGAGGAGCAAGTTTGGGCTGTGGCTGCACTGCTGTCCCAGAGAGTGGAACTTTGGGGCTCACACTGCTCTGGTGTCCCAGAGACGGGAACATTGGAGCTGTCACTGCTGTGTTGTCACAGAGAGAGGAACACTGGAGCTCTCCCTGCTCTGGAGTCGCGGAGAGGAGGCAATTGGGCATGTCACTGCCCTGGTGTCACAGGGAATGGAAGAGCGGGGCTGTCACTGCCGTGGAGTCCGAGAAAGGAGGAAATTTGGTGTGTGACTGCACTGCGGTCACAGCGAGTGGAACTTTGGGGCTCTCACTTCTGTGGTGGAAGAGATGAAGAAATAGGTGCTGTCACTGCTGTTGTGGTGTGACGGAGAAGAGGAAATTTGGGCCTGTCATTGCTGTGGTGTCACAGAGAGGAGCACTTTGGAGCTCACACTGCTATGATGTCACAGATAGGGTAACACTGGCTCTGATATTGCTGTGTTGTCACAGAGAGGAGGAAATGAGGCCTCTCCCTGCTCTGGTGTTACAGAGAGGGGGAAATTTGGGCTCTCACTGCTGTTGTATCAGTGAGGGCGTAACACTGGGGCTGTCATTGTTGTGGTGTCCCAGAGAGGATTAAATTGGAGCTCACACTTCTATGGTGTCCTAGACAGTGGAACTCTGGGCCTGACATTGCTGTGGTGTAACAGAGAGGAGGCAATTTGGGGCTGTCATTACTGTGATTTCACAGAGAGGGGAAGAGTCAGGCTGTCACTGCTGTGATTTCAGCGAGAGAGTGAAATGGAGGTAGTTCGAGCTGTGATGTTCCAGACAGGGGAATCCTGGGACTCGGAGTGCACTGCTGTCACCGAGAGCGGAACTTTGGGGCTCTCACTGCTGTGGTGTCACAGAGAGAGAAACAGTGGTGTTGTCGCTGCTGTGGTGTCTCTGAGAGGGAAACACTGGGCCTGTCTTTGCTGTGCTGTCATGGAGAGGAGCACGTTGGAGCTCACACTGCTATGATGTCACAGGTAGGGTAACAGTGGCTCTGACATTGCTGTGGTTTCCCAGAGAAGAGGAAATTTGGGCCCTCACTGCTCTGGTGTCACACAGAGAGGTAAAGTTGGGCTCTAACTGCTATGGTGTCTCCAACAGGGTAATCCTGGGCCTAAAATTGCTGTCGTTTCAAAGAGAGGAGCAAGTTTGGGCTGTGGCTGCACTGCTGTCCCAGAGAGTGGAACTTTGGGGCTCACACTGCTCTGGTGTCCCAGAGACGGGAACATTGGAGCTGTCACTGCTGTGTTGTCACAGAGAGAGGAACACTGGAGCTCTCCCTGCTCTGGAGTCGCGGAGAGGAGGCAATTGGGCATGTCACTGCCCTGGTGTCACAGGGAATGGAAGAGCGGGGCTGTCACTGCCGTGGAGTCAGAGAAAGGAGGAAATTTGGTGTGTGACAGCACTGCGGTCACAGCGAGTGGAACTTTGGGGCTCTCACTTCTGTGGTGGAAGAGATGAAGAAATAGGTGCTGTCACTGCTGTTGTGGTGTGAAGGAGAAGAGGAAATTTGGGCCTGTCATTGCTGTGGTGTCACAGAGAGGAGCACTTTGGAGCTCACACTGCTATGATGTCACAGATAGGGTAACACTGGCTCTGATATTGCTGTGTTGTCACAGAGAGGAGGAAATGAGGCCTCTCCCTGCTCTGGTGTTACAGAGAGGGGGAAATTTGGGCTCTCACTGCTGTTGTATCAGTGAGGGCATAACACTGGAGCTGTCATTGTTGTGGTGTCCCAGAGAGGATTAAATTGGAGCTCACACTTCTATGGTGTCCTAGACAGTGGAACTCTGGGCCTGACATTGCTGTGGTGTAACAGGGAGGAGGCAATTTGGGGCTGTCATTACTGTGATTTCACAGAGAGGGGAAGAGTCAGGCTGTCACTGCTGTGATTTCAGCGAGAGAGTGAAATGGAGGTAGTTCGAGCTGTGATGTTCCAGACAGGGGAATCCTGGGACTCGGAGTGCACTGCTGTCACCGAGAGCGGAACTTCGGGGCTCTCACTGCTGTGGTGTCACAGAGAGAGAAACAGTGGTGTTGTCGCTGCTGTGGTGTCTCTGAGAGGGAAACACTGGTATTGGCGAAGCAAAAACACTCGCTCGCGGTGAGAGACTTCTCCAGGGTCAAGCTGTTCAAGTATAAGCGATTTATTATAAGAGTAAAAGGAGGGGAGACCCGTGTCCGCCACCAGCCTTGGCGTCCACGTGGTCCGGGGGAGGGGAGGCAGAACAGGTAGAGCAGGGAAGGTGAGTTTGGAAGGGAGAGGGAGGGAGTAAGAGAGACAGAGGGAAAGAGCAGGGAAGGCGAGAGGGATAGGAGCAGGGAGAGAGGGCTGAGAGTTAAGAGGGGGGAGAGGGGAGAGGGGTAAAGGGAGGAGGGAAGAGAGAAGAGTAAAGAGGCAAGAGGTAAGAGTAAAGAGCAAAGAGTAAAGAGAGCGAAGTTCTTGTTACAATCCAATATATCTTTTTCTATCGTGAATATTCTAATTACCAGAAACCAATCACCAAGAGACACACCCACTAAAGAATTTACATACAACATATGGGCTTCCCTATATTAATATACAGTGTTGCATATTATACTCTACAGAGCTTTACAAGTTCTTTCCTTGCTTCTTTACTTTTGGACTCTTCTTATCAGCAGAAGGACATTGTTTTATCAACAGGGATTCTCCACTAGCTGGCTAGGCTATTGTTCTTTGGTTAACCAGTACTCAATATCCTATAACTCAAAGCAGGCTTTCATTTCTACTTTGATTCTAGCCTTCATATTTTCACAATCTAGTACCAAACAATCACATTCATTCCCTGTTTCACCTTCCCCAACACACTGGACCTGTCTTTGCTGAGCTGTCATGGAGAGGAGCACGTTGGAGCTCACACTGCTATGATGTCATAGGTAGGGTAACAGTGGCTCTGACATTGCTGTGGTTTCCCAGAGAAGAGGAAATTTGGGCCCTCACTGCTCTGGTGTCACACAGAGAGGTAAAGTTGGGCTCTAACTGCTATGGTGTCTCCAACAGGGTAATCGTGGGCCTAAAATTGCTGTCGTTTCAAAGAGAGGAGCAAGTTTGGGCTGTGGCTGCACTGCTGTCCCAGAGAGTGGAACTTTGGGGCTCACACTGCTCTGGTGTCCCAGAGACGGGAACATTGGAGCTGTCACTGCTGTGTTGTCACAGAGAGAGGAACACTGGAGCTCTCCCTGCTCTGGAGTCGCGGAGAGGAGGAAATTGGGCATGTCACTGCCCTGGTGTCACAGGGAATGGAAGAGCGGGGCTGTCACTGCCGTGGAGTCAGAGAAAGGAGGAAATTTGGTGTGTGACAGCACTGCGGTCACAGCGAGTGGAACTTTGGGGCTCTCACTTCTGTGGTGGAAAAGATGAAGAAATAGGTGCTGTCACTGCTGTTGTGGTGTGACGGAGAAGAGGAAATTTGGGCCTGTCATTGCTGTGGTGTCACAGAGAGGAGCACTTTGGAGCTCACACTGCTATGATGTCACACATAGGGTAACACTGCCTCTGATATTGCTGTGTTGTCACAGAGAGGAGGAAATGAGGCCTCTCCCTGCTCTGGTGTTACAGAGAGGGGGAAATTTGGGCTCTCACTGCTGTTGTATCAGTGAGGGCGTAACACTGGAGCTGTCATTGTTGTGGTGTCCCAGAGAGGATTAAATTGGAGCTCACACTTCTATGGGGTCCTAGACAGTGGAACTCTGGGCCTGACATTGCTGTGGTGTAACAGAGAGGAGGCAATTTGGGGCTGTCATTACTGTGATTTCACAGAGAGGGGAAGAGTCAGGCTGTCACTGCTGTGCTTTCAGCGAGAGAGTGAAATGGAGGTAGTTCGAGCTGTGATGTTCCAGACAGGGGAATCCTGGGACTCGGAGTGCACTGCTGTCACCGAGAGCGGAACTTTGGGGCTCTCACTGCTGTGGTGTCACAGAGAGAGAAACAGTGGTGTTGTCGCTGCTGTGGTGTCTCTGAGAGGGAAACACTGGTATTGGCGAAGCAAAAACACTCGCTTGCGGTGAGAGACTTCTCCAGGGTCAAGCTGTTCAAGTATAAGCGATTTATTATAAGAGTAAAAGGAGGGGAGACCCGTGTCCGCCACCAGCCTTGGCGTCCACGTGGTCCGGGGGAGGGGAGGCAGAACAGGTAGAGCAGGGAAGGTGAGTTTGGAAGGGAGAGGGAGGGAGTAAGAGAGACAGAGGGAAAGAGCAGGGAAGGCGAGAGGGATAGGAGCAGGGAGAGAGGGCTGAGAGTTAAGAGGGGGGAGAGGGGAGAGGGGTAAAGGGAGGAGGGAAGAGAGAAGAGTAAAGAGGCAAGAGGTAAGAGTAAAGAGCAAAGAGTACAGAGAGCGAAGTTCTTGTTACAATCCAATATATCTTTTTCTATCGTGAATATTCTAATTACCAGAAACCAATCACCAAGAGACACACCCACGAAAGAATTTACATACAACCTATGGGCTTCCCTATATTAATATACAGTGTTGCATATTATACTCTACAGAGCTTTACAAGTTCTTTCCTTGCTTCTTTACTTTTGGACTCTTCTTATCAGCAGAAGGACATTGTTTTATCAACAGGGATTCTCCACTAGCTGGCTAGGCTATTGTTCTTTGGTTAACCAGTACTCAATATCCTATAACTCAAAGCAGGCTTTCATTTCTACTTTGATTCTAGCCTTCATATTTTCACAATCTAGTACCAAACAATCACATTCATTCCCTGTTTCACCTTCCCCAACACACTGGGCCTGTCTTTGCTGTGCTGTCATGGAGAGGAGCACGTTGGAGCTCACACTGCTATGATGTCACAGGTAGGGTAACAGTGGCTCTGACATTGCTGTGGTTTCCCAGAGAAGAGGAAATTTGGGCCCTCACTGCTCTGCTGTCACACAGAGAGGTAAAGTTGGGCTCTAACTGCTATGGTGTCTCCAACAGGGTAATCGTGGGCCTAAAATTGCTGTCGTTTCAAAGAGAGGAGCAAGTTTGGGCTGTGGCTGCACTGCTGTCCCAGAGAGTGGAACTTTGGGGCTCACACTGCTCTGGTGTCCCAGAGACGGGAACATTGGAGCTGTCACTGCTGTGTTGTCACAGAGAGAGGAACACTGGAGCTCTCCCTGCTCTGGAGTCGCGGAGAGGAGGAAATTGGGCATGTCACTGCCCTGGTGTCACAGGGAATGGAAGAGCGGGGCTGTCACTGCCGTGGAGTCAGAGAAAGGAGGAAATTTGGTGTGTGACTGCACTGCGGTCACAGCGAGTGGAACTTTGGGGCTCTCACTTCTGTGGTGGAAGAGATGAAGAAATAGGTGCTGTCACTGCTGTTGTGGTGTGAAGGAGAAGAGGAAATTTGGGCCTGTCATTGCTGTGGTGTCACAGAGAGGAGCACTTTGGAGCTCACACTGCTATGATGTCACAGATAGGGTAACACTGGCTCTGATATTGCTGTGTTGTCACAGAGAGGAGGAAATGAGGCCTCTCCCTGCTCTGGTGTTACAGAGAGGGGGAAATTTGGGCTCTCACTGCTGTTGTATCAGTGAGGGCGTAACACTGGAGCTGTCATTGTTGTGGTGTCCCAGAGAGGATTAAATTGGAGCTCACACTTCTATGGTGTCCTAGACAGTGGAACTCTGGGCCTGACATTGCTGTGGTGTAACAGAGAGGAGGCAATTTGGGGCTGTCATTACTGTGATTTCACAGAGAGGGGAAGAGTCAGGCTGTCACTGCTGTGCTTTCAGCGAGAGAGTGAAATGGAGGTAGTTCGAGCTGTGATGTTCCAGACAGGGGAATCCTGGGACTCGGAGTGCACTGCTGTCACCGAGAGCGGAACTTTGGGGCTCTCACTGCTGTGGTGTCACAGAGAGAGAAACAGTGGTGTTGTCGCTGCTGTGGTGTCTCTGAGAGGGAAACACTGGTATTGGCGAAGCAAAAACACTCGCTTGCGGTGAGAGACTTCTCCAGGGTCAAGCTGTTCAAGTATAAGCGATTTATTATAAGAGTAAAAGGAGGGGAGACCCGTGTCCGCCACCAGCCTTGGCGTCCACGTGGTCTGGGGGAGGGGAGGCAGAACAGGTAGAGCAGGGAAGGTGAGTTTGGAAGGGAGAGGGAGGGAGTAAGAGAGACAGAGGGAAAGAGCAGGGAAGGCGAGAGGGATAGGAGCAGGGAGAGAGAGCTGAGAGTTAAGAAGGGGGAGAGGGGAGAGGGGTAAAGGGAGGAGGGAAGAGAGAAGAGTAAAGAGGCAAGAGGTAAGAGTAAAGAGCAAAGAGTAAAGAGAGCGAAGTTCTTGTTACAATCCAATATATCTTTTTCTATCGTGAATATTCTAATTACCAGAAACCAATCACCAAGAGACACACCCACTAAAGAATTTACATACAACCTATGGGCTTCCCTATATTAATATACAGTGTTGCATATTATACTCTACAGAGCTTTACAAGTTCTTTCCTTGCTTCTTTACTTTTGGACTCTTCTTATCAGCAGAAGGACATTGTTTTATCAACAGGGATTCTCCACTAGCTGGCTAGGCTATTGTTCTTTGGTTAACCAGTACTCAATATCCTATAACTCAAAGCAGGCTTTCATTTCTACTTTGATTCTAGCCTTCATATTTTCACAATCTAGTACCAAACAATCACATTCATTCCCTGTTTCACCTTCCCCAACACACTGGACCTGTCTTTGCTGAGCTGTCATGGAGAGGAGCACGTTGGAGCTCACACTGCTATGATGTCATAGGTAGGGTAACAGTGGCTCTGACATTGCTGTGGTTTCCCAGAGAAGAGGAAATTTGGGCCCTCACTGCTCTGGTATCACACAGAGAGGTAAAGTTGGGCTCTAACTGCTATGGTGTCTCCAACAGGGTAATCGTGGGCCTAAAATTGCTGTCGTTTCAAAGAGAGGAGCAAGTTTGGGCTGTGGCTGCACTGCTGTCCCAGAGAGTGGAACTTTGGGGCTCACACTGCTCTGGTGTCCCAGAGACGGGAACATTGGAGCTGTCACTGCTGTGTTGTCACAGAGAGAGGAACACTGGAGCTCTCCCTGCTCTGGAGTCGCGGAGAGGAGGAAATTGGGCATGTCACTGCCCTGGTGTCACAGGGAATGGAAGAGCGGGGCTGTCACTGCCGTGGAGTCAGAGAAAGGAGGAAATTTGGTGTGTGACAGCACTGCGGTCACAGCGAGTGGAACTTTGGGGCTCTCACTTCTGTGGTGGAAAAGATGAAGAAATAGGTGCTGTCACTGCTGTTGTGGTGTGACGGAGAAGAGGAAATTTGGGCCTGTCATTGCTGTGGTGTCACAGAGAGGAGCACTTTGGAGCTCACACTGCTATGATGTCACACATAGGGTAACACTGGCTCTGATATTGCTGTGTTGTCACAGAGAGGAGGAAATGAGGCCTCTCCCTGCTCTGGTGTTACAGAGAGGGGGAAATTTGGGCTCTCACTGCTGTTGTATCAGTGAGGGCGTAACACTGGAGCTGTCATTGTTGTGGTGTCCCAGAGAGGATTAAATTAAAGCTCACACTTCTATGGGGTCCTAGACAGTGGAACTCTGGGCCTGACATTGCTGTGGTGTAACAGAGAGGAGGCAATTTGGGGCTGTCATTACTGTGATTTCACAGAGAGGGGAAGAGTCAGGCTGTCACTGCTGTGCTTTCAGCGAGAGAGTGAAATGGAGGTAGTTCGAGCTGTGATGTTCCAGACAGGGGAATCCTGGGACTCGGAGTGCACTGCTGTCACCGAGAGCGGAACTTTGGGGCTCTCACTGCTGTGGTGTCACAGAGAGAGAAACAGTGGTGTTGTCGCTGCTGTGGTGTCTCTGAGAGGGAAACACTGGTATTGGCAAAGCAAAAACACTCGCTCGCGGTGAGAGACTTCTCCAGGGTCAAGCTGTTCAAGTATAAGCGATTTATTATAAGAGTAAAAGGAGGGGAGACCCGTGTCCGCCACCAGCCTTGGCGTCCACGTGGTCCGGGAGAGGGGAGGCAGAACAGGTAGAGCAGGGAAGGTGAGTTTGGAAGGGAGAGGGAGGGAGTAAGAGAGACAGAGGGAAAGAGCAGGGAAGGCGAGAGGGATAGGAGCAGGGAGAGAGGGCTGAGAGTTAAGAGGGGGGAGAGGGGAGAGGGGTAAAGGGAGGAGGGAAGAGAGAAGAGTAAAGAGGCAAGAGGTAAGAGTAAAGAGCAAAGAGTACAGAGAGCGAAGTTCTTGTTACAATCCAATATATCTTTTTCTATCGTGAATATTCTAATTACCAGAAACCAATCACCAAGAGACACACCCACGAAAGAATTTACATACAACCAATGGGCTTCCCTATATTAATATACAGTGTTGCATATTATACTCTACAGAGCTTTACAAGTTCTTTCCTTGCTTCTTTACTTTTGGACTCTTCTTATCAGCAGAAGGACATTGTTTTATCAACAGGGATTCTCCACTAGCTGGCTAGGCTATTGTTCTTTGGTTAACCAGTACTCAATATCCTATAACTCAAAGCAGGCTTTCATTTCTACTTTGATTCTAGCCTTCATATTTTCACAATCTAGTACCAAACAATCACATTCATTCCCTGTTTCACCTTCCCCAACACACTGGGCCTGTCTTTGCTGTGCTGTCATGGAGAGGAGCACGTTGGAGCTCACACTGCTATGATGTCACAGGTAGGGTAACAGTGGCTCTGACATTGCTGTGGTTTCCCAGAGAAGAGGAAATTTGGGCCCTCACTGCTCTGGTGTCACACAGAGAGGTAAAGTTGGGCTCTAACTGCTATGGTGTCTCCAACAGGGTAATCGTGGGCCTAAAATTGCTGTCGTTTCAAAGAGAGGAGCAAGTTTGGGCTGTGGCTGCACTGCTGTCCCAGAGAGTGGAACTTTGGGGCTCACACTGCTCTGGTGTCCCAGAGACGGGAACATTGGAGCTGTCACTGCTGTGTTGTCACAGAGAGAGGAACACTGGAGCTCTCCCTGCTCTGGAGTCGCGGAGAGGAGGAAATTGGGCATGTCACTGCCCTGGTGTCACAGGGAATGGAAGAGCGGGGCTGTCACTGCCGTGGAGTCCGAGAAAGGAGGAAATTTGGTGTGTGACTGCACTGCGGTCACAGCGAGTGGAACTTTGGGGCTCTCACTTCTGTGGTGGAAGAGATGAAGAAATAGGTGCTGTCACTGCTGTTGTGGTGTGAAGGAGAAGAGGAAATTTGGGCCTGTCATTGCTGTGGTGTCACAGAGAGGAGCACTTTGGAGCTCACAC
Organism: Cyanistes caeruleus; assembly: GCF_971803275.1. Classification (NCBI taxonomy): domain Eukaryota; kingdom Metazoa; phylum Chordata; class Aves; order Passeriformes; family Paridae; genus Cyanistes; species Cyanistes caeruleus. Next base: position 119,444,897 of record NC_141703.1, read on the forward strand.
TGCTATGATGTCACACATAGGGTAACACTGGCTCTGATATTGCTGTGTTGTCACAGAGAGGAGGAAATGAGGCCTCTCCCTGCTCTGGTGTTACAGAGAGGGGGAAATTTGGGCTCTCACTGCTGTTGTATCAGTGAGGGCGTAACACTGGAGCTGTCATTGTTGTGGTGTCCCAGAGAGGATTAAATTGGAGCTCACACTTCTATGGTGTCCTAGACAGTGGAACTCCGGGCCTGACATTGCTGTGGTGTAACAGAGAGGAGGCAATTTGGGGCTGTCATTACTGTGATTTCACAGAGAGGGGAAGAGTCAGGCTGTCACTGCTGTGCTTTCAGCGAGAGAGTGAAATGGAGGTAGTTCGAGCTGTGATGTTCCAGACAGGGGAATCCTGGGACTCGGAGTGCACTGCTGTCACCGAGAGCGGAACTTTGGGGCTCTCACTGCTGTGGTGTCACAGAGAGAGAAACAGTGGTGTTGTCGCTGCTGTGGTGTCTCTGAGAGGGAAACACTGGTATTGGCGAAGCAAAAACACTCGCTCGCGGTGAGAGACTTCTCCAGGGTCAAGCTGTTCAAGTATAAGCGATTTATTATAAGAGTAAAAGGAGGGGAGACCCGTGTCCGCCACCAGCCTTGGCGTCCACGTGGTCCGGGAGAGGGGAGGCAGAACAGGTAGAGCAGGGAAGGTGAGTTTGGAAGGGAGAGGGAGGGAGTAAGAGAGACAGAGGGAAAGAGCAGGGAAGGCGAGAGGGATAGGAGCAGGGAGAGAGGGCTGAGAGTTAAGAGGGGGGAGAGGGGAGAGGGGTAAAGGGAGGAGGGAAGAGAGAAGAGTAAAGAGGCAAGAGGTAAGAGTAAAGAGCAAAGAGTACAGAGAGCGAAGTTCTTGTTACAATCCAATATATCTTTTTCTATCGTGAATATTCTAATTACCAGAAACCAATCACCAAGAGACACACCCACGAAAGAATTTACATACAACCTATGGGCTTCCCTATATTAATATACAGTGTTGCATATTATACTCTACAGAGCTTTACAAGTTCTTTCCTTGCTTCTTTACTTTTGGACTCTTCTTATCAGCAGAAGGACATTGTTTTATCAACAGGGATTCTCCACTAGCTGGCTAGGCTATTGTTCTTTGGTTAACCAGTACTCAATATCCTATAACTCAAAGCAGGCTTTCATTTCTACTTTGATTCTAGCCTTCATATTTTCACAATCTAGTACCAAACAATCACATTCATTCCCTGTTTCACCTTCCCCAACACACTGGGCCTGTCTTTGCTGTGCTGTCATGGAGAGGAGCACGTTGGAGCTCACACTGCTATGATGTCACAGGTAGGGTAACAGTGGCTCTGACATTGCTGTGGTTTCCCAGAGAAGAGGAAATTTGGGCCCTCACTGCTCTGGTGTCACACAGAGAGGTAAAGTTGGGCTCTAACTGCTATGGTGTCTCCAACAGGGTAATCGTGGGCCTAAAATTGCTGTCGTTTCAAAGAGAGGAGCAAGTTTGGGCTGTGGCTGCACTGCTGTCCCAGAGAGTGGAACTTTGGGGCTCACACTGCTCTGGTGTCCCAGAGACGGGAACATTGGAGCTGTCACTGCTGTGTTGTCACAGAGAGAGGAACACTGGAGCTCTCCCTGCTCTGGAGTCGCGGAGAGGAGGAAATTGGGCATGTCACTGCCCTGGTGTCACAGGGAATGGAAGAGCGGGGCTGTCACTGCCGTGGAGTCAGAGAAAGGAGGAAATTTGGTGTGTGACTGCACTGCGGTCACAGCGAGTGGAACTTTGGGGCTCTCACTTCTGTGGTGGAAGAGATGAAGAAATAGGTGCTGTCACTGCTGTTGTGGTGTGAAGGAGAAGAGGAAATTTGGGCCTGTCATTGCTGTGGTGTCACAGAGAGGAGCACTTTGGAGCTCACACTGCTATGATGTCACACATAGGGTAACACTGGCTCTGATATTGCTGTGTTGTCACAGAGAGGAGGAAATGAGGCCTCTCCCTGCTCTGGTGTTACAGAGAGGGGGAAATTTGGGCTCTCACTGCTGTTGTATCAGTGAGGGCGTAACACTGGAGCTGTCATTGTTGTGGTGTCCCAGAGAGGATTAAATTGGAGCTCACACTTCTATGGTGTCCTAGACAGTGGAACTCTGGGCCTGACATTGCTGTGGTGTAACAGAGAGGAGGCAATTTGGGGCTGTCATTACTGTGATTTCACAGAGAGGGGAAGAGTCAGGCTGTCACTGCTGTGCTTTCAGCGAGAGAGTGAAATGGAGGTAGTTCGAGCTGTGATGTTCCAGACAGGGGAATCCTGGGACTCGGAGTGCACTGCTGTCACCGAGAGCGGAACTTTGGGGCTCTCACTGCTGTGGTGTCACAGAGAGAGAAACAGTGGTGTTGTCGCTGCTGTGGTGTCTCTGAGAGGGAAACACTGGTATTGGCGAAGCAAAAACACTCGCTCGCGGTGAGAGACTTCTCCAGGGTCAAGCTGTTCAAGTATAAGCGATTTATTATAAGAGTAAAAGGAGGGGAGACCCGTGTCCGCCACCAGCCTTGGCGTCCACGTGGTCCGGGAGAGGGGAGGCAGAACAGGTAGAGCAGGGAAGGTGAGTTTGGAAGGGAGAGGGAGGGAGTAAGAGAGACAGAGGGAAAGAGCAGGGAAGGCGAGAGGGATAGGAGCAGGGAGAGAGAGCTGAGAGTTAAGAGGGGGGAGAGGGGAGAGGGGTAAAGGGAGGAGGGAAGAGAGAAGAGTAAAGAGGCAAGAGGTAAGAGTAAAGAGCAAAGAGTAAAGAGAGCGAAGTTCTTGTTACAATCCAATATATCTTTTTCTATCGTGAATATTCTAATTACCAGAAACCAATCACCAAGAGACACACCCACTAAAGAATTTACATACAACCTATGGGCTTCCCTATATTAATATACAGTGTTGCATATTATACTCTACAGAGCTTTACAAGTTCTTTCCTTGCTTCTTTACTTTTGGACTCTTCTTATCAGCAGAAGGACATTGTTTTATCAACAGGGATTCTCCACTAGCTGGCTAGGCTATTGTTCTTTGGTTAACCAGTACTCAATATCCTATAACTCAAAGCAGGCTTTCATTTCTACTTTGATTCTAGCCTTCATATTTTCACAATCTAGTACCAAACAATCACATTCATTCCCTGTTTCACCTTCCCCAACACACTGGGCCTGTCTTTGCTGTGCTGTCATGGAGAGGAGCACGTTGGAGCTCACACTGCTATGATGTCACAGGTAGGGTAACAGTGGCTCTGACATTGCTGTGGTTTCCCAGAGAAGAGGAAATTTGGGCCCTCACTGCTCTGGTGTCACACAGAGAGGTAAAGTTGGGCTCTAACTGCTATGGTGTCTCCAACAGGGTAATCGTGGGCCTAAAATTGCTGTCGTTTCAAAGAGAGGAGCAAGTTTGGGCTGTGGCTGCACTGCTGTCCCAGAGAGTGGAACTTTGGGGCTCACACTGCTCTGGTGTCCCAGAGACGGGAACATTGGAGCTGTCACTGCTGTGTTGTCACAGAGAGAGGAACACTGGAGCTCTCCCTGCTCTGGAGTCGCGGAGAGGAGGAAATTGGGCATGTCACTGCCCTGGTGTCACAGGGAATGGAAGAGCGGGGCTGTCACTGCCGTGGAGTCAGAGAAAGGAGGAAATTTGGTGTGTGACAGCACTGCGGTCACAGCGAGTGGAACTTTGGGGCTCTCACTTCTGTGGTGGAAAAGATGAAGAAATAGGTGCTGTCACTGCTGTTGTGGTGTGACGGAGAAGAGGAAATTTGGGCCTGTCATTGCTGTGGTGTCACAGAGAGGAGCACTTTGGAGCTCACACTGCTATGATGTCACACATAGGGTAACACTGGCTCTGATATTGCTGTGTTGTCACAGAGAGGAGGAAATGAGGCCTCTCCCTGCTCTGGTGTCACAGAGAGGGGGAAATTTGGGCTCTCACTGCTGTTGTATCAGTGAGGGCGTAACACTGGAGCTGTCATTGTTGTGGTGTCCCAGAGAGGATTAAATTAAAGCTCACACTTCTATGGGGTCCTAGACAGTGGAACTCTGGGCCTGACATTGCTGTGGTGTAACAGAGAGGAGGCAATTTGGGGCTGTCATTACTGTGATTTCACAGAGAGGGGAAGAGTCAGGCTGTCACTGCTGTGCTTTCAGCGAGAGAGTGAAATGGAGGTAGTTCGAGCTGTGATGTTCCAGACAGGGGAATCCTGGGACTCGGAGTGCACTGCTGTCACCGAGAGCGGAACTTTGGGGCTCTCACTGCTGTGGTGTCACAGAGAGAGAAACAGTGGTGTTGTCGCTGCTGTGGTGTCTCTGAGAGGGAAACACTGGTATTGGCGAAGCAAAAACACTCGCTCGCGGTGAGAGACTTCTCCAGGGTCAAGCTGTTCAAGTATAAGCGATTTATTATAAGAGTAAAAGGAGGGGAGACCCGTGTCCGCCACCAGCCTTGGCGTCCACGTGGTCCGGGAGAGGGGAGGCAGAACAGGTAGAGCAGGGAAGGTGAGTTTGGAAGGGAGAGGGAGGGAGTAAGAGAGACAGAGGGAAAGAGCAGGGAAGGCGAGAGGGATAGGAGCAGGGAGAGAGGGCTGAGAGTTAAGAGGGGGGAGAGGGGAGAGGGGTAAAGGGAGGAGGGAAGAGAGAAGAGTAAAGAGGCAAGAGGTAAGAGTAAAGAGCAAAGAGTACAGAGAGCGAAGTTCTTGTTACAATCCAATATATCTTTTTCTATCGTGAATATTCTAATTACCAGAAACCAATCACCAAGAGACACACCCACGAAAGAATTTACATACAACCTATGGGCTTCCCTATATTAATATACAGTGTTGCATATTATACTCTACAGAGCTTTACAAGTTCTTTCCTTGCTTCTTTACTTTTGGACTCTTCTTATCAGCAGAAGGACATTGTTTTATCAACAGGGATTCTCCACTAGCTGGCTAGGCTATTGTTCTTTGGTTAACCAGTACTCAATATCCTATAACTCAAAGCAGGCTTTCATTTCTACTTTGATTCTAGCCTTCATATTTTCACAATCTAGTACCAAACAATCACATTCATTCCCTGTTTCACCTTCCCCAACACACTGGGCCTGTCTTTGCTGTGCTGTCATGGAGAGGAGCACGTTGGAGCTCACACTGCTATGATGTCACAGGTAGGGTAACAGTGGCTCTGACATTGCTGTGGTTTCCCAGAGAAGAGGAAATTTGGGCCCTCACTGCTCTGGTGTCACACAGAGAGGTAAAGTTGGGCTCTAACTGCTATGGTGTCTCCAACAGGGTAATCGTGGGCCTAAAATTGCTGTCGTTTCAAAGAGAGGAGCAAGTTTGGGCTGTGGCTGCACTGCTGTCCCAGAGAGTGGAACTTTGGGGCTCACACTGCTCTGGTGTCCCAGAGACGGGAACATTGGAGCTGTCACTGCTGTGTTGTCACAGAGAGAGGAACACTGGAGCTCTCCCTGCTCTGGAGTCGCGGAGAGGAGGAAATTGGGCATGTCACTGCCCTGGTGTCACAGGGAATGGAAGAGCGGGGCTGTCACTGCCGTGGAGTCAGAGAAAGGAGGAAATTTGGTGTGTGACTGCACTGCGGTCACAGCGAGTGGAACTTTGGGGCTCTCACTTCTGTGGTGGAAGAGATGAAGAAATAGGTGCTGTCACTGCTGTTGTGGTGTGAAGGAGAAGAGGAAATTTGGGCCTGTCATTGCTGTGGTGTCACAGAGAGGAGCACTTTGGAGCTCACACTGCTATGATGTCACACATAGGGTAACACTGGCTCTGATATTGCTGTGTTGTCACAGAGAGGAGGAAATGAGGCCTCTCCCTGCTCTGGTGTTACAGAGAGGGGGAAATTTGGGCTCTCACTGCTGTTGTATCAGTGAGGGCGTAACACTGGAGCTGTCATTGTTGTGGTGTCCCAGAGAGGATTAAATTGGAGCTCACACTTCTATGGTGTCCTAGACAGTGGAACTCTGGGCCTGACATTGCTGTGGTGTAACAGAGAGGAGGCAATTTGGGGCTGTCATTACTGTGATTTCACAGAGAGGGGAAGAGTCAGGCTGTCACTGCTGTGCTTTCAGCGAGAGAGTGAAATGGAGGTAGTTCGAGCTGTGATGTTCCAGACAGGGGAATCCTGGGACTCGGAGTGCACTGCTGTCACCGAGAGCGGAACTTTGGGGCTCTCACTGCTGTGGTGTCACAGAGAGAGAAACAGTGGTGTTGTCGCTGCTGTGGTGTCTCTGAGAGGGAAACACTGGTATTGGCGAAGCAAAAACACTCGCTCGCGGTGAGAGACTTCTCCAGGGTCAAGCTGTTCAAGTATAAGCGATTTATTATAAGAGTAAAAGGAGGGGAGACCCGTGTCCGCCACCAGCCTTGGCGTCCACGTGGTCCGGGGGAGGGGAGGCAGAACAGGTAGAGCAGGGAAGGTGAGTTTGGAAGGGAGAGGGAGGGAGTAAGAGAGACAGAGGGAAAGAGCAGGGAAGGCGAGAGGGATAGGAGCAGGGAGAGAGAGCTGAGAGTTAAGAGGGGGGAGAGGGGAGAGGGGTAAAGGGAGGAGGGAAGAGAGAAGAGTAAAGAGGCAAGAGGTAAGAGTAAAGAGCAAAGAGTAAAGAGAGCGAAGTTCTTGTTACAATCCAATATATCTTTTTCTATCGTGAATATTCTAATTACCAGAAACCAATCACCAAGAGACACACCCACTAAAGAATTTACATACAACCTATGGGCTTCCCTATATTAATATACAGTGTTGCATATTATACTCTACAGAGCTTTACAAGTTCTTTCCTTGCTTCTTTACTTTTGGACTCTTCTTATCAGCAGAAGGACATTGTTTTATCAACAGGGATTCTCCACTAGCTGGCTAGGCTATTGTTCTTTGGTTAACCAGTACTCAATATCCTATAACTCAAAGCAGGCTTTCATTTCTACTTTGATTCTAGCCTTCATATTTTCACAATCTAGTACCAAACAATCACATTCATTCCCTGTTTCACCTTCCCCAACACACTGGGCCTGTCTTTGCTGTGCTGTCATGGAGAGGAGCACGTTGGAGCTCACACTGCTATGATGTCACAGGTAGGGTAACAGTGGCTCTGACATTGCTGTGGTTTCCCAGAGAAGAGGAAATTTGGGCCCTCACTGCTCTGGTGTCACACAGAGAGGTAAAGTTGGGCTCTAACTGCTATGGTGTCTCCAACAGGGTAATCGTGGGCCTAAAATTGCTGTCGTTTCAAAGAGAGGAGCAAGTTTGGGCTGTGGCTGCACTGCTGTCCCAGAGAGTGGAACTTTGGGGCTCACACTGCTCTGGTGTCCCAGAGACGGGAACATTGGAGCTGTCACTGCTGTGTTGTCACAGAGAGAGGAACACTGGAGCTCTCCCTGCTCTGGAGTCGCGGAGAGGAGGAAATTGGGCATGTCACTGCCCTGGTGTCACAGGGAATGGAAGAGCGGGGCTGTCACTGCCGTGGAGTCAGAGAAAGGAGGAAATTTGGTGTGTGACAGCACTGCGGTCACAGCGAGTGGAACTTTGGGGCTCTCACTTCTGTGGTGGAAAAGATGAAGAAATAGGTGCTGTCACTGCTGTTGTGGTGTGACGGAGAAGAGGAAATTTGGGCCTGTCATTGCTGTGGTGTCACAGAGAGGAGCACTTTGGAGCTCACACTGCTATGATGTCACACATAGGGTAACACTGGCTCTGATATTGCTGTGTTGTCACAGAGAGGAGGAAATGAGGCCTCTCCCTGCTCTGGTGTTACAGAGAGGGGGAAATTTGGGCTCTCACTGCTGTTGTATCAGTGAGGGCGTAACACTGGAGCTGTCATTGTTGTGGTGTCCCAGAGAGGATTAAATTAAAGCTCACACTTCTATGGGGTCCTAGACAGTGGAACTCTGGGCCTGACATTGCTGTGGTGTAACAGAGAGGAGGCAATTTGGGGCTGTCATTACTGTGATTTCACAGAGAGGGGAAGAGTCAGGCTGTCACTGCTGTGCTTTCAGCGAGAGAGTGAAATGGAGGTAGTTCGAGCTGTGATGTTCCAGACAGGGGAATCCTGGGACTCGGAGTGCACTGCTGTCACCGAGAGCGGAACTTTGGGGCTCTCACTGCTGTGGTGTCACAGAGAGAGAAACAGTGGTGTTGTCGCTGCTGTGGTGTCTCTGAGAGGGAAACACTGGTATTGGCGAAGCAAAAACACTCGCTCGCGGTGAGAGACTTCTCCAGGGTCAAGCTGTTCAAGTATAAGCGATTTATTATAAGAGTAAAAGGAGGGGAGACCCGTGTCCGCCACCAGCCTTGGCGTCCACGTGGTCCGGGAGAGGGGAGGCAGAACAGGTAGAGCAGGGAAGGTGAGTTTGGAAGGGAGAGGGAGGGAGTAAGAGAGACAGAGGGAAAGAGCAGGGAAGGCGAGAGGGATAGGAGCAGGGAGAGAGGGCTGAGAGTTAAGAGGGGGGAGAGGGGAGAGGGGTAAAGGGAGGAGGGAAGAGAGAAGAGTAAAGAGGCAAGAGGTAAGAGTAAAGAGCAAAGAGTACAGAGAGCGAAGTTCTTGTTACAATCCAATATATCTTTTTCTATCGTGAATATTCTGATTACCAGAAACCAATCACCAAGAGACACACCCACGAAAGAATTTACATACAACCTATGGGCTTCCCTATATTAATATACAGTGTTGCATATTATACTCTACAGAGCTTTACAAGTTCTTTCCTTGCTTCTTTACTTTTGGACTCTTCTTATCAGCAGAAGGACATTGTTTTATCAACAGGGATTCTCCACTAGCTGGCTAGGCTATTGTTCTTTGGTTAACCAGTACTCAATATCCTATAACTCAAAGCAGGCTTTCATTTCTACTTTGATTCTAGCCTTCATATTTTCACAATCTAGTACCAAACAATCACATTCATTCCCTGTTTCACCTTCCCCAACACACTGGGCCTGTCTTTGCTGTGCTGTCATGGAGAGGAGCACGTTGGAGCTCACACTGCTATGATGTCACAGGTAGGGTAACAGTGGCTCTGACATTGCTGTGGTTTCCCAGAGAAGAGGAAATTTGGGCCCTCACTGCTCTGGTGTCACACAGAGAGGTAAAGTTGGGCTCTAACTGCTATGGTGTCTCCAACAGGGTAATCGTGGGCCTAAAATTGCTGTCGTTTGAAAGAGAGGAGCAAGTTTGGGCTGTGGCTGCACTGCTGTCCCAGAGAGTGGAACTTTGGGGCTCACACTGCTCTGGTGTCCCAGAGACGGGAACATTGGAGCTGTCACTGCTGTGTTGTCACAGAGAGAGGAACACTGGAGCTCTCCCTGCTCTGGAGTCGCGGAGAGGAGGAAATTGGGCATGTCACTGCCCTGGTGTCACAGGGAATGGAAGAGCGGGGCTGTCACTGCCGTGGAGTCAGAGAAAGGAGGAAATTTGGTGTGTGACTGCACTGCGGTCACAGCGAGTGGAACTTTGGGGCTCTCACTTCTGTGGTGGAAGAGATGAAGAAATAGGTGCTGTCACTGCTGTTGTGGTGTGAAGGAGAAGAGGAAATTTGGGCCTGTCATTGCTGTGGTGTCACAGAGAGGAGCACTTTGGAGCTCACACTGCTATGATGTCACACATAGGGTAACACTGGCTCTGATATTGCTGTGTTGTCACAGAGAGGAGGAAATGAGGCCTCTCCCTGCTCTGGTGTTACAGAGAGGGGGAAATTTGGGCTCTCACTGCTGTTGTATCAGTGAGGGCGTAACACTGGAGCTGTCATTGTTGTGGTGTCCCAGAGAGGATTAAATTGGAGCTCACACTTCTATGGTGTCCTAGACAGTGGAACTCTGGGCCTGACATTGCTGTGGTGTAACAGAGAGGAGGCAATTTGGGGCTGTCATTACTGTGATTTCACAGAGAGGGGAAGAGTCAGGCTGTCACTGCTGTGCTTTCAGCGAGAGAGTGAAATGGAGGTAGTTCGAGCTGTGATGTTCCAGACAGGGGAATCCTGGGACTCGGAGTGCACTGCTGTCACCGAGAGCGGAACTTTGGGGCTCTCACTGCTGTGGTGTCACAGAGAGAGAAACAGTGGTGTTGTCGCTGCTGTGGTGTCTCTGAGAGGGAAACACTGGTATTGGCGAAGCAAAAACACTCGCTCGCGGTGAGAGACTTCTCCAGGGTCAAGCTGTTCAAGTATAAGCGATTTATTATAAGAGTAAAAGGAGGGGAGACCCGTGTCCGCCACCAGCCTTGGCGTCCACGTGGTCCGGGGGAGGGGAGGCAGAACAGGTAGAGCAGGGAAGGTGAGTTTGGAAGGGAGAGGGAGGGAGTAAGAGAGACAGAGGGAAAGAGCAGGGAAGGCGAGAGGGATAGGAGCAGGGAGAGAGAGCTGAGAGTTAAGAGGGGGGAGAGGGGAGAGGGGTAAAGGGAGGAGGGAAGAGAGAAGAGTAAAGAGGCAAGAGGTAAGAGTAAAGAGCAAAGAGTAAAGAGAGCGAAGTTCTTGTTACAATCCAATATATCTTTTTCTATCGTGAATATTCTAATTACCAGAAACCAATCACCAAGAGACACACCCACTAAAGAATTTACATACAACCTATGGGCTTCCCTATATTAATATACAGTGTTGCATATTATACTCTACAGAGCTTTACAAGTTCTTTCCTTGCTTCTTTACTTTTGGACTCTTCTTATCAGCAGAAGGACATTGTTTTATCAACAGGGATTCTCCACTAGCTGGCTAGGCTATTGTTCTTTGGTTAACCAGTACTCAATATCCTATAACTCAAAGCAGGCTTTCATTTCTACTTTGATTCTAGCCTTCATATTTTCACAATCTAGTACCAAACAATCACATTCATTCCCTGTTTCACCTTCCCCAACACACTGGGCCTGTCTTTGCTGTGCTGTCATGGAGAGGAGCACGTTGGAGCTCACACTGCTATGATGTCACAGGTAGGGTAACAGTGGCTCTGACATTGCTGTGGTTTCCCAGAGAAGAGGAAATTTGGGCCCTCACTGCTCTGGTGTCACACAGAGAGGTAAAGTTGGGCTCTAACTGCTATGGTGTCTCCAACAGGGTAATCGTGGGCCTAAAATTGCTGTCGTTTCAAAGAGAGGAGCAAGTTTGGGCTGTGGCTGCACTGCTGTCCCAGAGAGTGGAACTTTGGGGCTCACACTGCTCTGGTGTCCCAGAGACGGGAACATTGGAGCTGTCACTGCTGTGTTGTCACAGAGAGAGGAACACTGGAGCTCTCCCTGCTCTGGAGTCGCGGAGAGGAGGAAATTGGGCATGTCACTGCCCTGGTGTCACAGGGAATGGAAGAGCGGGGCTGTCACTGCCGTGGAGTCAGAGAAAGGAGGAAATTTGGTGTGTGACAGCACTGCGGTCACAGCGAGTGGAACTTTGGGGCTCTCACTTCTGTGGTGGAAAAGATGAAGAAATAGGTGCTGTCACTGCTGTTGTGGTGTGACGGAGAAGAGGAAATTTGGGCCTGTCATTGCTGTGGTGTCACAGAGAGGAGCACTTTGGAGCTCACACTGCTATGATGTCACACATAGGGTAACACTGGCTCTGATATTGCTGTGTTGTCACAGAGAGGAGGAAATGAGGCCTCTCCCTGCTCTGGTGTTACAGAGAGGGGGAAATTTGGGCTCTCACTGCTGTTGTATCAGTGAGGGCGTAACACTGGAGCTGTCATTGTTGTGGTGTCCCAGAGAGGATTAAATTAAAGCTCACACTTCTATGGGGTCCTAGACAGTGGAACTCTGGGCCTGACATTGCTGTGGTGTAACAGAGAGGAGGCAATTTGGGGCTGTCATTACTGTGATTTCACAGAGAGGGGAAGAGTCAGGCTGTCACTGCTGTGCTTTCAGCGAGAGAGTGAAATGGAGGTAGTTCGAGCTGTGATGTTCCAGACAGGGGAATCCTGGGACTCGGAGTGCACTGCTGTCACCGAGAGCGGAACTT